>NC_091977.1:286105393-287312060 GCF_044704955.1 Pristiophorus japonicus
TGAGCCATATAGGAGGGCGGGTATTACTACAGCCCTGTAGACCATGAGCTTGGTGGCAGTTTTGAGGGCCTGGTCTTCAAACACTCTTTTCCTCAGATGGCCGAAGGCTGCACTGGTGCACTGGAGGCGGTGTTGGATATTGTTGTCAATGCCTGCTCTTGTTGATAGGAGGCTCCCAAGATATGGGAAGTGGTCCACGTTGTCCAGGGCCGCGCCGTGGATCTTGATGACTGGTGGGACGGTGCTGTGCGGTAAGGACAGGTTGGTGCAGGACCTTTGTCTTGCTGATATTTAGCGTAAGGCCCATGCTTTCGTACGCCTCAGTAAATACGTCGACTATGTCCTGGAGTTCAGCCTCTGTATGTGCGCAGAAGCAGGCATCATCCGCGTACTGTCGACAGAGGTTGGGGTGATCTTCAACCTGGCCTGGAGACGGCAAAGGTTGAACAGCTTCCCACTGGTTCTGTAGATTAGTTCCACTCCAGCGGGGAGCTTGTCGACTGAGGTGGAGCATGGCAGTGAGCAAGAATGAGAAGAGGGTTGGACGCTGATGGTTGGGGTTAACAAACATCTCATGACTCTTTGACTCACCCTATCCCGAAATCAATGCGCCACAGTCATCAGTGCGTATGCCCCAACACTCGATGCAACAGATGAGACCAAAGAGGATTTCCACTCCAACCTCGAAAAATCCCTGTGCCACGTCCCCGTAAATGACAAACTGATCCTCCTCGGTGACTTCAATGCCAGGGTTGGCAAGGACACAGCCCCCTGGGGAGGCGTGATTGGCAGAGAGTGGGTAGGGAAAGCCAACTCTAGTGGAACCCTATGCCTGACAAAATTTCTAAAACATGAACTTGTCATCACCAACACCTTGTTCCGCCAGAGGAACAAGTACAAGGCATTTTGGCAACACTGGCACCTGCTCGACTATTTCATTGTCTGAGCCAGGGATCGCAAGGATGTGCGCATTACCCGCGCCATGACAGGAGCTGATGACTGCTGGACGGACTGCCGCCTAATCCGATGCATCGTTGACATCAACATAGCCCCAAAGCAGAGGGGGCAGCAAAAGCAGTGCCGGGGCATTTAAGACCCAGCTGAGAGAATCCTAAACAGTCAGCGCCTCACAGCTAACCTGGCATGCCTTGATGAATCCAAGACACAGAATGCTCACAGCGCTTGGTCTGCCCTCCAGGCCTCCATAACCAGTGCCTGCAAGGAGGCGTCGGTCACTCGACCAGGAAGCACCAAGATTGGTTTGATGAGAATGATCAGGAGATCCAAGAGTTAATAGATCACAAACGCAGGGCATTTCTGAGCCTTAAGCAACAACCCAACTCCGGAGCAGCAAAGCAGCATTACAGACGGCTCAAGGCTGAGGTCAAACAAAAACCCGGGACCTAAAGAGCAGGTGGTGGATGGCGAAAGCACAGGATTTACAGCAGCTGGCTAACAGCCATGATGTACAAGGATTCTTCATCACAGTCAAGGCCAGCTACGGCCCAAACACCCAAGGCCCCACCCCACTGCTGGCCAAGAACGGGGAAACACTCATCAAAGATACCGAGGCAGTCAGGGCCCGTTGGAAGGAGCACTTCGAAGATCAACCAAGACTCTGCCTTTGACTCATGCACAGGCGCCATCCACCCTTCAAAATGAAGTTCGGGACCTGGATCGTCAGGATCCTCATGGACAATCTCAACAGTGACAGACCAGAACTTCGCACTGCTTCAAGTGTAGAGAGTGGAAGGAGCATGCGGCAACCCAGGCACCCCACACACCCGTTCTTTCAACCACAATCTGCCCCACCTGTTTGTCCTGCATTGGACTCTTCAGTCACCTGAGAACTAGTTTTCATGTGGAAGCAAGTCATCCTCGATTCCAAGCGACTGCCTAAGATAAGAGATGTAGTGTAGAAAGTGGGTGCCAGCCAGGAGTGCGTTGGAATAGTCAAGTCGAGAGGTAAAAAAGGCATGGAAGAGGGTTTAAGCAACAGATGAGCTGAGGCAGGGGCAGAGACAGGCAATGCTACAGAGGTGAAAATAGACGGTCTTAGTTATGCTGCGGATATGTGATCGGAAGCTCATTTCAGGATGAAATATGACACCAAGGTTGCGAACAGTGTGGTTCAACCTCAGACAAAAGTTAGGAGAAGGATGGAGTCAGTGGCTAATAAAATGAATTGCTGTGAAGTACAATCATTGCATTATAGGGATGAACCAGGTCGTCATTTTACATGCAGTAATAGCCCACAAACAGCGATGACATTAATCTATTTCAGTCTAAATAGATGTGATTGGGAGAAGAATGTTGGCAAGGAAAACTACTGACAGCTCTCATCATGTATAAACAGTCATACCAGAGCACTTTAAAGGGCAGTGGCCAATGAGAGTACACTAAACATGTGGGAAAAAGGGAAGAGGGTCAGGAGGGGGAAGAAATACATTTAAAAAGAAGTGTCTTTGGGAGACTTTTGAACGTAGGTGATAATGCAAACAGTATGAGAGAGGGAGGACAGTCAGAGAGCTCCGCGTTTTTCATCAAATATTGCTTTAGCATCCAGCTGAACAGATATAGGGCGACATTTTCTATTAGTTTTGCATCAAGACCGCCCACTTAACGTCCATTTTAACGCTGAGATGAGGTATACTGCCCAGATATTGCCCATTTAGCAACAAAATGGAAACTTACACCCATTTATCGCTCACTTATCGGCCAACATTACTTTCAGCATTTACTTAACTCCGAGAATGAATAATACCATAGAAACATAGAAACATAGAAAATAGGTGCAGGAGTAGGCCATTCGGCCCTTCGAGCCTGCACCGCCATTCAATGAGTTCATGGCTGAACATGCAACTTCAGTATCCCATTCCTGCTTTCTCGCCATACTCCTTGATTCCCCCTAGTAGTAAGGACTACATCTAACTCCTTTTTGAATATATTTAGTGAATTGGCCTCAACAACTTTCTGTGGTAGAGAATTCCACAGGTTCACCACTCTCTGAGTGAAGAAGTTTCTCCTCATCTCAGTCCTAAATGGCTTACCCCTTATCCTTAGACTGTGACCCCTGGTTCTGGACTTCCCCAACATTGGGAACATTCTTCCTGCATCTAACCTGTCTAAACCCGTCAGAATTTTAAACGTTTCTATGAGGTCCCCTCTCATTCTTCTGAACTCCAGTGAATACAAGCCCAGTTGATCCAATCTTTGTTGATAGGTCAGTCCCGCCATCCCGGGAATCAGTCTGGTGAACCTTCGCTGCACTCCCTCAATAGCAAGAATGTCCTTCCTCACGTTAGGAGACCAAAACTGTACACAATACTCCAGGTGTGGCCTCACCAATGCCCTGTACAACTGTAGTAACACCTCCCTGCCCCTGTACTCAAATCCCCTCGCTATGAAGGCCAACATGCCATTTGCTTTCTTAACCGCCTGCTGTACGTGCATGCCAACCTTCAATGACTGATGTACCATGACACCCAGGTGTCATTGCACCTCCCCTTTTCCAAATCTGTCACCATTCAAGTAATAGTCTGTCTCTACCTGACTAGAACTGGAGCAAACTAAGGCCCCAAGTTTCCATATGATTTGCTCCTGATTTTTAGGAGCAACTGGTGGAGAACGGAGTATCTTAGAAATCACAATTCTCCACATTTAAGTTTTCTGCAGTTCTAGTCATGTAGAACAGTTTCACTTTTGAACAGATTTTTTTTTTCAAAAGAGGGCGTGTCCGGCCACCGATGCCTGATTTGAAAGTTTCCATAGTGAAAACGCACTCCAAACTAACTTAGAATGGAGCAAGTTTGAAGATTTTTTCGGCCTGAAAAAACCTTGTCTATACATTAAAAAATCAGGCGCAGGTTACAAATTAGGCATCCGGAACAAGGTCGGCGGGGGGAGGGGGAAGGGAAATCATTACATTCTACAATAAATCCTTAGTTATACTTATACAAATATTATACAAATAATTCCAACCTGAAGAAAAATTTATAAGCAAAGAAAAGATTAAATAAACCATGTTCCTACCTGTGTGAAAGTGCTTCAGGCAGGGAGAAGGCTGCAGGAAGCCTCACAAGTTGAGGCAGCCAATCCCGAGGGCAGGGGGGTGAGGCAGTGAGGAGGCAGCCGTTCCCGACGGCAGGGGGGGGAGGAGGCAGGGAGGAGGCAGCCATTCCCGACAGCAGGAGGGGAGGAGGCAGTGAGGGCCTGACCGACGGCAGCGGGGGGGAGGCAGGGAGGAGGCAGCCGTTCCCGATGGCAGGGGGGGAGGAGGAGGCAGTGAGGGCCCGACCGACGGCAGCGGGGGGGGAGGCAGGGAGTAGGCTGCAGGAAGCCTCAGAAGTTGAGGCAGCCATTCCCGACGGCAGGGGGGGGCCGCCCCCCCTGCCGTCGGTCGGGCCCGTCGGGAAACGGCTGCCTCAACTTCTGAAGCTTCCTGCAGCCTTCTCACTGCTGCAAGAAGCCTCAGTGCTGATCATGGAAGGGCAATGTGCTTTTATTAAAAAATGTTAAAAATTGAACAGCTACAAAGAACTACAAAAATGGCTGAGTGCCAATGTTTCCTTCACACTGCGCGTGCGCGAACGCTTCAACGCGCACGCGCAGGGTTGCCGGCACGAAAAAAACTCATTTAAATGGTACCCGCCCTCTCCTACTTACAAAATCGGCACGAGTGGTAGGCTCCGCACCCTGGGCGCCGCGCCATGCTGACATCGAGCTGCAAAGCGTTCGAGAATAGTGCGTTTTTTTTCAGGCGCCGTTTTCGGCGCGAAAAACGGGCACCCAGCTCGGAGGGGCGCCTGTTTTGCCGCATGTGGAAACTTGGAGCCTTAATGTGGAGAATTCCGATTTCTCAGATACTCCGTTCTACACCAGTTGCTCCTAAAAATCAGGAGCAAATCATGTGGAAACTTTGGGCCATAGATTCTGCATCATCCAAGCTAATGTCCTTCCTAACTATTGCATTAATCTCCTCTTTCGCCAGCAATGCTACCCCATCTCCTTTTCCTTTTATTCTATCCTTCCTGAATGTTGAATACCCTTGGATGTTGAGTTCCCAGCCCTGATCATCCTGGAGCCACGTCTCTGTAATCCCAATCACATCATATCTGTTAACATCTATTTGCACAGTTAATTCATCCACCTTATTACGGATACCGCCCACCCATTATTTTTTGCTGTAAAGATCAGAATAGCCCAAACTAACAGGCATAATATCGCCGAGCGTTACTTTCGGCACATCGCCCATAAATCGGCGAAAATTTCGCTCGACGAAAAAAATGCTGAGAAAAAGTTGCTCTCACCTGAACTAAACCCAGCGGTATGGAGGCCAATTTGTAAATCAGAGGTCAGTTCATATAAAAAAGGCTGCTTCAACTTCTGGGGAGTTTTGATGTATTTTGATGTTATTTTAAGGTGATTTGAACATCTGAACAAACATCTTATACTGTGGATGCTTGGTACATCGTTTAAGTGTCTTAGTGGGGAAACTTTATGTTTGTGAACAATAGATATAATACTGATTGTTATTGCAATGGGGCCTGTAATTTCTCAGCCTGTCTTGATGACTACGCACATGCTGAAGACTAGAGATGGCAGAAGGTATATTCAACAGCATTATGTGCCCAATCAAAGAGGTGGCAGACTGCTGAGGAGGACGAGAACTTACACACCACGCACTTACAGGGAGAAGTGGTCTTACCTGAATTTGTCCGATAACATGTGCCTTAGGAGACTATGCTTCCACAAGGAGGTTATCAGTGAAATATGCCAGCTCATTAGGGGAGATCTGAAGTCTGCCAGCACCATCAGGACCACACTGTCCGTTGAGGTCAAGGTCACTGTGGCACTTCCCTTCTATGCATCGGGTTCCTTTCCGGCCTCAGCTGGCGACATTTGTGCTATATCTCAGCATGCCACACTTTGCTGTATTTGACAGGTGACTGAAGCCCTTTACGCACACAGGATGGACTTTATCAGCTTCCCTATGACCAGAGAGGCACAGATTGAGAGGGCTCTAGGATTTTCCAGAATTGCAAACTTCCCCAAGCTGCAGGGAGCAATAGACTGTATGCACATCGCCATGCGGGCACCTTTTCAGGATGCAGAGGTTTTTTGGAACCAAAAGGGATTCCACTCCCTGAATGTGCTCCTGTTGTCAACCACAAGCAAATTATAATGGCAGTAAATGCCAAATTTCCGGGCAGCATCCATGATGCTTACATCCTACATGAGAGCGCTGTATCTGACATGTTTACCAGTCAGCCACAAGGTCAATGCTGGATGATTGTTGACAAAGGATATGGCCTCGCCACCTGTCTGATGACCCCGCTGCGTAACACCCAGAGAGAAGCGGTAAAACGAGAGCCACAGAGCCACATGCAATATCATCAAGAATACCATTGGAGTGCTTAAGCAGCACTTTAGATGCCTGCACCACTCAGTTGGTGAGTTACAATGCCACCCTGAGCAGGTAGCTCAATTCGTGGTGGTGTGCTGCATGCTGCACAACTTGGCTATCAGGAGGGGACAAGAATTGCCAGAAGGGACTGACGGTCCACCTCAGGAGAGAGAGGAAGAGAAGGACGAGGAGGTGGGAGGTGGATGCTGACCTCGGGGCAGATAATCAGGCTGATGATGAAACCATGCCCTCACCCACCCCCTCTGTAGACCGCAGGAAAGGGCCCGTGGTGGCTACATAGCTGTAAGACTCTTACATCAGCAGCTCATAAATGAGCGCTTTGCTTGAAATAATGATGGTGGTATTTACAAAGCCGCAAGACTGATGTGTCTGCAGCTCATACATGAATGGTGTGTTTTACCTTGGTGACAGTTAAAGTTTAAGTTGATTCAAGTGCCGTTGAATTATCCCCTTTCATGTTAAGGAATCACCAGTGTGTAATGGTACATTTGTATAAAATCATAACTGTAAAAAACAACCCACTCCACCCCGCAACAAATTTATAACATTTATATCATTCATTACATTTTTAACATTGCCAACAAAACTTCATAAACATAGAACACAAATGCAAACAAACAAGGTACTCCCCTCCCCCCTTCCCCTAAACTTCCCAACATTTATTCAATAGCAACAACAACAACATCAATACTTTCACAACTACAACTCCTGTGGCCATGCACCTCACTTTCCATTTCCCCGCCGCTTCTTCCCACCTCTTCTCCTTCCCCTCCCGACTCCAAGCTGCCTTGCCGCACTGTTCGTCATGTGCTGCTTCATTTGGGGGGATGACGGCAGATCCACTGGTTGGCCGGATGCTGGAGAGAACGGTCCCAAGGAGGGAATGTCCTCCGAGCCAAAAGCAAAAGCTTCCTCCTGGCCTGCATGTGGCATTGACAATGGGATTGCAGCACCTTTAGTTTCAGTGCCGTGTTCTGGAAACACAGTTAGCCCTCTGGCACCAGTGTTCCTGGCTGTCGCCTCCAGGGCCACCGCTATCCATGGCACGTAATCTGTCATGGTCGCGGATATGGTGGTCAGCTGATGGGAAATGCACCCCATTGTCTGGAGGATCTGATGAACTTTGTCAACACTCCTCCTGGACAAATGAACCATGTCCCCGCTTAGATCTGCCGCTCGTGGACCAGTCCTGCTGCATCAAACCAACCTCTGCTGGGTCGGCGCCGGCATGGAGACACTTGGGGTGCCCTGCGGTAAAGTGCTTGGGCCTGCTACCTCCACGGCGGAGGAGGACATGGCCGCAGGAGCACTAAAAGTTATAGGTGTGCTTGACATGATGGAGCTTGTTGCTGCAGGCTCCTCAAACTCCACACTGTCGTCAGTGGAGAAGGCAACCAGCAGCACCACGGGCGAGATTCGGGGCTCCTCACCACCAGACTGACGATCCCCCGCCGACTCCGCTGCCGGATCCGCACCTTGTCTCGGTGGTGTTGCCTGTGACTGCGATGTTGGCTGAGCTACAAAACATGAATGAGGTTATTAGAGGAGAAGGGGGTGCTCGAGTCACAAGGTGATTCAAACGCTACACACAGCTTATGGACGACAACAGCATTACCGCTATCAAAATAATCACAGACATCACATTTAATGTACATAAACAAATTCTGCATTACAATGATTTTCATGAGCCCATCATTAATTAGATAACATCAATCATCTATCGTATATTGGTCGGATATGAGTGGGTGTGGCATCTGTTGACTTTACATCACGCAATGGTGTATACTTTACTCACTTGGCATCACATCAGTTTCTGCTGCTGCTTGCGTGGCCGACTGTGGGTGGCTCCGCACTAGTGCCAGTGCCTGCTCCTCAAGGTCTGTTAGCTCGCTAATGACTGGTGGGCTGCCACCCATGCGCTGCTGCTCGGCCCTATTCTTCGAAAGCTTCTTCTGCAAAAGTTAACAACAGCATGACGTGGCATCAGATCATTGCATAAGATCATTGCAAGGTATTGTCACAGATACTGATACATCACATAAGCGACCGATGTTATAATTATTATTATTATCAGTATTAACCTAAACACGTACACCGTAAATGTAGGCTTTGAGTTAAACATTCCCGGTCTAAGTGCAATATATCAGAGCTGAATTTATTCACTCAATACACTTACAATTCCAATTATATAAATATGTAAGTAAATGTCAATAAATGTAATACTTACTCTGGTGGATCCGACAAGGTCGTTCCACCGCTTGCAGCACTGGTTGCCCTCATGCACCTCGTGTGTCTCCGACAAGACCACATCAGCTATGTCGGCCCAAATTTTCTGGTAAACCTTCGGGGTGTTCTTCCCACTTCCACCCCGGGTCAATTGACCCCAGCGTGACTCCACCTCCTGCAGGAGGGCAGCATTTGCCTCATTGGAGAATCACCGAGCTCGTTTTCATCCTTCCACTTCGACTTCCTCTCCTACTTCACTGCTCTCATCAGCCTCCTCCCCCTCCACATCGTGCTGTCTCGCCTCCTCCATGCCTTTCATGTAAATATTTTTGTTCCCCAAATTCTGATGTAATCAAACTAAGTAGTCCTCTCAATTCTTCTTACTCCTCCAAAATATCTTTCCTACCTCCCACAACAGCCAAACAACGAGATAACACATCCTCACACGCTTTCACCTCCTCTCTGCTCACTCTCTCTCTCCTCTTCTGTGCATGTATTGATGACCCCTGAACTCCTGAAACGCAGGAAAAGACCGTTGCCATGGTGTTGCTATGGACGCAGACAATTTACGGCAGAAAGGCAAAAAAATTACCGCTAACGCTCATTTCACATCGCTCCCGCTAATGCCCATTTTATAAAATGGAAACTAGGGGTTTTGAATATGGGCGATAATCCGGTGATCTCAAAACCCATAATAAACACCAACGCTGGAAATAACGCCCATTTTTGGGCGATCTGCACAATAATGGAAAGTCTAGTCCATAGACCCTAAATTTGACATCTCATCCTAAAGACTGAACCTAGAGGTGTCAGCATAGATTTCCTGCTTATGTTGGATAATGGGACTTGAACCTTCTGACTCAGAGGCAAGAGTGCTATTGAGTTAAGCTGTGTCTATCTTAGCTCTGCATAGATGCGTCACCATGGACAAAGAACAGAACAATGGCAGAACAGAAGGGTTAGATTATGAAACAAGAAGTAACTGGAGAACCAACAGTGAAATACGGAAGACATTATTCCAAAATGCCTTCCAGTAAGGACCAAGGCTGACCAAGGCAATCCACATCCTTTCCTATACTAATTCTCCAGCTTTGTACTCTCCAGTGTAACTCAGACGTTGAGAGCACGTTGACGAAACTCTGGTGCAAAGTTAGAAAGATAGTCATTAAGGCTGGTCCACTCTCACCCCTCCTTGACAACCTCCATTGGCTCCCCTTACCTCAAAACACTATTGTGGCGTTAACCCGGGTGCAGCGGTAAATTTTGCGCATGGAAATGGTTTGCGTCTCCAGCTGCAAAATTCACCAGCTAGGCCCTGAGTGTGGAGCGGAGTGCTAACGGAGGTGTCCACACTTCTTTTAGGGCGTTAGGCCGGCTGAGAAACTGAATATCCTGAGCTAAATAGCCGGTCTCAGATGCCCTAAGAGAAGCTTTTGTGAAATAAAAATCTGAAAATAAAATACTTAAAAACATTGTCAATACATTATTGACACCACATCAACATTAATCGCAAAAATAAAAATATTAAAAGCAATCACACTTACCTCAGGTCGACATTCGGTCCCTCACTGTGGCTGGTATAGCTCAGACCGCCAGCTTTCACAGGTGATCCCACTAGGGCGCGCTGTGGGACGCTACGGATCGGACCCGAATCAAATATCGAGCCAGTATCGCAACCAGGGGCTTTGCACACCAGCTCGCCTCTTCCAGGTGGTAATGCTCCATGCCCCCACAAACCCAGCACTGAATGTCCTGGCGGGTCACTGGACGCTGGCCGCCTGCCCGGAAATGCTTTGCATCACCATTATCACCTCTCCCTGGCACTAACAGGGGCGACAACAAGCCGAAAATCCAGCCCATGATCTTTGTCCCCATACACTTGGCTCATCTGCCACCTTGCCCACTTGTCTGGCGCTCTTATGCCCCCTACTTGTGCCAATTAATGCTGTGCCCACAGGTTGTCATATGGACGTCACAGCTGCATCTTTCTCATGCATAAGTATCTTTATGATTTATTGAACTGCTTTTCTTATACCAACACTGTGCTAGTTAAAATATTCATATGGGTATTCATGGGGAAACAGGAAGTGGTGACAAGATTGACAGGCTGACATTCCTGTAAGTTCACTTACAGCAGGTATTTTTCAGAAGTCTTGAATTACCTTGGCAAATTCCTTGTGATCTGTCATATTGTTCCTCGCCTTCTGCCAGGTCCTGCAGTTTGTGGAAATAGCATTGATATACTCTGCCATTTATTTCACTGTTGGCTACTACATAGTACTATTTTCATTCTTCCTAATTTAAAACCAAAAACCGCAGTCTGGTTGATTCAAATAATGAGTGTAGGGTAGGTTATCCAAATCTTCATATGTCACAAAGTACCTTCCACCCCACAAGTGCATATTGGAAAATCATGGGCATGATGGACAGAAAATCTCTGGCCTGCTGACTGCAAGTTTTAGTCCATTGAGATTGCGATTGTCCAACGCAAAATTGCAGTGTCTAATGCCTTTAGTCCAGAAATGACCATAATGCTGAATTGTGCTGGACAATTTTCCACTCTACTTATCTTCTGACAACTTCCTGCTCTTTGGAGCTGAATTAATGTCCTTGACTATTAAATGACCTTCACCCTACTCTTAAGTACATTCCAGCCCCAGGACATCACTGCAGGATTTCTTCGGGGCAGTGTCCTAGGCCCAAACATCTTCAGCTGTTTCATCAATGACCTTCCCTCCATTATAAGGTCAGAAGTGGAGATGGCAAGGTCGAGGGGATGGCCATGAATATGGGTTGGGGAGTTTACATGATGGGAGAGATTACGGGAGCATTGGAGGCTAGTGAATTCCAAGGAGGGAGAGCATGATGAATTGAGATGGAGGTTGAAATCATCGAGGATCAGAAGTCATTCGGTGCAGAGGCAGAGGGAGGAAAGCAGTGAAGAACAGATGTACTCAATGTAAAACTGAAGTAATTAGCATTTTGATTCATCACTGTTAAAATAAATAAAAAGTTGCAAGATTAACACCTTTGTTTCTAAAGGTGAAAAAAGTCCCCCACTGTTGCAAGTCTGCAATCTGGTAATTTTTATCTGTATCCTGAGGTGAAATATTTTTACGTGCAAACAGAACATTACTTAATGATTCACTTCTCTTGATAGCAGAGTTCACCCAAAATCAAAACAGAAAATGGTGGAAAAGCACAACAGCAAATGTGCCTCGCTTCTATTCACTACCTGAAACCCCTCTCCCCTGCCCCTCCACCCTCATCTCCAACAACAAGTGCAAGCAGCTCATGGACTTCTTTGTCATTAAGATTGACACCATCCGTTCAGCTGCCTCTGCTGCTTCCCTCCCTTACCCTAGCCCACCAAGTCAAACCACTCCCAAGGTTCCCTCCTTCCCTAGCTCTGAATATGCATCTTTCTCTAGTTTCTCTCCTATCTCCCCTCATGGCCTTCCGAGCTCACCTCCTGATCCATTGACCCTATTTCTACCAAACTGCTGACCACATAAATTCCCTTTCTGGCCCCCATGATTTCCATCACCAAGAGTAATGCCTGGTGCTGCTCCGGGCATGCTCTTCTGCACTCCTCATTGAACCTGGGTTGGTCCCCTGGCTTGATGGCAATGATAGAGTAAGAGTAAGGGTAGCACCACTACTGACCAAGCCCCGAAGGACATAGCTGCTGGAATGGGCCTGCGGCAGGTGGTGAGTGAACCAACATGAGGAAAAACCTAGTTGACCTCATCCTCGCCAAACTACCTGTTGCAGATGTAACTGTCCATGACAGCACACTCACCCCTGAGTCAGACGGTTGTGGATTCAAGTCCCACTCCAGAGACGTGGGCACATAAATTTAGGCTGACTCTAGTGCAGTGCTGAAGCACTGCTGCGCTGTCGGAGGTGCCGTCTTCTTTCAGATGAGATGTTAAACCGAGGCCCCATCTGCCCTCTCAGGTGGATGTAAAAGATCCCATGGCACGATTTTGAAGAAGAGCAGCGGAGTTATCCCCGGTGTCCTGGCCAATATTTATCCCTCAATCAACTTTTAAAAAACAGATTATCTGGGCATTATCACATTGCTGTTGTGGGAGTCTGCTGTGCGCATGTTGGCTGCCGTGTTTCCCACATTAAAACAATGACTACATTCCAAAAGTACATCTTTGGTTGTAAAGTGCTTTGAGATGTCTGGTGGTCATTAAAGGTGTTATATAAATGCAAGGCTTTATTTCTTTTATTTTCAGCGACCACAGCACAGTCATTGTGGAGATGAAGTCCCACCTTCACACTGAAGAATACATCTATCGCACTGTGTGGCATTACCACTGTGCTAAATGGGATAGCTTCAGTACAGATCTAGCAGCTCAAAACTGGGCATCCATGAGGCGCTGTGGGCCATCAATTTTATTCCACCACAATCTGAAGACTCATGGGCTGGCATATCCCTTACTCTACCATTGCCATCAAGCCAGGGGACCAACCCAGGTTCAATGAGGAGTGCAGAAGAGCATGCCTGGAGCAGCACCAGGCATTCCTAAAATCGAGGTGCCAACCTGGAGAAGTTGTAACACAGGACTACATGTCTGCTAAACAACGGAAGCAGCATGCCATACAGGGCTAAGCGATTCCACAATCAACGGATCAGATTAAAGCTATGTAATCCTGCCACATTCAGCCATGAATGGTGGTGGACCATTAAACAACAACAGGAGGAGGAGGCTCCATGAATATCTCCATCCTCAATGATGGCTTAGCCCAGCACGTGAGTGCAAAAGATAAGGCTGAAGCGTTTGCAACCATCTTCAGCCAGAAGTGCCGAGTGGATGATCCATATCGGCCACCTCCTGAGGTCCCCACCATCAGAGAAGCCAGTCTTCAGCTAACTCGATTCACTCCATGTTATATCAAGAAATGGTTGGGAATACTGGATACAGCAAAGGCTATGGGCTCTGACAACATCCCGGCTGTAGTGCTGAAGACTTGTGCTCGAGAACTAACTGCGCCACTAGGCAAGCCATTCCAGTACAGCTACAACACTGGCATCTGCCCAACAATGTGGAAAACGGTCCAGATATGTCCTGTCCACAAAAAGCAGGACAAATCCAATACAGCCAATTATCACCCCATCAGTCTACTCTCAATCATCAGCAAAGTGATGGAAGGTGTCATCAACAGTGCCAGCAAGCGGCACTTACTGACCAGTTTGGGTTCTGCCAGAACCACTCAGCTCCAGACCTCATTGCAGCTTTGGTCCAAACACAGAAAAAGAGCTGAATTCCAGAGGTGAGTTGAAAGTGACTGCCGTTGGCATCAAGGCAGCATTTCATCGAGTGTGGCATCAAGGAGCCCGAGTAAAATTGAAGTCAATAGGAATCAGGGGTAAAACTCTCCACTGGCTGGAGTCATACCTAGCACAAAGGAAGATGATTGTGGTTGTTGGAGTTCAATCATCACAGCCCCAGAACATCACTGCATTAGTTCCTCAGGGCAGTGTCCAAGGCCCAACCATCTTCAGCTGCTTCATCAAGGACCTTCCCTCCATCATAAGGTCAGAAGTGGGGATGTTCGCTGATGATTGCACAGTGTTCAGTGCCATTTGCAACTCCTCAGATAATGAAGCAGTCTGTGCCCACATGCTACATGAGCTGGACTACATTCAGGCTTGGGCTGATAAGTGGCAAGTAACAGTCGCACCACATAAGTGCCTAATTAATGACCCTTGACATTCAACGATAGTACCATCGCCAAATCCCCCACCATCAACATCCTGGGAGCCACCATTGACCAGAAACTTAACTGGACCAGTCACATCAACACTGTGGCTACAAGAGCGGGTCAGAGGCTAGGTATTCTGCTTTGAGTGCCTCACCTCCTGACTCCCTACCTAAAGCCTTTCAACCATCTACAATAGACAGTCAGGAGTTTGATGGAATACTTTCCACTTGCCTGGATGAGTGCAGCTCCAACAACATTCAAGAAGCTTGACACCACCCAGGACAAAGCAGCCTGCTTGATTGGCACCCCATCCACCACCTTAAACATTCACTGCCTCCACCACTGGTGCACCATGGCTGCAGTGTGCACCATCTATAAGATGCAATGCAGCAACTCGCCAAGGCTTCTTTGGCAGCACTTACAAATCCACGACCTCTAGTGCCGAGAAGGTCAAGGACAGCAGGTGCATGGGAACACCATCACCTGCAAGTTCCCTTCCAAGTTACACATCATCCTGACATGGAAGTATATCGTCGCTGGGTCAAAATCCTGGCGCATAACAGCACTGTGGGAGTACCTTCACTACACGGATTGCAATGGTTTAAGAAGGCAGCTCACCACCACCTTCTCAAGGGGAATTAGAGATAGAAACACAGAAACATAGAAAATAGGTGCACGAGCAGGCCATTTGGTCCTTCGAGCCTGCAGCACCATTCAATATGATCATGGCTGTTCATGCAACTTCAGTACCCCATTCCTGCTCTCTCTTCATACCCCTTGATCCCTTCAGCCATAAGGGCCACATATAACTCCCTTTTGAATATATCTAATGAACTGGCCTCAACAACTTTCTGTGGTAGAGAATCCCACAGGTTCACAATTCAGTGAGTGAAGAAGCTTCTCCCTAACTCGGTCCTAAATGGCTTACCCCTTATCCTTAGGCTGAGACCCCTGGTTCTGAACTTCCCCAACATCGGTAACATTCTTCCTGCATCTAACCTGTCCAATCCCATCAGAATTTTATATGTTTCAATGAGATCCGCTCTAATTCTTCTAAATTCCAGTGAATATAAGCCTAGTCGATCCAATCTTTCTTCATATGTCAGTCCTGCCATCCCGGGAATCAGTCTGGTGAACCTTCGCTGCACTCCCTCAATAGCAAGAATGTCCTTCCTCAGATTAGGAGATGAAAACTGTACACAATATTCAAGGTCTGGCCTCACCAAGGCCCTGTACAACTGCAGGAAGACCTCCCTGCTCCTATACTCAAATCCTCTCGCTATGAAGACTAACATGTCATTTGCCTTCTTCACCGCTGTTATATATGTGGACATGTATTTACTCTATAAGCCACCAGATGGCTCATTCCCCGGAGTCACAAGGGATCCCATAATTCATTGGGAGCACAGGTATTAAGAAGGCTTCACAGGTTGGAGAGGCACTCTGGAGACCTGCAATAAAAGACTAAGATCACAGTTTACTTTGAGCTCACAGTGTTCAGTCTGACTCTTTCTCCATACTCAACAACTGGTGACGAGATACAGATAGCGAACCCAAAGATGCAGAGAACAGTGGGCATCCTGGAAAAATTTTCGGAGGGAGATGATTGGGAAACTTTTGTGGAGCGACTTGACCAATACTTCGTGGCCAATGAGCTAGATGGGGAAGAGAGCGCTGCCAAACATAGAGCGATCCTCCTCACCATCTGTGGGGCACCAATGTATGGCCTCATGAAGAATCTGCTCACTGCAGCGAAACCCACGGAGAAATCGTACGACGATTTGTGCACACTGGTCCGAGAGCATTTGAACCCGAAGGAAAGCGTTCTGATGGCGCGGTATCGGTTCTACACCTACAAAAGATCTGAAGGCCAGGAAGTGGCGAGTTATGTCGTCGAGCTGAGACGCCTTGCAGGCCATTGTGAAATTGAAAGACATTTGGAGCACATGCTCAGAGACTTTTTCATACTTGGCATCGACCACGAAACCATACTTCGCAAGCTTTTGACGTAGAGACCCCAATCTTGAGTAAGGCCATAGCGATAGCCCAGACGTTCATTGCCACCAGTGACCATACTAAGCAAATCTCTCAGCACACAAGTGCTGCCCACTGTACTGTGAACAAAGTGATGTTGTTGTCGAATCATAACATACAGAGCAGGTCACACATACTTGCTGCACGTCCGCAGATGTCTCAGAGTCCACCATCAAGGGTGATGAATGCAAGGCCATTAACACATTGTTGGCGCTGCGGGAGTGATCATCGTTTCCATTCATGCCGATTCAAAGGATACGTTTGCAAAGCCTGTGGAACAATGGGACACCTCCAATGAGTGTGCAGGTGAGCTGCTAAGCCTGTTAACCTTGTTAAACCTGCAAACCACCACATTGCAGAGAAGGACAGATCCACGGAGGATCACCATGAACCAAAGCCTCAGACCGAGGAGGCAGAGGTACATGGGGTGCACACATTCACCGCGAATTATCCCCTGATAATGCTGAATGTTGAACTAAATGAACTCCCGGTGTCAGTGGAGCTCGACACGGGTGCGAGCCAGTCCATCATGGGCAAAAAGACATTTGAAAGTTTGTGGTGCAACAAGGCCTCAAGGCCAGTCTTAACTCCAGTTCGCACAAGACAAAGAACTTACACTAAGGAACTGATTCCTGTAATCAGCAGTGCTACCGTAAAGGACTCCTACGATGGAGCGGTACACAAGTTACCACGCTGCTCGGCAGGAGCAGGCTATGAAAGATACGCTGGAACTGGGACGACGTCCGAGTGCTATCGCCCGCTAACGACACTTCGTGTGCCCAGGTCTTGAACAAATTTCCTTCGTTGTTCGAACCAGGCATCGGGAAATTCCAAGGAGCAAAAGTGCAGATCCACCTAATTCCAGCGGCGCGACCCATCCATCACAAGGCGAGAGCAGTACCGTACATGATGAGAGAAAGGGTAGAGATCGAGCTAGACCGGCTGCAATGAGAGGGCATTATTTCACCGATCGAGTTCACTGAGTGGGCCAGCCCTATTGTTCCAGTTCTCAAGGGAGCCGACACCATCAGAATCTGTGGCGATTCCAAAGTAACTATCAATCGTTTCTCCCTGCAGGACCAATACCCATTTCCAAAAGCCGACGACCTCTTTGCAACGCTGGCGGGAGGAAAGACTTTCACGAAGCTGGATCTGACTTCAGCCTGCATGACGCAGGAACTGGAGGAATCATCGAAGGCCCTCACCTGCATCAACCTGCACAAAGGTTTTTTTGTTTATAACAGGTTACCGTTTGGAATCCGATCAGCGGCAGCGATATTCTAGAGAAACATGGAAAGTTTACTGAAGTCGGTCCTGCACACCGTGGTCTTCCAGGACGACACTTTGGTCACAGGTCAGAACACAGTCCAGCACCTGCAGAACCTGGAGGAGGTTCTTAGTTGACTCAACCACGTGGGGCTCAAGTTAAAATGCTCGAAGTGCGTTTTCCTGAAGTGGAGTTCCTGGGAAGGAGGATTGCGGCGGCGGCAGCAGGCCCATCGATTCGAAGACGGAGACAATCGAGAACGCACCGAGGCCACAGAACGTGACAGAGCTAGGTTTGTTTCTGGGACTCTTGAACTGCTTTGGTAACTTCTTACCGGGTCTCAGCACCCTGCTAGAACCACTACATGTCTTATTACGAAAAGGGGGTGAATGGGTTTGGGACAAAAGCTAAGAAAATGTCTTTGTAAAAGTGAGAAAATTGTTATGCTCAAACAAGTTGCTTGCGTTGTATAATCCATGTAAGCGTTTGGGACTAGCATGTGATGCATCGTCATATGGCGTTGGGTGTATTGCAACAAGCTAATGATTTCGGGAAACTGCAACCGGTTGCTTTTTGCATTCAGGAGTATGTCTAAGGCCGAGAGAGCCGACAGCATGATTGAAAAAGAAGCGTTCGTGTGTGTCTATGGGGTAAAGAAAATGCATCAATACCTGACTGGACTAAAATTTGAATTGGAAACTGACCATAAGCCACTTATATCCCTGTTTTCCGAAAGTAAAAGGATAAATACCAATGCATTGGCCCGCATCCAAAGATGGGTACTCACGTTGTCCGCATACAACTACACCATCCGCCACAGGCCAGGCACATAAAACTGCGCGGATGCTCTCAGTAGGCTGCCATTGCCCACCACGGGGGTGGAAATGATGCAGCCCGCAGATCTAGCCATGGATATGCAAGCATTTGAGAGTGAGCTATCACCCGTCACTGTCCAGCAGATCAAATCCTGGACAAGCCAGGACCCCTATTATCTCTAGTCAAAAGTTGTGAGCTTCACGAGAGCTGGTCCAGTGTCCCAGTGGAAATGCAAGAAGAGATAAAGCCGTTCCAGTGGTGCAAAAATGAAATGTCTATACAGGCAGACTGCCTTATGTGGGGCAATCGAGTAGTGGTCCCCAAGAAGGGCAGAGAAACCTTCATCAATGACCTCCACAGTACCCATCCAGGCATTGTAAAGATGAAAGAGATAGCCAGATCCAACGTGTGGTGGCCCGGTATCGATGCAGACTTAGATTCCTGCGTTCACTAATGTAATACATGCTCGCAGTTAAGCAATGCACCCAGGGAGGCGCCGCGAAGTTTATGGTCTTGGCCCTCCAAACCGTGGTCTAGGGTACACGTCGACTATGCAGGCCCGTTCTTGGGTAAAATATTTCTGGTGGTTGTAGGCGCGTACTCCAAGTGGATTGAATGTGGGATAATGTCGGCTAGCACGTCTGCTGCCACCACTGAAAGCCTGCGGGCCATATTTGCCACACACGGCTCACCATGTCCTGGTGAGTGACAACGGGCCATGTTTTACCAGTGCTGAGTTCAAAGAATTCATGACCCATAACGGGATCAAACATGTCACATCTGCCCCGTTTAAACCAGCATCTAATGGTCAGGCAGAGAGAGCAGTGCAAACCATCAAGCAAGGCTTGAAGAGGGTAACTGAAGGCTCACTGCAGACTCGCCTATCCCGAGTCTTGTTTAGCTATCGCACGAGACCCCACTCACTCACTGGGATCCCACCTGCTGAACTGCTCATGAAAAGGGCACTGAAGACAAAACTCTCGTTAGTTCACCCTGATCTACATGAACAGGTAGAGAGCAGACGGCTTCAACAAAGTGCATACCATGATAGCACAAATGTGTCACTCGAGATTGAAATCAATGATCCTGTATTTGTATTAAATTATGGACAAGGTCTTAAGTGGCTTCCCGGCACTGTCATGGCCAAAGAGGGGAGCAGGGTGTTTCGGGTCAAACTTTGAAATGGACTCATTCACCGGAAACACTTGGACCAAATCAAACTCAGATTCACGGACTACCCTGAACAACCCACCTTGGACCCTACCTTTTTTGATCCCCCAACACACACACCAGTGGCAACCGACACCACGGTTGACCACAAAGCAGAACCCACCATCCACAGCAGCCCAGCAGGGCCCAACACACCAGGCAGCCCAGCAAGGCCAGCTGCACAGCAGGACAGCGAGGGCCCAACAAATGATTCAACAACACCAGTTTTCACACCGAGATGATCAACCAGGGCAAGAAGGGGCCCAGATCGACTCACATTGTAAATAGTTACACTATTGACTTTGTGGGGAATGTTGTTATATATGTGGACTTGTATTTACTCTGTACAGCCATCAGAGGGTTCATTCCCCGGAGTCTCAAGCGATCCCATAATCCCTTGGAAGCACAGGTAGTTAAGATGACGTCACAGGTTGGAGAGGCACTCTGGAGATCTGCAACCAAAGACTAAGGTCGCACTTTACTTTGAGCTCACAGTGTTCAGTCTGACTCTTTCTCCATACTCAACAACTGCAACTTTCAACTGCACCTGCATGCCAACTTTCAATGACTGATGTACCATGACACCCAGGTTTCGTTGCACCTCTCCTTTTTCAAATCTGTCAACAATCAGATAATATTCTGCCTTCCTGATCTTTGCACCAAAGTGAATAATATGACATTTATCTACATTGCGCTGCATCTGCCATGCATTTGCCCACTCACCTAACCTGTCCAAGTCAACCTGCAACCTCTCAGCATCCTCCTCACAGCTCACACTGCCACCCAGCTTAGTGTCAGCTGCAAAATTGGAGATAATACATTAAATTCCTTCATCTAAATCATTAATGTACATTGTAAATAGCTGGGGTCCCAGCACTGAACCTTGCGGTACCCCACTAGTCACTGCCTGTCATTCTGAAAAGGTCCCGTTTATTCCTACCCTTTGCTTCCTGTCTGCCAACCAGTTCTCTATCCACATCAATACATTACTCCCAATACCATGTGCTTTAATTTTGCACACTAATCTCTTGAGTGGGACCTTGTCAAAAGCCTTTTGAAAGCCCAAATACACCACATCCACTGGTTCTCCCCTGTCCACTCTACTAGTTACATCCTCAAAAAAATCGAGAAGATTTGTCAAGCATGATTTCCCTTTCACAAATCCATGCTGACTTGGACCGATCCTGTCACTGCTTTCCAAAGGTGCTGCTATTACATCTTTAATAATTGATTCCAACATTTTCCCTGCTACCCTGTCACGTTAACCGGTCTATAATTCCCTGTTTTCTCTCTCCCTCCTTTTTTCAAAAGTGGGGATACATTAGCTACCCTCCAATCAATAGGAACTGATCCAGAGCCTATAGAATGTTGGAAAATGACCACCAATGCATCCACTATTTCTAGGGCCACTTCCTTAAGTATTCTGGGATGTAGACTATCAGGCCCTGAGGATTTATCGGTCTTCAATCCCATCAATTTTCCTAACATAATTTCCTGACTAATAAGGATTTCCTTCAGTTCCTCCTTCTCGCTAGACCGTCAGTCCCCTATTATTTTCAGAAGATTATTTGTGTCTTTCTTAGTGAAGACAGAACCCAAGTATTTGTTCAATTGGTCTGCCATTTCTTTGTTCTCCATTATAAATTCAGCTGATTCTGACGGCAAGGGACCTACATTTGTCTTCACTAATCTTTTTCTCTTCGCATATCTGTAGAAGCTTTTGCAGTCAGTTTTTATGTACCCTGCAAGCTTACTCTCATACTCTATTTTCACGTTCCTAATTAAACCCTTTGTCCCCCTCTTCTTAATTCGAAATTTCTCCCAGTCCTCAGGTTTGCTGCTTTTATTGGCCAATTTATATGGCTCTTCCTTGGATTTAACACTATCCCTCATTTCTCTTGTTAGCCATGGTTGAGCCACCTTCCCCATTTTATTTTATGCCAGATAGGGATGTACAATTGTTGAAATTCATCCATGTGATCTTTAAATGTCTGCCATTGCCTATCCACCGTCAACCCTTTAAGTATAATTCGCCAGTCTATCCTAGCCAATTCATGTCTCCTACCATCGAAGTTACCTTTCCTTAAGTTCAGGACCCTAGTCTCTGAATTAACTGTGTAACTCTCCATCTTAATGAAGAATTCCACCATATTTTAGTCACTCTTCCCCAAGCGGCCTTGCACAACAAGATTGCTAATTAATCCTCTTTCATTACGCAACACCCAGTCGAGGATGCCCAGCTCTCTAGTTGATTCCTCAACATACTGGTCTAGAAAATTGTCTCTTATACACTCCAGGAAATCCTCCTCCACCGTATTGCTACCAGTTTGGTTTGCCCAATCTATATGTAGATTAAAGTTGTCCATGATAACTGCTGTACCTTTATTGCATGCATCCAAAAGTTCCTGTTTGATGCCATCCCCAACCTCACTATTACTGTTTGGTGGTCTGTACACAACTCCCACTAGCGTTTTCAGCCCTTTGGTGTTCCGCAGCTCTATCCGTACAGATTCCACTTCATCCAAGCCAATGTCCTTTCTTACTATTGCGTTAATTTCCTCTTTAACGAGCAACGCTACCCCACCTCCTTTTCCTTCCTGTCTATCCTTCCTGAATATTGACTACCCCTGGATGTTGAGTTCCCAGCCTTGGTCACCCTGGAGCCATGTCTCCGTAATCCCAATGACATCATATCCATTAACAGCTATCCGCACAGTTAATTCATTCACCTTATTACGAATGCTCCTCACATTGAGACACAGAGCCTTCAGGCTTGTTTTTTTGATAATCTTTGTCCTTTTAGAATTAATGTAATGTGGCCCTTTTTGATTTTTGCCTTTGATTTCTCTACCCTCCACTTTTCCTTATCTCCTTTCTAGCTTTTGCTTCAGCCACCATTTTACTTCCCTCTGCCTCCCTGCATAGATTCCCATCCCCCTGCCATATTAGTTTAAATGCTTCCCAACAGCACGAGCAAATACTCCCCCTCGGACATTGGTTCTGGTCCTGCCCAGGTGCAGACCGTCTGGTTTATACTGGTCGCACCTCCCCCAGAACCGGTTCCAATGTCCCAGGAAATTGAATCCCTCCGTCTTGCACCATTTCTCAAGCCACATATTCATCTTAACTATGCTGCTGTTTCTACCCTGACGAGCACGTGGCACTGGTAGCAATCCTGAGATTACTACGTTTGAGGTCCTACTTTTTAATTTAACTCCTAGCTCCATAAATTCATCTTGTAGGACCTCATCCCGTTTTTTTACCCATATCATTGATATCTATATGCATCACAACAACTGGCTGTTCAACCTCCTCCTCTGGGCTTTTGACAAGGTCCCACAGATGAGCTTGATGTGCAAAATTAAAGCACATGTTATTGGGGGTAATGTACTTACGTGGATAGAGAACTAGTTGGCAGACAGGAAGCAAAGAGTTGGGATAAACGGGTGCTTTTCAGAATGGCTGGCAGTGACTAATGGGGTGCCGCAAGGCTCAGTGCTGGAACCCCAGCTATTTACAATATACATTAACGAGTTGGATGAGGGAATTGAGTGTAATATCTCCAAGTTTTCAGATGACACTAAGCTGGGTGGTTGTGTGAGCTGTGAGGGGGATGCTAGAAGGCTGCAGGGTGACTTGGACAGGTTAGGTGAGTGGGCAAACGAGTGGCAGATGCAATATAATCTGGATAAATGTGAGGTTATCCACTTTGGTGGTAAAAACACGAAGGCAGAATATTATCTGAATGGCGGCAGATTAGGAAAAGAGGAGGTGCAACGAGACCTGGGTGTCATGGTACATCAGTCATTGAAAGTTGGCATGCAGGTGCAGCAGGCAGTCGAAGAAGGCAAATGGTATGTTGGCCTTCATAGCGAGGGGATTTGAGTACAGGAGCAGGGAGGTCTTACTACAGTTGTACAGGGCCTTAGTGAGGCCTCACTTAGAATATTGTGTTCAGTTTTGGTCTTCTAATCTGAGGAAGGACGTTCTTGCTATTAAGGGAGTGCAGCGAAGGTTCACCAGACTGATTACCGGGATTGCAGGACTGACATATGAAGAGAGACTGGATCAGCTGGGCCTTTATTCACTGGAGTTTAGAAGGATGAGAGGGGATCTCATAGAAACATATAAAATTCTGACGTGACTTGACAGGTTAGATGCAGGAAGAATGTTCCCAATGTTGGGGAAGTCCATAACCAGGGGACATAGTCTAAGGATAAGGGGTAAGCCATTTAGGACTGAGATGAAGAAAAACTTCTTCACTTAGAGAGTTGTTAACCTGTGGAATTCCCTACCACAGAGTGTTGTTGATGCCAGTTCATTGGATATATTCAAGGCGGAGTTAGATATTGCCCTTATGGCTAAAGGGATCAAGGTATATGGAGAGAAAGCAGTAAAGGGGTACTGAGGTGGATGATCAGCCATACTCTTATTGAATGGTGGTTCAGGCTCGAACAACCGAATGGCCTACTCCTGCATCTATTTTCTATGTTTCTATGTTTCTATGTTTTTATGAATGCCCTGCAGCTGCTCCGAGACATCCGACCCTTGCACCAGGGAGGCAACATACCATCCTAGATTCTCGATTGCGGCCGCAGAAATGCCTATCTATTCCCTTTACAATAGAATCCCCTACAACTATAGCTCTGCCACTCTTTTTAATGCCCTCCTGTGCAGCAGAGCCACCCATGGTGCCATGAACTTGACTGCTGCTGCCTTCCCCTGATGGCCATCGCCCCCAACAGTACCCAAAATGGTATATCTGTTTTGGAGGGAGCTGACAACATGGGACCCTTGCACTACCTTCTTACTCCTGCTCTGCCTGATGGTCACCCAGCCTCTATCTGCCTTTGTAACCTTTACCTGCGGTGTGACCCACTCACTAAACGTGCTATTCACGACATTCTCAGCATCGCGGATGTTCCAGAGTGAATCCATGCGCAGCTCCAGTGCCACAATGCGGTCTGTCAGGAGCTGCAGCTGGATACACTTCCTGTACACATAGTAGTCAGGGATACGGGAAGCGTCCCTGACTTCCCACATAGCACAGGATGAGCATGACATGGGTCTGGGCTCTCCTGCCTTAACCCATAAATTAACTTAATTTGGCAACAATGCCAAAGGTTTCTTACTAATAAGAAAAAGAAAAAGATAAAGAAAAAGGAAAAGTTATAAATGTTGGCCTTGCCTGCGACGCTCATGTTCCATGAATGAATTAAAAAAAAAACAATATGCAACCGACATGGTTTCTCAGTTTGACAGGCTCTGCGTAACTTTCTGAAACTCTTCTAGTTTTCTTAACTTGTTTGAAGTTCCTTTGGTGACTGGGAGTGCTGTTGTAAATGGAGAACATGATCATTTGCATTGAAAGGATTTTGCTCCCACTGCATGCTCACAGTCATGGGAGCTCTATTTGCAGTCCCACTCACGTTCGAGTATCTTTGGGAGAGGGAGCGGAGGCAGCAAAGAAGATGAGAAGATCCATGCAGAGGGAGGAGGTGGAGGAGTCTGGAGGGCTCTCAACTGGAGGCCTTACCCACCTAGGGCCAATGGAGAGCACTTCGCTCACCTCCACTTAAACGTGGAGCAGTGTATTCGGATGCTCCGCTTCACCAGGAAGGTGGCCGCTGATCTTGTCACCTCAAGAGCAGGGCGACACTGGCTCTCTCAGCAACCCTCAAGGTCACCAAGGCCCTCAATTCTTCACCAGCGGATCCTTCCAGGCTGCAACAGGAGATATAGCCAACATCTCCCAGTTTGCCTTCCATCGCTGCATCTGGGAGGTCACAGAGGCTCTGTACATCAGGAGAAGTGTCAGCTGTGGCTCAGTGGATAGCACAGTCGCCTCTGAGTCAGAAGGTTGTGGGTTCTTGAAAGTTGAGCTCATAAATTTAGTCTGACACATCGGAGGTGCTGCGTTAGATGAGACCTTAAACTGAGGCTCCGTCTGCCCTCTCAGGTGGACATAAAAGATCCCATGACACTATTTTGAAGAAGAGCAGGGGAATCATTCCTGGTGTCCAGGCCAATATTTATCCCTCAATCAACAAAACAAAAACAGATTATCAGGTCATTATCACATTGCTGTTTATGGGAGCTTGCTTGTGCACAAATTGGCTGCGGCGTTTCCCACATTACTTTATGCCCCAGAGAGCTATGGAGGCTGAGTTATTGAATATATTTAAGGTGGAGATAGACAGATTTTTGAGTAATAGGGGAATAAAGGGTTATGGGGAGCAGGCAGGGAAGTGGAGCTGAGTCCATGATCAGATCAGCCATGATCTTATTGAATGGCGGTGCAGACTCGAGGGGCTGGGTGGCATACTCCTGCTCCTATTTCTTAAGTTCTTATATTCTTATGTTCTTATGACTACACTCCAAAAATACTCCATTGGCTGTAAAGTACTTTGAGACGTCCAAGTCTTTATTTTTTTTTACATTGTCTACTCGCTGAACAGAGAGAAGCAGGAGGTGCGTGCATGTGGCTTTGCCAGGATATTGGGCTTACCCATTGTGCAGGGCGCTATTGACTGCACCAGTGTAGCTTTGTGGGTGCCGCCTATCAATGCTGAGATGTTCCGTAACTTCAAAGCCGTTTAATGTGCGACCACGCACAGCGCATCATGATGGTGAATGCCCGTTATCCGAGCAACAGTCATGATGCCTTCGTCTTGTGTCAGTCCAGTGTGCCAACAATCTTCCTGCCATCCCGCCATACCCGAGGGTGGCTGCTCGGAGACAAGGGCTATTCACCCTGCTCCTGGCTGATGACTCCCCTCTGCAACCCCAACACTTAAGCAGGCCATCGGCTTATTGAAGCAACGGTTTTGCTGCCTTGACCGCTCCAAAGGAGCTCTCCGCATTGGGTGTCCTATTTCGTGGTGGTCTGCTACATGCTGCACAGTTTGGCCATCAGGAGGTTACTGGCTTTGCCAGCAGGGATTGTGGGACACCTCAGGAGGCGGAGGATGAGGAAGAGGAAGAGGAGGGAGGGAGGGAGGCAGACAGGAAGCCAACCCCCATTCCAGATGGGCTGTCCGTGAGCACCTCCTCATATTCCGATTCCAAAGAATGGAACCCCAGATCGCCATTACTCACCACTTTTCCATCCTACCATCCCTTTGTCACGGAACATCACAGCTTCATCAGTATAGGAGGCATCCTGTTGTAGGAGCAGCGACCATTGATCGTGTTGACCCGCAATACATCGGGTACTGTCCTCACAATCTTCGGGTTCGCTTTCCGACCCATCCGATCCGGATGTCAGCCGAGCTGCCGTTTTTTTGCACATGCGGGCCAAATGCCCTATATATTCACAATTTCTGCAAACAGCCTGCTGAAATCGACAACCCCTTGATGAGTGCCCAACCCCACACCTCTAGCACAGACTTGTTCCATTGTTCAAAGTGTTCCCAAAGAATGAGCTGCGTCTGGCTGATCTCTCTTGAGCTTCTCTCAGTTTGTAGTTGATTGCTCGCATTGTGGGTTGATGAGGTGTGAACGGCCATTCCTGTGGCCCTTGATGGCTTCTGCCTGCTGTCGAGAGTCTGTTCTCCCGGTTTTGTCTGTGTGTGGGGGTAGCAGCTTGTTTAGTGCTATGAACTTCTTGTTCCGATATTTCGTTAGTTGTCAGACCTGCATTGTAAATCAACCTTGTTTCTTCTTCCCCTACCAAGAATGTCTGCGCAACCAGTGCTGCTGCTCTAAGTTCAGGTTCTTGGTCTCTATGAGCTTTCGGAATATTCCTGCGTGGCCTATTCCTTCAAAAGTCACTTAGCATTTCTCTCCTCAGTTCATCGGAGAACTCACATAAACTAGCCAACCTCCGAAGTTCCGCCACGAAGTCGGGTATGCTCTGGCCCACACAACGTCTGTAGTTGTAGAACCTGTGTCTGGCCATGTGTAGGCTGCTCGCTGGCTTCAGGTGGTCTCTTACCAGTGTGCTCAATTCTTCAAACGATTTGCTTGCTGGTTTCTCGGGTGCCAACAGATCCTTCATTAAAGCGTATGTTTACGAGCCACAGCTGGTCAAGAGATGGGCTCTTCTCTTGTCTGCCTTATCGTCGCCTAACCAGTCTTTGGTTACAAAGCTTTGCTGGAGCCTTTCTATAAAGTCCTCCCAATTGTCTCCCGCATTGTACTTTTCATCTGATCCGTTGTTCGCCATTCTTTGGATTCTGTAATCCCGTAACTCGTCGCCACTGTAAAGTCCTGTCCCCTCAGTACAGATTCACATGAGGCATGTAGTGAAGTCAAGGTCACTCTGGACCTGCACCTTTATTTCACAGCTCTGGAATGCTGCACTTGCCTGAGCCCTGTCCTTATATACCTGTCTCTTGCAAGTGCACCCCAGGTTGCAAGATATGCTGGTGGTTACAGGTCATATCTTATTACAGTCATGTATAATGTGTTAGGATGCAGTTATATATAATAATGTAAGATACATGACATATTCCAAACAAAATTAATAAATTCATCAGAATTGTAAGCGCTTTTGATCCTAGTCCAATTGCTAGACGGACTGTTCGAATCACCCCCACGTTGCGAAAGTTCTAGACACAGGAATTATTATTCAGAGTGTAAATGAAATGAGTCACGGACAGGAATGCTTCAGTGAAAAATTGTACTTGTATTTATTTGTTCTAACATACACTGGCTAAAACATGCACTACTAAACAAAATCACTGTCTCTATGGAGCATAAAATCCAGGTTACAAACAACATACATACAATACAGAAATGAGACCTAGTTACACTCAGTAAATTCCCTGGTGGATTCTAACTCTACTCCTACCAATGAATTACCCTCCCCAGAATAGCCCTGAAAAGCTTCACTTCTGAGAAAACCCTGAGACCTTACCCAGCTTGCCAGGGATATCTGGTTACTGGCTTGGGACACTCTCGATCATGCTCACCACCACACACAACTGGTTTCCTTTCTGTGGAAGTCACTGCCTGGTCTTCAGTCTCGGTGGCTTCTTCTGTGGTCCTGCGGCCCCTTTCTCTGGTATATCAATCTTGGTATAGTGAGAGCAAGAGGGAGAGAGAGAGAGGGCTCTCTCTCGATACCAGCTGCAAGCTGCAAGCTCCAAGCTTCACTCCAAGCTACAAGCTTCAAGCTAAAAATAAAGTGGAAAAGACCCTGTCTTTATGGGAATCTTGCTACCCCTTTCTTTCCCGACAATCTTTAAAATCCTTTTGTTTCTAAGCACGGGTGCTTAGTCAGTGAAGGGCCATCCAACCCATATGCATTGAGCTGATGGCTCTTAATCTGGGCATCTCTCCGAGTCTTTGTATTGGGAAAAATCCGGCTCCCCTTTGGCTGGCCAGGCTAGTGGGTTCACTGTTCTGTTTCTCCTTCTGAGATGGAGGTGAGAGGTGCTTTTGCATATTAGCGTGGCTTTGTCAATGGCCCCCTTCCTGGCCGGCAGCTCTTTTGTCAATATTTGTGGCCTCTTCCTTTAGCTGTGACTGGTGGGCAAATCCGTTCTGGATGACTGACAGTTCTTTTGTCACAGCTAACTGCCATGCGGCTTCTGGAGTTTTAACAAAACAGCTTTTTCACGTATCTGTGCAGGGTGATCCCATCACAGGGAAAATACCCTCAGAAAAACCCATAAAGCCCATGAAATATTCTCGACTGAGTCCATTCTTTAAACAGCAACTTTGCGATCTCTTCAGAATCCAATCAATATTACAGTATCAACTAATCACCCTTGTGCATTCACTTGCTACCTGTCATTCGTGTGTCTTGTCATACTTCAATGCTCCAACACAATGCTCCCCCAGTGGCTGTCGCATGGCTTATGGAAGGCTGCTGACTTTTCGTGCAGGAGACTTCAGATAGCCTTGCAGGATGCCTTCAATCAGCTCTGGACCTAGAATGCCCGGATGTAGATTGCACCACATCAGCATGGGCAGAGGCAGTCTGGGCTGGCTGGATGACAGGCAGTGACAAGGGCTGTGGCGGAGTGGCAGTGATGAGAGTGGGAATGCTGTCATCCTGAGAGAGGACAGCAGCTTCCTGCTCCAGTGATCCACTGCCACTCCCAGAATTCCAAGCCATCTTTTGGAGCACAAATTGCTGGACTGCTGCGATACCCTGCAAGCCCCTTTGACAACCCAGCAACAATGGCAACAATCTGAGCTTGGGTGGGAAAAGCTGAGACTGCATGAGCACAGTCTGTTCTTGCGCAGTAGCAGTCTGAGCCTGAAGGAGACCTGTCTATGCTTCCACTGCAGCACGCAGAAGTTGGGTCGCTTCGTCCATGCTGCAATGGAAGCCGCAACATCACTCATCACATGCAGCCTCATGGCTGGGTCCGCAAGTTCTCTCCTGGAGTTGTCCATCATTTCCATCCTGGAAATCCTGGGCTCCGAGCTCTGCACAAAGCCCCATCCAATGTTGGAGCCGGACTCCTCCATGCTGCTTGACATTGACAAGAGGCTCTCTGGCCAGCTTGCCATTGCACCAAGCATTTCTGTGTGCATGGCCATCCCCCTTCTTCTGAAGGCTGCTCCATCGAGGCCTGTGCAGCAGAACTCGTGCACAAACTCAACCTCAGGGGAGCTGGCCTCCAAGCTACCCTTTCCCTCTGGCCTTGCTGCAGCCCATTCATGCCCTGTGACGGCATGTCTTCTCTTCCATCACTCTCCTCCACAACATCAGGGATGAGCTGAGCTGGTGGCACATGTTGGGTATCTGATAGCAGAAAGGCACAAGGGTCGGGTTGTGGTGAGGGGAGGTGGAAGGAAAGCAAGATATCCATGCCTACACCATCAGCAGCTTGCAAGTGAGAAGAGATTGTGGGATGAGGAGGAAGCGGGACATGAGAAGAAGGATTAGGTATGACCATACCCTCATTATCAGCAATGACTTTAACTTCTCCTGTTGCACCGCCTCTGTTACTGCCCCTTCAGTAATGTCGAACATGGATTCCTGCACGCTTTGCAGATTGGCTGCCTCCCGCCTGTCTGTCTCTGCTCCCAGCAATTGTGAGCCACCTTTGCCATCAGCCGGTCCAGGCAGCAGGTGGTCGTTCGGCCCGACTGTCTGCCTCTCTTCCGCACTTACATCTGAGCCAGGGTATCCCTGGAGATGGAGCACGTGGTGTTCACCGGAACGCTCGCGGCTTTCCGCAAGAGGTGGGCACTGGAGGGGCTGCAGTGCATCATCACCCCCGGCAAACACATTTTAATTTGATTTTATATGTTTTAAAGTTTAATTTATTTTATTGCTAGGTTTTAGTGTCCCCCCAATGTACAATTTGCCTCTCGATGCCCTTAAAAAAAAACACCCAAAAAAAACAAAAAAAACTAAACAAAAAGGGGCACTTGAAAAGTGTTTGGAGTGTACCTCAGATCAGGGGGCACTTGATTTAACTGTTTAATTTTGTTACAGCAAAAGAGTTATGAGCCACCTTTGCTTGCAAGAGAAAGGGAAGTGTGTCAGTGAGTGTGGTGCAATGTGTTTGGGTGATGTGCCTGTATTGTTGAATAGCTGTCAGTGTGTACAAGATGTGAGATGTGGGTGTGAGTATTGCACCATTGATAAGCTTGTGAGGGCAAAGTGAAGCCATGATTGTGAGATATGAGTGGTGATAGCCAGAGATTGTTGGTAGGTGAGCGATGGGGGTGTGGTGGGTGCATTGAGCAGTATGTGAGGCTTGTGATGCAGATGGTGGGATATGGCTTTTGCTAAAGCCTTCACTCATCTTCACCTTCCATGTGAGGTCATTAAACTTTTTTCAGCACTGGATCCACGTCCTTGTGACCACACTGGTGGCTATAACAAACTTAGCTATCTCCTCCAGAGCCTTCTGCAAGTGGCCTTAGATGGCCTCCTGTCACTCTGCGGGAACAGTATAGCCCGACTTTGCTGAATGGCCATGACCAAGGTCTCCAGTGTAATATCTGAGAATCTTCGTGCTCACTCCCTTGGTTACTGAGCCATGTCTTCAGCAAAGCACCTCTCCTTTAAGTGGTGCAGAGAGCCTAGGCCAAGCATTACTGGCCATTAGACTGCATCTGATATTGCCAACTGCCCCTCCCATCATTCCCCTACACCCCCCACCCCCATTGAGCACTTAGCCAATCAGCAGCACGTCTAGCGCTGAATTCCGCGCTCGAATCATTATAATGAGCAGGAAGCAAGGGATTTTGCGTGCTGCCTGCATCACTTTCAACGAGCGCAGGCAAATAGCGCTGGCCTTTGACACCATTTCAGGCCATTTCCAATTTCTAGGCCATAGTCTACAATCCCTGCCACAATCTCCATACCCAAGCCACTGATTCTATCCCTCTCCCTGGTCACTGTTTGAGGGTGAACCGGACTGTTCACAACCTTGCCATTTTTTTCACCCTAATTGAGCTTCTGACGCCCTATTCTCTCCGTCACTAACAACGCCCACTTATACATCCATAATATCACCCATCTCTGCCCCTGCATCTCATCTATGTGTTCAAATCCCTCAATGGCCTCACCCTCCCTGTTTCTGTAACCTCCTCCAGCCCCACAACCCTCGGAGATCTCTGCGCTCCTCCAATTCTAATCTCTTGCGCCTCCCTGATTTTCTACACACAGCTATTGGAACTGTGCCTTCAACGGCCTCGATTTTAAGCTCTGGAGTTCCCTTCCTAAATCTTTGTGCCTCTTTAGCTCTCTCTCTTCCATCAATATGCTTCTGAAAATCTACCTCTGTAACCTGTCCTAATATCTCTTTGTGTGGCTCAGTGTGTCAAGAACAGGATTTCCTGGCCAACTTTTGTCCCTCAATAAGCATTACCAAAAGAGATTAACTGGTGAGTATCTCATTGTGGCTTGTGGGATCTTGACAGGAGCTGACGACTGCCTGGTGGATCGCCGCCTAATCCGTTCCATCATCAACATCAACAGAGCCCCAAAGCGGCAACGGCAGCAGAAGCTGTGCCGCAAAAAAATCAATGCCGGGGCACTCAAAGACCCAGCTAAGAGAGCTCTATACAGCCAGTGCCTCACTGCTAACCTGGTGACCCTTGATGACCCCAAGACGCATAATGCCCACAGCGTTGGTCTGCCCTCCAGACCACCATAACCAGTGCCTGCGAAGAAATGCTCGGTCACTCAACCAGGAAACACCAGGACTGGTTTGATGAGAATGATCAGGAGATCCAAGAGCTAATAAATTGCAAGCACAAGGCATTTCTGAACATAAAACAACAACCCAACTCGGGAGCAGCAAAGCAGCATTATAGACGGCTTAAGGCCGAGGTCCAACAAAAACCCACGACCTAAAGAACAGATGGTGGGTGGAGAAAACATAGGAGATTCAGCAGCTGGCCGACAGCCATGATGTGCAAGGATTCTTCACCGCAGTCAAGGCCACCTGTGGTCCAAACACCCAAGGCTCCACCCGTCTGCTGGCCAAGAACGGGGAGACACTCATCAAGGACACTGAGGCAGTCAGGACCCGCTGGAAGGAGCACTTTGAAGATCTCCTTAACCGAGAATCTGCCTTTGACTCAAGTGTCTTCAACTCCATCCCACAGCATGCTACCTGCCACCATCTCAGCAAAACCCCAGCCCTGCACGAGATAGAAAAGTCCATCTGCCAGCTCAAGAACAACAAGATAATGGGAGCGGATGGAATCCCCGCTGAGGCACTAAAGTATGGTGGAGAGGCACGATTGGCACGAATGCATGACCTCATCTCTCTCATCTGGAAGGAGGAGAGTATGCCAGGAGATCTCAGAGATGCAGTAACTTTGACCATCTTTAAAAGAGGGGAAATGTCCGACTGAGGCAACTACAGAGGAATCTCCCTGTTATCAGCCACTGGTAAAGTCATCGCTAGAATCCTCCTCAACCGTCTTCTCCCTGTGGCTGAGGAGCTCCTCCCGGAGTCACAGTGCGGATTTCGTCCACTAAGGGATACAATGGACATGATTTATATGGCGCGACAGCTGCAAGAAAAATGCAGGGAACAGCACCATCCCTTGTACGTGGCCTTCTTTGACCTTACAAAGGCCTTTGAGACTGTCAATCACGAGGGACTATGGAGCATCATCCTCCGTTTCGGCTGGCCCCAAAAGTTTGTCATCATCCTCCGCCTGCTCCATGACGACATGCAAGCCGTGATCCTGACCAACGGATTCATCACAGAACCAATCCAAGTCCGGACCGGGCTCAATCAGGGTGCGTCATTGCTCCAACCCTCTTCTCAATCTACCTCGCTGCAATGCTCCACCTCACACTCAACAAACTCCCCGCTGGAGTGGAACTAAATTGCAGAACTAGTGGGAACCTATTCAACCTTTGTCATCTCCAGGCCAGATCTAAGACCGTCCCAACCTCTGTCATCGAACTACAGTATGCGGACGATGCTTGCGTCTGCACACATTCAGAGACTGAACTCCAAATCATAGTCAACATCTTCACTGAGACATACGAAAGCATGGGCCTTACACTAAACATCTGTAAGACAAAGGTCCTCCACCAACCTGACCCCACCACACAGCACTGCCCCCCAGTCATCAAGATCCACGGTGCAGCCCTGGACAACGTGGACCACTTTCCATATCTCGGGAGCCTATTATCAGCAAGGGCAGACATCGACGACGAGGTTCAACGCTGCTTCCAGTGCGCCAGCGCAATCTTTGGCCGCCTGAGGAAAAGAGTGTTCGAAGATCAGGCCCTCAAATCTGTCACCAAGCTCATGGTCTACAGGGATGTAGTGATAACCGCCCTCCTGTATGGCTCAGAGACATGGACCATATACAGTAGACACCTCAAATCTCTGGAAAAATACCACCAACAATGTCTCCGCAAGATCCTGCAAATCCCCTGGGAGGACAGATGCACCAACGTTAGCCTCCTCGATCAGGCCAACATCCCCAGCATCGAAGCACTGACCACACTCGACCACACATTGTTCGCATGCCTGACACAAGACTCCCAAAGCAAGCGCTCTACTCGGAATTCCTACAAGGCAAGCAAACCCAAGGTAGGCAGAGGAAACATTTCAAAGACACCCTCAAAGCCTCCTTGATAAAATGCAACATCCCCACCGACACCTGGGAGTCCCTGGCCAAAGACTGCCCTAAGTGCAGGAAGTGCATCCGGGAGGGCGTTGAGCACCTCGAGTCTCATCGCTGAGAGTATGCAGAAAACAAGCACAGGCAGCGGAAGGAGCATGCAGCAAAACAGTCCCACCCACCCTTTCCTTCAACAACTGTCTCTTCCATCTGTGACAGAAACTGTAATTCTCATATTGGACTGTTCAGTCACCGAAGAACTCACTTTTAGAGTTGAAGTAAGTCTTCCTCGATTTTGAGGGACTGCCTATGATGATATGATGATGGCTTGTGGGATCTTGCTTTATATAAACTAGCTGACATGATTGCCTAAACTTCAAAAGTACTTCATTCACTGTGAAGTTCTTTGGGCCTTGAGAATGTGTAAGACTCTATATACTATATATGGGCTAGAAATTCGCCGACTTTTCGACCGGGTTTTGGTGATATTTCATCATATTTGGCAAAAAAACGGTCGTCGGGAACTTTGGGCACATTTTTGCAGCAGTGCTTTCCATATACCGCTGGGGAAAGAAGCACTGCCGTGCAAGACCTGAAATAACGTTTTCGCCCAAAATTTGGCTCGCTCTGCACCCATAATCTGCGTCCAGAATGCCGACGGGGAAAAGCCTGGCGGTGCAGCCCTGCCACCAGCCGTAAGTATGAAGACCAGCAAAACGGTAAATTAAATTTTTTGGTCTCAATTTTGACCAAAACCATTTTTTGGCGTATTGCCAGAGTTACGCCCCTTTTTCTGGGCCAGCACTACTCCAAAAATAAATGTGCCAAGTTTCGCTGTTCTATTTTTCAAAATTGGTGCCGCACAGCCTGTCCTGTAGCCTTGGGGGGTGGAGCCTACTGTCTGCTCCAAAAAAACAATGCTACCCCTTCTGCGCATGCAAGAAAAAAAAAAGGACATTTTTGACGTGATTCCTATGGGCACACATGTGAAGTACAGCTCCCAGTCTGTAATTGGCCATTTTTAAAGAGCCAGTTGTGTATGAGAACTTTAATTCTCATTGGAAAAATTGGAGCTGCAATGCAAGATGCATCGCGGTGCAAGGACCAAGAATTTCTTCCAGGATGAAGTGGAGGCACTAGTTACTGTGATTGAGGGCAGATGGCACCAGCAGAGGTCACATAAAAGTTCCACCCAAAGAAATGAAGAAACGCTGGAACCAACTTGCAGAAGTTTACTGTGCAGTGGTGACAACCCCGAGGCCTGGAGGCCAGTGCAAAAAGAAGTGGCAGAACCTTGGTCAAGTAGTTAGTGTAAGTAATATTTTCAATTTTCAATGGAATTGCCATTGTAAATGTGACTATCTGTATATAGTCCCAGCCAAAAGTCACCCTCTCTAAAAAGTTATATTTTCAGCTTTGCAGAGGAAAGTGGCACACAACAAAAGGGAAAGAACGCAAACAGAAGTAGGCCTGGCAAATCTGCAGCCACTGACACTCTTGGAAGAGAGAATTGCTGCTTTGATGGACTCTGCCTGGAGAAAAGCGACCACCACTGCACAAGCTGGGCCCACACTGATGGGAGAGGGTAAGTCCTGCAAATTCCACATCTGGCTTTGCTAAATATGAAGTACCGCGCAGGCTAGCCATGCTTCGGTTCATGGGGATGTCTCCTTCAGCTATGCTTCGGTTGATGCAATGTGCTATCATTCCTTGTGGTCCTTCAAATCAGCCTGCTGCCTGCACTGTGTCAGCCTACTGATGCCACCCACCCTTCCCCCTCCTCTGCTGCTAACCATTTGTCTGTTCTGTTATATTTTGCAGAACTTGAGCCAACCCTGACATTACAGAAGAAGATTCAGACAAGGATGAGCCTGAAGAGGAGAACATCTTCCAATTCCACCTTCCAGATCCACCAAGAGCACGGGGTGAGGGGGAGGGAGAGGGGAGGGGAAGTCCCCACTGTTATACTCATTTTTGAGGAAGTGTTGGGGCCACCCATTGAGGTGCTAGCTCCTTCCCTAAGTAGTGGTTTGAGTGTTGGTGGGATATTTCATGATTTCCCTCCATCCGAGACTGCGGGTCCCAATGGGATGCAGCAAGGCACACCCAGGGCCCCACTGTCCGAGGCTGTGGGTCCCACTGGGATGCTGTGAGCTACACCCAGGGTGAGGAGGGGAAGGAGGGCTAGATGCACTCTCCTGAGGTGCAGGATGTAACAGATGTGGTTTAGATGATGGCAATGAGTGGGGAGAGCAATGACCTTACCCGATCACTCCTGGGCACCATCAGTGGGGTGGGTGATGAGGTATCGGGACTGGCGGGAGAAGTAACAACACTCTCACAAGAAATGGGAACGCTGTCCGGCACATGAGGGAGGGAATATCTCAGTCAGCTGAAACAATGTCGATGCACATGAGGGAGGGAATGTCGCAGGTAGCTGATGCACTGTCAGTGAACATGAGAGAGGGCATGTCACAGGTAGCTGAGACACTCTCAGTGAACATGAGTGAGGGAATGTTGCAGGTGTTTGAGACAGTGTTATGGCACATGAGGAAGGGAATTTTGGAGTTAGATGCTGCAATAAGGGAACACACCCAGACCTCTCACCCATTGAAAGAATCAACTGCCACTCCCACTCCAATCCCCAGATCAGCCACATTACCACCTGCCCCCGCCGCCCCTCCCCCCCACCCCGTCCCCCCTCCCCCATCAGGAAGTGCGCATTACCCGAGATGTTCGAAAGAATAAGCTTGGTACCAGTCCGAGAAATGCTGTGCCACCGCCTGTGGGCAAGGATGGTGGAGTCAACAAGACCAAGGGCAGTGGGTAGTCTTAGAATAAGGTGGAGAAGAGGTGGGTACAGCCTTTCTTTGCAGCTGCTGTAGTTGTTGTTATTATTGTTGTTACTGTTGTAACTGTTCTCAATTTAAAAGGTTTTTGTAAGTTATATAAATTTACAAGTTTAAAAGTTAGTATGTGATCTTAAGGTTTTTAAGTGTTTGTAAGTGATCTTAGAGTTTGTAAGTGATCTTAAATGAAAACTTTGAGACAAGAATATGTTTATTAAAGTTAAATTAAGTACAAACAAATATTTGTTAAACTTTTGAATAAAATATAATTTAAATTATAATTGAATCATTTACATTATTTGTTCCATTATTAACTCAACGTTTGGAACTCAAGAAGAATCATTTCCATTATTTGTTTGAATTAAACAAGAATCATTTCCATCATTTGTTCCATTAACACAACACAATATTATGTAACAGGTCCAAACAGTAAACATGGTCCATTTAGAATAGTTGCTGCTCAGCCTTCAGGCAGTAAAGCGTTCACGGATGAGATGTTGGCGCAAGGCTCAAGCAATCATTAAAGGGGCACGATGGCCCGCCCTCCTCCGCTGTCTTGCTCCGGGTTCAGGTAATTACATGGCTTCCTTATCCTCGTCCTCCTCCTCATTATCTGCATCTTCCTCATCATTATCATCAGCTACTCTCACCTCAGGTGGGTCTTCTCCTACCAGCAGCTGCTGCCTCATGATGGCTGAGTTATGCAGCATGCAGCACACAACAGTGAACTGACCGACAATCTCAGGGGAGTACAGCAAGTAGCCTTCGGAATGGTTCAGGCATCGGAAATGCTGTTTCAAGATGCCAATGGTTCTCTCTATGAAGCTGTGTGTCGCAATGTGCGACATGTTGTATTGACGGTCAGCTTCCGTCCGGGTTATGCGTGGGTGTATCATGAGCAAAGTGGCAAAGCCGTACCCTTTGTCTCCCAGCAGCCAGCACTGCCCTTCTGGCTGCTGCTGAAACATGGCAGTTATAACTCTCTCGCATAGGATGAACACATCATGGGTGCTCCCAGGGTATCTTGTATCAACTGACATGATGTGATGCAAGTAGTCACACACGAGCAGCACATTAATGGAGTGGAAGCCTTTTCTGTTCCAGTACATCTCAGAATCCTCCAAAGGTGTGCGCAAAGCGATGTGGGTACAATCATTGCAGCTCTGTACCTTTGGGAATCCAGAAATCCTGGAGAAGCCCACAGCCCTGTCACGCATTGCCTGGGTGGTCATGGGAACTTTATGTGGGCATTCCTCCAGGCATATAGTGCAGCAGTTACTTGCCGAATGCAGACATGTGTTGCATGTTGAGAAATGGCGCACACATCCCCAGTTGTAGCTTGAAATGATAAGGAGGCATAGAATGAAAGTTCAGCTGTAACCTTCACTTCAAATGACGAAGCAGTCCTCCTGATGCTTCTAGCTTGCAGGTCTGCTTTTACTAACTCACAGATCTCAGTTACAACTTCTTTGCAGAAACGCAGCCTTCTGACATAGTCTGCATCACTCAGATGCAGGTACGAATGCATGTTTCGATATACCTGACATGGGTAAGACCTCCTGCCCATCACCCTATGGGTTCTGAGGTTCCTCATGCGATGACATCAAATCAATTATCTCCTCCACAGCGCCATCATGCAAAATGCTAGCACAAGGTCTGGCATTGTCAGTATTGTCTCCATGCTTAAGTTTTACCTTTACAAGAAGCTCAAAACGACAGGCAGGCAGGATAAGATTCTTTGGTCTCTCTCCCAACCGGTCTGTATGGACCACACCCTGTTCCGAGAAATCGCAGTGATTGGGAACCCCCCACCACCCCCCTGCAGCTCCCCTCCCCGGGGTACATTTGATGCATAGTGCAGTCTTGTGATGCCTTCCCATCGTCTTCCACAGCCCACCACCCATCCAGGCATGATTTGATGGGGAGTGCAGGCTTCTGTTGCGTTCTGATCACCTTTCACAGCCCCCCACCTCCCCCCACCCCCCCGGGCTTCTTTTGCAGCCGAGCCCCAAGCTCCTGTGTCTGGGTGCGGGACCGATTCTGCCGGCCGACGCTCCAACCTCCCAACCCTGTTTGCAGATGTTCGATGGTGGCATGTCAGTTGAAAAGATATGAAAACTTACAGAATTCCATCAAACTTCCATTTATTGCGTTATAAGGTAAAAACAATGAATCTATATAATGCATATTTAAGTCTTCTTGACTCTATCCAAAACTTCTGTGGCTGATAAACAATGGCATCTTTCTGCACTGATATTTCAATGTCGGTGCTTTTTTTTTACTCACCAGAAGGTTTTTTGGGAGTGGTCACATATGCTGACCTACGAGAATTTTTTTGGGGGCAATCTTCCATAATTGACAAAAACTGTTGCAGACATCAGGTTGATGCAAAAAAAAAACGAACCTCAAAAATCGTATCTAACTGAGTTACGCTGACGCACATTCCTTGGAGAAACTTAAATTTTTTAATTAGGCCAAAAAATGCGGCGCATGCCAAAAAATCACTGGAGAAAATTGAGCCCATAATTTTTTAATTCTTTTTCAGCGATTTAGCAGGTAAGGGTTTTGTGAATTTTTTTATCCCAATTTTTTGCGGTGTTTTTTTCTCCCTCCTAAGGTCTCTCTCACAGCGCTCTCGGCCTTGGACTAAAGTTGCCGAAATTCGCGGTTTGCGTGCAACGCCAATTTTTACCACTGTGCAAATTAAAGGCTGAATTTCCGGCCTACTAACGGTAGCAAAGCGAAAACAGTAATTTTGACGAATAAATACCGTTTTCACTGAAAACTGAATTTCTCGTCCATATAATGTAAGCTCTTCTTTTTCTAAAGTAGATTTCAGTAACCTAAGGAAATTTGATCTCAGAATTATACTTTCAGACAAAATTGAAAATGGGTGATAAACTTATTCCTTAAATGTACCATTGAACTCCTGCAGTTTGGAGTTTCATCTGGACAAAGATAGAAATTACATCACATCTCAGCCAAAGCAGGAGTTTTTTTCTTATTTCTTTTTAGTTAAAACGGGAGATTTGTTATGATCATCTTCGCTCTCTGTTGTATCGGCACACTTCCTCCATTGTGCTCATTTATTAAAGTAGACCATGTTGTGGACACAAGAAAGTATGAGAAGAGCAAAGGTAATTTGACCTTTTGAGCCTTCTGTTTCCAATAGATCATGAGCAATTTACACAGCCAGGGCTTCTTTCTAACTGATCTAATTGCCTGAGTGTGAAAAAGAAACCAAAGTCAAAACATTCAAGGAATTAAACATTCTGTTCTGATACTTCTTTCTTTGGGAACCTTGGTGAAACAGTACATGGTCCTGATGTTTCACGGGAGTTCTACTACTGGGACCCTCGGAATAGCTGTGTTAAAGGCTCAAGATGTCCATTCATGCCGTTTCCCAGGGGTCATTCACCTGTCTCCCATCAACATTACAGTGGGAAATTTGGACACTCCCTGTCGGCATTCAGGGCCCATGTGAGTAAAAACAGCTACAATGTTGGCAGATAGTATCAATATTCAATTCATCCATGTTTAGAACATTTATATCATCCAGAAAAGATATAAAAAAGACCAATGCAAAGCAAAAAAAGTCTAAATTTTAGTTATTGATTCTATTTTTAAGTCAGAAATGATTCATTATGCAATATTCTATAACTGCAGAGTCAAATCAAAAGCTAAGTATTTTACTCCACGTAAGCCCTTGAGTCAGTAAATTTAATGAAGCAAAGCAATGAGTAGTATGGCATATTCACAACCAAGGTGGAAGAGTTCATGACACACAAGGAACAGCAGCTGACTGTTGTACAAAGTACAAATGTATAGTATGCCAGGGGGAGAGATACAATGGGGGTTGGATGAAGCATCTAGCAGAAGCATCTAGTAAGGTGGGCAGGGTAGCCAAGAGGTTGAAAGAAGAACGAAAGAAAGACTTGGATTTCATGACCACCGGATGTCTCAAAGCACTTTACTTTTGGAGTGTAGTCACTATTGTAATGTAAGCAACAAGGCAGCCAATTTGCGCACAGCAAGCTCCCACAAACAGCAATGTGCTAATGACCAGATAATCTGTTTTTTGTTCTGTTGATTGAGGGATAAATATTGGCCAGGACACTGAGGATAACTCCCCAGCTCTTCTTCAAAATAGTGCCATGGGATCTTTTATATCCACCTGAGAGGGCAAATGGGTTCGCAGCTAAATTTCTCATCCAAAAGACAGCACCTCCAACAGTGCACTACACTGGAGTGTCAGCCTAATTTTTTTTTGCTGTCAAGTTCACAAGTGGCACTCAAACCCACAACCTTCTGACTCAGAGGCGAGAGTGCTACCCACTGAGCCACAGTTGACACAGTTTGCCCAAATTATTTACTCTTCTTTAACTGCACCCATTTCAACAGACACTGTGTATCTGAAGCTCTACTCCATCACTCCAACTGCATTATGGGGCAGCCACCGAATCTACGTCCAAGTCAAAGACTTGACAAGCCTAGCGCACAGTTTGTGTGCAGGGTTCCAGCCCTCTGTTACACCTTCTGCCCATGTTGGGCATCGCAGGCATGTTGTAGGTCTCAGCACCAGGCCTCTGCACCCAATAGTACAGGGAACAAGCTCCTACCATCATATCATATGCTCAATAGAGGAGTTTATTATCTATGGGTACAGTTATGCTTATTTTATAAGCAGATGCCCAGTCACTTCTTGTTAAGGGAGTTAGTCTTTCTAGTCTCCACAGGGATAAATTAATGAACAGAAAAATCATGCCATGAGTTGGTCTTACTGACCTCCATGCCTGAATTCCTGAGATGTGCTCCCATTATGGCAAGCACTGAGCTGGGAGCACTCATTTGTGAAATTTACTCTAAGGTGCTAACACCCCTGATAGGATCTGTTCTACACGTGTAATGATCTATCACATCTTTGGCATTGCTTGAGGATTATTAATTTAGTATTCATACCCTTTAGTCCTGTGACCATATTTTAAACTAAAAGCCTTGCTTGTAGCTACTTTATCTTGTTGCTATTCTTCATTCCTTCCTTTTTACCGATGTATCAACACTCAAACTGACAACAAATATTTTTACTGCAATCAATCAGACAAAAACTACAATAGAATTGTGTCATATACAAATAGGCTAAGATGGGCAAAAAAGGGTTTCATAAACTGAGATAGATTACTAAGTAAAAGACAAAAGTGGGGCATGCTAACAGTGTCCATATATCCTGGCATTGCTAGGAATTTCCTTTCTATAGATTAAACTTTGTGTCCAATGTTAACGGCACTCTTTGATTTTGGATCTATTCGGTAAGTGTTGTTTGACTGACAAAATCTGTGTGAATTCAGAATAGAAAATGATAATACATTTTCACAGCAAGAGTCGAAGTATTGGCCAATTAAACACCCGTGAATCTTCATTTTAGTTTTCCTCTTTAAAAATGTTTGCTTTCTCTTTTGTGGTTCCTCGTCAGCATCGTATTTATCCTCTTAAATCCTAAGTATAGTAAGGAGGCAAAGGTACTGCAGATTCCTTCAACTATAATGCAGACATTTGATTGATGTGCACAAGCCTGACAAGTGATAAGCAAGTCTTGAAGCGGCATTGGGTTGAGTTCGGGGGCAAGTTGTCTTTCATCTTCCATGTCATGTTAGCCTCACCCATGCTGTTGTGATTATTATTCATGAGCTGGAGTGTTTTCCTGAATTTGTAACACCCCTTAAGTAAGTACAACTTGGACAACAGATTAATTCTGTTATGGCATGCTCCCACAAATGCTCTCTAATCCAAATGTGCAATGGTGCCATTGCTTTATAAACCAATGTAGCAAGAAGAGAAATAAGGTGGACTTGTTTAACGTTAGCACTCCTGACTTATTCTGTGCTCATTTTTTCACTGAAACTGCTTCCTGATTTGTGAAACTACTTCACTAAAATTGTAGCAGATGGGATTTCACTTTCCGCTTATCCTTACACTATCCTGAACCATTGTCTCGTTTTATTGTCAGATGGAATAAATATGAATTCTGCATTCTTATTCTTTGTGACTGCATACCAGCATCTCATGAGATAGCAGTCATGTGGTCACACTACCAAGACCATATAATAAGCTCATTTATACGTAGGGTGATGTTTCACTGAGGAGAAATTCTTCTCTAATCTCATTGATAAGAATGCCACTGTCATTGCCACTATAGAAACCACATTTTCTGATGGGGTTGTCAGTTGATGCACTGCACAAATTTTCTGTGACTGAATCACTCCTCACTTAGACCAGTAAAAATCTATTTCTGTACAGTTATGGAATAATATTTTTGTTATGTATGTTAACTGGGTTTTACCTGCCACCGGAGGGCGCGACTGTCAGAGTCCTAATGGTCACTGGCAGACATGTGCAAGCCGTGTATATAATGTTGGCAGCCATGTTGAATCCTCACTTTGGGAATAAATAAACTGGAGTGAGGTCATGTCTGCACTTAGCCTCGTGGAGTTATTTGATACTTAACAATTGGCGACGAGTTAAAATATGAACTGTCACGCAACCATGCCTGTTGGAATTTTGGAGAGATTCATGGAAGGGGAAGACTAGGAGGATTTCACTGATCGCCTCGACCAGTACTTCATAGCCAACAGATTGGAAGGAACCGATAATGCAATTAAGCGCAGGGCGGTTCTCCTCATCATTTGTGGGTCAAAAATTTATGGCCTTATCAAGAATCTACTCTCACCAACTTGACCAATGGAAAAGACGTATGATGAATTGTGTATGCTGGTTCGGAGCCACTTTAAACCGATGGAAAGCATCATCATGGTGAGGTATTGTTTCTATACGCACAATCGCTCCGAGAGCCAGGACATGGCGGAATTTGTCGCCGACCTGAGACATCTCGTTGGGCCGTGTAACTTCGGAGCTGCGTTGGAGGAAATGCTGTGGGACTTTTTTGTGCTTGGCATTGGCCACGAGGTCATCCTTCGAAAGCTGCTGGCTGCTGAATCTCTGGACCTGAGCAGGGCCATCACGATCGCCCAGGCATGCACGTCCACGGATGAAAATTTGAAACAGATATCTTCCCAGCATCAAAACTCACTAGCAAGTAATATGCATAAAGTAATATCGTCGGCAGGCAGAGCTGCACATGGCAGAGCCGACTCGTCTGCATTCATATGACCTGTAACTGCTCAAAGTCTTGCCTTGTTGGCATTGCGGGGACTTTCATCGGGCCCAGCAATGCCGATTCAAGCAATACATGTGCAAAGGCTGTGCAACAATGGGGCACCTTCAGCGACACACTACGTGGCTGAGGGTGATCGATCCAGCGTGGATCAAGTGGCACAGGCAACTCAACCCGAGGTACAGGACGAAGAAGTGAATGGGGTACTTTCTTTTACCAAAAGTCATCCGATAATGCTGGAAGTTAAATTAAATGGGGTTCCAGTATCCATGGAATTAGACACGGGTGTGAGTCAGTCAATAATGAGCCAGAGGGCTTTCGAAAAGCTATGGGACACTAAGGCAAAAAGACCCAAACTGAGCCCAATCAATGCGAAGCTGCGTACCTACACGAAAGACCACACCAGTCATTGGCGGCGCGGTAGTAAAGGTATCGTACGATGGAGCTGTGAATGATTTATCGTTGTGGATCATTCCAGTTCGGCAGGAGTTGGCTTGAGAAAATTAAATGGAACTGGAATGATATTAAAGCCTTATCATCAGTGGATGACGTTTCATGTGCTCAAATGCTGAGCAAGTTTCCCTCGTTGTTTGACCCAGGCATCAGCAACTTCATGGGAGCGAAGGTGCAGATCCACCAAAGCCCGGACGCAAGACCCATCCATCACAAGGCTCGGGAGATACCATACATGATGAGGGAGAAGGTCAAGATCGAACTGGACAGACTTCAATGGGAAGGAATCATATCACCAGTCAAGGTCAGCGAATGGGCCAGTCCAATTGTCCCGGTGTTGAAAAGTGATTGCACAGTCAGGATCTGCGGCGACTATAAGGTAACGATCAACCGAGTCTCGATACAGGATCAGTGCCCATTACCCAAGGCTGATGACCTGTTTGCAATGCTAGCGGGGGGAAGTCGTTCACCAAATTGGACCTGACCTCCACTTACATGACACAGGAGCTGGTCGAATCTTCAAAAAACTGACATACATCAACACGCACAAAGGTCTGTTTATATACCACAGATACCCTTTCAGAATTCACTTGGTGGCAGCCATATTTCAGAGAAACATGGAGAGTTTTCTGACGACCGTCCCTAGAACCGTCATGTTCCAAGATGACATCCTGATCACCGGTCGCGACGCCACCGAACACCTGTACAACCTGGAAGAAGTTCTACGTTGTCTGGACAGAGTGGGACTCAGGCTAAAACACTCCAAGTGCGTTTTTTGGCACCAGAAGTCAAATTCCTGGGGAGAAAGATTGCAGCAGATGGCATCAGACCTAGGGACTTGAAGACAGAGGCCATCAAGAACACACCCAGACCCCAGAGTGTAACTGAGCTGAGTTCGTTCCTGGGTCTTCTCAACTATTTCGGTAACTTTCTACCTAGTTTGAGCACATTGCTAGAGTCCTTGCACATATTGCTGAGAAAGAATAACTGGATTTGGGCCAAATCTCAAGACAGAGCCTTTGAGAAGGCCAGGAACCTGCTATGTTCCAATAAATTACTAGTACACTATGACCCATGTAAGTGGTTAGTGCTGGCCTGCAACGCCTCATCATATGGGGTCAGTTGTGTGCTCCAGCAAGCCAATGTATCAGGCAAACTAAAACCAGTTGCATACGCATCCAGAAATCTGTCTAAAGTTGAAAGAGCCTATAGTATGGTAGAGAAAGAGGCTTTAGCATGCGTATATGGGGTTAGGAAAATGCACCAATACATGTTTGGGCTTCGGTTTGAGCTTGAAACAGACCACAAGCCGCTCATTTCATTGTTTTCTGAGAGCAAAGGTATAAACACGAATGCCTCGTCCCGCATCCAAAGATGGGTACTTACATTATCCACTCATGATTATTTCATCTGCCACAGGCACTGAAAACTGTACTGATGCACCAGGCCGGCTACCATTGCCCACAACCGAGGTGGAAATTCCGCAGCTCGCAGACTTGCTGCTGGTCATGGATGCCTTCGAGAGTGAGGGGTCACCCGCCATGACTCGCCAAATTAGGATCTGGATCAGCCAGGAGCCTGTACTGTCAAGCGTAAAAAGGTGTGGCCTAAATGGAAATTGGTCTGTCACCCCCAGGGAAATGCAGGATGAAATTAAGCCTTACAGCTGCCGCAAAGATGAATTGTCTATTCAGTCTGATTGTCTGTTATGGGGTAATCGTGGTGTCATGCCAAAAAAAAGCAGGAAAACTTTGTGCGAGATTTACACAGTATCCACCCAGGCATTGTCAAGATGAAGGCCATTGTCAGGTCTCACGTTTGGTGGCCCGGCATTGACTCAGACTTGGAGTCATAAGAACATAAGAACATAAGAATTAGGAACAGGAGTAGGCCATCTAGCCCCACGAGCCTGCCCCGCCATTCAATAAGATCATGGCTGATCTGGCCGTGGACTCAGCTCCACTTACCCGCCCTCTCCCCGTAACCCTTAATTCCCTTATTGGTTAAAAATCTATCTATCTTTGACTTGAAAACATTCAATGAGCCAGCCTCAACTGCTTCCTTGGGCAGAGAATTCCACAGATTCACAACCCTCTGGGAGAAGAAATTTTTTCTCAACTCGTTTTTAAATTGGCTCCTCCGTTTTTTGAGGCTGTGCCCCCTAGTTCTAGTCTCCCCCACCAATGGAAACAACCTCTCTGCCTCTATTTTGTCTATCCCGTTCATGATTTTAAATGTTTCTATAAGATCACCCCTCATCCTTCTGAACTCCAAGGAGTAAAGACCCAGTCTACTCAAACTATCATCATAAGGTAACCCCCTCATTTCTGGAATCAGCCTAGTGAATCGTCTCTGTACCCCTTCCAAAGCTAGTATATCCTTCCTTAAGTAAGGTGACCAAAACTGCACGCAGTACTCCAGGTGCGGCCTTACCAATACCTTATACAGTTGCAGCAAGACCTCCCTGCTTTTGTACTCCATCCCTTTCGCAATGAAGGCCAATATTCCATTTGCCTTCCTGATTACCTGCTGCACCTGCAAACTAACCTTTTGGGATTCATGCACAAGGACCCCCAGGTCCCTCTGCACCACAGCATGTTGTAATTTCTCCCCATTCAAATAATATTCCCTTTTACTGTTTTTTTTCCCAAGGTGGATCACCTCACACTTTCCAACATTGTATTCCATCTGCCAAATCTTAGCCCATTCGCTTAACCTATTCAAATCTCCTTGCAGTCTCTCTGAGTCCTCTACACAACCCGCTTTCCCACTAATCTTAGTGTAATTTGCAAATTTTGTTGCACTACACTCTGTCCCCTCTTCTAGGTCATCTATGTATATTGCAACACCTGCATGCAACTGAGTAATGCACCTGTGGAGGCTCCGCTGAATCTGTGGTCATGGCCATCCAAACCGTGGTCAAGGATTCACATAGACTTGTCAGCGACAATTGACCGTGTTTTACCAGTTCGGAGTTCCACGAGTTTATGACCCGTGATGGCATCAAGCATGTCAGGTCTGCCCCTGTCTAATGGTCAAGTGGAGCAGGCTGTCCAAACCATTAAGCAGAGCCTAAAACACGTGACTCATGGCTCCCTATAGACCCGCTTGTCCCGCATGCTACTCAGTTACCGGACGCGATCCCACTCGCTCACCGGGATCCCTCCTGCCGAGCTGTTAATGAAGAGAGGCCTCAAAACCAGGCTCTCCCTTGTACACCCGGATCTCAATGATCATGTCGAAACCAGAAGGCAACGGCAGCAATGGTACCACGATCGCGCGGCCGTATCATGTGACATTGCTGTTCATGACCCTGTGTTTGTCCTGAATGATGGTCATGGTCTAAAGTGGGTTGCTGGCATGGTTTTGGCCAAACTGTTAAATGGCCAAACGTGCAAGAGGCATATCGACCAAACCAATCATGTTGGTATATCATGTTGGCAGCCATGTTGAATCCTCACTTTGAGAATAAATAAACTGGAGTAAGATCATGCCTGAACTAGCTCACTGTATTTAGCCTCGTGAAGTTATTCGATGCTTAATAATTTTGTTCGTGGAAAATAATTTATCATTTAAAAAATAATCTACACAGAGCAAGATGACATAAAATGTATTTAACATTTGCACTAACTAAATTGGTTAACTTGCAGGCAATGCTTCCCTTATATAAACACAGAGGATACTGGATAGTCAGACATGGATTACATGGCAGTAATCCAATCAAAGTGTTCATACGCTATCACAAACCACAAGAAAGAACCTCAAGCAATTTATTTATTGCTTGAGAGCCACCTCTGACAATGGTAATATAGGACCTCATGAGATAGAATGCTGAGGTATAAGACCTCATTTGGATGCCGAATTGCAGCAGGATTTACCAGTTTACACATATTAAAGAATTATACATAACTCTGTGTTACATGGTATCTTTTGCTCTTTAGGTGTAGAGATAAAACAGGCAGCAATGTCTGTTGCAGAAAGTAATGTATTCTTATCTTTGCATTTGAGGGTTCTTAGAGAAGCAACTCAATCTGAAAGTTCTGCTTTCAGATCTAATTCTGCTTTTTTCCACAAACTTAAATGATTTATAATTTGGTTCTTGGTCTAGACAAAGCTAGGTGCCCTCAGGTTTATTTAATAGACCCTCTCATTAATTTCAATTCCCAAAGTAGAAAATGCATTCATTAAAGCCAGGAATACCTTGCAGTCTCAGATGAAAAGAATAATTAGGACCCCAGAGAGCTTTACTGAATGAAAGCATTTAGTTTTATTTAGCAAATAATAATACCAATTTAGTTTAATTTCGCAGTAGCTTAACATGTACTTTTTTGTTGGCAAATAAGATTTTTGGTCATTTTAATTGGGTTGCAATCATGGTGTGCAATATTTATAATGAAGGACTTAACGTTCATATAAAACTTTTGTTCAGCTATTTTAGTCCTTTTAACTGTTTAACCTGCTTTTTTTAATACGTTTTATCAATAATATTGCACAGTACGATTTGAACCAATATGTGTTCTTATTTAAACAAGTGAGTTATAAAGGACAGAGGATTGTTTTTGTTATATTCTTTTGTACAACGTGCACTTACTGTAAGTGTCACACTTCTGGTAACATTTTGTCCAGTGCACTTTGTTGATAACAGCAACTTATATTTACATATCATAAAAAAAAATGCCAAGGCATTGCACAAAGAGGCATAATCAAAGGATTACATGGGATAAACAGCACAGAAACAGACCGTTCGGCCCAATCGGTCCATGCCAGAGTTTATGCTCCACTCAAGCCTCCTCCCATCAATCCTCATCCAGCTCTATCAGCGTAACCGTCTATTCCCTTTCTCCCTCATTTGCTTATATAGCCTCCCATTAAATACATCTATACTATTTGCCTCAAGTACTCCCTGTGGTAGTGAGTTCCACATTCTCACCACTCTCTGGGCATTGAAGTTTCTTCTGAATTCCCTATTTGATTTCTTGGTGACTACCTTATATTGATGGCCTCTAGTGATGTGCTTCCCCACAAGTGGAAACATTCTCTCTGTATACATTCTATCAAAACCTTTCATAATTTTAAAGACCTCTATTAGGTCACCCCTCAGCCTTCTTTTTTCAAGCGAAAAGAGACCCAGCCTGTTCATCCTTTCCTGATTTGTATACCCTCGGATTTCTGGTACCATCCTTGCAAATCTTCTCTGTACCCTCTCCAGTGCTTCTATATCCTTTTGGCGACTAGAACTGTAAGCAGTACTCTAAGTGTGGTCTTACCAAGGTTCGATACAGATTTTGCATAACTTCGCTACTTTTCAATTCTATACCTCTTTCTTCTGGCTCGGAGCAAGTTCCCATCCCGGGACTGTCCTCTCCCGTATCCGTCCAAGCAGCGGTTCGGCCGTCAGCCCACCCAAGGTGATGTTGCTGCTGGCTCTCATGTATGGTTGGCAATGGGGGTGTGGCACCTTGGGGTGCAGTGCCACGCTCTGGTACCACTGGGAGGCCTCTACCACCAGTGTTCCTGGCTACCAGCTCCAGGGCCTCCACCATCCCTTCCATATTATATCTTATTTGTTGTACAAAAACTCGGTGCCAACTATGTTCTTGGTGCTTAGTATGCTTTTTGCTACTGGTGAATCTCCCTCATGCCTCCCACAACAGCCAAACAAGCACACACCACAGCCACACATGCCTTCAATCCCTCTCAGCTCCCTCTCTCTCTGTCTCCTCTTCTGCACATGTCATGATGACCCTTGACCTCCTGAATCGCGGGAATCGAGCATTGCCATGCCGTTGCTAAGGATGGCGACATTTTACAACTGAAGGTCAGCGAGATTTAATGCTACTGTCCACTTCATATCGCTCGCGGAAATGCCCAATTTGAAAATTGGAGTCTAGGTGCTTTGAGAATGGGCGAGAAGCCGGTGATCTGAAAACCCATTTTACAACCCATGCTGGAAGCATCGCCTGAGGAGCTCCTCAGCCAGGCGGCTTGAAGTCAAGAGGGGAAGGGGAAGGGGTAGAGGTGGGAAGGAGAAGCGGGGCAGGGGGGAAGGGTTGGTTTTTACAGAAATACTGATGATTTCAGACGAATATTCACTTTAAATGTTTTTTATTTAACAAAACTTTGTTGCACATTGGCTCAGATAGCTGCACTGTTACACGCTGGTGATTCCTTAACATCAAAGGGTATAATGATACTTAACATCAATCAACTTAAACTTTAATTGTCACCAAGGTGATGCCCACCATTGATGTATCACCTTCATGCCCAGCAGTGTGTCAGCTTTGTAAATAACACCAATGTTCTTTCAAGCAAAGAGATCATTGATGAGCTTCTGATGTAAGGCTCTTGCAGCTATCATGCCATGATGGGCTCTTTCATGCAGTCTACAGGGGGGCAGAAGCATGGCTTCAGTGTCAGCCTGATTGTCTGGGCCGATGTCAACGTCCGCCTCCTCGTCCTCCTCTTCCTCTCTCTGGTGAGGTGGACTGTCAGACTCATCAGGCAATTCTTGTCCTCCCCTGATAGCTAAGTTTTGCGGCATGGAGCACACCATCATGAATTGAGCTACCTGCTCAGGGTGGTATTGGAGCTCTCCTCCTGAGTGGTCCAGGCATCTAAAGTACTGCTTAAGCATGCCAATAGTTTTCTCCATGATATTGTGAGTGGCTGTGTGGCTCTCATTATATTGTCTCTCGGCTTCGGTGTGGATGTCAAGCAGGGGGTTCATCAGCCAGGTGGCGAGGCCATATCCTTTGTCACCAAGCATCCAGCATTGACCTTGTGGCTGATTGTTGAACAAGTCAGATACAGTGCTCTCATGCAGGATTTGAGCATCATAGATGCTGCCTGGAAATTGAGTATTCACTGCCAGTATAATTTGCTAGTGGTCGACAACGAGTTGGACATTCAGGGAGTGGGATCCCTTGCGGTTCCTGAAAACCTCTGCATCCTGAAAAGTTGCCCGCATCGCGCTGTGCGTACAATCTATTGCTCCCTGCACCTTGGGGAAGTTTGCAATTCTGGAGAATCCTAGAGCCCTCTTACTCTGTGCCTCCCTGGTCATAGGGAAGCTAATCAAGTCCCTCCTGTGTGCATGCAGGGCTTCAGTGGCCTGTCTAATGCAGCAATGTGTGGCATGCTGAGACAGTCCGCAAATGTCACCAGCTGTGGCCTGAAAAGAACCCAGCGCATAGAAAGACAGTGCCACGGTGACTTTGACCTCGTCGGACAGTGCAGTATTGATGGTGCTGGCAGGCTGCAGATCTCCCCTTATGAGCGTGCATACCTCAGTGATAACCTCTTTGTGGAAGCACAGTCTCCGAAGGCAGGTGGTGTTGGGCAAGTCGAGGTAAGACCGCTTGTCCCTGTACATGCAGGGGGTGTAACGTCTGGTCCTCCTCATCAGTTTGGCATGTCTTACATTGAGCACATAATGCTGTGGAGCGTAACTTTCGTGATCTCAAGTCTGCAGCATGTAATTGTTCATCAAGAGAGGGTGAGAAGGGACAGGCCCCATTGCAATAGCTCTCTGTTTTCCACCCATTGGTCACAAACAATGAATGTCTTGATGAAGACACCTATTAAATTCCAATCAGTCACAGTATGGTCAAGATGTTTTAGAGATATTCACATCAACTCCAACGACCTGCAGAATATATCCAAAATCCCCCGAGGTTGAGGCACAGCAGCCTTTTAAAGGATGCAACATGTGCGCGGGCGGTATTATTGAATCTCACCATTAAATCAGTGCAGATATTAACGCTGGCCGATATTATTGGCGTTATTTCACCCATTCTGATGATTTTGCCCCAAAAAAGCAGGCGGGCGGTATTGTTTTTTCCCGGCGTTAAGCACATGGGGAAAGTAACGCTTGGCGATAAGTTTCAGAAAAATGCCTGTCAGTTTCCATTTTGTGGCTAAATGGGTGATATCTGGGCATTATACATCCTTTCAGTGGTAAAATAGGCATTAAGTTGGCGTTAAGCATGATAAAAAAGTGGAAAATTTAGCCTAATAACTTTAATTTCAATTAATTTTAAATATGTGTGGACTGTTTTTTATTTTTTATTATTTTGTGCGTTTGGATTTGTTCCCATTAATAGCATTGATAACTCATGCTGAGAACACGAGTCTCAGTGCTATTAATGGGAACCTGTGAAACACTTACCTTATTGGCTGAGCAGTCATACGTGACTGCATCTTCTGCGTGGGAACCCTCTGGATGGGAGCGCGCTTCGCAGCGTGGTAAGAGAAGACCTCCCCATCGGAATCTAGGGCGCCTCCTAAACCACCAGTTAGATTGATAAAAATTCTCCGGCGGGAGGCAATTGCCCGCGGGAAGACCGCGAGAGGAATTTCTGGGCCAATAACTTTCTAAGGGAATTGGATAAATACCTGAAAGGGAAAAATTTGCAGAGCTATGGAGAAAGGGCAGGGGACTGGGATTACTCGTCAGCTGACACAGACACGATGGGCCAAACGGCCTCTTTCTGTGCTGTCTATGATACTATGATTCTATAAGTGAAGTGAAGACCAACATGGTAACAATATGATAACTTGGGGGAATAAACTAGTATGTCACAAGTTTGAGCATTCAAATCAGCTTTGTAAATCTTGGAATAAGTGTGCAGAATGCATAATATATTCTTCAGCATGAGATGTGGGTGGAAAGGGGATAGACTGAGCCTTCAACTCTCCACTGTCCAGGCTGTCTAAGGAGAGAAAAAGATACAATTATTCATTCCCTTGCTTGCCGCAGATTGACCAGAAAGGAAACTTGCCACTTAAATACCATGGCATCAAGAACAGGTCAGAGGCTGGGAATTCCACAGCGAGTGTTTCACTTCCTGACTCCGCAAAGTCTCTCTACCACCAACAAGGCACAAATCAGGAGTGAGATGGAATACTCTCCACTTGCCTGGATGAGTGCAGCTCCAACACTCAAGGAGCTCAACAGCATCCAGGACAAAGCAACCCGCTTGATTGCCACCATTCAATGGCTTAAACATTCATTCCCTCCACCATCCGCACACCATGCATGCAGTGTGTACTAGCTATAGAATGCATTACAATAACTCACCAAGCCTTCTTCGCAAGCACCTCCTGAACATGCCATTGAGAAGGACAAGGGCAGCAGGTGCATGGGAACACCATAACCTCCAAGTTCCCTTCCGCGTAATGCACTATTAAGACTTGGACGTATATCACCATTCCTTCATCGTCGCTGGGTCAAAATATTTATTAACAGCATTGTGAAAACACCTTCACCAGCAGGACTGCAACATCCAGAAGAATGCCCACCACCACCATCTTTTCAAGGGCAATTAGACCATGACCAGCAATTAAAATCAGCCCTCCTGTTTGGTAAAAATATTGGTGTTGACCGAGAAGAAAGCCTTAACCAAAGTCACAAATTACATCCTCTGTGACTGTTACCATGGTGCATAATTCTTCTTCATCCTTCTCAACATCTCTGCAGTCTTTGGCACGGTCAACCGCACCACTTCTAATAATTCGTTCTTTGCCGTAGCATTTTTGTTTGTCTGATCAAATATTTAATAATTAATTCAGGACTTGTGGATAGCTAACATAATAATTATATTTAAGAAGGGAGATAGGGTATATCCAGGGAATTATAGGCCAGTCAATTTAACATTGGTGGTAGGAAAAATAATGGAAACCCTACTAAAGGAGAAAATATAACATCTAGAAGCCAAAAGTATAATAATGAATAGTCAGCATGAATTTCAAAAGGAAAAGTCTTGCTTGACCAAACTCATTGAATTTATTGAAGAGGTAGCAGAGAGAATAGACAAGGGTAGTGTTGTAGATGTAATTGATCTAGATTTTCAAAAGGCCTTCGATAAGAGACCCTATAATAGACTAATGATTAAGGTCAGAGAATGCAGAGTCAGGGGACAAGTAGCAGAATGGATAGCTAGTTGACTTCAAGACAGAAAGCTGAGCATAGGGATAATGGGTAGCTATTCACAGTGGCAGAAGGTGGGTAAAGGTGTTCCACAAGGATCAGTGCTGGGACCACTGTTGTTCACAATTTGTATTAACGATTTAGACTTTGGAATCAAAAACACAATTTCTAAATTTGTGGATGACACCAAATTGTGTGGGTAAGTTAATACTGAGGAGGACTGCAACAAATTACAGGAAGACATTAAGGGCAGAAAGGGCATATAATTGGCAAATGAAATTCAACACAGATAAATGTGAGGAATTTCATTTTGGTAGGAAGAATAGGGAGGTCACTTATTACTTGGAGGGTGCGAGTCTGGGTGGGGTAGAGGTGCAAAGGGATCTCAGATACACAAATACACAAATCACTAAAAGTTGCGACACAGGTTGGCAAAGTCATAAAAAAAGCAAACCAAGCACTTGGGTTTATTTCTTGAAGTATAGAATTGAAAAGTAGGGAAGTTATGCTAAACCTATATTGAACCTTGGTTAACATCGGTGGTATGAAAAATAATAGAATCCCTACTAAAGGAGAAAATAGAAGAATATCAAGAAGAATCTAAATCTACAAATTATGAAAGGTTTAGATAGAGTGGATACAGAGAGAATGTTTCCATTTGTGGGAAAGAGCATGACTAGAGGCCATCAATATAAGATAGTCACTAAGAAATCCAATAGGTAATTCAGAAGAAAATTCTTTACCCAAATAGTGGTCAGAAGTGGAACTTGCTACCACAAGGCGTGGTTGAAGTGAATAATATAGATGCACTTAAGGGAGGCTAGGCAAGCATATGAGGGAGAAGTTGGATGAATGAACTGCGCAGATAGCAGTTAATGGATACGATGTGATTGGCATCACGGAAGCATGGCTCCAGGGTGACCAAGGCTGGGAAACTCAACATCCAAGGGTATTCAGCACTTCGGAAGGATAGACAGAAAGGAAAAGGAGGCGGGGTGGTGTTGCTGATTAAAGAGGAAATTAATGCAATTGTAAGGAAGGACATTAGCTTGGATGATGTGGAATCGGTATGGATGGAGCTACGGAATACCAAAGGGCAGAAAACGCTAGTGGGAGTTGTATACAGACCACCAAACAGTAGTAGTGAGGTTGGGGGCAGCATCAAACAACAAATAAGGGATGTGTGCAATAAAGGTACAGCAGTTATCATGACGACTTTAATTTACATATAGATTGGGCTAACCAAACTGGTAACAATGCGGTGGAGGAGGATTTCTTGGAGTGTATTAGGGATGGTTTTCTGGACCAATATGTTGACGAACCAACTAGAGAGCTGGCCATCCTAGACTGGGTAATGTGGAATGAGAAGGGACTAATTAGCAATCTTGTTATGCGAGGACCCTTGGGGAACAGTGTCCGTAATATGGTAGAATTTTTTATTAAAATGGAGAGTGACAAAGTTAATTCAGAAACTCGGGTCCTGAACTTAAGGAAAGGTAACTTGGACGGCATGAGTCAAGAATTGGTTAGAATAGACTGGCAAATGATGCTTAAAGGGTTGACGGTGGATAGGCAATGGCAGACATTTAAAGATCACATGGATGAATTTCAACAATTGTACATCCCTATCTGGCATAAAATAAAATGGGGAAGGTGGCTCAACCATGGCTAACAAGAGAAATGAGGGATAGTGTTAAATCCAAGGAAGAGGCATATAAATTCGCCAGAAAAAGCAGCAAACCTGAGGACTGGGAGGAATTTAGAATTCAGCAGAGCAGGACAAAGGGTTTAATTAAGAGGGGGGAAATAGAGTATGAGAGGAAGCTTGCTGGGAACAGAAAAACTGACAGCAAAAGCTTCTATAAATATGTGAAGAGAAAAAGATTGGTGAAGACAAATGTAGGTCCCTTGCAGTCAGATTCAGGTGAATTTATAATGGGAACAAAGAAATGGCAGACCAATTGAACAAATAATTTGGTTCTGTCTTCATGAAGGAGGACACAAGTAACCTTCCGGATGTACTAGGGGACCGAGGGTCTAGTGAGAAGGAGAAATGAAGGATATCCTTATTAGGTGGGAAATTGTGTTAGGGAAATTGATGGGATTGAAGGCCTGATAGTCTACATCCCAGAGTACTTAAGGAAGTGGCCCTAGAAATAGTGGATGCATTGGTGATCATTTTCCAACAGTCTATCAACTCTGGATCAGTTTCTATGGACTGGAGAGTTGCTAATGTAACACCACTTTTTAAAAAAGGAGGCAGAGAGAAAATGGGTAATTATCGACCAGTTAGCCTGACATCAATAGCGGGGAAAATGTTGGAATCAATCATTAAGGATGAAATAGCAGGGCATTTGGAAAGCAGTGACAGGATTGGTCCAAGTCAGCATGGATTTATGAAAAGGAAATTATGCTTGACAAATCTTCTGGAATTTTTTGAGGATGTAACTAGTAGAATGGACAAGGGAGAACCAGTGGATGTGGTGTATTTGGACTTTCAAAAGGCTTTTGACAAGGTACCACACAAGAGATTGTTGTGCAAAATCAAAGCACATGGTATTGGGGGTAATGTACTGACGTGGATAGAGAACTGATTGGCAGACAGGAAGCAGAGAGTCGGGATAAACGAGTCCTTTTCAGAATGGCAGGCAGTGACTAGTGGAGTGCCGCAGGGCTCAGTGCTGGGACCCCAGATCTTTCCAAATGTATATTAATGATTTAAATGATGGAATTGAGAGTAATATCTCCAAGTTTGCAGATGACACGAAACTGAGTGGCGGTGTGAGCTGTGAGGTGGACGCTAAGAGGCTGCAGGGTGACTTGGACAGGTTAGGTGAGTGGGCAAATACATGGCAGATGCAGTATAATGTGGATAAATATGAGGTTATCCACTTTGGGGGCAAAAAACACGAAGGCAGAATATTATCTGAATGGCGGCAGATTAGAAAAAGGGGAGGTGCAGTGAGTCCTGGGTGTCATGGTTCATCAGTCATTGAAAGTTGGCATGCAGGTACTTCAGGCGATGAAGAAGGCAAATGGTATGTTGGCCTTCATAGCAAGGGGATTTGAGCCTTGGTGATGCCTCACCTGGAATATTGTGTTCAGTTTTGGTCTCCTAATCGGAGGAAGGACATTCTTGCTATTGAGGCAGTGCTGCCAAGGTTCACTAGACTAATTCCAGGGATGGCTGGACTAACATATGAGGAGAGACTGGATCAACTGGGCGTTTATACACTGGAGTTTAGAAGGATAAGTGGGGATCTCATACAGACATATAAGATTCTGATGGGACTGGACAGGTTAGATGCGAGAAGAATGTTTCCGATGTTGGGGAAGTCCAGAACCAGGGGACACAGTCTTAGGATAAGGGGCAGGCCATTTAGGACTGAGATGAGGAGAAACTTCTTCACTCAGAGAGTTGTTAACCTGTGGAATTCCCTGCTGCAGAGAGTTGTTGATGTCAGTTAATTGGTATATTCAAGAAGGAGTTAGATATGTGCTTTATGGCTAAATGGATCAAGGGATATGGAGAGAAAGAAGGAAAGGGGTACTGAGGGAAGGATCAGCCATGATCTTATTGAATGGCGGTGCAGGCTCGAAAGATCAAATGGCCAACTCCTGCACCTATTTTCTATGTAAGGGAATAGAGGGTTATGCTGATAGATTTAGATGAGCAAATATGGGAGGAGGCTCAAGTGGAGCATAAATGCCGGCAAGGACTGTGATATCTTTAGAGAGACCACTAACAGCACACACCTTACAAGATGGCTTCTTAACAGAAACTGTCATCATGTGACTTTGCCACATGACCTTTTATTGTTAATACATTAGTAGTTCTATTACATCAGTAGTCCACTAGGCAGAGCTATATAGCACTTCTCGCTCCATTTTGAAGAAGTAATCATAACAAAATAATCATTATACATAACTTGCATGGTATACACAACAAAAGATATGAACTTATTTTTCCATATTTACAAATCAAACTTAACCATTGTTTTTTGTTTCGAAGAGGATACTGTCGCTTTCGAACATAACTTTCCAAAGTTGTGGTCGGACTTAGACTCGATCTAGGCTGGGCCTGAGGAGAGATTTTCTCCAAGGACAACCCTTTATCTACATTTGCTCTCTCTACAACTTCAGACTGTTTTTCTGCCTGACTTGGACTCAGAGTTAAATTCTGGCTTTCTCTTGGACTTGTTTCTATTACATCTGATGTAGGATTTGTTACTGGTACTCTACTCGTAACAAGACTATCTGACTCATCAGAAATAATTGAATCATTCCAACTTTCAACTACTTCCACATCTGTCAGTAAAATATGATCAACATGAACAAACCTAATGTTTCCATGATCAAACATTTGAATAAATATGTACGAGGGCCACATATCTTCACTACTCTTCCTGGTAATCACTTTAACTATTTATGGTGAAGATTCTTCACTCTAACCTTCTGATTCAATTTCACACTTCTCTCTCTTACTCTACCTCTATCATAATTCTCTTTCTAACTTGATTGTTTCTCTTCTACTGACTGTACCAAGTTTAGCTTTAACAGCAAGAACCTGGTTCGTGGCTGTCGTTTGAGAAACAACTCTGCTGGTTTTCTACCAGTAGTTGTATGAGGAATATTCTGAAAGTAATCAGAAAATTTGCAAGTTTGTGGTCCGTTTCTTATTTTTGGATCCAACATTTGCTCGATGAAGGCACATTTTATAATTTGTACTGTAAGTTCTACTGCACCATTTGAAGCAGGGTTGTATGTTGAAAGTTTGGTATGTTTCACAGTGTTTCTGTGCAAACAGTGCAATTCTTCAGAAAAAAGTGCAGCCCGTTATCTTCTGGGAGGCCTCATGAAGAAAACAATCTTCGCAAATTGTCTAGTGTTCTACTTGTTATTTTCCGCATTGGAAACATCTCTACCCAATTTGAATGACTTTCAATCACAATGAACAACTGTTGTCCTTCTAGCTCAGCAAAATATATACGGCACCTTTGCCAAATCCTCGGAGGCCATTTCCATGGCTGTAATGGTACTGATGGTAGTTTCTTGCTTACTGATTGACATGTCGTACACTGACGAATGATGTACTCTCTATTTTTATCTAGTCCTGGCCACCATAAGTAACTGCATGCAAAACTCTTGGTCAAGCACAATCCCAGGTGCTGGTCATGAACATCTCCTAACAATTTGGACCTGAACTTATTTGGAATAACCACTCACGCACCCCATATGATACAATCTTTGTCCACGGACAATTCATTCCTATTTTGGAAGTATGGATGAATATCTTCTTATGATACCAGGTTTGGCCATCCATTTGCCATGTAATCATAAATCTTTGACATAACTGTGTCATATTTGGTTGCTCTACCAATCTCTTCAACTGTGACTGGCAGTTCATCAATGTATTGAAAATAGAAAACTTCTTCTTTATTGGGTGTAACTTGTGATGGGGATGGCAACCTGGACATAACATCGACATTAATATGATCAGCATTACTTAGATCTACCTTCGAGATAATGTTCTCAGATTCTAGTCTTTTGAGTTCTTGCTCAACTTTCTCCATGAATGCATATGGTACGGGATGTTGTTTGCAGCAAACTGATCTTGCATCCTTCTGTACTCTGACACTCACCTTGAATTCTTGGATCGAACTGCCTGTTTCACGGAACATCTTTGGATACTGCTTGATGATGTCATCTTTCGCTGCAAAATTTGTTTCCACATGAAAAATCTCATTCCAATCCAGCTTCAATGATCCTAACCAATTTCTAACTATTCAGGCAGGCTTGTCTTCTGCCACTACTATGAAAGTCAAGCTGTGAAACTGATCCTTGTAATTCACTGGTATGGTAATACTTCCTACAACAGTGATTTGCTCTCCTGAGTAGCCTCGCAGCTCTATAATGGGGAACAAAGAATGACAGACCAATTGAACAAATACTTTGGTGCTGTCTTCACTAAGGGAGACATAAATAACCTTCCGGAAATATTGGGGACCGAGCGTCTAGCAAGAAGGAGGAACTGAAGGAAATCCTTATTAGTCAAGAAATTATGTTAGGGAAATTGATGGGATTGAAGGCTGATATATCTCCAAGGCCTGATAGTCTACATCCCAGAGTACTTAAGGAAGTGGCCCTAGAAATAGTGGATGCATTGGCGGTCATTTTCCAAAAGCCTAAAGATTCTGGATCAGTTCCTATGGATTGGAGGGTAGCTAATGTAACCCCACTTTTTATAAAAGGAGGGAGAGAGAAAATAGCTTGACATTGGTAGTGGTAAAAATGTTGGAATCAAGTATTAAAAATGAAATAGCAGCGCATTTGGAAAGCAGTGACAGGATTGGTCCAAGTCAGCATGGATTTATGAAAGGGAAATCACGATTGATAAATCTTCTAGAATTTTTTGAGGATGTACCTAGTAGAGTGGACAAGGGAGAACCAGTGGATGTGGTGTATTTGGACTTTCAAAAGACTTTTGACAAGGTCTCACACAAAAGATTGGTGTGCAAAATTAAAGCACATGGTATCGGGGGTAATGTATTGACGTGGATAGAGAATTGGTTGGCAGACAGGAAGCAAAGAGTAGGAATTAATGGGTTCTTTTCAGAATGTCAGGCAGTGACTAGATGAGTACCGCAGGGTTCAGTGCTGGGACCCCAGCAATTTACAATATACATTAATGATTTAGACAAAGGAATTGAGTGCAATATCTCCAAGTTTGCAGATGACACTAAGCTGGGTGGCAGTGTGAGCTGTGAGGAGGATGCTAAGAGGCTACAGGGTGACTTGGACAGGTTAGGTGAGTCGGCAAATGCATGGCAGATGCAGTATAATGTAGATAAATGTGAGGTTATCCACTTTGGTGGCAGGAAGGCAGAATATTATCTGAATGGTGACAGATTAGGAAAAGAGGAGGTGCAACGAGACCTGGTGTCATGGTACATCAGTCATTAAAAGTTGACATGCAGGTACAGCAGACGATGAAGAAGGCAAATGGCATGTTGGCCTTCATAGCGAGAGGAATTGAGTATAGGAGCAGGGAGGTCTTACTGCAGTTGTACAGGGCCTTGGTGAGGCCACACCTTGAATATTGTGTACAGTTTTGGTCTCCTAATCTGAGAAAGGACATTCTTGCTATTGAGGGAGTGCAGCAACGGTTCACCAGACTGATTCCCGGGATGTCAGGACTGACATATGAAGAAAGACTGGATCGACTAGTCTTATGTTTACTAGAATTTAGAAGAATGAGAGGGTATCTCATAGAAACAAATAAAATTCTGATGGGATTGGACAGGTTAGATGCAGGAAGAATGTTACCGATGTTGGGGAAGTCCAGAACCTGGGGTCACAGTCTAAGGATAAGGGGTAAGCCATTTAGGATCGAGATGAGGAAAAACTTTTTCACTCAGCGAATTGTGAACCTGTGGAATTCTCTACCACAGAAAGTTGCTGAGGCCAGTTCGTTAGATATATTTAAAAGGGAGTTAGATGTGGCCCTTACGGCTGAAGGGATCAAATGTTATGGAGAGAAAGCAGGAATGGGGTAATGAAGTTGCATGATCAGCCATGATCATATTGAATGGTGGTGCAGGCTCGAAAGGCCGAATGGCCTATTCTTGCACCTATTTTTCTATTTTTCTATGTTTCTATCTTCGATTTTTCCAGTCAAAAATCACGCAACTTGTCAAGTTACAGCGATTCCAGTACTACGCTCTTGGATGCATCAATGTTGATTTCCATGGGTATGCTGGTTCCTTCAATGTCTACTTGGATGATGATACTTCGTGAACCGCTGTTAGATATCTTCGTACTCCTGATGAGCTGTATCTCCAGAACCTCCTCATCCTGTTGCTTCTCTTCAATGCTATGTAGTGTCTGGCAATTTCTACTTTTAACATTGAACATCAGTTTACTCTTCAGTCGGCATGCCTTCGCAAGATGCCCATTTTTCCTGCAGAAGAAACACTCTGTCTTAACATATGGACAGCTTTGAGCAATAGATGTACCCAAAGCATGGCTTCAATTCACTATTATCTTAACCTTGAGGTCCAACTGCCTTTTACTTTTAGCCTGCACGCGATTCACCTCGGCTGTCTGATGACTGGAAATGGTGCAAAATTCTCTGGAGTATTTGTCAGTCATATCCATCAACATAGCGGTCTGACTAGCTAAATCAAAAGACAAGGTACGTGTTGTCAACAATTTCATTCCGATTTTTACATTTTTCAACCTACAAACAAAGCGCTCACGCAATGCTGGGTCCTAAAAGTTTCCAAAATGCCAATATAGCTTTTTTAAAGATACACTATACTCACTGATAACACTGTCAATTAATTGATTTTATGTTCCAAAACGATAACTTTCAGCAACTTCCAGGGACTCAGGACTGTATTGCTGTTAGAATCTCCGTCAGTGGCGTGCTCTTTCGCTTGTGGGAACCGTCAAATTTTTTGTGTTTCATACACCTTGGGCCCTTCTTCAGTCAACAAAATAGCCCATTCCCTTTTTAAAAACACCCGCTTACCGTTTTCTTCATCGGGGACTTCGACGATACTATTCGCAATGAAAAACATTTCTAGCCGCTCCACATACGCTCTGAAAGTCTCTTGGTCGCAATGGAACTCACTCAAGTGCACTATAATCCTCATAGGCACAGCCACCTGAATTCTGGCAATATCGACAGTTCAGACAAGTGAGCTTGAAATTTGCCTTGGACTTTTAGCTATTCTGCAAAACAAAGAACCTCTCAAACTCTCTCCTTTGGTTGGCAGGAATATCCACCAAATATTTGATCCTCGTCACCATCTGTGATATCTTTACAGAGTCCACCAACAGCATACATCTTACAAGATGGCTTCTTATCAGAAACTGTCATCATGTGACTTTGCCACATGACCTTTTATTGGTAATACATCAATAGGTGGAGCTCTATAACAGACTAGTTGGACCAAATGACCTGTTTCTGTGTCATATATCCTAAATAATCCTATATAATCCTATGTCAGTAAGATCAAGGATGATCCAAGGTCACACAGAAGGGAACATATATCAGTCTCCATCTGTAATAAATTAAATGAAACACAAACGTGAAATTATATAACATTATTATTAGTCTTGCTTGCATTGTTGGATAGATTTTCAAAATTATTTGAAGAATTTGGTCATTTTCCAATGTTGTTCAGCCGACCTTAAAATGTCTACATTCTCAGGTTGATTAAAACTATTATAAATCTCCAAGGAGTCACCATTCTACACTCATAACTTAACTGCTAATCCATCTTTAGAGTTCTATAATCAAACTGATAATCTTATTGGTTGACAGGAAATTAAACCTGTCTTCCAAAAGGATGACATTTATTGGGTATACATTGGTAAACAATGGGCCCAGCGCAGATACCTGCAGGACACCACTTCCCACTTTCTGGCAATTTGCAAAACCTTCCGTAACTCTTACCTTTTGTTTCCTGTTTTGTAGCCATCTTTTAATCCAGTCTGCTAATTGACCCCTGACTCCACACTCGCTGACCTTTGTCATGAGTCCCTTTTGTGTCCCCTTCTGAACTTTCTATCTATCCTTTCTATTAATTCTTCAAATAATTCAATAATATTAATTCAGATCAGCCATGATCTTATTAAATGGCGGAGCAGGCTCGAGGGGGCAAATGGCCTACTACTGCTATTATTTCTTATGTTCTGATGTTAGTTCAACTTGACCTTCCTTGTAGAAATCCATTCTCATTCTTTAGATATTTTGTTATCTGAGATTTTAGTGAAGATTCTCGTATCATTCCTACCGCTGATGTTAAGCTAACGGATCTATACTTTCCTGGAATGGTTCTGAGTCCCTTTCTGAAGAGAATAAATATATTTTCTGTTCGCTATTTTTCTGGCACTATTTATTTTCTATTAAATGGTTATATGTGGATACTAATGCCTCCTCTATATCCTACTAGTTGCAATCTTCTGGGCCCAGGTTGTTACCATCCTTAAGTATGAATAGTTTGTTTAACATCTTTCTAGCTATCTTTTGTGATATATCTTTTGAATTTTTAAATAATATACATATAATTATGTTATTAGCACTCCTAATTGTCAGATTAAATTACAAATGTAGCATTACCAAGTGTGAATAATTTATGTACATGCAAATTGTGGTAAATAACAAGGACACGAACAGAGAATGTAATACAGTAAAAGGATCACATACTTGTGCTACATCACAACATGCCAGTGATATCAGTGAGAAAATCTCATTGTTAAAATTCAAACTCTGTGAAATTTGTATTATTATGCATGAAGAAAATATGATGAAAACAATTAATGTTTTGCACAATAATTGTTACAGGGGCCCAAGACATGTCAACCCAGAAACCAAGCAAAAGATAACCAATAGCTTCAAAAAAAACTGCCACAGCCCCCCAAAAGACTGCCAGGTCAGATTATATTCTGAATATAAACCTATAACTTGTGTAGATAAGTACCTATTTAATAACTCACAAGAGGGATTGTTCCCATTGACTAGAGGGAGACCAATAACAAACCATTACAACAGTGACTACACTCCAAAAGTACTTCATTGGCTGTAAAGCACTTTGAGACGTCCGGTGGTCGTGAAAGGCTTTCTTTCTTTCTTTGTTTCTTTCTTTCTTCCTTCCTTTCTTTCTTTCTTTTTTTCTTTCTTCACAAAGGGAAAATGTCAGAACCAGGTAATTGTAACTAAGTTCGAGGATGAAGCAGAGAGATCATGCACCATTGTCACAGTCACTGAGGAGGTGATTTGTGACTTTGATTAGGGCTATTTCAGTGCTATGGCACGGGTGAAATCCTAATAAGATCTGGCCGGTTGTCGGGTGCGAGTCTGCAGTGAGTTATTTCAATGAAGCCCTGACGTGAAGATCGGCAGGACCTTCACATTCCCGGGTTTTCCGGCACCATTGCCACCTTGCCATTAATATCAGGACTATTGTTTCCAAAGTCATAAAGAAACTGTGTCTGAAAATGCACATGCGGCACATCTCAGCATAAGTGCAGTGATGCAGCTATCGGATCTTCGGCGTTGACCCCGCCAAATGCACAGCATTAGTGGGAGGCCCCTACATTTGCATGGTATCGGTGGGCACCTGTGTCGCTGGGGCCACATTTAGGGCATGTGCCATTGTAGCCATTCCCGAAAATCGAGTGGAATTTGAGGTGGGCGTGATGGGGATTTCCATCCCTGCCACCTTCCCATAGAGAAAGGATTCCACTGCCCTTTGCTCTTCCGTTGCAAGGGGATTGCACTGAAAAATATGTTAAAGAAAACATTTCAGTTCCCATTGGGAGTCGAGGTGGTTCTCAATTTCAGACACATATCCAGATCCCAGCCTAGTTTCTGGCTGTTCCAGCGAACTCTGGCCAAATTTACAGCAAGGCTACACCAGAATGTCAGTGGATTTTCAGCCCTACCAACTGTAAAGAAAGTCTTTCAAAAGTTGAACACAACGGCATGACCCTTAAAGAAGTGAAATGTAGTAAAAACTGCGGAAGATAGTAACAGACATCAGAGAAACATAGACTGACTGACTGGTGAAATGGACAGACACCTGGCAGATGCAATTTAATGCAGAGAAGTGTGAAGTGATGCAGTTTGGTAGGAAGAATGAGAAGAGGCAATATGAATTTTTTAAAATTCATTCATAGGTTGTGCGCATCTCTGGAAAGGCCAGCATTTATGGCCCATCCCTTATTGCCATTGAAAAGGTGGTGGTGAGCTGCCTTCATGAATCACTGTAGTCCGTGTGGTGAAGGCACTCTCACAGTACTGTTAGAGGGGGAGATCCAGGATTTTGACCCAGTGACGATGAAGGAATGGTGATACACTTCCAAGTCAGCATGGCGTATGACTTGGAGAGGAACTTGGAGGTGATGATGTTCCCACATGCTTGTTGGCCTTGTTCTTCTAGGTGGTAGAGGTCTCGGGTTTAGGAGGTACTGCTGAAGAAGCCTTGGCCGAGTTGCTACAGTGTATTTTGAAGATGGTACACACTGCAGTCACGGTGTGCCGGTGGTGGAGGGAGTGAATGTTTAAGGTGGTGGATGGGGTGCCAATCAAGTGGGCTGCTTTGTCCTGGATGGTTTCGAACTTCTTGAATGCTGTTCAAGCTGCACTCATTCAGGTAAGTGGAGAATATTCCTTTATACTCCTGACTTGTGCCTTGTAGATGGTGGAAAGGCTTAGGTAAATCAGGAGGTGAAACACTTGCCGTAAAATACTCAGTCACTGTCCTGCGCTAGTTGCCACAGTATTTATGTGGCTTGTCCAGTTAAATTTCTGGTCAATGGTGACCCCCAGGATATTAATGGTGGGGGATTCAATGATGGTAATGCCGTTGAATGTCAAGAGGTGGCAGTTAGACTCTCGTTTATTGGATATAGTCATTGCCAAGCACTTATGTGGCGCAAATGTTATTTGCCATTTTTCAGCCCAAGCCCGAATGTCTTGCTGCATGCGGGCACAGACTGCTTCATTATCTGAGGAGTTGCAAATGGAACTGAACACTGTGCAGTCATCTGCAAAATCCCCACTTCTGACCTCATAGTGGAGGGTAGGTCATTGATGAAGCTGATGAAGATGGTTAGGCCGAGGACACTGTCCTGAGGAACTCCTACAGCGATGTCCTGGGGCTGTGATGATTGACCTTCAATCACCACAACCATCTTCCTTTGTGCTCGGTATGACTCCAGCCAGTGGAGAGTTTTCCCCCTGATTCCAATTGACTTCAGTTTTACTCAGACTCCTTGATGCCACACTCAGTCAAGTGCTGCCTTGATGTCAAGGGCAGTCACTCTCATTTCACCTCTAGAATTCTGTTCTTCTGTCCATATTTAGGCCAAGGCTGTAGTGAGGTCTCGAGCCGAATCATCCTGGCGGAACCCAAACTGAGCATCGGTGAGCAGGTTATTGTGAGTAAGTGCCGCTTGATAGCACTGTCGACAAGATCTTCCATCACTTTGCTGATGATTGAGAGTAGGCTGATAGGCCTGTTTATTGGCTGGATTGGATTTGTCCTGCTTTTTGTGGACAAGACATACCTGGGCAATTTTCCACATTGTTGGGTCGATGCCAATGATGTCGCTGTGCTGGAACTGTTTGGCTAGAGGTGGGCCACTTCTGGAGCACAAGTCTTCAGCACGACAGCCGGGATGTTGTCGGTGCCCACAGCTTTTGTTGTATCTGATGTGGTCAGCTGTTCCTTGATATCACATGGAGTGAATGGAACTGGCTTAAGACTGGCTCCTGTGATGGTTGACTTTAATCTACATATAGATTGGGCTAACCAAACTGGTAGCAATATGGTGGAGGTGGATTTCCTGGAATAGATAAGGGATGGTTTTCTGGACCAATATATCGAGGAATCAACTAGTGAGCTGGCCATCCTAGACTGGGTGTTGTGTAATGAAAGAGGATTAATTAGCAATCTTGTTGTGCGAGGCCCCTTGAGGGAGAGTGACCATAATATGGTAGAATTCTTCATTAAGATGGAGAGTGACTCAGTTAATTCAGAGGTTAGGGTCCTGAACTTAAAGAAAGGTAACTTTGATGGTATGACATGTGAATTGGCTAGGATAGACTGGCAAATGATACTTAAAGGGTTGACGGTGGATAGGCAATGGCAGACATTTAAAGATCACATGGATGATCTTCAACATTGTACATCCCTGTCTGGCTTAAAACTAAAACGGGGAAGGTGGCTCAACCGTGGCTAACAAGGGAAATTAGGGATAGTGTTAAATCCAAGGAAGAGGCATATAAATTGGCCAGAAAAAGCAGCAAACCTGAGAACTGGGAGAAAATTTAGAATTCAGCAGAGGAGGACAAAGGATTTAATTAGGAGAAGGAAAATAGATTATGAGAGGAAGCTTGCAGGGGACATAAAAATGGACTGCAAAAGCTTCTATAGATATGTGAAGAGAAAAAGATTAGTGAAGACAAATGTAGGGCCCTTGCAGTCAGAATCAGGTGAATTTATAATGAGGAACAAAGAAATGGCAGAATAATTGAACAAATACTTTGGTTCATTCTTCACTAAGGAAGTCACAAATAACCTTCTGGAAATACTAGGGGACCAAGGGTCTATCGAGGAGGAACTGAAGGAAATCCTTATTAGTCAAGAAATTGTGTTAGGGAAATTGATGGGATTAAAGGCCAATATATCCCCAGAGTCTGATAGTCTGCATCCCAGAGTACTTAAGGAAGTGGCCCTAGATATAGTGAATGCATCGGTGGTCATTTTTCAACATTCTATAGACTCTGGATCAGTTCCTATGGATTGGAGAGTAGCTAATGTATCCCCACTTTTTAAAAAAGGAGGGAGAGAGAAAATCGGGAATTATAGACCGGTTAGCCTGACATCTGCAGTGGGGAAAATGTTGGAATCAATTATTAAAGATGTAATAGCAGCGCATTTGGAAAGCAGTGACAGGATTGGTCCAAGTCAGCATGGATTTATGAAAGGGAAATCATACTTGACAAATCTTCTAGAATTTTTTGAAGATGTAACTAGTAGAGTGGATAAGGGAGAACCAGTGGATGTGGTGTATTTGGACTTTCAAAAGGCTTTTGACAAGGTCCCACACAAGAGATTAGTATACAAAATTAAAGCACATGGTATTGGGGGTAATGTATTGATATGAATAGAGAAACTGGTTGGCAGACAGGAAGCAAAGAGTAGGAATAAACAGGTCCTTTTCAGAATGGCAGGCAGTGACTAGTGGGGTACCACAGGGTTCAATGCTGGGACCCCAGCTATATACAATATAAATTAATAATTTAGACAAAGGAATTGAATGTAATATCTCCAAGTTTTCAGATGACACTAAGCTGGGTGGATGCTAAGAGACTGCAGGTTGACTTGGACAGGTTAGGTGAGTCGGCAAATGCATGGCAGATGCAGTATAATGTAGATAAATATGAGGTTATCCACATTGGTGGCAAAACATGAAGGCAGAATATTATCTGAACAGTGACAGATTAGGAAAAGGGGAGGTGCAACGAGACTTGGGTGTCATGGTACATCAGTCATTGAAAGTTGGCATGCTGGTACAGCAGGCGGTGACAAAGGCAAATGGCATGTTGGCCTTCATAGCGAGAGGATTTGAGTATAGGAGCAGGGAGGACTTACTGCAGTTGTACAGAGCCTTGGTGAGGCCACACCTTGAATATTGTGTACAGTTGTGGTCTCCTAACCTGAGGAAGGACATTCTGGTTATTGAGGGATTGCAGCGAAGGTTCACCAGACTGATTCCTGGGATTACAGGACTGACATATGAAGAAAGATTGGATCGACTAGGCTTATATTCACTGGAATTTAGAAGAGTGAGAGGGGATCTCATAGAAACATATAAAATTCTGACGGGATTGAACAAGTTAGATGCAGGAAGAATGTTCCTGATTTGGAGATGTCCAGAACAGGGATCACAGTCTAAGGATAAGGGGTAAGCCATTTAGGACCGAGATGAGGAGAAACTTCTTCACTCAGAGAATTGCGAACCTGTGGAATTCTCTACCACAGAAAGTTGTTGAGGCCAGTTTGTTAGATATATTCAAAAGTGAGTTAGATGTGGCACTTACGGCTAAAGGGATCAAGAGGTATGGAGAGAAGGCAGGAGTGGGGTACTGAAGTTGCATGATCAGCCATGATCATATTGATTGGTGGTGCAGGCTCGAAGGGCCGATTGGCCTACTCCGGCACCTTTTTTAATGTTTCTATGTTTCTATGGTGTCGTCCTCAGGACGAGGCCGATTTGAATCAACCACTTGGCACTTCTAGCTGACGATGGTTGTAAATGCTTCAGCCTTGTCTTTTACACCTGCTGGGCTCTGCCATCATTGAGAATGGGGATATTCATGAAGTGTCCTATTCCCGTTAATTATTTAATGGTCCATCAACATTCACGACTAGATGTTGCAGTACTAGAAACATAGAAACATAGAAAATAGGTGCAGGAGTAGGCCATTCGGCCCTTCGAGCCTGCACCACCATTCAATAAGATCATGGCTGATCGTTCCTTCAGTACCCCTTTCCTGCTTTCTCTCCATACCCCTTGATCCCTTTCGACAAAGGGCCATATCTAACTCCCTCTTGAATATATCCAATGAACTGGCATCAACAACTCTCTGCAGCAGGGAATCCACAGGTTAACAACTCTCTGAGTGAAGAAGTTTCTCCTCATCTCAATCCTAAATGGCCGGCCCCTTATCGTAAGACTGTGTCCCCTGCTTCTGGACTTCCCCAACATTGGGAACATCCTTCCCACATCTAACTTGTCCAGTCCCGTCAGAATCTTATATGCTTCTATAAGATCCCTTCTTATCCTTCTAAACTCCAGTGTATAAAGGCCCAGTTGATCCAGTCTCTGCTCATATGTCAGTCCAGCCATCCCTGGAATCAGTCTTGTGAACCTTCGCTGCACTCCCTCAATAGCAAGAACGTCCTTCCTCCAATTAGGAAACCAAAACTGAACACAATATTCCAGGTGGAGCCTCACCAAAGTCCTGTACAACTGCAGTAAGACTTCCCTGCTCCTATACTCAAATTCCCTTGCTATGAAGGCCAACATATCATTTGTCTTCTTCACTGCCTGCTGTACCTGCATGCCAACTTTCAAGGACTGATGAACCATGACACCCAGGTCCCACTGCACTTCCCCTTTTCCTAACCTGCCGCCATTCAGATAATATTCTGCCTTCATGTTTTTGCCCCAAAAGTGGATAACCTCACATTTATCCACATTATACAGCATCTGTCATGTATTTGCCCATTCGCCTAACCTGTCCAAGTCACCCTGGAGCCTCTTAGCATCCTCCTTACAGCTCACATCGCCACCCAGTTTAGTGTCATCGGCAAACTTGTTGATATTACACTCAATTCCATCATCTAAATCATTAATATATAAATATATATTATAAAGAGCTGGAGTCCTGGCACCGAGCCCTGCGGCACTCCACTAGTCACTGCCTGCCATTCTGAAAAGGACTCATTTATCCCGACTCTCTGCTTCCTTTCTGCCAGCCAGTTCTCAGTTCTCTATCCACGTCAGTACATTACCCCCAATACCATGTGCTTTGATTTTGCACACCAATCTCCTGTGTGGGACCTTGTCAAAAGCCTTTTGAAATGCCAAATACACCACATCCACTGGTTCTCCCTTGTCCACTCTACTAGTTACATCCTCAAAAAATTCCAGAAGATTTGTCAAGCATACTGCAGAGCTTTGATCTGATCCATTGATCGTGGGATCACTTAGCCTTGTCTATAGCATGCTGCTTCCACTTTTTCTGAATGCATGTTGTCCTGTGTTGCAGCTTCCCAGGTTGACACCTGTAATGTATGTATGCCTGGGTTTACCTGCCACCAGGGGGAGCGACCATCGGAGGTCATTGGGCCACAGACACACATGTGCAGTCCTTGTATATAAAGGAAGCCTCCATGTTTAAACCTCACTTTGAGAGCTAATAAATTAGAGTCAGATCGCACCTGATTGAGTTCACGGTACTAAGCCTTTTGAGTTATTACATACGCAACAGCACCTCATTTTTAAGTATGGCTGGTACTGCTCCTGCCATGCTCTTCTACACTTCTCATTGAACCAGGATTAATCCCCTGGCTTGATGATAATGATAGAGTGAGGGATGAGGAACTATGAGAATACAGAATGTGGTTGAATATAATTCTGCTGCTGCTGATGGCCCACAGCACCTCATGGATGCCCAGTTTTGAGCTGCTAGATCTGTTCTGAATCTATCCCATTTAGCACAGTGGTAGTGCCACACACCACGATGGAGGGCGTCCTCAGTTTGAAGATGGGACTTCGTCTCCACAATGACTGTGTGGTAGTCACTGTTACGAGTGGTGTCATGGACAGATGCAACTGCGACAGGTAGATTGGTGAGGGCGAGGTCAAGTAGGTTTTTCACTCGTGTTGGTTCTCTCACCACCTGCCGCAGGCCCAGTCTGACAGCTATGTCCTTCAGGACTTGGTCAGCTCACTCAGTAGTGGTGCTACCAAGCTACTTTTAGTGATGGTTCTTGAAGTCCCCCACCCAGAATACATTCTGTGTCCTTGCTGCTCTCAGTGCTTCTTCCAAGTGGTGTTCAACATGATGGAGTACTGATTCATCAGCTCAGATAGGGCGGTGGGTGATAATCAGCAGGACTTTTCCTGAAGCCATGGGACTTCAGGAATCCGTCGTCAATGTTGAGAACTCCCAGCGATACTCCCTCCCGACTGTATACCACTGTGCTGCCTCCTCTTGTGGGTCTATCCTGCCGGTGGGACAGAACATACCCAGGGATAATGATGGAGGAGTTTGGGACATTGGCTGAAATGTATGATTCTGTGAGTATGACTATGTCAGGCTGTTGCTTGACTAGTCTGTGGGACAGCTCTGCCAGATGTTGGTGAGGAGGACTTTGCAGGGTTGACTGGGCTGGGTGTGCCGTTGTCATGTCCGAAGCCTGTGCCGAAGTCGATGCTGGGTGATCTGTCCTGTTTTATTATTCTTATTGTTTTGTTAGCGGTTTTATATAACTGAGTGGCTCACTAGACCATTTCAGAGGGCAGTTAGGAGTCAGCCACATTGCTCTGGATCTGGAGTCACATGTAGGCCAGGCCGGGTAAGGATGGCAGATTCCCTCCCCTAAAAGATATTAGTGAACCAGATGGGTTTTTAATGACAATCTGATAGTTTCATGGTCACCATTAGATACTAAATTTTTATTCCAGATTAATTTAATAAACTGAATTTAAGTTCCCCAGCTGCTGCAGTGGGATTTGAATTCATGACTCTGGATCATTGGTCCAGGCTTCTGGATTACTGGTTCAGTACCATAGCTACTATGTTACCTTTGTTAAAATAAATGGTTCAATTTTAATGGGGGTGCAGGAGCAGAGAGACTTGAAGTTGTATGTCCACAAATCTTTGAAGGTGGCAGGAGAAATTAAGATCCTTGGCTTTATAAATAGAGGCATGGGGCTAGAAATTGGATATGGCCAGAAAACGGGCAATGTCACGGTCCATGATATTAAGCTGTGCAGGGTGAAACTGGTATAAATAGCACACAAAATTTGTGCTCAGTGCTCCTTAACATGATTATAGTGCTGATGTCAGTGCTAAAACGGTTGTTCATTGTTTTACCACTCAACAGGTGGACCAATTCCCAGTCATGTTTGGAACAGGCTTTGTTCAGTACTGAAAGGGGAGGTGCATTGATGCTACAGCATGTCATTGTTAATCCAGTTCAAACTCCGCCTGGAAGCACAAGCAACTACAAAGAGATGGTACTGGAAACAGATGGCTGAAGCTCAGCACAGGGAGAGAGCCTGAAGATTCTCTGGAGACACCAGTGGTGACCGTGGAGAGGAGGCAGGCTGTCGTCTTCCCACAGACTGGCAGGAAACCATCGGCCCATACATTCAGAAGGCTCCTGCAGAAGATAGCCAATTATGTGACGGCCAGCACAGTGGTCAACGGGTCGAACCAGTGCAGGAAGAAGTTTAATGACATCACAAAGCTGGTCAAAGTGAGTAAAGGCTTCAGCAAATGCCATATCCTAACATCTGCACCACTAGCCTCACACACTGCTCAATGCATCACACCCCCCATCACTCACCTGCAAACAATCTCTAGCAATCACCACTCATACCTCACAATCATGGCTTCACTTCACCCTTAGAACTTTACCACTGCTGCAATCCTCACACACGTCTCACACCTTGTGCACACTGACAGCTATTCAACTATGGCAGGCACATCACCCAAGCATATTTCACCACACTAACACACAGACTTCCCTTTCTCTTGCAGGCCAAGGTCATGCATTATCGCTGGGCGCAGCAGCAGACAGGCAGGGGGAAAGCTGCCATACAGGATCTCAGCCAACTGGAGGGGCGAGTGCCTGAAATCATTGGGCGGCAGGTCTTGGACACTGTGGCAACCAGCAAGGTTGAAGCCCTTGGGGGCAAAAAAGATATGGTCATTCCTAATTCTTCTTCTCACATCCAATTTCCTCTTCATCCCACAATTTCTGCTCACTTTCAAGCTGCTAATGTTGTATGTGTGGATATCTTGCTTCCTCCCACCTCCTCTCACCATAGCCCAACTCTTGTTCATTTCTGCTTTCAGCTAATCAAGACCAAGCACCCAGAGAAGCCTGTCCCCGAGGTAATGCAGGAGAGCGAGTTGGGAGAAGAAGAAGACACAGTGTCACTGCATCTGTCACTTGCAGACACCAACTTAGAAACTGCTACTGTGTGTGACTTGGAGTGTAGTGTAGAAGTGGGATCTGCTCAGGGTGAGGCATCGGGCACAAGTGGGTTGCAGCAAAGCCTGGGGGAAAGGGCAGCTCGAAGGCCAGCTCCCATGAGGATGAGTTCGCGCGCAAGTTCTGCAGCACAGAACTCAGATGAGGAATTCAATGAGCGGTCTTCAGAAGAGTGATGAGCATGCACACGGAATTGCTAAGTGCAAAGGCAAGCCTGCCAATGAGTCATTTGGTAATGTCAAGGAGCATGGAAGAATCTGCCTCCGACATTGCACGGGGCATTGCGCAGTACTTGGAGCCCAGGATTTCCTGGTTGGCAATGATGGACAACTCCCGGACAGACAGTAACAACACAGACATGATGCTGCGTGTAATGGGCGATGACGTTGCTGCCATTGCAGCACAGGTGGAAGTGACCCAATATCATAGTGCTGTAGCGGAAGCACAGACCACTGTCATGCAGTCCCAGCTTGCTGCCATACAGGATCAGACTGCTGCAATCGTGCCTGGGTTTACCAGGGCTTGCAGGGTGTCGCAACAGCCCAGCAATCTGTGCTCCAACAGTTTGCTCGGAATGATGAGGCGCCGCCCCGGAGGAGTGGCTGTGAGACAGTGGATGAGGACCCTGCTGTCCTCTCTGAGGATGACAGTACCACTGCCACTCTGGCATTGCTCTTGCCGCTGCTTGTCAGCCAGCTGCTGCTGCCCATGCCAAGGTGGTGCAGTCTAAAGCAAGGTATTCTAGCACCAGAGCTGCTCAAGGTCGAACTGCAAGGTCACCTGAAGTCTTCCCCCTTGGAAACTCAGCAGCTTTCCACCAGTCGTGCTGCAGCCACTGGGAGAGCACTTTGTAGGAGCACTTGTGTAGGTAAAGGCACACAAACAACAGGCACGAAGGGAATGCACAAGGGTGAATTGTTGATATCCTATATGTAAGTTGATGCTGATAAATGTAATCTTTTTAAAAAAATCTGTTGTGGTGGCTCTCATTTCAGCTTTGTGCTCAGGAGGACGCTGTGATATTCCATGACAGAGGGATCGTGCGATGGGAATGTGGGGTTTCAGTCATTGGTATCAGAATCTGATGAGGCCTTTATGGACAACCCATCTAGAAGGGGGATTTGCTGCCTGCCTCCTCCCTTACTCCTCGTCCTCTTTCTCTTGCTCCTCTTCCTTCTCCACCTCCTCCTCATCTCCCTGTCCTCCTCCTGAGGTGGTCATGGAATCCCTGGTGACAATGGTTGCTGCCTCATGATGGCCAAGTTGTGAAGCATGCAGCAGACCATCGTGAAATGGAATCCTGAATGGCCAAGGCAGCGGAACCATTGCTTGAGCACCCAATGGTCTGCTCGATGATGTTCTTGGTGGCAGCATGGCTGGTGGCTGGTAGAGTGCTCGCACAACGGACTGACCGAGGATGAAGGCATCATGACTGTCAGGATACTGGGCTTTGACCATCAGGATACGCTGGGCATGGTTGCACAAAACTGCACATTAAGTGAGTGGTAGCCTTTGGGGTTACGGAATATCTCAGGATTGTGATGTGGTGCAAAGCCACATGTGTGTTCAGTCGATGGCGTCCTGCACCATGCGGAAGCCCGCTATTCTGGCAAAGCCACATGTGCATTTGTCCTGTTAGCGCCTGCGATTGTCGAAAAAAATGGCAGCCGCCGCTCTTGCACCAGCTGGAGGCAATCTCCATGGCGACTGCCATATTCATGGCCCCCTTTGCGCTGCCGGCCCTGTAAAAAATAAAATGGCGGCTTGGTGGCGTCAGTCAGCGTGCAATGTGAACTTTGTCCCTAGCACGCCAGGTTAACCTGATGTGCAAGCAGGCTGACAGATGCTGACAGGGGCGATATCTGCACCTGTTAAAGGGACACACACATCAATTAGGTAAGTTTGAATGGAAGGGTTTGATCTTGGTTTCTTGGACTTTATTGAAGTGGTGGCTTGCTTCAATTATATAAGAAAAGTTTTTGGGAGTACTGCTGGATGCTTGCAATGCTCAGATGTGAAGTGAATGCCTTTGAGAAGATAGAACATGCTGCAAATACTCAGCAGGTCAAGCTACATTCGTGGAGTTCACGTCTCAGGTAGAGATGCTGCCTGACCAAATGAATATTTGCGGCATTTTATGCTGTCATTTCACATTTACAGCATCCGCTTGCAGAGGGAGGAGGAAGACACAGAAGAGGAAGATGTTGAAGAGGCGGAAGCTGAAGAGGAGGAATCAGATGGAAGGATACATCCCAGTCAGTCTCTTTGTGGCCGGGATATCCGGGGTGGAATCATCCTCCTGTGGTCCCACTGACTGGGAAAGCTGCCTCTTCTTGTCGACCAACTGGCTGGGCAGAATGCATTTCTTGCGTGAGTGAAATGAGGAAGGCACAAGGGTGCAGATGTGCTGATGGGAGGGCAGGAAGCCTAGAGGTGCTTGCCAGAAGGAGAATAACATACGAGGATACCCACATCTTGAAACCTTTCATCATCCTAGGTGGTCCCTCGTAGCAAGGATGACTTGCTTCCATGCCAAAAAAGGATGAGATCACAGGTGTTTCAATGAAGGACCTAATATTCCAGATACATGTTGAAGAGGGGAAGATGCCTGTGCGTGGATTTTTTTATCGTGTGGTGGCCGTTGCACACCAGCCACCACATGGGTTTGACAGAGCTAGGTCTTGGTCCAGTGGCAAGGATTACCCCAGACGAGTGGAGGCCTGCTCCGCTGCATGGACCTAGTGAGCACACATATCGCAGTGTGGGCTGGCCCGTGCTGCCCCTGGGCCCTCGCTTCTTCTGGGTCCCGAACTCACGCCACTCCTCGGCCCTGATCACGTTGCTCTGCAATCTCATGCTGCTCCTTCGCCCTGACTTCGCTGCTCATGCTGTACCTGCCCACACACCAATCACTGTGCAAGAACCATCAGCAGGTTGGGGCCTTCAAAGGAGCAGCATGGAGCTCAACCCGGCATTCGGCCCGACAGCCCCAACCTAAACTTTCTGCTCTGCCGCCGGCAACGAGCTCAATCATGCCCCTGACAAGAATGGTGTCATGTATGTATACTTGGGTTTACTAGCCACCAGGTGGCACCACTGTTGGAGGTCATTTGGCTGTGTACACATGTGTGTGGCCCAGGTATAAAAGGTCAGCCATCTTGTAATGTAATCACATTGGGCCCTAATAAAGTAGAGCCAGGTTTGTACCTGTTCGGAGTTTACAGTATTCAGTCTATTGAGTTATTGCATACACAACATTTGGCGACGAGTTAACAAGAATCTTCGCATGCAAAAATGAGCACAATTGGAATTCTGGAGCGATTTGTGGAGGGAGAAGTTTGGGCAGAAGTTGTAACCCGCTTGAACCAGTACTTAGTGGCCAACAAAATGGAGAAAGAGGCAGACGCAGTTTGGCCAGGAGGTCCTCCTCACGGTTTGCGGTCCGAAAATCTATGGACTCATAAAGAATCTCCTCTCCCCCTAAAGTCCAACGGACAAGGACTATGAAATATAGTGTGCTCTGGTACGTGACCATCTCAAACCAGATGAAGGCATCATTATCTCAATATATCGATTCTATACGCACGTTCGTTCTGAGGACCAGGATGTATCGGAATTCAATGCCGACCTAAGATGTCTAGCTGGACCATATAAGTTCGAAACTGCGTTGGCAGACATGCTTTGGGACTTCTTTGTAATCGGCATCAACCATGAGGTGATCCTGTGTAAGCTGCTGGCAGCGGAGACGCTGGATTTGAGCAAGGCCATCACGATTGCCGAATCATACATGATGACGGACAAAAACTTAAAGCAGATATCATTGAAAAATCGTAACTTGGCAAGTACTGTAAACAAGATAGTATCGTCGTTTGGCAGAGCTGCATATGGCAGGTCCTACCCGACTGCGTAAGTGAAACCTGTGGCTGCTCAAAATCCACCAACGGGAATGAATCCGATATCACCATGTTTGCGTTGTGGGGAAATCATCAGCATCATCAATGTCACTTTAAACAGTATATTTGTAAAGGCTGTTTGAATGTGGGGCATCTCCAGCGCATGTATCCGCAACTGAGCAAGCGTGCTGCGATACACCACGTGGAGGATGATGACCAGTCGAGCACTTATCGGGATATACAATCTGAAATACCAGAGGAGGAAGAGTATGGACTGTATTCGTTCCTCACAAACAGCCAACTGATAATGATCAATGTAAAACTTAATGGTGTGCTGGTATCGATGGAATTGGACACGGGTGCGAGTCAATCAATAAAGAGCCAGAGGACATTCAACAGGCTATGTGCTACTAAGGCTGTGAGGCCTAAGCTGAGTTCAGTCAATGCCAAGTTGCGTACATACACTAAAGAACTCATAACGGTGATTGGCAGCGCAGTAGTCAAGGTGTCGTATGATGGTGCGGGTCACGATTTACCGTTATGGATTGTTCCAAGCAATGGTCCAATGCTGTTCGGCAGGAACTGGTTAGAAAAAAATCAAATGGAACTGAAACGAGATCAAAGTGTTGTCGTCGGAGGAGGATACTCCATGTGCTCAAGTGCTGAGCAAGTTCCCCTCGCTGTTTGAACCAGGCATTGGCAATTTCACAGGAGCCAAGGTGCAGAACCACGTGGGCTCGGATGCGAGACCCGTCCATCATAAAACTTGGGCAGTTCCGTACATGATGAGGGAGAAGGTCGAAATCGAACTGGACAGACTCCAGTGTGAAGGGATCATATCACCGGTCAAATTTAACGAATGGGCCAGCCCCATTGTTCCCGTGTTGAAAAGTGTTGGCACTGTCAGGATTTGTGGAGACTACAAGGTTATGATCAGCCGAGTTTCAAAACAGGATCAATATCTGTTACTGAAGGCTGGTGACCTGTTTGCAATGCTAGCCGGGGGGAAGTCGTTCACAAAACTGGATCTGACATCAGCCTACATGACACAGGAGCTGGTCGACACGTCGAAGAAACTTACATCCATCAACACTCATAAAGGACTGTTTATCTACAACAGGTGCCCTTTTGGAATTCACTCGGCTGCAGCCATATTTCAGAGGAACATGGAGAGTCTACTGAAGTCCGTCCCCAGAACCGTCGTGTTCCAAGATGATATACTGGTCACAGGTCATGACTCTGTCGAACATCTGAACAACCTGGAAAGGTTCTAAATCATCTGGAAACAGTGGGACTCAGACTGAAACACTCGAAGTGTGTCTTCATGGCACCAGAAGTCGAATTCCTGGAGAGGAAAATTGCTGCTAATGGTATCAGGCCTACGGACTCGAAAACCAACACCATCAAAAATGCACCCAAGCTTCAAAATGTGATGGAGCTGCGTTGGTTCCTTGGTCTACTCAACTACTTTGGTAATTTCTTACCTAGATTGAGAACCTTAATAGAGCCATTGCACATGCTGCTAAGAAAAGGCGACAACTGGGTTTGGGGTGTGTCTCAAGATAGAGTAAGCTACTAATCTGCTTTTCTCTAACAAACAGCTGGTACATTATGATCTGTGTAAGCATCTAGTATTGGCCTGTGATGCTTCATCATATGGAGTTGGTTGCTGTAATGTATGGATGCCTGGGTTTACCTGACAACCAAGGGGAGCGACCGTCGGAGGTCATTGGGCCAGAGACACACACGTGTATGAAGAAAGCCTCCATGTTTAATCCTCACTTTGAAAGCTAATAAGGTAGAATCAGGTCACGCCTGATTGAGTTCACCGTACTAAGCCTATTGAGTTATTGCATAAGCAACATTTGGCAACAAGGCAGAATACGAACTTTCACACACAAAAAAAAATGAGCACCGTTGGAATCCTGGAGTGATTCATGGAGGGAGAAGACTGGGAGCATTTTACAGATCGCCTCGACCAGTACTTCGTGGCCAACAAGATGGATGAAGACGCTGACGCAGTTAGGCGCAGGGCGGTTTTCCTCACAGTCTGTGGTCCAAAAATCTATGGCCTCATAAAGAATCTGCTCTCACCTGCACGTCCAATGGAAAAGACTTATGAAGAATTATGTGCTCTGATCTGGGACTTTCTCAAACCTAAAGATAGCATCATTATCTCGAGATATCGCTTTTACAAGCATGTTCGTTCTGAGGGCCAGGACGTGGCAGAATTTGTTACCGACCTGAGACATCTCGCTGGGCCGTGTAAATTTGGAACCACGTTGGAAGACATGCTGTGCGACATCTTTGTAATAGGCATAAACCACGAGGTGATCCTGCAGAAGCTGCTGGCTGCGGAGATGCTGGATCTGAGCAGGGCCATCACGATCGTCCAGGCTTGCCTGACCACGGTCGATAGTACAAAGCAGATATCCTCGCAGAGTCGGAACTCTACGGCAAGTACTGTGCACCAGATTGTATCGTCGGTTGGCAGAGCTGCACCTGGCAGGGCCTACCCGACTGTGTTTGTGAAACGTGTAGCTGCTCAAAGTCCGCCATTGGGCACGATTCTGATTTCACCCTGTTGGCATTGTGGGGGCAATCATCGGCCTCATCAGTGCCATTTTAGACAGTATATTTGTAGAGGCTGTGTGAAAATGGGGCATCTTCAGTGGATGTGTCTGCAGCTCAGCAAGCGTGCTGCGACACACCATGTGGATGATGATGACCGATCCGGAGCGGATCTGGCAATGCAACCCGAGATACCCGAGGAGGAAATGTATAGTGTACATTTGTTCCTGACAAAGAGCCAACTGACAATGATTGAAGTAAAATTGAACGGCGTGACGGTATCTATGGAATTAGACACGGGTGCAAGTCAGTCAATTATGAGCCAGAAGACTTTCAAAAAGCTGAGGACACCAAGGCCGTGAAACCCAACTGAGTCCAGTAAATGCAAAATTGCGTGCCTACGCCAAAGAGCTCATACCAGTGATTGTCAGTGCAGCTGTCAAGGTGTCGTACGATGGAGCGGTTCATGATCTATCACTGTTATATCTTTCCAGGCAATGGTCCAATGCTGTTAGGCTGGAGTTGGCTCGAAAAAATAAAGTGGAACTGGAACGATGTTAAGCTTTTTCATCGGTGGATTACGCTTTGTGTGCTCAAGTGCTGAGCAAATTTCTGTTGCTGTTTGAACTGGACATCAGCAACTTCACGGGAGCCAAGGTGCAGATCTACCTGGACTCAGGTGCAAGACCCGTCCATCACAAAGCCCGGGCGGTCCCGTACATGATGAGGAAGAAGGTTAAAATCGAACTGGACAGACTCCAACGTGAAGGGGGTCAGTTCACCGATTGAATTTAATGAATGGGCTAGTCCCATTGTTCCTGTGCTGAAGAGTGATGGTACTGTCAGGATTTGTGGAAACTACAAGGTTACGATCAACCGAGTTTCGAAACGGGATCAGTACCCTTTATCAAAGGCTGATGACCTGTTTGCAACACTAGCCGGGGGAAAGTCATTCACCAAATTGGATATTACGTCGGCCTATATGAAACAGGAGCTTGTCGAATCGTCGAAAAACTTACGTGCATCAATACGTATAAAGGGCTGTTAATTTACAACAGGTGTCCTTTTGGAATTCGCTCGGCTGCAGCCATATTTCAGAGAAACATGGAGAGTTTACTGAAGTCCATCCCTAGAACCGTGGTGTTCCAAGACGACATTCTGCTCACAGGTCGTGACACTGCCGAAGACCTGCACAACCTGGAAGAGGTTCTACGTCATCTGGACAAAGTGGGGCTCAGGTTGAAACATTCAAAATGCGTTTCTATGGCACTGGAAGTCGAATTCCTGGGAAGGAAGATTGCTGCAGACGGCATCAGGCCTACGGACTTGAAAACAGAGGCCATCAAAAATGCACCCAGACCGCAGAATGTGATGGAGCTGCGTTCGTTCCTTGGTCTTCTCAACTACTTTGGTAATTTCTTACCTAAATTGAACACATTATTAGAGCCACTGCACATGCTGCTCAGAAAAGGCGACAACTTGGTTTTCGTTGTATCTCAAGACAGGGCCTTCGAGAAGGCTGGAAATCTGCTTTGTTCCAACAAATTGCTGGTACATTACGACCCGTGCAAGCATTTAGTATTGGCCTGTGAAGCTTCATCACATGGGGTTGGTTGCATGTTCCAACAATCCAATGAATCAGGCAAACTACAACCTGTTGCATACGCATCGAGAAGCATGTCGAAAGCGGAATGAGCCTATGGTATGGTAGAGAAAGAAGCTTTAGCTTGCATATATGGAGTTAAAATGATGCACCAGTATCTGTTTGGGCTTCGTTTTGAGCTTGAAACCGATCACAAGCCACTCATATCTTTGTTTTCAGAGCATAGAAGTATCAATACCAACACGTCGTCCCGCATCCAGAGGTGGGCGCTGACATTATCTGCCTATGATTATGCCATTTGCCATAGACCTGGCACCGAGAATTGTGCCGATGCATTGAGCCATTTACCGTTGCCCACGCCGGAGGTGGAAATATCACAGCCCTCAGACCTACTGTTGGTCATGGATGCCTTTAAGAGTGAAGGGTTGTCTGTCACTGCTCAACAAGTCACGACCTGGACCAGCCAGGATCTGATTTATCGGTTGTAAAATGTTGTGTCCTTAGTGGTGATTGGTTGGCCATTCCCAGGGAAGTGTGTGCTGAGACTAAACCTTACAACCATCGCAAAGACGAACTATCCATTCACTCTGATTGTTTGCTATGGGGTAATCGTATTGTTATGGCCAAGAAAGTCAGGGGGAGATTTGTACAGGATTTACACAGTACCCATCCCGGTATTGTGATGATGAAGGCTATTGCCAGGTCTCACATTTGGTGGCCTGGCATTGACTCTGATTTGGAGTCACGTGTGCATCAGTGCAACACTTGTATGCAGTTAAGCAATGCACTAGTGAAATCTCCGCTATGTCTGTGGTCGTGGTCATCCAAACCATGGTCGAGGATCCACATCGACGATGCGGGTCCTTTCCTGGGTGAAATGTTTTTGGTGCTGGTGGATGCGTATTCCAAATGGAACGAATGTGTAATCATGTCATCCAGCACATCCACAGCCACCATTGAGAGCCTTCGTGCCATGTTCGTCACTCATGGTCTGCCCGACATCGTTGTGAGCAACAACAGATCGTGATTCACGAGTTTGGAGTTTCAAGAGTTTATGAGACTAAATGGTATCAATCACCTAAGGTCAGCACTATTCAAACCCATGTCCAATGGTCAAGCGGAGCGGGCCGTCCAAACCATCAAGCAGAGTCTGAAACGCGTAACTCACGGTTCTTTGCAGACTTGCTTGTAAGGAATACTGCTTAGTTACAGGACGAGACCCCACATGCTTACCGGGGTCCCCCCTGCTGAACAGTTGATGAGGAGAGGTCTCAAAACCAGGCTCTCGCCTGTCACCCTGATCTTAACGATCACGTCGAAAATAGACGTCAACATCAGCAGTGGTATCATGATTGCACTGCTGTGTCACGCGACATCTCTAGTAATGATCCAGTGTATGTGTTAAATTATGGTCAAGACCCCAACTGGGTCACTGGCACTGTTACGGCCAAGGAGGCTAACAGACTCACTAATGGGCAAACATGCAGGAGGCACATTGATCAGACAAAATTGTGGCACACAGACGAACCAGAACAGCTTGAAGAAGACACCATCAATGACCAACCGATTCATATTCAGCCATCAGAAGACCCTGCTGTTGTCAATGAATCTGGACCTTCAAACCCGATATGGACATTGCCACTCTCATTAGATCGGCAACCCAGCCTCAAGTCATGAATGACTCTGAGAGCTCACCCAGATCTGGAATTGAACTGAGACGATCAACAAGGGAGAGGAAAGCCCCGGACTGTCTCAATTTGTAAATAGGACTGATACCAAGATCTTGGGGGGAATGATGTAATGTATGTGCCTGGGTTTACCTGCCACCAGGGGGAGCGGCCATTGGAGGTCATTGGGCCACAGACACACACATGCAGCCCTTGTATATAAAGAAAGCCTCCATGATTAATCCTCATTTTGAGAGCTAATAAATTAGAGTCAGGTTCCATCTGATTGAGTTCACGGTACTAAGTCTATTGAGTTATTGCATGCGCAATAATTGCATGATCCAAGAAACTAATGAGTCAGCCAAATTATAACCTGTTGCATATGCTTCAAAATGTTTGTCAAAGGCGGAAAGAGCCTACAGCATGGAAGAGAAAGAAGCACTAGCCAGTGTGTATGGGGTTAAAAAGATGCTTCAGTACGTGTTTGGTCTTCGGTTTGAACTGGAAACAGATCACAAGCCACTCATTTCAATGTTTTCGGAAAACAAAGGTATCAATACCAATGCATCATCCTGTATCCAGAGGTGGGCGCTGACATTATCTGCCTATGATTATGTCATTCGCCATAGACCTGACACTGAGAATTGTGCCGATGCTTTGAGCCATCTGCCGTTGCCCACACCGGAGGTGGAAACGCCACAACCGGCGGACCTACTGTTAGTCATGGATGCTTTTGAAAGTGAAGGAACCCCTGTCACGGCTCAACAAGTTACGACCTGGATCAGCCAGGACCCGATATTATCGGTTGTAATACATTGTATCCTTAGTGGTGATTGGTCTGCCATACCCAAGCAAATGTGTGAGGAGACCAAACCTTATATCCGTCACAAAGACGAACTATCCACTCAATCAGATTATATACTGTGGGGTAATTTAATTGTTATGCCCAAGAAAGGCAGCGAGAAATCTGTGCATGATCGACATAGCATGCATCCCAGTATTGTCATGGTGAAAGCCATTGCTAGGTCTCATGTATGGTGGCCTGGAATTGACTCTGATCTGGAATCATGTGTGCATCAGTGCAACACTTGCATGCAGCTTAGTAAAGCACCAACGGAATCGTCGCTGGGTCTGTGGTTATGGCCATCTAAATCATGGTCCAGAATCCACATCGACTTTGTAGGTCCTTTCCTGGGAAAGATGTTCTTAGTTGTGGTGGATGCTCATTCCAAGTGGATAGAGTGTACAATCATGTCATCCAGCACATCCACAGCTACCATTGAGCGCCTTTGTGTCATGTTTGCTACGCATGGTCTGCCTGACATCGTTGTAAGCAACAACGGATCTTGCTTCACCAGTATGGAGTTTCAAGAGTTCATGAAACTCAATGGTATCAAACATGTGAGGTCAGCACCATTCAAACCCACATCCAATGGACAAGCAGAGCGTGCTGTCCAAACCATCAGCAGAGTATGAAACGTGTAACTCAAGGTTCACTGCAAACTCGCTTGTCACGCATATTGCTTAGTTACAGGACAAGATCCCATACGCTTACCAGGGTCAGCCCTCCTGAACTATTGATGAAGAGAGGTCTCAGAACCAGGCTCTCTCTTGTCCACCCTGACTTAAATAATCATGTTAAATACAGACGTCAAAGTCAGCAAGTGTATCATGATCGCGCTACTGTGTCACGCGACATTTCTATCAATGATCCTGTGTATGTACTGAATTATGGTCAAGGTCCCAAATGAATCGCCGGTACTGTTACGGCCAAGGAGAGTAACAGAGTGTTTATCGTTAAGCTCAAGAATGGACAAACATGCAACAAACATGTCGATCAGATAAAGCTGCGGCACACGGATGAACCGGAACAGTCTGAGGAAGACACAATCAGTGACCAACCAACCTGCCCTCAGTTATCAGAGGATTCCGCTGTCATCATTGAATTTGGACTTTCCATCACTGACATGGTCAATGAATCTGGACTTTCAATCCCTGACGTAGTCATTGCCACTCCCATCAGATCGGCTACACAGCCCCCAGTCATTACAGACTCAGAACGCTCGCCCAAGGCTGGAGTTGAACTGAGACGTTCAACTCGGGAGCGGAAGGCCCCGGATCATCTCAATTTGTAAAATATCTTAAAGGGATATTGTCATGTATGTATGCTTTGGTTTACTGGCCACCAGGTGGCACCACTATCGGAGGTCTTTGGGCTGTGCGCACATGTGTGCGGCCCAGGTATAAAAGGCCAACCATCCTGTAATATAATCACTTTGGACCTTAATAAAGTAGAGTCAGGTTTGTTTGGAGTTTACAGTATTCAGTCTATTGAGTTATTGCATACACAACAAAAGGCCAGTACCATTTCCTCTAAGGGGGTGAGGTGAGACTAGGAATGGGAGATGTGTCTCATCATTGGTGCAGATTGCTGGCAGGTGAGTGGTCGGGGATTGTGCATTGAGCGTTGTGTGAGGCTAGTGGTTCAGTTGGTAGGTGACGTCTTTTGAAGATGCATTCACGGACCTTGACCAATGATCTGACGTCATCTTTGGGCACTGGAGCCTGGTGATTAGGGAGACACTGATGGCAGTGACGGCCTTGATAATGTATTATCACATTGTTCTTTCTGGAGAGCCTCCTGACCTCTGTGGGTTGAGGTCCACTCTTGCAAAGTTGACCCCCTGCACAAAGCTGGAGTGCTCCGTGCGAGACCCTGGGTGTCCCTTCCCAGGCTTGCTGAGCCATTTATGTTAGTTCTGAGGCAGTTTTCCCATTCATTGAGTTCAGGAAGGAAATTCAGCTTTAAGTGTTGCGTATTGACAATTTGGATCTTCTTTTAAATACTGAGTATGTGTTAAAAGACAGAAAGAGCTGAAAAATATATTGAATCCGTGCATTTTATTTTCTATTGCTGCAATATGCATGGCCCTTTAAATTTCAGAGCTCCTCACTGCCCACAATGCATTGTGAGCTTCACAGCCTCGCACACAGATGCTCCAGGACTACAAATTGGTCCTGGATCCCCTGTGCAACAGCAACGGGATGGCATTGCACCTGAGGTTAGCACTGCGCAACCTACCTCCATGCCTCCCCCACACTAATTTACCTCGTTTAGTGCGATGGTCCTTCCAGGCGGCCATTAACGGTAGTTGGCGAGGACACCATCTGCTTTCCGGGCAAAAACAAATTTTCCCCCATAGTCCCTTCTCCTGGAGAGAGTCTGTGACCTCGCGGATGCAGTGATGGATGGTGAACTGGGAGACGTTCACTATGTCTCCTGCGGCAGACTGGAAGGATCCAGTGGATATAAGAGAAGTGCTCTCAGAAAACCCGAGGTGACTAAGGCCTCCTGCTGAGAGCCCTCTGGCCCTCCTCCTTCGCAGAACTTCTCTTCTTCACTGCCTCCACTCCCTCTCCATAAGATACTCGAGTGTGAGCGTTGACTGCCAGTAGACCGTTGTGTTGTGTGCAGTAGCCTTTAAATAAGAATGAAGGCATTCTCTACTTACACCAACACTCACTGTTACCTTAGAACCTTGAATGAAGTTTGTAAAGCTGCTGGAGTTTCAGAAAGTTGCACTGAGCCATGCAAACTGCAGAAGTGTGTCAGCTGCAAGTAATTGCCGATGATCCCTTTAATCATCAACATCATCATAGACAGTCCCTCGGAATCGAGGAAGACTTGCTTCCACTCCTGATGTGAGTTCTTTGGTGGCTGAACAGTCCAATACGAGAGCCACAGATTCTGTCACAGATGGGACAGATATTCACCGAGGGAAGGAATGGGTGGGACTGATTTTCTGCACGGACCTTCCTCTGCTTATGCTTGACCTCTTCATGCTCTCTTCATGCTCTCTAGCGTTGGGATTCGAAGAGCTCAATGCCCTTCCGGATGCACTTTCTCCACCTCGGGCGGTCTTTGGCCCAGCACTCCCAGGTGTCAGCGGTGATGTCGCACTTTACCAGGGAAGCTTTTAGGGTGTTTAATCCCTTTAACTGCCACTGCTGGAGGCTCCATCCTGCTTCTCAATGCTGGCTCAGCTGGTCGCACTTAAGCCATGCCGATAAGTGGACCGACAATGTTGAAAATGGCAGATCGGGTGTCAAGTGAGCAAAGCACACTCACTGACGTCACAATCTGCATCATCTGCATAATTTTCGGAAGCACGGATTTCGGCAGAGCTGCTGCCAATCTGAAAATGCCAGCCATTGCGGGACCTACCATTTCTTTCCTCAACACGATCAGAACGGCTGACGCTAAAATCCCAAATTTTAATCCCATCGAATACCAAAGCAAGGAAATTATGCTAAACCTTTATAAAATACCTTTATAGGCTACAGCTGGAGTGCCGCACTTTAGGAAAGATGTCAAGGCCTTGGAGAGGTTGCAGAGGAGATTTACTCGATGAATTATAGATTAAAATCAAAGGCCGGAATTTTGCTAGCACTCAGAGGACAGGATTGGTGGCGACCCACCACCACACTACTTTCCCAGATGTCGGGTCTGTCAATGCTGAACAGACCTGACATGCGGCGGCGTTGGAGGCAAGTTAGGTCATTATTATCTTGTTAAGAGCCAATTAAAAAGATTTTTGAGCTGAACTTACCATTTTACCAGGTTGACCACAAGGTTTACGCTGCTCGGGATCACATCAGGTATGGATGTCAGGAGCTGTGTTACCATGAATTATTTTCTTACCTGACTGCTGCACAAATGTGCTATGAAAGCTCCCATATCATAGCTGTTCACTTTCCGAGATCAAAAGCTCTTGCTTACTGCATTTGGATGTCACATTGAGCTTTATGTAGGTTGCAAGTGTTTGGAGCAATCTCTCTATCCAGTGTCACCTCATTTGAACGTCCCTCATTGACAGATTGCGTCTGTCATCTCGACCTTCACCTGCCATCTATTACATTTGCATCGGTGCACTCAAAACTATCTCACCTTGGTCCTCAGAATCCCAGCATGGTCAACCCCAAAATCAGCAGCACTGTGCACACCAGCAGCACTAACAACACTTACCTTCTTCGCAATCATCTGATACTGCACAAGACACACGGCATCAGCACCTGACCACATTGCTGCATGGGATGCCAGGGATGGCCTCAACATGAACACATTTACTTCATTTGATGTTGTACACCCTGCTGCCACATGTTGCACCAGATTGGCACCACCCTACAGCAACACCATAAAGCATCCCTACAATGTCTAAGTCATTCTTTTCACACTCATCACCATTACAGGAGGTACCGTTATATCTCACCTTCACGCCAACTCACTAATTCACTTCCAAAGGTGCACACAACTCTGTCGAAGAATGCAAAGTGTTGAAAATTAAGTTTTCAATGTTTGACAACAGATTAACATAAACTTTACATGAACATTGGCTAAAATACCCCAAGTGCCTACCATCATGTGTTGTAAGTTAGTATGATCAGATTAGGATAATGGTGGGTGTGAGGGGTGAATAGTGAGATGAGGATGTGATAATGTAGAGAAAGGGAGAGGGATGGGTGGAGGTGCAAGGTAAGTTTGTGTGAGTAAGGATGTGCAGGAGTAGGGTAGGGAAGGCAGAGTGATGGGGATGTGAAGAGTGACACAGCAGGATGAGATTGTGTGTGGCTTTGCAGTAACGTTTTGTGATCTACTGAGATCATTGACAGGTTTGCGCCACTGCAGCCAGGTCCTCCTGACGGCATCCCTGCTCGTGTCCTCCTCTGCAATGTGCAACCAGGCTGCGTTAATCTCCTGGGGAGGTCTCTTCTGCCCATTGGAAGGAAAGAGAATCTCCCTGCGTGCTGTGACTCCCTCCATAAATATACGGAGGGTGTCATGGGAGAGCCTGAGTACAGCCGTGCACCTCTGTGCAGTGCTTGTCAGTGCAGCACTTCAATGCTGTAGACTACTGACAGCATTATTGTCAAAATCAGTGGGTTGAGAATGGACCTGGCTCAGGTAAATTGGAATCAAAGATTGGCAGACAAAACTGTAATTATACAAAGGGCTGCCTTTAAAGAGGAGAAGGGTCGGGTACAGTCGAGGTACATACCCATGAGGGGGAAAGATAGGGCAAACAAAGCCAGACCTTGCTGGGTGATGAAAGAGATAGGTAGTAAGATGAAGCAGAAAATCGGGGCATATAACAGGTCAGGTCGAGAATACAAGAGAGAATCAAGCTGAATATACAAAGTGATATAGAAAATAAGAGGGGCAAAGAGAGAGTATAAGAATAGGCTTGCAACCAACATAAAAGGGAAGCTAATAGTACTGTATAGGCATATAGGCATATTGTACAACATATAAATAATAAACAATTATTGGGCTCAATTTTCCCTGGTCATTTGCGCCATTTTTTTGGTATGCACCATTTTTTCTGGCGTATTTATACTTTTCCAAGTTTCCCCCAAGATCTGCGCCGGCATATCGGACTTAGTTCAGATTTTTCTAGGCCAATTTTGTTTTACGTCATTTCTGCACTGGCTTTTATAATTTTTCGCAGTTTGGCTAACATTTTTATCTCTTAGATTGGCGTATCTGGCCACTCCCGAAAACCTTCTGGTGAGTTAAGAAACCAGCGTACATTCACAAATCTGCGCTGAATGGCGGCATTGTTTTTAAATTGAAGATTTTGGAGGGAATCAAAAACACTGTCAAAATCAATAATAAAGTTCAACTTTTTTTTAACCTGTCAACGTAGAAGTGTAAATTTGTTGGATTTCAGAAGTTTTCTCATTTTTTTACTCACTCACCCGCCACCAGCGAATGTCTTGAAGCAGGGCTCGAGGGTCGTGGGTTTGGCCGGCAGAATCGGCCTCACGTCCGGACTCAGTGGCTCGGGGTTTGGCTACAAAACAAGCCACATGGGGGTGGGGGATGGGGGGGGTGGAGGGGAAGGACAGAGAGAGAGTGAGGTACCGATCGGTAGGCTTCGAGCCCAGGGAGTGGGAGGGAGAGAGAGAAGTCACAAAACTCCAATTATTAAAGGCTGGGGGAGGTGGGGAGAGGAGAGAGAAAGAGAGAGAGGTACCGATTGGAAGACTTGGAGCCCAGGGAGGGGGAGGGAGAGAGAAGTCACAAGATCTTTGGGTGTGGTCCATCCATACAGATCTGGAGAGATACAACTGCGAACCTGCCGTTTTGAGCTTCCTTCAAAGGTTAAATTTAAGTATGGGGGCAATACTGACAATGCCATACCTTGTGCGAGCCTTCTGCATCATGGTGCTACATAGGAGACATTTGTTTCGACTTCACCGCATCAGGAACATCAGAGCTCGTAGGGTGCTGGGCAGGAGGCCTTACTCACCTCGGGTATATCAAGACAGGCTTTCGTACCTCCACCTGAGTAATGCAGACTGTGACAGAAGGCTGAGTTTCCGCAAAGAAGTTGTAAGTGAGATCTGTGAGTTGGTCAATGCAGACCTGCAACCTAGAAGCATCTGGAGGACTGCTTTGTCAGTTAAAGTGAAGGTTACAGCTGCTCTTTCATTCTATGCCTCCGGATCTTTTCAAGCTATAATTGGGGATGTGTGTGCCATCTCTCAACATGCAACACATGTCTGCATTTAGCAGGTCACGGCTGCACTGTACGCACGTAGGAATGAGTTCATAAAGTTCCCCATGACCGACCAGGCAATACATGACAGGGCTGTGGGCTTCTCCAGGATTGCTGACTTCCCAAAGGTATAGGGTTGCATTTATTGTACCCACATCGCCTTGCGAGCACCTTTGAAGGATTCCGAGATGTACAGGAGCAGAAAAGGCTTCCATCCCATTAATGTGCAGCTTGTGTGATGACATGCATCATATCATGTCAGTCGATGCAAGATACCCTGGCAGCACCCATGATGTGTTCATCCTACGCGACAATGTTATATTTGCCATGTTTCAGCAGCAGCCAGAAGGGCACAGCTGGCTACTGGGAGACAAAAGGTATGGCCTTGCTACCTGGCTCATTACACCCTACGCGTAACCTAGACGGAAGCTGACCATGCTGGAGGCTACTTGCTGAACTCCTCTGAGATTGGCGGTCAGTTCACTGTTGTGTGCTGCATGCTGAATAACTTAGCCATCATGAGGCAGCAACACCTGAGATGAGAATGGCTGATGATAATGATGTGGAAGATGCAGGTGATGAGAGGAGGAGGAGGAGGAAGAGGACGATGAGGATCAGGAAGCCATGGAAGTGCCTGAGGCCGGAGCACAACGGCAGAGGAGGGTGGGCCATCATGCTCCTTTAACAATTGCTCGAGCCTTGCGCCAGCAGCTCATCCGTGAACGCTTTAGTGACAACTATTCCACATGGACATGTTTACTGTTTTGAGCTGTTCTGCAATGTTGTGTTGTGTTAATGGAACATGATTCAGTTTCAATGTAAAATATTCAAAAGTTTACAATGTACTTAACTTTAATACAATTATTCTTGTATCTAACTTTACTTTAATATCACTCTTTAAGATCACTTAAAAACTTTAAGATCAATTATAAACTTGTAAATTTACATAACTTACAAAAAACTTTTAATTTGAGAATAGTTACAACATTAACAATAATAATAACAACAACAACAACAAAGAAAGGCTGTACCCATCTCTCATCCCCCTCTAAGACCACCCACTGCGTTTGTTCTTGGACACTGCACCACCCCTGCCCGCAGGCGATGGAGCATTGTTTCTGGAATTGATACCAAGCTTATTCTTCCTAACATCTCAGGTACTGCGCACATCCTGAGGGTGGGGGGCGTCAGCATCAGGCGGCAAGTTGGAGGGCCCAGGCGGCAAGTTGAAGGGCCCGGCTTTGGGCTCTTCAGAGACTGGTGTGAGGACTGGAATGGGAGTGACAGTTCATTCTGTCAATGGTTGCGGGGTCTGGGCATGTTCCCTTATTGCAGCAGCTAACTCCAACATGCCGTCCCTCATGCGCCCTGACAGTGTCTCAATGACTTGCAACATTCCCTCCCTCATGGTCAGTGATATGGTTTGCACGACCTCTGACATTCCCTCCCTCATGGCCACTGTTCCCTCACTGATGGTCCCGGATATTGTTTCCATTTCTCGTGTCATTGCAGTTTCATCTCCCGACAGTCCCGCTATCTCATCACTCACCCCATTGATGGCATCCAGGAGTGATCAGTTAAGGTCAATGCTCTCCGCACTCAATTACATAATCTGAACCACATCTGTTAGATCCTGCAGCGCAGGAGAGCGTTGTCGAGCTCTCCTTCCACTCCTCCCCATGGATGTGGCTGGCACCCCAATATTGGGACCCACAGCCTGAGATGGCGGGACCCTGGGTGTGCCTCGCTACACCACACCACTGGGACCCGCAACCTCGGAGAGTGTGAAATCATGGAATGTCCCACCAACATTCAAACCATTAGTCACGGAAGGGGCTGTCACCTCCATGAGCGGCACCTCCTCCAAAGTCAGTACAACAGTGGGAGCTTCATCCAGCTCCATCCACTCCCGCTATCCCCCATGGATGGATTGGAAGATGATCTCCTCTTCAGGCGTGTCCGCATCTGAATCTTCTTCTGCTTGGTCAGGGTTGGCCTCATGTTCTGCAAATTATAACAGAACAGTCAAATAATTAGCAGCAGAGGAGGGGGCAGGGTGGGCATGAGTAGGCTCACACATCGCAGGCCAGGCAGCAGGTTGATTTGAAGGGCCACAATGAATTTTCAGGACTTACCCTCTCCCTCGAGTGTGGGCCCAGCTTGTGCAGTGCTGATTGTTTTTTTTCCAGGCAGGACCCATCAAAGCAGCGACCCTCTCTTCCAAGGATGTCAGTGGCTGCAGATTTGCTGGGCCTCCTCCTGTTCGAGTTCTTTCCCTTTTATTATGTGCCACCTTCCTCTGCAAAGATGAAAATGCAACTTTTTAGAGAGTGTGTCTTTCTGCTGGGTGGGACATATACAGCTGGTCACATTTACAATTGCAATTGCAATTACATTGAATAAATGAAAATATTATACACTAACTACTTGACCAAGGTCCTGCCATTTTTTTTTGCACTGGCCTCCAGATCTCGTGGTGGTCACCATTGCACAGTAATCCTCTGCAACCTGGTTCCAGCGTTTCTTCATTTCTTTGGGTGGAACCTTTATGTGACCTCTGCTGGTGGCCAGCTCCTGCCATCTCTTCTCAATCACAGTAATTAGCGCCTCCACTTCTTCCTTTAAAAAATGTTGGTCCTTGCAGTGCGTTGCATCTTGTACTGCTGCAGCTCTGATTTTTCCAATGCTCTCACACAGCACTCCTTCTCACACACACAACTGGCTCTTTAAAAATGGCCGATTACCAAATCCGAATTGTACTGAGCATGCGCGTCCATTGGAACAACGTTAAAAACATAACTTTTTTCCCGTGCATGCGCAGAAGGCACAGCTTCGATTTTCAGCGCAGACAGCAGGCTCCACCCCGCTCCCCGAGGTGACTGGACACGCTGCGCTTTGCCAAAATCAAATTATACATCAGGGAAACTTTGGCAAAATATTCCTGGTGCATTTCTGGCCTAGAAAAACAGGCGTAACTCTGGAAATACACCAGAAAACAGGCTTGGGGAAAATTGAGCCCAATAAGAGGAGGGTTGGGGCTGATTAGGGACCAAAAAGGAAATCTTCGCAAGGAGGCAGAGGGCATGGCTGAGGTACTGCATGAATATTTTCCGTCTGTCTTTACCAAGGAATATGATGCTGCCAAAGTCATACTGAAAGAGGAGGTAGTTGAGATACTGGATTGGATGAAAATTGTAAAGAGGAGGTATAAGAAAGGCCGGCTATAATTAAAGTAGATAAGTCACCAGGACTAGATGTGATGCATCCTAGGATGCTGAGGGAGGTAAGGGTGGAAATTGCAGAGATGCTGCCCATAATCTTCCAATCCATTTTAGATACAAGGCTGGTGCCAGAGGATTGGAGAATTACAAATGTGACACCCTTGTTCAAAAAAAGGTGTAAGGATAAACCCAGTAACTATAGACCAGTCAGTTTAACCTTGGTAGTGGGGAAGCTTTTAGAAACGATAATCTAGGACAAAATTAACAGTCACTTGGACAAGTGTGGATTAATTAAGGAAAGTCAGTATGAATTTGTTAAAGGCAAATCTTGTTTAACTGATTTGATTGAATTTTTTGATGAGATAACAGAAAAGGGTTGATGAGGGCAATGCGGTTGATGTGGTGTACATGAACTTCTAAAAGGCGTTTGATAAAATGCCTCATGATAGCCTAACCAGCAAAGTTGAAGCCGATGGAATAAAAGGAACAGTGGCAGTATGGATACGGAATTGGCTAACTGATTGGAATTTGAGAGTAATGGTGAATGGTTGTTTTTCGGACCGGAGGAAGGTTTACAGTGGTGTTCCCCAGGGGTTGGAACTAGGACCATTGTTTTTCTTGATATATATTAATGACTTGGACTTGGGTGTTCAGGGCATAATTTCAAAAATTGCAGATGACACAAAACTTGGAAGTGTAGTGAACAGTGGGGGCTACTGATAGACTTCAAGAGACTATAGACAGGCTTGTGGAATGGACAGGCATGTGGCAAATTAAATTTAATGCAGAAAAGTGCGATGTGATACATTTTGTTAGGAAGAGCAAAGAGAGGCCATATAATCTAAAAGGTACAATTCCAAAGTGGGTGCAGGAACATAGGGCTAGACTTTCCAGTTCACATCGCCCATCTATGGCCCATCTATCGCCCAAAACGGACCTCTATAGCCCATTTTGAGCAAAAAGTGGAAACTAGGCCCAAAACATCGGTGGAAAAATAGGCCCCCAAGTTTCCACTTTGATCGCCGAGATGATCGCCCAAATGATAGCCCACACAAGGCCCAGCCCAGGTTTCGGCACCTAGCCTGCACTTCGCTGGGCTGATGCAAGGCCCAAAAGAGTGCTGAAAAATAGTTGCTTTTTCAGGGCCTAAGAGAAGGAAATGGGCACTACGGACGCCTTTTTTAACTTCGGAGGAAGGGTGGAAAATTAGTTGTGAGTCATTTAGAGAGTAAAATTGAAGAACATTGTACTCAGTATTTGGGACAGGGAATATAAATACGTATTATCAACTTACTTATGCTAAATAGATCTCATATATTGGAATTATTTAGTAAATAGCTTTTACATAGTGAAGTTATTTAATGATATTATTGGGGCCTATCAAACTGACTGGTATACAGCTTAGAGAGTACAGAGAGGGCAAACTACAGTGATTAGAGAGTATAGAGTACAGAGATTATTAAAATTAGTGAAAGTAATTATTGATAGTGATTATGGGGCCTATGCTTTCCCTGCCATTACTTGTAACTGCTCACACACTGGTTACTGAAAGGATCAATCGAAGAGGTGGCAGAGTAATGCGTAGACGGAGACCAAGACAGAGGAGGAGACCATACAGCCAACGAAGGTACTTGGAGAAGCAATCCTACCTGAACTTGTCTGAAAATGCTTGTCTTAGGAGGCTGCGATTCCGGAGGGAGGTCATCGATGAGATATGTCAACTCGTCAAGGATGATCTGCAGCCTTCCAGTACCATCCGAACCGCACTGTCCGTTGAGGTGAAGGTTACTGCCGCCCTAGCCTTTTACGCATCGGGATCTTTTCAGGCTTCAGCTGGCGACATCTGCCATATCTCTCAGCACGCTACACACTGCTGCATTCGACAGGTGACTGAAGCCCTTTACGCTCGCAGGATGGACTTCATAAGCTTCCTAATGACCAGGGAGGCACAGACCGAGAGGGCTTTGGGTTTCTCGAGAATAGCACACTTCCCCAAGGTGCAGGGAGCAATAGACTGCATGCACATTGCCCTGAAAGCACGCGTAAAGAATGCAGAGGTGTTTCGTAACAGAAAGGGGTTCCACGAACTAAATGTGCAGCTTGTTGTTGACCACAATCAAACAACAATGCTACATTTCCTGGCAGTTTCCATGATGCGCACATCTTACGTGAAAGTGCTATCCCTGACCTGTTTGCCAATCAGCCAGAAGGTCACGGTTGGATGCTGGGGGATAAAGGATATGGCCTTGCCAGTTGGCTGATGACCCCTCTGCGTAATCCTGTCACTGAAGCACAGAGACGGCATAATGAAAGTCACATAGCGACTCGCTACATCGTTGAAAAGACAATTGGAGTCCTAAAGCAGCGCTTCAGATGCCTGGATAATTCCGGAGGCAGCCTTCAGTACCACCCTGACCAGGTCGCTGAGTTTATTGTGGTGTGTTACATGTTGCATAACCTAGCTATAAAGAGAGGACAAACAATGCCAGATCACGCTGCAGGTCCACTTCCAGAAGGAGATGAGACAGATGAGGCAGCCGGCGAAGATGAAGAGGAGGAACAGATGGGAGAGGACGCGGGCGAGGACATAGGGAAGCTTAATCAGCCTGGCGATCGAGCACCGGTACCACCACACCTTTCCCGAAGACCAGTAGCCAGTTGCAGTTACACGGCCGCTAAGCTTTTGAGTCAGCAGCTCATTAATGAACGCTTCACATGAATTATTATTGTTGATATTCAAACGTTCAATTACAGTTACGGTTAAACAAAAGTTTTATTTCCGTGGGGAAACAGAATAAACAAACCAATATGCATGAAAAACTGTACGTTGTAAAACTTATGTAACTAAGAGAGAAGGTACAAAAGTTGTAGAAAAAATGTTTTTTTACTAAGAAACAACATTTTTTTAAGAACTAATGAACAACACCCTCCCTCCAACCCCCCACCCCCCACACCAACCCACCCATCCCTCAAAATACCCAAAACGTTCGAAGAAGAAGAAATTGAACATTTAAGTTTTAAAGAACAAGTGGCCATTTAAGTAATGATAACAAGTAATCATTTCAGTCATGACAAGTGACCATATCAGTCATGCTAACAAGTGACCATTTCAGTCATGATAACAAATGACCATCTCAGTCATGATAACAAGTGACTATTTCAGTCATGATCGCAAATGGCCATCTCAGTCGTGATAAAAGTGACCATTTCAGTGATGATAACAAGTGACCATTTCAGAAAGAATGGAAAGTAAACCGTTAAGTAATGATAACAAGTGAACATTTAAGTATTGATAACAAGTGCCCAATTTAGTAACAATAACAAGAGAATAATAAAGTGATAATAACAAGTGAACATTTTAGAAACAAGTGAACTATTGAGAAGCACTTCCCCCTCCCTACCTGTGGCCACATTTCCCTCCAGATCCTGTCTCACCCCGTGTTCGCACCCCACCACCCCCCGTTTTGGTCTACGCAGACCGACACCAAGACGTTGTGCAGAGTGGGATGGCAAGACTTCCTGCCATGGTGGAGGTAACGGAGCAGAAGCAGAAGTCTCAGGCTCAATTCCGAGTCAGGAGGAACTGTGTCCTCCGTACTCGCTTGTGTGCTTGGGGTCTCGCTGCAAGTGGACATGACACCTTGGGGTGCAGCGCCGTGTCCAGCCAGCAACGCATGCCGTGGACATTTGTTGTTGCTGTCTGCACCCTGATCGCCTCCAACATCTCCCGAGCAGTCTGTGACTGCTCGGAAGACCAGCTGGAAAAGCGCAAACAGAACTCGCTCCAGGTTGTGGAGAACTGACTCCAATTGGCTGAGAAACCCGCGATCCCCTGGATAAGGTCACGACCAATCGCGACCACTTCCCTGCTCAGAGAAAGTAAGCTCTCTGTCTGGTCCTCTGTGGCAGGCGAGTGCATATCACGCTGACTGGACTGCCGTGGGCTCGGCATCTGCAATGTCACATGCCTTGGCGTCACCACCTGCATACCGCATGGTCCTGGTGCCTCATCTGTCTCAAAAGAGATGGCTGCAGGTTGTTTTCCCCCCACAACAAAAAAATCTCCTGTTCTTCCTCCTCCTCCTCCTCCTCCTCCTCCTCCTCCTCCTTCTCCTGCTCACACACAGCCGCAGCAGGAATCTGCACTGGCTCCTCCTCTGGCTCTTCCTCCTGGGAGTTTCCTGATTGCTCAGTGGACGTGTCCGTTGGCTTCAGCAAGACTTGGTGACCTTTGAAAGACAAATAGAAGTTATAAACAACGTTTAACAATGCAAATCAATTCATCTCAATTTTTCAAGAACTCAAATCATTACCATTAACCCATATGCACAAGCACTCACCAGGCCTAACATGATCTCATTTGAAGATCAATAGTACGTGTCAATAGTATAACTCAATTATATATCAAATTAAAGTATCATTGCATAGGATTACCTGTGTACAAATATTTACTATTGACTCACACATTACACAATGCACAGTTCTCATTACTCACGTGAATCTAGGGTGGGTTCGGCCACACCACGGGTTGTGACCGAACGGCTTTCTGGCCCCACCAAGGCCACTGCAAGCTCCTCATAGGTGGTGAGCGACTGCAGCATGGTACAGCCCCCGCCCGTCCTGCGTTGCTAACACTGGTTGATGGATAACTTCTTCTTTAATAGGTAAGGTAACATTGCACGGCATAAGCAGATGGATTTGGCAATAATCATTTAGGACTGACAGATTTATAACTTCAATTACAAGTTTGCACTACATTGCATAGGAATAAGATATTTCATACTGTAACATTCAAATTTATGTTGGGGTACATAAATGTAATCATAATGTAATCCTAATTTAGTTACTTCGCCATGCTTAAAGATTACGAGATAACATTGCAGATTCTAATTAGATTTTCCATAGAACATTAAATAATAAATATGGATGATTTCAAATTTAAATTTCAACTTACTCTTGCAGCCGCCAGTAGACTGTTCCATCTTTTGCGGCATTGTCCGGGCTTCATTAGATGCCATTGTGACCACGTCGGCAATCTCTGCCCAAATCCTCCGATATGCACAGGGTGAAGGTTTCCCATGCCCACCTCGCGCTGACACTAGGGCCTCATTGGCCTCCTCGCTGAAGGGCTTGGCCCTTCGCTTTCCTGCAGCTCCCTCCATTCTTTAAATTTATCTGATTTAAGAGTTGTTCAAAATACCTGCTTCCTTTCTCCTCTCGCTCTCTCTCTCCCAGACCCACACAGAGCTTCTGAGCATCTGTGAAGACCATTGACCTCTCAAAACGTGGAAGGAGCATCAACCTGAAAAAAAATCAACCTGCACATGTGCAGTAATGCGTTGCTAGGGAAGCTTTTTTTTTCATTCACTTCCGTTTTCTTTGGGTGATCGTGAGATCGCCGAGAAATCACATCGCCCATTTGACATCACTGGGCTAAGGCCGAGTGGAAAATCGCAAAAAAGAAAATGGGCCTTGAGCCGGCGATCAGCATGGGCTATACGACCCGCATCGCTGGAATAAGGCACATTTTTTTCGGCCTTAGCCACCAAGTGGAAAGTCTAGCCCATAGAGACCTGGGGGTATATGTGCAAACATTGTTGAAGGTGGCAGGACGGGTTGAGAAAGTGGTTAAAAAAATGTACAGGATCCTGGGCTTCATGAATAGAGGCATAAAGTACAAAAGCAAGGAAGTTATGATGAATCTTTATAAAACATTGGTCCGGCCTCAATTGGAATATTGTGTCCAATTCTGGGCATAGCACTTTAGGAAGGACGTGAACGCCTTAGAGAGGGTGCAGAAAAACATTACAAAAATGGTTCCAGGGATGAGGGACTTCAGTTACAAGGATAGCCGAGAGAAGCTGGGGTTGTTCTCCTGAGAGCAGAGAAGGTTGAGAGGTGGAGTAGCTCTGTTGATAAAGGATGGAATCACTGCAATATTAAGAAATGATATTAGCTCAAATGATCAGGATGTTGAAACAGTTTGGGTGGAGATAAGGAATAATAAGGGGAAAAGTCACTGGTGGGCATAGTCTATTGGCCCCTTTACAGCAGCAACTCTGTTGGTTGGAGTATAAATCAGAAAATAGTGGGGGCTTGTAAAAAGGAAACAGCAACAATCATGGGTGATTTTAACCTCCACATTGATTGGACAAATCAAATTGGTCTGAGTAGCCTTGAGGAAGAGTTCATAGAGTGCATAAGGGACGGGTTCCTTGAGCAATATGTAATGGAACCAACCGGGGGCAGGCTATCTTAGATCTGGTCCTGTGTAATGAGACTGGATTAATAAACAATCTCCTAGTAAAGGATCCCCTCAGAATGAGTGATCATAACATGATTGAATTTCAAATTCAGATGGAGGGTGAGAAAGTTGGATTTCGAACCGGCGTACTAAGCTTAAATAAAGGAGACTATAAAGGTATGAGGGCAGAGTTGGCTAAATTAGGCTGGGAAAATAGATTAAATTGTAGGTCGGTTGATGAACAGTGGCATACATTTAAGGAAATATTTCACAACTCTCAAGAAAATATATTCCGGTGAGGAGGAAAGGGTGTAAAATATAAGCTAGCCATCCATGGCTAGCTAAAGAAATAAAGGACAGTATCCAATTAAAAACAAGGACATACAAAGTGGCCAAAATTAGTGGAAGGACAGAAGATTAGTAAGCTTTTCAAAGCCAGCAAAGAATGATTAAAAAATGATTCAGAAAGAGAAGATAGACTATGAAAGTAAACTGGCACAAAATATAAAACAGATAGCAAGAGTTTCTATAGGCATATAAAAAGGAAAAGAATGGCTAAAGTAAATGTTGGTCCCTTAGAGGACGACACGAGGAAATTAGTAATGGGGAAGATGGAGATGGCAGAAACTCTGAACAAATATTTTGTATCAGTCTTAACGGTAGAGGACACTAACAATATTCCAACAGTGGATAGTCAAGAAGCTGTAGGGGGGGGGGGAGGAACTTAACACAATCACAATCACTAAGGAGGTGGTACACAGTAAGATAATGGGACTAAAGGCGGATAAATCCCCAAGACCTGATGGCTTGCATTCTAGGGTCTTAAGAGAAGTTGTGGCAGGGATAATGGATACATTGATTGTAATTTACCAAAATTCCCTGGATTCTGGGGAGTTCCCAGCAGATTGGAAAAACTGCAAATGTAATGCCCCTATTTAAAAAAGGAGGCAGACAAAAAGCAGGAAACTATAGAGCAGTTAGCCTAATATCTGTGGTTGGGAAAATGCTAGAGTCCATTATTAAAGAAGCAGTAGCAGGACATTTGGAAAAACATAATTCAGTCAGACAGAGTATTTGGACTTCCAGAAGTCATTTGACAAGGTGCCACATAAAAGATTACTGCACAAGATAAAAGTTCACGGGGTTGGAGGTAATATATTAGCATGGATAGAGGATTGGCTTACTAACAGAAAACAGAGAAACGGGATAAATGGTTCAATCTCGGGTTGGCAATCAATATTTAGTGGGGCGCCGCAGGAATCAGTGCTGGGAGCCCAAATATTTACAATCTATATTAATGAATTGGAAAGGAGGACCAAGTGTATTGTAGCCAAGTTTTCTGATGATACAAAGATGGGAGGAAAAGCAATGTGTAAGGAGGTCACAAAAAATCTGAAAAAGGACATAGACAGGCTCAGTGAGTGGGCAAAAATTGGCAGATGGAGTATAATGTTGGAATGTATGAGATCATGCACTTTGGCAGAAAAAAATCAAAGAGCAAGTTATTATTTAAATGGAGAAAAATTGCAAAGTGCTGCAGTACTGCGGCAACTGGGGGTACTTGTGCATGAAACACAAAAGATTAGTATGCAGGTACAGCAAGTGATCAGGAAGACCAATGGAATCTTGGTCTTTATTGCAAAGGTGTGCAGTATAAAAGTAAGGCAGTCTTTCTACATTTATGCAGGGTATTGGTGAGGCCACACCTGGAATACTGCGTGCAGTTTTGGTTTCCATATTTAAGAAAGGATATACTTGCTTTGGAGGCAGTTCAGAGAAGGTTCACTCGGTTGATTCTGGAGATGAGGGGGTTGACTTATGAGGAAAGGTTGGGCCTCTACTCATTGGAATTCAGAAGAATGAGTGGTGATCTTATCAAAACGTATAAGATTATGAGGGGGCTTGACAAGGTGGATGCAGAGAGGATGTTTCCACTGATAGGGGAGACTCGAACTAGGGGCCATAATCTTAGAATAAGGGGCCGCTCATTTAAAACTGAGATGAGGAAGAATTTCTACTCTCAGAGGTTTGTAAATCTGTGGAATTTGCTGCCTCAGGGAGCTGTGGAAGCTGGGTCATTGGATAAATTTAAGAAAGAGATAGACAGTTTCTTAACCGATAAGGGATTAAGGGGTTATAGGGAGCGGGCACGGAAGTGGACCTGAGTCCATGATTGGACCAGCCACGATCGTACTAAATGGCGGAGCAGGCTTGAGGAGTCAAATGGCCTACTCCTGCTCCTATTTTTGTGTTGTTATGTTCTTATGAGAGGAGATTTGATAGAAATGTTCAAAATCATGAGGTGTCTGGATATAGAGAAAATGTTCCCATTGGCAGGTGGGTCGAGAACCAGAGGACACAGATTTAAGGTGATTGGCAGAAGATCCAAAGGCGACAAAAGGAAAAACTTTTTTACACTGCAAGTGGTTATGATTTGGAATGCACTGCCTGGCATGGTATTGAAGGCAGATTTAATAGTTTTCTTCAAAAGGGAATTTCATAAGTATCTCAAGGAAAAAATATTGCAGGACTACGAGGAAAGGGCAGAGGTGTGGGAGTAGCTGAAGTGCTCTCTTGCAGAGAGCTGGCATTGGTTCAATGGGCCGAATGGCCTCCTTTTTTGCTGTACCATACTATGATTCTATGAAATAGGAATCTGTAAAGTGAGTTCCACATGAACCATTAATCTGTTGTTTTTTTCTTCATGTGATGCTGCATGTAGTTTCAGCATTTCCTGTTTTTGGTTGAGATTTCCAGTATTTTGTAGATTTTTTTTTCTTTTTTAAGGATCTACAATATTAATGTGCATTCCACCTCATGGAGTAATGAAATGTCTAAATACAAGCTACTGTTTTCAGCAAGCTAATTTTCGGCAAGTCAATGTTAACTTAATACTGGACCTTGCTTGGCGAACACCCCATTCGCAATATTTCAGGCTATAATTGGTACAAGATGAAAAAAGACATTGCTGCGACCTTTGAAATTCTTCAGTAAAAGTGGTAATAAAGTAAATCCAATTTATTTTCCTGCAAGTGCTTTGTAAAGCTGTGCTCGATGCTTTACACAGTGCTTTCTATTGTTAACATTTTACATTGTGTGTGTTCTACATCCTAATTTTGTGTTCCAGTCTGCTGCTTCTCCAGTAGCAAGAGTAAGTGAGGTGGCTGTTGGGTTTCTGTAGGACCTCTTGTGGTGGGTCATAAGCTATCCCTAAAACTGCTTGCACTATGTCCAATGCTGTGAAAAAGGCTTGGATAGGAATTATCCTGAGAGATAATAACCCCTTGTACACATACTCCAACCATACTAAGAACAAGAAAGAAAAACTTGCATTTATAAAACGCCTTTTCTGACCACCAGTCATCTCAAAGCGCTTTGTAGCCAATGAACTTTTGGAGTATAGTTATTGTTGTAATGTGGGAAACGCAATAGCCAAACCTAAGCACAGCAAACTCCCACAAACAGCAACGTGATAATGATCACATAATCTGTTTTTGTCGTATTGATTAAGGGATAACTATTGGCCAAGAGACCGGGGATAACTCTCCTGCTTTTCTTTGAAATTGTGCCATTTGATCTTTTACATCCACCCGAGAGGACAGATGGGGCCTCGGTTTAACATCTCATCTGAAAGACTGCACCTCCAACAGTGCAGTACTCCCTCAGCACTGCACTCATGTGTCAACCTAGATTTATGTGCTAAAGTCCCTGGAGTGGAACTTGAACCCACAAACTGCTGACTCAGAGGTGAGTGCGCTACCCACTGAGCCACAGCTGATACTTTACAGCAGAGATCTTTACAGCACATAAGGTGGCAATTTGCCTATTATGTCTGTGGTGACTTATTGTTAGCATGTATCAAACCTAATTCCAATGCCACATTCTCTCCCCGTAACCTTATACCTTGCTTTAATTCAAATATGTATTCAATTTTCCCGTAAAAGGTGCCTCACTCACTCTCTGGGGCAAAATCTTCCAGGCTCCAACAGAATAGAAAATAAAACTTTCAACTATATGGTGCCTTTCATGACAGCCAAGTTTAGTCACTGTTATTGTGAAAGCAAATTGGGGGGCTAATTTACATGCAACGTGGTCCTACAAACAGCCATGAGATAAATGACAGTTAATCAATTTTTGGAGTGTTAGTTGAAGGATAACTGTTGGCCAAGACAATGGGAAACAGTCCCCTGCTCTTCTTTAACTCCTGCCTTGGAATTTTCTATATCCACCTGATCATCTCATCCAAAAAATGTCACCTCCAACAATGCAATACTCCATCAGTACTGCACTGAAATGCCAACTTACATTACGTGTTCAAGTCCTACATAACAACATTTCTCTGAACGTCTCTCTTCACTCTTAGTGACAATTTAACATTTTCCGTTAACTTCCCAACCAAAGGAAATGACAGACAACACAAATTTGTGGAAGGCAAACCATCCAGATTTGTTAAAAGCAAATCATTTCTGACAAACTGGATTGAGTTCTTCGATGAAATAACTGAGAGAGTTGCTGAAGATAATACAGTTGCTGTTGTGTATATGGACCTCAATGTTTTTTTGATAAAGTTCCACATAATAAACTTGTTAGCAATCGTGAAGTCAATGGAATTAAATGGGCAGTGGCAGCATGCATACAAAATTGATGAAGAGGCAGAAAGCAGAGTCGTGGTAACAGTTGTTTTTCAGATGGGAGAGAAATTATAGTGATGTCCCCCAGGGGTTAATATTCAGAGCACAGCTTTTTATGATATATATTAATAGCCATGACGTGGGTATAGGAGGCATAATTTTAGCAGTTTATATATGGCTGCTAAAAAAGCATACGGGAATATTAGCTGTATAAATAGGGGAGAAACTGGATTCTGTAGCGCATGTATCTAGGCACAGGAACTGTGCCGGACGCTATCTTGGTAAAGGGGTTTGTGTGCACACCTAATAATTGCAGCAGCATGCAGAGCAGGTAGATTATGATGTCAATCAGAGTGCAGTGCTGATTTGACACCAGCACTGCCATTTTTGAATGCCACATTCCAAGGCACAGCCTGCCTTAACCTCGCACAGCTGTACACAACATTAAACAGAATGAAAGACATCGCTGAATGCTATTTAAAGGGATCATGAACCACTTACAGATTAGTTGCTGGATTATTTCTTGTGGCTGCTGGTGCAATTGTGTGTGGTTTTGGAGCCTTCCAATAGTTGCCTAAATTTTCAATAGTCCACAGGGAATGGTCTGGCTGATGCTCAAGTACTTTTTTCTTCATTTAAAAGCTTGTGGTGAAACAAGTTGCTTCCAGAAATTGGGGTCTTGGTAGATCTTGCCCTTGGACTTGGGCTTGAATGGGAGAATAAAGAGAGACCACACATAGCAGGACAAGTTGCTCAAAGAGGGAGGAGGGGGAGAAGGGCTCACAGCAGGAGAGCATATTCACTGAGCGACTTCAGGAACCAATCCTCTTACCTCAACTTCAGCGAGAACCAATGCTTGAGACATCTTTGCTCAATTTAAAAGTATATGTGAGCGATGTGTGGAGGGATGTGATGGGGCCCAGGAGAGGCATGAGTTTGAGGCCAGGGGCGCAGGGGCAGCACGAGCCAGCCCACACTGCAATATGTGTGTGCACAAGGTCCGTGCAGCAGAGCAGGTTTCCAGTTGTCTTGGTTAATCCTTGCCACTGGACCAAGACCTATTTCTATCAAGTCCATGTGGTGGCTGGTGTGCAATGGCCACCACACGTTAAAAAAACCCACGCACAGGCATCTTCCACCCTTCAACATATAGTTCGGGATCCGGAATATTAGGTCCTTCATTGAAACTCATCCTTTTATGATCTCATCCTTTTTTGGCATGGAAGCAAGTCATCCTTGTTTTGAGGGACTGCCAAAGATGATGAATAATGTTGTGAGAGTTTTGGCCACGAAAGTTGTACAATATCACTTGTTTGTCTTATGAGTGCTGTGCCAATAAATTCTATTACATTTTTTACATTATTTCCATGTCATGTGTTTGATTCATCCTGCATCATTTGGGTCAGTTACTATTGGCAGCTACTAGGGCTTTTGGGTTAACTTTCAATAAGTAACAAATTTTAGCTGGGATGGGGCAGGAACATGCGCTGGGATGGGGCAGGAACTTGGGCTGGAGGAGTGGGGAGGAGCGGTCAGGAACCTGGGCTGGGATGGGGCATGAATTTGGGTTGGGGGGAGGTCAGGTACTTGGGCAGGGATAGGCCATGAATTTAGGCTGGCGGGGGGGACAGGAAATTGGGGTAGGGAGGCATGAACTCAGGCTGGGACAGGTTAGCTCTATCCTATCTGGAGTCGGAAGTTAGAATGGCACGAATTACACTTTGCAAAGTCACTCAGAACTTGGAGTAGGCGATTCTAATTACATATTCCAGAGAAACTGCTGGGTGTGTCTTATCCTCCAAGGGTACCAATCAGCAGTAAGGTCATGTGATCATGGAGACCCAATCAGAGCCTTTGCTAATGCGAATAAACACGGCCATTAACTTGTTTGCATCTGGCTCCTTTCAAGCTGCTGATAGAGATTTAAGCAACATGTCATAGTTTGCAGTGCAGTGCTGCATAGAAGAGCTCTCAGTCCCTCTTGCCAGAGACAAGCAGGCAGAGTGAGCACAAGTGTTTGCACAGAATGCAGGCTTCCCCATGGTGCATGGTGCCATTTATTGCAATCACATTGCCTTGCTTGAGCGTCATATCAACTCTGCCATTTTCATGAACTGAAAGAGATTCCACTGGATTGTGACCACAGGTGGCACATCATGCAGGTGAATGTCCCTTATCCTGGCAGCAGTCACGATTCCTTCATTCTGCAGCAGTCTTCAATGCCACCTGTATTTGATCTCATTATGGCAAGTTAAAGTCTGGGTACTGGGTATCAAGAGTTATCCACTCAAGACATGGCTCATGGCTCCAGTCCGTAACTCACACATGCATACACAGCAGGCATACAATGAGAGCCAAGCTGCCACAAGGAATATTATAAAGCAAAGCATCGGTGTCCTAAAACATTGCTTCTGCTGCTTGAATCACTCTGGAGGAGCCCTGCAGCACTCAGTTGAGTGGGTATCAAGATTTACGATACTATGCTGCATGCTGCACAACCTCGCCATTATGAAGAGCAGCCCAGCTCAGATTTACAATTAACAATTGACCCAGCGCCAACTGCATTTGCAGAAGATACAATGTCGGCAGCCCCTTTTTGCCTTGGCTCTACGTAATCAAATAATTCAAGAGCAATATTAGTGACCTCAAAATAGATACAAAAATAAACAAATAATGATTGTTCATTCCCTCAGTGCCTGTCTTCCTTGTGCTTTTGATTCTCCTGGTGCTCCTGTGAGGTGCTTCCCCAGTGGCTGCAGCATTCAATTGAGGAGACTGCAGATGACCTTGGAGAGCAACCTTGAGCAGCTCTGGGCTCAAAAGGCCCAGCTTCAGACTGTTCCATTTTTTCCTTGGCTGCAGCAGTTTAGGCTAGCTGGCTGGCAGGCAACAGCAAGGGCACTGGCGGCGTGGCAGGGGTGGAAATACGAATGCTGTCATCCTGAAAAAAGAAAGCAGGTTCATGCTCCATGGTGTCATGACAACTCTCCTAGTACAGCGCCTAAGCAATCTTAGTAATCTGTTGGAGAAAAGATTGCTGGATTGCTGTGAGCCCCTTTGAACAGTAGTATCTAGAGCCATGATGGCAGCAGTTTGAGCTTCCACTTCAGCAGTCATACGTTGGGTGCTGCAATGGAAGCTGACACATCGGCCATCAGACATTGCTTCATTGTACTAATGGATGCGATATTGCATTCCATGTTGGAAAGGATGGGCTCCAAGCTCTGCGCAAAGCCCTGTGCCAAAATGCAGCTGGACTCCTCCATGCTTCTTGACATTTAGCAAAGGCTTTCTGGCAATCTTTCGAGTGCACCAACCATTTGGTTGTACACTACCCATCAGCCTTCTTCTGTAGCCTGGGCCAGTGAAGTCCTCATCTCACACCTGTACAGCAGAACTAGTGTGCGACTTCACCCTCCGGCGCGCTGGCGCTTGTGCTATCCTTTCCCCCCGCTCTGGCTCCTGCACACTTGTGCCCGGTGTCTCACCACATGCAGACTCCTCCTCTATCCTAGCCTCTAAAATATGTGCAGTGTCAGTCTCTGAGCTGCTGGTTGCGAGTGTGAGATTGAGTGACAGTGTCTCTTCATCTTCACTGTCTTCTTCCTTCACTGACTGAGAAGGCTCCAGTTCTTGGGTATCTGAAATGAAAAAGGGACAAGAGTTGGGTTGTGGTGAGGGATGAGGGCAAAGTACAAAGGATGTGCTTACACCATCTGCAGCTTCTAAATTAGAAGAGATTGTGGGATGAGGAAGAAGTGGGATGAGTGAAGGAGGATTAGGTATGCAGATACCCGCATCATCAATCACTTCAGCCCCATCAGTGCCCATGGCCTCAGCGATGCCCCTTCCCATGATGGTCGGCACTGTCTCCTCCATGGGGGTAAAAACATGTAGGCACACTTATCCTCCTCCAGTTCTTTGCTGCTGCCTCCTGTTATGCACCACCTTCTCTTGCAAGAAAGATGGAAGTGGGTCAGTGAGTGTGCTGCAATATGTTTGGGTGATGTGGTTGTCATGGGTGAATAGCTGCAAGTGTGGGTGAACTGTGACCTCTGGGTGTGAGGCTTACAGCAGTGCTAGGTGTGTGAGGGTGAGGTAAAGCATATGGATTTCCGGGTTAAGTATTGATTGATAGAGATTGTTGGTCGGTGGGTGATGGGGGTGTATTGAATTGAGGAGTGGATGAGGTTAGTAGCTCAGTTGGTGGGATATGGTATTTGAAGGTTAACTCACTCACATGACAACTCGTGTGCAATTGTTAAGCTTCTTCCTGCACTACATCCGTGTTCTTGAAAGCAACGCTCCTGGTACTGACCTCTGCCACAACTTCTTCCCACAGCTTCCTGAGCATCTGTCTGGAGGGCCTCCTGTCCCTCTGTGGATACAGGACATCTCTTCTCCATTTCACCTCTTCCACCAAGACGTCTCGCGCAGTATCTAAAAACCTTGGTGCATGCTCTCTCCCATGTTCAGCTATTGTTCAAAATATCAAAGTACATTTAGTTTTCAAATGACTCCCATCACTTCTTGCAGCCACATATGTGAATATGGTAGCATAGTGCTTATGCTCCTGCACTGGTAATCTGAAGTGCTGGACTAATGATCTGGACACGTGAATTCAAATCACCACCATTGTAGCTGAATAATTCTGGGATTAAAAAAAGCTACTATCAGTAATGGTGAACATGAAACTATCGGATTGTCATAAAAATCCCTCTGGTTCCTTAGGAAAGGAAATCTGCTGCCCTTGCCGGGTCTGGCCGATATGTGACTCAAGATCCACAGCAATGTTCAAAATTATGAAGGATTTTGATTGAGCACATCAGGAGAAACTGTTTCCACTGGTAGGAGGGTTGGTAACCAGAGGACGTAGATATAAGATAATTGGCAAAAAAAACAGGGGGAGAGGAGGAGTCATTTCTTTTCACAGTGAATTGTTATGACCTAGAATGCACTGCCTGAAAGGGTGGTAGATGCAGATTCAATAGTAACATTCAAAAGTGAATTGAATATGTAATTGAAACTCAAAAATTTACAGAGTTATGGGGAAAGAGCGGGGGAAGTGGGACTAATTGGATAGCACTTTCAAAGAGACGTTACAGGAACGATGGGCCGAATGACCTCCTTCGGTGCTGGCTAGAATCCAATGATTCTATGATCTACCTCATTATCTCTTTTCTTGTAAGAAACACAGAAGCAAGTTTGGTGCATTGTTTTGTTGAGACTGTAGGGAGCTGGCAGGAATTATAGTCCTGCAAATGAACCTCAGACGGCAATTGCAACAAATGCATTGTAAACTATAGATTAATAATGTTATAAGTATTAGACTATGCCATTTGTGCTTAGCCTTCATTATACTAAGCTGTCAGACTGCTGCCAACTGATTCCTTCTAAATGCCTTGGCAGCCTTAGTCATTTCAAGACAAGTTTCTTGTTAATATAACAGCATTTGGCCATTGCTATGTCCTATTTAATTTGATGATTGCAAACACATTAAAGAAATGTTGCTAATAATCAGAGCAGCTGAAAAACTGTTTGAAAAACAAATAGAAATTCAACAATGTCACACCAGTCCAGTCACAAAGATTTGCTAGACTATTTCAGAACCAATCTGAGGATGCAAGCGGAATGTTTGACGATTTGTCAAAAATGCAAACCAAGTGCAATATTTATTTTTTAAAATTGCACACAGTTGCAAGATGTTGGAAAATCAAAACCAATGTTTTCTTCCCAGCTTTCATTCGCATTTTGTTGGACCACATCTTACAAAAGACAATCTCAGGCAAATTTTTAATACTGAACGTCATATAGGAGGGTGAGCACGGAGGGCACTTCTGTGTTCCCATTATTCACTGTGGGAGAGTCAGATAAAACTATAACCTTGTTATATTTTACTGCTGTAAAATATTGCTGTCTGAATCCTCAGAGGGATAAAATCAGTGTGTGAAGAAGTGCAACTGTCAGATGCAAAGATGATTGTAAAAATGAACCAGGTTTTTCATATCTTTCTTCAATTCAGCTTTCTTGTCTTGGGAATAATGGATTTTTGAACAGCAGTCTTTTTTTTTAACTAAGGAAGTTCCGAAGCGAGATAAATTGTCATTCTTGTTTTTATAATAGTGATTTTTGCTGAAATGCATCTTTGCACTTTCGAGTTGTTTTGTTTTACATTGAAATTCCATAGAGTTTAGATTAGGAATCCTGTTTTTCTTTTGCCAGTGTACAGTCAGTGCAATTCCAGGTAATGCATTCTATGTATCATGTTCTGATCCTGTTGAATTAAATTGCATCACTGAGTAAAGATGAACTGCACAGTTTATTGAATCAGGCCAAATGGGTCAATTTGGATTTTTCAAATTTGACCAGCTAAGATCACTTTGGACATCAGTTATCACTTCTGCCTCTCACATAAGGTCGGTGACAGGTAATGTGACTGATACCACATGCGAGATGGAGTAGTATCGACCTAATTGACAGGCTACAGAGGAAATTTCTCTCTCTCCTGGTCTCAGTACAGCATGAAGCCAAACAGCTCATTGGAACTGATAAAAGTAGCCTATATGAGATGTAGAAGGAATATATAGCCCAAAACACAAGGGGACAAACTTTCTACCCTCCGCCCCCCCTCCCCCGCCCACAACCCCCCGAGCACCCCCGACCTCTTCCACTCCAATTTAAGCTGGGCAATAAACTGCTGCACAATTATCAATTCATCATCAAAGGCAGTCCCCCGTATCGAGGATGACTTGCTTCCACGCCAAAAAGGAATGATTTTGCAGGTGTTTCAATGAAGGACATGATATTCTAGGTCCCGAACTACATGCTGAAGGGTGTGTGTGGATTTTTTTAACGTGTGGTAGCCGTTGGAAAGCTGTGACAGGATCGGTCCAAGTCAGCATGGATTTATGAAGGGGAAATCATGCTTGACAAATCTGGAATTTTTTGAAGATGTAACTGATCGAGTGGACAATGGAGAACCAGTGGATGTGGTGTATTTGGACTTTCAAAAGGCTTTTGACAAGGTCCCACACAAAAGATTGGTGTGTAAAATCAAAGCACATGGTATTGGGGGTAATATACTGACGTGGATAGAGAACTGATTGGCAGACAGGAAGCAGAGAGTTGGGATAAACGGGTCCTTTTCAGAATGGCAGGCAGCGACTAGTGGAGTGTCGCAGGGCTCAGTGCTGGGACCCCAGCTCTTTACAATATACATCAATGATTTAGATGAAGGAATTGAGTGTAAAATCTCCAAGTTTGCAGATGACACTAAACTGGGTGGCGGTGTGAGCTGTGAGGGGGATGCTAAAAGGCTGCAGGGTGACAGGTTAGGTGAGTGGGCAAATGCATGGCAGATGCAGTATAATGTTGATAAATGTAAATCCACTTTGGGGGCAAAAACACGAAGGCAGAATATTATCTGAATGGCGGCAGATTAGGAAAAGGGGAGGTGCAACGAGACCAGTGTGTCATGGTTCATCAGTCATTGAAAGTTGGCATATAGGTACAGCAGGCAGTGAAGAAGGCAAATGGTATGTTGGCCTTCAGAGCTAGGGGATTTGAGTATAGGAGCAGGGAGGTCTTACTGAAGTTGTACAGGGCCTTGGTGAGGCCTCACCTGGAATATTGTGTTCCATTTTGGTCTCCTAATCTGACGAAGGACGTTCTTGCTATTGAGGGAGTGCAGCGAAGGTTCATCAGACTGATTCCCGGGATGGCAGGACTGACATATGAGGAAAGACTGGATCTACTTGAGTTTAGAAGGATGAGAGGGGCTCTCATCGAAATATATAAGATTCTGATGGGACGGGACAGGTTAGATGCGGGTAGAATTTTCCCGATGTTGGGGAAGTCCAGAACCAGGGGACACAGTCTTAGGATAAGGGGTAGGCCATTTAGGACTGAGATGAGGAGAAACTTCTTCACTTAGAGAGTTGTTAACCTGTGGAATTCCCTGTTGCAGAGAGTTGTTGATGCCAGTTCTTTGGATATATTCAAGAGCGAGCTAGATATGGCCCTTACGGCTAAGGGGATCAAGGGGTATGAAGAGAAAGCAGGAAAGGGGTACTGAGGGAATGATCAGCCATGATCTTATTGAATGGTAGTGCAGGCTCGAAGGGCCGAATGGCCTAATCCTGCACCTATTTTCTATGTTTCTATGTTGCACACCAGTCGCCACATGGGCTTGACACGGTCTTGGTCCAGTGGCAACGATTAACAAGACAACTGGAGACCTGCTCTGTTGCATGGACCTCGTGCACACACATATCGGTGTGTGGGCTGGCCTGTGCTGCCCTGGGCCCTTGTCTATTCTGGGCCCCAAACTCATGCCTCTCCTGGACCCCAAACTCAATCCTCTTCTGGGCCCCAATCCTGTTGCACCACGATCACTCGCCGCTCCTGCGCCCCAACCTCACCGTTCCTGCTGTCCCTGCCCACTCTCGAATCAGCAATCTGAACCTTGGTGACATCCAATCCAGTCGCATTCTTCACAGACATGGCTCTCCAGTACACGCTGTACCTTGAAGTGGTATGCTCCTTTGAAGGCAGGTTGGGGCTACTGCGCCGAATGCTGGCATTCGGAGGCTTTGTTTAAAGATAAGGTGTCATCATCCCTCAGCCAAGTTTCCGTCAGGGCCATGATGTCGATGCAACCATCAATGATAAGCTCATGGATGGCAAGGGCTTTGTTCGCAAGTGGACGGGCATTCTCCCCAATTAATACAAAGCTGAATTACACCTATTTCTGCGTTTAGCTAATTAGCATGTCCCAGTTTTCCCTTGAAGGAAATTGGCAGAAGCCTTTGACAGTGAGAGAGTTTGTGAGACAGTCTGCAGAGAATAGGCCAATGCAAAGTGGCTTTTTATTGGTGTCCAACTTTTCATAGAATCCTAGAAATTATAGAAATTTACAGCACAGAAAGAGGTGATTCAGCCCATTGTGTCCACTCCGGCCGACAAAGAGCTATCCCGCCTAATCCCACTTTCTAGCTCTTGGTCTGTAGCCCTGTAGATTATGGCATGTCATGTGCACATCCAAGCACTTTTTAAATTTGGTGAGGGTATCTGCCTCTACCATTCTTTCAGACAGTGAGTTCCAGATCCACCCTCCACCCTCTCTCAGTGAAAAACTTTCCCCTCAAATCCCCTATAAACCTTGTCTCAATTATTTTAAATTTATGCCCCCCGATTGTTAACCCCTCTTAAAAAGGGAAATAGGTCTTTCCTATCCACTCTATCTAGCCCCCTTATAATTTGATACACCTCAGCCTCTTTTGTTCTAAAGAAAACAACCCGAGCCTATCCAATGTTTCCTCATAGCTAAAATTCTCCTGTCCAGGCAATATCCTCGTAAATCTCTTCAGTACCCTCTCTAGCGTAATCACATATTTTCTGTAGAGTGGTGACCAGACCTGCATGCAGTACTCTAGCTGTGGCCGAGCTAGTGTTTTATAAAGTTCAAGCATGACCTCCCTGCTCTTATATTATATGCCTCAGCTAATAAAGGAAAGTATCCTGTATGCCTTCTTAACCACCTTATCTACCTGTCCTGCTATCTTCAGTGATCTGTGGACATGCACACCAAGGTTCCTCTGTTCGTCTACACTCCTCAGTGTCCTACCATTTAATGTGTATTCCCTTGCCTTTTTAGCTCTCCCTAAATGCATTACCTCACACTTCCCCAATTGAATTCCATTTGCCGCTGTTCTGCCCACCTGACCAGTTCATTGATAACATCCTGCAGTCTACAGCTTTCTTCTTCATTATCAACCACACAGCCGATTTTTGTATCATCTCCAAAATTCTTAATCATTCAAGTCTTAATCATTGATATATACCACAAAAAGCAAGGGACCTAGCACTGATCCCTGCAGAACCCCACTGGAAACAACAGTCTTCCAATCACAAAAACATCCATCAACCATTACCCTGGAGGAGGAATTCATAGAATGCATACGGGATTGTTTCTTAGAACAGTACGTAACAGAACCTACAAGGGAGCAAGCCATCTTAGATCTGGTCCTGTGTAATGAGACAGGAAAAATAAACGATCTCCTAGTAAAAGATCCTCTCGGAATGAGTGATCACAATATGGTTGAATTTGTAATACAGATTGAGGATGAGGAAGTTGTGTCAGAAACGAGCGTACTATGCTTAAACAAAGGGGACTACAGTGGGATGAGGGCAGAGTTGACTAAAGTAGACTGGAAACAAGGATTAAATGGTGGCACAATTGAGGAACAGTGGAGGACTTTTAAGGAGCTCTTTCATAGTGCGCAACAAAAATATATTCCAGTGAAAAAGAAGGGCGGCAAGAGAAGGGATAACCAGCCGTGGATAACCAAGGAAATAAAGGAAAGTATCAAATCAAAGACCAATGCGTATAAGGTGGCCAAGGTTAGTGGGAAACTAGAGGATTGGGAAAATTTTAAGCAAAGAATGACTAAAAAAGCAATAAAGAAAGGGAACATAGATTACGAAGGTGAACTTGCGCAAAACATAAAAACAGATAGTAAAAGCTTTTACAGATATATAAAACGGAAAAGAGTGACTAAAGTAAATGTTGGTCCCTTAGAAGATGAAAAGGAGGATTTAATAATGGGAAAGTGGAAATGGCTGAGACCTTAAACAATTATTTTGCTTCCGTCTTCACAGTGGAAGACACAAAAACCATGCCAAAATTTGCAGGCCACAGGAATGTGGGAAGGGAGGACCTTGAGACAATCACTATCACTAGGGGGGTAGTGCTGGACAGGCTAATGGGACTGAAGGTAGACAAGTCCCCTGATCCTGATGAAATGCATACCAGGGTATTAAAAGAGATGGCAGAAGTTATAGCAGATGCATTCGTTATAATCTACCAAAATTCTCTGGACTCTGGGGAGGTACCAGCGGATTGGAAAGCAGCTAATGTAACGCCTCTGTTTAAAAAAGGGGGCAGGCAAACGGCAGGTAACTATAGGCCGGTTAGTTTAACATCTGTAGTGGGGAAAATGCTTGAAACTATCATTAAGGAAGAAATAGCGGGACATCTAGATAGGAATAGTGCAATCAAGCAGACGCAGCATGGATTCATGAAAGGGAAATCATGTTTAACTAACTTACTGGAATTCTTTGAGGATATAATGAGCATGGTGGATAGAGGTGTACCGATGGATGTGGTGTATTTAGATTTCCAAAAGGCATTCGATAAGGTGCCACACAAAAGGTTACTGCAGAAGATAAAGGTACGCGGAGTCAGAGGAAATGTATTAGCATTGATAGAGAATTGGCTGGCGAACAGAAAGCAGAGAGTCGGGATAAATGGGTCCTTTTCCGGTTGGAAATCAGTGGTTAGTGGTGTGCCACAGGGATCAGTGCTGGGACCACAACTGTTTACAATATACATAGATGACCTAGAAGAGGGGACAGAGTGTAGTGCAACAAAATTTGCAGATGACACTAAGATTAGTGGGAAAGCGGGTTGTGTAGAGGACTCAGAGAGGCTGCAAGGAGATTTGGATAGGTTAAGCGAATGGGCTAAGGTTTGGCAGATGGAATACAATGTTGGAAAGTGTGAGGTCATCCACCTTGGGGAAAAAAACAGTAAAAGGGAATATTATTTGAATGGGGAGAAATTACAACATGCTGCGGTGCAGAGGGACCTGAGGGTCCTTGTGCATGAATCCCAAAAGGTTAGTTTGCAGGTGCAGCAGGTAATCAGGAAGGCAAATGGAATGTTGGCCTTCATTGCGAGAGGGATGGAGTACAAAAGCAGGGAGGTCTTGCTGCAACTGTATAAGGTATTGGTAAGGCCACACCTGGAGTACTGCGTGCAGTTTTGGTCACCTTACTTAAGGAAGGATATACTAGCTTTGGAAGGGGTACAGAGACGATTCACTAGGCTGATTCCGGAGATGAGGGGGTTACCTTATGATGATAGATTGAGTAGACTGGGTCTTTACTCGTTGGAGTTCAGAAGGATGAGGGGTGATCTTATAGAAACATTTAAAATCATGAAAGGGATAGACAAGATAGAGGCAGAAAGGTTGTTTCCATTGGTGGGGGAGACTAGAACTAGGGGGCACAGCCTCAAAATACGGAGGAGCCAATTTAAAACCGAGTTGAGAAAGAATTTCTTCTCCCAGAGGGTTGTGAATCTGTGGAATTCTCTGCCCAAGGAAGCAGTTGAGGCTAGCTCATTGAATGTTTTCAAGTCAAAGATAGATAGATTTTTAACCAATAAGGGAATTAAGGGTTACGGGGAGAGGGCGGGTAAGTGGAGCTGAGTCCACGACCAGATCAGCCATGATCTTATTGAATGGCGGAGCAGGCTCGAGGTGTTCGATGGCCTACTCCTGTTCCTAATTCTTATGTTCTTATGTTCTTATGTACCCTTTGCTTCCTGCATCTGAGCCAATTTTAGATCCAACTTGCCACTTTGCCCTGGATCTCAATGACTTTTACTTTCTTGACAAGTCTGCCATGTGGGACCTTATCAACAGCATTGCTAAAATCCATATACACTTCATCAAAAACACTACCCTCGTTGACCCTCCTTGTTACCTCCTCAAAATAATTCATTCATTAATACCATTGAGCTATTAGTTGGGTCCTACTTTCTCCAGCTGCTGATTGTCTGGATTCAAAAGCTTTCCTTCCTGCTCAGCCCGCGCATGATGTTTGCATGTCATCTATGACATCACTGAGTTTGGGTTTTCATGGGAAAGACAAACTGAGATACAGAATCTGATCCCCAAAAAATGAATACAAATCCTGAAATCCAAGATAATAAATAAAATTAACTTAGTCAGTGGCCTTAATCATAGGTCTTTAGTCAGGACTGTTTTTCAGTAGTGTGTGCTTTTTGCATTTTGAGCTGAAGCTGTTCTGAATTTTGTACGCTGGTATGTATAACACTTGAGGATACAGTTAACTATTACTTACTGCACCACAGTTGCTGGAACATGTATTAGCCAATGGAAAACCACACTAATACAATTTTTCCAAGTCATTATTCACAGAAAAAGCTAGGAGCTATTTGTGAGACATAAGGCTTTGTTACAATTACTTGTACACTTAAAATTTGCTCCCTCCCCTAACGAAGTTGGTAAAACTAATTGTCCAGAAGTTTTAAGAAATCTCAATTCAACATTTGAATCCAGAGATACAATAACTTTAAACATTTAAAACTGTGGAGTGAGGTCAGCCTTGATTTAGTGGATCTAATAGTGGGAATATTAATACGCTTGTAACCAACATGCTGTGTTGCAACTTGATATTAAACAGGGCATCTGTGTTTTTTGTCGATTATTCCCTTGTAGGCAATTTGAGATGGAATCACTGCAATATTTTTTCTCTGAAATTTCCTGGGAAGCTAATGTAAATCTTAACTACTCAACTTTTAATCTGATTTTTGAAATGATATGCTCCCAGGTTGATCACAAATCTCATTGTAGATGCCGCCATCTGTCTATGTAGCAAGTACGGCTAAAGTTGGGAACACAAATATCACATCTTCATTATTGTTTCTTCTGGTAAAGAGAGACATATGAAGGGAATGTTTTTGTCTTTAGTGCTCCCAGTGCAAAGCTTCATGCATAAAAGTGTGCATGTCAAAAATTTGGTACATTTCTGACTAGGAGGCCCATGATTTTCTCTCTGTTAAAATGGATGGACCCTGCATTTACACAGCCATTCTGACAGAGTTTTGTTGGTAGAATAGCTTGAATTATGCTGGGACCAGGATATGCCACAGGAGTTTCCAGTGGCCATGTTTGGAGCGGGTGTGGGATGGAGTGGAGCCTCTGCCCAACACAAACAAGGCCGTTGACACTAAGGGAGTCGGGTCCAGGATGGGGGCTCCCGGTGTAATGTGTGCAACTTTGAGTATGCTCACAGGTTTGTAGAGCCATTGCATTGTGAGTGCGTTAGCCAGTCACGTGATGTTTACCAAGACTCAATGAAACCCAATCAGTTGGGTCTAGGTCATCCACGATGAGGTATGCAGTTGTGAGCCTAGTAGATGAACTGGTAATGTGTAGTGTGATTGTTAAACCTTTGTTAATAAGCCAATTAGTTCTTAATAGCAATGTGTTGCTATTCTCAAGGAAAGAACCCATGAAGCTAATACATTACACCCGGTTTTCTCGGTGAAATATAAGCCAGCTTTTGCCCAGTTACAATGACTATGTAGTGATGTGCGCATTCAAGAGAGCACCACATACCTCACAACGCTGTGTCTCAAACCAGAAATGGTGCAAAAGAGAAACACAAATTTTGATTGCCATCTGCGACTAAGTAGCAAGTTCTCAGCTTGTGGAATTCCATACATGGGCATGACTTTTTTTTAGCAGAAATGAATCACTATTAACAAATCAGGTACAAAATAGTGGGAAAACAGCTTGCCAACTGCGAATTCTGAGAATGCAATTTTCTTTATGGCAAAAAAAATGTGAAGCCTGTCTCAAACAGTGATTGAGCCATTTCAAACCAGGCTTAAAACAGTATAAATACCAGCTCTCCCACTGAAGCAGGCATAAGCACAGATAGAGACAAATTCAGTGGACCAGATAACAATGTTGCTGAGGAAGCACAGAGTGAGGCACCAAGCCCTTATAAGGAAGAGCAGCAGTGATTAATCAAGAGCCAGCTAGCAAAGGCCAGAAGTCCAGCATGCTGAGGGCCCATACTGAGTTGTATAGGAATACAGATCTTTGTGGGGCTACTTTGTAACTCAGACTGGAGCTGGGTGGATAACTTAAGGAAAATCACATCAATATTACTTCAAAGTAGCAGTAAAGGACATGACTGGACAGGAGACAGCAGCAGAAATGTATTATGCATTCCCTTACTTCCCTGTACCCACCATAGGAAGTTGGTCTGTGTAGTGTGGAGGGAAGTGTAATGTGAAGGAATCCAACATCCTGATATTTCCTGCCATCTTGCAATGACTGATGTAATTGGAACAGCAATTGTTGTCACTACAAACTGTCAATGAAGCAACATCACATGACAACATCAGTAGCATAGAATTCGCAAGTGCACAGGTCACAGGCATTCTGATGAAAGAAAGAATCAACTTGTATTTATACAGTGGCTTTCACAACCTCAGGATGTCTCAAAGCGCTTTACAGCCAATGAAGTACGTTTTGAAGTTTAGTCACCGTTGTAATGTGGGAAACGCGGCAGCCAATTTATTCACGGCTGAATCCCACAAACAGCAATGTGTCAATGACCAGATAACCTGTTCTAGTAAAGTTGGTTGAGGAATAAATATTGGCTCGGACACTGAGCAGAACTCCAATGCTCTTCTTCAAAATAGTGCCATGGGATCTTTCATGACCACCTGAGAGGACAGGCAGACAGGCCTCGGTTTAACATCCCATCCAAAAGACGGATGAATACTCACAATGCTAAAGTCGATGCTTTGAGGTCGAAACTCCTAGCTGAAGTCATGTTGGCTTCAACTTGCCTGGAGAACAGTTACAATCAATGACAAGGGATAGGATCTAAGATGTTATTGATGATCACTGTTCAGGAACTGTGAGGTGATCTCTTGGTTAGTGTCATGCTTAGAGTGCCATAAGTGGCTGACTAAGGAGTCAACAGTGACTCCAAGAAAAGTGACCTTTGGCACTTTTACAATACAATCATGTTTAGTTTCAGGAGGCAGAGATACAAAAATCCGAGACATTCAGGGGGCTTTTGAGCCCATTCAAAGGTAGTGATTTTAGAAGCACAGCTATACTAGAGACAGCAGGTTAAGTAAAAATTTCTTGGTGCCAAGTTTGGAACACAGAGGCAGTAAAACGCGGTCACAAGGCGTGCCCAAACCAGAAGGCACGTGGCCAGCCTGAAATTGGAACTTGGATGTTATCTAAATAATCTGGGTGAGCTGATGGCGCTTATTTTGCCTCCAATTAAAGCTCGCCCTGTAACAGGGTTGAATCTTGAGCCACCTGCCTCACCGACAGCAGCTCAAGGTAAGGGCCAGGGATGGAGTTGGGGGAGGCAGCGATCATGGCTGGCAGAGGTCCTCAGAAATGCTGTAGAGCCTTGAGGAGCAGTCCTGCTCCATCGTGCTCGGGATCGAAAGTTAAAAAAATATATTGTTGTTGGCCTATAGAAATTTACAATCCAGAAGGAAGCCATTTCGGCCCATCATGTCCACGTCGGCTGACAAAGCGCTATCCAGCCTAACCCTACTTTCCAGCTCTTGGTCTGTAGCCTTGTAGGCTATGGCACTTCAAGTGCACATCTATGTACCTTTTTAAATGCTATGAGGGTTTCTGCCACTACCACCCTTTCAGGCAGTGAGTTCCAGACCTCCACCACCCAATGACTTTAAATCTATGCCCACTGGTTATTGACCCCCTCTGCTAAGGTCCTTCCTATCCACTCTATCTAGGCCCCTCCATCTTCTGATCATTACTTGCTGGGCCGCATCCATGCCAGCACAATTTGAGTGGAGCAGACCCTCACTAAGAGCAGCCCAATTTCCCAGAGAGGTCCTAAACCAGATATTTGGCCAATTATTCGCACATGCAAGGGGATTAATGCCAGTGTAAAGGCAGCTGCCCCAGATGTCTGAAAAATAGCCCAACCCAAGATTGAGTCAAATGTCTTTCAAGCATTCTTTGGGCACAGGATGCCAGTCCCCAATATGGAGCATACTTGTGCCTGATTTAAACCCACAGCCAACAAAGAGATCCAAATTCTAAGCCGTGTCGTTTACTGCTTAGACTCTCTTGGTCGTACTGCTGACTGCGTTTGTGCTCAGCGATTGACAAAACTTCCTAGGTTTCTTTCTGCTTTCATGAGATGGAATACAATTTGTAGGAAATGAAAGAAAGCAAGCCATTTTTCACTTCTGTAGGAAACGAACTGGCAGAAATTGTCACTGAGCTCCCCTGACATATCGATGTGAAGTGTTGATTTGAGAATATATTAAATAAATAAAAAACAAACAAAAGCAAATACTTAAAACATGAGAGAGATGCTTGGAGACTTAAAACTTTAAACAACCCGAGTGAGCTACATTAATTATGGCTTTGTATAATTATTAAAAAATCTAGGTTTCCTACGAGATCAGAGTCACATTTAGATGAATGAGCTATTAGGCATGAGAACCATGAGTGCAATCAAAGTCTCAGGATGGAAATATTTCTTTTTTTATGATTTAAATGAAAAAAAATGAAAAATTGACAGTAGCAAAGATTATTTGCCACTTGAACTAAAATGGCATTCAGTTCACTGGTGACTTCAAATATTAAAATTGCTGACAGCCTGGAGTGCACATCAATAGACTGCTATCCCAGGGAGGTGCCATGTATTCCAAGCAAAATTGTGCTGCACATCATTTACATTTTGACAGAATGATGAATTTTTTATCATCTTTTTTATTCATGAAGTTTGCCCTTAGAATATTGGAAAGCAGTTTCAGTGTTTCCGCCAGAAATTCGATGGTGCTGTGCGTTATGGGCGTTTTATGGGCGTTAAGTGGGCACCTAAGCCTCCAATATGGCAGGTAGGAAGCAATGCTTATTATGAGCTGGAAGTGTGCTGCTTGCCATATTGGTAGGACACCTGAAACAAGAGTTAGCCCAATTCCAGATGTAAATAAATAGTCTAAAGCTTGTTTGAGGACCCCTGTACAAAATTTGGTTCCCCTGAACACAGCTGGGGCAGGCCGGCTGCAATCAAGGAGATCAATTCTGCATGTGAACCTTAAAGGGGGTGCTGCAGGCCGCCACCAGAAATGTAGGTTTGTAAAAAAAAAAATGACCTGATTATGAAGCTGGGAGGGGCACGCTTGCTCTTCTCGGCTCCACATTAAAATGGCAGGCTGCCTACAGCCTCGCCCTTCCGATCATTGCCTTGACCCTTTGCCAATAACACTATACCCCCTCCCCCGCCCCGATCATCCTTTGTCGCCCGATCACTCCTGTCCCAATCTGTTGAGTGATCCTCGCCCGGTGCACTGCCCCACCCCCCTCGGTTATCCTCACTATGCCGATCGCTGTTTCATTTCCAGTCAGCCCCTCCCAATCGCATCCCATTCCCCATTTAATGGCCTACAGCAGGGTCGCCGCTTGGCCTGAAATTATAAACCTCTTAGAAGATGGATTGGAGCTGAAGAGTTTCTTCAAAGACTACCTGGATGAGTGCAGCTCCAACAACACTCAAGAAGCAAATCTCTAGCTGTAATATAGAGCTCCCACTAATGGACTACTGCTCCACCTGTGGACTACTGTGGTAATGCAACTACTCATGACAAGTTCCTGTAGAGCCATCTTGTATGTGTGTGTTTGTGATGTCCTAAAGAATATATTGCACTATCCAAAACAAATTTGTTTTCAGCTCTTTACAGCATGCTTCAGAGTCTCCTGCTGAAGGTGCAGTGGGAAACGGATGATAGCCTCATGGAATTTCAGAGCTGGCATGTTGCGATCCTATTTAGCATTGTTCATCTCCTGCGGCAATGCACTGCTGTAATTCAGAGAATAATGTCACTCCCTTAAACGTCTCTGCTGTTTTTTTGTTGCTACTTTTCTCTTATGTTTATTTCTCTTCTGGCTTTTCTCCGCATAACTTAATTAGGCTTTTCTGTCTCTATTTCTTCTTTCCTTTTGCGTGGGGTGGGGGGGTGGGGGTGGTATGGTATGGTGTAAAGAGCCACCAATGGCTGCAGGTTACAGGCTGCATTTAGAGTGTGAGTTATGGGGAAATGCAGTTCTCAGTAGCTCCCTCCTTATCTCCTCGCCAAACACTCATGCTTCCCCCACTTCATCACTCTCATCGTATCTCCTACCCCTTCAACTTCCCACTACCTATACCCCTTCCTATAACTCCCATCACTGCCCCTATCTGTTCCCCCTCAAACTACCCGCTGAGCTCTTTGTATATCCCTCCTATCCCCCTCAGCCCACCTGCTCTGTTGCCATCCATATCAGTATTATTCCTCCATCTACATCTCCTCACTCTCACTTGCATCCTCCATAGCAGGGGTTGAGAGGCCAGAAACTCCCTCATCTTTAATCAGTTTTCCTCCACCCCTTCCTGCTTCTACCCTTCCTTCTGGTTTCCCTTAAAGAGGCATTGTTAACTCTCAAAATTCAAATTGTTTTAAAAAATAAATCAAATTAAAATGAGAATAGAGACTACCTGAGATCGAGTTCTGTGCCTTCTGTGACACCCCGTAGAAGGGAACTGATATTAAAATTAAAAATTAAGGGATGCAAGAGACTTCATTGACTGGACACCCTGATTCATTCATGCCTTTCCGAAAGCTGATGTCTCTCATTTGAATCAGTGCACTGGCCTTCAGTTTTACACTGGATTCTTTAAAGTCCAGGGAAGAGAGAAATTCCAGTGTAGGAAGTCCTCTCCTTGGGCACTGCCCTGAAACCACTTCCTCTAACACAGCTGGCTATGATCAGCCATCATCATCATAGGCAGTCCCTCGGAATCGAGGAAGACTTGCTTCCACTCCTCGTGAGTCCTTTGGTGGCTGAACAGTCCAATACGAGAGCCACAGACCCTGTCACAGGTGGGACAGACATTCGTCGGGGGAAGGGGGGGTGGGACTGATTTGCCGCACGCTCCTTCCGCTGCCTGCACCTGACCTCTTCACGCTCAAGCCGTTGAGATTCGAAGAGCTCAGCGCCATCCCAGATGCACTTTCTTCACCTCGAGCGGTCTTCGGCCAGGGACTCCCAGGTGTCAGTGGGGATGTCGCACTTTACCAGGGAGGTTTTGAGGGTGTTCTTGAAGCGTTTCCGCTGCCCACCTTTGGCTCATTTGCCATGAAGGAGCTCCGCATAGAGCAATTGCTTAGAGAGTCTCTTGTCTGGCATGCGAACTATGTGGCCTGCCCAGCGAAGCTGATCAGTGTGGTCAGTACTTCAATGCTGGGGATGTTAGCCTGAGTGAGGACACTGATGTTGGTGTGCCTGTCTTCCCAGGGGATTTGCAGGATTTTGCGGAGACATCGTTGGTGATATATCTCCAGCGACTTGAGGTGTCTTCTGTACATCGTCCATGCCTCTGATCCATACAGGAGGGCTGGTATTACTATGATCTCATTAAATGGCGGAGCAGGCTTGAAGGGTCAAATGGCCTACTCCTGCTCCTACTTCTTGTGTTTTGTGTGCAAGGGGCCACGGAGACTCTACACTTCACAATCCTCAGCAGGACCCAGCATACCCAGGTGCTAGCCTTTTACGAGTTACTTCACCAGATTCCAACTGAAGTTACAGTAGGAGTGCAGTGGAACAACCAAGGAAATTCAATCTATATATTGAAATTTGGGCATCATTATCATCAAAACTCTCTACTTTATATTTTTAATTAATTTTCTTGACATCAACATAATTTATCTCAACTTAAAGACATGGGGCTAGATTTTAACTTTTGTGCAGATCGCCCAAAAATAGGCGTTATTTCCAGCGTGGGCGGTAAATATGGGTTTTCCGATCGCCAGCTTGTCACCCACTTTCAAACCCTCTAATTTCTATTTTATAAAATGGGCATTACTGCAAGCGATCTGAAATGGGCGTTAGCGTTAAATCTCTCTGACCTTCTGCCGTAAAGTGTTGCCATCCTTAGCAACGGCATGGCAACACTCGATTCCCGCAATTCAGGAGGTCAAGCATCATCATTTCATGCGCAGAAGAGGATCAGAGAGAGAGGGAGTGAAAGCCTGTGTGGGTGTGGTGTGGCTGCTTTGGTAGGAAGGAGGGAAAGTTTTGAGCTTTATAGCAAATTGTGCCAAAAATCTTAGCTGTTATCAGCGAGATATTTTCCTGAATTTGGTGCCTATAATGGAGGGAGTGGAGCAGGCGACACAGCACGCTGTGGAGACTAATGCTAGCAAGAGCAGTGAGGTGGGAGAGGAGCACATTGGAGGACGCAAAAGAGCGAGGAGGTTCTCGGACGAGGCTAATGCCTCCCTCATGCAGGAGGTCGAGTCACGCTGGGGTGATTTGACACAGGGAGGGCGTGGTAAGTCCACCCCAAAGACCTACCAGAGGATATGGGCCAAGATAGCAGAGGTGGTCTCGTCGGCGACCAACGAGGTGCGTGAGGGCAAACAATGCTGAAAGTGATGGAACAACCTTGTCAGATCCGCAAGAGTAAGTATTAAATTTATTTACATGTATTTATGTATTTATATAATTTGATTTGTAAGAGTCATGAGTGACTATCATCAGATGTGAGGTCTTTCACTTTTACCGGAATGTTGTACTCAAAGCCTGCGGTCATGGTGCACGTCTTTCGGTAAAGAATGGTAATTATCATAATAATCATGATTACATCTGTCGGTTATGTGTTGTATCAGTCTCTGTGACAGTACCTAGCAACGATATCATGCAATTATCTCCTGCCATGTGGTCCTGTTATCTTTTACAGAAGAAGCTATCGAGGAATAGGTCCAAGCAGAGGCGAACGGGTGGGGGGCCATCAGTCATCATCGACATCACTGACATTGAGGAGCGGGTGCTGGCACTAGTGGGGAGAAACCCCCAGACAGCCACGCAGGTAGCTGCAGACCCTGAAGTGATGCCACATGAGTAAAGTATACACCATGGCGTGATGTAAAGTCAATAGATGCCACACCCACTCTTACCCGAACAATAACATATGACAGATGATTTCTAAAAGTGTCCAAAGAATAATGCTGGTTTCATGAGCATCATTGCAATGCAGAATGTGTTGATGGTCATGAAATGTGATGTCTGTGATGATGTTGATAGCAGTGTTGCTTTTGTCGATCATATGGTGCGTGTAGCGCTGGACTCACCTTGTGACACTAGCACCCACTTCGCCTCTAATGACCTCATTTTTTTTTTGCAGCTCAGCCAGCAGCGCATCCCAAGGCAACACCACAGAAAGTGGGGGCACAGGGCCGGACTCGGCGGACGATCCTACATCAGCTGCTGAGGAGCTGCGATTCTCACCCATCAATCAGCTGGGTCCGTTCTCCACGGATGAGAGCGTGGACTTTGAGGAGCTTGCATCACCAGGCTCCAGAAGGCATTCCACTCCAAGGCCATCTAGCGCTCCTCTGGCCATTCCCACCTCCAGTCTGGAGGTACTGGGCCCAAGCACCTCACCATAGGGCACCCCAGGTGTCCCCAGGACAGCGCCGACCCCGCGGAGGTTTCGTGGACACGGCAGGTCTGCTCCACAAGTGCCATATGAGAGCGGAGAGATGGTACAGTTGTACACAAGGACAGTTGAATAGGTGACCAGATCATAGAGGCATTGGGGGGCATATCCCGACAGCTGGCCACCATCTCCGGCACCATGACGGAGTACGATCCGCGGATGGCAGAGGCCCTGGAGGCGATAGCCATGAACATTGTAGCACAGGCCTCCCAGTGGTCCCGGAGTGCGCCACTCCACCCTAGGTTCTGCACCACCTGAGACATGAGAGGCAGGAGCAAGATCCTGCTTCTGGATCCGAGAATGTTCTCACCTTGGTACCCCCCCCTCTCCCAGATCCGTGCGACCATCGGCTCTGGCATCATCCCCACCAATGAGGCACCACCTAAGGAGCTCCTCGGCCAGGCAGCATGGAGCGATGAGGGGAAGTGGTAGACTTGGGGAGAAGAAGAGGAGGGGGGAAGGAAAGTGAGGTACATGTCTGCAGGTGATGGCTTTGTTATATCTCCATCTCGGTGTATGCAATTTGTTGTAGGGTATGGGGGGAGGGGGCCACCCTGTTGGTTTGCTTTTGTGTTCCGTGTTGCTGGACATGCTAACCATTTGATTGATGTCAATATTCTAAAAAGTGGGTTGGGGGTGGAGTGTTTTTGTCCGTGATACTTATGATTTCAGACCAATGGTTGTATTAAATGTTTTTTATTCAACATAACCTTGTTGCGCATTGTCTCAGATAGCTGGATCATTACACACTGGTGATTCCTTAAAATTAAAGGGTATAATTACAGTTACCTTGAATCAAATGAAACTTTAACTGGCACCAAGGTGATGCCCACCATTGATGCCTGAGCTGCACACACAGCAGTGTGTCAGCTTTGTCAATAACAGCAATGTCCTTTCAGGCAAATCGCTCATTTATGAGCTGCTGATATAAGAGTCTTGCAGCTATGTAGCCACAACGGGCCCTTTCCTGCGGTCTGGATGGGGGCGTGGGCATCGTTGCACAGCAGCCTGATTGTCTGGCCCAAGGTCAGCATCCAACCCCTCGTCCTCCTCTTTCTCTCTCTCCTGAGGTGGACCATCAGTCCCTTCTGGCAATTCTTGTCCCCTCCTGATAGCCAGGTTGTGCAGCATGGAGCACATGACCACGAATTGAGCTACTTGCTCAGGGTTGTATTGTAACTCCCCTCCTGAGTGCTCCAGGCATCTAAAGCGCAGCTTAAGCACACTAATTGTTTTCTGGACCACATTGCATGTGGCTCTGTGGCTCTCAGTGTATCGCTTCTCGGTCTCGGTGTGTGTGTCACGCAGGGGGGTCATCAGCCAGGTGGCTAAGCCATATCGTTTGTCACCAAGCATCCAGCATTGACCTTGTGGCTGACTGGTAAACATGTCAGATACAGCGCTCTCATGTAGGATGTGAGCCTCATCGAAGCTGCCTAGATATTTAGCATTCACTGCCATAATTATATCTGATTGTGGTCGATAACTAGTTAAACCTTCAGGGAGTGAAATCGTTTTCTGTTGTGAAAAACCTCTGGGTCCTGAGAAGTTGCCCGCATGGCGATGTGCATACAGTATATTGTTCCCTGCACCTTGGGGAACTTAGCAATTTGGTAGAATGCTGCAGTCCTGTCAGTCTGAGCCTCCGTGATCATAGGGAAACTGATAAATTCCATCCTACGCACGTACAGGCCTTCCGTGACCTGTCTAATGCAGCAAGGTGTGGCATGCTGAGAAATAGATTGCGGAGGCCCGAAAGGAACCAGACGTGTAGAACGACAGTGCCACAGTGACCTTGACCTCGACGGATAGTGATGTCCTAAGGTGCTGGCAGGCTGCAGATCTGCCTTGATGAGCTGGCATATTTCACTGATCACCACTTTGTGGAAGCACAGTCTCCGAAGGCAGGTGTTCTTGGATAAGTAGAGGTAAGACCGCTTCTCCCTGTAAGTGCGGGTTGTGTATGGTCTGGACCTCCTCATCAGTCTGGCACGTCTTAGATTGGGCACATAATGCTGTGGATTGGATGTTGTGCCATTTGCACTCTGCTGCATCAGCGTAGTAAACGATGCAGGCTGAGAAATGGCTGGCCACGTAAAAGTGTAATACCGATTGTTCACAAGCAATAACTTTCCCCACTAAGACACCTAGAGTAAAACCCAATCGTCCACAGTATGAAAAGATGTCTATTCAGATGGTTATATCACCCGAGAAGAACTCCAGAGTAAATCCAAACTCCCCCGAAGTTGAAGCAGCCTTTTGAATGAAGCGACCTGCACTTTACAAAATGGCATCCACACTGCTGTAATTAGTTCAGAACAGTTCAACTTTTTCAGAGCGGTGTTTTCGGCGAGCAATATTGTGGGCGAGATGTGTGCGAGGTGCCGAAAGTGAATCTGGGCGATATACTGGGTGTTAGTTTCGGCAAATGTGATCTTTACGACAAAACAAAGTCGGCGGTCGGTATTATTGAATCTCGACTTTAACTACATGCAGAAAGTAACACTAGGCGATATTATGGGCGTTGGGTTCGCCCAGTCTGATGATTCCGCCCCAAAAAAATCGGCGGGCGGTATCATTCTTTCCCGGCGTTACATACATGGCGAAAGTAACGCTCGCCGATAAGTGTATGAAAAATGGTCGTCAGTTTCCATTTTGTGGCTAAATGGGCGATATCTGGGCGTTACACCTCATTTCAGCGTTAAAATGGACGATAAGTGGGTGTTATGCATGCAAAAATAATGGAAAATCTAGCCCATAATCCTTATTAATTAATAAAATAAAAAATGCTAATGCTTACAGTTATAAACACCAAAGCAGCTCCCAGTGCTTCACACTATTTTGGAGTACTGAGCCTTCTATGTTGTTAACAATACCGCACATCAGTCCATCATCTTTAGCTAGTGGCAGAATATCAGAGGGAATATATTAATAATGCAATTTCAAAGCTGATGGTTCTTAAAGGGACCAATGAGATCTAAATTGCCTCATACATTAAATCGGTGCTGTCTAATACGTTAGCCATGTGTGGCAAATTGGGAATCTGGAAATATAGCAAATAGTATTTATGATTAGTCAATAAAAAATGAGTACACAGACACCATTTTTGGATATCTGATCACAATACTCATATTCTCAAGGCATATGCATGTGAACATTAACTTTTTTGTGTGCTTGTTGGCAAATTGGCAAAATGAAAAGCAGAGAGTGCGATTTTTTTTTGTTGTTGTTATGACTGCTTTACTTAAGGGGTAGATTTTACACTTTTGTGCAGATCGCCCAAAATGGGCATTATTTCCAGCATGGGTGGTAAAAATGGGTTTTCAGATCGCCGGCTTCTCGCCCATTCTCAAAACACCTAGTCTCCATTTTTGAAATTGGGCATTACCGTGAGCGATATGAAATGGGCGGTAGCATTAAATCTCACTGACCTTCTGCCATAAAGTGTCGCCGTTTTTAGCAATACCATGGCAACACTCGATTCCCATGATTCAGGAGGTCAAGCATCATCATAACATGCGCAGAAGAGGCGACAGAGAGAGAGGTTGCTGAGAGGGACTTAAGGTGTGTGTGGCTGTGGTGTATGGTTGTTTAGCTGTTGTAGGAGGCACGAGGGAGATTCACCAGCAGCAAAAAGCCAACTAAGCACCAAGAACATAGTTGGCATCAAGTTTTTGTCCAACAAATAATATATAACATGGAAGGGATGGTGGAGTCCCTGGAGCTGGTAGCCAGGAACACTGGTGGCAGAGGGCTCCCAATGGTCCCAGAGCACGGCACTACACCCCAAGGTGCCACACCCCCATTGCCAACCACACGTGAGAGCCATGAGCAACATGTTGCTTCTGGCTCAGAGCACATTCCCACCTCGGGGCCATCCTCTCCCGTATCCGTCCTAGCGGCGGGTCAGCCGTCATTCGACCCCCCCAATGAAGCATTGCCTGAGGAGTTCCTCAGCCAGGCGGCTTGGAGTCAGCAGGGAAAAGGAAAGGGTTATAGCTGTGGAGGAGAAGCGGGGGGGAGGGATTGGTTTTTACAGAAATACTTATGATTTCAGACAACTGTTCGATTTAAATGTTTTTTTATTTAACAAAACCTTGTTGTGCATTGGCTCAGATAGTTGCACCATTATACGCTGGTGATTCCTTAACATCAAAGGGTATAATTACACTTAACTTCAATCAACTTAAACTTTAACTGTCATCAAGGTGATGCCCATCATTGATGTATGACCTGCACACGCAGCAGTGTGTCAGCTTTGTAAATACCACCAACGTTCTTTCAATCAAAGCACTCATTGATGAGCTCCTGACGTAAGGCTCTTGCAGCTATGTAGCCATCATGGGCCCTTTCATGCGGTCTACAGGGGGGCAGGGGCATGGCTTCAGCATCAGCCTGATTGTCTGGGCTGATGTCAGCGTCCGCTTCCTTGTCCTCCTCTTCCTCTCGCTGGTGAGGTGGACTGTCAGATTCTTCAGGCAATTCTTGTCCCCTCCTGATAGCCAAATTGTGCAGCATGAAACACACCACCACAAATTGAGCTACCTGCTCAGGGTGGTATTGGAGCTCGCCTCCGGCATGGTCCAGGCATCTAAAGTGTTGCTTAAGCATTCCAGTGGTTTTCTCCACGATAGTGCAAGTGGCTCTGTGGGTCTCGTTGTATCGCCTCTCGGCTTCGGTGTGGGTGTCACGCAGGGGGGTTCATCAGCCAGGTGGCAAGGCCATATCCTTTGTCACAAGCATCCAGCATTGACCTTGTGGCTGATTGTTAAACAAGTCAGATACAGTGTTCCCATGCAGGATGTGAGCATCATGGATGCTGCCCGGCAATTTAGCATTCACTGCCAGTATAATTTGCTGGTCAACAACCAGTTGGACATTCAGGGAGTGGAATCCCTTGTGGTTCCTGAAAACCCCTGCATCCTGAAAAGGTGCCCACATTGCGATGTGCGTACAGTCGATTGCTCCCTGCACATTGGGGAAATTTGGAATTCTGGAGAATCCTCGTGCCCTCTCAGTCTGTGCCTTACTGGTCATAGGGAGGCTGATCAAGTCCCTCCTGCATGCGTACAGGGCTTCAGTGACCTGTCTAATGCAGCAATGTGTGGCATGCAGAGACAGACTGCAAAAGTTGCCAGCTGGGGCCTGAAAAGAACACGAGGTGTAGAATGACAGTGCCGCGATGATGTTGCCCTTGACGGACAGTGCAGTATTGATGGTGCTGGCAGGCTGAAGATCTCCCCTTATGAGCTGGCATACCTCAGTGATAACCTCTTTGTGGAAGTGCAGTCTCTGAAAGCAGGTGGTGTTGGGTAAGTCGAGGTAAGACTGCTTCTCCCTGTACTTGCAGGGGGTGTAACGTCTGGTTCTACTCATCAGTCTGGCATGTCTTACATTGTGCACATAATGCTGTGGAGCGTACCTTCAGCCATCACAAGTCTGCACCATATAATTGGTCATCAAGAGAGGGTGAGAAAGCTCAGGCCCCATTGCAATAGCTCTCTGTTTTCCACCAATTGGTCATAAACAATGAATGTCCCAACAAAGACACCTATTCAATTCCAATCAGTCACAGTATGGTCAACATGTTTGTACAGATGTTCACATCAACTCCAACGACCTCCAGAGTACATCCGAACTCTCCCGAAGTTGAAGCACAGCAGCCTTTTAAATGATGCGACATGTGATGTAGAACATGGCGTTCATAATGCTGTGATTAGTTCCGGTTAGTTCCACTTTTATTGGCCGCTTTTTCGGGCGAGCGATAATGTTGGCGATATGTGTGCGAGGTGGTGAAAGTGACGCTGGGTGATCTCATGGCCGCTAGTTTCAGCAAATGTGATCTTTACGACAAAAAAATTGGGCGGGTGGTATTATTTTTTCCCGGCGTTACGCACATGGGGAAAGTAACACTCGCCGATAAGTTTCCGAAAAATGCCCATCAGTTTCCATTTTGTGGCTAAATGGGCGATATATGGGTGTTATATTTCATTTCAGTGGTAAAATGGACGTTAAGTGAGCGTTAAGCATGCAAAAAAAGGGGAAACTCTAGCTCTTGGTTACTGAATGTTTGTTAATTAACTATACACATATGAAGTACATTTACCTGCTTTGTTTTTTTTTATTTGTCCCTGGGATGTGAGCATCGCTCGCAAGGCCAGCATTTATTGTCCATCCCTAATTCACCTTGAGAAGATGGTGGTGAGCTGCATTCTTGAACCGCTGCAGTTTGTGCGGTTAAGGTACTCCCACAGTGCTGTTAGGGAGGGAGTTCCAGGATTTTGACCCAGCGACGATGAAAGAATGACGATATACTTCCAAGTCAGGATGGTGTGTGACTTGGAGGGGAACTTGGAGATGGTGGTATTCCCACATGCCTGCTGCCCTTGTCCCTCTATGGGGTAAAGGTCACGGGTTTGGGAAGTGCTGCCGAAGAAGCTTGGTGAGTTGCTGCAGTGCACCTTGGAGATGGTACACACTGCAGCTATGATACGCTAGTAGTGGAGGGAGTGAATGTTTAAGGTGGTGGATGGCGTGCAAATCAAGTGGGCTGCTTTGTCCTGGATGATGTCTAGCTTCTTGAGTGTTGTTGGAGCTGCACTCATCCAGGCAAGTGAAGAGGATTCCGTCACACTCCTGACTTGTGCCTAGTAGATTGTGGAAAAGCTTTGGGCAGTCAGAAGGCGAGATACTCACTGCAGAATACCCAGCCTCTGACCTGCTCTTGTTGCCACAGTATTTAGGTAGCTGTGTGAGTGTGTGTAAGGCATTTTCTACTAAAATTAGGGCATGTGGCATGTGACTAGTCAGCAATTTCTACTGGATAACTCTGCTTTAAAAAACAAATTTTAAAAAATTGCTGTTTAAGGCTTATTTTTGCAGTGATTGCATATAAATGATTTATAGATAGCAGTAAATGTATGAAAATCAAACATGCAAATAGTTTATATTAAACCAAATCATACTGATTATTTTTGTTTGCCATTATTCTAATCACTGGACATGATTTTTCTTGCTAAGGTGCATCCCAGAATCTCAAGTACAACACCAAAGTTTGAATCCTCTACACCTTTACTATATGGGAGCTGAAGATCCTTCAGCTTTCTAAGTAGATTTGGCTCGAAACTCCTGTACTTGAGAGGATGATTTAGCGGTGTGGGTCGGGTGAGAGGTGAGGGGGCACAGGAACTCAGCTCCACTAGGTCTCTCGACCATTTTTTTTTGCCAGATGAGAAATTCCAATGTGCGGATGGGTGCTTCTTCTATCTGTCCTACATGATGACATCAGGAGATGACATGGGACTGGTGTGATGACTTTACCGAGCAGAAATTCTGCCAGTTTGCCTTGACCACAAAGAATTGCTGCATGATGTGAAGTTATCCACTTTGGTTGAATATTTGTTGAATTTTGAGAGGCTGGGAAATGTTTTCATTCAGACAGACCTGGGTATCCTTGTACCTGAATCATAGAAAGTTAATATGCAGGTACAGCAAGCAATTAGAAAAGCAAATGCTATGTCAACTTTTGTTACAAAGGCATTTGCGTATAAGAGTGAAAAAGTCTTACTACAATTATACAGGGCATTGGTGAGGCCACACCTGAAGTACTGTGTACAGTTGTGGTTTCCTTACCTAAGGAACGATATACTAGCCAGAGATAGTGCAACAAAGGTTCACTAGACTGGTTCCTGGGATGATGGGATTGCCCTATGAGGAGAGATTGAGTAGACTGTTACGTTCTGAATAACTCCACTAGACTGTATCTTAAGCTCAAACTGTTGTGACCTTGGTCTTTTTAATGTAACTCCAGAGTGAGGAAGCAGCATGGTGGACTGCCTTTTATACCTGCTTGCCCAGGGTGTGCAGGTGAACCTTAGGTATCCAACAGGTGTGCCCCCTGGTGGCAAGTCTTACACATTGGTAATGTTTACATACATAACATCATTCCCCCCCAAAGTCTTAGATACAAGTTATTTACAAGTTGAGGCGATCCAGGGCTCTGCGTTCCCGGGTTGATCGCCTGAGTTGAAGTGCTGGCAGGGGTGAGTTGGTCGGATCTTTGCTGCACTGCGGCATGGCTGGCCTAATCGGAATGTCGGGCATGGTAGGTTCATCCTTGTGGTTGACCACAAGGTCGATTGCTGGTTGGGTGTGTGTGGGTGGATCATTGATGGTAATGTCCTCTTCAAACAGTTCTTGGTTGTCAGTGAACCGCAGTTTGGTCTGATCCAAGTGTTTTCTGCACGTTTGTCCATTCAAAAGTTTGACAACTAACACTCTATTCCCCTCCTTGGCTAACTCAGTGCCAGCAATCCATTTGGGACCAAAATCGTAATTAAGAGCAAACACAGGGTCATTAACCTCAATGTCATGTGATACAGCCGCGCGATCGTGGTACATGTTATGCCGGTGACGCCGGGTTGCTACTTGATCATTGAGGTCCGGGTGGATTAAGGAGAGTCTGGTTTTGAGCGCTCTCTTCATTGGCAATTCTGCAGGGGGATCCCTGGTAAGCGAGTGGGGTCGCGTGCGGTAGCTGAGCAGAATCCGAGGTAACCGGGTCTGCAAGGAACCGTCCGTCACATGTTTCAAGCTCTGCTTGATGGTTTGGACTGCTTGTTATGCTTGACCATTGGATGCGGGCTTAAACGGCGCAGACCTGACATGCTTGATGTCATTGCGGGTCATGAACTCGTTGAATTCCGAGCTGGTGAAACATGGTCCATCGTCACTAACAAGGGCATTGGGCAAACCGTGGGTGGCGAACATGGCCCGGAGTCTTTCAATGCAGTGGACGTACATGATGACATTATTATACATTCAATCCATTTGGAGTAATCGTCCACTGCTACTAGGAACATCCTTCCTAGAAAGTAGCCAGCGAAATCTATGTGGACCCTGGACCACGGTTTGGAGGGCCATGACCACAGACTCAGTGGGGCCTCCCTTGGTGCATTGCTCAACTGTGAGCAAGTGTTACATTGGTGTACGCATGACTCCAATTCCGAGTCAATGCCGGGCCACCAAACGTGCGACCTGGCGATAGCCTTCATCATGACTATGCCTGGGTGGGTACTGTGAAGGTCATGTATAAACATTTCCCTGCCTTTTTTTGGCAAAATTACATGATTCCTCCATAGGAGACAGTCCAAATGAATGGACATTTCATCCTTGTGTTGGTGGTACGGCTTAATTCCATCTTGCATTTCCCCTGGAACTGCCGACCAGCTCCCATTGAGGACACAGCTTTTTACTCGTGACAGCATTGGGTCCTGGCTAGTCCAGGTCCTGGTCTGGCGAGCCATGAGGGGTGACTGCTTGCTCTCAAAAGCATCCATTACAAGAACCAAGTTTGCGGGTTGTGCCATTTCCACCCCGGTGGTGGGCAGTGATAGCCGGCTGAGGGCATCCACACAGTTCTCAGTGCCTGGTCTGTGGCGGATTACATAATCATACGCAGATAACGTTAGTGCCCATCTTTGGATGCGGGACGAAGCATTGGTGTTAATACCTTTGCTTTCTGAGAACAGCGAGATGAACAGTTTGGGGTCGGTTTCGAGCTCGAACCGGAGTTTGAATAGATATTGGTGCATTTTCTTAACCCCGTATAATCATGTTAATGCTTCTTTCTCAACCATAGTGTAGGCTCTTTCAGCCTTGGATAAGCTTCTGGACACATATGCAACCGGTTGCAGTTTGTATGATACATTGGCTTGCTGTAACACACAACCGACCCCGTACGAAGATGCATCGCAAGTTAGTACGAAACGTTTACACGGGTCATACAATACAAGTAACTTGTGAGAACATAGCAGGTTCTGGCCTTGTTAAAGGCTGTCTCTTGAGCTTTACCCCAAACCCAGTCGTCACCCTTGTGTAGCAATAAACGCAATGGTTCCAACAAAGTGCTCAACCCCGGTAGAAAGTTACCAAAATAGTTGGAGGCCCAGGAACCAACACATCTCCATCACATTCTGTGGTCTGGGTGCATTCTTGATGGCCTCCGTCTTGGAGTCCGTGGGTCTGATGCCGTCCGCCGCAATCTTTCTCCCCAGAAATTCAACCTCTGGTGCCAGGAAAACACACTTGAAGCGTTTCAGCCTGAGCCCCACTCTGTCCAGTCGCTTGAGAACCTCTTCCAGATTGTGCAAGTGTTCGGTGGTGTTGCGACCAGTGATCAAGATGTTGCCTTGAAACACCACAGTGCGCAAAACCGATTTCAACAGATTCTCCATGTTCCTCTGCAAGATGGCCGCAGCCGAGCAAATCCCAAAGAGGCATCTATGGTATATGAGTAGTCCTCTGTGTGTGTTGATGCCCGTCAATTTTTTTGAAGGTTCAGCCAGCTCCTGTGTCATGTCGACAGAGGTTAGTTCCAGCTTGGTGAACGACTTCCCCGCTGCTAGCGTTGCAAACAGGTCATCAGCTTTGGTAGTGGGTACTGGTCCTGTAACGAGACTTGTTTGATTGTTACCTTGTAGTCCCTGCAGATTCTGACCATCACATCGCTTTTCAACACCGGAACAATTGGACTGGCCCACTCGTTGAACTCGACTGGCGATATGATCCCCTCTTGTTGAAGTCTGTCCAGCTCAATTTCGACTTTCTCTCGCATCATGTATGGAACCGCTCGGGCCTTGTGATGAACGGGTCATACATCAGGGACTAGATAGATCTGCACTTTGGCGCCTGTGTAGTTGCCGATGCCTGGCTCGAATAATGACGGAAATATGTTTAGCACTTGGGCACACAAAGCGGCATCCACCGAAGACAGTGCTTTGATGTTGTCCCTGCTCCATCGGATCTTACCTAGCCAGCTTCTGCTGAACAACATTGGGCCATCGTCTGGTACAATCCATAGTGGTAAATCATGCACAGCTCCATCATATGATACCTTCACTGCTGCACTGCCAATGACTGGTATGAGCTCTTTGGTGTAAGTGCGCAGCTTGGTGTGGATCGGGCTTAGTTTTGGCCTTTATGCTTTGTTGTCCCAGTTTCTCAAAAGGCTTCTGGCTCATAATTGACTGACTCGGCCCCGTGTCCAATTTCATGGAAACTGGAATGCCATTTAATTTAACTTTTAACATTATCGGAGGGCTTTTGTTGGTGATGGTGTGTACCCCATACACTTCCTCTTCAGCCTCGGGTTGAGTTGCCTCTCTTACTCGTTCAGCGTGATCCAGTCATCTTCTGCCGTCTCTGCCATGTGGTGAGTCACAGCACGTCTGCACATTTGCCGGAGGTGTCTCATTGTTCCACAGCCCTTGCACACGTAGTGCTTGAATCGACACTGATGGGCTCGATGATTTCCCCCGCAGCGCCAACACGGTGCTAATGGATTCGCATTCATGCCCCATGGTGGACTCTGAGTCATTCTAGATCTGGCCTCTGTGGATGTGTAGGCCCTGCCATGTACAGTTCTGCCTGCTGAAGGCATTATTTTATGCAAAGTACTTGCCGGTGAATTTTGATGTTGCAATGATATCTGTTTAGTGTTTTCATTCGTGGACATAAAAGCCTGGGCTATCATGATGGCCTTGCTCAGATCTAGGGATTCGGCAGACAGCAGTTTGCGAAGAATGAACTCGTGGCCGATTCCAAGCATGAAAAAGTCCTGCAACACTTCCCCCAAAAATCTAGCAAATACACACTGTCCCGCAAGGTATCTTAGGTCGACGACATAGCTCGCCATGTCCTGGCCCTCGGAGAGGTGGTGTTTATAAAAGCGATACCTAGCCATCAAGATGCTTTCCTTCGGCTTGAGGGGTTCTCGAACCTGCGTGCACAACTCTTCATACGTCTTCTCCGTTGGTTTTGTCGGTGCTAGCAGATTTTTGATGAGGCCATATATCGTGGACCCGCAAACGGTAAGGAGAATCGCCCTGCGCTTGACCGCGGTTTCTTCCTTGTCCAGCTCGTTGGCCACGAAGTACTGGTCTAGACACTCAACAAAGGCTTCCCAATCATCACCCTCAACAAATCTCCCAAGAATACCAACGGCAGCCATAACCGCGTGAAAGTTGGTGATCTGTTACTCGTCGCCAAATGTTCCGTTCTGAATAACTCCAAATTACTGTGTATCTTAAGATCAAACTGTTGGGACCTTGGTCTCTTTATTGTAACTCCAGAATGAGGCAGCAGCGTGACAGACTGCCTTTAATACTTGCTTTCCCAGGGTGTGCAGGTGACCCTTGGGTCTCCCACAGGTGCACCCATTGGTGGCAAGTCTTACACATTGTTACATACATACCATAGACTAGGCCTATATTCTCTAGAGTTTAGTTGAATGATATGAGATCTAATTAAATCATATAAAATTCTTAAGGGTTTGACAGGGTTAATGCTGAGAATATGTTTCCCCTGGCTGGGGAATCTAGAACATGGGGTCACAGTCTCAAAATAAAAGGTCGGCCATTTAGGACTGAGATGAGGAGAAATTTCTTCATTCAAAGGGTTGTGAATCTTTGGAATTCTCTACCCCAGAGAGCTGTTAATGCTCAGTCATTGAGTATATTTAAGACAGAGATCGATAAACTTTACATATTAAGGGAATCAAGATTTACAGGGATAGTGCAGGCAAGTGGAGTTGAGGTAGAAGATCAGCCATGATTGTATTAAATGATGGAGCAGGCTGAGGGACTGAATCGCCTACTCCTGCTCCTATTTCTTATGTTCTTATGATGCGTTCTGCTGGTGGTGAAGCTAGTTTTGGTTGACAGGTAGGGGAGACGGGGTCCTAACCTAAGGTATGGTTGACTTAGCAGGAAGGGGACTGGGCTGCAAACTGGGGAATGCCAATAGGCTATTTGGAAGAACAAATCAGGAACAGCGCAGCCTTGCAGGTCGAACCTTGAGGTTGAAGACATGGGGAAAGAGCTTCCTGGTACATGAGCTGACCTCAAAATGATTAGGCTGGGGAGGGCTGAACCCATCCCCCCCCCCAGCCCAACACCCGAACCCCCATCGGCCTGACCCTATACTGGCACTGTCACTGGACCACAATACTGGTTTCCTAACAGTGATAAATCACGGAGCCATTAGTAAAAGTAACCTGCTACATTACAGATTTGTTCCTTAAATTCTATGGGCTAGACTTTCCATATTTTTTGCATGCTTAACGCCAATTAATGTCCACTTTACCGCTGAAATTATGTATAATGCCCATATATCGCCCATTTAGCCACAAAATGGAAACTGACGGGCATTTTTCGGAAACTTATCACTGAGAGTTACTTTCCCCATTTGCGTAATGCTGGGAAAAAATAATACCGCCCGCCCACTTTTTTGGGGTAGAATCATCAGAACGAATGAAATCAAACGCCTATAATATCGCCCTGCGTTACTTTCTGCACGGAATTAACGCCGAGATTCAATAATACCACCCGCCCATTTTTTTTTGTCTTAAAGAGCACATTTGGCAAAACTAACACCCAGGAGATCACCGTCACTTTCACCACCTCGCACACATATCGCCCACAACATCGCTCACCCCAAAAAAAGGGCCAGAAAAAGTGGAACTGTTCTGAACTAAAGCCAGCAATGTGGCTGCCATTTTTAAAATCGCAAGTCGCTTCATTCAAAAGGCTGCTTGAACTTCAGGTGAGTTTGCATTGACTCTGGAGTTCTTCTCAGGTGAAGTGACCATCTCAACAGCCATATTTTCAGACCCTGGACTATTGGAGGTTTACTCTAGGTGTATTTTAGGGAGAAAATTATTGCTTCTGATCAATCGCTATTATACTTTCATTGCAATGGGGCCAGCCATTTCTCAGCCTGCATCGATTAATACGCAGATGCTGCAGAGTGCAGATGGTTCAATATGTGATGCACATCATTATGTCCCCAATTTAAGACATGCAAGAATGAGGAGGAGGGCCAGACCATACACACCCCACACATGCAGGGAAAAGAGGTCTTACTTTGACGTGTCCGAGCACATCTGCCTTTGGAGACTGTGTTTCCACAAGGTGATGATCAATGAAATATGTGAGCTCATCAGGCCATATAGGCAGCCTGCCATCAGGACATCTGTGTCGGTCGAGGTCAAATCACCGCGGCACTGTCTTTCTACGCGTCTGGATCCTTTCGGGCCTTCGTGGTCGAGATTTCCCCTCTGTTTCACCATGCACCACGGAGACCCTGTACGTGAGAATGATGGACTTTATCAGCTTCCCCATGACCCCGGAGGCTCAGACTGACAGGACTGGAACATTCTACTGCATTGCTAAATTCCCCAGGGTGCAGCGACATATACAGTGCACTCACATTGCCATGCGATCACCTTCTCAGGACCCGGAGCCTTTTCGTAACAGAAAAGGATTTCACTCCCTGAAGGTCCAACTAGTTGTTGACCACAACCAGATCATCATGGCAGTGAATGCCAAATCTCTGGGCACCATCGATGAGGCTCATATCCTGCGTGAGAGCGCTGTCTCTGACATCTTTAACAGTCAGCCACAAGGACAATGTTGGATGCTTGGTGATAACCGATATGGCCTAGCCACCTGGCTGATGACCCCCTTGAATGACACTCACACCGAGGCTGAGAAGCGATACAACCAGAGCCACAGAGACACACGCAATGTGGTCCACAAAACAATAACTGTGCTTAAGCAGCATTTCAGATGTCTGGACCACTCAGGAGGGGAGCTACAATTCAACCCTGAGCAAGTAGGTAAATTCATGGTAATGTGCTCCATGCTGCACAATCTGACTATCAGGAGGGGCCAAGAATTGCCAGAAGGGTCTGATGCTCCACCTCAGAAGAGAGAGGAAGAGGATGATGAGGGCCTGGATGCTGACCTAGGGCCACACAATCAGGCTTGCTATGCAACCATGCCCACGACCCCCTCCAGACCGCAGGAAAGGACCCATGGTGACTACATAGCTGCAAGACTCTTACGTGAGGAGCTGATATCTGAACGATTTGCCTGAAGGAATGTTGTTGTGAGTGACAATGCTGACATACTGCTGTTTGTGTGCAGCTCAGACATCAATGGTGGCCATCACCTTGGTGCCAGTTAAAGTTTACTTTGATTGAAGTTAAGTTTTATTTAACCCTTTCATGTTAAGGAATCACCAGTGTGTAACCGTGCAGCTATCTGAGACAATGCGCAAGAAGTTTATGTTCAATTTAAAAAGAATTATACCAATATTGGTCTGAAATCATAAGTTTCACAGGCAATAACACCCAACCCTCGCCCACACCCCACTTTTTCCACCATTGACATCAATCAAATGTTCAACATGTCCACCAACACAGAATACAAATGCAATGCAGGAGGGTGATCCCCTCCCACCATACATTACAACAAATTGCATACACCCAGATGGAGATAAAACACAGCCATCACCTGCGGACATGCACCTCACTTTCCTTCCCCCCTCCCCTTCTTCTACCCACCTCTACCCCTTCCCCTCCTCGCTCCACGACGCCTGGCCAAGGAGCTCCTCAGGCCATGCCTCATTGGGGGAGGATGCGGGCAGAGGCGGTGGTTGCACGGGTACGGCAGCGGGGGGCTACCAAGGGGACAACATTCTCTGATGCAGAACCAGGATCTTGGTCGTTGCTATCATCTGTCATTCGCAGTGGTGGTGCGGAACCTAGGAGTGGAGTGCCGTGCTCGGGGACCATTGGGAGGCCTGTGCCAGCAGTGTTCTTCGCTATTGCACCCAGGGCCTCCGTCATCTGTGAAATGTACTCACTCATGGTGGCCAGCTGTCGGGATATGCCCCCCAATGCTTCGATGAACTGGTCACCAATGTCTACAGTCCTCCTGGACAACTGTACCGTCTGTCTGCTCTCATATGGTGCTCGTGGACCAGACCTGCCGCGTCCACAAGGCCTCTTGCGGGGTCGGCGCCATCCTGGGAACAAATGGGCTGTCCTGTGGCGAGGTGCTTGGGGCCAGTACCACCAGAGTGGAGGCAGGAATGACCGGAGGACCACTAGATGGCCTTGGGGTGGAATAGCTTCTGGAGTGTGGCGATACAGGTTCCTCGAAGTCCGCGCTCTCATCCGTAGAGAACAGACCCAGCGGATTGATAGGCGAGAATCAGAGCTCCTCAGCCAATGTAGGATCGTCCACCGAGTCCGGCCCCGTGCCCCCACCTTCTGGCCTCTGTGGTCTTGCCTGGGGCCATGCTGCTGGCTGAGCTGCAAAACACAAAGCAGGTTATTAGAGGAGAAGGGGATGCTAGGATCACAATGTCAGTCCAGCGCTACACACAGCATATACATGACAAAAGCACCACCATGATCAAAATCATCACAGACATTACATTTCATGACCATCAACACATTTACATTGCAATGATTTTCATTAGGCCAGCATTATTTCTAGGACAATTTTAGAAATCATCTATCATACATGATTGGTCGGCTATGAGTGGGTGCGGCATCTATTGGATTTACATTGCGCAATGGTGTAAGCTTTACTCATGTGGCATCACTTCAGGGTCTGCAGATGCTTCTGTGGCTGTCCGGATGTGCTTCCCCATGAGTGCGAGCACCCGCTCATCCATGTCAGTGATGTCACTGATAACTGGTGGCCCCCCACCCGTTCGCCTCTGCATGGACCTCATCGTCGATAGCTTCTTCTGTAAAAGGTGACAGGACGACATGGCATGAGATGATTGCATGATATCATTGCTAGGTACTGTCACAGACACTGATACAACACATAACCTACAGATGTAATCATGATTATTATGATAATTATCATTCTTTATCTAAAGACTTGCAGCATGACTGCAGGCTTTGAGTAAAACATTTGCAGTAGAAGTGCAAGACCTCACATCTGATGATAGTCACTCATGACTGTTACAAATCAAATTATATAAATACCTAAGTACATGTAAATAAATGTAAGACTTACTCTTGCGGATCCCACAAGGTTGTTCCATCGTTTGCTGCATTGGTTGCCCTCACGCACCTTGGTGGTCACCGATGAGGCCACCTCTGCTATCTCGGTCCACATTATCTGGTAGGCCTTTGGGGTGGGCTTCCCACGCCTTCCCTGTGTCAAATTACCCCAGCGTGACTTGACCTCCGACAGGAGGGAGGCATTTGCTTCACCTGGGAACCTCCTCACTCTTTTGCGCCCTCCAATGTGCTCCTCTCCCACCTCACTGCTCTCTCCAGTTTTAGTCTCCACAGCGTGCAGTGTTGCCTCCTCCTCTCCCTCCATTATAGGCCAAATTCAGACAAATATATGGCTGGTAACAGCTAATTTTTGTTTCCCTATTTGCTGTAAAGCTCTAAAGTCTCCCTCCTTCCTCCCAAAGCAGCCACACCACATCCACACATATCTTCAGTCCCTCTCAGCTCCCTCTCTCTGTGGCTCGTCTTCTGCGCATGTCATGATGACGCTTGACCTCCTGAATCGCGGGAATCGAGCGTTGCCATGCCGTTGCTAAGGACAGCGACACTTTACGACAAAAGGTCAGTGAGATTTAACGCTACCGCCCATTTCATATCGCTTGCGGTAACGCCCAATTTCAAAAATGGAGACTAGGTGCTTTGAGAATGGGCGAGAAACCGGCCCACGCCGGAAATAACGCCTATTTTTGGGAGATAAGCACAAAAGTGTAAAATCTAGCCTTATGATCTACAACTGGAATTGCCCATGTCCTTGATGGAGTGGCAAGGTGCTCCTCTGAAATTTCTGGCCGCTCCCGTGACACATGCTCAGAAAACACCACAATTGAAAAAGGTGCCTACTCCCTTAATGCAAATGACCAAGATTTGGGACACAGTCAGGTCTGGGTTAGGCCTTCAAGAATTTTAAGCCCATTCACTAAAACTTTTTCATTGCATATCATAAGGATCTTTGGCATGAGTAGTGGATCAAACACCCATTATTTACCCCACCCAGTTTTCCTTTCCATTGAGGTTTTTCCGAAGTAGAGCAGGACACTGGTGCTAATGAATGATACCCATATTATCAAGACAGTAATGATGGTCAAGAAGAAAAGATAAGAATGCAGTTAGAAATTGTTGCTGCTCATAATTTGGCGGCTACCGTTTGTCCTTTGATATCGAAGAAGACGGTCAGAATATCATCTCATTTTTTGCAGTGATCTCTCAGATGACTGCTGAGACCAATTTTTGCTGGGAAAGAGCTACTGCGGATAGAACAATGGATCCTGGCTAGGTCAGGTTGGAAACTTGATTTTTCAAGCAAGACTTCCTCAGATGGCATTAACATTCAGCATCAGCAATGTGGCGGGCCTCATAGTAGGAGGTAACTTCATGGATGGTGAGCGAGTTCTTGCGCAAGTTGTTCCCACTTGTAGATGTCATTTTGACTCTATTTCATCGTAGCTTTTAAGCACTCTTTATATCTCTTTTGTTGACCACCACAAAATTGCTTCCCGTTGCCAATCTGCTGGTAGTGAGAGACTAGTAATAAATTATCATCGTCAACGCTCCAGGATTGCATTATCAAGAAATTGGCTGTGTGTCTGATATATGGGCTGACAAATGTTTATGATTGTGGCCCAGATTGGGGTTTTATTCTCATTGATATGTTAGCACTTATTTTAATTAATTGATGAATAAATCTTTGGACATTGAGTCCTTTCTGCAAAACCATAGCTCTTCACGTAGGAACATTTTAGTATATCAAGCCTGTTTGTAATTTTGTCAGCCATGGCTACCATTACCTTTTTAATCCCAATTCCTTGTTCTAGTTCTATATCCCTTAATACCTTTATTTCCCAAATACAAATACAACTGAATTAATTTTGTATATAAGAATGCAGTGCCTTCCATGTTCTCACAAAGCTTTATGCAATTTATATTTTTTGGAATCACTTTTAACTGGCAGAGAATTGTTGAGGGGGGTGGGGGTGCACGCTTGAATTCCCGAAGTGTGCTCCCGATTGGCGAGGCTCCTTGCTGGGTGTGATTTTGTAAAATTACCCCTTATACCCCCAGGTTCTGGATTCCACCTGAATCAACTTATGCTTCGGTTGGATTTCTTCTCCATGAATGGCATCTATTGTACGCAAATGGTTGTCAGGAGACAGGGCCTCGGACCAGATGGATTCCTCTCCTGCCTGCCCCAGATATTTCCATTTCCAGATTCATCGTGAGAAAGGTGACAGTAGGCCCCAAGAAGTGGTAGTAATGACTCCCTCCAATGGAGGGAAGAGGTCTTGTAGTTTTCTCCCCCTCCAATATTGCCTCTGCTTATCTTCATGTGTAAACCTTGGTCTCTGCGAAAACCAAGCAAATTACCAATCTCCAGAGCATTTCTGTCCCTGTAACTACATGGCTACCTTTTATGGTGTTGCAGAGTGAAAAGCTGGGGTCTGAATACCAATCTGACAATATCCCTTTCATCCCAACTCTGGCTTCTACCTCCCAATCTCCGACCCAAACCATGGAGTTCAATCCAATTCATGCACTTCAGCCTACATAATGATGTCTTGCATTGAACTTTATGAAAATGCCTTCTAAAATCTATGGACTGATCCTTCACGATTTGTCAGGAATCTATTAAGTTACTTAGATCTGTGCTACCTTTTACAAAAACATGCCTAATCTCCCCAATCAGAATTAATTTTTTCAAATGCCCAATAACTCTGGCCGCAATAACAGATTTCACTCAATGCAGGCTTGTTACTTAATTTATGCTTTCTTTTCTTTTTTGAATAATGTTATAACAGTTGTTACCTTCCAATCCTTTGATTCCAGTCCAAATCCAACAAACTTTGGAAGATTATGGGGCTGAAATTGCCCCTTTCCTTAAGGTCTCTTAACACCGGAAATCGGCGGCCATGCTGCGGAGTGCAATGGCCGCTCACTCTTTGTGTAATGGCCGCCATTAACAAAATTCCACTCCTGCGGTATCCCGGCAGTGACCCACTCCCCCGACTGCCGCTCCACTGCGGTCGATCCATGTTAAGTGTATCACCACAGTGCGCACCGGCAATCTAACCCCGCCGATGGCGAAATTCCACTAAAAGAATCTATGGCCTGCCCGATGGTGCCAAAACAAGCTATTTCACAATGGTCCAGTGGGGCCTTCTGTAATGGCGGGGTGGCTCCCCTTAAAGGGGAGGACCAACTGCCGCTGCCGCCATGGGTTTATGTGTCGGCTGACTGCCATGTCGGCCCGAAAATTAGGCCCCTGGTTCAGCCGGGCCGCCAACAGGTAGCCTCACACCCCCTCTTGGGTGCCAGACCATTGGCTGGGCTGAAACCCTCCCTGGTGGCCCATTAGACTGAAATTTAAAGATCACACAGGCTCTTCCCTTTAAGTGAAGTGGAGAGCCATGGTGACGCAAACTTTGGATGATTACGGGGCCAAAATTACTCCTTGTCATCGCGGCAGCCACTCCGCAACCTCCTCAACTTCTGCTCTTCTAGTGTGGTCACCAGCGTATATCCGCGCCCATTAAGATCAACTTTCGGATCCGAGTGAAAAAAATACAAAGAGCGGAATTTTGCTCAAGATGCGACAGTAAAAACCATAGAAATGGGGTCCGTGCGCCCAGTTTCGAGCGGGAGGCAATTTCAGCCCCTATAACTCACAATTACTTCCATGTGTTTTTTTTATGTACATTCCTTACTTAAGGAAGGATATAATTGCCTGAGAGGGCATGCAACAAAGGTTCAGCAGACTGATTCCTGAGCTAGGGGGATTGTCCTATGAGGAGAGATTGCACAGACTAGGCCTATATTCTCTCGAGTTTAGAAGAATGAGAGGCGATCCCATTGAAACATATAAAATTCATAAAGAGCTTGACAGGGTAGATGCAGGGAGGATGTTTCCTCTGGCTGTGGAGTCAAGAACCAGGGGTCACAGTCTCACAATAAGGGGTTGGCCATTTATAATACTGAGGTGAAGAGAAATTTCTTCACTCAGTGGGTGGTGAATCTTTCGAATTCTCTATCCCCGAGGGCTGTGGAAGCTCAGTTGTTGAGTATATTCACGACAGAGATCGATATATTTTTGGATATTAAGGGAATCAAGGGAGATGGGGATAGTGCAGGAAAGTGGAGTTGAGGTAGAAGATCAGCCATGATCTTATTGAATGGCGGAGCAGGCTCGAGGGGCCGAATGCAAAACTCCTGCTCCTATTTCTTATATTCTGATGTTCTTATTAAAGGCACAGAGACATTTAGAACACACACACAAATATGGGCAATAATGCACATTACAATTAAGTTAGCTGTGTTATGGCATTTTGGGCCTTGTCAGCCTAGTAGTACCTGGCATGTCTTTACCCTGAATCATACTCCGACTGTGTCCAATGACTACCATTCCAGGCTCATCTTGTCCCTCCTCTCAGTGCACTTCCAGCACTAATGGCTGGCTTTACCATCTATCTATACTGTGGGTTGGGGTGTGGGTAACGAATGGTGCAAAGAGGGTGGTCAGTGGTTTATTGTATGTTTTGTTAAATGATTAAACGAACAAATAGGATGATTTAAAATATATAATGTTTGTGTAGAAAGGGGAAGAACACATCGGCATATTTTAAAAATGGTGCAGTGTGTAAACTGGTCAGTCCATCTGTTTGTTTTCATCAATTCTCTGAAAACTGCATTATTATTGCCTATATCTGATCTTCATGCTGATAAGTAAATAATGAAAGAGGAGAAAAAATACATAGTGAGCACTTATTAACTACTAGTTGATGACTGCAGGACTCTTGTTGATTTTTTTTTTACTTGAAATAGCGGTATCCTATACATAGAAACAATTAGAAGAAGATTATATTATCATTTAGTCAGGCTCACCTTTAATTTACAAAGGAAAGTCAAACTTTCTAAGTCTTACTGTCTGCTGTCACTTCTAACTTAAAACCGTCAACTGTGAATGACAATACTGTGCTGAAGCTGACAGAAGCAGGTGAAGAACTGTCAGTATTGCTCAATAATACAATTTCAGTCATCACTTTTAGGCTTCCTTCAACCTCTACTACCTGTTTACACTTGACCTCTGCAAGCGGTCTTCACCTGATCCCTGCTGCTATTGTACAGCCATCCCAGGCCATTCTGGTCTGTAGTTTTCTGCTGCTATATGTCAGCTCTCAACCCTTCATGGCAGCCTTCAGAGGTTCCATGCCATGGTAACCCTCACTTGTTCCATGCCATGGTAACCCTCACTTGTTCCATGCCATGGTAACCCTCACTTGTTCCATGCCATGGTAACCCTCAATTGTTCCATGCCATGGTAACCCTCACTTGTTCCATGCCATGGTAACCCTCAATTGTTCCATGCCATGGTAACCCTCACTTGTTCCATGCCATGGTAACCCTCAATTATTTCATGTCATGGTTACCCTCACTTGTTCCATGCCATGGTAACCCTCAATTGTTCCATGCAATGGTAACCCTCACTTGTTCCATGCCATGGTAACCCTCAATTATTTCATGTCTTGGTTACCCTCACTTGTTCCATGCCATGGTAACCCTCAATTGTTCCATGCCATGGTAACCCTCAGTGGTTCCATGCCATGGTTACCCTCACTTGTTCCATGCCATGGTAACCCTCAGTGGTTCCATGCCATGGTTACCCTCACTTGTTCCATGCCATGGTAACCCTCAGTGGTTCCATGCCATGATAACCCTCAAGTGCCAGCACACACAGAAATCAATGAAGTTACAGTTGGCAAGTCGACTTTGACTTAATTTACTTCTATGCACAAAAATCATTCATGTCATTCATCAATTCCAGAAAAAACCTAACTACTCTCCTTATTGGGAAGTACTGACTTCTGTATGAACTGAAAGCTGAATTATTAGTCATCCTTAAATGGAATGGATGTCATAAAGTGATAACTTCGGAAACATATGAGTCATAAATCACAGACAATATCCTATCTACTTTATCACTCGACACAGCTATTTTGTCATGTTAGCTGTGCTCAGTGGGTAGCACTCTCGCTTCTGAGTCAGAAGGTTGTGAGTTCAAGTTCCATTCCAGAAATTTGAGAACATAAAAAATCTAGACAGACACTCCAGTGCTGAGGGAGTGCTACACTGTTGGTGGATCAGATGTTAAACCATGGCCCCATCTGTCTTCTCAGGTGGATGTAAAAGATCCCATGGCACTATTTAGAAGAAGAGTAGGGGAATTATCCCTGGCGTCCTGGCCAATATTTAACCCTCAATCAACTTAACAAAAAAAACAGATTGCTGTTTGTGGGAGTTTGCTGTGCGCAAATTGGCTGCTGCATTTCCTACATCACAACAGTGATTACACTCCAAAAGTACTTCATTGGATGTAAAGCACTTTGAGATGCCTGGTGGTCGTGAAAGGCGCTGTATAAATCCGTCTTTCTTTCTTTCATTTCCTTTTCCAGAGAAAAGAGCCCCAGCCCACACAATCTTTCCTGATAGCTACAGAGTGAATTTTGAATCTGAAACACTCCTTTTTGGATGCATTCAGATGTTTCTGAATTTGTATCTGTTTTGATTTTGATGAAAGACCTGTCAAGTTGAGGTAACAATGTATGTACAAGATTTTGTGAACAGTGCTGTTCTGTCTGGAAGTTATGAAACGGCTGGATAGAATAAACAAAATCCAAATGTGAAAAAAGGAGCACCACATTCAAAGTCCAGTTCTGGATTTTCCTCAATGTATTGTAGATACAGAATCATGGTAAATTTATTCAATTTTCCCAGCTTTGCTCTACAGGAGCACAGTTTCCTTTCCATAAGAACATAAGAAATAGGAGCAGGAGTAGGCCATTTGGCCCATCGAGCCTGCTCCGCCATTCAATAAGATCATGGCTGATCTGATCATGGACTCAACTCCACTGCCCTGCCCCCTCCCCATAACCTTTTATTCCCTTTTCACTCAAAAATCTGTCTATCTCCGCCTTAAATTTATTTTTCCAATAATTGTGTAATGGCTTTCTGCAATTTTTAATGTGATTTCCCAGCAGTGGAAAACAAGCTAGGAAAAATATAGAGACAAATGAATGATATGATATTTTGCTAAATGATGACAAATTAGAATAGTTATCCCTGGTTGAAAGAGGCATCTTTCATTAAGCCACAAATGCTACTTCTGTAATGAGCCTCAGACAGTTTAATATCATTGCAACCTGTTACTAGCCCATTAAATGGGCACCACACCAAATATTCTGTTCTACTGTCTCACTTCTCTGTACTGACCATTATTTATTTTCCTTCATATATTTTGCGGATAAAAAAATGCAAAACAATGTCAAAACCACTACCTTGCTGCAGGCAATTATCTTGTCCAGATACGATTGAGCTCTGAAGGCCATTGCTGAGATAACTGACGGATAGATTACTGGTTTGATATGTGTTTAAGGATCAAAAGTTGATGTAACCAGGTTTCTGACAAAAGCAAATCAATGTTTATACCCTTGCATTTGGTTGGATGCAAAACTGCCTTTGGAGGCAGATTTCAAGTAACAATTGACAATTTAGAACCATAGAATCTTACAGCACAGAAGGAGGCCATTTGGCTCATCGTGCCTGCACCGGCTCTTTGAAAGAGCTATCTAATTTAATCCCATATCCCAGCTTTTTCCCCATAACTCTGCAAAATAGTCCTCTTCAAGCACATGTCCAATTGCCTTTTAAAAGTTCCTGTGGAATCTGATTCCACTGCCCTTTCAGGTCGTGTATTCTAGATCTTATCAACAATCACAAATATTCTCCTCATTTTCCCTCTAGTTCTTTTGGCAATTATTTTAAATCTTTGTCTTCCGTTTACTGACCCACTTACCAGAGGAAACAGTTTTATTTCTACTCGCTCAATCAAAATCCCTCATAATTTTGAACACCTCCATTAGATCTCCCTTTAACTTGCTCTGCTCTAAGGAGAACAATCCCAGCTTCTCCAATCTCTCCACATAATTGAACTCCCTCATCCCTGGTATCATCCTGGTAAACCTCTGTGCCCTCTCATCCTTCCGAAAGTGTGGTGCCCACAATTGTACACAATAGTCCATCTGAGGCCTAACCAGTGATTTGTAAAGGGTCAACACGACTTCCTTGTTTCTATATTGAATGTCCTTACTTACAAAGCCAAGAATCTCATACATTTTCTTAGCTGCCTTATCAACTTGCCCTGCCACCTTCAAAGATATGTGAATATGCACCCTAGGTTCCACTTCTCACGCACCCACTTCAAAATAGTACCATTTAGATTATACTGTCTCTCCATGTTGTTTCTCCCAAAGTGAATCATTTCATACTTATCTGCATTAAATTTCACCTGCCATATGCCTGCCCATTTCACCAGTCTATTTATGCTCTCCTGAAGTCTGCTACTCACATCCTCACTATATACTACATTGCCAAGTTTTGTATCATCTGCAAAATTATACTCCCGATACAAGTCCAGGGGCTAGATTTTCCATTATTTTTGCATGCATACCACCCACTGAGCATCCATTTTAACTCTGAAATGAGGTATAACACCCATATATCGCCCAAAATGGAAACGAACGACCATTTCTCAGTCACTTGTCAGCGAGCGTTACTTTCAGCATGTACGTAACGCCGAGAAATAATAATACCTCCCGCCCACTTTTTTTTGGCACAAAGATCAGAATGGGCGAAACTAGCACCCAAAATATCGGCGAGCGTTACTTTCGGCATCTCGCACACATATCGGCAAAAATATTTATCGCCAGAAAAATGCTGCTGTGAAAATGTTGCTCTCACCTGAACTAATCACAGCGGTATGGATGCCATTTTGTAAATCACAGGTCGCTACATGTAAAAGGCTGCTTCAACTTCTGGGGAGTTTTGAGGTACTCTGGAGTCTTTTAAAGTGACTGGAACATCTGAACAAACATCTTATCATACTGTGGATGATTGGAATTTAGTTTAGGTGTCTTAGTGGGAAATATTATTGTTTGTGAACAATAGGTATAACAGTGATAGTTATTGGAATGGGGCCTGTCATTTCTCAGCCTGTCTTGATGACCACGCACATGCTGCAGACTAGAGATGGCAGAATGTATATTCAACAGCATTATGTGCCCAATCTAAGACGTGCCAGACTGCTGAGGAGGATGAGACCTTACACCCCACGCACTTACAGGGAGAAGCGATCTTACCTGAACTTGTCTGATAACACATGCCTTAGAAGACTACGCTTCCACAACGAGGTTATCAGTGAGATATGCCAGCTCATCAGGGGAGATGTGCAGCCTGCCAACACCATCAGGACCGCACTATCCATCGAGGTCAAGGTCACCGTGGCACTTTCCTTCTACACATCGGGTTCCTTTCAAGCCTCAGCTGGCGACGTTTGTGGTATATCTCAGCATGCCACACATTGCTGCATTCAACAGGTCACTGAAGTCTTTTACACATGCAGGATGGACATTATCAGCTTCCCTATGACCAGGGAGGCTCAGACTGAGAGGGCTTTAGGATTCTACCGAATTACTAACATCCCCAAAGTGCAAGGAGCAATAGACTGTACGCACATCGCCATGCGGGCACCTTTTTAGGATGCAGAGGTTTTACGGAACCGAAAGGTAATGTGCAACTCGTTGTCGACCACCAGCAAATTATTATGGCAGTGAACACAACATTTCCAGCCAGCATCCATGATGCTCACATTCTGTGTGAGAGCACTGTATCTGAAATGTTTACCAGTCAGCCACAAGGTCAATGCTGGATGCTTGGTGACAAAGGATATGGCCTTGCCACCTGGCTGATGACCCCCCTGCGTAACACCCAGACAGAAGCCAAGAAGCGATACAATAAGAGCCACAGAGCCACACGCAATATCATGAGCAAACCATTGGAGTGCTAAAGCAGCGCTTTAGATGCCTGGACCACTCAGGAGGGGAGCTACAATACCACCCTGAGCAGGTAGCTCAATTCATGGTGGTGTGCTCCATGCTGCCCAAATTGCTTATCAGGAAGGGACAAGAATTGCCAGAAGGGACTGCCGGTCCACCTCAGGAAGACGAGGACGAGGAGCTGGATGCTGACTTCGGGCCAGACAATCAGGCTGATGCTGAAACCATGCCCCCACCCACCTCTAGAGCGCAGGAAAGGGCCCGTGGTGGCTACGTAGCTGCAAGACTCTTACGTCAGCAGCTCATAAATGAGTGATTTGCTTGAAATAACAGTGCTGGTATTTACAAAGCTGCATCACTGCTGTGTCTGCAGCTTATGGATCAATGGTGTGCATCACCTTGGTGACAGTTAAAGCTTAAGTTGATTAATGTTAAGTTTAATTATCTCCTTTCATGTTAAGAAATTACCAGTGTATAGTGGCGCAGCTATCTGAGACAATGCGCAACAAGGTTATATTAAATAAAAAACATTTAATGAGAACATTTGTATGAAATCATAATTATAACTGTAAAAAACACCCCACCACACCCCCACCCCACCCCACCACAAATTTATAACATTTAGATCTATCAAATGGTCAAAATTTCCAACAACGCAGAACAGAAATGCAAACCAACAAGGTAGCTCCCTCCCCCCTTCCCCCAAACCTCCCAACAAAATAGCACCAACAACTTAAAAATATGACCAACACCTGTGGCCATGCACCTCACTTTCCTTCCCCCCACCCGCTTCCCCTCGCCACCTCTACCCCTTCCGCTCCTGACGCCAAGCCGCCTGGCCGAGGAGCTCCTCAGGTGCTGCTTTATTGAGGAGGGATGACGGCAGAACCACTGGTTGGAGGATACGGGAGAGGGCAGTCCCGAGGTGGGAACGTGCTCTGATCTAGAAGCAATATCTTCCTCCCGGCTGTCATGTGTCATTGGCAATGGGGGTGAGGCACCTTGGGGTGTAGTGCCGTGCTCCGGGACCAATGGGAGGCATCCAGAGCCTCCGCCATCCGCGGCACATACTCCGTCATGGTGGCGGACATGCTGACCAGCTGGAGGGATATGCCTCCATTGTCTGGAGGATCTGCTGACCTATGTCAACATTCCTCCTGGACAAGTATACCATGGCCCCACTGAGATCTGCAGCTCGTAGAGCAGACCTGCCACGTCGAACCAATCTCCACTTGGTCAGCGCTGTCCTGGAGACACCTCGGGTGCTCTGTGGCAAGGTGCTTGGGCCCGGTTACTCCATGGTGGAGGTGGGAATATTCGCAGGAACACTAGATGTCATCGGTGTCAAATGGATTATGGAGCTTGGCGATGCAGACTCCTCAAAGTTGGCACTGTCATCCATGGAGAAGGGACCCAGCAGTTCTACGGGTGAGAATCAGGGCTCCTCAGCACCAGATGGAGATCGTCCAGCAAATCTGTCCCCACGCCCTCACCTTCTGGGCTCGGTGGTCTTGCTTCGGGCTGCGCTGCTGGCTGAGCTGCAAAACATAAATGAGGTTATTAGAGGAGAAGGGGGTGCTAGGGTGACAAGGTGAGTCCCGCGCTACACACAGCATATTCACGACAAAAGCACCACCGCTATCAAGATCATCACAGGCATCACATTTCATGACCATCACCAAATTCTGCATTGCAATGATTCTCATGAGGCCATCATTATTTAGAGAACACTTTTTGGTACACTCATAATAAGGGATGAAACTGAGTACTGTTACAATGAACAAGTGTGACCTTAGCTCCTTTAATAACACTCCAGAGTGCAGGTACCTCGTGGGTGGCCTGCTTAGAGACCGTGCTCCCAAGGGATGCTGGGATCCTTTGGTACACCCACAGGTGGGCCTATGATGGTCAGGTGTCATGCAGGTTACACAGGGTTAAATACATTACATCACTGCCCCGTGAAGTCAACAGTACACTTATTTACAAGGTGAGATGATTTGGGGCTTTACGCTGCCTTAGCGATCATCTCGGTACAAATGCGGGTGTGGGTGGGTTGGTCAGTTCTTCACTGGGCTGTTGGGTAGCCAGCCTTGCCAGGCTGCTGGGGATGATGAGTTCGGCATCGCGGCCAACCATGATGTCGGTTGCCACTTGCGTGTGTGCTGGAGGGTCAAAGTTGGTGGTGTCCTCTTCGGTTGTTCATAGCTGTTGGTGAACCACAATTTGATATGGTCCAAATGTTTTCTGTGCGATTGTCCATTAGCCAATTTGACCTGAAACAACCTACTCCCCTCTTTGGCTGTGACCATGCCAGCGAGCCATTTGGGACCATGTCCATAATTGAGCACATACACGGGATCATTGATCTCAATACCGGGTGACAAATTAGCACGGTCATGGTACACATTTTGTTGATGCCGCTTGCCCTGCATGTGATCATGGAGATCAGGGTGGACAAGAGAGAGCCTTGTTTTGAGCACCCTTTTCATGAGCAGCTTGGCTGGGGGAACCCCGGTGAGTGAGTGGGGTCTGGTGCAGTAGCTGAGCAACACTCGGGACAGCCAGGTCTGCAGGGAGCCTTCCGACACACGTTTCAAGCTTTGCTTGATGGTTTGAACTGCCCGTTCTGCTTGGCCGTTGGATGCGGGCTTGAACGAAGCAGATGTGACGTGTTTGATCCCGTTGCGGGTCATGAATTCCTTGAATTCAGCACTGGTGAAACACGGCCCATTGTCAAGGACTAGGACATCAGGCAAGCAGTGTGTGGCAAACATGGTTCGTAGGCTTTCAATAGTGGCCGTGGACGTGCTTACTGACATTATTGCACATTCAATCCATTTTGAGTAAGCACCCACGACAACCAAAAACATTTTGCCTAGAAATGGGCCCGCATAGTCTCCATGGATACTCGACCACGGTTTGGAGGGCCACGACCACAAACTTAGCGGTGCCTCTCTGGGTGCATTGCTCAGCTGAGAGCAAGTGTTGCACTGGCGCACACATGACTCTAAATCTGAGTCGATGCCGGGCCACCACACATGGGATCTGGCTACGGCTTTCATCATTACGATGCCTGGGGAGGTGCTGTGCAGTTCATATATGAACATATCTCTGCCTTTCTTGGGCAAGACCACGCAATTGCCCCACAATAGGCAGTCCACCTGCATGGACAACTCGTCTTTGCGCCTGTGGAACAGATTAATCGCCTCCTGCATCTCCACTGGGACACTGGACCAGCTCCCATGGAAGATACAGTTTTTTACCAAGGACTGTAAAGGATCCTGGCTGGTCCAGGTCCTGATCTGGTGGGCCGTAACGGGGGATTTCTCGTTCTCGAATGCCTCCATGACAATGAGCAAGTCCGCTGGCTGTGCCATTTCCACTCCGGTGGTGTCTGCGCAGTTCTCTGTGCCCGGTCTGTGGCAGATTATACAGTTGTATGCCGACAGCATGAGCGGCCATCTTTGGATGCGGGCAGAGGAATTGATATTAATCCCTTTGCTCTCAGAGAACAGCGATAAGAGCGGCTTGTGGTCAGTTTCAATCTCAAACTTGAGGCCAAATAAGTACTGGTGTATTTTTTCACCCCGCAGACGCACGTCAGAGCCTCTTTTTCAATCATGCTGTAGGCCCTTTCGGCCTTGGACAAACTCCTGGACGCATAAGCGACCGGTTGCAAAATTCCCGATTCATTAGCCTGTTGTAACACATACCCGATCCCGTATGACGACGCATCGCAAGCTAGCACGAATCGTTTACAATGGTTATACAGGACAAGCAGTTTATTTGAACACAACAGATTTCTGGCTGTATTAAAGGCAACCTCTTGTGAATTCCCCCATACCCAGTCATTTCCCTTGTGCAGTAGCGCATGTAGGGGTTCAAGCAGGGTGATTAACCAGGTAGGAAATTACCGAAATAGTTAACGAGTCCCAGGAACAACCGCAGTTCCGTCACGTCCTGTGGTCGCGGCGTGTTCTTGATGACCTCCATTTTAGCGTTGGTGGGTCTGATGTCATCCGCTGCGATTCTTCTTCCCAAGAACTCGACGTCCTGTGCCAGGAAAACACACTTCGAGCGTTTCAACCTGAGTCCCACGTGATCCAACCGACTAAGAACCTCTTCCAGATTCTTCAAGTGTTCCGTAATGTCCCGACCTGTAACCAAAATGTCATCCTGGAAAACCACTGTGCAAGGAACCGACGTTAGCAGGCTCTCCATGTTCCGCTGAAAGATTGCTGCGGCCGACCGAATCCCAAACGGGCACCGGTTGTAGATAAACAGACCTTTGTGCGTGTTGATGCAGGTGAGGCCTTTTGAAGACTCCTCCAGCTCCTGCGTCATGTAGGCCAAGGTCAGGTTCAGCTTGGTGAACGTCTTCCCTCCAGCCAGGGTCGCGAATAGGTTGTCTGCCTTGGGTAGAGGGTGCTGGTCCTGCAGCGAAAAACGGTTAATCGTTACTTTATCGTCCCCGCAAATTCTAACCGTGCCATCCTCCTTAAGTACCGGGACAATCGGACTGGCCCAGTCGTTGAATTCCACCGGCGCGATGATGCCTTCATGTTGCAGCCTGTCCAGCTCAATTTCTACTTTTTCGCGCATCATGTATGAAACCGCCCGTGCCTTGTGGTGGATGGGTCGCGTACCGCGAACCAAATGGGTCTGCACTTTTGCCCCCTGGAAGCTTCCAACGCCTGGCTCGAACAACGATGGGAACTTGCTCAGTACCTGGGTACATGAGGCATCGTCGACGGACGAAAGTGCTCGGATGTCATCCCAGTTCCAGCGGATTTTTCCCAGCCAGCTTCTGCCAAACAACGTGGGGCCATCCCAGGCACAATCCACAGCGGAAGTTCGTGTACTGCTCCGTCATAGGAGACTTTGACTTCAGCACTGCCAATTACAGGGATTAGTTCCTTGGTGTAAGTTTTTAGTTTGGTGTGAATGGGGCTGAGCTTGGGCCTGTGTGCCTTTTTGCCCCACAGCCTGTCGAAGGTCTTTTTACTCATTGTGGACTGACTTGCCCCCGTGTTCAGTTCCATAGATACTGGAATACCGTTCAGTTCAACTTTCAACATTATTGGTGGACATTTCGTAGAGAACATGTGTACCCCGTACATTTTTGCCTCCTCCATAAAAGTCTCCAATTTAGCCTGATCCACAGTGGATCGATCTTCCTCTGCAACATGGTGGTTTGCAGGGTTTGCAGGATTTGCAACTCGCCTGCACATTCGTTGGAGGTGTCCCATTGTTCTGCAACCATTGCACTCATAATGCTTAAAGCGGCATTGATGGGGCCAATGATCACCTCTGCAGGGCCTCCCAATTGTCCCCTTCTGAGAACTTCTCCAGGATACCGTCTGTTCTTTGCATTTTCGCGCGGTTGTTCGTTACCTCGTCGCCAATTGGTACACTCGTAATCAAGGATGAAACTGAGTACTGTGTACAATGAGCAAGTGTGACCTTAGCTCCTTTAATAAGACTATAGAGTGCAGGTACCTCATGGGTGGCCTGCTTATATACTGTGCTCCCAAGAGATGCTGGGATCCCTTGGGACTCCCACAGGTGGGCTCTCTGGTAGTCAGGTGTCATGCAGGATACACAGGGTTCAATACATTACACTTTTATCATTCATCTATCATATATTATTGGTCAGATATGAGTGGGTGTGGCATCTATTGACTTTACATCATGCAATGGTGTATACTTTACTCACGTGGCATTACATCAGTTTCTGCTGCTGCTTACGTGGCCGATCGGGGGTGGCGCCCCACTAGTGCCAGCACCTGCTCCTCGATATCGGTGAGCTCGATGATGACTGGTGACCCAACACCCATTCACCTCTGCTCAGCCCTATTTCACGAAAGCTTCTTCTGTGAAAGGTAACACCAGGACGACATGGCATGAGATCATTGCATGATATCATTGCTAGGTACTGTCACAGAGACTGATACAACACATAACCGACAGATGTAATCATGATTATTGTGAAAATTATCATTCTTTACCTAAAGATGTACACCGTGAACGCAGGCTTCGAGTAAAACATTCCCGGTATAAGAGCAAGACATCACATCTGATTTTAATTACTCATTACACTTACAATTCAAATTATATAAATATATAAGTAAACATAAATAAATGTAATACTTACTCTGGCGGATTAGACAAGGTCATTCCAGCGCTTGCCGCATTGGTTGCACTCATGCACCACATTAGTCACCGACGAGACTACCTTGGCTACGTCGGCCCATATCCTCTGGTAGCCCTTTGGGGTGGGCTTCCCACGCCCACCCTGGGTAAATTGACCCCAGCGTGACTCGACCTCCTGAAGGAGGGAGGCATTTGCCTCGTCCGAGAATCTCTTCGCTCTTTTTTGTCCTCTCAATTGTTCCTCTCCCATCTCACTGCTTTCGCCAGCGTCAGTCTCCACAGTGTGCTGTGTTGCCTCGTCCATCCCTTCCATTGTAAAAAAAAAATTTCCCCCAAAAACTCGGTGGGAACTTCGTTATTTGAACTCTGAATTCTTTTTGCTGCTGGAAAATCTCCCTCCTACATCCCGAAACAGCCAATCAAGCAAACACCACACCCACACTTGCTTTCATTTCCTCTCTGCTCTCCCTCTCTCTCCTCTTCTGCACATGTAATGATGACCCCTGACCTCCTGAAATGCGGGAAGCGACCGTTGCCATGCCGTTGCTATGAACGGTGACACTTTACAGCAGAAGATCAAAAAATGTTAACGCTAACTCCCATTTCAGATCGCTCACGGTAATGCCTATTTTATAAAATGGAAAGTTGGGTTTTGAAAATCCAGCAATCTCAAAACCCATATTTACTGCCAACGCTGGAAATAATGCCCATTTTTTGGGTGATCTGCACAAATGTGGAAAGTCTAGCCCCATGAGCTTCCAGTTTCCAAATAAATTTGTTATGTGGCACTTTATCAAATGCCTTTTGAAAGTCTATATATGCAACATCTACTGCAGTACCTTCATCACACCTCATTGTTACTTCATCAAATAACTCTCTTTTTCTTCATAACGACATTTATTTGGAAGTTGTTCTCACATTCCAGTGGACAACAGGAGCCAGCAAATTGAACTTGGTCCCAAACACTTTACAACCAATTAGTTATTTTTCCTGCGCAATCATAATGTAGATAAACACAACATCCATTTTGCAGAAAACAAGGTTCTGCAAATAAATTGGGTCATTTTTCAATTGCTGCTCGCCTCATACTCACATGAAAAACAGGTAACTGGAAGAGGAAAATTGCATAGGCATCTTGGACACCCCTTTTTTTGCCCAATGGATTGTCTGATTCAATTTTCAAGCAGGGCTTGAAATGGGCCCCAGGATATCCTGCCCAAAACAGGCGGCAGGCCTATTTGAAAATGCAAATAAGGGCCCTAAACCTAGAAGGAAGCAAATCTTGGTATTATTGTACATAATCCCTTAAAGCAAATAGAATATTAGTTAGCATTGCCAGGATGATTCAGTATAAAACAAGCACACCATTTGTCCTTGTATAAGACTTTGGTTAAACCTCACAAAGTACAATGTCCAATTTTGTTCTCCTCACATGGCAGGCCAGATAGAGGTTTGGAAAAAAGGTTCAGAAGAAGGCCACTAGAATGATACCCAGCTTAAAACATCTTAGCTACCAAATGGGCTTAAAAAGCTGGATCTACTTACTTTATAGAAGAGTAGACTCCCTGAGGAATTTGATAATTGATTTAAAGTAGTGAAGGGACTGGATTGTGTTCATAAATGTAGATTGGCCTGGAATGGTAGTGGGTAATAACAGTGAACAAACAGTGTTCTCCATTATTACCCCTTTGAAATGGACCGCAACTTCAGGATGTAGCGCATGCGCATCCGAACGCGAAAATCCTGAAGTTGTGGTCAGTCATTCCCTGACCCGACACTGGCTGCGCTGTGCATACCACTCTCTCCTCCTGCATAGCCAGCAATCACTGTAATCAGAGACATCAGGGAAATTGTTGAAAACTTTGGCTTTTCTACAGTAATATCACTGTTAAATACCCAATTAAAAGATAGACCTTTTTGTATGAGATATAACTTGGCTTTTAATAGTACATTGACTCGTTAGGGCCCTGAAAAATGAATTTTAATTTTGTGGAGTTTCTAATTTATCCATTGTAATAAAAATTACAAATTTTAATTCAACTTTACTTTTTTCATCTTTATTTTAGGTTTACCATTTTTCCATGCGAGAGCCCCAATCTTTGTTTTGCTCTCTATGTTATATTTTTTTTCAGTTAGAATAAAGGGAGCTTATTCACTTCCTGGTTCTCAATCTGTGAGAATTCTACATTGTAATTGACTGGTTAGACAGCTTGTTGATATCACAGCAGCTCGCTTTGTGGATTCCCGATTACCTTGCACTGATTTCAACTGCAGGTCGCAAGATGTGTAAAGTCCTTACTCTACAATATGAAACCACACGATGCACATTCTGGGAACAAGGTCACTCTGTGACCTTAACTCTTTATTCGCAGGACCTCAAGTGATGACCCTGCTTGGAACCTCCCTTTTTATACCTGTGTGATCAGATAAGGAGTGTCTACCACAAGTTCACCCCTTGTGATCAAGGTGTGCATCTAGGTTGAGTGTATACAGTAATACAGTGGTGTTACTTTGTGGTTACATACATGACAAGATCTTTGTGGGAGATTTACTTCGGGGCCAGCGGCCAACTTCTTTGCTTCGCTGCTGACTGCAAATTTCGGGCCAATATTTCAATCAGATCAATTAGGAAAGACCAAGGGTCACGGGTTTAATTTCGCTCCTTTTCACCTTTTTGAAACCCCCCCACCCACCCCAATCTTATGTATTTTTTCTCTCTCTCTGTTTCCCATGGTAGCTGGTAATTATTCTGTCATTCACACCCTATCTCGACTAATCTTCTTAGAACTTCTGCCATTACCTTCTCTATTCGGCCCATCACCCCTTTTGTCTATCAAATCTCTCCTACCTTCCACCCTATAACAGACCTTCCGTTTTGTTCTTTCCCTCCCTCGCCCTTTCAGTGCTCCTTAAGAATCTGTTCATTTTGAACATTTGCCAGTGCGGATGAAGGGTCATCGACCTGAAACGTTAAATCTGGTTCTCTCTCCACAGATGCTGCCTGACCCACTGAGATTGCCAGCATTTTCTGGTTTTATATCATGGGTTTAAGTTGCGTAAGGATAGGCATCATGAGGTTCATTTCCCAGAGGACAGTGGGCCAATAGAATGAGCTGCTCTCTCATGCAGTGAGTGTAGGTTCCCTGTATACCTTCAAACAATAGCTGGGGTCATTCCTAGCTGGGATGGTGATCATGGCATAAAAAGGTAGGTGAAACAGTAAGCAACATAAATCATGCTCAATAGTTCTTGATAAACTTTGAGGGTGTTCTCCATTATTACCCCAAGTGGGTTGGAGTAGAATTTCCTGGATTGATATTCTCCCAAAATTGGTCTTGGGGTTTTATCTATTGTTTTTTTTGCCTCTTCCAGAAGGTCACAAGACTGCTGGTGGGTGGTATTTGTTATAAATTAGGGCATCATGGTTGTATGGGGCAGGCGCGATTGATGCAAGTGTAATGACACCTGGACAAAGGGCCCAACTGTAATATTTATAGACCTTCTCAGCTGTGGCTGTGGCAGCACTCACGTCTCTGAGACAGAAGGTTTTGGGTTCAAGTCCCACTCCAGGAACTTGAGCACAAAAATATCTAGGCTGACACACCAGTACAATGCTGAGGAAGCGCTGCACTGTTGGACGTGCCATCTTTCGGATGAGATGTTAAATGGAGGCCGCGTCTGCTCTCTCAGGTGGACGTAAAAGATCTCATGGCACTATTTCGAAGAAGAGCAGGGGAGTTATCCCTGATTTCCTGGCCAATATTTATTCCTCAATCAACATAACAAAAGAACAGATTATCTGGTCATTATCACATTGCTGTTTGCGGGACCTTGCTGTGCGCAAATTTGCTGCCACGTTTCCTACATTACAACAGTGACTTCACTCCAGAAGAACTTAATTGGCTGTAAAGTACTTTGAGACATCCGGTGGTCATGAAAGGCACTATATAAATCCAATCTTTCTTTCTTTCTATAATGGACAGCAGATTGGTAATGCCATATGCCAGAAGGCCATATAAGCCGGAATTGGATTGCTCCATACGTCAGATGTAGTGCGTCAGCTATGATGCAGGCTCTCCAATGCCTTGAGCAGTTGCTGGTGCAAATGAAGGACCTAGTGGTTGAACACTGGGCCACTGAATCCTCTGTCTCTATCTTCTTCATCAGAGATACGACCTGAGATAGCCCTCCAGTCAACCGTCTCTTGCGCTGCCCTTTCTACTATCATCAGCTCATGTTCACTCGTGCTTTGTGATTCATCCTGTGCAGACTCTTCTACCTATCGGGGCTAGATTTTTGGTTGTATAATGCCTCACTTAGCAGCCAGAGGAGGCGTTAATGGGAGCGTAAGAGGTTACCAACTGGGAGTGCAGTTTTTAGCACCCCGACTGAAAATTCATTATAGGCTCACTGGGTGTTGCTGATGATCACTTCAATCATGACGTATTCCTGGGCAATGCCCACACTTGCGCCCCGGTCAGTAAATTCAGTGCATGCACCTCACTGAGCGCCTGCCAATAACAGTGTCTGGAAAAACAGTTGTTTCAGATTTGCAGAGTCGTTAACTGGTGGCTACTTAAAGGGATGAGGAAGCGCTTCACTTGGAGGTCACATTCAGTGCAACGTTTACATAGAGCATGGTACGTGAGCCTCCGAGTTTGCAGTGGCTGACAGATATACAAGTACAGGTTGAAAACAAGTGATTTTGAAAACATTAATTGGTGCATTACTATGCTGTGCCTTTAAGACTCGTTTTTTCCCGGGATCTGATTCGGAGCTCCGCGCATGCGCAATGGGTCTGCAAAATGTACCAACCAAGCTTTTGTTATTGCCCCCCAGCTCTGGTGTGCAATGGCTGATTTATCACCTCTGTCAGCTCTTCAACCAATTGTGATGAATTTCTGGGTGGGAGGCGCAAACCTTTTCAAGGCGCTTAAAGTATCACTCCACCTGGATTAACGCCACCATAGATGCACGATCGAATTTCTCCCCACTATCTATACCAACCAGGGTACCGATTCTGTGCTGGTGTTTGGGAAATGTGGAACAAGTGACTGTGCTCTGTGGGTTGTGCAGAAGGACTTGAATCATGGGATGGATCTGAAAAAGGGGAAGAGAGAGACAAGAGTCAGCATATAATGGGAAGGTTACAGAGTGGATGAGTGACAGCCCAATTCAGTACTAGTTTGCACACTTCAGATTCATGTGATTGATTGAGGAAGGAGAAAAGCGAAGAAAAATCATCAGGCAGGATGCTTCACTTGGCCTTCAGCCTCGCTACTTCCAATGCCTTGTGTGCTGCCTTGGTACTGATTTTAAATGCTTCCTCCTTCATCTGACTGTATGAATTCTGACCCTCTCCGAACTTAGGTCATCTTTCGGTTCACGTATGTTAGTGTGTGGTTCTACTAAGGGTTGTGTGGATGTGTGAGGTAGTTTTAGATAGTGTGCATGCTGAGAGAGAGAAGCAGCGAGATGTGAATAAGTTGGTGAGGTGGCTTCAGTGTGAAATGTGAAAGCAGAATAGTGAATTGCTTTGCAGTTCTTATCAGGTAAAAGCAGAATGCTGTTTGTGCCTGTTGGTATGGCAGCAGCAGGTGAGTCTGTGATTAACATGAGGAGCAGGATTGGTGCAATGCCCCATTGCGATTATTTGAGTACCATGTGGAGTTGGGGAAGGAAGTGTTTCACTGCTGGCAGTGAGGTGGGGAGGTGCTGCGGTAAGCTCTCATCCTGAGAAAAAGAGATAGCAAGGCATCATTCCCACCTTTGCTGTTCGGGTATGGCCATTGAACTTCTTCTGACATTGCACTCATGTCCCATGGATGAGGTTTCTGATATTCACATTTCCTAGAATCATAGACATTTACAGGAAGGAGACTGTATACTGTAAGCTCAAACTGTTGTGACCTTGGTCTCTTTAATGTAACTCCAGAGTGAGGAAGCAGCATGGTAGACTGCCTTTTATACCTGCTTGCCCGGGGTGTGCAGGTGAACCTTGGGTCTCCAACAGGTGCACCCCCTGGTGGCAAGTCTTACATACTAGTAAGGTTTACATACATAACATCACTTCCCCCCAAAGTCTTAGATATAAGTTATTTACAAGTTGAGGCGATCCGGGGCTCTACCTTCCTGGGTTGATCGCCTGAGTTGAACTCCTGCCTGGGTGAGTTGGTCGGACATTGCTGCACTGCATTACAGTTGGCCTGATCGGACTGTCAGGCATGGTGGGTTCATCCTCGTGGTTGACAGCGAGGTCGATTGCTGGTTGGGTGTATGTTGGTGGATCAATGATGGTAATGACCTCTTCATACTGTTCTTGGTTGTCAGTGAATCGCAGATTGGTCTGATCCAAATGCTTTCTGCACGTTTGTCCATTCAAAAGTTTGACAACAAACACTCTATTCCCCTCCTTGTCTAAAACAGTGCCAGCAACCCATTTGGGACCATGACCGTAATTAAGAACAAACACCGGGTCATTAACCTCAGTGTCACGTGATATAGCCACGTGATCGTGGTAAACGTTATGCCGGTGATGCCTGGTACAATCCATAGTGATAAATCATGCACAGTTCTATCGTATGATACCTTCAATGTTGCACTGCCAATGACTGGTATGAGCTGTTTGGTGTAAGTGTACAGCTTTGTGTGAATCGGGCTTAGTTTTGGCCTTTGCGCCTTGTTGTCCCAGTTTCTCAAAAGCCTTCTGGCTCATAATTGACTGACTCGCCCCCGTGTCCAATTCCATGGAAACTGGAATGCCGTTTAATTTCACTTTAAACATTATCGGAGGGTTTTTGGTGGCGAAGGTGTGTACCCCATACACTTCCTCTTCAGCCTCGGGTTGAATTGCTTCTCTTACTCGTTCAGCGTGATCTGCGCCAGATCGGTCATCTTCTGCCGACTCTGCCATGTGGTGAGTCGCAGTATGTTTGCATATTCGCTGGAGGTGCCCATTGTTCCACAGCCCTTGCACACGTAGTGCTTGAATCGCCATTGATAGGCCCGATGATTACCCCCATAGCGCCAACATGATGTTAATGGATTTGCATTCACGCCCCACAGCGGACCCTGAGTCATCCTAGGTCTGGCCTCTGCAGGTGTGTAGGCCCTGCCATGTAGAGTTCTGCCTGCTGAAGGCGTTATTTTATGCACAGTACTTGTCGGTGAGCTTTGATGCTGCAAAGATATCTGTTTAGTGTTATCGTTCGTGGACATGAAAGCCTAGGCTATCGTGATGACCTTGCTCAGATCTAGGAATTCGGCAGATAGCAGTTTGCGAAGAATGAACTCGTGGCCGATTCCAAGCATGAAAAAGTCTGTCAAGACTGTATACTATAAGCTTAAACTGTTGTTACATTTGTCTATTTAATTTAACTCCAGAATGAGGAAGCAGCATGGTAGACTGACATTTATACCTGCTTGCCTGGGTTGTGCAGGTGACCCTTGGGTCTCCAACAGGTGTGCCCCCTGGTGGCAAGTCTTACACACGAGTAAGGTTTACATACATAAGGGAGGAGGGGGGAGGGGTGGGAGGAGGGGGGAAGGGGGGAGGGGGTGAGGAGGGGGGAAGGCGAGGGGAGGGAGGAGGGGAGGGGGAAGAGGGGGAGGGCGAGAGGAGGAAGGGGATGGAGGAGGGAGGGAGAGAAGGGGGAGAGAGAGGGGGGATGGATGGAGAGGAGGGAGGGAGAGGAGGGGGAGGGAGGGAGAGAAGGTCGAGGGAGGAAGCGAGAGAGGGGAAGGGAGTGAGAGGGAGAGGAGGGGGAGTGAGAGAGGGGGAAGGTAGGGGATAGGGGAGAGGAGGGGGAGGGAGGGAGAGAGGGGGAAGAGGAGGGGAAAGAGGAGAGGGGAGGAAGAGGAGGGGGAAAGAGGAGAAGGAGGAGAGGAGGGGGAGGGAGAGGAGAGGGGGGAGGGGAGGGGGTGGCTGAATGGGCCCCGACGACGACGCCGACTGGCCGTGCTGAAGAATTCGGGCGGGACACGCCCCCAGGAAGATGCCGGGTGGGCGGGCCCCACCGTGGGCGTGGAGGGAGGGAGGGACGGGGGGAGAGGAAGGGGGAGGAGCGGGAACAGCTGAAGGGGAGGGGTGGGCGGAGTGGGAGCTGAACAGGAGGGAGGGAGGGAGGGGGGAGTGGGAGCCTAACGGGAAGGAGCGGGAGCTGAACAGGAGGGAGAGACGGGGGACCAGGAGCTGAACGGGAGGCCCGAGTCCGATCTTTGCCCGCTGAGCCCATTCGGCCAGGGCTAGGGGTGGCATGCTTTGGGCCCCTCCTATGCAGCCCCGGGAGTGAGGAGCTACTGCACATGCGCACACACTCTAGCGCGCATGTGCAGAGGTCCTGGCACTGTTTTCAGCGCCGGGAGGTGGCTCTGCCCCCGACCCCTTGTGCTGAGCCACGCCGAGCACGAAGACGTCCTGAGGAACTCACAGAATCACAATGTAAGTTTTTGGCGCCCTTTTTATTCCAGAAAATCCCCTGGACCTAATGGCTTCCATCATAGGGTCTTAAGAGAAATAATGGTAGGGATAGTGGATGTATTGGTTATAATTTACCAAAATTCCCTGGATTCTGGGGAGATCCCAGCAGATTGGAAAACTGCAAATGTAGTGCCCCTATTTAAAAAAGGAGGCAGACAAAAAGCAGTAAAACAGTGCCGGGACCTCTGCACATGCGCGCTAGAGTGTGTGCGCATGTGCAGTAGCTCCTCACTCCCGAGGCTGCGTGGGAGGGGCCCGAAGCATGCCGCCCCTAGCCCTGGCCGAATGGGCTCAGCAGGCGAAAATCTGACTCGGGCCTCCCGTTCAGCTTCCGCTCCCCCCCTCCACTTCAGTCATTCCCCCTCCTCCCCCTTCCTCTTCCCCCCTCCCTCCTTCCCTCCACGTCCTCGGCGGGGCCCGCCCGCCTGGCATCTTCCTGGGGGCGGGTCCCGCCCGAATTCTTCGGCACGGCCAGGCGTCTTCGTTGTCGGGGCCCATTCAGCCTCCCTCTCCCCTCCCCACCTCTCCTCTCCCTCCTCCTCCTTTCCCCCTTCTCTTCTTCCCCCCTCCTCTTCCCCAACCCCCCTCTTTCCCCTCTCTCCTCCCTCCCCACTCTCTCCTGGAATACTGATTTTTGATGCCCCACTTGGAATATTGTATTAAATTTTGGCTTCCTAATCTGAGGAAGGACGTTCTTGCTATTGAGGGAGTGCAGCGAAGGTTCACCAGACTGATTCCTGGGATGGCAGGACTGACATATGAGGAGAGACTGAATCAACTGGGCCTATATTCACTGGAGTTTAGAAGGATGAGAGGGGATCTCATAGAAGCATATAAAATTCTGACGGGACTGGACAGGTTCGATGCAGGAAGAATGTTCCCAATGTTGGGGAAGTCTAGGACCAGGGGACATAGTCTTAGGATAAGGGGTAAGCCATTTAGGACTGAGATGAGGAGAAACTTCTTCACTCAGAGAGATGTTAACCTATGGAATTCCCTGCCGTAGAGAATTGTTGATGCTAGTTCATTGGATATATTCAAGAGGGAGTTAGATATGGCCCTTGCGGCTAAAGGGATCAAGGTATATGGAGAGAAAGCAGGAATGGGGTACTGAACGAATGATCAGCCATGATCTTATTGAATGGTGGTGCAGGCTCGAAGGGCCGGATGGCCTACTCCTGCACCTATTTTCTATGTTTCTATGTTTCTATGAATCATACAAGATTATGAAGGGGCTTGACAAGGTGGATGCAGAGAGGATGTTTCCACTGATAGGGGAGACTAGAACTAGAGGTCATAATCTTAGAATAAGGGGCCGCCCATTTAAAATTGAGATGAGGAGGAATTTCTTCTCTCAGAGGGTTGTAACTCTGTGGAATTCGCTGCCTCAGAGAGCTGGGACATTGAATAAATTTAAGACAGAGATAGACAGTTTCTTAACCGATAAGGGATTAAGGGTTTATGGGGAGTGGGCAGGGAAGTGGACCTGAGTCCATGATCGGATCAGCCATGATCGTATTAAATTGCACAGCAGGTTCGAGGGGCCATATGACCTGCTCCTGCTCCTATTTCTTATGTTCTTATGTTCTTATTACTGCCAACTGATGTAAAGTTAAATATATTCATAGGCTGTAAATCACATTTTAAGCACGTTCTGCTTGTTTCTATTCTATGTCCATTATAATTCACATACTAGGACATCCCCAATAACAAAAATGTACAACACGGTACAGTTAACAAGTACAGCTTGCCATATTTGTGGTACAACATTTTCCAAACTGAACCGTAAGGTTGGCTAGAGCTGTATTTAAATTGCACCGTTAGCCCTTTGTGAATTGATGCAATATTAAATTGTGGCATGAGGCAGGAAGACTTATGGTGCATAGCCAGATATGGCTGCGGTAAATGGTAAGAAATGGATACAGAGGTCACTCGAAGTGAAGATTGTGTTTACATGTAATTTTCCATGATTAGTCCATTGTCATAATTCTGCACAGTTCCCGATTTGGCTGTGTGTCGGGAGTGCGCTCGTGGCTTGAATGGAAAATTGCAGTGTAAATGCAATGCAAAGCGGGGTGGACCATTCAAGAGAAGTTTGAGAACAAAAGAGCAATAGTTCATGCAGCCTTAGAAAAGATTCAAACAACATTTCAACCAGTTGGCAACCTTTGCCAAACTAAAAAGATGATCCTGTTTTTCACTCCATGCCATCATCCCCACAGATCAGTATTGCAGCATGCCAGGGAGCAGATGGAGACAAGAGTTGAGACGACAGCTGACCTGTACCTTCACCGTCTTTTCCAACACTAAGCTGCATGTTAGCTGCAGGTGTCCTTGCAACGGTTGACACAGCTCTGCATCTGTTTCTCTGCCAGCAAAGATCCTTTGAAGAATGCTCCCCATGTCTATTAGCAGGTAGGTATAACAATAAGAACATAAGAACATAACAAATAGGAGCAGGTGTAGGCCATTCGGCCCCTCGAGTCTGCTCTGCCATTCAATAAGATCATGGCTGATCTTCTACCTCCACTCCACTTTCCTGCACTATCCCCATATCCCTTGATTCCCTTAATATCTAAAAATCTATTGATCTCTGCCTTGAATATGCTCAACGACTGAGCTTGCACAGCCCTCTGGGGTTGAGATGTCCAAACATTCACCACCCTCTGAGTGAAGAAATGTCTCCTCATCTCAGTCCTAAATGGCCGACCCCTTAATTTAAGACTGTGACTCCCTGGTTCTAGACTCCCCAGCCAGAGGAAACATCCTCCTTGCATCTACCCTGTCAAGCCCTGTAAAAATTTTGTCTGTTTCAATGAGATCACCTCTCATTCTTCTAAATTCTAGGGAATATGCGCCTAGTTTACTCAATCTCTCCTCATAGGACAAACCCCCCATCCCAGGAATTAGTCTGGTGAACCTTTGTTCCATTCCCTCAATGGCAAGTATATCCTTCCTTAGGTAAGGAGACCAAAACTATACACAATAGTCCAGGTGCAGTCTCACTAGGGCCCTACATAATTGCAGTAAGGCTTCTTTACTCTTATACTCAAATCCTCTTGTAATAAAGGCCAACATACCATTTGCTTTCCTATTTGCTTGCTGTACCTGCATGTTAACTTTCAGTGATTTGTGTACAAGGACACCTTGGTCCCTCTGAACACCAACATTTCCCAATCTCTCACCATTTAAAAAAATTAAGAAATGTCTCCTCATCTCAGCCCTAAAGTATAGGACCGACCCCTAATTCTGAGACTGTGACCCCTGGTTCTCGACTCCCCAGCCAGGGGATACATCCTCCCTGCATCTAACCTGTCAAGCCCTGTAAGAATTTTGTTTGTTTCAATGAGATCAGCTCTCATTCTTCAAACTCTAGAGAATATAGGCCCAGTTTACTCAATCTCTCCTTATAGGACATTCCCCCCATGCCATGAATCAGTCTGGTGAACCTTCGTTGAACTCCCACTATGGCAAGTATATCCTTCCTATCCAATGTCAGTATATATTGTTGGCACATTAGCTGATGCAGCTATTCAGGTGTTGATGGCTGTTGATCACCCTGGAATGCTTTGTTTATACATTACAGGATACCACAAAAAGCATGATTTACTTTGCTTCCAAAGAACCATCGAACAGTACAGTTAGTTAGGCAATCATGACTTTGGGTCTGCTGTCATAGTTGCTTTGTGAATTGGAGGCTCGCATGCTTGTAGATGACGGTACTGGGACAGGAACACAAAACATATTTGGTGTAGCCGTACTTGCCTGACATTCCCTTGTGGGTCTTCCACTTCTCCCTCCAAAAAACTGAGAAAGGGAAGTTCACATTGGGCAACCCACTGGTGGCAGTATCGGAGCTGTAGGAACAAAAAAGTAGCAGCAGACGAAGTACCAGAAAAGTTCCTCAAAATCTAAGTGGCAGCAGGAAAAAAAAACAATATGTATGATTGAGCATCAAGCACAAGGTCAGGAAATTGTGTGCAGGATGATCTTCCATCACAACTATTTATTGAATGTCTTGCCTGTTTTAGTCAGGTGCTTCCTGCTCCTATTTTTCCCAGATGCCTGTAAATGTGTGAGATGCACCAAATGGGTTGCGATCTGGCGTAATGGGTTTCTATCCATTTTTCAAATTGGGTTTATAAATTGGCAAACTCACTCAAACTATTTAGGGGCCAAAATTGATCAACTCACCGCCCACTGCCGCTGATATTCCTCTGCAGGATCCACCTCGTGCCACTTTCGAGGTGGCCTGGAGCGGGCGGGAGGGGATGTAAGCGGGCTGTTCCCGGCGGCACTCCCCTCCCGCCCACCAAGGGGCGCAACTGACCTCCTGCCTGCCGAGCTCCCATTTCGATGCGGGCGAGAGTCGGCACCAGAACAGGGGTGGACCGCTGGCTGGAGGCTGGTCTGTCCCCGACGCTAAGTATGAAGATCCTTAAAAAAAGGTTAGTGAACATTTTACATATTTTTTTTCCACAGCGGCTTACCTGGATAGGATCCCATGAACGTCTTCCGATAATTTTTTTATTTTTTCCTGATTGATTTTTTTTTCAGCTGTTCGACCCTCAGTGGGCGGCAAGTGCCTCTGTTGCCGAGAACGAGACCTCCCGCCTGCTGCCGCCCAGATTGGCGGCGTATGTTGTTTATTTGTCACCCACCGACCTTCGAGGGACCTCAGCGATGAATATCTTGCCCAAAGTACCTCCGGAACCTCGGCGGCCATCGGCGGCACTTTGGCGGCATTTGGGCAGGCGGAGGCCTTGACCAAATTCGGCCCCTTAATCTATAGCTTGTAATTAGTGGCTGTATTGCCAATCAAGCATATTGAAACTACACTGGGCACTGGCACGTGTACTGGGATATGAGGGAGCTGTCCCGTCGGGATGGGCTTCACTTGAACCATGCTGGGACTAGTGTGCTGGCGAATCGAATAACTAGGGCTTAAGATAGGGCTTTTAACTAAATAGTGGGGGGAGCGGAAATTGAAAATGTCAAAAAGAAAGGAGAGGGCAATAGTGCAGGGTAGTGATAGGGGTAATGATAACCAGAGTGTGACAGAAAGGGACAGAGCACATACACTTAAGAGTGTATCAGAAATGGGGTCAGAGTTGGGAAAAATGGTAAAAATTGGTTGTGCAATTGAAAGCTTTTTTCTGAATGCAAACAGCATTCATATCAAGATAGATGAGTTGATGGCACAAATAGAAATAAATGATCTGATAGCCATTAATGAGACGTGGTTGAAAGATGACCAAGGCTGGGAACTGAATATCTGCCATGAGTATTTGCCATTTCGGAAGGATAGGCGGAAAGGAAAAAGAAGTGGGGTAGCTCTCTTAATAAATGATTTGATCAGTGCAGTTGTGAGAAATTATATTGGCCCAGAAATGCCGGCCTCCTCAGGTCCGTACGGAATTTATACGGACCCGGGAAGGCATCGGAAAAGCTGATTTTCAGCGCGGTGTTTCCATTATTATGAATGAGAACATACTGTACCTGATTGGCTGCCCAGAGCCATGTGACTCCAGCTCCAGGCCTGTGCACATCCCAACGTGCATGCGCTGTGACACGCAGTCAGAAGAGGCCTCGGAACGGGATCTCGCGTGGGTGCAGCAGCTTCAGGTCGGAGCGCTTCTTTTTTCTAGAATCCAGTCGAACGCCTGCAGGAAGGAGAAACCCGGATTTCTGGGCCATTGGCTCAGAAGATCAAGATGTAGAATCAGTTGGGGAGGAGATAAGAAATAAGAAGGGAAAGAAGTCACTGATTGGCATGGTCTGTAGGCCCTCTAACAGTAGCTACATTGTAGCACAGAGTATAAATCAAGAAATAATAGCAGCTAAAAAGAAAGGTACGGCAAAAAACCAATGTGATTTTAATCTTCATAACTATTGGACAAATCAAATTGGCAAAGATAGCCTTGAAGAAGAGTTCAGAACAACAACAACTTGTATTTATATAGCGCCTTTAATGTAGTAAAACATCCCAAGGCACTTCACAGCAGTGTTATAAGACAAAACTGATAAATTTGACACCGAGCCACAGAAAAAAAATTAAAGCAGATGACCAAAAGCTTGGTTAAAGAGGTAAGTTTTAAGGAGTTTCTTGAAGGAGGATAGAGAGGTAGAGAGGCTGAGAGGTTTAGAGAGGGAGTTCCAGAGCTTAGGGCCCAGGCAGCTGAAGCCATTGCCACCGATCATTGAGAAGTTATAATCAGGGATACTCAAGAGGGCAGAATTTGAGGAGTGCAGTCATCTCGTGGGGATGTGAGGTGATTCGGGATGTTTTTTTTAGAATAATACGTTGTGGAACCAACCAGGTAGTAGACTATTTTAGATCTGGTAATGTGTAATGAGACTGGATTAATTAATGATCTCATAGTAAAGGATCTTCTTGGGAAGAGTGATCATAACATGGTAGAATTTCAAATTCAGTTTGAGGATGAGAAATCTAGGTCTCAAACTAGTGTCCTGAATTTAAATAAAGGCAATTACAAGGATATGCAGGCAGAGTTGGTTAAAGCGGACTGGGAAAATTGATTAAAGGGTAAGATGGTAGATGAGCAATAGCAAATATTTAAGGAGATATTTCATTACTCTCAGCAAAGGTATATTCCAGTGAGAAAAAAAGACTCTAAGAGAAGGATGAACAATCCATGTTGAACTAAGGAAGTAAAGGATGGTATCAAATTGAAAACAAAGGCATACAATATTGCGAAGAATAATGGAAGGCCAGAACATTGGGAAATTTTTAGAAACCTGCAAAGGCCAACTAAAAAAATAATAATGAGAGAGAAGATAGTTTATGAGAGTAAACTAGCAAGAAATATAAAAACAGACATGAGCTTCTATAGGTATATAAAAAAGAAGAGATTACTAAAGTAAACATTGGCCCCCTAGAGAATGAGACTGGAGAATTAATAATGGGAAACAGGGAAACGATAGAGACTTTGAACACATATTTTATATCGGTCTTTACGGTAGAAGACACTAAAAACATCCCAATCAAGGGGCAATTGGAAGGGGGAACTTAAAACAATCACTGTCACTCGAGAAAATATACCAGGCAAACTAAGGGGACTAAAGGTGGACAAGTCCCCTGGACCTGATGGCCTGCATCCTAGGGCCTTAAAAGTGGCTGCAGAGATAGTGGATGCCTTGATTGAAATCTAGCAAAATTCCCTGGCTTCTGGAGAGGTCACAGTGGACTGGAAAACCGCAAATATACTGCCCCTATTTAAAAAATGAGGGAGACAGAAAGCAGGAAACTCTAGACCAGTTAGCCTAACATCTGTTATTGGGAAAATACTGGAGTCCATTATTAAAGAAATAGTAGCAGGATATTTCGAAAATCATAATACACTCAAGCAGAGTCAACATGGGTTTATGAAAGGGAAATTACGTTTGACAAATTTGCTGGAGTTCTTTGAGGATGTAACGAGCAGGGTGCATAAAGGGGAACCAGTAAATGTCGTGTATTTGGGTTTCCAGAAGGCTTTCGATAAGGTACCACATAAAAGGTAACGTTACAAGATAAGTGCTCATGGGGTTGGGGTTAACATATTAGCATGGAAAGAGGATTGGCTAACTAACAGAAACAGAGAGTCGGAATAAATGGGTCATTTTCAGGTTGGCAAACTGTAACTAGTGGGGTGCCACAGGGATCAGTGCTGGGGCCTCAACAATTTACAATCTATATGAATGATTTGGCTGAAGGGACCGAGTTAATGTAACCAAATTTGCTGACGATACAAAGATAGGTGGGAAAGCAAGTTGTGAGGAGGACGCAAAGAATGTGCAAAGGGATCGAGATAGGCGAAGTAAGTGGGCAAACATTTGGCAGATGGCGCATAATGTGGGAAAATGTGAGGTTATCCACTTTGGTAGGAAAAATATAAAAGCAAATTATTATTTAAATGGGGAGAGATTACAAATGCTGAGGTACAGAGGAATCTGCTGTTTCTTGTACATGAAATACAAAAAGTTAACATGCAGGTACAGCAAGTAATTAGAAAGGAGAATTGAATGTTGGCCTTTATTGCAAGGGGGATAAAATATAAAAGTAGGCAGTACAGGGCATTGGTGAGACCACACCTGGAGTACTGTGTAGAGTTTTGGTCTCCTTATTTAAAGAAGGGATATACTTGCATTGGAGGTTGATTCCTGAATGAGGGGGTTGACTTATGAAGAAACATTGAGCCGATTGGGCCGATACTCATTGGCGTTTAGAAGAATGAGATGTAATCTTATTGAAACGTATAAGATTATGAGGGGGCTTGACAGGGTAGATGCAGAGAGGATGATTCTCCTCGTGGGGAAATCTAGAACTAGGGGGCATAATTTCAGAATAAGAGGTCGTCCATTTAAAATGGTAATGAGAAGGAATTTCTTCTCTCAGAGTGTCGTGAATCTTTGGAATTTGGTACCTTAGAGAGTTGTGGAGGCTGGGTCATTGAGTATATTTAAGGTGGGGATAGATTTTTGAAATATAGGGGAGTCAAGGGTCATGGGGAGCGGGCAGGGAAGTGGAGTTGAAGCCAAGATCAGATCAGCCATGATCTTATTGAATGGCGGTGTGACTCGAGTGGTCAAATGGCCTACTCCTGCTCCTATTTTTGATCTTCTAATGTACACATTATCAAAAGTACTCCATGAACCAAAACTTGTGTTACATAATCACTAGTTCTTGATTTATCTTCTCTTGAAATTTTTCAACCTGGGAGGCACCCTGCTCTATGGGTCATAGTCTTCGATCTATTTTTTCTCAGTGAAACAAGGCACACGTTTTTTTTTAAACTTCTTAATGAGCTGTTCCTTCTCTTCAGATCTTCTGTAAGTGTTCTAGTTCCCCTGCTACTTACAAAAGTTATTGGGCTGTATTTCCGTTGTGCAACGCCCCCAGTATCATCCCAATCTCAAAATTTGTTTCACGCTGACCCTGTTGACAACCTGCCAGAGAAAGCTGGTGGTCAGAGCTGTATTAGTGATGGTGAGGGAAGGAATGACTGCCTGAGGTAAGGTGATTGGTTTCTTTTGTTTTCTTTTTGTGATTTATCTTTATTTTGGGTGCGTAACACATTGGGAATGTTTTTTGTGACGACTTATTTTATTACAGGGAGGCCTCTCTAAAGGCTCTTTAGCTCGAGATATTCAGTTGCTCACCCAGCCTAGCGCCCTAAGATAAGTGTGGAATGCTTCCCTTAGCGCTTCACTCCACTGTCAGGGCGCAGCTGCTGAATTTTGTGGCTACCGACACAAACCACTTCCCGGCACTAAATTTATCCACTGCCCGACATTATCACCCTAAGAGCCTCCAACAGAAAATCCAGCCTACAAGGTTTCACAAATGTGACAGGAACACGAGTGTGCCATTCCACCCCTCAAGTCTTCAAGTAGATCATGGCTGGTCTGTACCTCAACTCCATTTCCTACTTTTGCTGCATATCTTTTGAAGTCCTTGGCTATTGAACTCAGCCTTGAAAAGTTTAATTGCCCCAGCCTTTATGAGAAGCGAGTTCCATATTTCCACTACCCTTTCTGTGAAAAGTGCTGCCCGATTTCACTTCTGAATGTTCCTGCTCGAACTGAAATATTATGTCCCCTTGTTCTGGATTCTCCTACCTGAGGAAATAGTTTCTCAGTACCTACTCTATCGAATCTCTTAATCATCTTAAAGACCTCGATTAGATCACCCCATAACTTTCTAAACCCAAGCACATACTTATCAAGGTTGTGCAAACTGTCCTCAAAATTTAACCCTTCAAGCCCTGGTGTTATTTTGGTAAAACCGCCTCCAAGGCCAAAGTAGTTTTTCTGAGCTATTGTCATCAGAACTGAACACAATGCTCCAGATGGGGTCTGACCAAAGCTCCGTACAACTGAATCATCACTTCATCACTTTTGTATTCCAACCCCTGTGCGCTAAAGATCAACATTTCATTATCTTTGATATTAGCTCCATCAGCCAACGGAGGCCTGGAATAGTTCCACTGTAGCAGCTGTAATTTGTTTACCAGATTTGTGAGCAGCCGAACAGCCATTTCAGACTGCCAAATTGTTTTTCTTTTCTTTTTCCACTGCACGTAGTTCCAGTAGCACGAGTTATGGTCTGCACACAGACCGCTGAGAATTTGCCAATAGACTCTTAAATGGGATTAAATCTTGCTGCACAACATTAGTAATGAATACATTAGAATAAATGGGTTATTACCTTTGTCCCCAAAGAGTAGGAATTCCATACAAACGCATGAGCGCTCGATCAGATACAAGGGAATGTTTGTTGTGTAGGTTCCACCATTCATGTAAGTAGCCACTCCATGGCCAAAATAATTTTCCTGAGTTTCTGTGCCTACTACTGAACGTAGTACTCCAGGTGGGATCCAACCAAAGCTCTGCACAACCTGACGTGTATTTGAAGTAAATGTTGCAAACAATTATAATGTATTCACTCAGAATAATGTGACACAAAGGTGGCTCAATACACAACATGTAAGTAACTCATTAGTGTTACTATGCAAGGTCTCTGCATATATCAATATTTATGTACATTCATTTTATGTTGGAAATGTTGTTAAAAATGATTTATAATGATTGAATTAAGCCTGTTAGCAGTAATAAAAGTTGTTACTTGTAATGCTGGGGAGCAAGGAGTGGAACTATTCAGTGTCATATCAGGGATCAGAGTTTTACAGATATAAACACGCCCGCCCTGTCTACTCCAACCATGCCCGCCCTGTCTACTCCAACCATGCCCGCCCTGTCTACTCCAACCATGCCCGCCCTGTCCACTCCAACCATGCCCGCCCTGTCCACTCCAATCATGCTAGCCCTGTCCACTCCAACCATGCCTGCCCTGTCTACTCCAACCATGCCTGCCCTGTCCACTCCAACCATGCCCGCCCTGTCCACTCCAACCATGCCCGCCCTGTCCACTCCAACCATGCCCGCCCTGTCCACTCCAACCATGGCTGCCCATGATTGTTAGCTGTTACCATTACAAAGCAGGACATTTAGCAAGGTCATTTTCTAACTTTGTGCTGTCATGTCAGGAGCGGACAGCAAGCATGCTAGCACGTGCTGAGCATGTGTTTCTGCTTACTTACGCCATGTGCTTCTGACAGGTGAGGCTCCCCCATCGAGAGGGCCAATTTGGCAAAATTGCCCTGATATTCTCTGTTACTCCACACTGTGGGAGATGATTCCTTTCTGCGCATAGTCATGACAAAACATTGTTACTTATGTTTACAAATCAGAACAGAAAAATGTCTGCAAGTTTACTCCCTATCTTGCCTCAATGCAGGCCGTGGCCACGGGAGGGCCGCACCATTGTAAAATTTCGAAATATGCTATGTGCTTTGAATCTGCTACCCCTCCCAACAATTGGTCCTCTTAGTGCTTTTCAAAGAAAAGAAAGGACTTGCATTTATATAGCGCCTTTCATGACCAGCGGACGTCTCAAAGTGCTTTACAGCCAATTAAGTACTTAGTAAAGTATAGTCACTGTTGTAATGTGGGAAATGCAGCAACCAATATGCGCACAGGGGCTCCCACAAACAGCAATGTGATAAATTAAATATTTTTCAAATGTAGACACTGTTCTCATTTTAATTAATGGATATCATATCTTTACCTTTGTATTAAATATGCTTTGGAATATTCAAATTTACATTAATACCTGCCAAAGAGCCCTCAATTCCTGGACTGCTACAACTTGCATAGTAAGTTGGCATAAACATTGCCAGCATTCTTCAAATTACCATTTTACCATAGAATCATAAATGGTTACAGTACAAAAGGAGGCCATTTGGCTCTTCGAGCCCGTGCCGGCTCTCTTCAAGAGCACTTCGGCTAGTCCTACTTCCCTGCCCTTTCCCCAATTCTCCAGTCCTCTGGCACGATCCCTGTTTCTGAGGAAGATTGGAAGATTATGGCCAGTACCTCTGCAATTTCCACCCGTCCTTCAGTTTTCTAAGATGCATCTCATCCGGTCTGAGTGACTTATCTACTTTAAGTACAGCCAGCCTTTTTAGTACCTCCTTTTTATCAATTTTTATCCCATCCAGTATCTCAACTGCCCCATCTTTCACTATGACTTTGGCAGTATCTTCTTGCTTGGTGAAGACAGATGGAAAGTACTCATTTAGTACCTCAGCCATCCCCTCTGCCTCCATGCATAGATCTCCTTTCTGCTCCCTAATCAGCCCCACCCTTCATCTTATTAACCATTTATTAGTTATATGTCTAAAGAAGACTTTTGTATTCCCTTTTATGTTAGCTGCCAGTCTATTCTCATAGTCTCTCTTTGCCGCTCTTATTTCCTGTTTCACTTCCCCTCTGACCCTTCTATATTCAGCCTGGTTCTCAATTATATTCCCAAACTGTCATACACCCGCTTTTTCTGCTTCAATTTATTCACCATTTCTTTCGTCATCCAGTGAGCTCTGGCTTTGATTGCCCTAACTTTTCCCCGAGTGGGGATGTACCTCGACTGTACCCAAACTATGTCCTCTTTAAAGGCAGCCCATTGTTCAATTACAATTCTGCCTGCCAATCTTTAATTTCAATTTACCTGGGCCAGATCCATTCTCAATGCACTAAAATTGGCCCTCTACGAATTAAGGATTTTTACTCTAGATTGCTCCTTGTCCTTTTCCATAGCTAATCTAAACCTTATGCTATTATGATCACTGTTCCATTGTCGCTCACCACTATGTCAGGCAGACCATGTGTCGCGAACATGACATTGAGATTCTCTATGGTTGCTGTGGGCGTACTGGATGACATGATTATGCATTCTATCCACTTCGAATAAGCACCCACCACCACTAAAAACATCTTGCCCAGGTAGGGACCTGCAAAATCTACATGGATCCTGGACCAAGGTTTGGATGGACATGACCACAGACTCAGTGGCGATTCCAATGGCAATTGCTGAGCTGCATGCAGGTATTGTACTGATGCACGCATGCTTTCAGCTCAGAATCAATTCCTGTCCACCATACATGGGACCTGGCAATGGCCTTCATCATCATTATACCAGGATGTGTGCTGTGTTACTCACTCACAAACTTCTCTCTCCCTTTCTTAGGCATTACAACTCGATTACCCGACACTATGCAATCTGCTTGAATAGACAGTTCATCCTTGCAACGAATGTATGGCTTGGCTTCCTCGCACATTTGCGTAGGTATGACAGACCAATCCCCTTTGAGGATGCAACCCTTTACCACCGATAATATCGTGTCCTGGCTGGTCCAGGTCTTAATTTGTTGAGCCGTGACAAGGGTACCTTCACTCTCAAAAGAATCCATGATTAACATTAAATCTTCCGGTTGTGGTATTTCCACCTTCCGGTGTGGGCAACAGCAACCGGCTCAAAGCATCGGCACAATTTTCTGTGCCAAGTCTGTGGCGAATGACATGATCATAGGCAGATAATGTCAGCGTCCACCTTTGGATTCAGGATGAAGCATTGGTATTGATACCTTTGCTCTCAGAAAACAATGAAATGAGCGGCTTGTGATCGGTCTCTAATTCAAACCTCAGACCGAACAGGTATTGATGCATCTTTTTAACACTGTACACACACTAAAGCTTCTTTTTCTACCATACTGTAGGCTCTTTCTGCTTTAGACAAACTTTTGGATGCATACGCGACAGGTTGAAGTTACCCCGACTCATTGGCTTGCTGTAACACGCAACCAATTCCATATGATGATGCATCACAGGCCAAAACTAAACATTTACATGGGTCATAATGTACCAGCAATTTGTTCGAGCAAAGCAGATTGGTGGCTTTCTCAAAAGCTCTGTCTTGCAATGTTCCCCACACCCAGTTGTTGCCTTTTCTCAATAGCATGTGCAGTGGTTCAAGTAAGGTGCTCAATTTAGGTAGAAAGTTATCAAAGTAGTTGAGTAGACCCAGGAACGAACGCAGCTCCGTCATGTTCTGCGGCTTGGATGCATTCTTGATGGCTTTGGTTTTCACGTCAGTAGGTCTGATGCCTTCAGCGGCGATTTTCCTCCTGAGGAATTTGGCCTCCCGTGCCATGAAAATACACTTTGAGTGCTTAAGTCTGAGCCCCACTCTGTCCAAACGCAGTAGAACCTCTTCCAGGTTGTTCACATGTTCCTAGGAGTCACGACCGGTGATCAGGATGTCATCTTGGAACACGACAGTTCTGGGAACAGACTTCAGTAGACTTTCCATATTCCTCTGAAATATTGCTACAGCCGAGCGAATTCCAAATGGGCATCTGTGATAAATAAACAGTCCTTTGTGCGTGTTCATGCACCTAAGTCTCTTCGACGTCTCGACCAACTCCTGCGTCATATAGGCCGATATCAAGTCCAGTTTTGTGAACGACTTCCCTCCGGCTAGCGTCGCAAACAAGTCATCAGCCTTCGGTAACGGGTACTGATCTTGTTTCGGTACCCTGTTGATCATAACCTTGTAGTCTCCACAGATTCTGACTGTGCCATCACTTTTCAGCACAGGAACAATGGGGCTGGCCCATTCATTAAATTCGACCGGTGATATGATCCCTTCATGCTAGAGTCTGTCCAGTTCAATTTTGACCTTCTCCCTCATCATATATGGCATTGCCCGAGCTTCATGATGGACAGGTCTTGCATCTGAGTCCACGCGGGTCTGCACCTTGGCTCCTGTGAAGTTGCAGATACCTGGTTTGAACAGCGAGGGGAACTTGCTCAATACTTGGGCACATGTATCTTCCTCCGGCAACAATGCCTTTATGTCGTTCCAGTTGCATCTGATTTTCTCCAACCAGCTCCTGCCGAGCAGCATTGGGCCATTGCCTGGAACAATCCACAGCGGTAACTCATGAATCATACCAATATACTACCCATTAATTTGTGCACTGCCAATCACTTTTATCAGTTCTTTGGTGTATGTGCGCAGCTTGGCATTAACAGGGCTCAGCCTGGACCTCACAGTCTTAGTATCCCACAGCTTATTAAATGCCTTCTCAATTGACTCGCCCCTGTGTCCACTTCCAGCGATACCAGTATCCCGTTAAAATTCACATTAATCAAAATTGATTTACTCTTGGTTAAGAAGGAGTACAGTCCATACACTTCCTCCTCGGATTGTGTATCCGGATCCGCGCTAGTCTGACTCTCATCCTCCATGTGGTATGTCGCAGCTCGCTTGCTCATCTGTGGACACTTGCGCTGGAGATGCCCCACTCTCAGCCAGCTTTTGCAACTATATTGCTTAAATCGGCACTGCTGGTGCTAATGATTTTCCCCAAAATGCCAACACGGAGAAGTCAGATACATTCCCACTGGTGGACTTTCGGCAGCCACAGGTTTCACGAACGCAGCCGGATAGGCCCTGCCATGTGCCACTCTGCTGAACGCCGAATCAAGCGCATTTACAGTACTTGGTGAGGTTCGGTACTTCACCGCTATTTGCTTTAGATTACTGTCCATTGTCATATATGATTGAGTGATCTTGATGGCCTTTTTAAATCCAACTCCTCCATCGCCAGAAGTTTGCGCAGGATCACCTCGTGGTTGATACTGATAACAAAGAAGTCCTGCAGCATGTCTGCCAACACCATCCCAAATTTTCACGGTCCCACTAAACGTCTCAGGTCGGCAACAAATTCCGCCGTGCTCTGGCCCACTGATCAAACATGTGTATAAAACCTGTATCTCGTCCATCATCTGGCTTGAGGTGCTCCGGTACCAATGTACACAACTCCTCGTACGTTTTCTCTGTTGGATCACTAGGCATGAGTAGATTCTTTATTAGACCGTAGATCTTTGAACTGCACACAGTGAGGAACACGGCCCGGCGCCGATCTGCATCATCGACCCCCTTCATTTGGTTGGTCACGAAGTACTGGTTCAAACGGCTCACAAAGTCTGCACAATCTTCTCCCTCCACGAATTGCTCGAAAAATCCAATCGTCCTCATTTTGCAAACAAAGGTTCTTGTATTCTCATCACCAAATGTTAAGTATGCATAAAGTTACAAACTAAGTACTGTTTAACTGAACAAGCTACAACCTTGGCTCTGCTTTATTTCGGCCCAAAAAGGCTGACTCACAAAATGACTGGTCTTTTATACCAGAGCAGCACCATGTGCGTGCTGCTCAGTGGCCTCCAACAATGACACCATCTGGTGGCTACAAACAGCATGTACATACAGGACAGAGATCACCTCTCATTCTTCTAAACTCTAGAGAATATAGGCCTGGTCTACTCAATCTCTCTTCATTGCACAATCCCCCCATCCCAGGAATCAGTCTGGTGAACCTTTCTTGCACTCCCTCAATGGCAAGCATACCCTTCCTTAGGTAAGGAGACCGGAACTGCATACACTACATCAGGTGTGGTCTCACCAGGACCATATATAATTGCAGTAAGATGTCTTTATACTCACATCCTCTTGTAATAAAGGCCAACACACCATTTGCTTTTCTAATTGCTTGCTGTATCTGCATATTAACTTTCAGTGATTCGTGTACAAGGACAGCTAGCTCCCTCTGAACACCAACATTTCCAAATCTCTCACCATTTAAAAAATACTCTGCTTTTTTATTTTTCCTACCAAACTGGATGAATTCACATTTCTCCATATTATATTCCATTGCCATGTTCTTGCCCACTCACTTAGCCTGTCTATATCTCTAGAAGTCTCTTTGCTTCTTCCTCACAACTTACATTCCCAGCTAGTTTTGTATCATGTGCAAACTTGGATATATTACATTTGATCCCCTCATCCAAATCATTGATATAGATTGTGAATAGCTGAGGCCCAAGCACCAACCTTGTGGTACCCCTCTAGTTACAGCCAGCCATCCCAAAAATGACCCGTTTATTCCTACTCTGTTTTCTGTCCATTAACCAATCATCGCTAGTATATTACCCCCAATCCCGTGGGCCCTAATTTTGTTTAATAACTTTTTGTGTGGCACTTTATTGAATGCCTTCTGAAAATCCAAATACATTAAATCCACCGATTCCCCAGATCTATTCTGCTAGTTACAACCTCAAAAAAGTCTAACTCTAACAAACATGATTTCCTTTTCATTAATCTGTGTTGACACTGCCCAATCCTATTGTTGTTTTCTAAGTGCCCTGTTACCACATCCTTAATAATAGATTTCAGCATTTTTCCCACTACTGATGTCAGGCTAACTGGTCTGTAGTTCCCCCTTTTCTCTCTCCTTCCTTTCTTAAATAGTGGGGTTACATTTGCTGCCTTCCAATCTGCGGGATCCATTCTAGAATCTATGGAACTTTAGAAGATGATAATCAATGAATCTACTATCTCTATAACCGTTGGTTTTATGAAGGAGAAATCATGTTTAACAAATTTTCTGGAGTTCTTTGAGGATGTAATGAGTAGGGCAGATAGGGGGGGACCAGTGGATGTGGTTTAATTGGATTTCCAGAAGGCATTGAATAAGGTGACACATGAAAGGTTACTGCACAAGATTAAAGTTCATGGGGTTGGGGGTAATATATTAGCATGGATGGAGGATTGGCTAACTAACAGAAAACAGAGAGTTGGGATAAATGTGTCATTTTCCAGTTGGCAAACAGTAACTAGTGTGGTGCCACAGGGATCAGTGCTGGGGCCTCAACTATTTATGATCTATATTAATGATTGGATAAAGGGACCGAGTGTAAAGTAGACAAGTTTGCTGATGATACAAAGATGGGTTGGAAGGCAAGTTGTGAGGAGGACATAAAAAATCTGCAAAGGGATATAGACAGGCAAAGTGACGGTGTAAACATTTGGCAGGTGGAGTATAATATGGGAAAATGTGAGGTTATCCACTTTGGCAGAAAAATTAAAAAAGCAAATTTTTATTTAAATGGAGAAAAATTACAAAATGCTGCAATACAGAGGGACCTGGGGGTCCTTGTGCATGAAACACAAAAAGTTAGTGTCATGTATCCTACATGGTTACTGTGTGCACTATTACAAGGTGTGCCACCAGAGGGCACAGCAGTGGGAGACTTGCAAGTTACCTGTACAGGTAACCTGGCCTAGTATAAAAGGCAGGCCACCATGTGTGATCCTCACTCTGGAGTTATCAATAAAGACTAAGATAACTACAGTTCAAGTACAAAACATTGCCTCGTGGAGTCATTATCAGAGCATCTAAAGACATAGCAGTTAGTATGCAGGTACAACAAGTAATCAGGAAGACAAATGGAATGTTGGCCTTTATTGCAGTGGGATGGAATATAAGAGCAGAGAAGTGCTGCTGCAACTGTACAGGGTATTGGTGAGGCTATAGCTAGAGTATTGCATACAGTTTTGGTCTCCTTATTTAAGGGAGGATATATTTGCATTGGATGCAGCTCAGAGAAGGTTCACTCGGTTGATTCTGGAGATGAGAGGATTGATTATGAAGATAGTTTGAGAAAGTTTGGCCTATACTCATTGGAGATCCGAAGAATGAGAGATGATCTTATTGAAACATATAAGATAATGAGGGGGCTCGACAAGGTAGATGCAAAGAGGATATTTCCACTTATAGGCAAATCTAGAACTCGGGGGCATAGTTTCAGAATAACTAAGATGAGGAGGAATTTCTTCTCTCAGTGGGTTGTAAATCTATGGAATTCTCTACTCCAGAGACCTGTGGAGGCTGGATCATTGAATAATTTTAAGGTGAAGGTAGACAGATTTTTGTGCGATAAGGGACTAAAGGGTTATGGGGAGCAGGCAGAAAAGTGCAGCTGGTTCCATGATCAGATCAGCCATGATATTAAATGGCAGAGCAGGCTCGAGAGGCCAAATGGCCTATTCCTGCTCCTTTTTCTTATGTTCTTTTAAAACCCTAGGATGTGGGCCATCTGGTCCAGGGGATTTATCGGCTTTCAGTCCGATTAATTTCTCCATACAATTTTTTTTACTAATATTAATTTCTTTCAGTTCCTCATTCTCACTGGACCCTTGGTTCTCCACTATTTCCGGGAGGTTTTTTGCATCTTCCTCCATGAAGACAGACACAAAGTATTTGTTTAATTTCTCTTCCATTTCCTTAGTCTTCATTATAATTTCACCTGTCCCAGCCTATAAAGGACACACGTTTACTTTTGCTAATCTGTTCCTTTTTACATACCTATCGATAACTAACTAACCATGAGCAATACCATGGGAGATTGACTAGTTGTTATGAAACACCATATCCTCTGACTAACCATAAGCAATGCCATGGGAGATCTGCTAGTATATTTTAAAAGATGGAGGCATGAGTGATTTTCAGGCAGTAAAATTTTATTCCTAAGTTTTGTTCTTATGGCTTATAATATCATTTAAGATCCTTTTCGACATCAGTGCCTGCCAGCTATGTATTATAGTTCAGTTAATGTGTGGTGATAAATAGAGTTTTAACATGTCTATAAACCTATCACTTAGGTTTGGTTCTTATTTCTCGTTACATAAGGCAAGCAGAAATAAACCCACATTTATTTGCATCGAAATGCAATGGATAAAATTTTGACATAATCTTCTGAGTTTGTGCAACCAATAGAAATTAAAGTTAATGGATAGAAAATTGTGGGTCGTAGGCCTGTAATCCCTAAATGCACAGCCAGTAGATAAGGCTCATTGCCATATGGACTCAGAAAATCAGTGCTTTTATTCTCTTAACAAATTGGAACAAATCCCTCATATTGTTACAGTTTGGCTGCTCTGTTTAATGTTAGTCAGTATGCCTTCTCTGCTCCTCTCCCTATCTCTGACTTGTTTAACCCATGGCCCAACACTGGCCCAGGGAATTTGAGATTCTGTGTGCAAGCCCTCTTTCCACTATGATTATTTCCATAGTGTTCTGATCCCTCTGCGCATGCGTCCTGTGGAAATGTATTTTTATCCAAGCTGATACCAAACGGTATTTGTGTGCCTTTTGATTAAAATGGAGTCCTGGCCCTTCCAGAACTTTCTGCATTTTAGCAGCCAGCTTATTATGAACAGCTAAACCTGCTGTTAGATGGCTGATGGTTATCAGACAGCTAGGAGACAAGTCATGCTGAGACAAGTAACCCCCCATGGTGCTCTCCTATTGTCTACACTACAGGAGTTCCATGTCACCCCACCCTTATCTTCTAGCCATTATCTCTTTCCTTTACCTCATCCATTTGAAGCAAACAGGTAAACTGACCAGGAAATGGGATAATCTGTATTCACAATACAAGACAGGTGATAGCCCATTACCTATGACTCATGGAGTAATGGCCGTTTGGCTTTCTGATAACCCTGACAAAAGGAAATATCTTGACACCATTTCAGTACCAGGATATAGTAATTAACTCTTTATCTGTATTCACTGACTGTGAGACAGAGCAATACACAGGGAGAGGCCAGAACTTGGGTTTTACTGTATAAATATCTTGTGAAGCTGTACCATTGGGGAGGTTTCATTTTAGCCCTTGACTGAGTGAAACTTACCCCTTGCGAGCAAGTAAATTAAAAGGGAAACTTCCATCGGAGCTGTAAGTGTCGGAGTCATTCTTTTCTGAGGTCGAGATTTCGACAGTTATTGGAGGTTCCACCGAGATGCATACTCTCTGTTCTGTGAGTAAAACGGATACAGGCATAGTGCCTCTCCAGTGAAAGGCTTCGGTGGCCAAACAAGGTGAGCCTTTGCTCACAAGAGGTTTCTTCACTGTTGAATCGCAGATGTAATCTGTTGTCCACAGCTGAGGTACTGCATCTACAAGACTCGGCATTTAAAAGTTAAAGGTATTTTTTTTATAACCATTTCTTTCTCAGCTCGCCAGCAGAAGAGAACAGGTTCTGGAAAAAATCTCGAGACAGCCCGGGGAAGGTTTCAGTAGGTAAGGAAGCGCTAGTCGATCGAAAAGGGTTCCAGGTTCTTATATGATAAGATTTTTATTGTTTTTAATTCGGAAGGGGTTCTTATGTGATAAGACTATTAAAAGAAAAGAAAAAAAGAAAGCGCTAATAATCGATCGAAGGTTCTTATGTGATAAGATTTTTATTGTTTTTAATTCGGAAGGGGTTCTTTTGTGATAAGACTATTAAAAAAAAAGGAGCGCAATCGATCAAAGAGTTTGGGTACGGAACCTTAAGTTTTATCAGCTGTTATTAGGATAAGTTAAGGACTCGGTCTGTAGTGGCGTACAACGCAGACTGAGAATTTGTTTAGAGGTTATGATTTGTGTACTCACGGGAATATTGTTTGTTGTCCTTGTATTACTGTTGTGTGCAATACCTTTGTGAGTCATTGCCATTAGAGAAACGGGAAGAGTCACTAGGGAAAATTGTGATTCGGGAAAAAAAAAACACAAGGATTGATTAAGAAAAGAAACAGTAACTGATTGATCAACTACGATTGGTTCGTGCCAACATATCTCACACACCCAGACTGAGCCCGAATTAAGAGCCTTTTCAGGCCACGTAACGGCCAGGAGAAGTGGGCGTAGAGAACTCGGTTGGCCGAAAGGATTGTGAGATCAGAAACTGTGGTAAAATCTTAAATCATCCAGAATGGGGGCTGGAGCAAGTAAACCACCACCAAAAGGGACCCCAGCCCATTTTATGCTCCAGAATTGTGGTCAGTCTTCAATTGACCACCTAAGAGAATGGGTAAAATGGACTAAGGGTGAAAACAGGCCATTTCCACCCGATGGTTCATTCAATTTAGAGAGAATAACCTGTCTAGAAGAATGCCTTATAGACAGAGACCCAGGTAGAAGAGGGAAAAAAAAAGTGAATTGGTCAGCGTTTGGAGATTGGAAAAGGGAAGCTGAGGAACGACACGAGAAGAGCCTAAGAGTTAGCAAGCAGTGTACTAGAGGGAGAAAGCAGGGGGATGAACGGGTAGAGCAGGTGAATCGCCCTCGACATAACAAACACCCATCCGTTATGGTTGCTAAAGAGACAAAGGCACACTCACCTAGGGCTCCGGAGGGTTGGGATAAGGATAAGGATGAGGATGAGGACTGGGATGAGGATTGGACTCCCTACAGCCATCGACCACCGCCGTATGTTCCATCCCCGGGGGGTGCTCCAGGCCAAGGAGGAGATGATCCTCGGGCCGGAGTACAGGGAAACGGGGTAACACCCGCTCCCAACAATACAGGTGAGGCTGCAGGAAATATAAGTCAGTCACAAGGGAATCAATACCGTGACGGCCCTGCAGGGGGCACACGAAGTCATACCCGTGGACCAGAGCCCAGTGCCCTGGAGCCATCATCATCAGTATACCCAGTAAGACTTTTTCCCAGTCCACTCTCGGGGGGGGCTCCGGTCCCTATTTATCGACCATGGTCACCAAGTGAATTAAGAATAATTGTGGAAGGATTGGCAGACCCCAAAACCAATATTGAAAAGGCCATAGACCAGTTAAAAGTAATCATCTTGTGCCACGAACCCAGTATATTAGATGGTCAAATCTTACTGAAAGCATGGTTAAAGGACACAAAATTTGCCGAACTTGAGATAAAATTCAAAGATTTTAAAACCCATCGAGAGGCTCCGGATGCAGATCCCAGCACGAAGCCAGGAGAGGGGTTCTGGGGAAGATGTTGGGAAGCCTTACATTCGGTGTTCCCGAGGAAAACGAATTGGTCCAAAATTATGGAAACTACACAAAGAAAGGAGGAGGATGTTGAGGATTATGTAGAAAGAGTGCGAGAGATCATGAACCAATGTTCAGGCATGAAAATGGAGGAGGTAGAGGCTCCTATGATCAGCGCCGTGGTAAACGGGCTACGGCCCGAACTCAGAGATCCCTTTAAACTAGTTTGTCTCGGATGGCGACAGGAATCGCTATCCAAGGTTGTATCTATGTTAAAGGACATACAAGAGCGAAATAGAGAATCTAAAAGCAAGGTCACCATGTTTGTAGGACAAGCAGCTCCAATGACACCCACCCCGGTGACACCGTCCTACGCCCCACCCCAGGGTAGAGGAAGAGGGCGAGCCAGAGGAGGATATTACAGGGGAAGAGGGAGAGGAGGTGCAGGGCAGGAACAATATTATACCTGTCACAATTGTGGTCAGATTGGACACTGGGCTAGAACTTGCCGGGCAAAACAGCAACAACCAAATTATGATTGGACTCAACAGGCAGGTAATAGAGCACACCCTCCCCCTTCAGAACCCAACCAGTATGCGACCCAAGTCCAGGTACATGCTAGACCTCAGACTAATTTCTCTGTGCAAGATCCATTTGGATCACAGAATCAAAAGCAATTCGGCCAACCACCAAATTGCCCGTATAATGATCAATGACGCCCAATCCCAGACCCGAGTGCTGCGAACAAACAGCTTCCTGTCGTTTCGTTAAATGCCATAGGAGAACCTGAAGTAAAAATACGAATACAAGGAAAGGATGTCCCATTCCTAGTGGATACTGGTGCCACCTATTCGGTCCTTTCAAGGGAGGATACGAGGGGAATTCCCACTTCCACTAATCAAACCTCAGTGATTGGACTATCTGGACACGCACAGCAAATGTTTTTCTCCAACCCTATCAATGTACAAATAGAGGATTACGAAGATAGTCATTCATTCCTACTGTCTAAAGAGGTTCCAGTGAATCTGTGTGGACGTGACCTGTTATGTAAAATGAATGCCACGATCCTCTGTTCCCCAGCTGGTCTGGAGGTTCGAGTCCCCATAGATAAATGTGGCGCATATCCACTACTTCAACCCACAACTCCCATATTGTATGCCTGGGAAAATTTGGACCCCACACTAAGCAAAACCCTATCCTATTTGGTTGGTTCATATTGGTGTGTAACAAGGTTAATCACAGACTACCTCAAATCTCAAACCTTGGGCAAGTGGTACGAAACCTTACACTGCACAGCATATTGTGACAACACGGGATCAGACGCTGCAGCACAAATCTTTTATCAACCATTCCTGCACCAGAAACATCAATTGATGATCGAAAAAATCTTTATCGGACCCGAAGGGATAGCGGCAGGGGTTGAATTATCCTCCCACAGTCAGAGCTTGTTTAGGGTTAAAGGGAGCGTTCCACACTGCACCCTTGCGGTTGCAGGCACACATAAACCCCAGGATTTAGGACAGATGGTTAAAAGAATGCAAGGATCCCCAGTACAAGAGGAATGGCACACACGTAATGGAACTTTGGGGCAACATGAAAAGGGGGGAGGCTATTCTGTCAAGTTGAATGGGAAAGTATACTTCGATGCTGTCTTAGAAGAAAGGATGCTCTCAGCCACTAGCTTCCCAGTACGACAAAGCACAGCAGAGCTTCTTGCTAAAGTTCCAGAACAACTATGGTCTACACACGCTAATGAAGTAGGGAGGATGCTTACTGCACAACCCTATAAGGTAGCAATCAATTCAACCGCCCCGCTCCCCAAGAAGCCCCAATACCCCTTGTCCCCAGCCGCAGAACAAGGTATTGAGCCAGTCATTAAGTCCCTGCTGGCCCAGGGAGTAATCGTTCCAACTAGAAGTCCATGTAACACACCGATCTTTCCGGTGCAGAAGCCCAATAGTGACAAATGGAGATTTGTCCAAGACCTACGAGCCGTGAATCATTCGGTATTCCCAACTTATCCAGTGGTACCCAACCCGGCAATTATACTTGCCAGTATTCCGGCATCATCAACGTATTACACAGTAGTTGATCTGTGTTCAGCATTTTTCTCAATACCTATTCACCCAGAGTCTCAATTCCTGTTTGCCTTCACGTATAAAGGACGCCAATATACGTGGACAAGACTCCCGCAGGGATTTACCGAGAGCCCTACCATATTCTCACAGTGCCTAAAGAGGGATCTGGAAGATGTAATTTTACCAGCAGGTTCTACACTTGTGCAGTATGTTGACGACTTATTGCTCGCCTCACCCTCCAAATTGGCCTGCGAAACGGACTCCCTTGTGTTATTAAAAGCTCTGGCCTCGAAAGGACACAAGGTGTCAAAGGCAAAGTTACAATTTGTCTCAGAAAAGGTTCGGTATCTAGGGCACGAATTGGTCAGGGATACGAGACAATTGACACAAGACCGAGTAAAAGCAATCTGCTCTGCCCCACTACCAGTAACCAAGAGAGAAATGAAACACCTCCTCGGCATGACAGGATACTGCCGGCAATGGGTTATGAGTTATTCCGAGATCGTTAGACCACTGTTAGACATGTCCATGCCCGCACTACCAGAGAAGTTGATTTGGAATGAGGTATCCCGGAATGCTTTTCAGAACCTTAAACAGTCCCTCACTTCAGCACCCGCCTTGGGATTACCAGATTACACTAAGCTATTCAACTTATTTGTGCATCACAAGTCGGGTTTTGCACAATCTGTTTTGACTCAGTTACATGGGGACAGGCAGCGACCGGTAGCATATTTCAGTACCCAACTAGACCCAGTGGCACGCGGACTACCAGGATGTCTTCCTTCGTTGGCAGCAGCTTATTATGCTATGCAACAGGCTCAGACAATAACTCTAAATCATCAGACCATTTTATATATCCCACACTCTGTCGAGATTTTACTTACTAAATGTGCCACCCAACACCTAACCTCCGCAAGAACCACTAAATACGAGGTCGAACTGTTATCAAATCCGAACCTTGTCATCAAACGATGTACTACCTTAAATCCAGCCACTCTACTCCCCACGGAAGACGACGGCGAACCCCATTCATGTGAAATGGTAACCGAATTAGTGACTAAACCACGTATCAATCTAACAGATGTACCAATGTGTAACCCTGAGCTAGTGTACTATGTTGACGGATCAGCCTTACGAAATGATAGGGGCCAACCTAGAGCGGCTTATGCAATTGTAACTCAGTTTAATGTTGTCGAAACAGCCTCTCTTCCAGACTCCTTTTCAGCCCAACAAGCCGAATTGTTTGCGTTAACTCGAGCCTGTATTCTGGCTGAAGGACACACAGTTAATATCTACACTGACTCCAGGTATGCTTTTGGGGTATCACATGACTATGGACAAATTTGGAAGATTCGCGGGTACCTGACTTCTTCAGGAACCCCTATCAAAAATGCAGAACAAGTGGAAAATCTCCTGCGAGCCATTCAATGCCCCTTAAAACTTGCCATTATCAAATGCCAAGCACATACAGGCCAGTCGAATGAGGTGGCACTCGGGAATGCCAGAGCTGATAATGCAGCTAAGTCAGCAGCTCTGTCGAAAGGGGGGATGCAGGTGTCATTGTTCCCACTAAGGAAAAATAATTGCTCAGACCCGCCACCCACTATTAATGACGTGCTGGCCTTTCAGACACAGGCCAGTACGGAGGAGGTGGTGACCTGGACGAAGGATCAATGTTATAAAAATCCAGAAGGAATATGGGTTCACCATGACGGCCGCGTGGTGGCCCCTAGATCCTTAATTCCATGGATTGCCCGATGTGTTCATACATTCACACATGCAGGCAAAGGGGGATTGGCAGATTATATTTTGGCAACTTGGTATGCACCAGGTATTTCGGCAATTGCAAAAGAAATCTGTGAAAATTGTGTTACCTGTCAGACAATGAATCCGGGTAAGACGGAAAAAGTAGAATCTGCCTCCCACCCAAATCCAGTCGGGCCTTTTGTACATTTACAAATGGATTTTATTGAATTACCTATGTGTATGGGATTCAAGTATGTATTAGTTATTGTAGATGTGTTCTCTAGATGGATTGAAGCCTTTCCATGTAAAAAGGCCGATGCCACTACTGTTGCTAAATGTTTGTTAAAAGAAATTGTACCGCGCTTCGGAATCCCTGCTCAGTTTTCTAGTGATAACGGGTCACATTTCACGGGAACTGTTATAAGAGAAATGTGTAAAGCTTTACAGATTAATCAACGTTTTCATTGCAGTTATCATCCACAATCAGCTGGACTTGTTGAAAGATATAATGGAATGCTTAAAAATAAGCTGGCAAAACTATGCAATGACACTGGACTGAAATGGACAGAACTGCTGCCCTTAGCTTTGATGGTAATGCGATCTGCAACCAACAGAACAACAGGCTTGTCACCACATGAGATAGTTATGGGACGTCCCCAACGACTACCTTTTACAGCACCATTTACTGCAAAACAGATGGACATCCACAAAATGGAGGAAAATATGTTGAATTATTGTATTGCACTAACCAAATGTATTTCCAGCTTTCATTCACAGGTAAAGGAAGCCCAAGTCAAGCCAGCGGAAGGGAAATGTCATAACCTGGAGCCAGGGGAATTCGTTTACATCAAGATTTTTAAAAGGAAAAGCAGTCTACAGCCAAGATTCGAAGGACCATACCAGGTCTTGCTGGCGACCAATACTGCAATCAAGGTAAAGGAAAGACCAACATGGATCCACGCATCCCATTGCAAACGGGCACCCGACCAGGAGAAAGGGACGAAGGAATCAGAGGAACAGAAAAAGGAAGACTGAATAAGGAACTGTATGGACTATGGGGACTGATGGTGCTGGGATTGACAGGGTTTTACTTCACATTATTGATTACACCAGGGGTACAGACCCACCACCGAAGGGAATTGCACGTAAACGTATTTATGGCACTGAGTCATAGGTATGCTCAAGAAAGAAACTTGTCGAGTTGCTGGATATGTTCCCATGTACCTGTCCACTCCAGGGGGGGTATTCCCCTGAGATCTGTCCCCTTTAACGAATCAGAAATGGTAGAATGGTTGACAGTGCAAAACAGGACAAAACTAACTAAGGGACCAGAAACGAAGGAGCAAACAGAATGGAGGTCGGCAGGGTATAAACTTACAGCCTTCCAGGGATGGTACCAGCCCAATTATGATAATAACCATCAGCCTCCCTTCCTAAGCATTACTCCCAGAATAAGAAATCCTGAGGGTATAATATGCCTAGTGAGTAATGAGACAAAAGGACCAGAAATGGGACGCAGCAAGTGTTCCCAAATGATTAAATGGCAAGCCACAACTAATCCGACTGAGAGAAAGATAGCAACCGTTGGCTGGACAACGGTCCCTAACAAAGCCCCAGGTGAAGGGTGGGAAGGTGAGACCACTCGAGTAGGGACAGTGCGAAAGGACCAGGAGCTGACGTCCTATAATTGCACCTACTTTATTTGTGGCCATAAAGCCTACCCATGGTTACCAGCCAACTGGACAGGGTCCTGTTACTTAGGATATGTGGTACCCCTTATCAGATCAGTAAGGACTCTAAGGGAGGCCTATGGAAGCCACAGATTTAAACGGGATTTGACGTGGCTAAACGGAATATTCAAGGTAATGGTGCCACCCTATGGAATAGCATCGACCGAATGGCAGTTACGGGAACTGGCTAACTTAGTAGAATCAGTAGCCAACGCAACTTCCCAAGCCTTTGAAGGGATAAATGACGAAATGGTAGCTATTCGAACAGTGGCTCTCCAAAATCGTATGGCCTTAGATTATCTCCTAGCCAAGGAGGGAGGGACATGCGCATTAATAGGTGAAGAATGCTGTACATATATCCCAGATAAATCAGAAGATATCGGCAGTCTAGCTGAAAACATCAGGAAAAAGGTAATAGAGTATAAACAGACAGTTGGCCAGGACGGTATCACCTTGTGGGGTTGGGCATCAGGATGGTTGGGAGCCCTGGGGAAATCTGTGGTACAGGGTTTGATCATATTCCTGCTGATAGTCTTCGCCCTGTATCTATTATTTGTCGTCATTAAGTGTTGCTGTGCCAGGGTTGGAGAAACTATGTTACCTACCGAGACCACGGCTAGAGTTATGGTAGCAACAACTGCTGAAGGCTCTTGTGTAGAAATGGAAATGGAGAGACTGTACAAGATCAGAATGGATTGAGTTGTCCTTGTGAAGGACAAAATGGGGGAATGTGGAAATGTATTTTTATCCAAGCTGATACCAAACGGTATTTGTGTGCCTTTTGATTAAAATGGAGTCCTGGCCCTTCCAGAACTTTCTGCATTTTAGCAGCCAGCTTATTATGAACAGCTAAACCTGCTGTTAGATGGCTGATGGTTATCAGACAGCTAGGAGACAAGTCATGCTGAGACAAGTAACCCCCCATGGTGCTCTCCTATTGTCTACACTACAGGAGTTCCATGTCACCCCACCCTTATCTTCTAGCCATTATCTCTTTCCTTTACCTCATCCATTTGAAGCAAACAGGTAAACTGACCAGGAAATGGGATAATCTGTATTCACAATACAAGACAGGTGATAGCCCATTACCTATGACTCATGGAGTAATGGCCGTTTGGCTTTCTGATAACCCTGACAAAAGGAAATATCTTGACACCATTTCAGTACCAGGATATAGTAATTAACTCTTTATCTGTATTCACTGACTGTGAGACAGAGCAATACACAGGGAGAGGCCAGAACTTGGGTTTTACTGTATAAATATCTTGTGAAGCTGTACCATTGGGGAGGTTTCATTTTAGCCCTTGACTGAGTGAAACTTACCCCTTGCGAGCAAGTAAATTAAAAGGGAAACTTCCATCGGAGCTGTAAGTGTCGGAGTCATTCTTTTCTGAGGTCGAGATTTCGACAGTCCTAGTTTGGGACTGTGCATGCGCACTCAATCCGTTTATGCTGTGAATGTCAAAGGCCAATAGTTAGACTCTCGCTTGGTACCTGTATCGCGCAAATGTTACTTGCCACTTATCAGCCCAAGCTTGAATATCTTCTAGGTCTTGCTGCATGCGGGCACGGACTGCTTCATTATCTGAGGAGTTGCGAATGGAACTGAACACTGTGCAATCATCAGCGAACAACCCCACTTCTGGTATTATGCTGGAGGGAAGGTCATTGATGAAGCAGCTGAAGATGGTTGGGCCTAGGACAATGCCCTGAGAAACTCCTGCAGCGATGTCCTGGCTGTGATGATTGGCCTCCAACCATCACAACCATCAACTATATGGCTCCAGCCAGTTTGATCTGATCTGAAACTATCACATTTAGCACAGTGGTAGTGCCACACAATGTGATGGAGGGTAACCTCAGTGTGAAGACAGGACCTCATCTCCACAATGACAGTGCAATGATCACTGCTACCAATACTGTCATGGACAGGTGCATTTGCGACAGGTAGATTGGTGAGGATGAGGTCAAGTAGGTTTTTCCCTCATGTTGGGTTTGCTGCAGGCCCAGTCTGGCAGCTATGACCTCCAGGACTCAGCCCGCTCAGTCAGTAGTGGTGCTACCGAGCCAATCTTGGTGATAGACATTGAAGTCCCTCACCTCTGTGCTCTTGCTACCCTCAGTGCTTCTTCAAATTGGTGTTCAATATGGAGGAGTACTGATTCATCAGCTGAGGGAGGGTGATAGGTGGTAATCAGCATGCCCATGCTTGACCTGATGCCATGAGACGTCATGGGGTCCTGAATCAATGTTGAGGACTATCAGGACCACTCCCTCCCGACAATATGCCACTGTGCTGCCATATCGGTCCTGCTCGTGGGACAGGACATACCCAGGGATGGTGTTGGAGGTGTCTGGGACATTGACCGAAAGGTATGTTTTTATGTCAGGCTGTTGGTTGACGAGTCTGTGGGACAGCTCTGCCAATTTTGGCCCAAGTTCCTAGAGGTTAGTAAGAAGGACTTTGCAGGGTCGACTGGACTGGGTGTGCCTTTGCCTTGGTCAGTGTCAGATGGCCCATTCAGTTTTACTCTTATTATTACTTTCATAGCGGTTTCGTACATTTGCTTGCTGGGCCATTTCAGAGGGCAGTTGTTGTAGGTCTGGAGTCACATATACTCCAGACTGGGTCAGGCCAGCAGATTTCCTTCCCTAAAGGCCATTAGTGAACCAGATGTGTTTTTATGACAATCTGATCGTTTCACTATTACTGTGCTAGCTTTTTATTCTAGATTTATTTAATTAACTGAATTTAAATTCCCCAGCTGCCATGGTGGGATTTGAACTCACATCTCCTGCTTCTAGCTTATTGGTACATGCCTGTGGATTACTAGTTCAGTAACATAACCACTATGCTACCATTCCAGTAAGTGTTCCTCATCCTACAAAGTCCTAGTCTGCTCTATGAAAGCAGTAGTGTTAGCAATATGAGGTCTGGAGCCTGGTTATCACAATGGATGGATCAAAGTACACGTTACAAAGATCTTGATTACTCTCCAGTAGGCAGGATCAAATTACACATTCCTGACAAACTTGGCATCTTTTGTCCTTCAAGAGAGCCAATCAGAAATGTGGTCTTGTCCTCCAAGGGACCCAATCAGAAATTTGGTGTTGCAAAAAGACACGACTCTTTTAAAAAAAACTTTGAAGCTCCTCAACTGTGAAACCGAAACAAACCCGAATGTTAGAGCAACAAAGCTCCTCAGTTGTCATGTATAGTTGCATTGCTGTAACATAAACCCTGCATAATAGATGATTAAAGGGTGTTGAATTGTACACGTGTTACTTCTGCTGCCCTGTCTTCCCCTTTTTATTCCTCTTCATCTTATTCCTCCTTCTATTTTTATTTTTTATCTATACTGTTATTAATTTCTAGATTCTCTTTTCAGCAGTCCCCCAGATCCGAGGATGACTTGCTTTCACAGCAAAATGAATTAAGAACATAAGAAATTGGAACAGGAGTAGGCCATACGGCCCCTCGAGCTTGCTCTGCCATTTAATACAATCTTGGTTGATCCAATCATGGACTCAGGTCCACTTGCCTGCCCGCTCCCCATAACCCCTTATTCCCTTATCGGTTAAGATTCTAAGGTGACTGATGAGACCAATGCGGGTCAGATCCCGAACTTCATTTTAAAGGGTGGAAGATGCCTGTGCGTGAATTCTTTTAATGTGGCGTGGCCGTTGCAAACCAGCTACCACACGGACTTGACAGAGCAAGCCTAGGTCCAATGGCAAGGGGATCCAAGGCGATTGGAGACCAGGCTCTACGGCATGGGCCTAGTGCACACACATACATATTCTTACTGACTCCCTTCCTCCCTCAGGTCTTTTCTCTCTGGTTTTCAGAGATTGCAGTGTAGGTGAACACATTAACCTTGGAGCAGCTTGCGTATAGAATACTGACACTACACCGGGCCCCCTGGCTCCAGCTCCAGCACGCTGCTGTCCATTCGCAGGCTCTGCTGCACTTTTTCCACTTTTTCTCCAGCCGCTCACAATTTGGTTGTTAGTTACCACACATAATCTGGCTTCCTAACCCGACCTTGCTGCTGGTCTCGTGTTCCAACCTTCCTGCTGACCCAAGCTTCCCTGGGGCCCGACGTTGCTGGCCCGTGATGAACCTTTCCTGACCCCCGATTTCATTGCTGGCCCGTGGTGAACCTTTCCTGATTCTATTCTATTTCTATATGATATATTCCAAACTATCCATTGCACACCTTTAATGAAAACAGAAAATGCTGGAAAACACAACTAACTATTTGCAATATTTTCTGCTTTTATTGCACAAATCCAAAATGTGTAGCTTTTTATAATCTCACTTATATCGCTCTAAGTTTTTGCAGTATTGCCATTAAACAGAAAAACAGTCTATGTTATTCAATCAGACATTATTTCTCAATAGTCCAAATTCACTTTGTGGTCTATATTTCCATTTTTATTAGCAAGAAATATTGATGCATGTTAGTTCCATAAAGTTCGATATGCTTTGAAAACGCTTTCTGAGTTTCATGCCTTGCAGACTTACGTCTCATTTGAGCTTTTCTACTCATCCTATGCTGCTGTTGCAGTGGAATTTTGATGTCTGTAGTTCATTTTGCCTTTTTGGGCTGGATTTTCATCATTTACCCCTACCACTGGTTTTCCGGTGATATTTCGGTGCTATTTAAAAATCGTGTTTTTTTACCAAAATACCACTTTCACTCAAGACTGCTGATAGGGCTAACTTTATTTCATTCTTATTTTTGATCATGAGGGTAAAATGGGTGGTATTTTTGCGGGTAGTAAAAATGGCAATAAAGATTAATTTACCTCTGGTGGTAATTTTCGTTGGTATATCAGTGGCATTTGCTGTCAAATTTATCTGTTTGTCTGTTGTGAAGTGCTTTGGGATGGTTTACTATGTTAAAGTACTATAAAATAAAATGTATTATTATTATTTATTATTATATCGGTGTTGGAGTTTTGGTCGTAGGTAAGAGAAGTACAGGCTGGGGGCTGATGTATTGATGTTTTTGTTCTTGCTGTTGATGTTGTAGTTCTTGTAATTGTTCTTGTTGTGTTATTGTTGTTATATTGTTGTTGTTGCAAAAAGTTTTAAATCGTTGAAGTTAAAAAATTATTTATTTATTGACTTTTCCATTTTTGAAAGTTTACAACATTTTATAAAATGTTGTTAAACCTAACCATTCTTGTACTGCATCTAACTTTTAGAAAATTAAGGGTAAAACTCAACGATAGAGTGGGCGGTAAAGGTGAAACGGAACTCTCACTGTTCAAGCAAAACATTGATTTATGAGTTGCTGATGTCCTCAAATATCCTCAAATGTTCTCAAAATGTTCTCAAAATGTCCTCAAATGGCTCCAATTTTCTTAAATATCCTTAAAATGTCCTCCAATTTTCTCAAATAATCCACTTAAAGCCTCAAATAACCTTAAAATCTAACTTTGAACTCACATAAAGATGTCTGTGTAAAACTCAGCCTTCTCTCATGTGGAATGGACTGCAGCTCTGTTTTTTAAAATGTTGTGTGTAGCACTGGATTTAATAGATAATATCAGATAAGACAGCACTTTACTCAGTGATAATTTAGGCCAGTGGTAAAAATGGTGGTATTGATGAATTTACTTCTGGTGGTAATTTTCGGTGGTATTTCGGTGTTGCACACTTAGGGCCCAAGTTTCGGCCTCAGTTGCTCCTGATTTTTTGGAGCAACTGGTGTAGAACGGAGTATCTTAGAAATTCAAATTCTCGGCATTTAGTTTGCTCCAGTTCTAGTCAGTTAGAACAGTTTCACTTTGGAACAGAATTTTTTTTTCAAAAGGGGGCATGTCCGGCCACTTACACCTGTTTTCAAAGTTTCGGCAGTGAAAACTTACTCCAAACTAACTTAGAATGGAGCAAGTGAAAATTTTTGTACGCTCGAAAAAACCTTGTCTACACTTTAGAAAATCAGGCGTAGGTTACAAATCAGGCGTATGGAATGGCGGCGGGGGGGGGGGGGGTTAAAGGGAAGTTTACAAACATTAAACAATTCAATTTTACAAAAAGAGTCATCATCAATAATAAATGATAAATACATCAATAAATCAATCAATAAATCAATCAAAAAAAATTAATAAAAAATAATTTAAAAAAAAATCAATAAATAAACATTTTCTACTGACTGTCTGCAGCACCGGGAGTCCTCCAACAGCATGCTGGGATGGCCCCCCCCCCCCCCGTGTGTCTCTGTTAGAGTCTCTATCTCTCTGTTTGCCTGTGTGTGTCTCTCTCACTCTCTGTCTGTCAGTGTCTGTGTTTCTGACATCGAGGGGTGGAGGGGAGGGGGAGGATGGAGAGGGGGGGGTGGAGGAGTGGAGGGGAGGGGGAGGAGGAGTGGTGGAGTGGGGGAGAGGGCGTGGGGGGGAGGGGGTGACAATGGAGGGAGAGGAGGGGGGGTGAGAAAGGAGGGAGGGGAGGGGGGTGAGAAGGGAGGGAGGGGAGGGGGGGTGAGAAGGGAGGGGGTGAGAGGTAGGTGGAGGGAGGGGAGGGGGGAGAGAAGGGAGGGAGGGGAAGGGAGGGGAAGGGAGGGGGAGAGAAGGGAGGGAGGGGGGAGAGAAGTGAGGGAGGAGGTGGAGTGAGAGAAGGGAGGGGAGAGGTGGATGAGAGAAGGGAGGGAGGGTGGGGAGTGGGGAAGAGAAGGGAGGGAGGGGAAGGGGAAGAGAAGGGGAGAAGAGAGAGAGAGGAGGGAGAGAGAGAGAGAGAGAGAGAAAGAAAGGAGAGGGAGACTGAACGGGCGGGGCCCGGCCGGACCCAAGACTTCGAGCTTAGGCTTACCGGATTGACAGGTAGGTGGAATCGGATCCGGGATCCGGGGGGTCGGGAGTGCGGATCTGGGGGAGTGTGGGTCGGGGCGGAGGGGAGGGGGGGGTGGTCGGTCGGGGGGCGCGGAAGTCGGTCGGGGAGCAGGGGGGAAGGTTGGGAGCGGGGAAGCGGAGGTCGGCTCGGGGGGGGGGGGGGGGGGGAGGAGCGGGAGTCAAGTCGGGTCTGCTCCGGTCCGGAGGAAGCAGGAGCTGGGCGTGGGAGGCAGCCTTATGCATGCAGCCCCAGTGAGGCCATTCGGCCAGGGCTTGGGGCTGCGTACTTCGGGCCCCTCCCACACAGTTATGGGCGCCTGGAGCTACTGCACATGTGCATGTGCAGAGGTCCCGGCACTGTTTTCAGCGCAGGGACCTGGCTCCGCCCCCTACAGCTCGTGCTGCGCTGCGCCTGACTCACGAGGACCAGCAGGGAGCTGGAGAATCTGGAAGCTTTTTTTAGGTGCAATTTGTGGCGTGAAAAATGGGCGTCCAGGTCGGGGCTGCGCCGTTCTAGGCGCGGCCTGAAACTTGGGCCCTTAATGACGTCATAAACACGGCAAAAAAATAAAATCGGTGGTATTTTTTATTACCGGTGGTAAATCATTGATGAATTTAATACCGGTGGTATTTTGGTGCTAAATTATGAAATTGACGATATTTTGGTGGTAATCTATGATGAATTTACCACCGGTGATATTTACGGTGGTAAATGTGCAATAAATTATTGAAAAAATTATGAAAATCCAGCCCTGCTTAGTTCTTTAATGAATGTAGATTGTTTTCCAAATCTTATTTCAGCTCTAAGGGGGGGAAGTTGGGCTCTGCGACCGGGCATGGCAAGATTACCAACACCCGAGAATTTCCCTCGTAGGTACGCGCCGATAGTAAACACTAATGACATTGTGACATCATCTGGTGCGCAGCCTGGTTTAGTGCTCCAAGGGAAGTGGTAGCGCTTGACTTAGTGCTCCACTTTCCTCCTGGAGCATTAAACTGGAAATTTGTATCCACTAGAGTTGTGTAGCGCCTGCCGATACTTTTGCGCTCCTGCAAAAGTTACCGTGCCGAATGGGACACTACGCAATTTCTAGCTCAAAGGACTTTGATAGGTTAATCACCATAGAAATGAAAGGGGAAGTTTAACATGGATGAGCATGTGGGATTGGGTGCAGGTGGGGGGGTTAAATCGAGAAAAATTCCAATCGTGTCGAGAAGCCAGCTCCAATTTGCCAACTAATGGGTTTTATGGAGGCAGACAAGGGGCGGGCAGCCAACCCACTCCCAGGAGGCGGATTGGCATTTTAAATATACTAATGAGGCAGCAGCCTCTGAGTTAACCAGCTTTGCAGGTTTTACATTGCAGGTTACCCAGACCTCGGGAAACCTGGCAGCTGAAGCGAGGCGAGGACAGTTTCAGGGAGAATGTAAGTACCTGCTTGTGGACCATGATGAGCAGAGGCGCTACCCCCGGCCTGGCAAGCTCCCCCGCATCAAACCTCACCATACAAGGACCACTGGGGTCAGGGATTGAACTCCCCCCCTCCCAATAAGATTGCTGATCGGCTTCCCCCTGGATTCGACACTTTCCTCCGCCCCTTGGAGTCGGGCATCGAACCTATCCTGGGGTTGGATGCTCCCCCAGTGTCAGGGATCGGTTACCTCCCACCCCGGGATCGGACCCCTCCTCCCGGGATTGTGCTTCGGACCTACCTGGTCCTGTGGCCTGCTAGGGAGAACTCGGCACCCGACTGGAAGCCAAGCCTGTCAAACAGGCTGACATCCAGGCGGGGAACCTGTCAGGGACCAAAGATGCATGCTGTGGAATTAAAACACCACAACGTGATGGGTACTCCGGAATTCTGGATTTCCCATCCAAAACTCCACCCCACACCCCCCCGCCACCTGCCTACATAACCCACCCTTGTTAATATCCGAACCTAAATGTCCCAGTGATTTTCATCTTTCAGCTCTGGTATTCATCACCTTGATAAGCATCCTTATATACAAACATACTTACATAAATATATTGTCAGCTGTGGCTCAGTGGGTAGCACTCTCGTATCTGGGTCAGGAGGTTGTGGGTTCATATACCAATCCAGGGACTTAGGCACACAAAAATATCTAAACTGGCAGTGCAGTACTGAGGGAGTGCTGCACTGTCGGAGGTGCCGTCTTTCAGATGAGACTTTAAACTGAGGCCCTGTCTGCTCTCTCAAATGGACGTAAAAGATCCCATTGAACTATTTTGAAGATGATCAGAGGAGTTATCCCCGGTGTCCTGGCCAATATTTATCCCTCAATCAACATCACCAGAAACATATTATCTGGTCATTATCACATTGCTGTTTGTTGGAGCTTGCCGTGCGCAAATTTGCTGTTGGGTTTCCTACATTATAACAGTGACTACATTCCAAAAGTACTTCATTGGATGTAAAGCACTTTGAGACGTCAGGTGATCGTGAAAGGCGCTGTATAAATCCAAGTGTTTCTTTTTTCTTTCTTTCGCACACATATATATAAACATACATACAAATATAAACATACATAAATAGATATACATATATACTAACATACATAGACCCTTGGATATAATATACAAATACACAAACACATTCGTAAATATACACAAACATACATATGCACACTCGTAGTCATGCAAGGAATTTACCCTCTGAGCATTGTTTTAACCATACTGTTACTTCATTTCAATGTGAGCTAACTTTCAACGGCATGAGAACTGAATCTGCAATTATTCTGCAGCTGAAAAGTCACTCAGGATATCAGGAAGCAATTGCATTTCACTTTCTGTGAGAAATGAATAAATGTAGCAGGCGATCTCCAATTTAGTGACTGACAACACAAAGCTGCAGGTCACAGTGCAATTATCAATTACAATATATTTCTTGCATCTAGAAGTGCTGTTATTAAGGCCATACAATGTAGAATGTTCTGTCACTGAGAACTCATTAATCTCCGTTTCTCTGAGATGCACAATGCAGAGTTATTTTATTGAACCATGAGTTTTTTTTAATGATAGTCCTATTAAAATCTGGCAACTCTTGCTTCCTCAAACAGAAACAGATAATAGAGGACAAGTATCTCTGCATTTCTTAAATACTGGGTGAAGCCAGTCATATTCATGCACAGTATATCCTTTCAAATTGTCAAGTAAACATTTTTTGCATCAATTTAATCTCCAAATGTTCTACACAGTTTGCATAATAAAGATTGACTGGACAAACTGTCTTGCTCGCTCACCATGGAGTGGTAATGATGTTCGCATTATGAGATTCCCACTGTAAGTCATACAGTAGAAGTCTCCCATTGGATGTATATCCATGGTGAGCAAATTATTCCTGTTATTAAGGGCTCCAACAACAACAACAGTAACAACTTTCATGCATATAGTGCTTTAACATAGTAAAACGTATCAAGATTATTCACAACTGCGTGCTCAGACAAAAATGGATGCCAAGACAAAGAAGGAGATATTAGAAGGGGTTTTTAAAAGGTTGGTCAAAGAGGTCGACTTTAATTAGGCTCTTCATTGGGGGGAGAGAGATGGAGAAACAGAGAGCTTTAATAGGGGAATTCCAGAGTGTAGGGCTCAGATGGCAGATGGTGGGCAATGTGGGAACAAAGAGGAAAGGGACACATACGAATCCAGGGTCTGAGGAAAGGAGAGTTCTGCACAAAATTAGGTGTAAGCCTCTGTGGTAGTACTCCTGCATCTGAGTCAGAAGGTTGTGGGTTCAAGTCCTACTCCAGAGACCTGAGCACATAAAACTAGGCTGATAGTTCAGGGCAGTGCTGAGGGTGTGCAGCACTGTCAGATGTACCTTCTTTCGGATGTGCGTTTCCCACATTGTGGTCCCGATTTTGTCGACCGAGGTGGGGTCGGTGCGGCCGGGGACTGTAGCAAGATCCCAGCCCACTGCCAGCTCCATCACACTCTGTTGAAGTGATCTTATGATCTTATTAAGCCCGCCCAGCGAGGTTCCCGGACAATTAAAATGAAACGGGTCTGATAACGTCATTTGATGACGTGTCATCAGTCAGTTTCCTTAAAGGGACCATGTCCAAATTGATTTTGACAGTTGTGCTGTCAGTGTTCCACAGCATTGAGGTACTGCAAACACTGACAAGCACTGCACAGATTGGCATGGCTACACCCAGGCTCTCACATGACTCCCTCCATATGCTTCTGAGGGAGTCACAGCATGTAGGGAGGTTCTCTTCCCTTCCAGTGGGCAGAAGAGACCTCCATAGGAGATCAATGCAGCCTGGTTGCACATTGCACAGGAGGACACAAGTAGGGATGTCGTCAGGAGGACTTGGGTGCTGTGACACAAACCTTTCAATGATCTCAGTAGATCACGAAACGTTACTGCAAAGCCACACTCAACCTCATCCTGCTGTGCCACTCATTATATCCCCATCACTTCACCTTCCCTTCCCTACTCCTGTACACCCTTATTCACACAAACTTACCTTGCACCTCCACCCATCCCTCTCTATCTACATTATCACATCCCTATCGCACTAGCCATCCCTCACACTCACCCTCATCCTCGTGTAGTCATACCAACTAACAACACACAAGGGTAGGCACTTACGTGTTTTATTGAATGTTCATGTAAAGTTTCTGTTAATGTGTTGTCAAACATTGAAATCTTTATTTTCAACACTTTGGGCTGGACTTTCCACTTTTTTTGTATCGATACCGCCCACTTAATGTCCATTTTAACACTGAGATGAGGTGTAGCGCCCAGATATCATCCATTTAGGCACAAAATGGAAACTAATGCCCACTTATCGCTCACTTATTGCCCAGCATTACTTTCAGCATGTAATTAATGCTGAGAAATAATTCTACCGCCCGCCTACTTTTTTGGGGCATAAATATCAGAATGGCTGAAATTAACGGCCATAATATCGCCGAGCGTTACTTTCAGTGTGTAATTAATGCCAAGATTTAATAATACCGCCCGGCCACTTCTTTTTTCTCGTAAAGATCAGATTGGCCGAAACTAACGGCCATAATATCGCCGAGCGTTATTTTCGGCACATCGCCCACATATCGCCGAAAATATCGCTCGCCAAAAAACCCACTGAGAAAAAGTTGCTCTCACCTGAACTAAACCCAGCGGTATGGACGACATTTTGTAAATCGGAGGTCGGTTCATATAAAAGGTTGCTTCAACTTCTGGGGAGTTTTGATGTACTCTGGAGGTCTTTTAAGGTGATTTGAACATCTGAACAAACATCTTAGCATACTGTGGACAATTTGAATTTATTTTAGGTGTCTTAGTAGGTAAATTTATTGTTTGTGAATAATAGGTATAATATTGATTGTTATTGTAATAGGGCCTGTAATTTCTCAGTCTGTCTTGATGACTACGCACATGCTGCAGTCTAAAGATGGCCAAAGGTATATTCAACATCATTATGTGCCCAATCAAAGACATGCCAGACTGCTGAAGAGAATGAGACCTTACTCCCTGTCCACTTACAGAGAGAAGCGATCTTACCTGAACTTGCCCAATAACACGTGCCTTAGAAGACTGCGCTTCCGCAAAGAGGTTATCAGTGAGATATGCCAGCTCATCAGGGGAGATGTGCACCGAGACCACAGAACGTGACGGAGCTGCGGTCGTTCCTGGGACTCCTCAATTATTTTGGTAATTTCCTACCCTGGTTAAGCACCTTGCTAGAACCTCTACATGTGTTGCTACGCAAGGGAGATGACTGGGTATGGGGGAAATCACAAGCGACTGCTTTTGAGAAAGCCAGAAATCTGTTATGTTCCAACAAACTGCTTGTTCTGTATGTTAGCTTGTGATGCGTCTTCGTACGGGGTTGGGTGTATGTTACAACAAGCAAGCGAATTGGGAACATTGCAAACGGTCGCTTATGTGTCCAGGAGTTTGTCTAAGGCTGAAAGGGCCTATAGCATGATTGAAAAAGAAGCTCTTGCATGCATTTACGGGTTGAAAAAAATGCACCAGTATCGGTTTGGGCTTAAGTTCGAGTTAGAAACTGACCAGAAGCCACTCATATTGCTATTCTCAGAGAGCAAACGTATTAATACCAATGCCTCTGCTCGCATCCAAAGATGGGCTCACACGCTGTCTGCATATAACTATGTAATTCGCCACAGGCCAGGCACAGAGAACTGCACTGATGCTCTCAGTCGGCTACCATTGCCCACCACCGGGGTGGAATAAGCATAGCCTGCAGACTTGCTCTTGGTGATGGATGCATTTGAAAAAGAAAAGTCTCCCGTTACGGTCCGCCAGATCAGGACCTGGACCAGCCAGGATCCTTTACTGTCCTTTGTAAAAAACTGTGTCCTCCATGGGAGCTGGTCCAGCGTCCCAGCGGAGACGTATGAAGAGATCAAGCCATTCCAGCGGCACAAAGATGAAATTTCCATACAGGCAGATTGTCTTTTGTGGGGTAATCACGTGGTTTTACCTCAGAAAGACAGGGAAATATTCATTCGCAACCTACACAGTACCCACCCAGGCATAGTAATGATGAAAGCTATAGGCATGTGTGGTGGCCAGGCATCGAATCAGATTTGGAGTCTTGCATGCGCCAATGCAACACTTGCTCTCAACTGAACAATGCACCCAGGGAGGCACCGCTAAGTTTGTGCTCATAGCCCTCCAAACCGTGGTCTAGGATCCACATTGACTTCACTGACTCGTTTCTATGCAAAATATTTTTGGTTGTTGTGGATGCTTATTCAAATGGATTGAGTGTGTAATAATGTCTGTAAGCATGTCCACTGCCACCATCGAAAGCCTATGAGCCGTGTTTGCCATGCACGGCCTGCCTGATGTCCTTGTCAGTGACAATGGGCCGTGTTTCAGCAGTGCTGAATTAAAGGAATTAATGACCCGCAATGGGATCAAGCACGTCACATCTGCCCCATTCAAGCCCACATCGAATGGCCAGGCAGAACGGGCAAAGCTCGAAACGCATGTCGGAAGGCTCCCTGCAGACCCACCTGTCCCGAGTCCTGCTCAGCTACCCCACTCGCTCACCGGGATTCCCCCTGCTAAACTGCTCATGAAAAGGTCACTCAAAACAAGGCTCTCTCTAATCCAACCTAATCACCATGATCATGTTGAGGGCAGACGTCATCAACAAAGCATGTACCATGATCGCACAAATTTGTCATGCAATATTGAAGTCAATGACCCTGTATTTGTACTCAACTATGGACATGGTCCCAGATGACTTGCTGGCACTGTCGTAGCCAAAGAAGGGAGCAGGGTGTTTGAGGTCAAGCTTGCAAATGGACTAACGCAGAAAGCATTTGGACCAAACCAAACTGCGATTCACAGAGAGCCACGAGCAACCTGAAGAGGACACAATCACTTCGACCCTCTGATACATACACAAGTGGCAACCGACATCACGTTCGACCACAAAGCTAAACTCATCATTCCCAGCAGCCCAGCAAGGCCAGCTGCGCAGCAGCCCAGCGAAGGCCCAACCCACTCACCTTCACCTGTGTTTGTACCGAGACGATCGACTAGGGAGCGGAAAGCCCCAGATCATCTCACCCTGTAAATAAATGTACTATTGACTTTGAGGGGGAGTGATGTTATGTATGCAACACCTTGTAACCAGCATTCTACCACCACCAGAGGGCGCATCTGTTGTTGTCCCAAGGGATCCCAGCATCCCTTGGGAGCACTGTATATAAGCAGGCCTCCCAGGCCTCCCAGAGTGCCATCACTCTGGAGTCAGAATAAAGAGACTAAGGTCACACTTACTCAAGTCTACAGTACTCAGTCACATTGTTTTATTTGAGACATAACAATTATTATGATAATTATCATTCTTTACCTAAAGATGTACACCGTGAATGCAGACTTTGAGTAAAACATTCCCAGTATAAGGGCAAGACATTACATTTGATTTTAATCAATCATTACACTTAAAAATCTAATTATATAAATATATAAATAAATGTAACACTTACTCTGGCGGATCCGATAAGGTCGTTCCAGCGCTTGGGGCACTGGTTTCCCTCACGCACCTCATTAGTTGCCGACGAGACCACCTCGGCTATGTCAGCCCATATCCTCTGGTAGACCTTTGGGGTGGGCTTCCCGCACTCACCCTGGGGCAATTGACCCCAGCGTGACTCCACCTCCTGCAGGAGGGAGGCATTTGCCTCTTCTGAGAATCTCCTCGCTCGTTTGCATCCTCCCAATTGTTCCTGTCCCACCTCACTGCATTCGGCAGCATCCTCAGTCTCCACAGCATGCCGTGTCGCCTCCTCCTCCATCCCTTCCATTTTAAATATTATTTTTTCGATAAAACTCGGTGGTTACAGCGTTCTTTGTGCTCAGCAGAGTTTTAGTTGCTGGGAAATCTCCCTCCTGCCTCCCACAACAGCCAAAAAAGCACACAACACACCCACGCACACTTTCAGTTCCTCTCTGCTCCATCTCTCTCTCTCTCTCTCTCTCTCCTCTTCTGTGCATGTAATGATGACCCCTGACCTCCTGAAATTCGGGAAACAACTGTTGCTATGCTATGGTCGCCAACACTTTATGGCAGAATATCAAAAAATGTTAATGCTAACGCCTATTTCATATCGCTCGCGGTAACGCCCAGTTTATAAAATGGAAAGATGGGGTTTTGAAAATGGGCGACAATCCGACGATCTCAAAACCCATATTTACCGCCAACGCTGGAAATAATGCCCATTTTTGGGCAATCTGCACAAATGTGGAAAGTCTAGCACCTTGCCTTTTTAGACAGATTTGTGTGCACCTTAGTGAATGGCAGTAAATGGTGAGACGTAAGGGTACCCCTGCAATGGTGATGCGCGTGAAAAGAATGGCTTGGACATTGTAGGGATGCTTTATGGTGTTGGTGTGGGGTGGTGCCAACCTGATGCATCATGTGGCAGCCAGAACGTACAGCATCAAGTGAAGTCAATCTGGTTAAGGTGTCCCGGTCAGTGGTTGGGTGCTGATGCCCTGTGTCCTGTGCAGCATCAGGTGATTGTGGAGAAAGTTGGTGTTGTTATTTGTGCTGCTGGTGTACATGTTGATGCTGGTGTTGGGGATTATCATGGTGGGATTCTGAGGACCAAGATGATAATTTGTCAAGGGCATCGATGCTGATGGAACAGATGGCAGGTGAATTTGAGATGGCAGAAGCGATCTGTCAATGGTGAGAGTGGTTGTTCCATTGATGTGACGCTGGAAAAAGTGTTTACTCCAAACACTTCCAAGCTGCATAAAGCTCAACCTTGTCTTCCAAATGCAGTAAGCTGCAGCTTCTCACCTTTGAAAGTGAACAGCTACCAAATGTGAGCTTTTATAGAGCATTTGCAGCTGCCAACATAAGAACATAAGAAATAGGAGCAGGAGTCGGCCATGTGGCCCCTCAAGCCTACTCCGCCATTTAATAAGATCATGGCTGATCTGATCTTGGGCTGAGCTCCACTTCCCTGCCTGCTCCCCATAATCTTTTACTCCCTTTTAATTCAAAAATCTGTCTATCTCCACCTTAAATATATTCAGTGACCCAGCCCCCACAGCTCTCTGGAGCAGAGGATTCTACAGAATTACAACCCTCTGAAAGAAGAAATTCCTCCTCATCTCAGTTCTGAATGGGCAAACCCTTATTCTTAAACTATGCCCCTAGTTCTAGATTCCTCACCAAGTGGAGACATCCTCTTTGCATCCACCTTGTCGAGCCCCCTCAGTATATTGGGGCCAATTTTCCACATTGCCGATTATTGTAGAGGTGCGTCCGTTTTTCTAGTGGCCAACTGCGCCAAAAGAAAGTTGCAAGTTTCTCCGCAATAAAGTTTCATTTTTGGAGTTGCACACATAGACCTTAAGTTCTGGAGGTGGAGCTTAAGGTCTGCACCAAAAAACAGGGTAACGAGGTACATACTGAAGGACTGAGGCAGCAAAGTGAAACATACAAGATGCAACAAGACATAAGCAATTGTAGAGCCCCGGTGCCGATGCCACTCCTATTCTGAAATGCCATCCCCTGCCCCCCCCTGCTATCGATCTTCTGTGCCAATTTTCTTAAGTTCACATAAAGTTTTTCAGAACGGAGCACTGTGCTGTTTTTTAAAAAAATCATCGTTGGCCAAAGTTGCTTAAATGGCCAGAAATGGTGGTGTAGGCAGCCGGCACCCCCAGTGACGTAAAAAAATCAGGAACTAAAAAAATCAGCCATAAGTAGTTTACGATGGCGCAGAAAATTTGGCTAAACTTGTAGATTTTAATTTGCTCAAAAAAAAACAGTGGACGCCAAAAAAATAGCGCAGAGTGGTGGCGAAAATTAAATCCCTTATGTTGCAATAAGATCTTCAGTCATTCTTCTAAGCACCAATGAGTATAGGCTCAACCTGCTCAACCTATCTTCATAAGTCAACCCCTTCATCTCAGGAATCAACCTGGTTAACCTTCTCTGAACTGTCTCCAATTCAAGTATATCCCTCCTTAAATGAGGAGACCAAAACTGTACACAGTACTCTCGGTGTGGAATCACCAATACCTTTACAGTTGTAGCAGGATTTCTCTGCTTTTATACGCCATTGCCCGAGCAATAAAGGCCAACATTCCATTTGCTTTCCTGATTACTTGCTGTACCGGCATACTAACCTTTTGTGTTTCATGCACAAGGACCCCCAGGCTCCTCTGTACTGCAGCATTTTGTAATCTCTCTCCATTTAAATAATAATTTGCTTTTTTATTTTTCCTGCCAAAATGGATAATTTCACACTTTCCTACATTATACTCCATCTTCCAAATGTTTGCCCACTCAATTAGTCTATCTATATCCATTTATTGTGTCCACCTGACAAATTGCTTTCCCACCCATCTTTATATCATCACAAATTTGGCTACATTACTTTCGGTCCCTTCATCCAAGTCATTAATATAGATTGTAAATAGTTGAGGCTCCAGCACTGATCGCTGTGTCACCCCACTAGTTACCGTTTGCCAGTCGGACAATTAAGCATTTATCCTGACTTTCTGTTTTCTGTTAGTTAGTCAATCCTCTAGCCATGCTAATATATTACCACCCAGCCCCATGCGCTCTTAAATTGTGCAATAACCTTTTATATGTTCAGAAGAATGAGAGATGATCTTATTGAAACTTATAAGATGATGAGGGGGCTCGACAAGGTAGGGTAAACTAAAACTAGGGGACATGGGGCTAGATCTGCAGCCTGCCAACACCTTCAGGACATCACTGTCCGTCAAGGTCAAGGTCACTGCGGCACTGTCGTTCTCCTTGTCCAGTTCCTTTCAGGCCTCCGCGGTCGACATTTGCGCTATATCTCAGCATGCCACACACTGCTGCATTAGACAGGTCACTGAAGCCCTGTATGCACATAGGATGGACTTTATCAGCTTTCCTATGGCCATGGAGGCTCAGACTGACAGGGCTCTAGGATTCTTCTGAATTGCTAACTTCCCCAAGGTGCAGGGAGCAATAGACTGTATGCACAGCGCCTTCTCAGGATGCAGAGGTTTTTCGCAACCAAAAAGGATTTCACTCCCTGAAGGTCCAACTCGTTGTCGGCTACAACCAGATAATTATGGCAGTGAATGCCAAATTTCCAGGCAGCATTGATGAGGCTCACATCCTGCGTGTATCTGACATGTTTACCAGTCAGCCACACTGTCAATGCGAGATGCTTGGTGACAAATGATATGGCCTAGCCACCTGACTGCTGACCTCCCTGCATGATGCCCACACCGAGATGAGAAGCGATACAATGAGAGCCATAGAGCCACATGCAATGTGGTCCAGAAAACCATTGGAGTGCTTAAGCAGCGCTTTAGATACCTGGAGCACTCAGGAGGGGAGCTACAATACAACTCTGATCAGTCAGCTCAATTTGTGGTCGAGTGCTCCATGTTGCACAACCTGGCTATCAGGAGTGGCCAAGAATTGCCAGAAGGGACTGATGGTCCACCTTAGGAGAGAGAGGAAAGAGGAGGATGAGGAGCTGAATGCTGACCTAGGGCCAGACAATCAGGCTGACTATGCAACCATGCCCACGCCCCCCTCCAGACCACAGGAAAGGACCCGTGGTGGCTACATAGCTGCAAGACTATTACGTCAGCAGCTCATAAATGAGTGCTTTGCCTGAAAGGACGTTGCTGTTATTGACAAAGTGTGTGCAGCTCAGACGTCAATGGGGGTCATCACCTTGGTGCCAGTTAAAGTTTAAGTTGTTTGAAGTTAAGTTTAATTATACCCTTTCATGTTAAGGAATCACCAGTGTGTAATGGTCCAGCTATCTGAGACAATGCGCAACAAGGTTATGTTAAATAAAAAACATTTAATATGACCATTGGCCTGAAATCATAAGTATCACGGCCAAAAACATCCCATCCACACTGAATCCCACAACACTTTTTTGACCATTGACATCAATCAAATGGTCAACATGTCCAGCAACACAGAATACAAATGCAAACCATCAGGGTGGCCCCCTCCCCCCATACATGACAACAAATTGCATACACACAGATGGGAATATAACACAGCCATCACCTGCGGACATGCACCTCACTTTCTTTCCCCCCTTCCCTTCTTCTCCCCACATCTACCCCTTCCCCTCCTCGCTCCACGCTGTCAGGCTGAGGCACTCCTCAGGCAGTGCCTTACTGGGGGAGATGAAAGCAGAGCCGGTGGTTGCACGGATACGGGAGCAGGGATACCGAGGTGGGAAAATTATCGGATCCAGAAGCCGGATCTTGCTCCTGTCTGTCATGTGTCATTGGCAGTGGGGGTGCGGAACCTAGTGGTGGAGTGCTGCGCTCCGGGACCACTGGGAGGCCTGTGCTACCAGAGTGCCTGCCTATCGCCTCCAGGGCCTCCGCCTTACGCGGAACATACTCCGTCATGGTGCTGGAGATACTGGTCAGCTGTCGGGATATGCCCCTCAATGCCTGTAGGATCTGGTGACCTATGTCAACCGTCCTCCTGGACAACTCTACCATGTCGCCCCTCTCATCTGGTGCTCGTGGAGCAGACCTGCTGCATCTATGAAACCTCCGTGGGGTCGGCGCCATCCTGGGGACAAATGGGGTGACCTGTGGCGAGGTGTTTGGGCCCAGTACTTCCAGAGTGGAGGCGGGAATGGCCGGAGGAGCACTAGATGGCATTGGGGTAGAATGCCTTTTGGAGCCTGGCGATGCAGATTCGTTGAAGTCCACGGTGTCATCCGTAGAGAACAGACCCAGCTGATTGATGGGCAAGAATCGGAGCTCCTCAGCACCAGATGTAGGATCGTCCGCCGAGTCCGGCCACAGGCTCCCACCTTCTGGGCTCGGTGGTCTTGCCTTGGGATGCGCTGCTGGCTGAGCTGCAAAACACAAATGAGTTTATTGGAGGAGAAGGGGGTGCTAGGGTCACAAGGTGAGTCCCGCGCTACACACAGCATATGCACGACAAAAGCACCACTGCTCTCAAAATCATCACAGGCATCACATTTCATGACCATCAATACATTCTGCATTGCAATTATTCTCACGAGGCTAGCATATTTACAGGACACATTTTATTATGTATGAATAAAGAGTCTGACGAGATACTGTGAGCTCAATGTAAAGTGTGACTTTAGTCTTTTATTGCACGTCTCCAGGGTGCCTCGCCAGCCTATGAGGACTCCTTAAATACAGGTGCTCCCAAGGGATTGTGGGATCCCTTGGGACTCCAGGAGGTGAGCCCGCTGGTGGCTACACAAGATATTAACAGGTTTACATAAAAACAACACTCCCTTCCCAAAGTCAATAGTGTAACTATTTACAAGGTGAGTCGATCTGGGGCCTTTCTTTCCCTGTTTGATCGTCTCGGTGCACATGCTGGTTTCAGTGAATCTTCTGTTGGGCCCTCACTGGGCTGCTGTGCAGCTGGCCTTGCTGGGGTGCCTGGTGTGGTGAGTCCTGCTGGGCTGCTGCGGGTGATGGGTTCTGCTTCGTGGCCAACTACAGTGTCGGTTGCCACTGGTGTGTATGTTGGGGGGTCAAAGAAGGTAGGGTCCAATGTGGGTTGCTGTGGATAGTCCTTGAAACTGAGATTGATTTTGTCCAAGTGTTTCCGGTGAATGAGTCCATTTTAAGGTTTGACCCGAAACACCCTGCTCCCCTCTTTGGCCACAACAGTGCCGGGAAGCCATTTGGGACCTTGTCCATAGTTCAACACAAATACAGGATCATTCATTTCAATTTCGCATGACACATTTGCGCTATCATGATATGCACTTTGTTGAAGTCGCCTGCTCTCTACCTGTTCATGTAGATCAGGGTGGACTAATGAGAGCCTTATCTTAAGTGCCCTTTTATGAGCAGTTCAGCGGGGGAATCCCAGTGAGCAAGTGGGGTTTCGTGCGGTAGCTTAGCAGGACTCGGGATAGGCGTGTCTGCAGTGAGCCTTCAGTTACCCTCTTCAAACTCTGCTTGATGGTTTGCACTGCTCTCTCTGCCTGACCATTGGATGCTGGTTTGAATGGGGCAGATGTAACATGTTAGATCCCATTACGGGTCATGAACTCTTTGAACTCGGCACTGTTGAAACATGGTCCGTTGTTGCTCACAAGGAAGTCAGGCAGGCCGTGTGTGGCAAACATGGCCCGCAGGCTTTCAGTGATGGCAGCGTACGTGCTTGCCGACATTATCTCACATTCAATCGATTTGGAGTATGCATCTACAACCACTAGGAACATTTTACCCAAAAACGGGCCTGCATAGTCGACGTGGACCCTGGGCCACGTTTGGAGAGCCAAGACCATAAACTTAGTGGCGCCTCCCTGGGTGCACTGCTTAACTGCAAGCATGTGTTACATTTGTGCATGTAGGAGTCTAAGTCCGCATTGATACCAGGCCACCATACGTGGGATCTGGCTATCGCTTTCATCATTACAATGCCTGGGTGAGTACTGTGGAGATCACTGATGAAAGTGTCCCTGCCCTTCTTAGGGACCACTACCCGATTACCCCACAGAAGGCAGTCTGCCTGTATTGACATTTCATCTTTGCGCCACTGGTACAGCTTCATCTCTTCTTGCATTTCCAATGTGACACTGGACCAGCTCCTGTGAAGCACACAATTTTTTACTAGGGACAATAAGGGGTCCTGGCTCATACAGGTTCTAATCTGTCAGGCGGTAACGGGTGATTGCTCACTCTCGAATGCTTCCATTACCATGACTAAATCTGCGGGCTGTGCCATTTCCACCCCCGTGGTGGGAAATGGCAGCCTACTGAGAGCATCGGCACAGTTTTCTATGTCTGACCTTTGGCGTAGTCGTATGTGGACATCGTGAGCGCCCATCTCTGGATGCGGGCCGATGCATTCATATTTAGACCCTTATTTTCGGTAAAAAGGGATATAAGTGGCTTATGGTCAGTTTCCAATTCAAATTTGAGCCCAAACAGATGTTGATGCATTTTCTTAACCCCATAAACACACGCTAACGCTTCTTTTTCAATCATGCTGTAGACTCTCTCAGCCTTTGACAGACTTCTGGATGCATAAGCAACCGCTTGCAATTTCCCAGATTCATTAGCTTGTTGCAATACACACCCGACCCCGTACGATGACGCATCACATGCATGTTTTGGATCATACAACACAAGCAATTTGTTTGAGCATTACAACTTTCTAGCTTTTACAAAGGCATTTTCTTGGCTTTTATTCCAAACCCATTCGTCTCCTTTACGCAGTAAGACATGCAGTGGTTCTAACAATGTGCTGAGACCGGTAAGAAGTTACCAAAGTAGTTCAGGAGTCCGAGAAACGACCACAGCTCCGTCACGTTCTGTGGCCTCGGTGCATTCTCGATTGCCTCCGTCTTCGAATCGGTGGGCCTGATGCCGCCCACCGTGATTCTACTCCCCAGGAACTCCACTTCAGGCGCCAGGAAAACGCAATTTGAGCGTGTTAACCTGAGCCCCATGTGGTTGAGTCGACTAAGAACCTCCTCTAGGTTCTGCAGATGCTCGACAGTGTCCCGACCTGTAACCAAGATGTCGTCCTGGAAGACCACTGTGCGTGGGACCGACTTCAGTAAGCTTTCCATGTTTATCTGGAATATCGCCGAGGCTAATCGAATCCCAAACGGGCACCTGTTGTAAATAAATAGACCTTTGTGCATGTTGATGCAGGTGAGGCCCTTCGATGATTCCTCCAGCTCCTGTGTTATGTAGGCCGAGGTCATGTCCAGCTTTGTGAACGTCTTTCCTCCTGCCAGCGTTGCAAAAAAGGTCGTCTGCCTTTGTTAGTGGGTATTGATCCTGCAGGGAGAAAGGATTGATAGTTACTTTGTAATCACCACAGATTATGATGGTGCCCTTTCCCTTGAGGACTGGAACAATCGGACTGGCCCACTCGTTGAATTCGATCGGTGAAATGATGCCCTCTCGTTGCAGCCGGTCTAGCTCAATCTCCACCCTCTCTCTCATCATGTACGGTGCTGCTCTCGCCTTGTGATGGATGGGTCACGCCCCCAGAAACAAATGGATCTGCACTTTTGCTCCTTGGAACTTCCTGATGCCTGGTTCGAACATCCCGAGGGGAACTTGTTTAAGACCTGGGCACACGAAGTGTCGTCAATGGACGAAAGCACTCGGACGTTGCCCCAGTTCCTGCGTATCTTTCCCAGCCAGCTCCTGCCGAGCAGTGTGGGACCATCACCCAGTACCACCCAGAGTGGTAACTCGTGCACCGCTCCATCGTAGGAGACTTTATGGTAGCACGCTGATTAAGGGAATCAGTTCCTTTGTGTAAGTTCTCAGTTTAATGCGAATTGGAGTCAGGACTGGCCTTGAGGTCTTGCCGCACCACAATTTATCAGAGGTCTTTTTGTTCATAATGGACTGGCTCGCACCCGTGTCCAGCTCCATTGACACCGGGAGTCCATTTAATTCAACCTTCAGCATTATTGAGGGAAACTTTGTGGTAAATCTGTGCACCCCATATATCACTGCCTCCTCAGTCTAAGGCTCTGGTTCATCGTGATCTGCCGTGGATCTGTCCTCCTTGGCAACATAGTGGTTTGCAGGATTAGCACGGTTTGCAGCTCGTTGCACATACATTGGTGGTGTCCCATTGTTCGACAGCCCTTCCAAACGTACCCTTTGAATCGGCATGAATGTAAACGATGATCACCCCCGCAGCGCCAACAAGGTGTTAATGGCCTTGCATTCATCACATTTGATGGTGGACTCTGAGACATCTGCTGACATGCAGCTGCAGGCATGTGGGGCCTGCCCTGTACATTGCGATTTGAAAACAACATCCCTTTGTTCACAGTATTGTAGCAGCACTCGTGTGCTGAGAGATTTGCTTAGTATTGTCACTGGTGGCAATGAATGCCAAGCTATCGCTATGGCTTTACTCAAGGTTGGGGTCTCTACAGTCAAATGTTTGTGAAGTATCACTTCATGGCCAATGCCAAGTATGAAGAAGTCCCTGAGCATGTGCTCCAAATGTCCTTCAAATTCGCAATGTCCTGCAAGACGTCTCAGCTCGGTGACATAGATCGCCACTTCCTTGCCTTCAGAACTTTTGTAGGTGTAGAACCGGTACCTCGCCATCAGAACGCTTTCCGTTCGGTTCAGATGCTCCCGGACCAGTGTGCACAAATCATCGTATGATTTCTCTGTGGGTTTCGCTGGAGCAAGCAGATTTTTCATGAGGCCATACGTTGGTGCCCCACAGACATTGAGGAGAATCGCCCTTTGTTTAGCAGCGTTCGCTTTTCCTTCCAGCTCGTTGGCCACGAAGTATTGGTTGAGTCGCTCCACGAAGATTTCCCAATCATCTCCCTCCGAAGATTTTTCCAGGATGCCCATTGTTCTCTGCATCATTGGGTTCGTCATTTGTATCTCGTCGCCAGTTATTATGTATGAATAAAGAGTCTGACTAGATACTGTGAGCTCAAAGAAAAGTGTGACCTTAGTCTTTTATTGCAGGTCTCCAGAGTGCCTCTCCAGCTTGTGAGGCCTCCTTAAGAACAGGTGCTCCCAAGGGATCCCACAATCCCTTGTGACTCCAGGGGGTGAGCCCTCTGGTGGTTACACAAGTTATTTACAGATTTACATATATAACACTTTTAGCAATCAGCTATCATATATTATTGTTCGGATATGAGTGGGTGCGGCATCTATTGACTTCACATTACGCAATGCTCATGTGGCATCACCAGGTTCTGCACCTGCCTGTGTGGCCGACCGGGGCTGGGTCCCCACCAGTGAGAGCATCCGCTCCTTGATGTCAGTGAGGTCGCTGATGACTGGTGGCCCCCCTACCCATTCGCCTCTGCTCAGCCCTATTCCTCACTAGCTTCTTCTGTAAACGGTTACAAGAGGACATGGCATGAGATCATTGCATGATATCATTGCTAGGTAATGTCATTGAGACTGATACAACACATAACTGACAGATATGATCATGATTATTAAGATAATTATCATTCTTTACCTAAAGACGTATACCGTGACCACAGGCTTTGAGCACAACATTCCCGGTAAAAGTGATAGATCTCATATCTGATGATAGTCACTCATGACTCTTACAAATTAAATTATTTAAATATATAAGTGCATGTAAATAAATGTAATACTAACTCTGGCAGAACCAACAAGGTCATTCCATCGCTTGCGGCATTGGTTGCCTTCACGCACCTCGTTGGTCGCCGACGAGACCACCTCAGTTATCTTGGACCATATCTTCTGGTAAGCGTTTTGGGTGATCTTCCCACGTCCTCCCTGGGTCAAATCACCCTGGCGTGACTCGACCTCCTGCATGAGGGAGGCAATTGCCTCGTCCGAGAACCTCCTCGCTCTCTTTTGTCCTCCCATTTGTTCCTCTCCCAGCTCACTGCTGTCGCCAGTGTCAGTCTCCACAGCATGCTGTGTCGCCTCCTCCACTCCCTCCATTATACACACCAAATTTGAGAAAATATCTGGCTGGTAACAGCTAACTTTTTTCGCACAATTTGCTGTAAAGCTCAAAACTCTCTCTTCTATCTCCCAAAGCAGCCAAACAATCAATCACACCACAACCACAGACGCCTTCACTCCCTCTCTGCTCCCTCTCTTTCTGTCTCCTCTTATGTGCATGTAATGATGGTCCTGTAAGGGGTGATCCCATGGGTCAGGTTCACCTCTGACCTACTTGTGGGGTTCGAATTGCTCCCATTCGCTTGGGTTCTAGACTCTGGATTTATTTGGGGGATGTGATAAAATGCAAGACATCATTGGTTTCGTGCAAAAGAACTTTGATTTTATTAAGAATAAGAAAATACAATGCCACACTTATAATTACACTAATAAAGAACAGTACATCACACATTCAAAGGGGTTGCAGTGAAAATTACACCTCCCACCTCCCAAATACCTAATACTGGCTAGGTTAGACTCCAGGGCAGACAGGGACTATGCTTACCAATCCTTTCTGGTCAGTTAGCGGTCGTTCGCGATTTCAGAGTTTGTTGGATTCTATAGGTTCTGCTTGCCGTGCCCCGAACATCGGAGAGGACTTCTTACTGTGCAATCTTCAGTTAGGTTGAGTCTGCTGATGCGGTCGGGTGCGCTTTGGATTTGTGGGGTAAGTACCTGTTTTCTTTCGTTAGAAATAGGTTTCAAAGTCCTTTTAGGTAACGTTTTCAGCTGTTGGTAGTCAGGCTGAGATTGTAGAGTGGAAACTTTCAATTCTTCGGTTTCTTCCTTGCGAAGTTTTGTTTCGAGGTTGGTCGATCGTGGTGGTTTTAGTGGTACCACGTTGGCTGTGGTCGGTTGCTGCCACGATGGTGATGTTCTTCCTTCCTTTTCGATTTCAGGACGTCGAGGCTGGAGAATTTAGTTTATAAATGTCGCGTTGGCTTCTTCCATTCTTGATGGCATAGGCGTAGTATAGCACTAGCACTAGCACAAGCAATATCTCTCGAAGCAGTAGCATAAGCAAAAGCATACCGTTTTTTAAAACAGGGGCTAGTTATACTGTTTGAGTTGTCCTAATCTTTGTGCCAAATCAGTCCAGAATTATTTGTTTAATATTGGCGGACCCGTTAAAAGTTAATATGTCTCGGGTGGGCTGATATTCTAAATCTGTTTCTTGATGGAAATATTAGCTTGGTAATCACAATGTTCTTTGTGCTTGGTTTGGTTTTTGCATGCAGGCTGGAGTGGGCCTTTTGTTTTTATGCATAGGCTGAAAATGGCTTTCCAGGTTCAGGTTGATGGCTGGTCATCTCTGAGTTGATTGTTGCAATGTTAAAGTCTCTTGTGGAGAAGGGTTTTCGAGTATCCATTTTCCAAACAATTTACTTTAGTCTCAATGCCCCAGACAGTTTCAATAATCAAACTGGCTTTTTTCGTTCTCTAGCCCTGCCCACAGACTGAATTTGTCTTGTAAAATCCCAAATTCAATTAACGTTTGTAGTTTCTTCCATAAGCATTTTATGATTTCAATCTTTCTGGTAGATAGTTCCAAATTAAATGTCCTTTCCAATGAGTCCAAACACTGAGTGGGGGGGGGGGGGGGCGGTGGCGGTGGGGTGGTTCCCATGAATTTTGCCCCTTCTTACAGTCCCCCCTGTGACACTCTACATCCTTGAGTGTCATGCTAGGTGAGCAAAATTCCTGACCCCGAGAGCCAACCTCCCCCCGTTTTTACCTAGCTAAACAATTAATGTGCATCACCCTTTGAAATGCAATGCAGTTTACAGGTGAATACAGTCATTACAATTCTGTCACAGCGTAGAGGGGTCCGACATCCCTCCTTTACTCTGTTTTCACAGTAAAATAACGATATATAGTCAAACACAACTTTTAGTACAGTAAAAATAAAAGGTACATAGTCAAACACAATCTTAAGTAACGTTCTTCCAACACTCGATATTTGCGTTCCACAGCAGGTAAAATTAAACACAAATTAAACATAGTAGTATGGTGTCACCCCTCCGTGCGCAATCCCCAAGTTCGACCAGGGAGCATGCAGCACCCTTTGGTGCCTGACCTGACGGCCTCTGCATTTCACTCGGCAAGCGAGACACCATAAGTAAAGAATAATCGTGAGTTGACAGGTAACTAAAGTGTGGGAAGCGATTCTGATCCAGACTGGGACTTATAGATTTCTGAAAATGTCCCACCAAGGTGGAATTGTAATCTCGAGAATCTTTCTCCCTATCTCAATTGTTTTCTGTTCTAGAGTATAGAAATGTTTTTGCGAGATTATTACAGCTTTTAGCAGAGTGATAAGATGTTTGGGTAGAAGGGGAATTGCATAGCCAAAATGTACAACATAATCCTGCAGGTTTGTAATGGTTTCCTTCACAGTGAGGTGGACAGTGGAGGGTTCAGGAATGGGGACAATCCATTCCTGAGCCACTTGAACTGATGCCTCAGGTTTGAAGCAAAAACTGCTGTCACTCACCAGATACCAGAAGTGTCCATGTTGGTAGTGGGGTGCACTGATGGTGACACAATATGTCCCACCCACTACGTATGCTACCTGTGGAGGGACATGGTGCTGTGCCATTACCTCCATGGTACAGTTAATAGGCTGTGCGCCAGTAGCTTTAAACCCACACTGTGACTTAGAATGGGCACTCAAGTACTGGGGACCTAGTATTATGTGTGCACCCCGGCTAGGCACCTCGAAAGGTCAGTACCCATCACAGTGTGCTCCCACTTTATTACATAGGATGGGACCACTGCGAAACGAAAGTGGGCACCTCCTGGAATAACTCTAATGTTCTCAACCCGGTATACCAGTGTGGGTCGGGCTGTCCCACCCATGACCGGCATCCTTAATACTATTCCCATAATAGTGTGGTTAGATTTCCCACAGTCTACTGGGACAGGGTCGGCTTCAGAGGCTAGGTGGAGCTGGCATGGGCTTAGTGAATTACTATACGGGTGGAGGGCTGCGAGGTGGTCCAAGAGGGGACTGAACCTTGTTTTAAATCCTCCAGGTTGTTGCGGCCCTCGCCCAGCAACCCAGCTCGTTCTATGCAGCCTGGTCCGAAGCATTTCTATCCTCCCGTATGAGTGCATTCACTGTCTGTGCAAATTTTTCCAGCTCAGCCGCAATTTCTTTTAAATGGACAGTCATAGCCTGGTCCTTGTGTAGCTCTGAGCCTACTACTGTGTTTTCTTGTTTCAGGATTTTCCTCAATTGGTTCTTTAGACCATTTATCTCTATTTGCAGTTCTATATTATCTAGGTATTTATTACAGAGGATCCTGTATTGTAGACAGTAAAAACGTTGTTTATGATGCCCCTTCTACGTCTCCCCATGCCCATGGTGTCCCTAGCATGTAGGGTGTATAGATCTGCTTTGTCTACATTCCCAAAGTCTAACTCATAAAATTTCTTGAACATTTCTCTAAGTAGGGCCTGGTATAGCAGCTCTGTTTCCTTCGGGCACCATGCAGGTAAGTGTACCTCGGTAAGGTTTAAAATAACTGAAGCTACTGCATAGTGTACCCTCTGGTATAACACCTTTTTGGTCGGTACCAATACTAATCCGTTCCCAGGCCCCTTGGTGGTGGTAGGACACCTTTCTATTACTGTGCGTATTGCCGGGGTCGTGGGCAGGGGTTTCTTAATGTGTGCTCTTAGTTCGGTGCCGTTAATTGGGAGTGGGGGGTGTGGGGCCGCACACCCGTGTAGGCTGGAGTCCCACCTCATCCTTCCCCCTTCATCTTGCCATTGCCTAGCGAAGGCGACTGATATGCCTGCGGGGCAAATTTTCTCTGATCCCGACATGCCAACGTAAATTCCCTGTTCAGATTCCCACCACTTGTCCCAACACACTTTTACTCCTCCCTGTGTCCCCGTGATGGTGCAGTATGTATCATTACCGAGTCTTTCCCAGTCCGATTCCTGGTCCCACGCATCCTTGCTGAGCTTTCTGAACCACCACCATCTTCCCAGGGGAATCTTTCCTTTGCAAGTCAAACATACACGTTTTCCCTCCATAACACTGACTCGGGCAGCGACGATCCGTATCCGGGGGCATGGAACGGAGGCCTCCCCATAGGTAAAACCTTCCTGGCTGGAGTAGCGAGTAGAATTAGATCCCATCCACCCTGTCTACCTTCCCTCGTGGGCGTAAACAGCGAGATCTTCCACACCCGGTGTGCCGCCCCCCACAGTCACGATCGGTGCTCCCTCTCCTGAGCAGCCATAAATGAGGGATTCCTCCACGTCTCCTCGGCCACTGCTGCTCATCCTTATCAGGGCGAGCAGGAACAGGACCCTTCTCATGTTGTTCTCTTTCCTGTAGGGGCACACAAACAGATTGTCCAGCCCTGAGAAAAGCTCTCTGGCTTGACAAAGGTGACCGAGTTCCAATTTGGGCTCATTTCTTCTCAGACACACAATACAGTCTTTAATTAACTGGCTGTCTTTTTCGGTTCCCTATGGAACTAGTGTCTGCCTTTAACTTTTGTCTCACAGCCATTTTACTCTTATCTCACCGGTGCTTCCTTAATTGCTATACCGGTAGATTCTTCCTACTCCCGGGTGTTACCCAGCCTGTGCCTCTTTTAAAAGCTGCATCAGGTGGATTCTTTCTCTTACCCTTGGATGGGCTTTTACACATTTTCCCCAATAACTATTACATATGTCACTATCATTACACAGATAATCCTATACTACGCTAGATCCTCACTAAACATACTTAAATTCATATCGTGCTATATATGTACATCTGCACCCGTCTCCAGGTGACCAGATTAATTCCTGTCCTTCTCCTTTCTGCTCTGGCCTCTGGGTTTCCAATGGGGCCGGTAGTAAGTTGGCCTGTACCGCAGGACCCGGAGTGTCCTGAACAGACGTAGGTCTGAGTCCCACACTATCGGGGAACACTCCCTCCAGTGCTGCAGCACACCACTGCTTTGGGGGTGGCTGCATGTTTCATCTTGTCCCCTGGGGGTTCTGCCTGGTTGAGGGCTGCGGGCTGGGGACACCCAATTGATGGCTGGTCCACCACCATCTTTTCTGGGGTTCTCTCGTTGCCCGAGGCTACCAGCTGGGGGTCCTTGCTTTCAGGCTGGTCCCCGACCTTAGGTACTCTTTCGTGGCTGGTCCCTTTCCCGGGGCTGAACCATTTAAATTGGGGCGCAGGTGACCATGGCGTCTTTGGCTGTGGTGTGCGGGGAGTCCTTCTTAAGGCTCTGACTACTGGGGGTGCGTCCGAGTCCCAAATGATTGGGGGGATAGCTCCTCCAGTAACACAGTCCACCGCCCCTCTAGGTGCAGTCTGTGGGTCTGCCACATCCCCTGTGGGATTTCCACAGTCGGGGGCTGCTGGCTGCTGGTCCCTGTCTTTAGTACTGTTTACTGTTTTTGGCTGTCCCTTACGTTTTGCTGCTGCCCCTGGGTAGAAAAATTTGCACTGGTTTATGTGGAACCACTTTATACTGTGGGCATTTTCATGGCATAGACCATGGGGCTTGCCTTGTTGACAATGTGGTACGGTCCCATGTACAGTGCCTCAAAGACTCCTACTCGAGCGTAATTCCTTCCCATGACCTGGTCCGCTATCTCCCATTCGTGGTATTTGCGGGGTTCTAGCAGCAGTCGATTGCTCCGATGTTGTGTTCCCATGTTGTTAGCAGCCTGCCAGTGAATCTGTTTGAGGTGTTCAAACAAATTCCTGACAAAACTGTCCTGGTTCACTTCCCTAAGCTGACCTTCCATGAGTACCAGGGCTAATACATGGGCAGGGGTATGCATGGCTCTGCCGGTCATGAGCTCGTACAGGGAGTACCCCGTACTCTTTGACTGGCTGGCCCGGATACCCATGAGGACCTCTACCCACCTCTTGGGTGAGTCCCCTGTCTCTTTATGCAGCCTTTCTTTTATAGAGTGGTTTAAACAATCCACAGGCCCGGATGAGTGCGGGTTTTGGGCGACATGCCATTTCCCTTTGATGCCGAGCACCTTAAGGGCCTCCTGCATCATCTACCTAGTGAAGTGGTTCCCTTGGTCAGACTCCACATGCTGTGGTAGTTCCCATCGGTAGAACACTTCCCTAACCAGGATCCTAGCTGTTCCCAGGGCAGTGGCTGTTCGGCATGGAAAGGCATCCACCCATTTGGTGAATACGTCCACCAATACGAGGCAGTACTTGTAGCCTCCATGGGCAGTGGGTAGGGGCCGATGTAATTGATCTGGATCAACTGCCAGGATCCCTCTACCCTCCTGACATGTCCCATGGGGGTCGGGGTTGTTGGCAGCACACACCAGACACACACCACACACCAGAAAGCTGGCGCAGAACTCGCGGACATCTTCCCTGAGTCCCGGCCACTGCCCTGCCTGTTCCACCCGTTGCCAAGTGGTCTAAGGTCTGGGGTGTCCTGATCCTGGACCCTCATGGACTAGCTGGAGGAATTCTCTCTTGTGTTGTTGCGGCACTACCCATTACTTCCCCTTGAAAAGCATGCCTTCTTTAATAGCAATTGCCGCGGTGTCGTATGGGCCATCTAACCTTTCCCCTTTAGCTAGCGTGTTCAGGACAGCTTTGAGGATGGGGTCTTGGGTCTGAACCGTTTTTAGGTCCGGGGGCAAAGCTACCCTTGCCCTCCCTGTTGTCCCAATCCTGCCCCTGACTGCTGCAATGGGGCCTGGATTGTACGGATCCTGGAGCTTGCCCGTGCGGGCACCCTGCTTCGCCAACATGTCAGCCTGCTGGTTTCCCTCGCTACGGGGTTCTGTGGTGGAATGTGCCTTCACTTTATGCATGTAGATATTCCCTTCCTCCCCTACGACTATCATGATCATTTCCAGTAGGGGCTTAATTGCCAGGGGAGCCTCGTCTGCGGATGTGTCTCCGCAACGGGACCAGATAGCCAGGTACTCCGTACATGAATTGAATGTGAACATACTGTCCGAGCAAATCGTGTATGGGGTAGGGAATTCTTCAGGGTGTGTGACTACATACACCTCCGCAGACAGTTCAGCGTGCTGGGTGCTCATAGTATTGGGGCGTTTAATCACCAGGGCAATGCCTGCCTCTGGGTCATAAACTCCGCAGCCTGTGAGTCGTTCACCCGCAGATACCGTGCTTGAACCGTCCACATAGATCTCTCGGCCTGTGGGATGTAACTCAGCCCGAAAGCCAACGTTAATTTCCCATACCCCTTCTACGGAACACCGGTGGGCTGTCCCTGGATAGATTATGTTGGCTGCGAGTCTTGGCTTGCAGAGACCCTTTACCCTTAGGTCCATTTTAGAGAGGAGCAGGGTCCAGCAAGCAATGCGGGCACTGCTCACTGTCCCGTCCTTGATTCTCCCATCCAGGAGCACTTGGGTGGGCGTATGGTGGGTAAGGAGTGTGATTGGGGACCCCCCTGTGAAGATCAGTGATCTTTTCACAGCCCAGTGAGTGGCTTGGAGATGCCACTCACAGTTGGAGTATCCCTTTTCCATGTCCGTGAGTATCCTGGAGGAGTAGACCACTGGTCTCAGCCGGCCGTGCCGCTCCTGGAGCAGTACTGCACTCATGCTGTCCCCACTGGCTGCTACCTCCAGGAAAAACTCTTTTCCCCCATCGATACCCCAAGAGCTGGCGCGGTCTGCAGGTCTTTCTTGAGTTGGATAAATGCTGCCTCGCAATCTTTGTCCCATTCCCACACCACTCCCTTGTGTAGGAGTTGGAGCAGAGGGGCTGCGGTGGCTGCATACTCCTCAATGAAATCTCTGCAGTACCCGGTTAGCCCTAGAAAAGATCTTACTCCTGTTAGTATGTTGGGGGCTGGTAACGTCTGCACTGCTTCCCTTCTGTAATGTCTGTAAGCTTGTAATGTTTGTCGCTCCACACTGTGGATGTGGACGTATTGTGTACTGCAACTGCAGAGTTAATAATAAACAGAACCAGGCTGTTTTGGAGGCTTCCGACAGAGCTGCCTGCCATGTTAGGAGCAGTGTGTGCTGTGCTCTGAGAATATATGGGAATGAGATGGGATTTTTCAGATGATTTAAAGCTTAAATTTTGTTGCTGAAGGATCCAGCCAGCCGACAGAGAGACCTTGGAAGTTTTTGTCTTTTGAAAAAGCGACAAAAATCCGATGTAAAATACAGCATACGGTGTGAACAGCTAGAGATTAAAATGGCAGGTATAATGGGACATTTGGGTAAATATAGACACGACCAGGAACATTTTAAAGCATATGTGGATCGGCTGGAAATGTATTTCACTGCAAATAACATAATCGAAGGTCCAGACAATGCAATCCAGAACCGGGCTGTGTTGGAACGTAAGAAAGCGATCTTCTTATCGGAGGCAGGTCCGGCATTGTATAAAACGCTGGTAAATCTGCTTGTGCCTGACGAGCCAAAGGACACAATGCTTAAAGAGATTTTAATGAAGCTGGAGCAGCACTATAACCCCAAACCGTTAGAAATTGCTGAAAGCTATCGTTTCGGGATTCGGAATCAAAAGTCTGATTAAAGTATCACTGAGTACATTGTCGCATTAAAAAAGCTATCGATGCACTGTAATTTTGGGAACTTTCAAAACCGAGCATTGCGGGATCATTTTGTTTGTGGGATGAAAAATAATGCAATCAGAAGAAAGTTATTGACGCTGGATGACTTAACTTTTGAGATTGCTTGTCCGGAGAATTGCATAATAATTACGGTCGTCAGTCAACCGAGGTAAATCACCTGCAGGTTCAAATTAAAAGACGGTGGGGTCCCAAAGTCTCAGAAACTGGAAATTCTAACAGAGCGTCGAAGTCATGCTATAGGTGCCTGGGACAACACATTGCTCAAAGTCTTCCATATGTGAAGGCAGAGTGTTTCTTCTGCAGAAAGACTGCGCATCTTGCGAAGGCATGCCAACTGAAGGGTAAATCAGCATTCAAAGCTATGAGTCCAGCGATCAAAGCTGAGTAGAAATCCCCATAGCATGGAAGAACAACAACAGGACGAGGAGATTTTAAGAGTTACACGTCATCAGGCGCACGAGGTTAACAGACAGCAATTCGGAAAGTATCAAAATCCAAATAGCTGTTGCGGAATTCAAGATACCAATGGAAATCGACATGGGTACATCCGTGAATGCAGTACCACAGTCGCTGTACCTCGACAAATTGCGTGATTTCCAACTGGAGAAATCCAAGATAGAGCTGCGAGGCTACTCGGGAGAGAATATTCCTGTGGTAGGTCGTATCACCATACCGGTGAAATATAAAGATCAATTTCAGAACTTGCCTCGAATAGTAGTGAAAGGAAACAAACATGCCTTACTAAGAAGAAATTGGTTGAGCTCACTGAAGCTGGATTGGAGTAAGATTTTCTGTGTGGAAGCGAGATTTTCATCAACGATGAGGTTATCAAGAAGTTCCGTATCATATGCACTCAAGGAAAAAATTGAGCAAGAACTCAAAAGACTAGAGACTGAGAACATTATTTGTAAGATGGATCGATGTAATTGGGCTACACCCATTGTTGTTGTACCTAAGTCCGATGGCAAGGTAAGATTGTGTGGTGATTATAAAGTAACCATAAACCAGGTTCTAGAGGGTAATATCCCCAATACATTGCCGAATATAGAAGATTTGTTCACAACACTGACAGGTGGTCAGATCTTCTCAAAACTGGATCTTACGAATGCCTACTTACAGCTTGAACTAGATGAGGAGTCAAGTCATGTTTGACTGGAAATACTCATCTAGGCCTATATCAATTTAGTAGGCTACCATTTGGAGTGTCTTCCGCCCCTGCCATATTCCAAGGGGTGATGAATCAGATTTTGTAAGGTATTGAAGGGGTAGTATGTTATTTGGATGACATACTAATTTCAGCACCAAATAGACAAATTCATCATAACATATTGAATGAAGTCCTCAAATGGTTAGAGAAGCCCAGAGTACGAGTGTCTGTTCGTAAGTGTGAGTTATTTAAAAGCTCAGTGGAGTACTTAGAGTACAGAGTAGTCAAAGATGGTTTACATCCAACCATGGGAAATTTGGATGCAATCAGAAATGCACTCACTCCCAGGTATGTCACTGAACTTCATTCATTCCTGGGTCTTTTGAACTATTATGGGAAGTTCCTATCAAATTTGGCTACAGTATTACATACACTGAATGGAAGTGGTCAAAAGAATGCGATACAGCATTCAAGGAGTGTAAAAGCAAATTGGTAGAGAGCACCATGTTAGTTCACTATGACATATCTAAGGCGATTAAGCTCGCATGTGATGCCTCTCCGTATGGAGTTGGGGCAGTGATGTCTCATGTATCACGTAGTGGGGAGGAGAGACCAATTGCTTTTGCTTCACGCACGCTCAGTGCCAGTGAGAGTAATGAATTGCAAATTGAAAGGGAAGCTTTGGCATTAATTTTTGGGGTTAAGAAGTTTCACAAATACTTGTATGGTCGTAAGTTTACCATCGTTATGGACCATAAGCCCCGAACAGCAATCCTCCATCCAAAGTCCCCAATTCCAAAATTAGCTGCAGCCCGAATGCAGAGATGGGCTTTGATTTTGTCAGCATATACATATGATGTTGAATACAGACGATCAGCTCATCACAGTAATGCTGATGCAATGTCTAGATTGCCTTCCCCATCACAAGATACACCCGATAGGAAAGAAGTGTTTTATTTTTCATACATGGATGAATTGCCAGTCACAGCTGAAGAGATTGGTAGAGCAACCAAACGTGACCCAGTGATGTCAAAGGTATATGATTATATTGCAAATTGATGGCCAAACCAGGTAACAGACAAAGATACACATCCATTCTTCATTTGTAGGAATTAATTATCAGTCGATAAAGATTGTATCATTTCGGGTGCAAGAGTGATTATTGTCATGTTTGCAACCTTCACATAACTGTAACCTTTATGTAACAACACTGTACACTGTATACACCTGAGTAATGCACACCTTGACCAGAGGGGGTGAATTTGTGGGAGACACTCCTCACCTGGTCATCCAGGTATATAAAGGGAGGTCCCACGCAGGGTCAGCATTTCTTGGTCCTGGGAATAAAGGTTCAGGTCACGTAGTGACCTTGTCTGCAGTACATGCTACGTGTGATTCTATAGTAAGGTGTAACGACACTACAGTTATAACAAATAAATTCAGGTCCAAATTATTAGGATACCTACAATGACCAGCACCTGGGAATGTGCTTGACCAAGAGTTTTGCACACAGTTTTTTATGGTGGCCAGGTCTTGATAAAGATATAGAGTACATCGTGAGTCAGTGTATGACATGTCAATCGGTAAGCAAACAACCAGCAGCAGTACCATTACAGCCATGGAAATGGCCTCCCAGGGTATGGCAAAGGCTACATATTGATTTTGCTGAGTTAGAAGGACAACAATTGTTCATTGTGATTGATAGCCATTTGAAGTAGGTTGAGGTGTTCCCAATGTGGAAAATAACAAGTAAAACATTGGACATTTCACGAAAATTATTTTCTTCATTTGGCCTCCCTGAAGAAATTGTTTTGGATAATGGACCACAATTTCGTTCAGAAGAATTTGCACAATTCATGAGCAAAAATGGTGTGAAATATACCAAGGTTCCACCATACCATCCTGCTTCGAATGGTGCAGCAGAGCACACTGTACAAATTGTAAAACGTACCCTCGTAAAACAAATGTTAGATCCAAATCCAAGGAAACGACACTTGTTATTGGATCACAAATTGTCTAATTTTTTGATTACATATCGAAATACTCCTCATACAATTACTGGTAGAACACCAGCAGAGTTGTTTCTCAAATGACAGCCACGAACCAGATTCTCATTGTTGAAACCAAATTTGGCATGTTCATAGAAGAGACACAATTAAGACAAAAAGAGAATCATGATAGAGGTAGAGTAAAAGAGAGAAGTGTGAAATTAAACCAGAAGGTTAGAGTGAAGAGCCATCATCATAAATGGTTAAAATGGTTACTAGGAAGAGTGCTGAAGATATTTGATCCTCGCACATCTTTGGTGAAGATGTTTGATAATGGACAGGTTATGTTTGTTCATATTAATCATAGTTTACCGACAGACATGGAAGGAGTTGAAGGTCGGAACGATTCAATTATTTCTGACTCATCAGATAGTTTTGATACACCAGTAGCAAATCCTAAATCCAATGTACTGGAAACAAATCCAGGAGAGAATCAGAATGAAAGTCTGAGTCCGAGTCAGGAAATCAAAGAGCCTGAAGTTAGAGTGAGTTCAATTGAAAATCAAGGAAATTCCGTCGAGGAAAACATTCCTCAGGATGAGCCTCAGATGAGTGTGAAATCGACACCATGTTTGGAAGGTTCTGTTTGAGAGCGAAGGTATCCTCTTCGAAACAGAAAACAAGTGGTAAAGTTAAATTTGTAAATATGGAAAAAAAATAAGTCTACATCCTGTGTTATGTATAAAAATGAAAGTTATGTATGATGTTTGTTATAATAACTTCTTCATTAAGGAGGGAGAAGTGTAATATCAGTAAGCCTGTAATGTTTGTAGCTCCACACTGTGGACGTATTGTGTACTGCAACTGTAGTGTTAATAATGAACAGAACTTGGCTGTTCCTGAGGCTTCTGGCAGAGCTGCCTGCCCTGTTAGGAGCTGTGTGTGCTGTTCTCTGTGAATATATCACACCTTCTAGATTTGTCAATGGCCCTTTCCCCAGCGTGCACAGCCAGTCCCAGGAATTTTACTTCCTTCAGGCCGATCTATGCCTTCTTGGCGTTTACTTTAAACCCTTCTTCTTTCAGCAGCTCCAGCAGCTCAACCAGCAGTGGGCCATGTTCCTCCCCCTCATCGGTGAATAGGAACAGGTCATCCACATACTGTACTAGCTGCTGGGGTCTGCTGAAGCTCTTTAAACAGTTGGCCATACACTGGTGGAAAATACTGCAGCTGTTGTGGAAACCCTGATGGAGACAGTTCCAAGTGTATTGCTGTCCCTTAAAGGTAAATGCAAACTTGTACTGGTCTTCCCTTCTTAAAGGTATGGACCAAAACCCGTTGGAAATATCCAGCACCATAAAGGTGGTTGCGGAGACTGGGATACTTCCAATGAGGTCGGCGACAGCAACAACGGTGGGTGCACAGGCGGAGATGTTACAGTTGAGTACTCGATCGTCCACCGTGACTCTCCAGGAGTTGTCCGGTTTCTTAACCGGCCACAATGGAGAGTTCACACGGGTAGCTATTGGTCTCATTACCCCCTGTTTAACCAGCAAACCCAAGGCTGTTTCCATGTCTGCCTCCGCCTCCCTGGGGAAGTTATACTGTTTCTGTGGTTGGGTCATGGGATCCCCATCTATGCTAATCTCGACACCGTTTCTTCTTCCACAGTTGTGTTTGTGAATGGCAAAAGCTGCAAGGTTTTTCCTCACATATTCTTGGTACTCTATCGGAATGTTACTGACCAGTGATTCAAGGTCGGAACTCTCCTTTGGTTTCATGATGCACACCGTCCCTTTACCCCATTTTTCTGGGATAACCATCACCTCACTCTCCTGTCCCGTGCAGACTGACCCCCAAAGACAGTGGTTTCTTCAATCCACTAGGATCCCGTAGCCTAGGATGAAGTCAGTCCCCAGGATCCCTCTCCCTTCCTGTTCCCACTTCATAAGGACACAAGACCACTTAGTGTGGAGTGTACCTAATAGAATGGAGAGCGGAATGGAGAATGAGCTAGTCTGCTCTGTGCCTGTGAAACCCACCAAGCTGTAGGGGACCCTGCTAGAAGAGGTGAGGCGGCGGGGTTAGCTGCATAGACAATGGTGCTTGAGGCACTGGTGTCTAGCAGGTAAGTCCCTTTCACCTTTTCCACTTCCATCTGAATGGTCGGTCTCCCCCACGCGTCATACTCAAGGGAGCACAGGTGGACAGGCTGTGCCTGTCCTAGTCACGGTTTTGGTTGGGATGGGACAGATAGGGTTTCAGTACCGGTGGCGGTGGCTACCCTCCCAGGGCCATCTAGCATTGTACGGAGCGCAGTTAGGAAGGTATCAAACGAGTGAGAAGGGACTGGCTTCTTGATCTTGGTCTTTTGGGCAAGGGCTGGAGAACTCTTCCCTGCGCTACTCTTCTATGGATTTCTACAATCCTTTCTCCAGTACCCACTCTTTCCGCACCTGAAGCAGGTACGTTTTGTATCGGAGGGGTTTCCCCCGTCATGGCGCCATTCCCTCTTATCCTGACTAGGCCTGACCTCGTGGACCCTTCCCTTGGGTGGGTGCTCTTCCGTCCCCTGGCCGTTCCAATATGCTAGGGTCAATTGCCTGACCACTCCCAGTTCGGTGGCCTGGGGATCTTTTAGATCAAACCAGGCCTCAGCCTTGGTTCTTATTCGGGGTAAGCTGTTTGCTACTAGGCTTCGAAGACATTGGGCTCTCTCTTCACGGCTTAAGTGATTTTGGTTGGGGTCCCCTGCACAGGCGCTCTTGTACACAGGCCACAGTTTGTCTGCGAAGGCCTGTGGGGTTTCCCCTGTGAGCTGCACCCTTTTCTCTACTCTGGAGAAGGGACTCCCGTCATTACAGCCCATGGCTTCTAAAATGTCTTCCTGGACAGCAGCAAATGTTTTCTGTCACCTTTTGCTCTCGGTAGAGAGGGACTGGTACAGCTTGCCATCCAGGGATAGGAGGAGCATCTTTGCTATCTCGGCATCATCGCACCCATTAACATCCCCTGCCTGTTCCACTTCCATAAAGTGGACCGAGGGGTCTCCCTTTGGAGTTAGCTTTCCAAGGTGGCTTATCATAGCCCTAAGCTGTTGGGGAGTGTGGGGGACCACAAACTGACTTTCCAGGGGCCCTTGACCCCCGGCACTGGTGGACAGGCCAAACTTCTGTTGCCGGACCGGGCACATTGGCCCTGGTTCCGGCCCTTCCTGTTCTGGCTCGCCTACCCCTCCTCCCTGCTGCCAAACCGAGCTGAAACTCAGCACCACAGGTGGTGGTGGTCTGCTATCCCTGTCCGCCCCGCAACTCGTTCGCCCCTCCTGCTGCTGAACCGGTGTAGTCACCGGTGCCACAGGTGGTGGTTGAACAGATTCTTCCTTCTCTTCCAGGTTTAACTGGGCCGTAGCCGGGTTTATTAGGCAAACCATGCCTTTTGTCTTGGACAGAGCAAGATTTGTTGCTGGCAGGGACCGTGGTCTCCTGGCTCATACCCGTTAGAGCTCACTACTTTATATGCTGCCTGCACGTCTCTTAATTTCTCCTCCAGCTCTTTTACTTGTAGGGTGAGGCGAGTGCTTTCCTCCCACAGTATCTTTTCATTATTTTTAGCCTCGGTAACCTGACACTGAAAATAGTCCTGACTGTTCTTAAACCTTTCCATTAACTGGGTCTTTCCATGTTTTAGCTTACGGAGTTCTTTCCATAACCTTTCTTCTGCCATAGCCGTTTCCTGATGGGTTTCTGCGCATTCCCATAATTCTGCCTGTAGTGACTCAACGGTGTTGTCTAGGAGTTAGACCTGTCGCTGTAGACAGACCAACCAAATTGCCTTCTCTACTGACTCTTTATGGTCCTTGCTTGCTGTCCACTGGGCTGCAGTGTCAACTGGACGCTCATCGCGCAATAGACCAAGCACCCATTCTTTAGTGACATTGACCTTCTTATACACGTAGGAGGAAATCCTCTCTTCCATCTTGGTCCTTTCTCCCAAACCAGCACTCTCTACATCACACCCCTTATACCAGAGTCCTGCCACGGTCACCATTTTGTAAGGGGTGGTCCCGGGGGTCAGGTTCACCTCTGACCTACTTGAACGGTTCGAATTGCTCCCACTTCCTTGGGTTCTAGACTCTGGATTTATTTGGGGGATGTGTTAAAGTGCAAAGGACCACTGGTTTGGTGCAAAAGAACTTTGATTTTATTAAGGATAAGAAAATTCAATGTCACACTTATAATTACACTAATAAGAACAATACATCACACATTCAAAGGGGTTGCAGTGAAAATTATACCTCCCACCTCCCAAATACCTAATACTGGCTCCAGGGCAGACAGGGACTATGCTTACCAATCCTTTCTGGTCAGTTAGTGGCAGTTAGTGATTTCGGGGTTCATTGGATTCTGTAGTTTCTGCTTGCCATACCCCGAAGGCTGGAGTGGGCCTTTTGTTTTTATGTATAGGCTGAAAATGGCTTTCCAGATTCAGGTTGATGGCTAGCCATCTCTGAGTTGATTGTTGCAATGTTAATGTCTCTTCTGGAGAAGGGTTTTCGAGTATCCATTTTCCAGACAATTTACTTTAGTCTCAATGCTCCAGGCAGTTTCAATAATCAAACTGGCTTCTTTAGTTCTCTAGCCCTGCCCACAGACTGAATTTATCTTGTAAAATCCCAAATTCGATTAAAGTTCGTAGTTTCTTCCATAAGCACTTTAGGATGTCAAACTTTCTGGTAGATAGTTCCAAATTAAATTTCCTTTCCAATGAGTCCAAACACTGGGTGGGTTTCTCATAAATTTTGCCCCTTCTTACAACACCTAACCTCTTGAATCGCGGGAAATGAGCGTTGCCATGCCGTTGTTAAGATGGCGAAACTTTATGGCAGAAGGTCAGAGAGATTTAACGCTGACGCCCATTTCAGATCGCTCGCGGTAACACCCAATTTTTAAAATGGAAACTAGGGGCTTTGAAAATGGGCAACAATCCGGCGATCTGAAAACCCATATTTACCGATCACGCTGGAAATAACGCCCATTTTTGGGCGATCTGCATAAAAGTGGAAAATCTAGCTCATGGTCTTAGAATAAGAGGCCATCCATTTAAAACTGAGATGAAGAGAAATTTCTTCTCTCAGAGGGTTGTAAATCTGTGGAATTCTCAGCCCCAGAGAGCTGTGGAGGCTGGGTCATTGAATATATTTAAGGCGGAGATAGATAGATTTTTGAGCGATACGGGACTAAAGGGTTATGGGGAGTGGGCAGGGAAGTGGAGCTGAGTCCATGATCAGATCAGCTATGATTTTATTGAATGGCGGAACAAGCTCGAGGGGCCAAATGGCCTACTCCTGCTCCTATTTCTTATGTTCTTATGTTCTCTTTGCCTGACGTGTGCCCCGAGCAGCGGTGAAGCTGTTGGTAAATTCTTAGCATCTAAAGGTGAGCTTACTATCATTTTTCAGTGCTTTTTAAATAAGCTCTTAATAATCTAAATTGCTTCCCCCACTGTTTGGTGTCAGATCTGTTCAGCGCTGACAGACTCAACACCAGGGAGACTAACATGGGGGTGGGTTACCACAGTGTCCCGACCCACTGTCAATCATTTCAAATTTCACAGCTGACCCACCTCCGATCCCGTCCTCTCAGCGCCAGTAAAATTCCAGCTTACAACAGTGACTGCACTATAAAAGCACTTCATTGGATGAGAAGCGATTTGAGATGTCCGGTGGTCGTGAAAGGCGCTATTTAAATTCAAGCCTTTTTTTTCTTCTTTAAACTGAGGCACTGTTTTCAATCTCTAGCAGACATAAAAGGACCCATGGCACCATTCAAAGAAGAGCAGTGAGTTTCTCCTCAGTGTTCTGGCCAATATTTATCCCTCAACGATCTTGGCTAATGAAAAACACATTATCTGGTCATTATCTCATTTATGTTTATGGGACCTTGCTGTGTGAAAATTGGTTATTGTGCTTCCCTACAGTATAGCAGTGATTACGCTTCAAAAAACTTCATTAGTTGCAACACACTTAGGGATGTCCTGAGGTCGTGAAAGCTCTTTATTAATATGTGGACAATCTTTCATTTTATATGAATTTGTTCATTAAGAGGGCATAGGTATGAATGTTTGAAAGATTCCATGGCACTATTTCGAAGAACAGCTGGGAAATTAACCTCGGTGTCGTGGCCAATATTTATCCCTCAATCAACAGAACAAAAGCAGATTATCTGATCATTATCACATTGTTGTTTGAGGGAACTTGCTGTGCACAGATTGGCTACCACGTTTCCCACATTACAACAGTGACTACACTCCAAAAATACTTCATTGGCTGTGAAGCACTTTGCTACATTTGGTGTTTGTGAAAAGCACTATATAAATGCAAGTCTTTCTTTATTTTAGTTGGAAGGATTAAATACCTTGCATAGATTATTTGAATGAACTCGTAATTAGACTTCCTAAAAAAAATTATTTTGTAAATACAGGGCCTCATTTGGAACTAAGCTTTACAGACCAGAAAGATCCGTGATTCAAAACATGACCTGAATTAGCTCATCGAAGATAACGCAGTAGTGTAGTGAGGATTGCAATTGGGCCTAGCATTCCTGAGCTAAGGAAGAGAAGAATAAGTCAGGATTTCTGTTCCTGGTTGCTATTTCTACTAGAAAGTGGGCATGTGTGGATGTTAGGTGAGGACAAGTTCAGGCTCACTTATGATGCCTTCTATGAGCCAATAACTCGGCAATAGTTCTTATCCATCTCATACTTTGGTTGAGGTGGTAGTATTTAGCCAGCATCCATACAGCCAAATATTAGCACAAGTCAGTGCATCCAGGAGAGAATGGCTAAAAAAGAAAAGGTCAAATAATGATATCACTGACCCAAATGAGTCCGAGAAAAATGTTTACCAACATCACAGATTGCTTCAAATAAAACAGTATGTAAAATGACCTTCACTGCAAGACTTTGGATAGGTTCTATTTTGATAAATAATGTAGGATTGCTGAGGTCTGAGATTAGATACAAACATTATTTTCTATCTAGTTGATGCAGGTATGTCAATTTAGCTCTTACATGCAGACACACAAATACATGTGCACACATAGGGAGGGCTGTATTGTTGTCTAACCTTTCCATGCCTCACTAACTATATGACTATTTTACAGTAATACCAAGGAGTGAGCTTTTGGTTTAGTCATAGCATGCCTGCCCTTGAGTCAGAAAATGCAGAATTCAAGCCTTGCGCCAGAACGCCCTGATGAGTGAAGTCTGGAGATCTGGCTCTATGTTCTAGGTTGACATCCAACAAGATACTCGTGGGAGGGTTGCCCCATTGTATGAGTTGTAGGAGCCTGGAAAAACCTCCCACTGTATAGAACTAATCAACCTTTTGGTTGGCATAACCAATGTTTAGGCCATAACCATCAACAACACTTAAGAAGCTCGACATCATCCAGAACAAAGCAGTCCACTTGATTAGCACCCCATCCACCATCTTAAACATTCACTCCCTTCACCACAAGTGCATCGTGGCTGCAGTGCGTACCATCACCAAGATGCATTGCAGCAACTCGCCGAGGCTTCTTCGACAGCACCTCCCAAACTCACGATCTCTACTGCCGAGGACAGACAGTGTAGGGGCACACCTCCCCTCCAAGTCAAACACCATCCTGACTTGGAAATATAAAACAACAACAATTTTTATTTATAAAGTGCCTTTAACATAGTAAAATGTCCTAAGGCACTTCACAGCAGTGTTATAAGACAAAACTGATAAATTTGACACCAAGCCATATAAGAAATTACAGCAGATGACTAAAAGCTTGGTTAAAGAGGTAGGTTTTAAGAAGCGTCTTAAAGGCTGAAAGAGAGGTGGACAGGCAGAGAGTTTTAGGAAGGGAGTTCCAGAGCTTAGATCCCAAGCAGCTGAAGGCACGGCCACCAATGGTTGAGCAGTTATAATCAGGGATGCTCAAGCGGGCAGAATTTGAGGAGCACAGATATCTCGTGGGGTTGTGAGGCTGAACGAGATTACAGAGATAGAGAGGGGCGAGGCCATGAAGGGATTTGTAAACAAGGATCAGAATTTTGAAATCAAGGCGTTGTTTAACCGGGAGCCAATGTAGGTCAGAAAGTACAGGGGTGATGGGTGATCGTGACTTGGTGCATTTTAGGACATGGGCTGCCGAGTTTTGGATGACCTCAAATTTATCTAGTGTAGAATGTGGGAGGCCAACCAGGAGTGCATTGCAGTAGTCAAGTCAAGAGCTAACAAAGGCTTGGATGAGGGTTTCAGCAGCAGAAGAGATGAGTCAGGGACGGAGACGGGGGACGGAGACGGAGACGGGAGGTAGAAATAGATGATTTTAGTTGTGCAACGGATACATGGCCGGAAGCTCATTTCAGGGACGAATATGACGCCTAGTTTGTGAAAAGTCTGGTTTAGCCTCAGACAGATGCTAGGGAGAGGGATGGAGTCAATGGCTAGGGAACGGAGTTTGTGGAGAGGACCAAAAACAATAGCTTCGGTCTTCCCAATATTTAATTGCAGAACATTTCTGCTCATCCAGTACTGGATGTCAGAGAAGTAGTCTGACAATTTGGAGACCATGGAGGGTCGAGAGATGTGGTGGAGAGTTAGAGCTGGGTGTCGTCAGTGTATATGTGGAAACTGACTCCATGTTTTCAGATGATATCGCTAAGCAGCAGCATATAGATAAGAAACAGGTGTGAGCCATGGATAGATCCTTGGGGATACCCGAGGTAACAATGTGGGAGTAGGAAGAGAAGCCATTGCAGGAGATTTTCTGGTTAAGATTAGATAGATAAGATATATATAAGATTTATTGCTGTTCCTTCATCGTCGCTGGGTCAAAATCCTGGAACTCCCTCCCTAACAACATGGTGGGAGTACCTTCACCACACGGTTCATGACTGAAACAGTTCAAAAAGGCAGCTCACCACCACCTTCTCAAGAGCAAATAGGGATGGGCAATAAATGCTGGCCTTGAAGAGATGCCCACATCCCGAGAATTAATAGTAAGAAAGGAGTGTTCACCTCACAGCTTGTCAAGACTGTTAATCAGTCTGGGACTCCTTCTACTACTTCACACAATTCTCCAAGGGGTGAGTGTGAAGATACACAGCAACAGCGACAATAAAATTACAATTTCAACAGGACTGGATATCTTTTTATTCTTCAGCTATACCTTTTTATATAAAAAGCATCATCCCTGAGGGAGGCTATTTGTAAGTGAAAAATGAAATTTTATTTTGCACTTGCTGCAGTCCAATTGGAATAGATTCTGGCCCAGATATTTACGGGAAGGCAGGGAGGGAGTGGGGGTGGGGTTCATAGAGGTGGATAAACCCGAAAAAACAGTTAACCTGGCGCTCCTGCTGAATTTACTGGTAGGACCTCATTTAAATGACTTCCTAAAGAGTGCTGACAAGATCAAAGATGGCAACTGTGGAGGTGAACAGTTCAGTTTTGGACCCAATTGTTTCATCAATATTAAACCTAGCTGTTTTTAACTCCCGCTCAAAGTCAGTGCTTTAGTCTGAAATATTCCCTTGGTAGGTAAATAAAACCCAGATAGCATTAATCCACATTGATTGTTTAGTTAGCAGTGCTGTGCTAGAAAGTTGCGCATTGTATTGATTATACTGTGACAGCACCATTGCTTTCTAAAGTTGAAAGATCAACAAAGATAATAATAAGACAGTTGACTCTAGTACGACCCCGTCATCATCCTTGACCTTTAACCAGAAGCTTTACAAATTGTCTTGAAAAACTGTACAACTGAAATACTGAAGCACTTGCAATAAGCGTCGGAACTTTGTTCAGCTTTGAATAAGGTTTTGAATTCCATTTGGGAGGCCCAATATTTTGATGTCGGTGAAGCCTAATCTGATAGGATGTTGCTGCTTCCATCTACAATTTGTTTAGATTGCCAAAGAATATAATTCCAAGCCTTCCTGTGCCAGCTGGGGAAATGGAATCATGTTGAAAATCATAGGGCAGATTTTGCTGTTCCTGTTTCTGGGGAGCATTGGACTGGATGGGCGAAGCACAAAGAAGAAAATCGGGCAGGGTGGAACACATGAAGAAGCCCACCTGATGTTGCATACAGTAAAATTAATGCATGGCAATTAGGTAGGCTATCCAATATCCTCCGGGTGCAGGATGAGAAGATTAGCTGGAAATTTGGGAGCGGTAAACTTCCGGGGCCAGGACCGCCTCGTCCCGGCCTGAAAGTCCCACCCCTGATGTGGAATTGGGTCGTCTGCCCCTGAAAGGAAGCAGAGTGCTGTCATTGGCACTCCGCTTCCTTTGGGGGGCATCTCAGGTAAGCAGCAGGGCACTGAGTCCAGTGCCGCGTGGATGCTCCAAGTAGCGCTGATGTGCTACAACACCCCTTCGCTTCAATTGAAGGGGAGGGCCACTGCGCACTCTGCAGACCCTTTTGTGGTTGCCACTGGTTCACCAGGGAGGCGATCGACTGGGCCAGCAGCACGGCACCTAAACACGGAGTGCCGGGCTGCACGATGGCAGCCCAGTCGACGCGAGGTCTGCCATTGTTGGGCCACTGAAAGAGTCAGCCGACAAATAAAAATGGCGGCCCGGGGCGCTAAAGTACTCACCTTTAAGGGGCGCCCCGGCGACGGATATGCACCAGCTTCACGACCAGTGGGAAAACGACATTGTGCCCCGTTAGCAACCCCGGAGTCGCTAATGGGGCTATCAAAAGGAGCAATTTCAGCCCCAAGGAGATCTGCCCCTTTCCAATGATTAGAAATAAAAAGAAAGACTTGGATTTATATAGCGCAGTTCACGACTACCGGTCATCCCAAAGCACTTTACAGCCAATTAAATACTTTTAAAGTGTAGTCACTGTTGTAATGTAGGAAATGCGACAGCCAATTTGCGCACAGCAAGCTCCCACAAACAGCAATGTGATAATGACCAGGTAATCTGTGTTTGTTATGTTGATTAAGCTTACATATCTGTCTGTCCATCTGTACTAATCAATTAAACAAAAAATGTTTTCTACATGAAAGTACTGTCATGCCTCTGTAGCTGTATTTCTAACAAAAAGTAGCCATGTCCTTGCACGCCATCAATTGTGTGAAAAGCACCTACAATCAGATATAGGAAATCACAGTGCACATTACTCTTCAGATATGCATCAGCGGTTTTAAACAGGAATGCGCAAAATGTATCACATCAGGCAAAATTTGGATATTTTCAAATTAATTGATAAAGTACTCAGTGTTGATAACTTGAGGTCAAGTTGAATACCTATTTCTACAGAAAATACAACATTCTCAGAACTTTCCAGAATAAAAAGACTGATACAATATTGTGGTATCAAGAGTCTATTGTACCAAAATATTTTCCGAGGATTGTAATCAAATCATGATGGTGAACATTGGTACTAGAATTTACATCCAAGCTCCAACTTCAGGCAATGTTATCGACAAATTCTTTATTCATTTTCAGTTACGAGCAGAGATAAGATCATCTCAGCCCCAGGATATTGCTGCAGGAGTTAATCAAGACAATCTACAGGGCCCAATCATCAGCTGCTTCATCAATAATCTTTCCTCCTTCATAGGGTCAAAAGTGGGGAACTTCACTTTGCAGCTCCACAGATACTGAAGCAGTCTATGCCCGCATTCAGCAAAACACGGACAGCAATCAGCATGGGCTGATAAATGGTAAGTAACATTTGCACCACACAAGTACCAGGCAATGACTATCTCCAATAACAGAGTCAAATCACCACCCCATTCAACAGTACTAACTTTCCCAAATCCCCCACCCTCAACAACGTGGTGGCCACCATTGACCAGAAACTTAACTGGGCCAGCCACGTAAATATAGTGGCTACAAGGTCAGGAGCTGGCTATTCTGTTGCGAGTGACTCACCTCCTGACTTCCCAAAGCCTTACCACCATCCACAAGGCACAGGTCAGGAGTGTGATGGAATAATCTCTACTTGCCTGGATGTGTGCACCTCCAATAACACTCAAGAAGCTCGACACCATCCGGGATAAAGTTGTCCACATGATTGGCCCCCCATCCATCACCTTAAGCATTCACTTCCTCTAGCAGCAGTGCACCATGGCTGCAGCGTGGCTACAAGATGCACTGCAGCAACTCGACAAGGCTTCTTCGGCAGCACCTCCCAAACCCACGACCTCTACCACCTAAAAGGACAAAGGTAGCAAGCGCATGGGAAAACAATCACCTCCAAATTCCTCTTCAAGTCACACACCATCCTGACTTGGTAATATATCACCGTTCCTTCATCATCACTGGTCAAAATCCTGGAACTCTCTCCCTAACAGCATTGTGAGATTACCTTCACCACACGGACTGCAGCAGTTCAAGATGGTGGCTCACCATCTCCTTCTCAGGGGCAATCAGGGATGGGCAATAAATGCTGGCCTTGCTAGTGATGCCCACATCCCGTGAAGCAATACAATAAATTGTATAATGTTATTGAAGTAAATCCAATGGATTTTGCTTTCAATAATTCTTTGTGTTGATAACAATGAACAGATTAGCTTGTTCCCTGTAATATTCAATAATTATTTCCACATGGTTAATTTTAGCCCTTTAAATAAACTACCAACCTTCATTATGTTTTCTTGATACTGATTTTACGTTTACAAAGTTTAATATTAATTAGTAAACTATGTAAAAATAAGTAGCATTATTTGCTTGGAGGATATGGGTGCTAACTTTAAGGAGCATGAATATTTCAAGGAGTACATATATTTATATCTATTGCATTACTGCTCAGTATCTCTATAGGTAATAATCTGGAACAATTTGTGAACATAAGAAATAGGAGCGGGAGTAGGCCATTTGGTCTCTCGAGCCTATGCCGCCATTTAAAAAGATCATGGCTGATCGGATCTTGGGTTCAACTTGACTTCCCTGCCTGCTCCCCATAACCCTTCACAAACTTATCGTTCAAAAATCTGTCTATTTCCACCTCAAATATATTCAATGACCAAGCCTCCACAGCTCTCTGGGGTAGAGCATTCCACAGATTTATGGCCATCTGAAAGAAGAAATTACTCCTCATCTCTGTTATATATGTGAACTTGCATTTACTCTGCACAGCCAGCCAAGGGCTCATCCCCTGGAGTCCCAAGGGCTCCCATAATCCCTTGGGAGCACAGGTATTTATGGAGGCCTCACAGGTTGGAGAGGCACACTGGAGTCCTGCAATAAAAGATTAAGGTCACACTTTACTTTGAGCTCACAGTGTTTAATCTGATTCTTTCTCCATACATAACAACTGGCGACGAGATACAGATAGCGAACCCAAAGATGCAGAGAACAGTGGGCATCCTGGAGAAATTCTTGGAGGGAGATGATTGGGAAACTTTTGTGGAGTGACTCGACCAATACTTTGTGGCCAACGAGCTAGATGGGGAAGAGAGCGCTGCCAAATGAAGGACGATCCTCCTCACCGTCTGTGGGCCACCAATGTATGGCCTCATGAAGAATCTGCTCACTCCAGCGAAACCCACGGAGAAATTGTATGCCGATTTATGCACACTGGTCCGAGAGCATTTGAACCTGAAGGAAAGCGTTCTGATGGCGAGGTACCGGTTCTACATCGACAAAAGCTCTGAAGACGAGGAGGTGGCGAGTTATGTCGCCGAGCTAAGACACCTTGCAGGACATTGCGAATTTGAAGGACATTTGGAGCACATGCTCAGAGACTTTTTCGTGCTTGGCATTTGCCACGAAACCATACTTGAAAAACTTTTGACTGTAGAGACCCCAACCATGAGTAAGGCCATAGCAATGGCCCAGGCGTTCATTGCCACCAGTGACAATACAAAGCAAATCTCTCTGCACACAAGTGCTGCTACAAGTACTGTAAAAAAAAGTGATGTTGTTTTCGAATCGTATCATACAGGGCAGGTCACACATGCCTGCAGCTGCACGTCCGCAGATGTCTCAGGATCCACCACCAAGGGTGATGAATGCAAGGCCATTAACACCTTGTTGGTGCTGCGGGGATGATCATCATTTCCATTCATGCTGATTCAAAGAATACTTTTGCAAGGGCTGTGGAACTATGGGACACCTCCAATGAGTGTGCAGGTGAGCTGCAAATTCTGCTAAACCTGCAAACGATCATGTTGCAAAGAAGGACAGATCCATGGAGGATCACGACGAACCAGAGCCTCAGACTGAGGAGGCAGAGGTACATGGGGTGCACACATTAACCACGAATTGTCCCCGATAATGCTGAATGGTCAACTAAATGGACTCCCTGTGTCAATGGAGCTAGAGACGGGCGCGAGCCAGTCCACCATGGGCAAAAAGACTTTCGAAAGATTGTGGTGCAACAAGGCCTCAAGGCCAGTCTTAACTCCAGTTCGCAAGAAACTAAGAACTTACACAAAAGAACTGATTCCTGTAATCGGCAGTGCTATCATAAAGGTCTCATACGATGGAGCGGTACACAAGCTACTACTCTGGGTGGTACCGGGCGATGGTCCCACGCTGCTCAGCAGGATCTGGCTGGGAAAGATATGCTGGAACTGGGATGACGTCCGAGCGCTATCGCCCGCTGACGACACTTCGTGTGCCCAGGTCTTAAAAAATTTCCTTCGCTGTTCGAACTAGGCATCGGGAAATTCCAAGGAGCAAAAGTGCAGATCCACCTAATTCCGGGGGCAAAACCCATCCATCACAAGGCGAGAGCGGTACCGTACATGATAAGAGAAAGGGTAGAGATTGAGCTAGACCGGCTGCAAAGAGAGGGCATAATTTCACCGATCGAGTTCAACGAGTGGGCCAGTCCTATCATCCCAGTCCACAAGGGAGACGGCACCGTCACAATCTGTGGCGATTACAAAGTAACTATAAATCGTTTCTCCCTGTAGGACCAATAGCCACTACAAAAGGCTGACGACCTCTTTGCAACGCTGGTGGGAGGAAAGACGTTCACAGAGCTGGATCTGACTTCATGATGCAGGAACTGGAGGAATCATCAAAGGCCCTCACCTGCATCAACACGCACAAAATTATTTTTGTTTATAACAGATGCACGTTTCAAATCCGATCAGCGGCGGCAATATTCCAGGGAAACATGGAAAGCTTACTGAAGTTGGTCCCACACACCGTGGTCTTCCAGGACGACATCTTGGTTACAGGTTGGAACACAGTTGAGCATCAGCAGCACCTGGAGGAGGTTCTTAGTCGAATCAACCGCAATGGGCTCAGGTTAAAATGCTCGACGTTTGTTTTCCTGGCACCTGAAGTGGAGTTCTTGGGAAGGATGATTGCGGCGGATGGCATCAGGCCTACCAACACAAAGATGGAGGCAATCAAGAACGCACCAAGGCCACAGAATGTGACGGAACTGCGGTTGTTTCTGGGACTCCTTAACTATTTGGTAACTTCTTACTGGGTCTTAGCACACTGTTGGAACCACTGCATGTTTTACTACGAAAAGGGGATGAATGGATTTGGGGCAAAAGCCAAAAAAATGCCGTTGTAAAAGCGAGAAAATTGTTATCCTCAAACAAATTGCTTGCGTTGTATGCTCCATGTAAGCGTTTGGTACAAGCATGTGATGCGTCATCATATGGCGTCGGGTGTGTACTGCAACAAGCTATTGATTCTGGGAAACTGCAACCAGATGCTTATGCATCCAAGAGTCTGTCTAAGGCTGAGAGAGCCTACAACATGATTGAGAAAGAAGCGTTAGCGTGAGTCTTTGGGGTAAAGAAAATGCATCAATACCTGTTTGGGCTAAAATTCGAATTGGAAACTGACCATAAGCCATTTATATACCTGTTTTCTGTACCAACGCATCAGCCCGCATCCAGAGATGGGCACTCACGTTGTCTGTATACAACTATGCCATCTGCCACAGGCCAGGCACAGAAAACTGCGCCGATGCTCTCAGTAGGCTGTCATTGCCCACCATGGGGGTGGAAATGGCGCAGCCCGCAGATCTAGCCATGTTTGTGGAAGCATTTGAGAGTGAGCAAGCATCCGTCACTGCCTGGCAGATCAAAACCTGGACAAGCCAGGACCCCTTATTACATCTTGTCAAAAGCTGTGTGCTTCACGGAAGCTGGTCCAGTGTCCCAGAGGAAATGCAAAAAGAGATTTAGCCGTTCTCGCGATGCAAAGATGAAATGTTTATACAAGGAGACTACCTTCGAGTAGTGGTCCCTAAGAAGGGCAGAGACACCTTCATCAATGACCTCCACAGTACCCACCCAGGCATTGTAATGATGAAAGCGATAGCCAGATCCCATGTGTGGTGGCCCAGTATCGATGCGGACTTAGAGTCCTGCGTTCACAGATGTAATACATGCTCGCAGTTAAGTAATGTACCCAGTGAGACGCCGCTAAATTTCTGGTCTTGGCCCTCCAAACCATGGTCCAGGGCACACGTCAACTATACAGGCCCGTTCTTGGATAAAATGTTCCTAGTGGTTGTAGACATGTATTCCAAGTGGATTGAATGTGAGATACTGTCGGCTAGCACGTCCGCTGCCACGACTGAAAGCCTGCGGGCCATGTTTGCCACTCACGGCTTACCCGATGTCCTGGTGAGTGACAACGGGCCATGTTTTACCAGAGTTGAGTTCAAAGAATTCATGACCCGTAACGGGATCAAACATGTCACATCTGCCCCATTTAAACCAGCGTCCAATGACCAGGCAGAGAGAGCAGTGCAAACCATCAAGCAAGGCTTGAAGAGGGTAATTGAAGGCTCGCTGCAGACTCGCCTGTCCCGAGTCCTGTTTAGCTAAAGCACGAGACACCACTCACTCACTGGGATCCCACCCGCTGAACTTCTCATGAAAAGAGCTTTTAAGACAAGGCTCTCATTAGTTCACCTGCTCTCTACCTGTTCATATCGATCAGGGTGAACTGAGGGAACTGAGTGAACTGAGTGAAATCCTTATTAGTCAGGAAATGGTGTTAGGGAAATTGATGGGATTGAAGGCCGATAATTTACTAGGGCCTGATAGTCTGCATCCCAGAGTACTTAAAGAAGTGGCCCTAGAAATAGTAGATGCATTGGTGGTAATTTTCCAACATTCCATGGACTCTGGATCAGTTCCTATGGATTGGAGGGTAGCTATTGTAACCCCACTTTATAAAAAAGGAGGGAGAGAGAAAACAGGGATTTATAGACCAGTCAGCCTGACATCAGTAGTGGGGAAAATGCTGGAATCAATTATTAAAGATGTAATAGCAGTGCATTTTGAAAGCAGTGACAGGATCGGTCCAAGTCAGCATGGATTTATGAAAGGGAAATCATGCTTGACAAATCTTCTAGAATTTTTTGAGGATGTAACTAGTAGAGTGTATAGGGGAGAACCAGTGGATGTGGTGTATTTGAATGTTCAAAAGGCTTTTGACAAGGTACCACATCAGAGATTAGTGTGCAAAATTAAGGCACATGGGATTGACGTGGATGGGGAATTGGTTGGCAGACAGGAGGCAAAGAATGGAAATAAATGGGTCCTTTTCAGAATGGCAGGCAGTGACTAGTGGGGTACAGCAAGGTTCAGTGCTGGGACTCCAGCTATTTACAAGATATATTAATGATTTAGATGAAGGAATTGAATGTAATATCTCCAATTTTGCAGATGACACTAAGCTGGATGGCAGTGTGAGCTGTGAGGAGGATGCTCAGAGGCTGAAGGGTGAATCGTACAGGTTAGGTGAGTAGGCAAATGCATGGCAGATGCAGTATAACGTGGATAAGTGTGAGGTTATCCACTTTGATGGCATAAATAGGAAGGCGGGTTATTATCTGAATGGTGACAGATTAGTAAAAGGGGAGGTGCAATGAAAGTAGGCATGCAGATACAGCAGGCAGTTAAGAAAGCAAATGGCATGTTGGCCTTCATAGCGAGAGGATTTGAGTATAGGAGCAGGGAGGTCTTGCTGCAGTTGTACAGGGCCTTGCTGAGACCACACCTTGAGTATATTGTGCAGTTTAGGTCTCCTAATCTAAGGAAGTACATTCTTGCTATTGAGGGAGTGCAGCGAATGTTCATCATACTGATTCCTGGGATGGTCGGACTGACATATGAAGAAAGATTGGATCGAATATGCTTACATTCACTGGAATTTAGAAGAATGAGAGGGTATCTCATAGAAGCATATAAAATTCTGATGGGATTCGACAGGTTAGATGCAGGAAGAATGTTCCCAATGTTGGGAAAGTGCAGAACCTAAGGATAAGGAGTAAGCCATATAGGACCAAGATGAGGAGAATCATTTTCACCCAGAGAATTGTGAACCTATAGAATTTTTTACCACAGAAAGTTGTTGAGTCCAGTCATTGGATATATTCAAAACGGAGTCAAATATTGCCCTTACGGCGAAAGGGATCTGCGGGTATGGAGAGAAGGCTGGAGTGGGTACTGAAGTTGTATGATTAGCCATGATCATATTTATTGGTGGTGCAAGCTCGAAGGGCTGAATGGCCTGCTCCTGCATCTATTTTCTACGTTTCTATGGCCCCAAGTTTCGTCCCGCGGCGAAAACGGCGCAACTCCGAGCTGGGCGCCTGTTTTTTGCACCGAAAACTGCGCCTAAAAAAAAGTCCAATATTCTCGAGCTCCTTGGAGCTCGATGTCTGCTTGGCGCGGTGCGCTCTTCGCAGCAGGGGGCGGAGCCTAACACTCGCGCTGACTTTCTAAGTAGCAGGGGGCGGGTACAATTTAAATTAGCCTTCGTGGTGCCGGCAACCCTGCACGTGCGCATTGGAGCGTGCGCGCAGTCTCACACAAACGTTGGCACTCGGCCATTTTTAAAAATACTGCAGAAAAAGTGAAGATTTGTTTCTTGGACCCCTGCAAAGGCTTGTAATTTAATTTTTTTTGATATTTCTGTGTGTGAGGGAGTGCTTTTAGCAGCACTGCTGAATAAATCACCTGCTGAAATCAGTGAGTTCAGCTTTTCACTGCTAAACTTGCAGAACCGGTGCTGCATTGGTGCATGCAAATTAAGGACTGTGTGTTTGGAGAAATAAGAGTGCCAATTCAACTTTGCAATAATACGTGGTGTTGACAATGCAGCACCCATTCTGCAAAGTTAAATATAAAACTGTCGATGTGGCTGCCTCTCCCTGTCCAAATGGCCTCAGTCCCCCTCACAGCTCGAAGGCTGCTGTTGTATCTTTGGCTGCCGGCCAGCCACTGACACCGTCCCTAAAGCGTGGCCGAATGGCCTCAAGAACCTTAATGAGCTGCGTGTGTCCTGCATTGATTCTTCGGCTGCCGGCCAACCACTGATGCCGCTGCTATCTCATGGCCGAATGGCCTCACATCGGTCCGCTGATTCTTCGGCTGCCGGCCAGCCACTGACGCCGCTGATATCTCATGGCCGAATGGCCTCGGGTCCATCCGGTGCTGCTTCTTCGCGGCCAGCCACAAAGAGAATGAAGGCCTGCCTCAAGCACTGCAGCTCAGCTCGAAGCTTGCTGCCGCTGCCGTCGAGACACTGACGCCACACCCCTGCCTGTCTCCAACATGAAAGGCCTGCCTGAAGCACTTTCCCACAGGTAGGAACATGGTTTATTTAATCTTTTCTTAGCTTATAAATTTTTATTCAGGTTGGATTTATTTGTATAATATTTGTATAAGTATAATTAAGGATTGATTGTAGAATTTCATGACTTCCCTTCCCCCCCTCCCCCCACCCCCCCCGCCCCATTCCCTATGCCTAATTTGTAACCTATGCCTGATTTTCTAAAGTGTAGACAAGGTTTTTTCGAGCGTACAAAAATCTTCACTTACTCCATTCTAAGTTAGTTTGGAGTAAGTTTTCACTTAAGAAACTTTGAAATCAGGCGTAAGTGGCCGGACACGCCCCCTTTTGAAAAGAAAATTCTGTTCCAAAGTGAAACTGTTCTAACTGACTAGAACTGGAGCAAACTAAATGATGAGAATTCCGATTTCTAAGATACTCCATTCTATACCAGTTGCTCCTAAAAATCAGGAGCAAATCATGTGGAAACTTGGGGCCTATGTTTCTATGTTTCATCTCCAGAATCAACCTAGTGAACATTCTCTGAATTGCCTCCAATGCAAGTATTTCCCTCCTTAAATAAGGAGACCAAAACTGTATTCAGTGCTCTAGTTGTGGTCTCGCCAATACCCTGTACAGTATGCTTTTATACTCCACCCCCCCTTGCAATAAAGGCCAATATTCCATTTGCCTTCCTGATTACTTGCTGTACTGGCATACTAATCTCCATTTAAATAATTATTTGTTTTTTTATTTTCCCTGCCAAGATGGATAACCGACACTTTCCCACATTGTACTCTATCTGCCATATATTTGCCCACTCATCTAGCCTGTCTATATCCCTTTGCAGATACTTTTTGTCCTCCTAACAACTTACTTTCACACCCATCTTTTTATCATCAGCAAACATGGCTACATTACACTTGGTCCCTTCATCCAAGTCATTAATATAGATTGTAAGTAGTTGGGGTCCCAGCACTGAACCCTGTGACATTCCGCTAGTTACTGATTGCCAACCCAAGAATGAACCATTTATCCCGATTCTCTGTTTTCTGTTAGTTAGCCAATCTTCTATCCATGCTAATATATAACCGCCAACACTGTGAGCTGTTAACTTGTGCAGTAACATTTTATGTGCACCTTATCGAATACATTCTGGAAATCCACATCCACTGGTTTCCCCTTATCCACCCTACTCATTACGTCCTCAAAGAACTGCAGCAAATTTGTCAAACATGATTTCCCTTTCATAAAACCATGCTGACTCTGCTTGACTGCGTTATTATTTTCCAAATGTCCTGCTACTGCTTCCTTAATAATGGGCTCCAGCATTTCACAATGACAGATATTAATCTAACTGGTCTATAGTTTTGTGCTTTCTGTCTCCCTCCTTCTTTAAATAGGGGCTTTACATTTGTGGTTTTCCAATCTGCAGGGTCCTCTCCAGACTGCAGGGAATTTTGGTAGATTGCAACCAATGCATCCACTATCTCTGCTGCCAATTCTTTGAAGACCCTAGGATGCAGGCCATCAGGCCCAGGGGACTTGTCCACCTTCAGTTCCATTATTTTACCGAGTACATTTTCTTTAGTGATAGTGATTGTCTTAAGTTCCCCCTACCTATACCCTCTTGATTATCTATTATTGGGATGTTTTTAGTGTTCTACCATGAAGACCGATACAAAATATTTGTTCAAAGTCACTTTCATTTCCCTGTTTCCCATTATTAATTCCCCAGTCTCATCCTCTAGGTGTCCAATGTTTACTTTAGCTACCCTCTTCCTCTGTATATACCTGTCGAAGCCCTTACTATCTGTTTTTATATTTCTTTCTGGATTACTCTCATAATCGCTCTTTATTATTGTTTGAGTCATCTTTGCTGGTTTTAAAAATTTCCCAATCCTCCAGCCTCCCACTATTCTTGGTTACATTGTATGCCCTTGTTTTCAATTTGATACTGTAGTGTATATAGACACTTTTAGTAGTGACTCCACGAGGCAGGGTATGATACTGAAACTGTGTAGACCTGTCGTCCTTTGTTTGCAGCTCCTCGAGTGAAGACACCAAGCTGTGAGCTCCTTTTTAGACATCACACAGTAAACAGGCATGCTTATATAAAAACACTCCCCCCTAAGCATTTTTCATATCTTGATGTCATGACCAGAGGAGATGATCAGTGGTAGGCCATGGGAGGTTGTGGTGAGGGTTGTGTGGTTGCCAGGTGTGACTCCTGTGCTTGAGGATGGCCTCATACGTTTTCCCTCCCTCATGCACAGACCAAGTGGGTGTCACTGTTGTGGGATCACTCAGGAAGGTAGCTAAGGCAGCAGTGGGTGGTGTGTATACATTGTGATGTGGGTAGGTGTGGGGTGGTGGATCGGGCCACAGGACTGGGTGGGCTCCAAGTCCACCAATTGGGATGAGGGTCAGGCGATTCCACGGTTTTCCAGGGAAGTTGGAGGGTATTGGCCTCACGCTCCTGGTGTTCGCCCTGTTGGCCAGGGCTTGTAGGGCTGGTCTGGTACAGGTTGCCATTGGTGATGGCTGGGCTGCCCATTGACCACTGTCCCTGTAGTGGGTCTGCTCCCACTGGGTGTGTGTGTGTCCTGCAAGGGGCATCACATTCGTTCCAAAGGTCCAGGTTACATGGTCAGGTAGCCTGCGAGAGCTGGGGGTCTCCCACAGGGGGATTCCATTGGCATTAGCATGGTTCCTGTAGGACCCAATGTCCTTTGGCAGTGTCCTACCAGTATACATGACATCTTGGCTCTGATCACACATAGTCGAGCATGCATTGTACATTCCAGCATTTGCATCACTTTTTGGATGTCCTGGTTTCAACAGACATGGTTACATTAGGCATTTCACATTATCTATCATAATTGTTAAGCATAATAAACTTGTTCTTAACCTTACTGACACCTGCATTCATCCCATTAGTCACATTAGTTAAACCAGCATCACAATTTATGATTACATTGCATACAGTTTCATACTTGCACCCTTTAATTGCATCTTTAGCTTTAAAGTCCTTGTACTCAAATAGGTGAAACTGTCCCTTTAAATTTCTTTAGTTACCGGTCTCCTTTAAGGGAGCGTCCCAATCCGATTGGCCACTCGTTGCCACTTGCTGCTCCTCCAATGCTGCCCCTCGTGGTATGGCTGCGTCCATTATGCTTACAAGTTCTGCTTCTCGTGGTGCTGCCGCCATCTTCTGGCTCTCCTGCAGGTAGGCTGTGGTGCTCTTTTCTTCCACAGGTTCGAGCCTGGACATCGGGAGTCCCTTTCTTTCTACGCTGTTCACCTCTTGGAGTCCTGCCCCGGCCCTAAGTGGAGTTAGGATCCTCGGTCTTGGAGATTTCGCCATGGTGTTGTGGAGTCGTCGCCGCACTGTCGAGCTGGACAGTGGAGCCTCTGGTTGCAGCAATGGATCCATGTTCGAGGTCGATTGCCGGGGACCAGAGGCCGTCACCACTTTGCCCGATTTGTACCGGGTTCATCCAATTCCTGCCCAGCAGCATTGGACCATCGCCGGCTACAAATCCACAGGGGGAGTTTGTTCAATACACTGCCCTGGGAGACCTGGACATCCGCGCTGCCAACGATTTGGATTTTACCCTTGTTGTAGGTGAGGAGCTGCGCCTGGACAAGAGACAGTTTTGGTCGATTGGCTGGATTTATCCAAAGTTTCTCAAAGGTCGTTTGGCTCATCACAGATTGGCTCGCCCCCGTATCGATTTCCATGGAGACTGGGACCCCGTCTATGTCCACTTGCATCATCCATGGAAAACTTTAGGTGGAGCAGGTATAAATTCCAAACTCTTCTTCCTGTGTTTGAGCAACTTCATCTTCATCTTTGTCAGAGATGTGGTGAGTACAGCTTTTTCTGCACATTCTTTGAAGGTGCCCTTTCTCTTTGCAGCCTTTGCATGCATAGTCTTTATAGCGCACTGGTGGGCCCTGTGGTTTCCTCAACAGCGCCAGCAACGGGGCAATCCAGTTTGCCCCATGTGGCGGACTCAGGATTGCTGGACTCAGGGCAGCCTTCCTGCCTTTCGAAGTATCCATGCGGTGCACAGCGCTTGCCGGTTTAGAGTCCTGGGTCAACATTCTCTTTGAGTCGCCGGCGAAACTATGTGGGCCTGGCTCACTTGAATTGCTTTCTGCAGGTGACCGTGATGTCAGCAGAGAGCAACTTATGCAGGAGATCCTCTAGGCCGATTCCAATGACGAATATGTCCCTTAGTGCTTCGTTTAGGTGATCTCCAAGATCACACAGTGCAGCTAGTCTTCTTCAATGTGCAGCATACTTAGTAATTTCTTGGTCCTCAGGTCGCCGGCAAGTGTAGAACCGGTGCGTGTCTGTGAGGGTGCTTTTTTTCAGTTTAATTATTCCTGTATGAGTGTTACAAGTTCCTCACAGCTTTTGGTGGTTGTCTTCGCTGGGGCTAGCAAGTCCTGACAAGACAATGGATGGTGGGCCCACAACTGCTGAGCAGGATGGCCCTGCGCTTGTTCGGTCGTGTAGCCAGTATGTTCCCATCCAGGTCATTGGCTATAAAGAAATGTTCCAATCTTTCTACAAAAGCATCCCAATCTTCCCCCTTTGTAAATTGCTGAAAGTTGGTTGAGGGTAGACATGTTGAATGTGTGGTTCGTGACTTCGTACCCTCGCCGCCAGTTGTAGTGTATGTAGACACCTTTAGTCGTGACTCCACGAGGCAGGGTATGATACTGAAACTGTGTAGACCTGTAGTCCTTTATTTGCAGCTCCTCAAGTGAGGAGACCAAGCTGTGAGCTCCTTTTTATAATGGGTTACCTGCAGTGTGCAGGTAACCCTTAGGTCTCCAGCAGCAGCACCCTCTGGTGTACAGGGAAGGTGTGTAACGGGCATGCATATACAAAAACACTCCTCACTAAGCATTTTTCATATCCTTATGTCATGACCAGGGAGGTGATCAGTGGTGGGCTATGGGAGGTTGTGGTGAGTGTTGTGTGGTTGCCAGGTTATGACCCCTGTGCTTGAGGTTGGCCTCATATGTTTACCCTCCTTCACACACAGACCAAGTGGGTGTCACTGTTGTGGGATCCCTCAGGTGGGTAGCCACAGCAGCAGTGGGTGGTGTGTATCCATTGTAATGTGGATAGTTGTGGGGTGGTGGATAGGGCCACAGGACTGGGTGGACTCCTTCTCCACCAATTGGGATGAGGGTCATGTCATCCCAGGGTTTGCCAGGGAAGTTGGAGGGTATTGGCCTCACGCTCCAGGTGTTGGCCCTGGTGGCCAGGGGTTGTATGGCTGATCTGGTGCAGGTTGCCATTGGTGGTGGCTGGGCTGCCCATAGACCACTGTCTTTGTAGTGGGTCTGCTCCCACTGGGTGTGTGTGTGTCCTGCAAGGGGCATCACATTTGATCCAAATGTCCAGGCTACATGGTCAGGTAGCCTACTGGACCTGGGGATCTCCCACAGGTGGATTCCGTTGGCATTAGCATGGTCCCTGTACGACCCAATGTCCTTTGGCAGTGTCCAACGAGTATACATGACACCTTGGCTCTGATCACAGAGTCGAGCATTGTACATTCTAGCATTTACATCACTTTTTGGGTGTCCTGGTTTCAACAGTCATGGTTACATTAGGCATTTCACATTCTCTATCCTAATTGTTAAGCATAATAAACTTGTTCTTAACCTTACTGACACCTGCATTCATCTCATTAGTCAAATTAGTTAAACCTGCATCACAATTCATGATTACATTGCATACATTTTCATACTTGCATCCTTTAATTGCATCTTTAGCTTTAAAGTCCTTGTACTCAAATAGTTGAGACTGTCCCTTTAAATTTCTTTGGTTACCGGTTTCCTTTAAGGGAGTCTCCCAATCCGATTGGCCACTCATTGCCACATGTTGCTGCCCCTTGTGGTATGGCCGCGGCCATTTTGATTACAGGTTCTGTTCCTCGTGGTGCTGCCGCCATCTTCTGGCTCTCCTGCAGGTAGGCTGTGGTGCTCTTTTCTTCCACAGGTTCGAGCCTGGACATCGGGAGTCCCTTTCTTTCAACGGTGTTCACCTCTTGGAGTCCTGCCCCGGCCCAAAGTTGGATCCTCGGTCTTGGAGATTTCACCATGGTGTTGTGGAGTCGTCACCGTGCCGTGGAGATGGACAGTGGAGTCACCAGATGCAGCGATGGATCCATGTTCAAGGGCGATTGCCGGGGACCAGAGGCTGTCGCCACTTCGCCTGATTTGTACTGGGTTCATCCAATTCCTGCTCAGCAGTGTGGGACCGTCACCGGCTGCAAAGCCACAGGGGGAGTTTGTTCAACACGCCACCCTGGGAGACCTGGACATCCGCGCTGCCAGCGATTTGGATTTTACCTTTGTTGTAGGTGGGGAACTGCGCCTGGACTGGATTTATCCAAAGTTTCTCAAACATCGTTTGGCTCATCACAGACTGGCTCGGCGCTGTGTCGAATTCCATGGAGATTGGGACCACGTCTCTGTCCACTTCCATCGTCCATGGAAAACTTTAACTTCTTCCTGGGTTTGAGCAACTTCACCTTCATCTGTGTCGGACCCCGGGTGATCAGCCAACTCATTAGAGACGCGGTGAGTACAGCTTTTTCTGCACATTCTTTGAAGGTGCTCTTTCTCTTTGCAGCCTTTGTATGCATAGAGTTTGTAGCGGTACTGATGGGCCCTGTGGTTTCCTACACAGCGCCAGCACAGGGCAATCCATTTTGCCCCATGTGGCAGACTCAGGGTTGCTGGACTCGGGGCAGTCTTCCTGCCTTTTTAAGTATCCATGTGGTGAACTGTGCTTGCTGGTTTAGAGTCCTGGGTCAGCATTTTCTTGGAGTCGCCGGCCGAAACCATGTAGGCCTGGCTCACTTGAATTGCTTTCTGCAGGGTGACCGTGATGTCAGCAGAGAGCAACTTGTGCAGGAGGTCCTTTTGGCTGATTCCAATGACGAATATGTCCCTTAGTGCTTCATTTAAATGGTCTCCAAGATCACATGGTGCAGCTAGTTTCTTAAATGTGCAGCATACTTGGCAATTTCTTGGTCCTCAGGTCACTGGTAAGTGTAGAACCGGTGCCTGGCTGTGAGGATGCTTTCTTTCGGTTTTAATTATTCCTGTATGAGTGTTACAAGTTCCTCACAGCTTTTAGTAGTTGTCTTCTCCAGGGCTAGCAAGCCCCTGACAAGACAATGGATGGTGGGCCCACAACTGCTTAGCAGGATGGCCCTGCTCTTGTTCAGTCGTGTAGCCGGTATGTTCCCATCCAGGTCGTTGGCTATGAAGAAATGTTCCAATCTTTCTATGAAAGCATCCCAATCTTCCCCCTCTGTAATTTGCTGAAAGTTGGTTGAGGTTAGACATTGAAGGTTGGCATGCAGGTGCAGCAGGCGGTTAAGAAAGCAAATGGCATGTTGGCCTTCATAGCAAGGGGATTTGAGTACAGGGGCAGGGAGGTGTTGCTACAGTTGTACAGGGCATTGGTGAGGCCACACCTGGAGTATTGTGTACAGTTTTGGTCTCCTAACCTGAGGAAGGACATTCTTGCTATTGAGGGAGTGCAGCGAAGGTTCACCAGACTGATTCCCGGGATGGCGGGACTGACCTATCAAGAAAGACTGGATCAACTGGGCTTGTATTCACTGGAGTTCAGAAGAATGAGAGGGGACCTCATAGAAACATATAAAATTCTGACGGGGTTAGACAGGTTAGATGCAGGAAGAATGTTCCCAATGTTGGGGAAGTCCAGAACCAGGGGTCACAGTCTAAGGATAAGGGGTAAGCCATTTAGGACCGAGATGCGGAGGAACTTCTTCACCCAGAGAGTGGTGAACCTGTGGAATTCTCTACCACAGAAAGTTGTTGAGGCCAATTCACTAAATATATTCAAAAAGGAGTTAGATGAGGTCCTTACTGCTAGGGGGATCAAGGGGTATGGCGAGAAAGCAGGAATGGGGTACTGAAGTTGAATGTTCAGCCATGAACTCATTGAATGGCGGTGCAGGCTAGAAGGGCCGAATGGCCTACTCCTGCACCTATTTTCTATGTTTCTATGTTTCTATGTTGAACGTGTGGTTCCTGACCTCGTATCCTCGTCGCCAGTTGTAGTGCATGTAGACACCTTTAGTCGTGACTCCACGAGGCAGGTTATGATACTGAAACTGTGTAGACTTGTAGTTCTGTGCAGGTAACCCTTAGGTCACCAGCAGCATCACCCTTTGGTGTACAGGTAAGGTGTGTACAGTGTAAGGGTACATTCAGTGTTGCATAACAGTGTTACAGACATCACACAGTCAACAGGCATGTATATAGAACAGATACCATCCTTTACTTCCTTAGTTAGGCACAGCTGGTTCTCCCTTCTCTTAAAGTCTTTCTCACTGGAATATATTTTGTTGGGATTTATAAAATATCTCCTTAAATGTCTGCCACTGTTCACCAACCATCTTACACTTTAATCTATTTGCTCAGTTCATTTTAAGCTATAATCCAAGACAAAAATGTACTTAAAACGAGGCAACATTGCAAATTTTTGTTTTTCATGGGTTATTTCCTAAAGTTGTTTGTGGTCAATAATTTAGTTAACATGTTTTGTGGCTTTCAACTTCTAATAATGGCAATGAGGCCTTTTTTTTTTAAGCAAGATTTGACTTTTAGAGCCATTTTTCCTGCTTTTCAATAGCTGACTAAGTGATAGATTGTTTTCTCTTCTCGACTTGTGCGGTGATCTGAAATAGAAAACCGCTCGGCCTTTATAGAACCTGGCCGATTTTCATTCCACTGATGGACTGAAAATCGGGCAGATTCTATAACGGGTAGGTAGTCTACTCCATCAGCTTACTACCCAGGCAGTGTGGATCAATATCTACCCCAATAGTTTCACCTTTAACAAAGAATCTCAATTAAAAAGCAGCTTGTTGCAAAGTCTTTTGGAGCAGCAATCTGTAGCACTGCAAAGGGGTGTGTCTTTCTATAACTCTCCACTACCGAAATCCCAATTTCAACTGCTTCACGCTGTTACATGGAGGCCAAGTGTAAAATCATTTGGGGTTCATATCCGTGCCACTTGTGAACCTTACAATTGGTGCATGGTGTGTATAAAGGCCAAGAAAATGAGAAAAATAAATTGAAGCAAATGCGATTTGCTGTGTGGGAGGAAGACAAGGGTGAATAGGAGGAGGAGGAGGAGGAAGGGAGGAAGGAGGCAACAGATGCTTGTTCTTGACAGGCTGTCCATGAGCACCTCATCAGACACTTATTACAATGATCCCCACATCTCCAGTATTCCCCACTTCCCCACCTCTATCACAGTACATCACAGCGTCCTCTTTGGCACAGAGCAGAAATGAGAGACACTACTAAACAAGCAGAATTTATTATCTTATCAATTTCAAAACTACACAGCAATGTCAACTAATCACCCTTGTGCATTCCCTCAGTGTCTGATTTTCATATGCTTTTCTAATGCTCCAAAACTGTGCTACCCCAGTGGTTGCAGCATGGCTGGGGAAAGGTTGCTGAGTTTCAGTGGGGAAGACTGCAGTTGACCTTGCAGGATGACCTCAAGAACCTCTGGGCCTAGAAGGCTTGGCTATGGAATGCACCACCTCCGCATGGGCGGCAGCAGTTTGGGCTGCAGGATGACAGGCAGCAGCAAGAGCACTGGCGGAGTGGCAAGGGTGGGAGTAGGAATGCTGTCATCCTGAGAGTGGACAGCAGGTTCTTGCTCCATGGAGCCACTGGCACTATCCCAGGGTGGTGCCACAGCAATCCTAGCCATCTGTTGGAACACAGACTGCTGGACTGCTCCTGTTGTATATGCAGACTATGGATGTACTCTATGTGTAGTCACTGTGTGGTTGCATGCGATGGAGACTTGTTTACCAGATGTTCTATCAATAAGTGTTACACTGTGTATGTACATGCTGGCACCACTAGAGGGTGCACTGTGGAGACCAGGGTCTCCTGACCTGGTGGCAGGGCCCAGTATAAAAGGCTGCACACCATGCTTGTGCCTCACTCTGGAGTTTGGAATAAAGGACCAAGGTTACTCCAGTTTGAGTACAACACATTGCCTCGTGGAGTCATTCATAAGTACATTATGGACATAATAACTGTGATGCCCTGCAAGCCCCTTACCATACTCATAAACCCAGCCACAATGGCAGCAGACTGATATGTGTGGTAGTAAGCTGAGACTGCAGGAGAGCGGTCTGAACTTTCACTGCAGCACTGAGACCTTGGGTCGCTTTCCCCTGTGCTGTAATGGAAGCTGTGATATCGCCCATCGCACCTAGCACCATGGCTGGGTCCAGAATTTCTCGAATAGAGTTGGCCATCCTGCAAATCATGCGCTAGAAGCTCTGCGCAAAGCCCCGTGAAATATTGGAGCTGGACTCCTCCATACCTTGACACTGACAAGAGGCTCTTTGGCAGGCCTGCCATTACACCAAGCATTTCTGTGTGCATGCCCATCATCTTTCTTTTGAATGCAGCCCCATCGATATCATCATCTGTGTCCTGGTCAGCAGAACTCATTATCTGGGGTGCAGGCACCTGATCTACCTTTCTCGCAGGCCTTGCTGCAGCACACTCGTGCCCGGCGACTCACGGTGTGCAGATCCCGCCTCAATACCACCCTCTAAAGTCAGCGCAGTGGCTTTTTCTGAGCTGGTACCTGGGAGTGTCAGATTGAGTGATGGTGCCTCTTCTTCTCCATCACTCTCCTCCTGCAAAATGACGGGGAGAGCCACGGCTGGTGGGACCTCTTGGGCATCTGAAAGGAGAAAGGCACAAAGATTGGGTTGTGGTGAGCAGTATGGCAGGTGGGTAAAGCAAAATGTGCATGCTTACACCATCAGCAGCTTGTAAGTGAGAAGACATTGTGGGATGAAGAGTAAGAGAAATGTGAGAGGAAAGAGTAGGTATGAGCATGTCGTTATCTTCAGCAATGCTTTCAACTTCATCGCTCTCCATGGACTCAGTGAATGTCCCTCCAATTATCTCCAGCGCAGTCACCTCCAGCTGAGTCAGGTTCTGCAGTTGGACTTCCCGTGCCTCCCATCTGTTGCTGTTTTCAGAGGTTATCAGCCACCTTGGCCTGAAAGAGAAAAGGAAGTGTTATCAGTACAATGTGTTTTGTGAGGTATGGCTGTCGTGATTGAATATCTAGCAATGTTGCAAGCTATGTGATGTGGGTGTGAAGCCTGCATCAGTGGTAAGTGTGTGAGGATGAGGTGAAGCTATCAACGTGAGGTATGAGTCGTGATTGATAAACATTGCGGGTAGGTGAGTGATGGGGTTGTGGTGCATTGAGCAGTGTGTGAGTCAAGTGGTGCAGATGGTGGGATATGGAATTTGCTGATGCATTCACTATCCTTGACCACTTGTGTGAGGACCTTAAACTTCTTGCGACACTGGATCTGGGTCCTGTGGGCAACACTGGTGGCACCAACAGCTTGAGCTATTTCTTCCTACATTCTTCTGGCGTTCTGCCTGGAAGGCCTCCTGCCCCTATGCGAGAAGTCTTCCGTTAAGTCGATTCACTCCACCTGATATCAAGACGTGGATGAGAGCACACAGCAAAGGCTATGTACCCCAGCAACATACCGGCTGTCGTGTTGAATACTTGTGCTCCAGAACTAGCCATGCCTCTGACCAAGCTGTTCCAGTACAGTTACAACAATGGCATCTATCTGACAATGGAAAACTGGCCAGGACAGGGGCGGGAGTCGAGAGAGGCAGCAGCCTATAAAAGGCTCAGCAGTCCGGGGAGCGTCGAGCGAGGCGGGAGTCGAGAGAGGCAGCGGCCTATAAAAGGCTCAGCAGTCCGGGGAGTCGAGAGAGGCGGGAGTCGAGAGAGGCAGCGGCCTATAAAAGGCTCAGCAGTCCGGGGAGCGTCGAGAGAGGCGGGAGTCGAGAGAGGCAGCGGCCTATAAAAGGCTCAGCAGTCCGGGGAGCATCGAGAGAGGCGGGAGTCGAGAGAGGCAGCGGCCTATAAAAGGCTCAGCAGTCCGGGGAGCGTCGAGAGAGGCGGGAGTCGAGAGAGGCAGCGGCTTATAAAAGGCTCAGCAGTCCGGGGAGTCGAGAGAGGCGGGAGTCGGGAGAGGCAGCGGCCTATAAAAGGCTCAGCAGTCCGGGGAGCGTCGAGAGAGGCGGGAGTCGAGAGAGGCAGCGGCCTATAAAAGGCTCAGCAGTCCGGGGAGTCGAGAGAGGCGGGAGTCGAGAGAGGCAGCGGCCTATAAAAGGCTCAGCCGTCCGGGGAGCATCGAGAGAGGTGGGAGTCGAGAGAGGCAGCGGCCTATAAAAGGCTCAGCAGTCCGGGGAGTCGAGAGAGGCGGGAGTCGAGAGAGGCAGCGGCCTATAAAAGGCTCAGCAGTCAGGGGAGCGTCGAGAGAGGCGGGAGTCGAGAGAGGCAGCGGCCTATAAAAGGCTCAGCAGTCCGGGGAGCGTCGAGAGAGGCGGGAGTCGAGAGAGGCAGCGGCCTATAAAAGGCTCAGCAGTCCGGGGAGCATCGAGAGAGGCGGGAGTCGAGAGAGGCAGCGGCCTATAAAAGGCTCAGCAGTCCGGGGAGCGTCGAGAGAGGCGGGAGTCGAGAGAGGCAGCGGCCTATAAAAGGCTCAGCAGTCCGGGGAGCATCGAGAGAGGCGGGAGTCGAGAGAGGCAGCGGCCTATAAAAGGCTCAGCAGTCCGGGGAGCGTCGAGAGAGGCGGGAGTCGAGAGAGGCAGCGGCTTATAAAAGGCTCAGCAGTCCGGGGAGTCGAGAGAGGCGGGAGTCGGGAGAGGCAGCGGCCTATAAAAGGCTCAGCAGTCCGGGGAGCGTCGAGAGAGGCGGGAGTCGAGAGAGGCAGCGGCCTATAAAAGGCTCAGCAGTCCGGAGAGTCGAGAGAGGCGGGAGTCGAGAGAGGCAGCGGCCTATAAAAGGCTCAGCCGTCCGGGGAGCATCGAGAGAGGTGGGAGTCGAGAGAGGCAGCGGCCTATAAAAGGCTCAGCAGTCCGGGGAGTCGAGAGAGGCGGGAGTCGAGAGAGGCAGCGGCCTATAAAAGGCTCAGCAGTCCGGGGAGCGTCGAGAGAGGCGGGAGTCGAGAGAGGCAGCGGCCTATAAAAGGCTCAGCAGTCCAGGGAGCGTCGAGAGAGGCGGGAGTCGAGAGAGGCAGCGGCCTATAAAAGGCTCAGCAGTCCGGGGAGTCGAGAGAGGCGGGAGTCGAGAGAGGCAGCGGCCTATAAAAGGCTCAGCAGTCCGGGGAGCGTCGAGAGAGGCGGGAGTCGAGAGAGGCAGCGGCCTATAAAAGGCTCAGAAGTCCGGGGAGTCGAGAGTGGCGGGAGTCGAGAGAGGCAGCGGCCTATAAAAGGCTCAGCAGTCCGGGGAGCGTAGAGAGAGGCAGGAGTCGAGAGAGGCAGCGGCCTATAAAAGGCTCAGCAGTCCGGGGAGCGTCGAGAGAGGCGGGAGTCGAGAGAGCCGGCATCCTATAAAAGGCTCAGCAGTCCGGGGAGCGTCGAGAGAGGCGGGAGTCGAGAGAGGCAGCGGCCTATAAAAGGCTCAGCAGTCCGGGGAGCGTCGAGTGAGGCGGGAGTCGAGAGAGGCAGCGGCCTATAAAAGGCTCAGCAGTCTGGGGAGCATCGAGAGAGGCGGGAGTCGAGAGAGGCAGCGGCCTATAAAAGACTCAGCAGTCCGGGGAGCATCGAGAGAGGCGGGAGTCGAGAGAGGCAGTGGCCTATAAAAGGCTCAGCAGTCCGGGGAGCGTCGAGAGAGGCGGGAGTCGAGAGAGGCAGCGGCCTATAAAAGGCTCAGCAGTCCGGGGAGCGTCGAGAGAGGCGGGAGTCGAGAGAGGCAGCGGCCTATAAAAGGCTCAGCAGTCCGGGGAGCGTCGAGAGAGGCGGGAGTCGAGAGAGGCAGCGGCCTATAAAAGGCTCAGCAGTCCGGGGAGCGTTGAGAGAGGCCTACTTGTGCAGCTCCAGCTGAGAGAGAAGTCAAAAAAGAAGTAGAAAGAAATCAAAAGGTGACGTCACAGCCAACGTGGTAAGTGATTGGCTGCTGATTGGTGAGTAGTTTTTCTTTTTCTTTATTAGTCAGTAACTTTTAACATTGTTGTCGGTAATTTAAGTGTATCTAAGGGTTAAGTCATGGCAGGACAGCTCGGTCATGTGATATGCTCCTCCTGTACCATGTGGGAACACGGGGACAACACCAGTGTCCCTGACGACTACATGTGCGGGAAGTGTGTCCACCTCCGGCTACTGACGGTCCGCGTTGCGGAGTTGGAGCTGAAGGTGGATTCACTCTGGAGCATCCATGATGCTGAGAATGACGTGAGTATCACGTGTAGCGAGTTGGTCTTACCGCAGGAGAAGGGTCCACAGCCAGCGAGGGAATGGAAGACCAGCAGGAAGAGTAGTGCAAGGAAGGTAGTGCAGGGGTCCCCTGTGGTCATCCCACTGCAAAACAGATACACTGCTTTGAGTGCTGTTGAGGGGGATGACTCATCAGGAGCGGGCAGCAGCAGCCAAGTTCATGGCACCGTGGCTGGCTCTGTTGCACAGGAGGGCAGGAAAAAGAGTGGGCAAGCGGTAGTGATAGGGGATTCAATTGTAAGGGGAATAGATAGGCGTTTCTGCGGCCGCAACCGAGACTCCAAGATGGTATGTTGCCTCCCTGGTGCAAGGGTCAAGGATGTCTCGGAGCGGGTGCAGGACATTCTAAAAAGGGAGGGAGAACAGCCAGTTGTCGTGGTGCACGTTGGTACCAATGACATAGGTAAAAAAAGGGATGAGTTCCTACGAAATGAATTTAAGGAGCAAGGAGCTAAATTAAAAAGTAGGACCTCAAAAGTAGTAATCTCGGGATTGCTACCAGTGCCACGTGCTAGTCAGAGTAGGAATCGCAGGATAGCTCAGATGAATACGTGGCTTGAGCAATGGTGCAGCAGGGAGGGATTCAAATTCCTGGGGCATTGGAACCGGTTCTGGGGGAGGTGGGACCAGTACAATCCGGACGGTCTGCACCTGGGCAGAATCGGAACCAATGTCCTCGGGGGAGTGTTTGCTAGTGCTGTTGGGGAGGAGTTAAACTAATATGGCAGGGGGATGGGAACCAATGCAGGGAGATAGAGGGAAACAAAAAGGAGGCAAAAACAAAAGACAGAAAGGAGATGAGGAAAAGTGGAGGGCAGAGAAACCCAAGGCAAAGAACAAAAAGGACCATTGTACAGCAAAATTCTAAAAGGACAGAGGGTGTTAAAAAAACAAGCCTAAAGGCTTTGTGTCTTAATGCAAGGAGTATCCGCACTAAGGTGGATGAATTAACTGTGCAAATAGATGTTAACAAATGTGATGTGATTGGGATTACGGAGACGTGGCTCCAGGATGATCAGGGCTGGGAACTCAACATCCAGGGGTAGTCAACATTCAGGAAGGATAGAATAAAAGGAAAAGGAGGTGGGGTAGCATTGCTGGTTAAGGAGGAGATTAAGGCAATAGTTAGGAAGGACATTAGCTTGGATGATGTGGAATCTATATGGGTAGAGCTGCAGAACACCAAAGGGCAAAAAACGTTAGTGGGAGTTGTGTACAGACCTCCAAACAGTAGTAGTGATGTTGGGGAGGGCATCAAACATGAAATTAGGGGTGCGTGCAATAAAGGTGCAGCAGTTATAATGGGTGACTTTAATATGCACATAGATTGGGCTAACCAAACTGGAAGCAATACGGTGGAGGAGGATTTTCTGGAGTGCATAAGGGATGGTTTTTTAGACCAATATGTCGAGGAACCAACTAGGGGGGAGGCCATCTTAGACTGGGTGTTGTGTAATGAGAGAGGATTAATTAGCAATCTCGTTGTGCGAGGCCCCTTGGGGAAGAGTGACCATAATATGGTGGAATTCTGCATTGGGATGGAGAATGAAACAGTTAATTCAGAGACCATGGTCCAGAACTTAAAGAAGGCTAACTTTGAAGGTATGAGGCGTGAATTGGCTGGGATGGATTGGCGAATGATACTTAAGGGGTTGACTGTGAATGGGCAATGGCAGACATTTAGAGACCGCATGGATGAACTACAACAATTGTACATTCCTGTCTGGCATAAAAATTAAAAAGGGAAGGTGGCTCAACCGTGGCTATCAAGGGAAATCAGGGATAGTATTAAAGCCAAGGAAGTGGCATACAAATTGGCCAGAAATAGCAGCGAACCTGGAGACTGGGAGAAATTTAGAACTCAGCAGAGGAGGACAAAGGGTTTGATTAGGGCAGGGAAAATGGAGTATGAGAAGAAGCTTGCAGGGAACATTAAGATGGATTGCAAAAGTTTCTATAGATATGTAAAGAGAAAAAGGTTAGTAAAGACAAACGTAGGTCCCCTGCAGTCAGAATCAGGGGAAGTCATAACGGGGAACAAAGAAATGGCGGACCAATTGAACAAGTACTTTGGTTTGGTATTCACGAAGGAGGACACGAACAACCTTCCGGTTATAAAAGGGGTCAGAGGGTCTAGTAAGGAGGAGGAACTGAGGGAAATCCTTATTAGTCGGGAAATTGTGTTGGGGAAATTGATGGGATTGAAGGCCGATAAATCCCCAGGGCCTGATGGACTGCATCCCAGAGTACTTAAGGAGGTAGCCTTGGAAATAGTGGATGCGTTGACAGTCATTTTCCAACATTCCATTGACTCTGGATCAGTTCCTATGGAGTGGAGGGTAGCCAATGTAACCCCACTTTTTAAAAAAGGAGGGAGAGAGAAAACAGGGAATTATAGACCGGTCAGCCTGACATCGGTAGTGGGTAAAATGATGGAATCAATTATTAAGGATGTCATAGTAGTGCATTTGGAAAGAGGTGACATAATAGGTCCAAGTCAGCATGGATTTGTGAAAGGGAAATCATGCTTGACAAATCTTCTGGAATTTTTTGAGGATGTTTCCAGTAGAGTGGATAAGGGAGAACCAGTTGATGTGGTATATTTGGACTTTCAGAAGGCGTTCGACAAGGTCCCACACAAGAGATTGATGTGCAAAGTTAGAGCACATGGGATTGGGGGTAGTGTACTGACATGGATTGAGAACTGGTTGTCAGACAGGAAGCAAAGAGTAGGAGTAAATGGGTACTTTTCAGAATGGCAGGCAGTGACTAGTGGGGTACCGCAAGGTTCTGTGCTGGGGCCCCAGCTGTTTACACTGTACATTAATGATTTAGATGAGGGGATTAAATGTAGTATCTCCAAATTTGCGGATGACACTAAGTTGGGTGGCAGTGTGAGCTGCGAGGAGGATGCTGTGAGGCTGCAGAGCGACTTGGATAGGTTAGGTGAGTGGGCAAATGCATGGCAGATGAAGTATAATGTGGATAAATGTGAGGTTCTCCACTTTGGTGGTAAAAACAGAGAGACAGACTATTATCTGAATGGTGACAGATTAGGAAAAGGAAAGGTGCAACGAGACCTGGGTGTCATGGTACATCAGTCATTGAAGGTTGGCATGCAGGTGCAGCAGGCGGTTAAGAAAGCAAATGGCATGTTGGCCTTCATAGCGAGGGGATTTGAGTACAGGGGCAGGGAGGTGTTGCTACAGTTGTACAGGGCATTGGTGAGGCCACACCTGGAGTATTGTGTACAGTTTTGGTCTCCTAACCTGAGGAAGGACATTTTTGCTATTGAGGGAGTGCAGCGAAGGTTCCCGGGATGGCGGGACTGACCTATTAAGAAAGACTGGATCAACTGGGCTTGTATTCACTGGAGTTCAGAAGAATGAGAGGGGACCTCATAGAAACATTTAAAATTCTGACGGGGTTAGAGAGGTTAGATGCAGGAAGAATGTTCCCAATGTTGGGGAAGTTCAGAACCAGAGGTCACAGTCTAAGGATAAGGGGTAAGCCATTTAGGACCGAGATGCGGAGGAACTTCTTTACCCAGAGAGTGGTGAACCTGTGGAATTCTCTACCACAGAAAGTTGTTGAGGCCAATTCACTAAATATATTCAAAAAGGAGTTAGATGAGGTCCTTACTACTAGGGGGATCAAGGGGTATGGCGAGAAAGCAGGAATGGGGTATTGAAGTTGAATGTTCAGCCATGAACACATTGAATGGCGGTGCAGGCTCGAAGGGCCGAATGGCCTATTCCTGCACCTATTTTCTATGTTTCTATGTAATCAGGCCAATTACTGCCCCATCAGTTTAATCTCAATCATCAGCAAAGTGATGGAAGGTGTCATCAACAGTGCTAACAAGCAGCACTTACTCACCAATAACCTGCTCACCAATGCCCAGTTTGGGTACTGCCAGGACCACTCGGCTCTCGACCTCATTACAGCCTTGGCCCTAAAATGGACAAGAGAGCTCAAAACCAGAGGTGAGGTGTGAGTGACTACCCTTGACATCAAAGCAGCATTTGATCGAGTGTGGCATCAAGGATCCTGAGTAAAACTGAAGTCAATGGGAATCAGGGGGAAAACTCTCCACTGGCTGGAGTCATACCGAGCACAAAGAAAGATGGTTGTGTTGGTAGGAGGTCAATCTTCACAGCCCCAGGACATCACTGCATGAGTTCCGCAGGGCAGCATCCGAGGCCCAACCATCTTCACCTGCTTCATCAATGACCTTCCCTCCATCATGAGGTCAGAAGTGGGGATGTTCGCTGATGACTGCACAGTGTTCAATGCCATTCGCAACTCCTCAGATAATACAGAAGTCCATGCCCGCATGCAGCAAGACCTGGACGATATTCAGGCTTGGGCTGATAAGTGGCAAGTAGCATTTGCACCACACATGTGCCAGGCAATGACTATCTGCAATAAGCAAGAATCTAACGACTGCCACTTGACATTCAACAGCATTACCATTGCTGAATCCCCCACCATCAACATCCTGGGGGTCACCATTGACCAGGAAGTTAATTGGACCAGCCACATAAATACTGTGGCAACAAGAGCAGTTCAGAGGCTGCGTATTCTGTAGCGAGTGTCTCACCTCCTGACTCCCCAAAGTCTTTCCACCATCTACAAGGCACAAGTGTGATGGAATACTCTCCACTTGCCTGGATGAGTGCAGCTCCAACAACACTCAAGAAGCTCGGCATCATCCAAGACAAAGCAGCCCACTTGATTGGCATCCCATCCACCACCTTCAACATTCACTCCCTCCACCACCGGTGCACCGTGACTGCAGTGTGTACCATCTACAAAATGCACTGCAGCAACTTGCCATGGCTTCTTTGACAGCAACTCCAAAACCCACGGCCTCTACCACCTAGAAGAACAAGGCAGCAGGCGCATGGGAACACCATCACCTGCAATTTCCCCTCCAAGTTACACACCATTCTGATGTGGAAGTATATCGCCAATCCTTCATCGTCGCTGGGTCAACATCCTGGAACTCCCTCCATAATAGCACAGTGGGCATACCTTCACCGCACGGACTGCAGCGGTTCGAAAAGGCAGCTCACCACCACCTTCTCAAGCACAATTAGTGATAGGCAAAAAAAGCTGGCCTTGCCAGCGACGACCACATCCCATGAACAAATAGAAACATAGGGCCCAAGTTTCCACACGATAAAAAACGGGCGCCTCTCCAAGCTGGGCGCCCGTTTTTCGCGCCTAAAACGACGCCGGAAAAAAAACTCGCGATTCTGGAGCGCCCTGCAGCTCCTTGTCTGTTTGGCGCGGCGCCCAGGGGGGCGGAGCCTACACTCACGCCGATTTTGTAAGTGGGAGTGGGCGGGTACTATTTAAATTAGTTTTTTTCCTGCCGGCAACCCTGCGCGTGCGCGTTGGAGCGTTCGCGCACGCGCAGTGTGAAGGAAACATTGGCACTCGGCCATTTTTGTAGTTCTTTGTAGCTGTTTAATTTTTGAACATTTTTTAATAAAAGCACATTGCCATCAGCACATCAGCACTGAGGCTTCCTGCAGCCTTCTCACTGTCTCCTTCCCGCCTGCCGTCTGGAACGGTTTCCTCCCCCCTCCCGCTGCGTTCAGGCCCGCCCGCCATCGGGAACGTCTTCCTCCGCCCCCCCCGCTGCGTTCGGGCGGGCGGTCGGTCGGTCGGTCCCGCACTCCCTCCCTCCCGCCCGCCCGCCGTCGGGAACGGCTTCCTCCTCCCCCCCTTGCCGTCGGGAACGAACGAACGAACTTGTGAGGCTGGCTGAAGCACCTTCACACAGGTAGGGTGATGGTTTATTTAATCTTTTCTTTGCTTATAAATGTTTATTCAGGTTGGATTTATTTGTATAATATTTGTAGAAATATAAATAAGGATTTATTGTAGAATTTAATGACTTCCCTTCCCCCCCTCCCCCCCCCACCTCGTTCTGGACGCCTAATTTGTAACCTGCGCCTGATTTTTTAATGTGTAGAACAGGTTTTTTCAGTTCTACAAAAATCTTCACTTGCTCCATTCTAAGTTAGTTTGGAGTACGTTTTCACTGTGGAAACTTTGAAATCAGGCGTCAGTGGCCGGACATGCCCCCTTTTGAAGAAATAATTCTATTCCAAAGTAGAACTGTTCTACCTGACTAGAACTGCAGAAAAAAAAATGTGGAGAATTGCGATTTCTAAGATAGTCCATTCTCCACCAGTTGCTCCTAAAAATCAGGCACTAATCATGTGGAAACTTGGGCCCATAGAAATATAGAAACATAGAAAATAGGTGCAGGAGTAGGCCATTCAGTCCTTCGAGCCTGCACCACCATTCAATAAGATCATGGCTGATCATTCCCTCAGTACCCGTTTCATGCTTTCTCTCCATACTCCTTGATCCCCTTAGCTATAAGGGCCATATCTAACTCCCTCTTGAATATATCCAAATATTAAAAAAGGATCTCATGTGAACCTCCAGGACCAAGGCCTCCAGTGCCGCATCAGAAAATCTTATTTCCCTTTCTCTTGCCTGTTGCCCCATGACTTAACCCAGAGTGGCAATGAGATGCTTCAGCAAAAAAGCACCTCCCCTTTAAGTAGTGTAGTGAACCAAGGCAAAATGTTATAGGCCAGTAGATTGCACCTGATATTGGCCTCCCTGTTTAGCACTAAGCAACGCGCTTAACACAGAGATCATGCTGCAGTCATTATAATTAGCAGGCTGAATGAATTTTGAGTGTTGCCTGCACCACTTTGAACAGGTGTGGGCACATCGCGCTTCACGCTCCCTGTGCCTGTTTTTAGGCTTTATCCAATTTCACCCCTCTTGCCTCTACACACACTTCCTGTTTTCAACTTTTTGTGTCAAATATGTCCCATCATAGTTGCCTATGTCAAAATTTAATATCGTTTTGTCTATATAAACTTGCATTGCAATAATTTGCAATCTATTGACTTGCTACTCGGTAGGTACTCGGTCTCTGAGCAACTGCACAATTCCTTCTCTTTCTGTAGATCTGGCCGGCATCATGTTTTTTCAACAGATGGTATGACACGTGAATTGGCTAGGATAGACTGGTGAATGACACTTAAAGGCTTGATCGTGGATGGGCAATGGCAGACACAGGGATCACATGGATGAACTTCAACAATTGTACATCACTGTCTGGCGTAAAAATAAAACGGGGAAGGTGGCTCAACCGTGGCTTATGTGGGAAATTAGGGATAGTCTTAAATTCAAGGAAGAGGCAAATAAACTGGCCAAAAAAAGCAGCAAACCTGAGGACTGGGAGAAATTTAGAACTCAGCAGAGGAGGAAAAAGGGTCTAATTAGGAGGGGGACAATAAAGTATGAGAGGGAGTTGCTGGGAACATAAAAACTGACTGCAAAAGCTTCTACAGATACGTAAAGAGAAAAAGATTAGTGAAGACAAATGTAGGTCCCTTACAGTCAGAATCAGGTGAATTTATAATGGGGAACAAAGAAATGGCAGACCAATTGAACAAATACTTTGGTTCTGTCTTCACGAAGGAAGACACAAATAACCTTCTGGAAATACTAGGGGACAGAGGATGTAACGAGAAGGAAGAACTGAAAGAAATCCTTATTAGTCAGCAAATTGTGTCAGAGAAATTGATGGGATTGAAGGCTGATAAATCCCCGGGGCCTGATAGTCTGCATCCCAGAGTACTTAAGGAAGTGGCCCTAGAAATAGTGGATGCATTGGTGGTCATTTTCCAACATTCTATAGAATCTGCATCAGTTCCTTTGGACAGGAGGGTAGCTAACGTAACACCACTTTTTAAAAAAGGAGGGAGAGAGAAAAGAGGGAATTATAGACCAGTCAGCCTGACATCAGTAGTGGGGAATATGTTGGAATCAATTATTAAAGATGAAATAGCAGTGTATTTGGAAAGCAGTGACAGGATCAGTCCAAGTCAGCATGGATTTATGAAAGGGAAATCATGCTTGACAAATCTTCTAGAATTTTTTGAGGATGTAACTAGTAGAGTGGACAAGGGAGAACCAGTGGATGTGGTGTATTTAGACTTTCAAAAGGCTTTTGAAAAGCTCCCACACAAGAGATTAATGTGCAAAATTAAAGCACATGGTATTGGGATAATGTACTGACGTGGATAGAGAACTGGTTGGCAGACAGGAAGCAAAGAGTAGGAATAAACAGAATGGCAGGCAGCGACTAGTGGGGTAATGCAAGGTTCAGGGCTGGGACCCCAGCTATTTACAATATACATTAATGATTTAGATGAAGGAATTGAATGTAATATCTCCAAGTTTACAGATGACACTAAGGTGGGTGGCAGTGTGAGCTGTGAGGAGGATGCTAAGAGGCTGCAGGGTGAATTGGACAGGTTAGATGAGTGGGTAAATATATGGCAGATGCGGTATAATGTAGATAAATGTGAGGTTATCCACTTTAGTGGTAAAAACAGGAAGGCAGATTATTATCTGAATGGTGACAGATTAGTAAAAGGGGAGGTGCAACGAGACCTGGGTGTCATGGTACATCAGTCATTGAAAGTTGGCATACAGGTACAGCAGGTGGTGAAGGCGGCAAATGGAATGTTGTCCTTCATAACTAGAGGATTTGAATATAGGAACAGGGAGGTCTTACTTCAATTGTTCAGGGCCTTGATGAGGCCACACCTTGAATATTGTGTACAGTTTTGATCTCCTAATCTAAGGAAGGACAATCTTGCTGTTGAGGAGTGCAGCGAGGGTTTGCCAGACTGATTCCCGGGATGACAGAACTGACATAGGAAGAAAGACTGGATCGACTAGGCTTATATTCAATGGAATTTGAAAGAATGAGAGGGGATCTCATAGAAACATATAAAATTCTGACGGGATTGGACAGGTTAGATGCAGGAAGATTGTTCCCGATGTTGGGGAAGTCCAGAGCCAGGAGTCACAGTATAAGGATAAGGGGTAAGCCATTTACGACTGAGATGAGGAGAAACTTCTTCACTCAGAGAGTGGTGAGCATATGGAATTCTCTACCACAAAAAGTTGTTGAGGCCAGTTCATTAGATGTTTCAAAAAGGAGTTAGATGTGCCCCTTATGGCTAAAGGGATCAAGAGGTATGGAGAGAACGCAGGAATGGGATACTGAAGTGCATGATCAGCCATGATCATATTGAATGGTGGTGTAGGCTTGAAGGGCCGAATGGCGTACTCCTGCACCTATTAGTGCAGGTTGGGGGGTTAAAACCGGGGAAATTGACAGCTTGCCAGGAAGCCGGCTCCAAGTTGCCGACTTCTGCATTTCACTGGAATTCGTTTGGCTGTGAGCGCGGATCCCCGCGGGAGAGGCGAGTGGTCAATTAACATATGTTAATCACATGATTAGTGTGATAGTGACTCTCTCTTTTAAATTTAACGTCGGTTCCTAAAATTCGCCGGTGAAAGCAAGGTGGTTACACAATGGCAATTGAGGGGGTGCTGAATTAATCTCAGGGCAAGATGCCAATAAATACTCAGTGCTCACAGTTGCTTTCTTTCCTGCAAGTTGGAAAGGGTTTGTTCACAGTATTTTTGCTGTGTAATTACTTTCTACACTTTGGAGGTTTACTCTATTGCACCAGCTGACTCATATGCTGCCTTAGATTGGACGTCAGATGAGGACTAAGATGAACAGCAACAGCACCTGCAGCCTGCTGGTCACAGATGTGTAGATGCACAGGAGAGAGGGCAGCAGAGAGGGACCCAGCAGAGGGGTGCAACTCTCAAGAGGCACTACCTCTGAAACTGGGTCTGCAGGAAATGCTCAGTTTCCTTGACATGGAGGAACAGCAGTGTCTAAGGAGGCTGAGGTTGAGATGTCAGATGATGGCAGACATCTGCAGCCTCCAAGTAGAACACATGCTGCTTCCTGGACCTGGTGGCAACACTCACCTTACCAGGCTGTCAAAGTCACCACAGCCCTCAACCTTTTTGCTGCCAGATTCCTCCAAGGTGCTACTGGAGACATATCCAGGATCTTGCATTTGGTGGTACACAAATGCATAAGGTAGGAGCCTGATGACTTGTTTGACAGGGGCGACAATTATGTCAACTTTGCTTGCGATGATGCCAGACGGAATGAGCGGGTGCTCGGGTTTGTGGCTCTGGTTGGCTTCTCACAGGTGAAGGGTTTCATTGAATGCACACACGTGGCAATCCAGGCACCCCCGGAACAAACATAAGTATACGTGAACTGCAAGGGCTTCCACTCCATCAACGTGCAGCTGGTGTGCAACCACAAAAAGATCTTTAAGCAGTTCTGCACAAGATTCCCGGGGAGCTGCCATGATACTTTGTCCTGTGGCAATCCAAAACTCCCTGCTCTCTTCAGAATTGGAAGCAGAGTTGAGAGATGGTTGCTAGGTGACAAGGGATACCCACTGCAAACTTGGTTCGTGACACCCGTCAGAAACGCGACCACTGAAGCCCAACATCGCTACATAGAATGCTATATCACCACCAGATGTGTGAGTGAACGGGCCATCGGCATGCTAAAGATGCACTTCAGGTGCCTGGACAAATCTGTAGGTGAACTTCAGTATGCACCAGTCAGGGTTTCCAGAATAGTTGTGGTTCGTCATGCGCTGTACAACATTGCGTAGCAACGAGGTTTGGATCTGCAGGAGGAACGAGGCGCTCAGATCTTCTACAGACAATTTGGAAGGGGAGGAGGGAGAAGAAGAGGAGGAGTTGGAGGGTGATGAGCACAATGCCCCTCCAGCAGCTCACATTGCTGCCTGGGATAGCAGGGATGTCCTTATTAATGCAAGGTTCACTTAGGTTACACGAGAGTACCAATGTCACCAAAAAATGCAACTGCCACTCTTCCCACTCTATCACTCTTTCCCTGCATGGAGGGAAAGAAGAGACCTATGAGTGATTGTAGTGGTATGTTTTCATCCAATGGATGGCCAGCGTTTCATGAGGGTGACTATGAGGGGGAGGCATGATGCGGGTGAGTGGGTGTGGTGGATGGATAGACGGGGATGTGAGGATGTGGATACAAGCAGAAGGATGGGTGCACTTGCATTGTAAAGAGGGTATAGAAACATAGAAACATAGAAAATACGTGCAGGAGTCGGCTATTCGGCCCTTCGAGCCTGCACCACCATTCAATAAGATCATGGCTGATCATTCATCTCAGTACCCCTTTCCTGCTTTCTCTCCATACCCCTTGATCCCTTTAGCCGTAAGGGCCATATCTAACTCCCTCTCGAATATATCTAACGAACTGGCATCAACAACTCCCTGCGGTAGAGAATTCCACAGGTTCACACCTCTCTGAGTGAAGAAGTTTCTCCTCATCTCGGTCCTAAATGGCTTACCCCTTATCCATAGACTCTGACCCCTAATTCTGGACTTCCCCAACATCAGGATCATTCTTCCTGCATCTAACCTGTCTAAACCCGTCAGAATTTTCTATGTTTCTATGAGATCCCCTCTCATCCTTCTAAATTCCATTGAATATAAGCCTAGTCGATCCAGTCATTCTTCATATGTCAGTCCTGTCATCCCGAGAATCAGTCTAGTGAACCTTCGCTGCACTCCCTCAATAGCAAGAACGTCCTTCCTCAGATTAGGAGACCAAAATGGAACACAATATTCCAGGTGAGGCCTCAACAAGGCCCTGTACAACTGTAGTAAGACCTCCCTGCTCCTATACTCAAATCCCCTAACTATGAAGGCCAACAAACCATTTGCCTTCCTCACCCCCTGCTGTACCTACATGCCAACTTTCAATGACTGATGTACTATGACACCAGGTCTCGTTGCACCTCCCCTTTTCCAAATCATCCGCCATTCAGATAATATTGTGCCTTCGCCTTTTTGCTACCAAAGTTGATAACCTCACATTTATCCACATTATACTGCATCTGCCAAGCATTTGCCCACTCACCTAACCTGTCAAATTCACCCTGCAGACTTTTAGCATTCTCCTCACAGCTCACATCGCCCCTCAGCTTAGTATCATCTGCAAACTTGGAGATATTACACTCAATTCCTTCATCTAAATCATTGATGTATATTGTAAATAGCTGGGGTCTAAGCACTGAGTCATGCGGCACCCCACTAGTCACTGCCTGCCATTCTGAAAAGGACCAGTTTATCCTGACTCTCTGCTTCCTGTCTTCCAAACAGTTCTCTATCCATGTCAATATGTTACCCGCAAAACCATGTGCTTTAATTTTGTACAACAATCTCTTGTGTGGGACCTTGTCAAAAGCCTTTTGAAAGTCCAAATACACCACATCCACTGGTTATCCCTTGTCCACTCTACTAGTTACATCCTCAAAATATTCTAGAAGACTTGTCAAGCATGATTTCCCTTTCATAAATCCATGCTGACTTGGACCGATCCTGTAACTGCTTTCCAAATGCGCTGCTATTTCATCTTTAATAATTGACTCCAACATTTTCCCCACTACCGATGTCAGGCTAACTGGTCTATAATTCCCGGTTTTCTCTCTCCCTCCTTTTTTAAAAAGTGGTGTTACATTAGCTACCCTCCAGTACATAGGAACTGATCCAGAGTTGATAGACTGTTGGAAATTGATCACCAATGCATCCGCTATTTCTAAGACCACTTCCTTAAGTACTCTGGGATGCGGACTATCAGACCCTATGGATTTATCGGCCTTCAATCCCATCAATTTCCCTAACACAATTTCTTGACTAATAAGGATTTCCTTCAGTTCTTCCTTCTCATAACATCCTCTGCCCCTAGTGTTTCTGGAAGGTTATTTGTGTCTTCCTTCGTGAAGACAGAACCAAAGTATTTGTTCAATTGGTCTGCCATTTCTCTGTTCCCCATTATAAATTCACCTGATTCTGACTGCAAGGAACCTACATTTATCTTCACTAATCTTTTTCTCTTCACATATCTATAGAAGCTTTTGAAGTCAGTTTTTATGTTTCCAGCAAGCTTCCTCTCATACTCTATTTTCCCCCTCATAATTAAACCCTTCGTCCTCCTCTGTTGGATTCTAACTTTCTCCCAGTCCTCAGGTTTGCTGCTTTTTCTGGCCAATTTATATGCCTCATCCTTGGATTTAACACTATCCCTAATTTCCCTTGTTAGCCATGGTTGAGCCACCTTCCCCGTTTTATTTTTATTCCAAACAGGGATGTCCAATTGTTGAAGTTGTTCCATGAGATATTTAAATGTCTGCCATTGCTTATCCACCGTCAACCCTTTAAATATAATTCGCCAGTCTATTCTAGCCAATTCATGTTTCATACCATCGAAGTTACCTTTCCTTAAGTTCAGGACCCTAGTCTCTGAATTAACTGTGTCACTCTCCATCTTGATAAAGAATTCTACCATATTATGGTCACTCTTCCCCAAGGGGCCTCGCACAACAAGATTGTTAATTAGTCCTTTCTCATTATACATCACCCAGTCTAGGATGGCCAGCCCTCTAGTTGGTTCCTCGACATATTGGTCTAGAAAACCATCCCTAATACACTTCAGGAAATCCTCCTCCACCGTATTGCTACCAGTTTGGTTAGTCCAATATATATGTAGATTAAAGTCACCCATGATAACTACTGTACCTTTATTGCATGCATCCCTAATTTCTTGTTTGATGCTGTCCCCAACCTCACTCCTACTGTTTGGTGATCTGTACACAACTCCCACTAGCATTTACTGCCCTTTGGTATTCTGCAGCTCTACCCATACAGATTCCACATCATCCAAGCTAATGTCCTTCCTTACTATTGCGTTAATTTCCTCTTTAACCAGCAACGCTACCCCACCTCCTTTTACTTTCTTTCTATCCTTCCTGAATGTTGAATACCCCTGGATGTTGCGTTCCCAGCTTTGGTCCCCTGGAGTAATGTCTCCGTAATCCCAATTAGATCATATTCGTTAATAGCTGCATGCGCAGTTAATTTGTCCACCTTGATGTGATTTGATGGAGTAGGCCTGAGAAACCAGAGTGAGTAGGTGGGGTGACGTGCACATCAGGATTTAGGTGAATGTGTCACTGTCCTCACCTTTCCTGACCTACTTCGGTCATTAAACCAGTTTCTGCACTGAATCCAGGAGTGTGGCAACATGCTCCTGCTGCTGACCTCTTCTGCAACTCCAACCACTCCTTCTTGTCTCAGCTACAGACTTCATCCCATTGCTAGGGAAGAGTATCTCTATCTGACTCCTCGCAGCCCCCAGCAATACATCCAGGGATGTGTTAGTGAAATGGGGCACAGCTTTTGCCCATCTGGACTCCATTCTCCCACTTGCTTCTCTCTTTTTCCCAATTTCAAACTCCTTCAACTTTCATTATTGGATCGTTCCTTTAAATACTAGAGTCGAGACTGCGCACACTACTACTGATTGGATGGGAAACCTAGAAGTATATTAATAATGAGGTGGCTGAGTTAAAATGCCACGGACAGACGCGTTGAAATTGCTTCCGGGTTTCCCGTGCGCTATCGGACCCCCTGCTCCCAACACGTTGGAAACTTAAAATCGGGACCTTTGTAATTTTCAGTTATTTTCTTCATATCAAGATGTCATTCAGCCTTCATTCGCATCTTCCCATTGAATTTTAGCTTAAGTTTTCTGTTTTCCTTTCATCTTGTTATGAGTCTGCCGAGCTATAAATGTTGTATCCTTGTCCTCCTTAAAGTCATTAGTGAGTATAGAAATAGAAGGATAGAGCAGATGAATGTGTGGTTGGAGAGATGGTGCAGGAGGGAGGGCTTCAGATTCGAGAGGCATTGCAGCTGATTCTAGGGGAGGTGGGACCTGTATAGGCCAGACGGTTTGCACCTCAACAGAGCTGGTACCAATATCCTCACGTGGACGTTTGCTAGTGCAGTTGGGAAGGTTTTAAACTAAGCTGGCAGTGGGTTGGGCTTGAGTTTGGAGCATTAGAAAGGAGAAACAAAGGTGCACAAAGGATTGGGAGAGACGGATAGCAGTAAAGCAAGAAATAGTAAGTTATTAGGTGGGGTCAGACTAAGAGAGAACACAGGATGGTCTAGGATAGCATTACAGTGTATGTATGTGAACGCACAAAGCATAGTAAATAATGTTGGTGAGCTGCAGCTGCAAATAGCCACATGGGAATATGATGTCATATCAATAACAGAGACCTGGCTCAAAAAAGGGCAGGATTGGGCATTAAATAATACTGGATTATCGGGTTTTCAGGAAAGATAGGGAAGGAAAGATGGGAGATGGTGTGGCACTAATGGTTAAGGAGAATGGTACAGTGCTGGAGAGAAAGGATGTCTTGGAGGGGTCAAGGACAGAATCTATATGGCTAGAGTTAAGAAATAATAGAAATGTTATTACACTACTAGGTGTATTCTATAAGCCATCAACTAGTGAGAAAATTATGGAGGATCAAATTTGCAGAGAAATTACAGAGAGGTGCAATAAATACAGAGTAGTGATAATGGGGGACTTCAACTCTCCTAATATAGGGCTCAATTTTCCCTGAGCCCGTTTTCTGGCATACTTGCCCGAGTTGCGCAACTTAATTACATCAATAGATGCGCCAGGAAAAGTGTTCATATTTTCCCTGATGTTTGGCCTCTAATCTGCAGCCGCGCAGTATGGCCAGTCGCCTCGGAGGGGTGGAGTCTGCGGTCTGCTCTGGAAAAAGGAGCTGGGCCTTTTGCGCATGCGCAGTAGAGCTCCGAGTCTGGAGACTTCCTTCAGCTTCATATAGTGAGTAACCTTCGAGGTCTGTTAACAAGTAATGGTTAGGTGACAGTGAAATAGATTTCAAGAAGCTGTAGATTATAACATACAGTCTCTCCCCACCCACCAAGCCTCTCCAGTGCCTTCCTGCCACCCTGTGGCCCCCGATGCTGGCCAGTTCACTCCCTCCCGCCACCCCGAGCCTCACGGTCTGCTCTTCCGCCCCTCGCCCTGGCCAAAAGGCTGGCCGGTGCAGTCCCCCGCGCCTAGCCCAGGCCGAATGGCCTTCTCTCTCCCGGTCCCCGCACCTAACTACGCCTGATAGGTTTCCCCCCCACCCCCTATCCCTCCCCCCACCTCTCTCTTCCTCCCCCACCTCTCTTTCCCCCTCACTCTTACCTTTCATGCTGCTGCTGTCCGGACATCTGCTGCATTTACCTGCGTCGATTTCCTTATCTGCGCAGTTTCTTTAACTCTCCACAAGGGTTTTCTCGAGTGGCCACATACGCTGGCCTAAGTAGAAATGAAGTAACTATTAGCTGGCCAAAGTTGCCTAAATGGCCAGAATTGACATAGGTGACTGGCAATACCCCCTTTTGAGGAAAAAAATACTTACCTAAAAAAAACGTAACTAAGTGAGTTATCCTGGTGCAAAGGTAATCCAAAAGTCATCTATAGGCATATAAATAGTAAACGGATAGTAAGAGGAGGGGTAGGACCAATAAAAAACCAAAAAGAAGAGTGATGCATGGAGGCAGAGGATATGGCTGAGGTAGTAAATGAGTACTTTGCATCTGTCTGCACCAAGGAAGAGGATGCTACCACAGGCAAAGTGAAGGAGGAAGTAGAGGAGATACTGGATGGGATACACATTGATAAAGACAAGGTAATAGAGAGGCTAGCTATACAAAATCATGAGGAGCAGATGGACAGAATCATAGAATGTAGAGCCAGGAGGAGCTGGAGTGACCCCACCTTTAAGAACGGTGGCCGCCGCTCCACCAATCCTGCCCCTCCCTGCTCACTGCTGCTTCACCCCACCTGGTCTCCGATCCCCCATGTCTGAGCACTAGACCCGTGGCTTCCGATCCCACCCACGTCCTCCAATACCCCCCTCCCCTCCCATGTGCCCCTCTCCTCTCCCCTTCCACGTCCCCATCTCCCCTCCCCTGCCATCATCATCATAAAAGGCAGTCCCTCGGAATCGAGGAAGGCTTGTTTCCACTCTTAAAGTGAGTTCTTCGGTGGCTGAATAGTCCAATATGAGAACCACCGACTCTGTCACAGGTGGGGCAGATAGTCATTGAGGGAAAGTGTGGGTAGGACTGGTTTGCCGTACACTCTTTCCGTTGCCTGCGCTTGATTTCTGCATGCTGTCAGCGATGAGACTCGAGGTGCTCAGTGTCCTCCCGGATGCACTTCCTCCACTTAGGGCGGTCTTTGGTCAGGGACTCCCAGGTGTCAGTGGGAATGTCACACTTTATCAGGGAGGCTTTGAGGGTGTCATTGTATCGTTTCCACTGCCCACCTTTGGCTCGTTTGCCGTGAAGGAGCTCCGAGTAGAACGTTTTCTTTGGGAGTCTTGTGTCTGGCATGCGAACTATGTGGCCCGCCCAGCGGAACTGATCAAGTGTGGTCAGTGCTTCAATGCTGGGGATGTTGGTCTGGTCGAGGACGCTAACATTGGTGCGTCTGTCCCAGGGGATTTGTAGGATCTTGCGGAGACATCATATTTCTCCAGCGACTTGAGGTGTCTACTGTACATGGTCCATGTCTCTGAGCCATACAGGAGGGCGGGTATTACTACAGCCCTGAAGGCCATGAGCTTGATGGCAGTTTTGAGGACCTGGTCTTCAAACACTCCCCTCCCATATCCCCCTCTCCTCTCCCAAGGTCATCTCTCCTCTCTCATGTCCCCCTCTCCTCTTCCACGTCCCCCTCTCTCCTCTCACGTCCCCCTCTTCCCTCAAACATCCCCCTCTCCCCTCAAATGTCCCCCTCTCCCCTCCCACATCCCTCTCTTCTCTCCCACATTCGCCTCTCCCCTCCCTCGTCCCCCTCTCCTCTCCCATGTCCCTCTCCCCTCCCACGTCCCCTCTCCCCTCCCACGTCTCTCTCTCCCCTCCCACCTCACCCTCTCCACTTCCACATCCCCTCTCCCCTCCCATCCCATGTCCCCCTCTCCTCTCCCATCCCTTGTCCCCCTCTTCCCTTCCCTTCCACGTCACCCTCTCCCCTCGCACATCCCCCTCTCCCCTCCCACGCCCCCCTTTCCACTTCCACATCCCCCTGTCTCATCCCACATCCCCCTCTCCCCTCCCATCCCATGTCCCTCTCTCCCCTCCCATCCCATGTCCCCTTCTCCCCTCCTCTCCCACCTCCCCCTCTCCACTTCCACATCCCCCTGTCCCATCCCACATCCCCCTCTCCCCTCCCATGCCCCCCCTCTTACTTCCCATGCCCCCTCTTACCACCAGCAGTACCTCAATCTTGGGTTCCTCATCATGGGATGGCTGTTTGTGCCACGCCAGCTCCATTGAAATTATACTCGAGACCTAATATTGGGGCGACTCAGGCCTCAGTATTCAAATGTAGAGAGTGTACCCTGCGCTCCCCCCCCCTCCACTGTGTGCTTCAATTTTCTTTATCTCACAGATATTTAGTATAGAATGAGTCCATTCAGCCATTGTGCTCATGCCAGTGTTAACTTCCTCACTAGATATTTACTCTTTTTCCATTTTAATTGTTTTAATCGTCTCTTAAATAATCTAATTTGCTTAGTTTCTGTTGCCACATGTGATAAATATTCCACATCCCAATAACACTTTTTAAGGAAATTCTTCCTTCTAGCCTCCTCTGTTAGGTTTGTTGTTTTATACACTGAGCAGACAGTAGAGAACAAAAGATGTTATTACATATACACTGAGAACCCAAGTGTTATATTTTGGACTGTAGCATACCGAATACTCATTCGTTTCCGAGGTATTTTCTGGCTGTTCGGATGAATTCCCAATAAGCAGAAAAACCCAGCAGGAGGTCAGAAAATAGCTCTATGATGTGAGGAACACAATCTAGTCAAAGGTTGCATTCAACTTTCAAACCAGCAGACAAACCAGGATTCATAGCAGACGAAGGAATTGACAAATGCAGAGAAGAAAGAGGCACAAAGAAAGTTACAAGTTATTACCTCCCTCTGAAATAATCTCAAAGTGCTTCACACACAATAAAAGACATTACAATTATAAGCAGATATTGCAGCCATTTTGCACAACGAGTTAACGCACAGCAATGGGCCGAGCGACTCGTTAATCTGAACAAGATGCGTTATGACTGTAGTGTCAATAAGTGTGGAGGAGTCTTTCATCCCTGACACCGATAAGAATATTGTTTCTTTTACCCTCAATCTTGATTCACAATGTTGGCATCTATTAATAGAACATAACACGTCAATGCTTATGTCATCTATTATATAATATGATAGCTGTTGATATTATCACGCAACTGCAGTGATATAAAAATAATACACACCGTTCTAATCTCCATAAATATTGCAAAGCACACTGCACCACGACCAAAAAGAACACAAAAAGTGGTACTCTCCAAAGACAGTGTTCCATCTGTGCCAACATACAAATCTGTGCCAGCAACATATCAGTACCCACCTGGCCCACATTAGTACCCATATATACAGTAGACATCTCAAATCGCTGGAGAAATACCATCAATGCTGCCTCCGCAAGATCCTGCAAATCCACTGGGAGGATCGACATACCAATGTCAGTGTTCTTGATCAGGCCAAGATCCCCAGCATCGAAGCAGTGACCACACTCAACCAGCTCCGTTGGGTGGGCCACATCGTCCACATGCCCGACACGAGACTCCCAAATCAAGTGCTCAATTTGGAACTCCTACACGGCAAACGAGCCCCAGTTGGGCAGAGGAAACTTTTCAAGGACACCCTCAAAGCTTCCTTGATAAAGTACAACATTCCTACTGGCACCTGGGAATCCCTGGCCCAAGAACACCCTAAGTAGAGCAAGAGCATCCGGCAGGGCACTGAGCACCTCGAGTCTCGTTGTCGAGAGCATGCAGAAATCAAGCGCAGACAGCAGAAGGAGTGTGATGCAAACCAGACTCCCCATCCACCCTTTCCTTCAATGACTGTTTGTCCCAACTGTGACAGAGACTGTAATTCCCCGTATTGGACTGTGCAGTCACCTGAGAACTCAGTTTTAGAATGGAAGCAAGTCTTCCTCGATTTCGAAGGACTGCCTATGATGATGATGATCCACCTGGCACAGAGGATGTAACACTTGACTGATTAAAGGTAGATTGGACAAGCGCTGGGATATAAGTTTTCAAAAATAAAACTGAGGTACCAGCAGAGAAGCAGGTGGGTACGGCGCTCACTGCACATTTCCTGAAATGCATATTAGAGCAGCAGCTAGTCTTGTGCAGTGAGTTTGGTTGGGTGCATTGTATTTTGGATGAGCATTTAGGATATATTGGAAGCTCTATCTCAGCAGCTTCAGTCTCTGAGAAACATATTTTCCCCTACAAGTTACACGTCATTGTATGATCACTGAATGGCAGCACTTCAGTTCACCATGGAGGAACTGACACACTATATAGTGACAGTCATTGAATCATCAGTGACTCAGCGATTTAGACATAGCATAATAGCAATTCAAAATAATGTGGCTGTGGCTGTGGCTATGTCTGATGTGGGATCAGCTCTCCAGCTATCTCTGTGATTAGGTCTGGAAGACATTTGAGAACTACTGCAGTAACCCATGATGTCAGGAGCTTATGGCTATATATTGTAGAGGTAATTTATCGAGATTTCCAAAAGGCCTTCGATAAAGGTGCCACATAATAGACTAATTAAAAAGGTCAAAGCATGAGGAGCCAGAGAACAAGTAGCAGAATAGATAGCTAACTGGCTGCAAAACAGAAAGCAGAGAGTAGGGGTAAAGGGTAGCTTTCAGAGTGACAGAAGGTAGATAGTGGTATTCCACAAGGTTGAGTGCTGGGACCACAGTATTTCACAATTTATACTAATGATTTTGACTTTGGAATCAAAAACGCAAATTCAAAATTTGTGGATAACAACAAAAACAAATTGTATTTATATAGCGCCTTCAACATAGTAAAATATCCCAAGAGTTTTATAATAGAAAAATTTGACACCGAGGAATTAGGGCAGATGACCAAAAGCTTGGTCAAATAGGTAGGTTTTAAGGAGAGTCCTAAAGGAGGAAAGAGGTGTAGAGAGGTGGAGAGGTGGAGAGGTTTACAGAGGGAGTTCCAGAGTTCAGGGTCTAGGCAACAGAATGTACGGCCACCGATGGTTGAGCGACTATAATCAGAGATGCTCAAGAGGGGAAGATGAGCATGTAGAGATCAAGAGAGGAGATTGAAGAGAAACTGGAGAAAGATGCGAGTTCAGGACTAGGGCATGGAGGAATCTTAGAAGAAGTTTGGCCCGGTGAGCTAGGGGAAGGAAGGGAAGAGGCAGAGGCAGATGAATGGATAGTGTCAATCTTAGAGACATAGAAGTCCATAAGCTCCTCACACTTGTTGTTGGAGGTGAGTGTGGAGGAGAAAGGGGAGGTAGGTTTAAGAAGACGGTTAGTAGTGGAGAATAGAAGCGGTGCGGAGGGGCGAGGGGGAGGGGGGGGGTATCTTTGCATTCCCGAATGATTCTGGAATAGTGAATAGCTTTGTCAGGTGAGAGTAGTACCCGGTAATGCTTATGTGATCCAGCCAATCTGGAAGTGAATGGCTCAACCAGTTGTCTGCCATATCCATTCAAGTCTGCGTCCCTTGGATTTGAGGGAGTAAAGATGAGGGCTCTACCAGAGAATGCCCAGGGTGAGGGAGAGTAATGGTTTTAATAAGTAATAGCGCATCAAAGGTGGTGGTGTGGATGTGGTTGAGCAGATCGGTACCTATGGAAATGTCGTGATGAATGGAGGGCCAAAGGCTGGATAGTTGGGATTTCATAAGTGCAGTTGGAAGAGAGTTGGGAGAGAGTTTTTTTTTCCAGGGGTGGATACAGAAGGAAGTATGATTAGGTGGGGAAGGGGGATTGTGGGTGGAGAGTGATAAAAGGAAGTGGCCAGAGATTGCTTTATCTGTGACTGACATGGTGGGTATAGCAAGGCCATGAGAGATGGCTAGGTCAGGGTGGTGGCCGTGAACATGGGTGGGGAAGTTTACATGGATGGAAATTGTAATGTTTGTAGCACTCAAATCACTGACTCCACACAGTCTGGTGTTGTATTAACTGCTGTGACCTTGGTCCTTTATTGTGTAACTCCAGGGTGGCCCTCAGGTGTTGTGGGCAGCCTTTTATACTCTGTCTCGCAGGTACTTTCGGGTCTCCCACCACAGTGCTCCTTGTGGTGCCCCATTGTAACTATACATTTAATATACATGGACAATACATAACATCTCACTCCCCCGCCCCCCACCCCCAGTTCCAAAAGCAAATTGCCGGTAACCTCGGCCTTGTTCGTCCTGGTTGTTTTGTGAGTGTGAGCCATTGACCATCCACTTCCCTCTTCCCCACCATGTAGAGATTATGCTTGCGATCCGGTGCAATCATGTGGTACTTGCAGTCCTTACATGGGTGATACAAGTACACAAACATAATTTCCAGTAGAAAGCAGGTACACATAGACAGTACATTTGTATGATATATATAGATGCGTTGAAGAGCTATATCAAAAGGTTTCAGGTACACTGAACAGTTATTAAATCCCAGCTCCACTGGGTGAGGTATTGTGGAGGCATACAGCCCCTTTATGCCCGAGGTAATGGGCTGCACTGAGACAGGGAATGGCAACTAGTGCGTTGCCTCTGTTCTCAGAAAATAATTGCCTTTGCGGCTTGTCTGCAACCGCTGAACAATTGCATAAATCGCATAAAATCAGAAATCGCATTAATCCATTAGTCATGTTAGTCACAGATCCATTAACCCTTTTAACTGTGCATTGTGATATTAACTCTTTTCACCAATCATATCAATATTTTAATCACAGCAATCATTTTAGCATCAAAATATTAACTCTTGTCATAAATCACGTCATCATACAAATCACAGTAATCATTTTGACTCACTCTTGCCCTTACAAAAGTCTCTTTGTGGGGACCGCCAATGGTGTAAGGCCCCTTTAAGACTCCCGGGTACATTTCCCTTTTAAAACGCCATTTTGTTTTTCCCACGAGATTTCTACTGGGCGCCGCCATTTTAGGTGCTCTGCTGGTGCCTGCCTGCATCTCTCTGCAGAACTCTGCTGCAACGAGGCTCGCCTCCATCTTGAACTCGCTGTGCTGCTGCCTGCTCTCCCTCTCTCTCAAGAGCCGCCACTGCCTGCGGGCCGACGGTGCCTGCTGGAGCAGCCCGTCGAAGCCCTTCTCTCTTCTCCAGCTCGGTCGGCGCTGCTGCTGGCTCCAGCGCCTCTTTCTCACTCTCAGACTTTGCAGGGGAGAATCGACGGCCGCCGCTGCTCTGCCCAACCCCACACACGCTTCCTTCGCTGCCATCCGATCTGAAGGTGGAGGCCTGCTCTGCCTGTGAACACGGGGGACAGTGGTCTGTGGAGGAATGAAGTCTTCCCAGCTCCCACGGACCTTCCCCATCCATCTCCTGCCGACTAGCATCGGCTCATCGCCTGCAATGATCCACAAAGTTAAACCATGCGTCTCGCCACATCCACTCTGCCAAGAACAGGTATCAGTTCCTTGGTGTAGGTGCGCAGCACTGCCGTCACCGGGACCAGCTTGGGTCGTGCAGCTGGGTTGATCCACAGTTTATCAAAAGCTTCCTGACTAATCAGCGACTGATCCGACCCCCTGTTCACTTCCATACTCACTGGGACTCTGTTAATCTTGACTTCCATAATCACTGGGGCCGAATTGTCGGTACACGTATACAGTCCAAACGCATCTTCTTCTACCTGGGGCTGAGATGCTCGTCGAGCCAAACCGCAATGATCCTCGCTGGATAGCAGATCACCTACCATCTCCTCAGCCACACAATGAGTCGTGTTTCTTTTGCACATACGCTGAAGGTGGCCTTTCGTGTGGCAGGTATTGCACGTATACTCCGCAAACCTGCACCGGTGAGCCCCATGGCTTCCTCTGCAGCGCCAGCATGGTGCTACTCGATTAGCCCCACTCGGCGGACTCTGAGTTCCAGACCCTGAAGTGTGTACTCTCTGCCCTGGGCAGAGCCACGTTCTGCAGTTTTGTCCGTGACGGGCGCTATCCTATGAATAGTACCTGCTGGGTTCGAGACCGTGTGGATCATCTGCTTGGTGCTGCAAGTCGAGGTCATAAATGCCCGGCTGATGTTGATGGCTTGCTGAAGGCTGACTGTAAGTTCAGTAGATAGCAGCTTGTGAAGGAGGCCCTCATGGCCAATCCCCATAACAAAGACGTCTCGCAATGCCTCGTTAAGGTGTGTGCCAAAATCGCATGGCGCTGCAAGTCTCCTGATGTCCGCAGCATATTTTATGACATCCTGGCCCTCAGGTCTGCAGTGGTGGTAGAATTTGTGCCTGGCCATGAGGATGCTCTCCTTCAGTTTCAGTTGGTTACGAATGAGCTCAATCAGCTGCTCATATGACTTGTCCTTGGTGCTCGCAGGTGCCAGAAAATCCTTGACGAGACGGTAAACCTCATCGCCACAACTGGACAGCAATATCGCCTTACGTTTCTCTATCAGTGCATTTGTGTTCCCTGTCAGGTCGTTTGCTATAAAATAGTACTCGAGCCTTTCCGTAACGGCATCCCAGTCATTACTCTCTGTGAAATCCTTTAGCGTGCCCAAAGTAGCCATGGTTGAATGAAGAGCTCATCTGTGTCCTCGTCGCAGTTTGTAATGTTTGTAGCACTCAAATCACTGACTCCACACAGTCTGGTGTTGTAGTAACTGATGTGACCTTGGTCCTTTATTGTGTAACTGCAGAGTGCCCCTCAGGTGTGGTGGGCAGCCTTTTATACTCTGTCTCGCAGGTGCTTTCGGGTCTCCCAACACAGTGCCCCTTGTGGTGCCCCATTGTAACTATACATTTAATGTACATGGACAATACATAACAGAAATTAAGGGAGGATAGGAGGGTAGTGAACTCAGAGGAGAGAGAGCATGATGAATTGAGATGGGGGTTGAAATCATGGAGGATGAGAAGTCGCTCAGTGCAAAGGCTGAGGGAGGAAAGCAATAAAGATACCTTGGTGTTAACATTTTTATTGTAACTGGGTGGGTGGTAGAGAATGAAAATTTTAAATGAGAGGTAAGAGTGGTGGAACAAGGTGAGATGCTCAAAGGAGGAGAAAGTGCTGGAGGAGTAGGGGACAGATCAAAGATGTGATTGGGTGATGCGAGCCACATCCCCACCACAGTGGTTTGGGTAGGGCAAGTGGTGGAAGGTATAGCCAGGCGGGGAGGCTTCATTTAAGGATAAGGTCTCATCGCCCCTCAACCAAATCTCCGTCAGGGCCATGATGCCAATGCAATCAAATAACACCAAATTGGGCGGGGGGTGGGGGGATAGTCAGTAATCAACAAATTACAAAAAGACATTAATAAACTTGCAGAATGGTCATATAATTTTAACACAGGTAAGTGTGAGGTGTTAAATTTTGGTAAGAAAAATAAGGAAGTCACATATTGCTTGAAAAATAAGAATCTAAGTAGGATAGATTAGCAGGGGATCTTGGAGTACAATTTCACAAATAACTAAAAGTAGTGATGCAGGATAATAAGGGCATAAAAAACAAGCTAAGCACTGGGGTAAAATTCTGGAGGGAAAGCATTGTAAAGTAAGGAAGTAATGCTAAACTTGCATCGAATCATTGTTAGACCGCACTTGGAGTACTGTGCACAATTCTACATGCCATAGTATAAAAAGGATATAGAGGCACTGTAGAGGATGCAAAAATAATTTACAAGGATGATAGCAGAAATGTGAGGTTATACATATCAGGAAAGGTTGAAGACGGGAGTCTCTTTCCTCTTGAAAAGAGAAGACTGAGGGGTGACCTAATCGAGGCCTTTAAAATTATACAAGATTTTGATAGAGTAGACACAGGGGGGCTGAAATTGCGGATGGAGGCTTCCCACACACACAGCGGGGCTGAAATTGCGGATGGAGGCTTCCTGCACACGGATACATCTGACCTGCAAAAATTCTACAAACGTAAATGGTGGTTCGGTGATTGCGGTCCTGGGCCTCTCCAGATAGAGGCCCACGTGTCCCGGGGTGCAGGTGGTTCGCAAGCGTCCCTGGGATCATGTGGGCTTGCCCAACCAAACAAAGAAGGGAATCCCCATTCATACATATGGTCATTCCGTATGTATGGAAAACTCCCATTAATATGAATGGATCACATAAAAATAGATATCTATACAGCAAATACATTTTTTTAAATTGCATATTTAAAATTAATTACAATGGCATTAAATATTTAAAACAAAAATTTAAATTTTTGAAAAGTAAATTTATATGTTTTAATGGGGCTAAAAAAGATTTACCTCATTGCACATGTATAAATGAAAGGGAAAAATTTGGGGGGAGAAATTTGGTAGCGGCCCGTTTGGGGCGCTAACTTTTGAAAGCTGGAAAAATTAGTGCCAGACGCTCATGATTCTCAGCTTTCTCTAAATTGGGTGCTAGCACTCCAGGAAGGAAGTGGGGCACTAAATCAATGTCCTACGCAGCGCTGTTGGGATCCGAGTTTCCTTATTTCACTTAAAGGGAAGGGCTATCGCTTTAGGCTCTGCATTGAGTTAGCCCGTCGCTGACGGCAGCCATGATCCGGCCTGATCAGCTCCAAGCACTCTAGCACAGTACCAGGTTGATCGATCGCAGCCGAGGAAAAATTTGAAAAATTACCAGTATGCATTCGCACAATTTATTTAGTTACCGGGCCATCATTCCCTTTATCTTGTGCCCCCGAAGAGCCCAGCCTCCCCAACAAAGCCTCCTGCAGATGTCAATGTTGTCACCCAATGATGCTGCAGGGGATGGAACCGAAGTTCGGGTCCGGGATGTTACCGGGACAATGTGCACGCCAATGGCATCACGATCTTCAGGTGCAGGAGAACATGGCGTTAAGGGTAACCATAGCTACAAACTCATGGGGAATGTAGCGAGAGCTGTTTCTTTAACCGTGCCCCATTGGCAAATAGTCCAACTCTCCACCCGCAGAGGACCTTCTCCCGGGGATTCGTATGATCTGTCAATTAAATATTTGACAGATCGCACGTTTCGGGTTTTAGCGCCTACGCATAGCATGCCTGAACCCGGAAAGTGCACGGCCCCATGGGTGCGTGCACATCTCATACATGCCCAAAGCGGCTGCAAATTCAGCCCCAGAGAGTGTTTTCACTTGTGGCGAAGAGCAAAACTAGGTGCCATCAATATAATAGTTACTAAGAAATCAATTAGGGAATTCAGGAGAAATTTCTTTACCCAGAAAGTGGTGAGAATGTTGACCTTGCTACCACAGGAAGTAGTTGATGCAAATAATATCGAGGCTGGACAAGCATATGAGGGAGAAGGGAATAGAGAGTTATGCTGCTAGAGTTAGATGAGGAAGAATGGGAAGAGGCTCGAGTGGAGCATAAACGATGGCATGGACTGGTTAGGTCGAATAGCCTGTTTCTGCTGTATATCCTATGTAATCCTGTATTGGCCTATTCACTGCCAAGTTGCTGGCACAGATGAACAGCACCAGAGAATAAACCATGGGATATCAGAGAAAGAAAAATTAATTTGAAGTCAATCACCAAGTCATTAGACAACCTTGCCACAGACTCGTATAAACCCACAAAAGACAGTGAGGCCTCCATGGCCGTTGTTTCAAACATTCCATGCTCTGACGCACCAAGATCACGGAGTTCCACTGAGCCACCATGTCCTCAAGTCCCATAAATGTACCTTCTCTGTGGATTTGACAGCTTCCCCTAGTTCTTAAGATTTGCGCAAGGAATCCCTAGGAGCACCGTCAGAGATACACATAAAGGAAAAGCTCGTGGATTGCAGGGATTGAAACAAAATAAAATGAAACATACTGAGTGTATATATTACAGCAACTGAAACTATAGTGCTAGAGACATGCCCATTGTCTTTGATAGTATAGGTGATGTGATTGATCTCGGGCAGTTTGCATGCTGTAGTTGTAAATGTGAGTTTCCTCTGACAGCCATGGAGACCAGTAAAGGGTATGTTTGCATTGGAATAGGGACTCCATCTTTAGTCTGTGAAATTGAAAAATTGAGTTTTTCAATAATTTTTATATACTTTTGAGATTAAATTATTTTCATTGATTTGTGCTCTGGTAGTTGTCTTCTGTTTAGTCAGACAAGTTAGGGGTCCCCGCTTTGCTGATTTATCCAACTCACTTGCATGTTGTAACAAATATTTCCAGATCTCATTTAACATAAGAACATAAGAAATAGGAGCAGGAGTAGGCCATACGGCCCCTCGAGCATGCTCCGCCATTCAATAAGATCATGGCTGATTCGATCATGGACTCAGGTCCACCTCCCTGCCCACTCTCCATAACCCCTTATTCCCTTATCATTTAAGAAACTATCTATTTCTGTCTTAAATTTATTCAATGTCCCAGCTTCCACAGCTCTCTGAGGCAGCAAATTCCACAGATCCACAACCCTCTGAGAGAAGAAATTTCTCCTCAACTCAGTTTTAAATGGGTGGCCCCTTATTCTAAGATTATGCACTGTAGTTCTAGTCTCCCCTACCAGTGGAAACATCCTCTCTGCATCCACCTTGTCAAGCCCCCTCATAATCTTATATGTTTCAATAAGATCACCTCTCATTCATCTGAACTCCAATGAGTAGAGGCCCAACCTACTCAACCTTTCCCCATAATTCAACACCCCCACCTCTGGAATCAACCTTGTGAACCTTCTCTGAACTGCCTCCAAAGCAAGTATATCCTTTCGTAAATATGGAAACCAAAACTGCACGCAGTATTCCAGGTGTGGCCTCACCAATACCCTGTAAACTGTAGCAAGACTTCCCTGCTTTTATACTCCATCCCCTTTGCAATAAAGGCCAAGATTCCATTGGCCTTCCTGATCACTTGCTGTACCTGCATACTATCCTTTTGTGTTTCATGCACAAGTACCTCAAGGTCCTGTTGTACTGCAGCACTTTGCCATCTTTCTCCATTTAAATAGTAACTTGCTCTTTGATTTATTTTCTGCCAAAGTGCATGACCTCACACTTTCCAACCTTATACTCCATCTGCCAAATTTTTGCCCACTCACTTAGCCTGTCTATGTCCTTTTGCAGATTTTTTGTGTTCTCCTCACACATTGCTTTTCCTCTCATCTTTGTATCGTCAGCAAAGTGTTCATATTCTTTTGATGTTCCATCTCGCTTAAGATATGATTTTATTTTATTTTTCTCCACCTTTTAATGCAACTAATGAGCAAAAAGGCTATGTAATGCATTATCTTGCACCTTAACTGAGATCCTGATAACAAAATATACCCATTCCTTTATCCCACCAGTGGAATCCAGGATCAGTTGTGGAGACCTATTTGCTACTATTTTTGGACAGCAAGCTAGAAGAGCCCATAGCTTAAAGATTAAACAATGCCTTGATTTCAAAGTTCTCATTCTTATTTACAAATCACTCCATAGCCTCACCCCTCCCTATCTCTGTAATCTTTTCCAGCCTCACAACCCCACAAGATAACTGCGCTCCTCAAATTCTGCCCTCTTCAATATCCCTTATTATAACTGCTCAAACATTGGTGGCCATGTCTTCAGCTGTTGGGCCCTAAGCTCTGGAACTCCCTCCCTAAACCTCTCCACCTCTCTGACTCTCTTTGCTCCTTTATGATGCTCCTTAAAACCTACCTCTTTAACCAAGCTTTTGGTCATCTGCCGTAATTTCTTCTTTTGTGACTCAGTGTCAAATTTATCTGTTTTGTCTTGTAACACTGCTGTGAAGCACCTTGGGATGTTTTACTACGTTAAGCGCACTATATAAATAAAAGTTATTATTATTATAGCTGAAACCCATCCCACTCCATCAGAGATGCCGAAATGATCAGTTGAAAAGCCGAGGCAAAATGTGCAGAGTATGGCTCCGAGAGTAATTGCTCAAGTCCATCTTTGATTTCACCTTAAAGCCAATCTTTGAGTGCTGCATACCATAGGCCCCTGCACATAATATTCAATTTGGGTGAATGGTGGGAATCACGGCCTTTATTATGGGCCGGAATTTGCGGTAGGAGGTGTACCTCCGGAGTACGACTACTACCTAAAAACAAAATCTGAACCGACTGGCTGGCTCCCGGGCTTCGGAAACTTTGCGTCCTGGGCCTGCAGGCATACATCTGTGTAAGGGCCCACGGATCCCAGGGAGGCAGGTGGTTCGGAAGTGTCCCTGGGATCACGTGGGCGAGGTCCTCCTATCAGAAAGGAGGATTTCTCAAGTGCTGATGGGGATTCCATTTAGGAATGGAATCCCCATAAACTTATGAAGACTGCCCAAATAAATAAATAATTTACACAACTGTAATAAAAATAAATGTTTCAATTTTCAAATTTAATTAAATGTCCCTTTAATGAAACATTTACAATAAAAACGAAATAAAAAAATAATAATTTTAAACATTTTAAACCAGGCCAAAATTTACATAAACTCATTTTAAATGTTTATGGTTGATTTTATATTTTTATTAAGCCTTATGCTGGTGAAAGCCAGCCCTATGCCTGCTTTTACCAGTCATAAGGGTTTTGTGGGCATAAATAGCCCAACTCTGGACCAGCGAAAGTGATTTTGGGTTGATTTGTAAGATCTGTCAAGGCAGATCTTACAAATCTTAACAGATCACAAGTTCCGGGTTTTCTCGCAGACGAAGCATACTCACAAACCCAGAACAAAGAAACTAATTTTGGAAATTTAAACCCAAATTTACATATTAGCCTGAAAGAAAATTGAGTTCTTCATTAATTTTTTTCTACTTTTGAGATTAAATTAGTTTCATTAATGGGCTCAATTTTCCCCAGGAGTTGCTCCATTTTTTTTGGATTAGGCTGCTTTTTCTGGCCTAACTTAAAAATCCTCAGTTTTTCCAATCAATTCGCAACAGCATAACTCAGTTCGTTAGGTTTTTTTTTAGTTAAGATTTTTTCTCAAAAGGGGGCTTTACCATCCACTTACGCCAATTCTGACCATTTAGGCAACTTTGGCCAGCTAATAGTTACTCCATTTTTATGTAGGCCAGCGTATGTGGCCACTCGAGAAAACCCTTACGGAGAGTTAAAGAAATCGACGCAGGTAAGGAAATCAGCGCCGGTAAATGCAGCAGATGCCTTGACAGCAGCAGCAGGAAAGATAAGAGAGAGGGGGTGAGAGATATGGGGGAGGAAGAGAGAGGTGGGGGAAGTGAGAGGGAGTGGTGGGAGGGAGAGGGCGTGGGGGGAAGCCTTTGACCAGGAGGGAGGAGACCCCCTCGGCCTGGGCTAGAGGCAGGGGAGTGGACCGGGAGGCCACTCGGCCTGGGCTAGGGGCAGGAGAACTCACCTGCAGGAGAACATACCAGCAGGAGAACTCAGAAATCACACCGGGAGGCAGGAGAACTCAGAGATCATACCGGGAGGCAGGAGAACTCAGAGATCACACCGGCAGGCAGGAGAACTCAGAGGTCACACCGGCAGGCAGGAGAACTCAGAGATCACACTGGGAGGCAGGAGAACTCAGAGATCACACCGACAGGCAGGAGAACTCAGAGATCACACCGACAGGCAGGAGAACTCACAGAACACACCGGCAGGCAGGAGAACTCAGAGATCACACCGGCAGGCAGGAGAACTCAGAGATCACACGGGGAGGCAGGAGAACTCAGAGATCACACCGACAGGCAGGAGAACTCACAGAACACACCGGCAGGCAGGAGAACTCAGAGATCACACCGACAAGCAGGAGAACTCAGAGATCACACCGGCAGGCAGGAGAACTCACAGAACACACCGACAGGCAGGAGAACTCAGAGATCACACCGACAGGCAGGAGAACTCAGAGATCACACCGACAGACAGGAGAACTCAGAGATCACACCGACAGACAGGAGAACTCAGAGATCACACCGACAGACAGGAGAACTCAGAGATCACACTGACAGACAGGAGAACTCAGAGATCACACCGACAGACAGGAGAACTCAGAGATCACACCGACAGGCAGGAGAACTCAGAGATCACACCGACAGGCAGGAGAACTCAGAGATCACACCGACAGGCAGGAGAACTCAGAGATCACACCGACAGGCAGGAGAACTCAGAGATCACACCGACAGACAGGAGAACTCAGAGATCACACCGACAGGCAGGAGAACTCAGAGATCACACCGACAGGCAGGAGAACTCAGAGATCACACTGGGAGGCAGGAGAACTCAGAGATCACATCGACAGGCAGGAGAACTCACAGAACACACCGGCAGGCAGGAGAACTCACAGAACGCACCGACAGACAGGAGAACTCAGAGATCACACCGACAGGCAGGAGAACTCAGAGATCACACTGGGAGGCAGGAGAACTCAGAGATCACGCCGACAGACAGGAGAACTCAGAGATCACACCGACAGGCAGGAGAAGTCAGGGAACGCACCGGGAGGCAGGAGAACTCAGCGATCGCACCTCTAGTGTCCTTACACCTTACTATAGAATCACACAAGGCATGTACTGCAGACAAGGTCACTATGTGACCTGAACCTTTATTCCCAGGACCAAGGAGTGCTGACCCTGCGTGGGACCTCCCTTTATATACCTGGATGACCAGGTGAGGAATGCCTCCCACAAGTTCACCCCCTGTGGTCAAGGTGTGCATTTCTCAGGTGTATACAGTGTACAGTGTTGTTACATTAAGGTTACAGTTATGTGAAGGTTACAAACATGACATCACCTCCCCCCAATGTCTTTGGATCAAAGATTGAGTCTTTCAGGCGGTTGACGCTCTCTTGTGGAGCGCCGCAGTTGGGGCTCTGGTGGATGAGCTTTGGCATGCGTCTCTGTCGCCTGAGGTGATTCCGGCCTGTCCGGGCTGGCTGCAGGGACTGTGCATGCTGGTGAATGTCCTTGTTGCTCATTCACGGGCAGTGGTGTAGGTATCATCTCGTTATCTTCCTCAGGTTCCACCGTGTCCATGCTGAACCTTTTCTTTACTTGGTCCGGATATTTGTGGCATATCTGCCCATTGTTAAGTCTGACCACTATGACCCTATTCCCCTCTTTGCCAATTACAGTACCCTCAAGCCACTTGGTTCCCAAAGCACGATTGAGAACGAATACAGGGTCATCAATTTCTATGCATGTCCCCACTGATTTGTGATCATGGCACTCGATTTGGGACTGGCGCTTGTCTGACAGGGCTGGATGGATGCGGGTCCTGTAGGCCAGCAGGAGGCGCGATAGGCAGTACTGAAGGGAGGGTCCTTGAAACCGGAGCATGCTCTGTTTTATGATTTGAACCGCACGTTCCGCCTGGCCATTGGAAGCCGGCTTGAATGGTGCTGTCCTGTCGTGTTTGATACCATTACCCGACATAAACTCCTGGAATTCATAGCTAGTGAAACACGGGCCATTGTCGCTAACCAGGATGTCCGGCAAGCCGTGGGTCGCAAGACCGTACGCAGACTCTCCACAGTGGTGGATGTCGTGCACGAATTCATATGATGCACTCGATCCATTTTGAGTGTGCATCGACAACAATCAGGAACATTTTTCCCATGAACGGGTCCACGTAGTCTACGTGAATACGTGACCATGGCCTGGTGGGCCAGGGTCATGGGCTGAGTGGGGCCTCCCTGGGGGCATTTCCCAGCTGAGCACACGTCGTGCACCTGTGAACACAGTGTTCCAGGTCTGAGTCAATTCCCAGCCACCATACATGTGACTGGGCAATGGCTTTCATTAGCACGATGCCTGGGTGCTCACTGTGGAGTTCCCTGATGAATGCTTCCCTTTCTAGGGCATGACTACCCGGCTGCCCCATAGTAGGCAGTCGGCTTGGATGGAGAGCTCGTCCATCCGTTTGTGAAACGGTCTGACCTCCTCGGGGCACGCTCCGTCTGCGAGCTCCCAATCCCCAGTCAGCACACATTTCTTAATCAGGGATAGGAGGGGATCTCTGTTGGTCCAGATTTTGATCTGGCGGGTTGTGATGGGGGAGCCTGTGGTGTTGAAATCCTGAGTGGTCGCCAGTGGGAGCCTGCTGAGCGCGTCAGCGCTATTTTCGGTGTCTGGCCAGTGCCGTACGCAGCCAGTGTGAGGGCCCACCGCTGTATGCGAGCTGATGCAATAGCATTGACAGCCTTGCTGTCTGACAACAGGGACGTTAACGGCTTGTGGTCCGTTTCTAACTCGAACCTTCTGCCGAAAAGGTACTGGTGCATCTTTTTCACCCCGTAGACACATGCGAATGCTTCCTTTTCAACCATCCCATATCCCCGTTCTGCCTGGGAGAGCGACCTGGAGGCATAAGTCACAGGTTGGAGTTGGCCCTCATCATTACTCTGCTGAAACACACACCCAACCCCATAGGATGATGCAGCACACGTTAAAACCAGCTTCTTACAGGGGTTGTACAAGGCATCGTGCTAATGAAGGCCATTGCCCGGTCACATGTATGGTGGCCGGGAATTGACTCAGACCTGGAATACTGTGTTCGCAGGTGCACGACGTGTGCTCAGCTGGGAAATGCCCCGAGGCTGGCCACCCTCAGCCTGTGGCCCTGGCCCACCAAGCCATGGTCACGCATTCACGTAGACTACGCGGGCCGGTTTATGGGAAAAATGTTCCTGATTGTCGTCGATGCACACTCGAAATGGATCGAGTGTCTGCGCACGGTATTTGCGACCCACGGCTTGCCAGACATCCTGGTTAGCGACAATGGCCCGTGCTTTACTAGCTCTGAATTCCAGGAGTTTATGTCGGGTAATGGTATCAAACACATCAGGACAGCACCGTTCAAGCCGGTTTCCAATGACCAGATGGAACGTGTGGTTCAAATCATAAAACAGGGCATGCTCCGGATTCAAGGACCCTCCCTTCAGTACCGCCTATCGCACCTCCTGCTGGCCTATGGGTCCCGCCCACATTCGCTCACGGGAGTCCCGCCCGCGGAACTACTCATGAAACGCACGCTTAAAACGCGGCTGTCCCTCATTCATCCTGCTCTGTCGGACATTGTTGAGGGCAAGCGCCAGTCCCAAATCGAGTGCCATGATTGCAACTCAGTGGGGAGATGCATAGAAATCAATTACCCTGTATTCGTTCTGGATCACGAATTGGGACCCAAGTGGCTTGAGGGTACTGTAATAGGCAAAGAGGGGAATAGGGTCATCGTGGTCAGACTAAACAATGGGCAGATATGCCACAAACATCTGCACCAGGTAAAGAAAAGGTTCAGCATGGACACTGAGGAACCTGAAGAAGACCATGGGATGTCAACCACACCACTGCCAGTGAACGAGCAACAAGGACATTCAACAACATGCACAGTCTCTGCAGCCAACCCGGACAGGCCGGAACCAACTCAGGCGACAGAGACGTTTGCCACGGCTCAACCACCAGAGCCACAACTACGGCGCTCCACGAGAGAGCGTCGACCGCCTGAAAGACTCAATCTTTGACCCAAAGACATTAGGGGGGAGGTGATGTCATGTTTCTAACCTTCACATAACTGTAACCAATATGTAACAACACTACACTGTATACAACTGTGAAATGCACACCTTGACCACAGGGGGTGAACTTGTGCAAGAGACTCCTCAACTGGTCAGCCAAGTATTTAAAGGGAGGTTCCACGCAGGCTCAGCACTCCTTGGTCCTGGGAATAAAGGTGCAGGTCATGTCGTGACCTTGTCTGCAGTACATGCCTCATGTGACTTTATAGTACAGTGCAGAGACACCACATCCTGCATATTTTGTCATATATTTCCAGATCCCATTTGAGTTCATATTCATTTGATGTTCCATCTCTCTCAAGATATAATATTTTGTTTTACTCCACCTTTTTATGCAACTAATGAAGATTAAGGTTATGTAATGCATTACCTTGCACTTTAACTGACCCTGATAACAAAATATACAATTCCTTTATCCCGCCAGCGGAATCCAGGACCAGTGGCTTACACTGTGCATATACTATCATCAGCCCTGCAAAATCTGGGCCATATATTTTCTATATTTTCGTGTAATTTCCATGTGCCCACCCATATGCTAGCAAGATTAATTCAGCACTTTCCAGCTCATTTCCAAACACTTTTATTTTAATTCATTCCGTTCTCTTTTCTGCTGGCAGTTTCTTGTGATTCCATTTTTTTCCATCCCTAATATTAGTACTGGTATTGTAAGCGGTTTTGATCCTAGCCCAATTGCTAGACGGACAGTTCAAATCGCCCCGGCCTTATGAAAGTTCTCGACCCGGGAATTATTATTCAGAGTGTAAATGAAATGAGTCACGGACAGGAATACTTCAGTGAAAAATCATATTTACTTTATTTGGTCTAACATACACTGGCTAAAACATGCACCACTAAAACAAAATCACTGTCTCTGTGGAGAAAAAATCCAGGTGACAAACAGCATACATACAGTACAGAAATCAGACCTAGTAACATGCAGTAATTCCCTGGTGGATTATAACTCCATCCTTACCAATGAATTACCCAGTCGAAGCTTCCTCTCCAGAATAGCACTGAAAAGCTTCACTTCTGAGAAAACTCTGAGCACTTTACACCCCACAAAGCTCGCCTGGCTCTCTGGTTACCAGCTTGGGACACTCGCGACCATGCTCACCACTCCACACACAGTTGGTTTCCTCACTCAGCTCAGCTGTAGGAAGTCACTGACTGGTTTTCAGTCTCGGCGGCTTCTTCTGCGGAACTGCAGCTTCCTCCTGGTACATCGACCCTGGTGGAGCGAGAGGGAGAGAGAGCTCTCTCTAGATACAAGCTGCAAGCTGCAAGCACCAAGCTAAAAGCTACAAATAAAGTGGAAAGGCCCTGTCTTTATGGGAGTCATGCTAACCCCTATCTTTCCCGCCAATCTTTAAAATCCCTTTGTTTCTAAGCACGGGTACGTATTCAGTGATGGGCCATCCAAACCGTGTGTATTGGACTGATGGCCCTTAGTCTGGGCATTTCTCTCAGTCTTTGTGTTGGAAAAGACCTGGCTCCTCTTTGGCTGGCCAGGTTAGTGGGTTCATTGTTCTGCTCTTCTTCTGAGATGGAGGTGAGAGTTGTTTTTGCAAATTAGAGTGGCTTTGTCAATGGCCCCACTTCCTGGCCAACAGCTCTTTTGTCAATGGATGACTGACAGTTCTTTTGTCACAGCTAACTGCCATGTGGTCTCTGGAGTTTTAACAAACAACAGCTTTTTCACTTATTTGCACAGGGTGACCGATTTTTCTGACCATTGATTTTAATTTTAATGGGCTAAACAATGAGGGATGGGAGTGCATAATCCTGTAAAAAGTGTTTGATCCTTGGATTCATTACAATTACCTGAATATTGGGCAGGTAAAGGCACACTACAGCTGGAATGCAAGGGCTCACTTATGGGAGTGGTCGGTGATGACGAACACGAGGAAAATATCTGAAATAATAAAGCCAAAAATGTAAGACATAGATAAATTTGTTTTTTGACTTGTCAGCAAGAACTGCTCAGAATTCATTTGAAATATTCATTACACCATTTATTTTACCTGACTTCTTGTACAATTTGATATCAACGATATTTAGCGAGTGAGGGCTTCCTCATGAAAGTGACCATTTGTGCTTTGGATGAACAAAGTATCTGGCGCAGCCCAAACATACTAATAAGCCTATCCTATCCTCCCAAAAAACAAGCCCTTAATTACAGCATCCATTTTTAAAAATAATTCAGGGACTCCATTACTGTACCCGCAAATCCTTTTCACAAGACGATCTATTCTTTTGTGTGAGGAACTAACTGATTTTTTTTAAGGCGTCAATTAATTGATTCAGTCCCATTCCAAGTCCTGTCTAAAATGCCAGTGCAGGGTTGGGTAAGCATGGCTTTTGACCTCTTCCCCACATCAAAGCATGTGTGGAGAAATTCCCAGGCTACCCCAGGAATTCCACCCATTGCATCTTCAGTAGGCCTCATTGAAACACTCACCAAGTCTCCATGGAGGACCAATGGAGGCAAAGTTAATCAATCCTGGAAGGCATCGATAACATTAAAAATATCACAGTCGCAGGTTCCCAGGGGAGCTGACGATTCTTTTCAGTACTTTCATCGACAGCTTTGGAAGGGCCTGGGGAACCTCTAAGGACGTGGCTCTGGGCAGCTGCATCTTCGAACAGCATAATGTGGTATCTCTGAAGCTTGCTTATAGTCTCCCAGGGGTCCACCTCAAACCAGCCTTGTAAATGGCCCCATCTCTAGGATTTGGGACAGGGTCAGTGACCATCGATTTGAGTAGCCTGTGAGGTCCACTCCACCGGACTTGCATCAGCGGAACAAACCCATGAGGATTTCAGATTTACATTGTTTAAAATTCCTAATATTCAATTGATAGACTCTGATGTAATGAAAATCATTCCAAAAATTACATAAATGGCAGATTCACAATAAATTATTTCATTTACTGAGGGAAATTATTTTGGTCAGGTCTGCCTTGCCTGTGATTAACCAATTGTACAAAATGCAAGTTTGTGGTAATTATGTCAAAGTAACCATTTCCATACAAGAGCTATTAATATTATTGTAGACAGAATAATTCTACCCATAATTGTTTAAATTGAGATGTTGATTTTAATTTCTAGTTACTACAGCTTCACTGATACATTTTATTGTGTGAAATTACTGAGTGTTCAACAGTTTGTGAGGAGGACACAAAAAATCTGCAAAAGGACACAGACAGGCTCAGTGAGTGGTCAAAAATTTGGCAGATGGAGTATAATGTCAGAAAGTGTGAGGTCATGCACTTTGGCAGAAAAAAATCAAAGAGCAAGTTATTATTTAAATGGAGAAAGATTGCTAAGTGCTGCAGTACAGCGGGACCTGGGGGTACTTGTGCAAGAAACGCAAAAGGATAGTATGCAGGTACAGCAAGTGATTAAGAAGGCCAATGGTAGCTTGGCCTTTATTGCAAAGAGAATGGAGTATAAAAGTAGGGAAGTCTTGCTACAGCTATATATGAGGCCGCACCTGGAATACTGCGTGCAGTTTTGGTTTCCATATTTACGAAAGGATATATTTGCTTTGGAGGCAGTTCAGAGAAGATTCACTAGGTTGATTCCGGGGATGAGGGGATTGACTTATGAGGAAAGGTTGAGTAGGTTGAGCCTCTACTCATTGGAATTCAGAAGAATGAGAGGTGATCTTATCGAAACATATAAGATTATGAGGGGGCTTGACAAGGTGGAAGCGGAGAGGATGTTTCCACTGATGGGGGAGACTAGAACTAGAGGGCATGATCTTAGAGAAAGGGGCCGCCCATTTAAAACAGAGATGAGGAGAAATTTCTTTTCTCAGAGGGTTGTAAATCTGTGGAATTCACTGCATCAGAACTGTGGAAGCTGGAACATTGAATAAATTTAAGACAGAAGTAAACAGTTTCTTAAACGATAAGGGGATAAGGGGATAAGGGGTTATGGGGAGCGGGCAGGAAAGTAGAATTGAGGCCAGGATTAGATCAGCCATGATCGTATTAAATGGCGGAGCAGGATCGAGGGGCCGTATGGCCTACTCCTGTTCCTATTTCTTATGTTCTTATGTTCTTATGTTTGCGCAAATACCGAAACCCTGTTGATGTTTAATATTTTCCAATGTAAATTGCTCAGTGTAAGTTGCTTACAAACAGACTCTCTTAAACCTTCTGTCCAATTACTCATCCAGGAAAACCCATTTGTGAGTAGACTGTCCCACTTTCTGGTTGCTCTAATTAACTGGTGGTGCTGAGGAAATATTGCAGTGGACAGGAATTTTGAACTCTGCCCCCCACTGACCTACTTAAGATTTAATGTTAACTCTTGTATTTTTCTTTGTAACACCCTAAAGTTGTCTTTCAGTTAGATGTGGTTTTAATTTATATATGTTTAATAATGACATGGCATAAAAACATATCTGGGGCAAAAGACTAATCACAAACCAGACAGCTAGGCGGTTTTCTATGGATACTTATGTAACTGATATGATTAAAATAACGAACAAACCCTATTCACTGGCAGATAGTCAAGGCTATAGTATAGTCGAGGCCACTGAGCTGTTTCGGTTAAAGGTTACCAGGGATCGCAAGATAAGGGAAGTGGAAGAATCGAGAGAAACAACAGGAGAATACGTGCAAAGGCGAATAGGTGAAATGGAGACCCTAGGGGCAACTAGTGAGTGGTCGAATAAGGTCAGGTGGTCAAGAAAAAGATTATTAGAAGTGAGTTTTTGAGCGTTCGGCACAGAGGGAGAAGAACGCCCTGAATTGACCGCAGCCTGCATGAGGTGGATATATGCTGGCTTCGGCCTAACACTTTCCTGGCTGGGAGAGGAGAGGGAGGTGACCCACACTAACTCTGTCCAGTGACCGGGCGGTAATGTAATCTGTTTAGTACTGTAAACTGCTGCTCAAGACACTGTTGTCGTGTTGATCTCTGTTGTGTGAACAAGAAAAGATTAATTGTAACCTTTTGGTGTCAGATCCAAATCTGTTGCAAACTAGGATAGGAAATAGGATTGGCTGTGTACTTTGAAATTTTTACAGTTATAACAGTGGCAACACTTCAAAAAGTAATTCACTGGGCTGGATTTTCAGATATTGACGAAAACGGTAGTTTTACGCCAAAATTATCATTTTTGCTGTGCTACTGTTTTAAGCCTAACTTTCGGCCTTTACGTCTCGGTAAAGTTGGCGTTGCACAAGGATTCGTGGCAGAAACCACAAGTTTTGTCAACTTTAATCCAGGGCTGTTAGCGCTGCGAGAGAGGCCTTGGGAGGGGAAAAAACTAAAAATAAAATTGAAAAAAACATTCAAAAAACATTCAAAAAACATTCACAAAACATTCAAAAAACCCTTAACTACTAAATCGCTGAAAAATAATTAAAAAATAAAAACTTTAATTTACCTATTTGCATGTTTTCATATTTACCGCTGTCGGCAGGGCTGCACCGACAGGTTTGACCTGTCGGTATTCTGGGCATGGCGTAAAGGTCGTAAAGGTCGGGAGAGTGTCGAAAGTACAACGCAAATGCAATCTGTGTCGTTGCATGTCAGAACACCTCTCGCTGGTGGTACATGGAAGTGCCACTGCAAAGAACACAAGAACATAAGAACATAAGAATTAGGAACAGGAATAGGCCATCTAGCCCCTCGAGCCTGCTCCGCCATTCAATAAGATCATGGCTGATCTGGCCGTGGACTCAGCTCCACTTACCCACCCGCTCTCCGTGACCCTTAATTCCCTTATTGGTTAAAAATCTATCTATCTGTGACTTGAATACATTCAATGAGCTAGCCTCAACTGCTTCCTTGGGCAGAGAATTCCACAGATTCACTACCCTCTGGGAGAAGAAATTCCTTCCCAACTCGGTTTTAAATTGGCTCCCCCGTATTTTGAGGCTGTGCCCCCTAGTTCTAGTCTCCCCGACCAGTGGAAACAACCTCTCTGCCTCTATCTTGTCTATCCCTTTCATGATTTTAAATGTTTCGATAAGATCACCCCTGATACATCTGAACTCCTACGAGTAAAGACCCAGTCTACTCAATCTATTATCATAAGGTAACCCCCTCATCTCCGGAATCAGCCGAGTGAATCGTCTCTGTACCCCCTCCAAAGCCAGTATATCCTTCCTTCAGTAAGGTGACCAAAACTGCACGCAGTACTCCAGGTGCGGCCTTACCAATACCCTAGACAGATGCAGCAGGACCTCCCTGCTTTTGTACTTCATCCCTCTCGCAATGAAGGCCAACATTCCATTCGCCTTCCTGATTACCTGCTGCACCTGCAAACTAACTTTTTGGGATTCATGCACAAGGACCCCCAGGTCCCTCTGCACCTCAGCGTGTTGTAATTTTTCCCCATTCAAATAATATTCCCTTTTACTGTTTTTTTTCCCAAGGTGGATGACCTCACACTTTCCGACATTGTATTCCATCTGCCAAACCTTAGCCCATTCGCTTAACCTATCCAAATCTCTTTGCAGCCTCTCTGTGTCCTCTACACAACCTTCTTTCCCATTAATCTTTGTGTCATCTGCAAATTTTGTTACACTACACTCTGTCCCCTCTTCCAGGTCATCTATGTATATTGTAAACAGTTGTGGTCCCAGCACTGATCCCTGTGGCACACCACTAACTACCGATTTCCAACCCGAAAAGGACCCATTTATCCTGACTCTCTGTTTTCTGTTCGCCAGCCAATTCTCTATCCGTGCTAATACATTTCCTTTGACTCCGCGTACCTGTATCTTCTGCAGTAACCTTTTGTGTGGCACCTTATCGAATGCCTTTTGGAAATCTAAATGCACCACATCCATCGGTACACCTCTATCCACCATGCTCGTTATATCCTCAAAGAATTCCAGTAAATTAGTTAAACATGATTTCCCCTTCATGAATCCATGCTGCGTCTGCTTGATTGCACTATTCCTATCTAGATGTCCCGCTATTTCTTCCTTAATAATAGTTTCAAGCATTTTCCCCACTACAGATGTTAAACTAACCGGCCTATAGTTACCTGTCTTTTGTCTGCCCCCTTTTTTAAACAGAGGCGTTACATTAGCTGCTTTCCAATCCGCTGGTACCTCCCCAGAGTCCAGAGAATTTTGGTAGATTATAACGAATGCATCTGCTATAACTTCCGCCATCTCTTTTAATACCCTGGGATGCATTTCATCAGGATCAGGGGACTTGTCTACCTTGAGTCCCATGAGCCTGTCGAGCACTACCCCCCTAGTGATAGTGATTGTCTCAAGGTCCTCCCTTCCCACATTTCTGTGACCAGCAATTTTTGGCTTGGTTTTTGTGTCTTCCACTGTGAAGACCGAAGCAAAATAATTGTTTAAGGTCTCAGCCATTTCCACATTTCCCATTATTAAATCCCCCTTCTCATCTTCTAAGGGACCAACATTTACTTTAGTTACTCTTTTCCGTTTTATATATCTGTAAAAGCTTTTACTCTCTGTTTTTATGTTTTGCGCAAGTTTACTTTCGTAATCTATCTTTCCTTTCTTTATTGCTTTTTTAGTCATTCTTTGCTGTTGTTTAAAATGTTCCCAATCCTCTAGTTTCCCACTAACCTTGGCCACCTTATACGCATTGGTCTTTGATTTGATACTCTCCTTTAGTTCCTTGGTTATCCACAGCTGGTTATCCCTTCTCTTACCGCCCTTCTTTTTCACAGGAATATATTTTTGTTGCGCACTTTGAAAGAGCTCCTTAAACATCCTCCACTGTTCCTCAATTGTGCCACCATTTAGTCTATGTTTCCAGTCTACTTTAGCCAACTCTGCCCTCAGCCCACTGTAGTTCCCTTTGTTTAAGCATAGTACGCTCATTTCTGACACAACTTCCTCACCCTCAATCTGTATTACAAATTCAACCATACTGTGATCACTCATTCCGAGAGGATCTTTTACTCGGAGATCGTTGATTTTTCCTGTCTCATTACACAGGACCAGAGCTAAGATAGCTTGCTCCCTTGTAGGTTCTGTTACATACTGTTCTAAGAAACAATCCCGTATGCATTCTATGAATTCCTCCTCCAGGCTACCCCGTGCGATTTGAGTTGACCAATCGATATGTAGGTTAAAATCCCCCATGACTACTGCCGTTCCTTTTTCACATGCCTCCATTATTCCCTTGATTATTGCCCGCCCCACCGTGAAGTTATTATTTGGGGGTCTATAAACTATGCCCACCAGTGACTTTTTCCCCTTACTATCTCTAATCTCCACCCACAATGATTCAACATTTTGTTCATTAGAGCCAATATCGTCTCTCACAACTGCCCTGATATCATCCTTTATTAACAGAGCTACCCCACCTCCTTTCCCTTCTTGTCTATCTTTCCGAATCGTCAGATACTCCTGTATGTTTAATTCCCAGTCTTGGCCACTCTGCAACCATGTTTCTGTAATGGCCACCAAATCATACCCATTTGTAATGATTTGTGCCGTCAACTCATTTACTTTACTTCGAATGCTGCATGCATTTAGGTAGAGTGTTTTAATCCTAGTTTTTAAACCATGATTTTTAGTTTTGACCCCTCCTGCAGTCCCTTTATATTCAGTGGCCCTTTTTGTTTTTTGCCTTGGGTTTCTCTGCCCTCCACTTTTACTATTCTCCTTTCTGTCTTTTGCTTTTGTCTCCTTTTTGTTTCCCTCTGTCTCCCTGCATTGGTTCCCATCACCCTGCCATATTAGTTTAACTCCTCCCCAACAGCACTAGCAAACACACCCCTAGGACATTGGTTCTGGTCCTGCCCAGGTGCAGACCGTCCGGTTTGTACTGGTCCCACCTCCCATAGAACCGGTTCCAATGCCCCAGGAATTTGAATCCCTCTCTGCTGCACCACTGCTCAAGCCACGTATTCATCTGCGCTATCCTGCGATTCCTACTCTGACTAGCACGTCACACTGGTAGCAATCCCGAGATTACTACTTTTGAGGTTCTACTTTTTAATTTAGCTCCTAGCTCCTTAAATTCGTCTCGTAGGACCTCATCCCTTTTTTTACCTATGTCGTTGGTACCAATGTACACCATGACAACTGGCTGTTCTCCCTCCCTTTTTAGAATGTGCTGCACCCGCTCTGAGACATCCTTGACCCTTGCACCAGGGAGGCAACATACCATCCTGGAGTCTCGGTTGCGGCCTCAGAAACGCCTATCTATTCCCCTTACAATTGAATCCCCTATCACTATCGCTCTCCCAATCTTTTTCCTGCCCTCCTGTGCAACAGAACCAGCCACAGTGCCATGAACCTGGCTGCTGCTGCCCTCCCCTGATGAGTCATCCCCCTCAACAGTACTCAAAGCAATGTATCTGTTTTGCAGGGGGATGACCGCAGGGGACCCCTGCACTACCTTCCTTGCACTGCTCTTCCTGCTGGTCTTCCATTCCCTAGCTGGCTGTGGACCCTTCACCTGCGGTAAGACCAACTCGCTACACGTGCTACTCACGTCATTCTCAGCATCGTGGATGCTCCAGAGTGAATCCACCCTCAACTCCAATTGCGCAACGCGGTCCGTCAGGAGCTGGAGGCGGATACACTTCCCGCACACGTAGTCGTCAGGGACACCGGAAGTGTTCCTGAGTTCCCACATGGTACTGGAGGAGCATATCACGTGACCGAGCTCTCCTGCCATGACTTAACCCTTAGATACCCTTAAATTGGCAACAACACTGTTAACAGATTACTTACTGATATAAAAAATAAAAAGAAAAACTTCTCACCAATCACCAGCCAATCAATCACCCCTTGGCTGTGACATCACCTTTTGATTTCTTTCTACTTTTTTGCCTTCTCTCCCCGCTGCAGCTGCACAAGTACGCCTCTCGCTGCCGCTGATCCTTTATAGGCCGCTCCGACACCACGCACTCCCGCCTCTCGGACTGCCGCCACCTCTCGCTGCCGCTGGGCCTTTATAGGCCTCACCAATGCCACGCACTCCCGCCTCTCGGAAGTATCCAGGGATCCTGTCGACCGGGTTTTCGCCGTGGAGGGCCAAATCGCAGCGAAAATCCGGTCGCAAAGTTGGTGAAAATCCAGCCCATTGCCTATGAGACATTTTGAGACATACTGTGGCCATGAAAGACACTGTATAAATGCAAGTTATTTCTTTATCCATTCACATGGTTTTCTCGGAAACATTTTAAATATAATAGCGTTTTTTGTGGGATGTTGTCAAAATGGTTTCTGGTCGGCACGTTGCTGAGCCAATTAAGCCCTCAACAATCCCTATCTGCAGTTTCTGCTATCTGCTGTTCTCATATAGTATAATCTATAAGTAGTCCTACACTCCTTCTTCGAATAGGGAGTAAAAAATAGCCAAATCCTCACCTTTTAGCTGGTCAATACTATTCTTTAAAATCAAATGAAGAGAGGGTACATTCTGAGTATTATTATGTGAAATAATACTCATCACTGATGCTTCATTTATTGGAGTGGGTCGGTACTAGATTCATCAATCTGAATTTTTAAAAGTCAGTAGATCTCTCTGTTTGAGCCACAAAGTTGCATTTGCCACATAGCGAGGTCTGGGTCATATACATGAATGTATGATGTGTACAGTTGTGGCATGATTTGCTTTCATAGCTTTACTTGTTAAAGGGCATTATCTAGAAATTGGTTAGGGCCTGTTTTTGGGTGCATAACTAGTGAAGCGCAAATAACGTGCACCCCCGACTTGCAGGCCTGAGGCTGGCCCAAAATTGGCCATGAGCTTCATTTAAATAATTTGAGCGAGCTGCCGGCACCTGTTTGCCTCTAGAGACAGCTCACTCATTGCCTAATGATCAATTTTGTGGTGCTTGCCTTGGCCTCGCCCTAAGGTATGTCCCAGAGAGGGGGAAAAAGACAACAGGAAGGGAAGAGGGGGCATTGGGGCCTGCTTTACTCAGGGCAGCCCACTTTCCCAGATCTCTCCTTAAACAGGCTAAAGGCATCATATTAGCATATGCAAAGTACCTAATGTCTGTTTTAGGTGGCCACACTAGATGCCTGAAAGTCGTCTGAAACTAATATAGCATTGGGCGTTTTTCAGGCGTCCATAAGGGCAGGGCTTAGCCGTGTGAAACTGACCATTTTTGCTTGTTTTCCATCTAGAAAATAGGCACAACCGATAATAACTTTCTACCTCATTGACTTTGCAAGAATATTGTACAAAAAAGCAATAACATTTTATGTTATTTAAATGTATTCGCCAGCATTTATTGCTCATCCCTAATTGCCCTTGAGAAGAACCACTGTTCTTTTTAAAACCATTTGGTACATCATCATCATCATCATAGGAGGTCCCCCAGAATTGAGGAAGACTTGCTTCCACTCTTAAAATGAAACCTTAGGTGGCTGAACAGTCCAATACGAGAACCACAGTCCCTGTCACAAGTGGGTCAGATAGTCGTTGAGAGAAAGGGTTGGTAGGACAGGTTTGTCACATGCTCTTTCCGCTGCCTGTGCTTGATTTCTGCATGCTCTCGTCGATGAGACTCGAGGATTATTAGTCCAGTAACATAACTACTATGCCACCGTTCCCAGGGTGATTTACAATATGTGGGCTTTGAAATAGAAGTTTGTCAGGTGTATGTCTTACATTGCTGAAACTTTAGCATTTTCCAGGAAAGAAAATACATTAGCATCTGATTTACTTCATATCACACTGCAGCTCTGTCCAACCAAGCACAGTTTAAGCTTGGAGGCCATGAATGACTGCAGAGCTATGTGTGCATGCGAGGGTTCGGGGAACACGCCAGTATGATAAGCACCTGCATCCTTTAGAAAGCAGGCATCCTGATTCAGAGAGTGTGGCCTGCTCACATGTAGGATAGCAAGAGTGCGTACAAGTTACAAAATAGTTCAACTAAACTGTCATTGATTTATAATGGTGGTGTAACAGAAGAATATTTACATATAAAGGAGAATATTCTCTTTAGTGAGTTGCAACTCTGGTCATAATAATGACAGGTCTTACTGGATGGGAATATCACTCGGAATTGTATTAAGAAGCACATTAGCAACACTAGCAAGCACTGACGAAGCCCATGACAGACGTTTTTTAATTAATCTCCTATTTAGTTATTTACAGAAAAGAAAAACTTGCATTTATATCGCGCCTTTCATGACCACTGGATATCTCAAAGCACTTTACAGCCAATCAAATACTTTTTGAAGTGTAGTCATTGTTGTAACGTGGGAAACGCAGCAGGCAATTTGCGCATAGCAAGCTCCCACAAACAGCAATGTGATAATGACCAGATAATCTGTTTTTGTGATGTTGATTGAGGGATAAATATTGTCCAGCACACCGGGGATAACTCCCATGCACTTCTTTGAAATTACGCCATGGGATCTTTTACATCCACCTGAGAGAGCAGACGGGGTCTCGGTTTAATGTCTGATCCGAAAGACGGCATCTCTGACAGTGCAGCCCTCCCTCAGCACTGTACGAGTGTGTCAGTCTAGATTCATATGCTCAAGTCCCTGGAATGGGACTTGAACCCACAACGTTCTAACTCAGAGGGGAGTGTAATACCCTTTATGAGCAGGCAAAAACAATGGACAAAATTTACAAAAATGAACAAATCTCCTTAGCAGTTTCCACACAACATCATTTTTGTAGCGATTTACACCATAAATAAAATAAAGGCCGAGAAATTCACTGCATTTGCGACTTCTGTTAGCGAACCCCAGGTGCTAAGTTTCCTGCCTATCAAAAATTGCCACCCGCAAACGAGGCAATAATCAGTTACTCCCCCTAAATGTTATGATACAGTTAAAATGCACTCACAGAAACATTTAGTTTTTGAATAATTCTTAGATTCTTTGATCAGTCTGAACTAGGGCTTAGTTTAGGCTGTTTTTCACATTACATGCAAATGAGGTCCACAAGGAGTAAGTTGCCAATGCCAAGATCGGTGTAAATTTCAACATTGATTTAGTTGTCGTATCAGCCTGAGTTGGGCTGAGGAAGTTGCTGGCCAGATACCTCCTTCTTCTTAGGCAGTCCCTCAGTTGTCGAGGGTGACTTGCTTCCACTTTAAAAGTGAGTTCTCAGGTGACTGAAGAGTCCAATGTGGGAACGGCAGTTTCTGTCACAGGTGGGGCAGATGATGGTTGAAGAAAAGGATGGATGGGGTGCCTGGGTTGCCGCGCTGTCTACACTTGGTTTCTGCATGCTCTCGGTGAAGAGGCTCGAGGTGCTCAGCACCTTCCCGAATGCTCTTCCTTCATTTTGGGCGGTCTTGGTCCAGGGGTTCCCATGTGTCGGTGGGGATGTTGCACTTTTTCAAGGACACTTTAAGGCTGTTCTTGAAGCATTTCCTCTGCCCACCTGGGGCTCACTTGTCGTGTCAAAGCTCCAATTAGAGCGTTTGCGTTGGGACTCTTGTGTCAGGCATGCGGATGGTGTGGGCTGCCCATCGGAGCTGAACGAGCGTGGTCAGTGCTTCAATGCTGGGGATGTTGGCCTGAGCGAGAACACTGAAGTTGGTGCGTCTATCGTGCCAATTTATTGGTAGGATTTTGTGGAGGCAGCACTGGTGGTACTTCTCCAGTGTTTTGAGGTGTCTACTGTATATGGTCCACATCTCTGAGCCATATAGGAGGGCGGGTATCACTACTACTCTGTGGACCATAAGCTTGGTGCCAGGTTTGAGATCTGTCAGGAGCTGCAGCAGGACACACTTCCCACACATGTAGTCGTCAGGGACACTGGTAGCGTCCCTGAGTTCCCACATAGTACAGGAGGAGCATAACACATGTCTGAGCTCCCCTGCCATGACTTAACCCCTAGATTAACTTAATTTGGCAACAACAATGATGAAAGTTACCTACCGATAAGGAAAAAAAAAAATACTCACCAATCACCAGCCAATCACTTACCCCCTTGGCTGTGACATCACCTTTCGATTTCTTTCTACTTCTTTGTTTACCTGCTGCCCCTGCTGCAGCTGCACTGGTAGGCCTCTCCGACTGCCTCACGAACTCCTGCTGGGTCTTTTTATAGGTCTCCGATGCTGCCCCGGATTCCCGCCTCTCCGACTGCCTCACGAACTTAAGACAGAAATAGACAGTTTCTTAAACGATAAGGGGATAAGGGGTTAGGGGGAGTGGTTGTGGAAGTGGAGCTGAGTCCATGATCAGTTCAACCATGATACTATTAAATAGCGGAGCAGGCTCGAGGGCCAATATGGCCTACTCCTGCTCCTATTTCTTATGTTTTAATGTAATATCTTCACTTAGAGATTTGTAAATGTGTGGAATTTTCTGCCCCAGACAGCTGTAGAGGCTTGGTCATTGAACATACTTAAGGTGGAGATAGACAGATTTTTGAATGATAAGGGAGTGAAGGATTATGGGGAGCGGGCAGCTGAGTCCATGATCAGATCAGCCATGATCTTACTAAATGGCGGAGCAGCCTGGAGGGGTCAAATGTTCGAATCCTGCTCCAAATTCGTATGTTCTTATGTTCTGATACATTGAAACCAGGTTACACAGGAAACGTTGTAGCTCTGTGATTTCCAATTGCAAAGATGAAACGGTGTCTCACAGCTTTATTCCTATGACTCAGTGTGAATTTTTGTCTCTTCTGGCAGGTGGATGAGGTGTTGATAAGCTGTTGATGGTCTGTATTTTTATCTCAGAGCTTATGATCATGGTACAGTCCCATTATGAATCAACCTTCAGCAATGAAGACAAGAATAAATTTGAAATCCTGGAGGTCAATCAGTGAGCAAAGAAGAGCCCTATGATTTTATATACAATTGTATTGGGACAAAGAGGAGATCATAACTTTTCCATTTCCTTTTGCAAACTTTTTTCCCAATATAAACAATTGCCCATATATTCAAACTATGCCCACGGGTTTGGCACAGGTGATTGGGGTATGATCAAACCAGCATAATCTATTAAAACCCCACCCCACCTTTGCAAGATGACCTCATAATTAATATTTAGTGGTTTTCCATCAAAACTGAACCTACTGGGAATTACTAAAATCAATAATAATTGATTAGCCGATTAAATTATGGGTGACTTTAATGTGCACATAGATTGGGCTAGCCAAACTGGAAGCAATATGGTGGAGGAGGATTTCCTGGAGTGCATAAGGGATGGTTTTCTAGACCAATATGTCGAGGAACCAACGAGGGGGGAGGCCATCTTAGACTGGGTGTTGTGTAATGAGAGAGGACTAATTAGCAATCTCATTGTGCGAGGCCCCTTGGGGAAGAGTGACCATAATATGATGAAATTCTGCATTAGGATGGAGAATGATACAGTTAATTCAGAGACCATGGTCCAGAACTTAAAGAAGGGTAACTTTGAAGGTATGAGGCTAGGAATTGGCTAGGATAGATTGGCGAATGATACTTAAGGGGTTGACTGTGGATGGGCAATGGCAGACATTTAGAGACCGCATGGATGAATTACAACAATTGTACATTCCTGTCTGGCGTAAAAATAAAAAAGGGAAGGTGGCTCAACCGTGGCTATCTAGGGAAATCAGGGATAGTATTAAAGCCAAGGAAGTGGCATACAAATTGGCCAGAAATAGCAGCGAACCTGGGGACTGGGAGAAATTTAGAACTCAGCAGAGGAGGACAAAGGGTTTGATTAGGGCAGGGAAAATGGAGTACGAGAAGAAGCTTGCAGGGAACATTAAGGCGGATTGCAAAAGTTTCTATAGGAATGTAAAGAGAAAAAGGTTAGTAAAGACAAACGTAGGTTCCCTGCAGTCAGAATCAGGGGAAGTCATAACGGGGAACAAAGAAATAGCAGACCAATTGAACAAGTACTTTGGTTCAGTATTCACTAAGGAGGACACAAACAACCTTCCGGATATAAAAGGGGTCAGAGGGTCTAGTAGGGAGGAGGAACTGAGAGAAATCTTTATTAGTCGGGAAATTGTGTTGGGGAAATTGATGGGATTGAAGGCCGATAAATCCCCAGGGCCTGATGGACTGCATCCCAGAGTACTTAAGGAGGTGGCCTTGGAAATAGCAGATGCATTGACAGTCATTTTCCAACATTCCATTGACTCTGGATCAGTTCCTATCGAGTGGAGGGTAGCCAATGTAACCCCACTTTTTAAAAAAGGAGGGAGAGAGAAAATAGGGAATTATAGACCGGTCAGCCTGACCTCAGTAGTGGGTAAAATGATGGAATCAATTATTAAGGATGTCATAGCAGCGCATTTGGAAAATGGTGACATGATAGGTCCAAGTCAGCATGGATTTGTGAAGGGGAAATCATGCTTGACAAATCTTCTGGAATTTTTTGAGGATGTTTCCAGTAAAGTGGACAAAGGAGAACCAGTTGATGTGGTATATTTGGACTTTCAGAAGGCTTTCGACAAGGTCCCACACAAGAGATTAATGTGCAAAGTTAAAGCACATGGGATTGGGGGTAGTGTGCTGACGTGGATTGAGAACTGGTTGTCAGACAGGAAGCAAAGAGTAGGAGTAAATGGGTACATTTCAGAATGGCAGGCAGTGACCAGTGGGGTACCGCAAGGTTCTGTGCTGGGGCCCCAGCTGTTTACATTGTACATTAATGATTTAGACAAGGGGATTAAATGTAGTATCTCCAAATTTGCGGATGACACTAAGTTGGGTGGCAGTGTGAGCTGCGAGGAGGATGCTATGAGGCTGCAGAGTGACTTGGATAGGTTAGGTGAGTGGGCAAATGCATGGCAGATGAAGTATAATGTGGATAAATGTGAGGTTATCCACTTTGGTGGCAAAAACAGAGAGACAGACTATTATCTGAATGGTGACAGATTAGGAAAAGGGAAGGTGCAACGAGACCTGGGTGTCATAGTACATCAGTCATTGAAGGCTGGCATGCAGGCACAGCAGGCGGTTAAGAAAGCAAATGGCATGTTGGCCTTCATAGCGAGGGGATTTGAGTACAGGGGCAGGGAGGTGTTGCTACAGTTGTACAGGGCCTTGGTGAGGCCACACCTGGAGTAATGTGTACAATTTTGGTCTCCTTACTTGAGGAAGGACATTCTTGCTATTGAGGGAGTGCAGCGAAGATTCACCAGACTTATTCCCGGGATGGTGGGACTGACCTATCAAGAAAGACTGGATCAACTGGGCTTGTATTCACTGGAGTTCAGAAGAATGAGAGGGGACCTAATAGAAACGTTTAAAATTCTGACGGGTTAAGACAGGTTAAATGCAGGAAGAATGTTCCCAATGTTGGGGAAGTCCAGAACCAGGGGTCACAGGCTAAGGATAAGGGGTAAGCCATTTAGGACCGAGATGAGGAGACACTTCTTCACCCAGAGAGTGGTGAACCTGTGGAATTCTCTGCCACAGAAAGTGGTTGGGGCCAATCCACTAAATATATTCAAAAGAGAGTTAGATGAAGTCCTTACTACTTGGGGGATCAAGGGGTATGGCGAGAAAGCAGGAAGGGGGTACTGAAGTTTCATGTTCAGCCATGAACTCATTGAATGGCGGTGCAGGCTAGAAGGGCTGAATGGCCTGCTCCTGCACCTATTTTCTATGTTTCTATGTTTCTATGACAGGCTGCATAAACTTGTCTTATATTCCATTGAGAATAGAATGTTTGTAATGTATCTACCTGTATTGATGACTACTCACATGCTGCAGAATAGAGAAGGGAGAAGGTTTATTGAAGAGCATTAGGTGCCCAATCAAAGAGGTGGCAGACTGCTGAGAATGAGGAGACCTTGCACCCAACGCATTCACAGGGATAAGTGATCTTAGCTGGATTTGTCTGATAACACATGCCTTGGAAGACTACGCTTCCGAAAGGAGGTCATCAGTGAGATATGCCAGCTCATTAAGGGAGATCTGAAGCCTACCAGCACCATCAGGACTGCACTGCCCATTGAGGTTAAGGTTACTGCGGCACTTTCCTTCAATGCATTAGGCTCCTTTCAGGCCTCAGCTGGCGACATTTGCGGTAAATCTCAACACGCTACATAGTTCTGCATTCGACAGGTGACTGAAACCCTTTACGCTCGCCGGATGGACTTTATAAACTTCTCTTTGACCAGGGAGGCACAGAATGAAAGAGCTTTGGGTTTCTCGAGAACAGCAAACTTCCCCAAGGTGCAAGAAGCAATAGACTGTATGCACATCGCTCTGCGAGCAACTTTTCAGGATGCAGAGGTTTTTTGATACTGAAAGGGATTCCACTCCCTGAATGTGCAACTCATTGTCAACCACAAGCAAATAATCATGGCAGTAAATGCAAAATTTCCAGGGAGCATCCAGGATGCTCACATTTTGCGTGAGAGCACTATCTCTGACCTGTTTAAGAGTCAGCCACAAGATCACGGTTGGATGCTGGGAGCTAAAGGATATGGCCTTGCCAGCTGGCTCATTACCCCCCAGATGGAAGCTGAGATGCACTACAATGAAAGCCATGTAGCCACATGCAATATCGTCGAAAAGACTATTGGAGTGCTTAAGCAGTGCTTCCGATGCCTGGTCCACTCAGGAGGCGACTTACAATACCACCCTTAGCAGGTCGCTGAGTTTATTGTGTTGTGCTGCATGTTGCATAAATTAGCTATCAGGAGGAGGCAAGAATTGCCAGGTGGGACTTCCAATCCACCTGAGGAGAGAGGGGAGGCGGAAGAGGAGGATGAGGAGGTGGACGAGGACCTCGGGGAGGATAATCAGGCTGGCCCACCCTAGACCACAGGAAAAGCCCCATAGTAGTTAGGCAGCTGCAAGACTGTTGCATCAGCAGCTCATAAATGAACGCTTTGAGTGAAGTTACATTGGTGGCAGTTGAAGTTGCATTACGTTACATTTCATCCTTGCCTGGCCTGGTCTCGCAATTGTTTGCAAACCTTGTATTGATGTTTAACCTTTCTGTTATTGGAAGACACTGCACAACAATGTACAAAATGTAAAAAAATTTTTTTTCACAAACATACATGAATATAAATACCCATCTGCCCCCACCCTCATCCCAACAGTGACATTTTTTTTAAATAACAGTAATATATAACAACAATAGCAATATTTCAATAACAATTATAAATATAACACCTCACACCCACTCACCCAACAAATTTATAATAACAATAACAATAATAACAATATTAACAACAACAACCCCAACAGTGAACAACACAAATACAAAAAAATATTGTCCCCCCCCCTCCCCTACCTGCGGCCACATCTCGCTTTGCCTCTACCCCTCCCCCCCCAGTCTAAACCCCCCCCCCTTCCACTTACACCCCCCCCCTTCTATCCACACCAAGCCGCCTTGTAACAGGGCACCTCGAGCGCTGCTGCTGTGTCGAAGCTGACGGTGGCAGAGACGCAGTTGAGGTCGGAGAAGCTGGAGAGGACATTTCCAAAGAAATGTCCACCGATTCAGAAGCAACTGCTTCCTCCTGACTCACATCCATCGACAATGGTGGTTCGGCACCGTGGGGTGCAGTTCCATATCCCGAGACCACCGCCTGCCGCCTGGCATTCATGGAATCGGCCATTCTCCGCATAGCCGCAACCATCTGCTGCATGTCTTCCGAGATTAGCGCAGTCAGAGCGGCAACGTGACCAATCAATCCACCCATTGCCTGGAGGAGCTCTCAACTAATGTCGACGCTTGTCCTTGACAGTTCAACCATGTCCAGGTTGACATCTGCCTGCCTAGGAGCAATCCGACGTCGCCGAACCAACCTCCGCGGGGTCGGTGCAGGCATTCAACCACTCGGGGTGCCCTGCTGCAAAGGGGTTGGTCCCGATGTTTCCTCGGTGGACCAGAACGTGACCGCAGAAACATTCGAACAGTCTACTTGAGACTCATCATCCACCTCCTCACTGTCCTCGGTGGACAACAAGACCTGCACGAGGAGTGGAAAAGCTCTTGCCTCATCACCTCTTGATTGTTCCTGGGGACTCTGGGGAGCTTGGGGAGTCTGGAGAGTCTGGAGAGTCTGGGGAGTCTGGCGAGTCTGGGGAGCCTGGCGAGTCTGGGGAGCCTGGCGAGTCTGGGGAGCCTGGGGAGTCTGGAGAGTCTGGAGAGTCTGGGGAGTCTGGCGAGTCTGGGGAGCCTGGCGAGTCTGGGGAGCCTGGCGAGTCTGGGGAGTCTGGGGAGCCTTGAGAGCACCTTTGGAGGATTCCGAGATGTTTAGGAATAGAAAAGGCTTCCACTCCATTAATGTGCAGCTCGTGTGTGATGACATGCATCGCATCATGTCAGTCGATGCAAGATACCCTGGCAGCACCCATAATGCATTCATCCTACGCGACAGCGTTATATCTGCCATGTTTGAGCAGCAGCCAGATGGGCAGAGCTGCTACTGGGAGTCAAAGGGAACGGCCTCGCCATCTGGCTCATGACACGCCTATGCGTAACCTGGTCAGAAGCTGACCGTGAATACAACATGTCGCACATTGCGACTCGCAGCTTCATAGACAACTTGAAACAGTGTTTCCGTTGCCTGGACCATTCTGGAGGCTACTTGCAATGCTCCCCTGAGATTGCCTGTCAGTTCACTGTTGTGTGCTGCATGCTGCAAACTTAGCCATCATGAGGCAGCAGCACCTGATAGTGGAAGATCCACCTGTGGTGAGAGTAGCTGATGATAATGATGTGGAAGATGCAGGTGATGAGCAGGAGGAGGAGGAAGAGGAGGAGGATGATGACGAGGATGAGGAAACCATGCAAGTGCCTGAGGCCGGAGCACGACGGCGGAGGAGGGCGGGCCTTCGTGCTCCTTTAACGATTGCTCGAGCCTTGCACCAGCAGCTCATCCGTGAACGCTTTACATAACATGGTAGAATTCCTTATTAAGATGGAGAGTGACAAAGTTAATTCAGAAACTAGGATCCTTAACTTAAGGAAAGGTAACTTCGACGGTATGAGACGTGAATTGGCGAGAATAGACTGGCAGAGGATACTTAAAGGGTTGACGGTGGATAGGCAATGGCAAACATTAAAAGATCACATGGATGAACTTCAGCAATTGTACATCCCTGTCTGGAGTAAAAATAAAACTGGGAAGGTGGCTCAACCATGGCTAACAAGGGAAATTAAGGATAGTGTTAAAACCAAGGAAGAGGCATATAAATTGGCTAGAAAAAGCAACAAACCTGAGACCTGGGAGAAATTTAGAATTCAACAGAGAAGGACTAAGGGCTTAATTAAGAAGTGGAAAATAGAGTACGAGAGGAAGCTTGCAGGGAACATAAAAACTGACTGCCAAAGCTTCTATAAATATGTGAAGAGAAAAAGATTAGTAAAGACAAACGTAGGTCCCTTGTAGTCAGATTCAGGTGAATTTATAATGGGGAACAAAGAAATGGCAGACCAATTGAACCAATACTTCGGTTCTGTCTTCACAAAGGAAGATACAAATAACCTTCCGAATGTACTAGGAGACAGTGGGTCTAGTGAGAATGAGGAACTGAAAGATATCCTTATTAGGCGGGAAATTGTGTTAGGGAAATTGATGGGATTAAAGGCCGATAAATCCCCGGGTCCTGATAGTCTGCATCCCAGAGTACTTAAGGAAGTGGCCCTAGAAATAGTGGATGCATTGGTGATCATTTTCCAAAAATCTATCAACTCTGGATCAGTTCCTATGGACTGGAGGGTAGCTAATGTAACACCACTTTTTAAGAAAGGAGAGATAGAGAAAGTGGGTAATTATAGACTGGTTAGCCTAACATCAGTAGTGGGGAAAATGTTGGAATCAATCATTAAGGATGAAATAGCAGCCCATTTGGAAAGCAGTGACAGGATCAGACCGAGTCAACATGGATTTATGAAAGGGAAATCATGCTTGATGAATCTTCTGGAATTTTTTGAGGATGTAACGAGTAGAGTGGACAAGGGAGAACCAGTGGATGTGGTGTATTTGGACTTTCAAAAGGCTTTTGACGAGGTCCTGCACAAGAGATTGGTGTACAAAATCAAAGTGCATGGTTTTGCGGATAATGTACTGATGTGGAAAGAGAACTGGTTGGCAGACAGGAAGCAGAGAGTCGGGATAAACGGGTCCTTTTCAGAATGGCAGGCAGTTACTAGTGTGGTGCCACAGGGCTCAGTGCTGGGACCCCAGCTCTTTATGATATACATTAAGGATTTGGATGAAGGAATAGAGTGTAATATCTCCAAGTTTGCGGATGACACTAAACTGGGTGGCGGTGTGAGCTGTGAGGAGGACACTAAGAGGCTGCAGGGTGACTTGGACAAATTATGTGAGTGGGCAAATACATGGCAGATGCATTATAATGTGGATAAATGTGAGGTTATCCACTTTGGGAGCAAAAACACGAAGGCAGAATATTATCTGAATGGCGGCAGACTAGAAAAAGGGGAGGTCCAACGAGACCTGGGTGTCATGGTTCATCATTCACTGAAAGTGGGCACGCAGGTACAGCAGGCGGTAAAGAAGGCAAATGGTATGTTGGCCTTCATAGCGAGGGGATTTGAATATAGGAGCAGGGAGGTCTTACTGCAGTTGTACAGGGCCTTAGTGAGGCCTCACTTGGAATATTGTGTTCAGTTTTGTTCTCCTAGTCTGAGGAAGGATGTTCTTGCTATTGAGGGAGTGCAGCGAAGGTTCACCAGACTGATTCCAGGGATGTCATTTGAGGAGAGAGTGGATCAACTGGGCCTTTATACACTGGCGTTTAGAAGGATGAGAGGGGATCTCATAGAAACATGTAAGATTCTGGCGGGACTGGACAGGTTAGATGCGGGAAGAATGTTCTCGATGATGGGGAAGTCCAGAACCAGGGGACATAGTCTTAGGATAAGGGATAGGCCATTTAAGACTGAGATGAGGAGAAACTTCTTCACTCAGAGAGTTGTTGACCTGTGGAATTCCCTGCTGCTGATAGTTGTTGATGCCAGTTCATTGGATATATTCAAGAGGGAGTTAGATATGGCCCTTACAGTTAAGGGGATCAAGGGGTATGGAGAGAAAGCTGGAAAGGGGTACTGAAGGAATGATCAGCCATGATCTTATCGAATGGTGTTGCAGGCTCGAAGGGCCGAATGGCCTACTCCTGCACCTATTTTCTATGTTTCTATGTTTCTATGATGCCTGAGGGCTCAGTGACAACTATTCCATGTGGGCATGTTTATTATTTGGAGCTGTTCTGTAATGTTGTGTTGTGTTAATAGAACATGATTCAGTTTTAATGTAAAATATATTTTATTCAAAAGTTTACAATGTACTTAACTTAACTTTAATAAAATTAGTCTTGTATCAAATGTTACTTTAACATGACTCTTTAAGATCACTCAAAAATGTTAATTTACATAACCTACAAAAAACTTTTAATGTGAGAACATTTACAGTCTAAGATCACTTAAAGACTTTATGATCACTTATAAATTTGGAAATTTACATAACTTACAAAACATTTTTAATTTGAGAACAGTTACAACAGTAACAACATCAACAACAACAGCAGCAAAGAAAGGCTGCACCCATCTCTCATCTCCCTTAGTCGAACACCACCCGCTGCACTTGTCTTGTCCTCTCCACCACCCCTGCCCACAGGCGGTGGCGCAGTGATTTTGGGCTTGATACCAAGTTTATTCCTTCTAACATCTCGGGTAATGTGCACTTCTTGATGGGATGGAGGGGGGTCAGGTGGTAATATGCAGGGCCTAGCTTGGGGCTCTTCAGAGGCTGGTGTGTGATTGCAGTGGGAGGGTCAGTTGATTCTGTCAATGGTGGCGGGGTCTGGGTATGTTCCCTTATTGCAGCAGCTAACTCCAACATGTCCTCCCTCATGCACCCTGACAGTGTCTCAGTGGACTGAAACATTCCCTTCCTGATGGCCAGTACTACCCCTGACATTCCCTCACTCATGGCCACTACCGTGCTTTGCACTACCTCTGACATTCCCTCGCTCATGGCCACTGCCGTGCTTTGCACTACCTCTGACACTCCCTCCCTCATGGCCATTAAGTAGTTTGCACCACCTCTGACACTCCCTCCCTCATGGACACTATTCCCTCACTGATGGTCCGGGCGAGTGTTGTTACTTTTCCCGACAGTCCCACTACCTCATCACTCACCCCACTGATGGTGTCCAGGAGTGATCGAGTAAGGTCAATGCTCTTCACACTCAATGACATCATCTGAAGCACGTCAGGTTTCTATCCTTGCCACAGTACAGAAAGAACCCTAACCAAGGTCACAAATGACATCCTCTATGAATATGACATTGACTGTAGTGCATTATCCCTCCTCAACCTCTCTGTAGCCTTTGACTTGATTACTCCAAAGCACTCCAAGCTGGCCTCCCACATTCTACCCTGCGTAAACTAGAGGTGATCCAAAACTTGGCTGCCTGTGTCCTAACTCGCACCAATTCCCGCTCACCCATCAACCCTGTGCTCGCTGACCTACATTGGCTTCCGATTAAGCAACATCTCGATTTCAAAATTCTCATCCTTATTTTCAAACCCCTCCATGGCCTCACCTCTCCCTATCTCTGTAATCTCCTTGAGCCCTACAACCCTTCAAGATATCAATGCTCCTCTAATTCTGCCGTCTTGAGCATCCCTGATTATAATCACTTAACCATTGGTGGGCATGCCTTCTGTTGCTTAAGCCCCAAGCACTGGAATTGCTTGCCTAAACCTCTCGGCATCTCTACCTATCTTTCCTCCTTCAAGATGCTCCTTAAAACCTAGCACTTTACCATGCTTTTGGCCACCTGCGGTAACTTTTACTTATGTGGCTCGGTGTCAAATTTCTATGACGTAATTGTTGTGTATGGAGAAAGAGTCATACTGAACACTGTGAGCTCAAAGTAAAGTGTGACCTTAGTGTTTTGTTGCAGGTCTCCAGAGTCCCTCGCCAATCTGTGAAGCCTCCTTAAATACCTGTGCTCCCACAGGATTATGGGATCGCTTCGGACTCCAGGGGATGAGCCCCCTGGTGGCTGCACAGAGTAAATACAAGTTCACATATATAACACTCCCCCCCCCCCAAAGACAATAGTGTAACTATTTACAATGTGAGTCGATATGGGGCCCTTCTTGCCCTGGTTGATCGTCTCGGTGTGAAAGCTGATGTTGTTGAATCATTTCTTGGGCCCTCGCTGGGCTGCTGTGTAGCTGGCCTTGCTGGTCTACCTGGTGTGTTGGGCCCTGCAGGGCTACTGTGGATGATGGGTTCTTCTTCGTGGTCAACAGTGGCTCCGGTTGCCACTGGTGTGTATGAAGGGGGATCAAAAAAGGTAGGGTCCAAGGTGGGTTGCTCAGGATAGTCCGTGAATCTGAGTTTGATTTGGTCCAAGTGTTTCCGGTGAATGAGTCCATTTGAAAGTTTGACCCAAAACACCCTGCTCCCCTCTTTGGCCACAACAGTGCCGGGAAGCCACTTGGGAGCTTTTCCATAATTTAATACAAATACAGGATCATTGATTTCAATCTCGCGTGAAACATTTGGCTATCATGTTATGCACTTTGTTGAAGCTGCCTGCTCTCTACCTGTTCATGTAGATCAGGGTGAACGAACGAGAGCTTTGTCTTCAGTGCTCTTTTCATGAGCAGTTCAGTGGGTGGCATCCCAGTGAGTGAGTGGGTCTCGTGCATTAGCTAAGCAGGATTCGGGATAGGCGAGTCTGCAGTGAGCCGTCAGTTACCCTCTTCAAGCCTTGCTTGATGGTTTGCACTGCTCTCTCTGCCTGACCATTGGACGCTGGTTTAAACAGGGCAGATGTGATATGTTTGATCCCGTTACGGGTCATGAATTCTTTGAAATCAGCACTGGTAAAACATGGCCCATTGTCGCTCACCAGGACATCGGGTAGGCCGTGTGTGGCAAACATGGCCAGCAGGCTTTCAATAGTGGCTGCGGACGTGCTAGCCAACATTATCTCACATTCAATCCACTTGGAGTACGTGTCTACAACCACAAGGAATATTTTACCCAAGAACAGACCTGCATAGTCGATGTATACCCTAGCCCCACGGTTTGGAGGGAAAGACCTTAAACTTAGCGGCGCTTCCCTGGGTATATTGCTTAACTGCGAGCATGTATTACATCTGTGAACACAGGACTCTAAGTCCACATCGATAACGGGCCACCACACGTGAGATCTGGTTATCGCTATCATCATTATGATGCCTGGGTGGGTACTGTGGAGGTCATTGATAAAGGTGTCTCTGCCCTTCTTGGAGACCACTACTTAATTGCCCCACAGAAGGCAGTCTGCCTGTATAGACATTTCATCTTTGCACCGCTGGAATGGCTTTATCTCTTCCTGCATCCTCATTGGGACGCTGGACCAGCTCCCGTGAAGCACACAGCTTTTGACCAGAGATACTAAGGGGTCCTGGCTTGTCCAGGTTTTGATCTGAAGGGCAGTGACGGGTGATTACTCATTCTCCAATGCTTCCATAACCATGGCTAGATCTGCGGACTGTGCAATTTCCACCCCCGTGGTGGGCAATGGCAACCTACTGAGAGCATCGGCGCAGTTTTCTGAGCCTGGCCTGTGGCGGATGGCGAAGTTGTATGCAGACAACGTGAGCGTCCACTCTGGATGCGGGTCGATGCGTTGGTATTTATCGCTTTACTCTCGTAAAACAGGGATATAAGTGGCTTATGATCAGTTTCCAATTCGAATTTTAGCCCAAACAGGTATTGATGTATTTTCTTTACCCCATATACACACGCTAACGCTTCTTTCTCAATTAGGCTCTCTCAACCTTAGCAGACTCCTGGATGCATAAGCAACCAGTTGCAGTTTCCCGAAACCATTAGCTTGTTGCAATATACACACGACGCCATATGATGACGCATCACATGTTAGTACTAAACGCTTACATGGATCATTCAGCACAAGCAATTTGTTTGAGCATAACAATTTTCTCGCTTTTACAAAGACATTTTCTTGGCTTTTGCCCCAAACCCATTCGGCCCCTTTTCATAGTAAGACATGCAGTGGTTCTAACAGTGTGCTGAGACCCAGTAAGCAGTTACTAAAGTAGTTCAGAAGTCCCAGAAATGACTGCAGCTCCGTCACGTTCTGTGGCCTCGGTGCATTCTCAATTGCCTCCGTCTTCACATTGGTGGGCCTGATGCCGTCCGCCACAATCCTCCTTCCCAGGAACTCCACTTCAGGCACCAGGAAAACGCACTTTGAGCATTTTAACCTGAGCCCCACATGTTGAGTCGACTAAGAACCTCCTCCAAGTTCTGCAGATGCTCAACTGTGTTCCGTCCTTTGACCAAGATGTCATCCTGGAAGACCACGGTGTGCAAGACCGACTTCAGTAAGCTTTCCATGTTTCTTTGGAATTTCGCCACCGCCGATCAGATTCCAAACAGGCATCTGTTATAAAAAAAAAATCTTTGTGCGTGTTGATGCAGGTGAGGGCCTTCGATGATTCCATCAGTTCCTGCGTCATGTAGGCTGAAGTCAGATCCAGCTTCATGAACGTCTTTTCTCCCTCCAGCATTGCAAATAAGTCGTCGGCCTTTGGTAGTGGGTATTGGTTCTGCAGGGAGAAATGATGGATAGTTACTTTGTAATCACCACAGATCCTAACGGTGCCATCTCCCTTGAAGACTGGGATGATAGAACTGGCCCACTCGTTGAACTCGATCGGGGAAATGATGCCCTCTCTTTGCAGCCGGTCTAGCTCGATCTCTACACTTTCTCTCATCATGTACTGTACTGCTCTCGCCTTGTGATGGATGGGTCGCGCCCCCGGAATTAGGTGGATCTGCACTTTTTCTGCTTGGATTTTCCCAAAGCCTGTTTCAAACAGCGAAGGAAATTTGTTGAAGACCTGGGCACATGAAGTGTTGTCAGCGGACGATAGCACTCGGATGTCGTCCCAGTTCCAGCATATCTTTCCCAGTAAGCTCCTGCTGAGCAGTGTGGGACCATCGCCCGGTACCACCCAGAGTGGTAACTTGTGCACTGCTCCATCGTAGGAGACCTTTACGATAGCACTGCCAATTACAGGAATCAGTTCTTACATGTAAGTTCTTAGTTTCGTGCAAACTGGAGTTAAGACTGGCCTTGAGTCCTTTCGAAAGTCTTTTTGCTCATGGTGGACTGGCTCGCATTCGTGTCCGGCTCCATTGACACCGGGAGTCCATTTAGTTCAACATTCAGCATTATCAGGGGGAAATTCATGGTGAATATGTGTACCCCATGTACCTCTGCCTCCTCGATCTGAGGCTCTGGTTCATTGTGATCCTCCATGGATCTGTCCTCCTCTGCAACATGGTGGTTTGCAGGTTTAACAGGCTTTGCAGCTTGACTGCACACTCGCTGGAGGTGTCTCATTGTTCCACAGCCCTTGCAAACGTACTCTTTGAATCTGCATGAATGGAAATGATGATCACCCCCGCAGCGCCAACAAGGTGTTAATGGCCTTGCACTCACCACTCTTGATGGTAGACTCTGAGACGTCTGCGGACGTGTAGCTGCAGGTATGTGTGACCTGCCCTGTACGTTACGATTCAAAAACAACATCATTTTGTTCAGAGTATTTGTAGCAGCACTTGTGTGCTGAGAGATTTGCTTCGTTTTGTCACTGGTGGCAATGAACGCCTGTGCTATCGCTATGGCCTTACTCAAGGTTGGGGTCTCTACAGTCAAAAGTTTGCGAAGTATGGTTTCGTGGCCAATGCCAAGTATGAAAAAGTCTCTGAGCATGTGCTCCAAATGTCCTTCAAATGTCCTTCAAATTCGCAATGCCCTGCAAGGCATCTTAGCTCGGCGACATAACTCGCCACTTCCTGGCCTTCAGACTTTTTGTAGGTGTAGAACTGGTACCTCACCATCAGAACACCTTCCTTCGGGTTCAAATGCTCTTGGACCAGTGTGCACAAATTGTCGTATGATTTCTCCGTGAGTTTCGCTGGAGTGAGCAGATTCTTCATGAGGCCATACGTTGGTGCCCCACAGACGGTGAGGAGGATCGCCCTTCATTTGGCAGCGCTCTCTTCCCCATCTAGCTCAATGGCCACAAAATATTGGTCGAGTCGCTCCACAAAAGGTTCCCAATCATCTCCCTCTGAGAATTTCTCCAGGATGCCCACTTTTCTCTGCATCTTTGGGTTTGCTATCTGTATCTCATTGCCAGTTGTTGTGTCTGGAGAAAGAGTCAGACTGAACAATGTGAACTCAAAAATAAATTGTGACCTTAGTCTTTTATTGCAGGTCTCCAGAGTGCCTCTCCAACCTGTGAGATCTCCTTAAATACCTGTGCTCCAACAGGATTATGGGATCCTTTGGGACACCAGGGGATGAGCCCTCTGGCGGCTGGACAGAGTAAATACAAGTTCACATATATAACGATAATACTCCTGTGAAGCACCTTGGGACGTTTCACTACATTAAAGTACCTATATAAATAAAAGTTGTTGTTGTTGTTTGACACAATTGACCACACCATCATCCTCCAATGCCTCTCCTCCACTCCCCAGCACAGCGGCATTGCCCTTCTTGGGGTTCTCTCTTGCTATTCAATCGCAGACTCATGTCAAATGGACAGGTTAAGCTGACAGGTAAGTCGGTCTAAAAAGGCTCCCTTGGAGTCAATGCCAGGATTTTCTGGTCAGGGGTCAAGCACACAGGTACGAGTATCATTTGCTAAACTGTCTGTTCTCTAAGAACTATTCACGGAGCGGAAAGATCTCCCCTGTGGGCCAGCTGTTACAAAATCTTGAACCTGACTCTATAAATAGTTTTACAATTTTGCGATACATCGCGCACAAAGGAAATCTTCTCAGCATACTACTTCACCAAATCAATCATTTTTGCACAACTATCCTCTTCTCTGTTACATTGCACTGTACAGTTTATGATTTTGATTGACACTTCATTAATTTTCCTTTCGCATCCCCACTGAAAGATTTCTAAATCTGGCATTAAATTGACAGCAAGACCGATTCTTTTAAAACAATTTGAATAGTTTATTCAACACACACACGCACATCTATCAGCTATCCTACGGATCTACTTAGTTACAAGAGATGCAATGATGTTACAATAATGATTTATAAAAAGGTATAAATGGTATACTTTACTTCCCTCTGGCAAAGCACACGACTTGCTTCTTTGTCTGTAGAGTAAGGTCTTGCTTTTTGCCGTGTGCTTAAGAAAAGAGAAGAGACCCAGCAATCTTTGGCTTGATTTATTATACCCTTTACGGCCATTGTTTCTCAGAAAGCCTCAAGATTGGGTTTTGGTGCCAGGGCCATTTCTGATTGGCTTCTCCTCATAAAAGTGTCTGTCTGGAGGGCCAGTGCCATTCTTTGATGAGGTTAATGGCTTCACCTTTTCTAGTTTGGTGAGTTTCAAAGTCATAGAGACATTTTGTTTCTTTGAACACTGCAGCCTTTCTGTATAATCTACACTTTCAACATTTATATATACACAGAATCAATTTTATCATTACTCAACACTTTTATTCTTACACCATGCAGTGTTTCAAGTAAGTCTCCTTTTTAAGCTCAGTTCACTTTGGGGCAGAAACAGAATTTCAAAAAGCAATTATCTGCAAACACAAAAGGGATTGAAAGGAAAAGTGCTGGATTGATTACTACGTCACATACTTATCATAGCTTTTGCCGTAGCCAAGAGGCTCGTTATGACTTATGGACTTTAGATTTCCCTTCCTTATGCCTGTTCGCTGCATAAACAGCAGCCAAGAAGGAAGGCACAGAATTCGTTCCCAGCTGCTTGATTTGTTGGTTGTTTCTTTCACTGGCTTGCTCCCTATTTTGCTTCGTGACGAAAAATTATTTAAGCTTTTTGATTTTAGCTGTTTATCAGGATATCCTGGAGGGATCCAGCTCTATGAATAATCAGTCTACTTCAGTTTTCATTTTCTTAAAGTGATTTTCCTGTATGTTTTTTCCAAGTTTCATTTTGCTTGCATTAGCCCTTTAACTGGTCATGGTAATGGGATCTTGCTATGCAGAAATCGGCTGGCATGTTTTCCCACAAAACAACAGTGACTACGCTTCAAAAGTATTTCACTGGCTGTGAAGCACTTTGGACCTCCTGCGGATGTCACAGATGCTACATAAATACAAGATATTTATTTAAATAAGGACAGTTTAAGTATCCTTTTAAAGTATAAATTGTAGCTAGTCAGGTCAGGAAGAGCCAAGTTTCTAAACTGCCAAATTATTATTCGGTTGCATTTGTTGTCCTTGATCAGATGCCCACTGGGTTGTAACTTGCAGCTCCTTCTATCTATCTTCATTGCTACTTTCTCACAAAGTTATTTCCAACCCCAACCTTGTGGTTCCTGGGGGCACTTAATGGCTGAAGTTACTGGATGTCATCCACTTACTGAATGTGATTCTGTTAGATCCGTCATGAGCAACACTTCATTTTCATTTTCTAGTTAGCAGCTCTTGTTGCATTTTTTTCATATAAAGGAGCCAGTCAAAACTTAGTAGGTGTTACTTCCATTATCAGGGAAATAAGAAGGATGTTAACACCCCATCATTGTATTGGATGTTGCCATGTAGATCTTACCTTTACTTTAGCTTCATGTTGTCGACAGTTTTCGAAAATGTATTACTTACCCGCTTGGTTGTTGGGCAGTTTTGAACTTTGGCGGGGATGGAAAACCGCAGATTGGCTGCCCCGTTATACATATCGCCCGATTTTACTGTCATCACTTTTTCGGCCTGCCAAAGTTGAAAATTAACCCCGTTATTACAATTTATATCGATTCCTAGAAGTGTGGGCTGCTGCAACAAGAAGTGGCAGTTTGCGGGTTTAGGTCTAGTAAGTTCAGCTGGACCATTTCTGGGATGTGGATGTTGCGACAAGACTAGCATTTATTGCCCATATGAAAGCAAGACTTGCACTTATACGACCACTCGATATCGCATAGCCTTTCACGACCACTCGATATCGTTCATTCCAGCCAATGAAGTACTTTTGAAATGTAGTCATTGTTGTCATGTAGGAAACACAGCAGCCAATTTGCACACAGCAAGCTCCCACAAACAGCAATGTGATAATGACCAGATAATCTGTTTTTTTGTTACGTTGATTGAGGGATAAATATTGGCCAGGACACCAGGGATAACACCACTGCTCTTCTTTGAAATAGTAGCATGGGATCTTTTACGTCCGCCTGAGAGAGCAGACGGGGCCTCGGTTTAAAATCTTATCCAAAAGACGGCACCTCCAACAGTCAGTGCTCCCTCAGCACTGCACTGGAGTGTCAACCTAGATTTATGTGCTCAAATCCCTGGAGTGGGATTTGAACCCACAACCTTCTGACTCAGGGGCGAGTGTGCTACCCACTGATGCACAGCATACATCTCTAGTTACCCACGAGAAGGTGGTGGTGAGCTGCCTTCTTGAACCACTGCAGTCCGTGTGGAGAAGGTGCTCCCATAGTGCTGTTAGTTAAGGACCAAGCGACGATGAAGGAGTGTCAATATATGTCCAAGTTGGGATGGTGTGTGACTTGGAGGGGAACTTGGAGGTGGTGGGGTTCCCATGTGCATGCTGCCCTTGTCGACTGTGAGGTGGAGCATGGCAGCAAGGATAATTTTCAAATTTGCAGGCTGGAAAAGTGATGGCAGGAAAATCGTGCGATGTGTATAACGGGGCAGCCAATCTCTACCGTCAGTTTTACATCCCCAATGCAGCGAGGAAGATTGAGAAGAGTTGGGTGATGACGCAGCCCTGTTTGACCCCGGTCCCTAATTGGATTGGGTCTGTAATGGATCCGTTGGTAAGGATCATGGCCTGCATGTCGTCGTGGAGCAGGTGAGGATGGTGATGAACTGTTGGGGGCACTCTTTAGATCCTCTCGGTTGACAGTGTCAAAGGCTTTTATAAGGTCGAAGAAGGCCATGCATAAGGGCTGGTGCTGTTCCCTGCATTTTCCTGTAGCTGTCACGCTGCAAAAATCATGTCCATTGTGCCCTGTATGGGACGGAATCCGCACTGTGACTCCAGGAGGAGCTCTTCAGCCGTAGGGAGAAGACGGTTGAGGAGGACTCTAGCAACGACTTTCCCAGTGGCTGATAACAGGGAGATTCCTCTGTAGTTGCTGCAGTCGGACTTGTCCCTTTTTAAAAGATGGCCACAATCACTGCATCTCTGAGATCTCCCAGCATGTTCTCCTCCCTCCAGATGAGAGAGATGAGGTCATGTATTCGCGCCAGCAGTGCCTCTCCGCCATTCTTCAGTGCCTCAGCAGGGATTACATCCGCTCCGAAAGCCTTGTTGTTCTTAAGTTGTCTTTTGGCTTTTTCTACCTCGTGCAGTGTTGGAAGTTTACTGAGGTGATGGCAAGTAGAATGCTGCGGGATGGAGTTGAGAACACTCGAGTCAAAGGCAGAGTCTCGGATGAGGAGATATTCAAAGTGGTCCTTCCAGCAGGCCCTGACTGCCTCGGTGTCTTTGATGAGTGTTTCCCCATTCTTGGGCAGCAGTGGGGTGGGGCCTTGGGTGTTTGGACCATAGGTGGCCTTGACTGCGATGACATGCTCCATCTCAGTCGACAAGCTCCCCGCTGGAGTGGAACTAAACTACAGAACCAGTGGAAACCTGTTTAACCTACGCCGTCTCCAGGTCAGGTCCAAGACCACCCCGACCTCTGTCGTCGAGCTACAGTACGCGGACGATGCCTGTGTCTGCGCACATACAGAGGCTGTACTTCAGGACATAGTCGAGATATGTACTGAGGTATTCGAAAGCATGGGCCTTACACTAAACATCAGCAAGACAAAGGTCCTCCATCAACCTGTCCTTACTGCACAGCACTGCCCCCCAGCAATCAAGATCCACGGCGCGGCCCTGGACAATGTGGACCACTTCCCATATCTCGGGAGCCTCTTATCAGCAAGAGCAGGCATTGATGACGAGATCTAAAACTGCCTCCAGTGCGCCTTCGGCCGCCTAAGGAAAAGAGTATTTGAAGACCAGGTCCTCAAAACTGCCACCAGGCTCATGATCTACAGGGATGTAGTAATACCCACCCTCCTGTATGGCTCAGAAACATGGACCATTTACAGTAGACACCTCAAGTCGCTGGATAAATACCACCAACGATGTCTCCGCAAAATCCTACAAATCCCCTCTGAGGACAGACGCACTAACATTAAAGTCCTCGACCAGGCCAACATCCACAGCATCGAACACTGACCACACCTGATCAGCTCCGCTGGGCAGGCCACATAGTTCATGTCATGTATCTTACATTATTATATATAACTGTATCCTAACATGCTATACATGACTATAATAAGATATGACCTGTAACCACCAGCATACCTTACCACCAGGGGTGCACTTGCAAGACACAGGTATATAAGGGCAGGTCTCAGGCAAGTGCAGCATTCCAGAGCTGTGAAATAAAGGTGCAGGTCCAGAGTGACCTTGACTTCACTACATGCCTCGTGTGAATCTGTACTGAGGGGACAGGACTCTACAGGGGCGACGGGTTACGGGATTACAGAATCCACAGAATGGCGAACAACGGATCAGATGAAAAGTACAATGCGGGAGACAATTGGGAGGACTTTATAGAAAGGCTCCAGCAAAGTTTTGTAACCAAAGACTTGTTAGGCGACGATAAGGCAGACAAAAGAACAGCCCATCTCTTGACCAGCTGTGGCTCGAAAACATACGCTTTAATGAAGGGTCTGTTGGCACCCGAGAAACCAGCAAGCAAGTCGTTTGAAGATTTGAGCACACTGGTAAGAGACCACCTGAAGCCAGCGAGCAGCCTACACATGGCCAGACACAGGTGCTACAACTACAGACGGTGTGTGGGCCAGAGCATACCCGACTTCGTGGCGGAACTTCGGAGGTTGGTTAGTTTATGTGAGTTCTCCGATGAACTGAGGAGAGAAATGCTGAGAGACTTTTTCATTGAAGGAATAGGCCACGCAGGAACATTCCGAAAGCTCATAGAGACCAAGAACCTGACCTTAGAGGCAGCAGCACTGGTTGCACAGATATTCTTGGTAGGGGAAGAAGAATTGAGGTTGATTTACAATGCAGGTACGACAACCAACGAAATATTGGAACAAGAAGTTCACAGCACTAAGCAAGCTGCTATCCCCACACACAGACAAAACCGGGAGAACAGGTTCTCGACAGCAGGCAGGAGCCATGAAGAGCCACAGGAACGGCCGTTCACACCTCATCAACCCACAATGCGAGCAATGAACTATAAACTGAGAGAAGCTGAAGAAAGATCAGCCAGGCGCAGCTCATTCTTTGGAAACTCTTTGAACAATGGAACAGGTCTGTGCTGGAGGTGTGGGGGTGGGTACTCGGCAAGGGGATGTCGATTTCAGCAGGCTGTTTGCAGAAATTGTGAATATATAGGGCATTTGGCCCGCATGTGCAAAAAAACGGCAGCTCGGCTGGTATACGAATCGGATGGGTCAGAAAGCGGACCAGAAGATGGAGGGGACAGTACCCGGGACACCAGTGTACAGCGGGTCAACACGATCAATGGCCGCTGCTCCGACAACAGGATGCCTCCTATAATGATGAGGGTCCGACTCAACGAGATATCTGTCAACATGGAGCTGGATACGGGAGCGCGTCAATCTCTCATGGGCGCTCAACAATTTGAACAACTGTTGCCGCATAAAAGAGACAGACCAAAACTCACAAGGGTCTACACCAAACAAGGACCTATACCAAATAAATCGTACCAGTCCTCGGCAGCGCCATGCTCTCAGTCACACACAAAGGGACAGTGAACAGACTACCCCTGTGGATTGTCCCCAGAGACCGCCCAGCACTGCTGGGGAGAAGCTGGCTGGCAAAACGAAACTGGAAATGACATGATGTCCATGCCATGTCATTAGAGGAATGGACCTCCTGCTCAACAGTTATAAAGCGATTTGAACATCTCTTTCAGCCAGATGTGGGCACTTTCAAAGGGGCCAAAGTCAAAATCTACATCACACAGGATGCTAGACCGGTCCATCACAAAGCTATGTGATGAAGGAAAAGATTGAACACGAACTAGACAGGCTTCTGCGGGAAGGCATTATATCACCTGTGGAATTTAGCGACTGGGCAAGTCCCATCGTCCCAGTCATGAAGCCTGATGGATCCGTACGAATCTGTGGGGACTACAAATCTACCATAAACAGAGTCTCCCTACAGGACCAGTACCCGCTGATCAGAGTGGAGGACTTATTTGCCACATTGGCTGGAGGTAAACTTTTCTCAAAATTAGACCTCACATCTGCGTATATGAAGCAAGAATTGACCGAGGAATCCAAGCTACTCACCACCATCAACACACATCGAGGCCTTTTCATGTACAATCGATGCCCATTCTGCATCAGGTCGGCAGCTGCCATATTCCAATGCAACATGGAGAGTCTGCTCAAGTCCATCCCGGGGACGGTTGTATTTCAAGACGACATACTTATCATGGGCAGGGATACCGACTCCCATCTCCGTAATTTGGAGGAAGTACGAAAGCGGTTGGATCGGGTCGGCCTACGAGTCAAGAAATCCAAGTGCCTGTTTCTCGCACCCGAGGTTGAATTTTTGGACAGAAGGATTGCCGCTGATGGAATCCGCCCAACAGAGTCCAAAACAGAAGCAATTCGCCTGGCACCCAGGCCCCGGAATGTCTCAGAACTGCGCGCCTTTCTCGGGCTATTCAATTATTTTGGGAACTTTATGCAGAACTTAAGCACGCTGCTGGAGCCTCTCCACGTGCTACTCAAAAAGGGGTGTGATTGGTTTTGGGGGGACGCCCAGGAACGCGCCTTCAATAAGGCACGCAACCTTCTGTGTTCCAACAGTGTTTTGACTTTCTTTGATCCAGGTAAAAAGCTAGTTCTCACATGCGATGCATCAGCGTATGGGGTCGGGTGCGTTTTGCAACACGTCAATAGTGCGGGCAAATTACAACCCATAGCTTATGCCTCCAGGTCACTTTCGCGGGCGGAGCGCGGGTACGGAATGGTAGAGAAGGAGGCGCTCGCGTGTGTGCACAGTGTCAAAAAGATGCACCAATACCTTTTTGGGGCCAAGTTCGCATTAGAAACCGACCACAAGCCCCTCCTATCCGAGAGCAAGCAAAAAACGCCAATGCCTCGGCGCGAATTCAATGGTGGGCACTCATACTGGCATCCTACGACTATACCATAAGGCACAGACAACTGTGCTGACGCGCTCAGCAGGCTACCCTTGGTGACCACGGAAGGGTCTGATGAACAGGACTGTGAGATAATCATGGCAATCAATGCCTTTGAGTCCAGAGGTTCGCCCATGACGGCTCGCCAAATCAGGGCCTGGACGGCCAGCGACCCCACGTTATCCTTAGTAAAAAGCTGTGTCCTAACCGGTGATTGGGCAGAGGCTCGCGATGCCTGGCCCGAGGAATTAAAACCCTTTCGCAAGCCGAGTAGTCATGCCTTTGCGAGGCAGAGAGGCATTTGTCCGGGAGCTCCACCGCGAGCACCTGGGGATCGTTCTCATGAAGGTCATAGCCAGATCCCATGTCTGGTGGCCTGGTATTGACGCGGACCTGGAGCTCTGCGTCCGAAGATGTACCATTTGTGCCCAACTCAGCAATGCCCCAGGGAGGCTCCACTGAGCCCCTGGCCCTGGCCTATCAAACCGTGGTTGCGGGTGCACGTAGACTATGTGGGCCCATTCATGGGCAAAATGTTCCTCGTAGTTGTAGATGCATTTTCAAAGTGGATCGAATGCATCATTTTAAACTCGAGCACAACCTACACCACTGTGGAGAGCCTTGCAACCATGTTTACAACGCATGGAATCCCTGACATATTGGTCAGTGACAATGGTCCGTTCTTCACCAGCGCAAAATTCCATTACTTTATAATTGACCACGGCATAAATCACGTCAAGATGGCACCGTTCAAGCCGGCCTCCAACGGCCAGGCGGAGAGAGCAGTGCAAATCATTAAACAAGGCATGCTTAAAATCCAAGGTCCCACACTGCAGGGTTGCCTGTCGCGACTGCTGCTGGCATACAGATCTCATCCGCACTCACTGACTGGGATCCGCCCCGCGCAACTGTTGATGAAAAGGACTTTAAAAACAAGGCTCTCTTTAATCCTCCCAGACATGCATGAAATCGTTGAGGCAAAGCGACGTAAGCTGACTGAGTACCATGACAGAAATTCGAGGGGGAGTTGGAATGAGATAGGGGGCAAAGTGTTTGTACTAAACTATGGCAGGGGTCCCAAATGGCTTGCAGGGACAGTAACGGGCAAGGAAGGAAACAGGCTACTGGTAGTACAAATGGACAATGGCAAAACCTGCCGGAGGCATGTAGACCATGTCAAAAGCAGATTTACCAATAATACTGCGGAACCAGAGGCAGACTACAATATAGAACTCGCACCACACCTGGTGGACAGACAGAGGGAACAACCTGAGGAAAGGGCAGTCTCAACAGACAGCCCAGGCGAGTCAACAACAATCACACCAATTGAAACAAACAGCCCAGGCGAGATACCAGCAACCACACCCAAAGAAAAACAGACACCAAGGCAAACAACTGAACCACAACTCAGATGCTCCACGCGAGAGCGCAGACCACCTGAGAGACTGAACCTATAAAGACAATAAGACCTTGGGGGAGGGTGATGTCATGTATCTTACATTTTTATGTATAACTGTATCCTAACATGCTATACATGACAGTAATAAGATATGACCTGTAACCACCAGCATACCTGACGACCAGGGGTGCACTTGCAAGAGACAGGTATATAAGGACAGGTCTCAGGCAAGTGCAGCATTCCAGAGCTGTGAAATAAAGGTGCAGGTCCAGAGTGACCTTGACTTCACTGCCTGCCTCGTGTGAATCTGTACTGAGGGGACAGGACTTTATAGTTCACATGTCAGACACGAGACTGCCAAAACAAATGCTCTACATGGAACTACCTCACAGCAAATGAGCCAAAGGTGGGCAGCGGAAATGTTACAAGTACACCCTCAAAGCCTCCCTGATAAAGTGCAACATCCCCACTGACACCTGGGAGACCCTGTTCAAAGACCGTCCTAAGTGGAGGAAGCACATCTGGAAGGGCGCTGTGCACCTCGAGTCTCGTCGCTGTGAGCGTGCAGAAATCAAGCGCAGGCAGCGGAAAGAGAGTGCGGTAAACCAGCCACACCCACCCTTTCCCTCAACAACTATCTGCCCCACCTGTGACAGAAACTGTGGTTCTCGTATTGGACTGTGCAGCCACCGAACAACTCATGTTAAGAGTGGAAGCAAGTCTGCTTCGATTCCAAGGGACTGCCTATGATGATGATGCCCATGTCCTTCTCGAAGAATACTTCATCACAAAGGAGAAAACTAGAACATGAATCAATTTGACTGCTCTCTCTTATAGGCGTGAGCTTCAATGTATCATGGTTTAATCTTATGGAGGGATCATATATAAAACCAAAATAAAATCATTATCATTCTGTTGCAAATCATTTTGAAACTAGAAAGCTTGTTTTCAAGATGATTTGCATCATGCAACCATTTTTTAATGCAAAATATTTTCAGAAAATATTTATTTTGTTAGAGAGGCATGTTTTAAGTCATGTTAGCAGTTGAAGAATTGTACATTGAAGCAGAATCACAATTATTATAATGTGGCATGTGAGAACTGTTTTTAAGAATTCTTTTTGTATTTTTTGTTCATGGTGATAATTGATATTAAAAGCAGCACAGCAATCATTTTATAAGACCACGTTGTCATGTTAATACAAGCAGGTTTGAGTCGAGAGTGATTTCAGTTTGAGGCAGCTGGCCTTTTAGCCATTTTCTTTTATACAACGGCACAGTATTTTTCCTCTGATTTGTCGCTTTTTCTTGTTCTTTTACTGCGGGTAACTTTTGACTGTGGATGATAGACTTAAATGGATGATAACGATTTATCTGCCTGTTATACCACTCTCCTGATTTTAATTTCCATTGAATAGAAATGAAAATCAGGAGAGATGTATAATGTGCGGCTCAATGGAAATCACCCGTTTTACACCATCACCCAAAGACAAACTAACAATATGTCGAGGAACCAACTAGAGAGCTGGCCATCCTAGACTGGGTGATGTGAAACGAGAAAGGACTAATTAGCAATCTTGTTGCGCGAGGCCCCTTGGGGAAGAGTGACCATAATATCGTAGAATTCTTTATTAAGGTGGAGAATTACATAGTTTATTCAGAGACTAGGGTCCTGAACTTAAGGAAAGGTAACTTTGATGGTATGAAACGTGAATTGGCTAGAATAGATTGGCAAATGATACTTAAAAGGTTGACGGTGGATAGGCAATGGCAAACATTTAAAGATCACAAGGATGAACTTCAACAATTGTATATCCCTGTCTGGAGTAAAAATAAAAAAGGGAAAGTGGCTCAACCATGGCTAACAATGGAAATTAGGGAGAGTGTTAAATCCAAGGAAGAGACATATAAATTGGCCAGAAAAAGCAGCAAACCTGAGGACTGGGAGAAATTTAGTATTCAGCAGAGGAGGACAAAGGATTTAATTAGGAGAGGGGAAAAAAAGTATGAGAGTAAGCTTGCTGGGATCATAAAAACTGACTGCAAAAGCTTCGATAGATATGTGAAGAGAAAAAGATTAATGAAGACAAACATAGGTCCCTTGCAATTAGAATCAGGTGAATTTATAATGGGGAACAAAGAAATGGCAGACCAATTGAACAAATACTTTGGTTCTACCTTCACGAAGGAAGACACAAATAACCTTCAGGAAATACTAGGGGACCGAGGGTCTAGCGAGACGGAGGAACTGAAGGAAATCCTTATTAGTCAGGAAATTGTGTTAGGGAAATTGATGGGATTGAAGGCCGATAACTCCCCTGATAGTCTGCATCCCAGAGTACTTAAGAAAGTGGCCGTAGAAATAATGGATGCATTGGTGATCATTTTCCAACAGTCTATCGACTTTGGATCAGTTCCCATGGACTGGAGGGTAGTTAACGTAACACCACTTTTTAAAAAAGGAGGGAGAGAGAAAACGGGGAATTATAGACCAGTTAGTTTGACATCAGTAGTGGGGAAAATGTTGGAATCAGTAATTAAATATGAAATAGCAGCGCATTTGGAAAGCAGTGACAGACTTGGTCCAAGTCAGCATGGATTTATGAAAGGGAAATCACGCTTGACAAATCTAGGATTTTTTGAGGATGTTTCTAGTAGAGTGGACAAGAGAGAACCAGTGGATGTGGTGTATTTGGTCTTTCAAAATGCTTTTGACAAGGTCCCACACAAGAGATTGGTGTGCAAAAATAAAGCATATGGTATTGGGGGTAATGTATTGATATGGATAGAGAACTGGTTGGCAGACAGGAAGCAGAGAGTCAGGATAAACGGGTTCTTTTCAGAATGGCAGGCTGTGACTAGTGGGGTGCCGCAGGGCTCAGTACTGGGACCCCAGCTATTTACACTATACATCAATGATTTAGATGAAGGAATTGAGTGTAATATCTCCAAATTTGCTTTTGACACTAAGTTGCGTGGCGGTGTGAGCTGTGAGGATGCTGCTTAGAGGCTGCAGGGTGACTTGGATCGGATAGAGCAAATCATGGCAGATGCAGTATCATGTGGATAAATGCGAGGTTATCCACTTTGGTGGCAAAAACAGGAAGGCAGAATATTATCTGAATGGCGGTAGATTTGGAAAAGGGGAGGTGCAACGAGACCTGGGTGTCATGGTTCATCAGTTATTGAAGGTTGACATGCAGGTACAGCAGGCGGTGAAGAAGGCAAATGGCATGTTGGCCTTCATAGCTAGGGGATTTGAGTATCGGAGCAGGGAGGTCTTACTGCAGTTGTACAGTGCCTTGGTGAGGCCTCATCTGGAATATTTTGTTCAGTTTTGATCTCATAATCTGAGGAAGGACATTCTTGCTATTGAGGGAGTGCAGCAAAGGTTCACCATACTGATTCTCGGGATGGCAGGACTGACATATGAGGAGTGACTGGATCGACTGGGCCTGTATTCGCTGGAGTTTTGAAGAATGAGAAGGGATCTCATGGAAACATATAAAATTCTGACTGAACTGGACAGGTTAGATGCAGGAAGAATGTTCCCGATGTTGAGGGAGTCCAGAACCAGGGGTCACATATAAGGAAAAGGGGTAAGCCATTTAGGACTGAGATGAGGAGAAACTTCTTCACTCAGAGAGTTGTTAACCTGTGGAATTCTCTACTGCAGACAGTTGTTGATGCCATTTCGTTAGATATATTCAAGAGGGAGTTAGATATGACCCTTACCGGAGAGAAAGCAGGAAAGAGGTACTGAGGTGAATGATCGGCCATGATCTTATTGAATGGTGGTACAGGCTCGAAGAGCCGAATGGCCTATTCCTGCACCTATTTTCTATGTTTCTATGTTTCTTGCTCATGTGCTCATGCTCCCGCTCTCTTCAGCGTCCTACATTACAACAGCAACAACACCTTTAATGCAGTGAAACATCCCAAAGCGCTTCTCAGGAAGTTTATGAAATTAAAATATTTGACACTGAGCTGCATAAGTAGAAATTAGCGCAGGTGAAAGAGGTAGGTTTTAAGGAGCATCTTGAAGAAGGAAAGAGAGTTAGAGAGGTGGATAGGTTTAGGTGGGGAGTTCCAGAGCTTGGGGCCTAGGCAACAGCCACCAATGGTTGAGCAATTATAATCAGGGATGCTCAAGAGGACAGAATTAGAGGAGGGCAGAAATCTCAGTGGGGTTGTGGGGCTGGAGGAGATTACAGAGATAGAGAGGGGCAACGTCCTGGAGGGATTTGCGAATATGGATGAGAATTTTGAAATCGAGGCGTTGCTTAACCGGCAGCCAATGTAGGTCAGCGAGCACAGGGATGATGGGTGAGTGGGACTTGGACTTTGACTAAAATCCAAAAGTATTTAATTGGCTGTAAAGCTCTTTGAGACATCCGCTGGTTGTGAAAGGTGCTTTATAAATGCAAGTCTTTCTTTCTTCTCCCAAAGAATGTCTGTTTCTTACAATTCTGCCATTCACTGATAAGAATTGCACAGCAAGCATGTACATGTTAAATGAAGCATTGTCTTCAAGCTGACATGTTACCTTGTTCCCAATCAATACTAAATGTAACTGTTCAGTATAACCTTGGCACCAGTATCGCTGCTCAATATCGATCAATGCTTCGGCACCAAATTAATTCAATCACAGAAAACCATTATCAGTGATGCTGAATAAATATTCTCACTTGTTATTGTGACATGCTTCCAGGATGTCACTCTCATCAAAATATCACAGACAAGCGATGCACTTCGGTATTTCAATGTCATTTACGTCGTGCTATCTTTTCTTTGGATATAATGTTTTTCAGAAATGGGTACGGTAGTGTAATGGTTCTGCTACTGGCCTAGTACTTGTTGTTCATAATCCAGAGATGTGCGAGTTCAAATTCTACCAGGGCAGTTTGAAAATCTGAATTCAGTTTAAAAAATAATTGAAATAAAAAGCCGGCGTCAGTAAAAGTGACCATGAAGCTGTTGGATTGACAAAAAAGTCCAACCAGTTCACTAATGTCCTTTATTGAAGGAAATCAGTGGCACTTACCCACTCTGTCCTACATGTAATTCCAGTCCCACATCAATGTGGTTGACTCTGTCGTGGCCCAGCCAGCAACGTCCACATCCCATGAATGAATAAGACTAATTTTATTAATAAAGTATTGGTCTAGTTTTATCAAACCCATCAGGAATCCCAATGGATTGGTGGTGAGGTGGGCATTCTGCTCACCTATCTCATTCCACCCTGACCCTGGCAGATTTTCTGGGAGCAGGCTATTTGTGATAAATGTAGCAGACTCCTTGCAGCATATCGGGTCCAGGAAAATTATCTAGATATGGTGGGGCTGGGGGGCGGGGGGTGGGGCGGGTGGGGGCAGGGGCGGAACAAAATCACTGGGGCACTGACCACAGGGCAGGAGGGCTGATGGTGTTGGTTGATGAGAAAATGTTGAGTTTTAACCTTTTGTTTAAAATTTGCCCATCTACATTGTGATATCTTCTTATGACATCACTAAGAAACACACTCTACAAGATGGCTCTTAACACAAAAAACTGCCATATGTAATTTTGTCACATGACACTTTTATTGTATTTACAGCAGTAGTTGCATTACCACAGTAGTCCACTAGTTGGCGCTGCAGTCCAAATGGGGGAGTTCTATTACACATCTCCCTCCTCAATGAAGACGTAGGAGAAAAAAATATGATTTTAGTGCCCCCCCAAAAAAAGGGCCTTGTAAACGTTTGGTGCGTCCCCCAGATCGGGGGGCCATGATTTAAAGTTTTAGTTTCCTCCCAAAAAGAGTTCTGTGGACAAGCACTCCAAGATCACTTTGTTCATCTACACTATTAAGTGGCCTACTACTTAATGTGTATACCCTTTCCTTATTAGCCCTCCCAAAGTGCATTACCTCACACTTCTCTGAAACAAATTCCATTTGCCACTACTCTGCCCACCTGACCAGTGCATTGATATCCTCCTGCAGCCCATGATTTTCCTCTTCATTATTAACCACACAGCCAATTTTTGTGTTGTCTGCAAACTTCTTATTCATACTCACTATATTAAAATCTAAATAATTGATTTTTACCACAAAAAGCAAGGGTCCCAGTACTGAGCCCTGCGGAACCCTGCTAGAAACATCCTCCAGTCACAAAAACATCCATCAATCATTACCCTTTGCTTCCTACCTCCAAGCCAATTTTGGATCTAATTTGACACTTTGCCCTGTATTTCATGGGCTTTAACCTTCATAACCAGTCTAGCATGTGGGACCTTATCATAAGCTTTGCTAAAGTCCATATATACTACATCGTATGCACTACCCTCATTGAATTTTTTGAGGAGGTAAGCAAGAGGGTCAATCAGGTTAGTCAGACACGATCTTCCCTTAACAAATCCATGCTGATTGTCCCTAATTATTCCTTGCCTTTCCAAATGCAGATTTATCCTGTGTTTCAGGATTTTTTCCAATAATTTTCCCACCACTGAGGTTAGGCTGACAGGCCTGTAATTACTCGGCCTATCTCTTTCTCCCTTCTTAAACAAGGGTACTACATTAGCAGACCTCCAATCCTCCGGCACCATTTCCAGATCCAAAGAGGACTGGAAAATGATGATCAAGGCCTCTGCTATTTCCTGTTTTACTTTGTTCAACAGCCTGGTTTGCATTTCATCCGGGCCTGGAGACTTACATACATCAGGTGTATTTTGCAGCTCAGCCAGCAGCGCGGCCCCAGGCAAGACCACAGAGGCAGAAGGTAGGGGCGCGGGGCAGGAGTCAGCAGATGATCCTACTTCGTCTGGTGCTGAGGAACTCCGATTCTCGCCTGTCAATCGGCTGGGTCTGTTCTCCATGGATGAGAGCGCGAACTTCGAAGAACCTGCATCGCCACGCTCCAGAAGCCATTCCACCCCAAGGCCATCTAGTGGTCCTCTGGTCATTCCCGCCTCCACTCTGGAGGTACCGACCCCAAGCACCTCACCACAGGGCACCCCATTTGTCCCTAGGATGGCGCCGACCCCGCGGAGACCTCATGGACGCGGCAGGTCTGTTCCACGAGCACCACGAGAGCGGAGAGATGGTACAGTTGTCCAGGAGGACTGCAGACATTGGTGACTAGCTCATCTAAGGATTACCGGCATTTCCCGATAGCTGGCCACCATGACTAAGTACATTCCACGCATGGCGGAGTCCCTGGATGCGATAGCAAGGAACACTGCTGCCACAGGCCTCCCAGGGTCCCCAAGTGCAGCACTCCACCCCTAGGTTCCGCACCACCACTGCAAACGACAGATGCGAGCAAGGACCAAGATCCTGCTTCTGCATCAGAGAATGTTGCCCCCTCGGCAGACCTTGCTCCCATCCCCATCCAAAGACTGCATTTGCCTTCATCCCCCCCAAATTTGGCACCGCCTGAGGAGCTCCTTGGCCAGGCGCCGTGTAGCGAGGAGGGGAAGGGATAGTGGTGAGGAGAATAAAGGGAGGGTGGAAGGAAAGTGAGATGCATGTGCGCAGGTGATGGCTGTGTTATATCTCCATCTGGGTATATACAATTTGTTGCAATGTATGGGGGTTGGGGACCACGCTCCTGCTTTGCCTTTGTATTCTGTGTTGGTGGACATGTTGAACATGTGATTTATGTCAATGGTGGAAAAAGTTGGGTGTGGGCGGGGGTTGGGTGTTTTTGGCTGTAATACTTATGATTTCAGACCAATGTTGGTATTAAATTTTTGTTATTGAACATAACCTTGTTGTGCATTGTCACAGCTAGCTGGATCGTTACACACTGGTGATTCCTTACCATGAAAGGGTTAAATACAACTTAACATCAATCAAATTAAACTTTAACTGGCACCAAGATGATGGCACCATTAATGTCTGAGCTGCACACACAGAGCAGTGTGTCAGCGTTGTCACTCACATCAGCACTCTTTGAGGCAAATCTTTCAGATATCAGCTCCTCACATAAGAGTGGGATTTAACAAATGCCAGTCACACCGTTGGCATTCGTTGGCATTAGTTCCACTTTTTGTGGGCGTTTTTTTGGGCGAGTGATATTGTGGGCGATATGTGTGCGAGGTGATGAAATTGATGCTGGGCGATCTGATGGCTGCTAGTTTGGGTAAATATGCTCTTTATGAGAAAAATCAGTGGGCGGGCATTAATATTGAATTTCGGCGTTAATTCCATGCGGAAAGTAATGCTGGGCAATATTATGGGCGTTGATTTTGCCCATTCTGCTGATTCCGCCCAAAAAAAGTGGCTGGGCGGTAATATTTTTTGCCTGGCATTAAGAACATGGGGAAAGTATTGCTCTCTGATAAGTTTACTAAAAATGCCCGTCAGTTTCCATTTTGTGCCAAAATGCGCGATATATGGGCATTATACGTCATTTCAGCGGTAAAATAGGCATTAATTGGGCATTAAGCATGCAAAAAAAGTGGGGGTTCTAGCCCATGGACTTATTTTGCCATATTTACAAATCAAATTTAACCACTGTTTTTTTGCTTCGAAGTGGATACCTTCACTCTCGAACAGAACTTTCCAAAATTCGTGTTAAACTTAGGTTCATTCTAGGCTGATCCTAAGGAGAGTTTTTCTCCAAAGGCAATCCTTAATCTACATTTGGACTCTCTACAATGTCACATCTGCCTGACTCGGACTCAGACTTAAATTCTGACTTTCACTTGGACTTGTTTCGACTACATCTGATGTAGGATTTGCTACTTGTACTGTACTTGTAACAAGACTATCTGACTCATCAGAAATAATCGAATCATTCCAACTTTCAACTCCTTCCACATCTGCAGGTAAAATACAATCAACGTGAACAAACCTAACCTTTCCATGGTCAAACATCGCGACCAAACATGTGCGAGGGCCACATATATTCACTATTCTTTCTGGTAACCACTTGCTTTAAGCATTTATGGTGATGGTTCTTCATTCTCACCTTCTGATTCAATTTCACACTTATCTCTCTTACTCTACCTCTATCATAATTCTCTTTTTGTTTTAATTGTTTCTCTTCGACTGATTGTGCCAAGTTTGGATTTAACGAGAACCTGGTTTGTGGCTGTCGTTTGAGAAACAACTCTGCTGGTGTTCTAGCAGTAGTTATATGAGGAGTATTATGATTAGTTAGAAAATTTACTAGTTTATGGTTCAATGACAACTGCTGTTTCTTTGGATTTGGATTAACATTTGCTTGATGAGGGCATGTTTTACAATTTGTACTGTGTGCTCTGCTGCACCATTTGAAGCAGGGTGGTATGATGGAAAGTTGACATGTCTCACACCGTTTCTGCTCATGAACTGTGTAAACTTTTCAGAACAAAATTGCAGCCCATTAACAGACACAATTTCTTCTGGGAGGATATATGAAGAAAATAATCTTCGCAAATTGTCTAGTGTTTTACTTGTTATTTTCCTCATCGGAAACACTTCTAGTCACTTTGAATGACTATATCAATCACAATGCTAGCTCAGCTCTAGCTCAGCAAATTCTACATATAACCTTTGCCATACCCTGGGAGACCATTTCTATGGCTATAAAGGTGCTGATGGTGATTTTTTGCTTATGGATTGACATGTTGTACACTGACTAACGATGTAACATAAGTAACTGCGTGCAAAATCTTGGTCAAGCACATTCCCAGGTGCTGGACATGAAGATCTCCTAACAATGTGGACCTGATCATATTTGGAATAACTACTCTTGCATCCCACATGATACAATCTTTATCCACTGATAATTCATTCCTACAAAATGAAGTATAGATGAATATCTTCCTCTGATACCTGGTTTGGCAAGCCATTTGCCATGTAAGCATACACATTTGACATAACTTGGTCACGCTTGGTAGCTCCAATCTCTTCAGCTGTGACTGGCAGCTCATCAGTGTATGAAAAACAGAACACTTCTTCCCTATTAGGTGTAACTTGTACATAGCATGGCAACCTGTACATAGCATCAGCATTACTGTGATCAGCTGATCGTCTGTACTCAATGTCATTGTTTATGCTGACAAAATCAAAGCCCATCTCTGCATTCGGGCTGCAGCTAAAGTTGGAACTGGGAAATTTGGATGGAGGATTGCTGTCAGGGGCTTATGGTCAGTTACAATGATAAAAGTATTTGTGGAATTTTTTGACCACAAAAAATAATGCCAAAGCTTCTCTTTCGATCTGTGCATAATTACCCTCACTGGCACTTAGAGTACGTGAAGCAAACACAATTGGTCTCCCCTCCCCACTAACTAGTAATACTAATAATAACTTTTATTTATATAGAGCATTTAACATAGTAAAATGCCGCAAGGCACTTCCCAACAGTGTTGAAAGAAAAAACAGATAAATTTGACACCGAACCACAAAAGAAGAAATTAAGGCATTTGACCAAAAACTTGTTTAAAGAGGTAGGTTTTAAGGAGCCTTTTAAAGGAGGAAAGAGAGGTAGAGAGGTGGAGAGGTTTAGGGAGGGAGTTCCAGAGCTTAGGGCCGAAACAGCTGAAGGCACGGCCACCGATGGTTGAGCAGTAATAATGAGGGATGTTCAAGAGGCCAGAATTTGAGGAGCGCAGACGTCTTGTGGGGCTGTGAGGGTGAAAAAGATTACAGAGATAGGGAGGGGCAAGGCCATGGAGTGATTTCTAAACAACAATGAGAATTTTGAAATCGAGGTGTTGTTTAACCGGGAGCCAATGTAGGTCAGAAAGCACAGGAGTGATGGGTGATCATGACTTGGTGTGAGTTCGCACACGGGCTGCTGAGTTTTGGATGACCTCAAGTTTATATAATGTAGAATGTGGGAGGCCGGCCAGGAGTGAGTTGTTGTAGTCAAGTCTAGAGGTAACAAAGGCATGAATAAGGGTTTCAACAGCAGAAGAGCTGAGGCAGGGGAGGAGGCGGGCAATGTTACGGAGGTGGAAAAAGGCGGTTTTAGTTATGCCGCGGATACTATATATATATAGTACATGAGAGATCACTGCCCCAACTCCATACGGAGAGGCATCACATGCCAGCTTGATCACCTTAGATATGTCATAGTGAACTAACATGGTACTCTCTACCAACTGGCTTTTACACTCCTTGAATGCTGGGTGACATTCTTCTGACCACTTCCAATGGATCTGTTTTTTCAACTGCTCATTCAGTGGATGTAATACTGCAGCCAAATTTGGTAGGAACTTCCCATAATAGTTCAAAATAACCAAAAATGATTGAAGTTCAGTGACAGACTTGGGAGTGGGTGCATTTATGATGGCATTCAGCTTTCCCTTGGTTGGATGTAAACCATCTTTGTCCACTCTGTGCCCTAAGCTCTCCACTGAATTTTGAAATAACTCACACTTGTGAGCAATCACTTGTACTCTGTGCTTCTCTAGCCATTTGAGCACTTCATTCAATATGTTATTATGGATTTGCCTGTTTGGTGCTGAGATGAATATGTCATCTATATAACATAATACCCCTTCAATACCTTGCAAAATCTGGTTCATCACCGCTTGGAATATGGCAGGAGCAGAGGACATTCCAAATGGTAGCCTATTAAATTGACATAGGCCGAGATGAGTAATTATAGTCAAGCATGACTTGGACTCCTCATCTCGCTCAAATTGCAAGTAGACATTTGTCAGATCTAACTTTGAGAAGATCTGACCTCCTGTCAGTGTTGTGAACAAATCTTCTACATTTGGCAATGTACTGGGTAGATTACGCTCCAGAACCTGGTTTATGGTTACTTTATAATCACCACCTTACCATCTGACAGGTACAACAACAATGGGTGTAGCCCAATTATATATATCCAGCTGAGAGATAATGTTCTCAGTTTCTAATCTTTTGAGTTCTTGCTCAACTTTCTCCTTGAGTGCGTATGGTACGGGACATGGCTTGTAGTAAGCTGGTCTAGCCGTCCTACTGTAACCTGACACTCACCTTGAAGTCTTGGATCGGACTGCCTGTTTTGCAGAATACCTTCGGATACTGTTTGATGGCATCATCTTTTGATGCAAATTTTGTTTCCACGCACAAAACCAATTCCAATCTAGCTTCAGTGATCCCAAACAATTTCTTCCTCGTAAGGTAGGCTTGTCTCCTGTCATTACTAAGAGAGGCAAGCATGAAATTGATCCTTGTATTTCACCGGTACGGTGATGCGTCCTAACACTGGGATTTGCTCCCCTCACAGCTCTATCTTCGATTTCTGGAAAAACACTCAACTTGTCGAGATATCGCAATTCTGGTACTATGTTCATGGATGTATCATGGCTATCCTGATTCCTGCAACATCTACTTGGATGATGATACATCTGAAATGGTTGTTTGATACCCTCATGCTTCTGATGACGCATATCTCCAGAATCTGCTCGTCCTGTTGCTTCTCCTCAATGCTATGTAATCTCTAGCGATTTCTACTACTTGCATTGAACATCGGTTTACTCTTCAGTCGGCATGCCTTTATAAGATGCCAGTTTTCTTGCAGTAGAAACACTCTGCCTTCACATATGGACTGCTTTGAGCAATGTGTTGTCCCAGGTACTGATAGCACAACTTCAATGTACTGTTACCTTGGCCAGTTGTGAGGTCTTGGGGCCCAACTGCCTTTTACTTTTAACCTGGAGGCGATTCACCTCGGTTGTCTGATGACTGAAAATGGCGCTAAATTCTCGGGAGTATTGGTGGGTCATATCCATCAACATAGCTGTCTGACAAGCTAAATCAAAAGTCAAGTTGGTGGTTGCCATCAACTTTCTTTTGATTGCTTCATTTTTCATCCCACAACCAAAGCGATCATGCAATGCTCGATATTGAAAGTTTCCAAAATGACAGTGAATGGATAGCTTTTCTAAAGCTACAATGTACTCACTGATACCCTTGTCAGTTAATAGATATCATATTCCAAAATGATAACTTTCAGCAATTTCCAGGGGCTCAGGAATGTAGTGCTGTTCTAACTTCCTTAGAATCTCCATAAGTGATGCATCCTTTGGCTTGACGGGCACAAGCACATTTTTCAGGGTTTCATACACCTTGGGGCCTGCTTCAGTCAAGAAAATAGCCTGTTTTCTTTCTAAAACTACCTGGTTACGGTTTCAAATCATCGGAGAATATTCGTGATGAAAAACATTTCTAGCTGCTCCACATACGCTCCAGTAGTCTCTCCATTGCAATGGAACTCACACAAGCACCCTATTATTCCCAAAGGCGCAGCCACCTGGACTCTTGAGCTCAGCCAAGTGTGCTTGTAATTTACCTTGGATTTTAGCTGTTCTGCAAAACAAAGAACCTCTCAAAGTCTATCTATCGGTTAGCTGGATTATCCACCAACAAAATTTTCAGCTAGGGAATCCGATTAACCTATCTTCATCGGCAATGTGATGCATTCTTAAGACATCACTGAGATGCACACTCTACAAGTTGGCTCCGAACACAGAAAACTCTCATTATGTGACTTTGTCACATGACCATTTTAATGTATTTACATCAGTAGTTGCATTACCACAGTAGTCCACTTGGTGGAGCAGTAGTCCACCAGGGAGAACTCTATTACATATATATTGCTCTGTGATCAATTGCATCAGGCTATGAGGCCTTTTACCTTTGAAACCTCCCCTCCACTTCCTAAACAACACTGACATCAGGAGTGCAATTGCATTCCTCATATCTGGATTTACTAAGGCGTTAGCGATTGAAACTAAATAACATTTAATTTGAATTGGCCCAGATGCATTTACTGTCTTCCATGGTTTCCAATGGGAAATCGCAGGAGTGGCAGACAAGGCTGGGGAGTCCACGGAACAGCTTCCCCATTCCTCTATCTCCCGAACCCTCCTTTCCTGAAAGTGCCCCAAAAAGGCGCAAAAACATTCAGAAAATCCAGGCTCTGATCTGTTATTAGAAAGAGGCAGGGGTTGGTCTTGAAGCTGCGACACAATGCTGCCTGTTTTGACTTTGAGCAAAACACAGTTTGCCAGGAGAGCGGGGCAGAGAGTTAGAAGAGAACGTCAGTGCACCTGATTTGCGCTGTTGATAATTTTCTAGCCATTGAAATTAAATCAGGATTGCAGCAAAGCAGGGGCACCGGCCTCTCTGTCCAAATCTCCTGCTCACAGTCAAGTGAGACGAGGGAGCGAGGCTTTGAATATTTACCCTTGTACCTTTGTGATGCCGTTTATGAGTAGAGTTTTAAAGGTTTATTTTAATGTATTTTTCATTTGCGGTGACATGTACGAGAAATACATCATCTCCTCCACCTGACTCCACACATAAAAACACTATCCATGTCTGAGCAAATAAAGGGTAATGCAAAAGCACATGGCCACATTTTCACAGAGGTCAGTCTGTCTTTGAGCTCTACGCTCTCCTCCAGGCCTCCACATAAAACACATTAGTCCAAGCTTTCCAGCCCTTCCTACCATAATCTTTCTGATTTATCTGAGCCAACAGGGCCTCAAATGTGCGCAGAGACATGATCAACAGTGTCCCAACATCTTCCTCCTTTTTCAAAAAATGTGCCCAATGGAATAAAATGCATTGGTTCCTATAAGAACGAATGCAGGCAAGAAAAGAAAAGAAAGCCTGTGGCCCAGAAACTCTTGTCATTTGGGCCTCCCGTTAGTGCCTCCGGGTCTCCCGGGAGCGGCGCCACTAATGACTCCCGCTAAATTCCACGGGAGCGTAGAGGTAACGGTAACCTGTAGCACCCCCTTCCGCTGAGCCGGATATGATGTCATCACCGTGCGCAATGCCCCGTTATTGCCCCAGAAAAATATTGGGGAGCATCCCCTGAAGCTGCGCTGGGGGAAGTTTCAAGGGACGTGAATTGCGTTGCAGGCAAATTTCTTCTGCACCCCTTGGGCATTTCGATCGCGGGATCTGTGCCATGATCGGTCAGCCCGGCACTCTGCTTGAGTGCAGCGCTGTTGGCACAACATCCCTGCTCCCCGGTTGTCCATGGAGGCCCATTTCTTCAATGCAGAGTTTGCAGCTTAGGCCATTCCCTTTAAAGAAGGGAAGAGCCCCTCCAACACGGCAACACTATGCAGCCCGGTGTGTAGCGTTGCGTCCCGCTCCCAACCCATGTGCCTCACTACTGCTCCAGAAAGGAAGTTATTTTGCATTCCACTTGCTTTCAGGGGCAGTAACCCAAATTTTTCAAACGGGGCGGGACATCTGCTGGATGTTAAGGCCCCCTAAAATGGGCCGCAATGGAATTGCACCTCCTTTATTTATACAGCGCCTTTCACAACGTTCCAAAGCATATTGGAGCCAATGAAATACATTGGAAGTGTCATCACTGTTGTAATGTAGCAGCTAATTTGTGCACAGCAAGCTCCCACAAACAGCAATTTGATAATGACCAGGTAATCTATTTTTGTTACTTTGATTAAGAGATAAATATTGGCCAAGGCACCGGTGATAACGGCCCTGAGAGAGCAGACAGGGCCTCGGTTTAACGTCTCCTATGAAAGAAAATACCTGTGATAGTGCAGCACTCCCTCAGCTTTGCACTGGAGTGTCGACCTGTATTTTTGTGCTCAAGTCTCTGGAGTGGGACTTGAACCCACAACTACCTGACTCAGAGGCTGGCACAAGTCAGATTATAATGAGGAAAACACGATCGCTGCCATTTTCTTGTTATTCCCCCCTTTGAACCCTTTGAACTGCCTGTTAAGGCCTGCCATCCATGTTCAAATGCTGGTGGAGGGTTTATAAGAACATAAGAACATAAGAACTAGAAGCAGGAGTAGGCCATTAGGCCCCTCGAGCGTGCTCCGCCATTTAAGATGATCATGGCTGATCTGATCATGAATTCAGCTCCACTTCCCTACCGCTCCCCATAACCCTTTATTCCCTTATTGCTCAAAAATCTGTCTATCTCCGCTTTAAATATATTCAATAACCCAGCCTCCACAGCTCTCTGGGGCAGATAATTCCACAGATTTACAACCCTCAGAGAAGAAATTCCTCCTCATCTGTTTTAAATGGGCAGCCCTTTATTCTGAGACTATGTCCCTTGGTTTTAGTTTCCCCAATGAGTGGAAATATCCTCTCTGCATCCACCTTGTGGAGGCCCCTCATTATCTTATATGTTTTGATAAGATCATCTCTCATTCTTTTGAAATCCAATGAGTATAGGCCCAATCTACTCAACCTATCTTGATAAATCAACCCCCTCATCTCCGGAATCAACCTAATGAACCTTCTTTGAACAGTCTCCAATGCAAGTATATCCTTCCTGCAATACGGAGACCAAAACTGGATGCGGTACTCCAGGTGTGGCCTCACCAATAGCCTCTACAGTTGTAGCAGGACTTTTCTACTTTTATACTCTATCCCCATTGCAATAAAGGCCAACATTCCATTTGCCTTCCTGATTACGTGCTGCGCCTGCATACTAACTTTGTGTGTTTCATGCACAAGGACCCCCAGGTCCCTCTGTACTGCAGCACTTTGCAATTTTTCTCCAATTAAATTATAATTTGTTGTTCTATTTTTTCTGCGGCAGTGGATAACCTCACATTTTCACACATCAAACTCCATCTGCCAAATTTTTGCCCACTCTCTAAGCCTGTCAATTACCCTTTGCAGCTTTTTTGTGTCCTCCTCACAATTTGCTTTCCCACTCATCTTTGTATTATCAGCAAACTTGGCTACAGTACACTCGGTCCTTTCATCCAAGTCATTAATATAGATTATAAATAGTTGAGGACCCAGCATCGATCCCTGAGGCACCCCTCTAGTCACTGTTTGCCAACCGGAAAATTACCCATTTATCCCGACTCTCTGTTTTCTGTTAGTTAGCCAATCCTCTATCCATCTGATTCTTTTCCTGTGAGGTGTCTTTGCAATTAATCTCCAAGTACACAGGCTCCTGGGACATGACTAAAACATGCTTACAGAAAAAAAATGTCCTGATTTTTGAAGCAGTATGAAGGTTGCCTTCTTCCTCCCATTGCGACAGGTCCTGTTGTTCCCAGTCCCAGTATGGCTCGACCACCCACTGGAGATTGGGGCACCAGCCTCCAGCATGCAAATTATCCTGGTGGTGGGAAGTCAGGTGGGGTCAGAGGGGCATGTCCATGGTGGGTGGACATTCTGCCTGGCCAGTATTGGGCCACTGTCAAAGTCTAAGCCTTTCTGTCATTCCCATGATGCAGAGTATAGGGGCAGCCCATCAGTAAGTATTATGAAGGTACATTACTATTTGTAGATTAATATGCTACTAAATTGAATAATGAAAAATTGTTACCTATCCCGAAGCCAACAATTAAAAAAAATACTGTATCTTTGACAGGACAGGCCTGAATTTTAGTCTTTAAAAATATTACTGATAATACACAGCTCTATTGCATTCTTGTTGGATGATGGATGTGCCTCTTCGTTTTCCTTTTGATAAATTGCCGCACTTTCAGTAACCCGAGTGCTGTAACAGGGTTTTGACAGACCTGCAGAGCTCTGGCCATTCTCCATAATAATATCAGACAATTAATTTACCTGAAATGAGTTTTACTCAAGCCTTCCTCTCTGCTTGCTGATCTTTTCTTACCTTTCTTGCATTTCATCAAAGCTCTTACATCATCCCTCGTCCACTCCATGGGTCGATAATTTTCTTCAAATGTAGCTCTCTCCAATATATTTCAATCTTTTCCAAATGTCAAAAGATAATTCCAGCTTGGTGTATATCGCTGTTGCAAATTTTGCAGGTCTACAGAAGATGTTCCTTTGGGCTTCCTTTCATCAGTTTTTCTTGTAAATGGACCTTGTGGCCGTGATCCTTACCAGTGGTTCTAATCCACGTCCAGACCGGGGTTAAACAGGGCTGCGTCAATGCTCCAACCCTCTTCTCAATCTTCCTCGCTGCCATACTCCACCTCACAGTCAACAAGCTCCCCGCTGGAGTGAACTAAACTACAGAACCAGTGGAACCTGTTTAACCTACGCCGCCTCCTGGCCATGTCCAAGATCACCCCAACCTCTGTCGCTGAGCTGCAGTACGCGGATGACGCCTGCGCCTGCACACATTCTGAGGCTGAACTCCAGGATATAAAGTCGATGTATTCACCGAGGCATATGAAAGCATGGGCCTTACACTTAACATCCGTAAGACAAAAGTCCTCCACCAACCTGTCCTCACCTCTCGGCACTGCCCCCCAGTCATCAAGATTCACAACGTGACCCTCGACAACGTGGACCACTTCCCATACCTCGGGAGCCTTTTATCAACAAAGGCAGACATTGATGCGGAGATTTAACATTGCCTCCAGTGCGCCAGTGCAGCCTTTGGCTGCCTGAGGAAAAGAGTGTTCAAAGACCAGGCCTTCAAATCTCCTGGTCGACAGGGCTGTAGTAATACCCGCCCTCCTGTATGGATCAGAGGCATGGACGATGTGCAGAAGACACCTTAAGTTGCTGGAGATATATCACCAATGATGTCTCCGCAAGATCCTGCAAATTCCCTGGGAGGACAAGCGCACCAACATCAGTGTCCTCGCCCAGGCTAACATCCCCAGCATTGAAGCACTGACCACACTCGATCAGCTTCGCTGGGCAGGCCACATAGTTCGCATGCCAGACATGAGGCAATTGCTCTATGTGGAGCTCCTTCACGACAAATGAGCCAAAGGTGGGCAGCGGAAGCATTACAAGGACACCCTCAAAGCCTCCCTGGTAAAGTGCGACATCACCACTGACACCTAGGAGTCCCTGGCCCAAGACCGCCCTAGGTGGAGAAATTTCCTCCGGGAGGGCATTGAGTTCTTCGAATCTCAACGCCGCGAGCGTGTAGAGGTCAGGCGCAGGAAGGAGCATGCGGAAAATCAGTCCCACCCTCCCTTTCCCCCGATTAATGTCTGTCCCACCTGTGACAGGGTCTGTGGCTCTCGTATTGGACTGTTCAGCCACCAAAGGTCTCACTTTAGGAGTGGAAGCAAGTCTTCCTCGATTCCGAGAGACTGCCTATGATGATGATGATGATGTCAATGTTGCAAATTTTGCAGGTCTACAGGAGATGTTCCTATGGGGTTCCTGTCATCAGTTTTTCTTATAAGTGGACCTTGTGGCCTCTGCAACCTGGAGTGCACCTTTACTCACATTTTTTTGTGAAATTATAGCATGGCATTGGGTTCATGAGACTAGTCCCCTTATTGCATGTACAGAATGCTCAGAGAAAAGACAATGTAGCCCTTCTCCTGGTGTAGAGAGCCTCATTAACCTCCTGGATTCAGCAATGGATGGTGAACTGGGAGATGTTTGCTATGTCTCCTGCTGCAGACTGTAAAGATCTGCTTGCAAAGAAACTGTGGGGCACAGTGACCTTGATTGCCACTGAGAGAGCTGAACACGCCCTGCTCTCAGGGTGAAGTTCTGGTTACAGGGGGTGGCAGAGTTCTGTGACCACCTCCTTGGTGGGCATAGCCTCCTAATACACTGCTCCTCGCTTAAATCGATAGAAGAGAAGTGCTCTTGGAAGACCCTAGGTAGCAAAGGCCTCCAAATTGAGAGCCATCATGGCCTTCCTCCTTCTCCTTTTGCACGCATCTTATCCTCTTCTTCACTGCCTCCGCTATCTCTCCCATACTCGGGCGCGAGGGGGACTGCCAGTAGAGCCCCCATGTCTGTGAGCAGAAGCCTTTAAATAAGAATGAAAGTGTTCTCTACTTGAAACAACATCCCCTAATAGCGTAGAATCTTGCAATTAGTTTATAAAACTGCTGGAGGTGCAGAAGGTTGCACAGAGCCATTCAAACTGAACAGACATATCAGCTGCAAGTGATTGCTGATGATCCCTTTAAATACCTCTGCTGGAGCCTTCTTCTTGCTTCTCAATACTTGCTCAGCTCGTCGTACTTAAGGCATGCTGACAAATTGAGCGGTGAAGTCCAAACTCACAGATCAGGCGTCAGGTGAGCGTTGCGCAATTAGTGACATCATGATTGGCTTAACTTCAATGATTTTCGCCCGATTATGATGGTAACGGGTAGTGATAAACCACCCCATTTCTAGGCCCAGGTTAACGTCGGGCCACAGTGGATGAGAGGGGTCAACAAGTAACTGCTTTCATTTTAATTGCTCCTCCTACCCCGCTCTGGTTTTTGCCAGGTGGAGGGAGTTAAAATCAGATTCAGCCTTACGTCTCACCTCAAATTTAGCATGTGTAATTACACATTCTGTGCTGCTCTCTAAGCACATTCACCTCTGAGTCAGAAGGTTCAAGTCCCACTCCAGGGACTTGAGCACATAAATCTAAGCTGAAAATCCAATGCAGTGCTATGGGAGTGCTGTCGGATGAGACGTTAAACCGAGGCCCCGTCTGCCCTTTTAGCTGGATGTAAAAGATCCCAGGGTACTATTTCGAAGAAGAGCAGGGGAATTATCCCTGGTGCCCTGACCAATATTTATTCCTCAATGAACATAACAAATAAACAGATTATCTGGTCATTATCACATTGCTGTTTGTGGGAGTTTGCTTGTGCGCAAATTGACTGCCACGTTTGCCACATTGCAACAGTGAGTACACTCTCAAAGTACTTCGTTGGCTGTAAAGCGCTTTGAGATGTTTGGTGGTCGTGAAAGGCGCTATATAAATGCAAGTCTTTCTTTTCTTTTGTTAATAGATAGTGCTGCATGCTGGTGCCTTGTCCAAAAGGCAATTTGTCAAGTGTCAGTCAAGTCAGTGAGTGTCAGGAAGTGTTTCACAGCCCAGTGCCATTCTTTCTGGGCCCAATGCCCTTGCACATATTCTTTCTGGTGCAGAATCACTGGATAGTGATGAGCAGTCAGAACACGGGTCAGTGAATATTAAATTAATCCTGTTTGTACAAGTATTTTTGCGGGGGGGAGGTAATACCAAGTCACAGCCATGCTTATTTGCATGTACCAGTCACTTAAGAAAACATTATTCCTGTAACACATTTTTCTTTCAGTTTCACAGCAAAACCATGACTGTGTAAAGAGAAATAGATATAAAACTGCCATGAGCCAATCCTTGGGTATTTAGTTGGACTCACAAATCATTGAAGGTGGGCTGTGAGGCTGTTTAGCAAGGTTTTATATGGTTGTCAGTGCCAATCATTTAGTCGGTCTGCTTTTTTTCTCAATTGTCCCAGGTTACCGCTGCACTTTCTGATAATCTTTCTGCACTGGCTGCCTGTGGTTATTACACTTTATATGAGAGATTTATGTTGAAAGCCATTTATGAGCTTCAGTTCCCAGTGGATCAGATGATGGAGTTGAAGCAGCCTGTCATCTAAACCTTTATAATGGCTTCTGTAGGGAATACACAGTGCCATGGATTATTGATATAGCCATATCTGCACTTCTGCTGACAAATGTAATGCTTTTTTGGCCTGAATCTTATTATCAGAAATATTTTTCAAGACTATATACCTTTATTGCATTCTTTTTGGACAATGGCTGTGCCTCTTCGCTTTCCTTTGGATAAATTGTCGTACTTCCAGTGACCCGAGTGCTGTAACAGGGATTTGATACACCTGCGGAGCATTGGTAGTTCTCCTTCATAAAATATAGCAATTAAGTCACCTGAAATAAGTTTTACCCGAGCCTTGCTCTCTGCTTGCTGTTATTTTTTTCTTTATTTTCTTGCATGTCATTTTGTGTTTGCTGCGCCTCCCTAGTGTATGAGTATTCTTTGTAGTTATGATGATCTATTCTTTTTCTTCTTTGTAATGGAGTTTATTAACTTTGCACTAGCCATTTCAGGCCTTCCTTGGCTGAATCATATAAAATAAAAGGGGGCCCTTTTTTATAGCCCCGTTCGTGCCTCTGGGGGGCACAAGATACTTTTCGCCTGGGGGAGGGGGCATTACCACCACCCGGGAAATTGCACAGGAGTTCACGGCAACGGCATGCCCCGTTGTTGGCGCCGCTGGCCACCGTGCAACCGCCCATGACGTCATCACTGTGTACAGCAACCTCTCACTGTCCCACACCAACCCCCTAATGACCCGTGGGGGAAATTGTGGTGTGGACCGTGAGGCTGGTGGACATCCGCTCGTGGAGCGCTCCTTAAAGAGGAGGGCGCTAGCGCCCCGGGCCGCCATATTTTTTTGTCTGCCGACTCTGGATCGGCTCAACAACGGTGGCCCTAATATGGTCCGGGCCACCATCGTGCAGCCCAGCACTCTGTCTTGGGTGCCAAGTTACAGGCTGGGTCGCACACTGCGCTGGTGTCCCAGTGGAGGCCATCAGAGGCCTTGCAGATTGCGTAGAGGCCCTCCCCTATAATCGAAGAGGACGGCGTTGAAGTGCTTCAGCACTACGTGTAGCATCCGTGTAGAGCTTTCTTCAGCACCCCAGTAGCACCTAGGTTTCCGCCCCCAAAGGAACTGGAGCAAGTGAGATGGCGCTCTGCTTCCTTTGAGGGGTGGTAAGGGCAATTCCGCGGTGCGGGCAGGGCTTCTGTGCCGGGCGTTAAAAGTCCTGGCCTCAGATGGTTACTGCCCCAATTGGGGCGCAGGGCAATTTCGGCCCACTTTTCTTCTGTTGTACATTGTTGGTTCTTGCTTGGATCTAAGAATAGTATTTGTCTGCTGCCTTTACCAAGTGCATTTGATTGATTTTATGTCCATATGTACGAAGGATTTTTCTATAACAGCTGTGATCATCAGAAGCGTGTGATGTTTCATTTTGATCTGGGTCTTGCTGAGGTGGTCTTGTAGAGAGCCGGCACAGGCTCACCGGGCCAAATGGCCTCCTTTTGTGCTATAATCATTCGATGATTCTATGATTCTACGTATCTTCATCCTTGCACATTGCACCACTTGACTGGGATTTACTCTGCTCCTGTTACTCTGCTTTAATATCAAATTCCAGTTCAAGATGTCAGATAAACTACAGAACAAAACCAGGACCCCTAAAGTATGGAAGTTCCCCCATACCGATTGGGTGTTAAAACCCAAAATTGACATCACCTCATTACTAATCCTTGATCTATCTTGTCTTCTCTATTACAGTGGGGCAATATTCTATAATAAGAGCCTTGGCACTTCACCAATGATTCTCTTTTTTTTTAAATAATCGAAGAAAAATATTTCAACGCAGAAAGATTTAAGCATGTGGAATGGTTCTCTGAAGAGACCTCAGAAGTTAGAAAAGCTAAATGCTTTCAATTGACCACTCACTTCCAACATTCAACCTCACCAATCAAATCACTGTATGCAGCTATAGTATTTCTCTATAACTGTACATGATTATAATGTAGGTCCCCATCTACTCCATTTATCTCCATTTTTGACAACGATTTTTAAATCATTAGATTGCTGACAGCTCCTTTGTGACTATCTAGTCAAAACTATCCTATCTCCCTTGAACATTTTTGACCAAACATTAAATTTTAAAGCTTTTTGCTTATCTGTTTTCTCCGATCAAGTTTAGGAAAACTGGGCTGTCATTTGTTGATAACTGGATTTGAAGTCCATTATTCCAGGCAATCAAAAGATAGATTGTTATGGTTGTATTGTGGATGATTTGCAGGAAATAGAGGAAAATAGCGGAAACATTTGCAGGGCAATGTGGAAAGAGCAGGGGGGAGTGGGACTAATTGGATAGCTCAAAGAGCTGGCACAGGCACAATGGGCCAAATGGCCTCCTTCTGTGCTGTAAGATTTTATGCAATCAGGTAAATCATTGTTCTATTTTGAATCATCAAATGACAGATAAATGGCAGCAAATATACCGTGATTTGGAACATATGTTGTCTTTCTTCCCCTTCCCCCATTATGTTTTACTTACACCCAACAAAGGGCCTTGCTTATCTTTATTTTTCAGTTCTGAGAAAGGGTACAACACCCAAGCTGGTTCCCTGTCTTTTCTCCTCACTGATCTTCTGTGTATTTCCAGCATTTATTTTTCTTGTTTCAACACGGCAACTTTGGCAAACCCCGGAGCTATACCACAAATGTATGGCTAAACCCGCCTGCTGCTTAAAAGCTAGAATACTCGGCAGGTTCTGGTATGATCAGCAAATTGGAATAACTGGTCAAGCTCACCGGACATAATATATGAGTAACTTATTCTCCATGGCCTAGAAATGCAATGCATTTGCGCCTCCCATTATTGGTCCCAGGAGGCGCTAACGGGGACGCAAATGCGTTCGTGCCCGGGCACGGTACTGACAAAGACTCTCGCCATATTGATCCCGGAACTGACTTTTGTCCCCTGTCGCAGCGCCAGGCGAAAACCCCGACAGTTGCAGGAAGCGTGGATCGGGCAGCTGGCCGCTACCGGGGTGATGATTAAAGGCGAGGTGGATGAGCTAAGTAAAAAAAAACTTTACCTTTGTTTTTGCTGTGTTACTCCATTTACTTCGCAGCATCCTGCCCTGTGATCACTCGGCTCGGCACTCTACCGATCGCGTGGGTCCCCTGCTCCCTTGGTGGTCCAGGTAGCTGTTTTTTAATTGCAGAGCCTGCAGCGAAGGCCCTTCCCTTTAAGGGAGGGAACGGCTCTTTGAACGCGGCAGCGCTGCATGGCGCAGTGTGCAGTGCTGCTGAAGTGTGTGCCCTGTTAGAAGTCCAAGAAGCAAGTGGAGAACTTAGTGGAGTGCTATTCCGAAATTTAAGAGGGGTGAAAACCTTAGCACCTGCCATTAAGTTTCCCGTCTCTTAAAAGTTACCGCACCCAAATGGGGCGATAATTAATTTTGCCCCCGATGTATCATGTCACTTGGGAGCCTGTGTAGTATTCTCGATTCTCCCTCCCTAACCTGGGTTAAGAATGCTCAATGATTAATGCAAGTACAAAGAATTGCCAACATTTTTAATAACATTTACTCACTTTCTCAAGATTTGACACGGGTACTTAGAACACAAAGGGCCTGGGAATATTAGTCTCCAAAAGATGGCAGGTATTTGTGATCTCGTTAACTTGTTATCTTACCCCGCAGTGCGCCCTAGTGGGACTGTCTGTGAAAGCTGGTGGTCCGAGCGGTAGCGGACACAGTGAGTGAAGGAATGTCTACCTAAGGAAAGTGTTTTTATTTTTTCATTTTGCGGTTCATGTGGATGTGGTGTCAGGAAAGTATTGGGAATGATTTGGTGGGGTTTTTTTCCATGTAAGTCTCTCATACTGCGCTCCAAGGCCAGCTGTTTACATCAGGATTTTCACTTGCTCAGCTGATCTAGCGCCCTAAGAGAGATGTGGAACGCTCCAATCCAAACTCAGGGCCCAGATGCTGAATTTTGTGGCTGGCGACACAAACCATTTCCAAGCGCAAAATTTACCGTCTCGCCCAGGTTAACGCTGCAACAGAGACGCGACCGAATTTCCACCCCTAAGAAGTTTAGAATTCACAGAAAATGCTTACAGTGGAAAGTATATCGCTCTCTGCCATTGCATTCGGTGTTGCTGCTTTTAAAATTTCTACTATAATGAAATACTAGTGGTCCTTCATCATACTGCAAACTGCTTATGTGAACTTTAACATGATACGCAAGGTTTATGGTTTCCTTGCCGAAAGAGAAACCGTATTGTACATCCTCGGTGTAATATGTTCATTAAATAGCTGTCACTGCTAACTATAATTTGTTTATGGCCTTATATTGCACATTATGTGTGCTCGCTAATGAAGATGCATTGGGGAACAATGGAAATCTGAAATACACTGACCATATCTGGAAGGTTGTTCAGCAGCTGTAAGAGTGAGAATGGTTAATGCTTTAGGTGGCACCCTTTGTCATAAATGTGCAGCATTTTCTTTGTGGTAGAGGTGCTGGCAAATATCAGCATTTTTATTTTCAGTTCCATAGAGTCAGTGACAGTTGATGCAATCAGAAAAGGATCTGATTTACACCCCAAGTATTCCCAGGCCAAATGCGCGATGCTGATGTGACACAGGGCTGGATTTTAACGTTGAAGAGCGCCTGGGTTTAAGAGCGAGTGGGAGATTATGCTGAGAGGTTATTTTCTACACTTTGGAGGTTTCATTTATGGTTTGGAGCTCTGATCTGCACTTTGGAGCTCTGATCTATCAGGTCAGCATGGGTGCCGCTTATGCTGCCTCAGATTGTATGTCAGATAAGGGCCTAGGTGACCAGCAACAGCAGGAGCAGCAGTAGGAGCAGCACCAATCTGCTGCTCACAGATCTGCAGCTCCACAGGAGAGAGGGGAGCAACAGAGTGGTGAAGCTCGCAGGAGGCCATACCTGGTACAAAGGGTACACAGGTTCCTCGACATTTTTGAACACCAGTGCCTCAGGAAGCTCAACGTGTCGCGTGAGGTAGTGGCAGACATTTGCAGCCTGCTGGGACAAGCCCTGCTGCCAAATGGACCTAGTGATCATGCATTACCAGTGGTTGTAAAAGCCACCACAGTCCTCAATTGTTTTGCCTCTGGATCCTTCCATTTGCAAGATCTCACAGTCGGCAGCACACAAATGCATAAGACAGGTGACTGATGGTTTGTTCACCAGGGCAGGCAATTAAGTGAACTTCGCCTGTGATGACCCCAGTCAGAATGAGCAGACATTTGGGTTTGCGGCTCTGGCTGCCTTCCCACAGGTGCAGGGCATCATCGAATGCATACATGTGGAAATTTAGGCACCCCCACCCAGATCACCCAGGAGTGTCCGTCAACCACAAAGGCTTCCACTCCATCAATGTGCGGCTGGTGTGCATCCACAAAAAGATCTTTATGCAGGTGTGTGCAAGATTCCCAGGCAGCTGCCATGTTTCTTTTGTCCTGTGGCAGTCCATCCTCCCGGATCGCTTCGCACCTGGAAGCAGAGTTGGCTGCTCGAAGTCAAGGGATACCCACTTAAGACGTGGCTGATGCTGCCTCTCAGAAACACATGGAATGAGGTCCAGGAGCGATACCATATGATCACCAGATATGTCATCTAACAATCCATCGGCATGCTGAAGATGCGCTTCAGATGCCTCGAAAGATCTGTTGATGTCCTTCAGTACGCACCAGACAGGGTCTCCAGAATGTTCATAGTGCGCTGTGTGCTACACAACTTTGCACAGCAGCAAGGTTTGGACCTGCAGGAGGACCAAGGTGTACAGCACAGATGTTTTTCGGAGGAGAAGAAGGATGAGGATGAGGTTATGGAAGGTGATGGGGAAAATGCACCACCAGTGGCACACATTGCTGCCCGGGATGCCCTGATTATTGCGAGCATCACTTAGGTTCAACAATGCACCCATCTCACAACCACCTGCAAAAAACACGTTTTCACCCCGGCCCCTCCTCAATGCCACTAACACAAAGCAGTCCTGCAAACAACCAAGCATCTCTTTCACATGCCTCCATTGGTCGCCATCAATTCAATTCTGACCGTTCATCATCAAACAACTTAAAGGGTCACTTTCCAGCCAGCAACCAAGAGTGGGCCACACGGGGAAGTGGTGCAAAATAATAATATTTATGTGCATAAAATGAAGAGACAATACTTAACAGTACAAAACATGTAACACACTCATGTTAATACCCTTGCGCAACTACAAATCTTCACTCTTCCTATTGCTCCTGCAGAGTAGAGACAGGCTGCTCACATCCCTGCTCTGACTGCTGAGATGCTCTTGGCCGATGACCTCTGGGTTTATGACTCCGTGAGGGCCCCGCAAAGACTGTTCCACTTGCATCTGTGCAGGGGCATACTTGGCCATTGGGACAGAAGGCAGCATGTCGGGTACTGACTGGGGGTGAGTGGGGTCCAATTGGTGAGAAGTAGGAGCGCTTTGAGTGAAGTTCCCATTTCCATGTCCCCTTTCGGCATCATCCCTCTCATTGTCCAGCCACACATGGCTGCTACCACTGTGCTGCAGAACACTTTGGTGCAGATCAGTGGGGAAAAGCTAGGGTATAGTTCATCCTATTTAAGATGGCATCCATAGTGTGCAAGCTCTTGTTGGAGGCCGGCGTGCACTCATTCATAGCAGCATTTGATTCTCCCTGCAATTGGCCACTCTATTCATGGAAGACGACATCATTGAAAGGGGCTGCTAGGGCATCCCACTTATGCTTGAGGCAGACCCCTCCAATCTCCCTGAAAATGTGGACAGTGCACTTGGAACGACTGTCAGTACATTGGCCAATCTCTGCTGCTGCTCAATGATTATTCTCTTCATCGATGGCCAAGGGATACAGCACCTGTGTCCAGCTGAGCAGACCTTAGAGAGGGCTGCGCCCTCTGATGCAGATCTCCATTGCTGTCCCTGACTCTCCATCTGCTCTTGCTCACTTGTGAGGTGCAAGTCAACAGGTGAAAAACCAACTATCTCTCTGACCGGTCCCACCGAAGTGCGAATATCTGAGCTGATGCATGGTCTGCATATGTCCTGTGACAGTGCACCCTCAGAGGGATTGAGCTCCTCTGAGAAGTTGGTGGCAACCTCAACCAACTCCTACTGCATGTGTGAAGGAGGGACGCATGAGTACTATCAAGGGAAGAATGTTTGAAGTTATCATTCTGACTATGCCCATTTTTCACTTGCTGTTGACATCAAGTCAACATACTGAGTTTTGTATTCCATGTAGCCAGGTAGCTGGGAGGCCCCATCTCTGGCAGCCAGGCACGCTGAGACTCCACTGATCTCCAGCACTTCCTCTGTAGCTACTAGTTGCGAGATGGCTGGAGGTTCACCTCTGGTTCTCTGCCTCTCCTTCGATGCTCTCTTCTCCTGCAAATGAGGGGTAGCGGGAGGGGGGGGTCAGGGGGAGGGGAAAGAAGAAACCCTTGAGTGCAAGAAATGGCATGTTTTTTTTAATTTGTTCTTGGGATGTGGGCATCGCTGGCAAGACCAGCATTTATTGCCCATCACTAATTGCCCTTGAGAAGATGCTGATTTTGCCGTCCCCTTGAACCACTGCAGTCTTTGTGGCGAAGGTACTCCCATAGTGCTGTTAGGAATGGAGTTTCAGGATTTTGACTCAGCAGTGAGGTCGTGGGTTTAGGAGGTGCTGTGGAAGTAGCCTTGGCAAGTTGCTGCAGTGCATCTTGTAGATGGTACACACTGCAACCACAGTACTTTGGTGATGGAGGGAGTGAATGTTTAAGGTGGTGGATGGAGTGCCAATCACATGGGCTCTTTTGTCCTGGATGGTGTCGAACTTCTTGAGTTATGTTGGAGCTGCACTCATCCAGTCAAATGGAGAGTATTCCATCACACTCCTGACTTGTGCCTTGTCAATGGTGGAAAGGCTTTGGGGAGTCAGGAGGTGAGATACTCTCCACAGAATACACAGCCTCTGACCTGCGCTTGTGGCCACAGTATTTATGTGGCTGGTCCAGTTTAATTTTCTGGTAAATGGTGACCCCCAGGATGTTAATGGTGGGGGATTCGGCCATGGCAATGCCATTGAATGTGAAGGGGTGGTGGTTATACTCTCGCTTGTTGGACATAGGCACTTGTGTGGCCCAAATATTATGAAGACATAAAAGTGAAAAGTGAAAAGAAAATGGGTTGGTAACTTAGTAGAAAAATTGTATCCATAGGAGGTTAAGATCACTTCATTTTAAACTAATTTATTGGAATTATGAAATGAAAGGCTCCCCAGCTCTATAGTAAAATTCAGAAGCAGTCTATTATTATTGGGTAGCATAGTGGTTAATGCCGGGGCATTTAGAGACCCAGCTAAGAGAGCCCTATACAGCCAGCGCCTCACAGCTAATCTGGCATGCCTTGATGACTCTGAGATGCTGAATGCCTACAGTGCTTGGTCTGCTCTTCAGGCCTCTATAACCAGTGCCTGTGAAGAGACACTTGGTCACTCAACCAGAAAACATCAGGTTTGATGAAAATGATCAGGAGATCGAAGAACTAATAGATCGCAAGGGCAAAGCATTTCTGTGCCTCAAACAACAACCCAACTCGGGGGCTGCAAAACAACATTACAAACGGCTCAAGGCTCAGGTCGAACAAAAAACCCAGGACCTAAAGAACAGGTAGTGGATGGAGAAAGCACAGGAGATACAACAACTGGCTGACAGCTACAAATGCGAGGATTCTTCGGTGCATTCAAGGCTACCTATTGTCCAAACTCCCAAGGCCCCACCCCACTCCTGGCCAAGAATGGGGAAACACTCATCAAGGACACTGAGGTTGTCAGGGCCTGATGGAAGGAGAACTTTGAAGATCTCCTCAATCGAGACTCTATCTTTGACTCAAGTGTTCTCGACTCCATCCCACAGCATGCGACCAGCCACCAACTCAGTGAAACTCCAATGTTGCATGAGGTAGGCAAAGCCATAAAACAGCTCAAGAAAAACAAGGCTATGGTTGCGGATGGAATCCCTTCTGAGGCGCTAAAATATGTTGGAGAGGCGCTGTTGGCGTGGATACATGACCTCATCTCTCTCATCTGGAGGGAGGAGAGCATGCCGGGAGATCTGAGAGATGCGGTGATTGTGACCATTTTTTAAAAAGGAGACAAGTCCGACTGCGGCAACTACAGGGGAATCTCCCTGCTATCAGCCACTGGGAAAGATGTCGCTAGAGTTCTCCTCAATCATCTTCTCCCTGTGGCCAAGGAGCTCCTCCCGGAATCACAATACGGATTTCGTCCCCTACGGGGCACAACAGACATGTTCTTTGCAGCGCGATAGTTGCAGGAAAAATGCAGGGAGCAGCGCCAGCCCTTATACATGGTCTTTTTCAATCTTACAAAGGCCTTTGACACGGTCAACCGTGAAGGTCAATGGAACGTCCTCCTCCGTTTCGGATGCCTGACAAACATTTGTCAACATACTTCACCTGCTTCACGATGACATGCAAGCCGTGATCCTTACCAACGGATCCATTGCTGACCCAATCTATGTCCGGACCGGGGTCAAATAGGACTGCATCATCGCTCCAACCCTCTTCTAAATCTTCCTCGCCGCCATGCTCCACCTCAAAATCAACAAACTCCCCGCTGGAGTGGAACTAAACTACAGAACCAGTGGGAAGCTGTTTAACCTACGCCGCCTCCAGGCCAGGTCCAAGATCACCCCAACCTCTGTCGTTGAGCTGCAGTATGCGGACGATGCCTGCGTCTGCGCACATTCAGAGGCTGAACTCCAGGATATAGTCAATGCATTCACGGAGACACATGAAAGCATGGGCCTTACGCTTAACATCCGTAAGAAAAAGGTCCTCCACCAGCCTGTCACCGCCGCACAGCACTGCCCTCCAATCATCAAGATCCACGGCGCAGCCCTGGACAACGTGGACCATTTCCCATATCTCGAGAGCCTCTTATCAACAAAGGCAGACATTGATGCGGAGATTCAGCATCACCTCCAGTGCGCCAGTGCAGCCTTCGGCCATCTGAGAAAAAGGGTGTTTGAAGACCAGGCCCTCAAATCTACCACCAAGCTCATGGTCTGCAGGGCTGTAGTAATACCCGCCTTCCTGTATGGATCTGAGGCATGGACGATGTATGGAAGGCACCGCAAGTCGCTGGAGATATATTGCCAACGATGTCTCCGCAAGATCCTGCAAAACCCCTGGGAGGACAGGCGCACCAACATCAGTGTCCTCGACCAGGCTAACATCCCCAGTATTGAAGCACAGACCACACTCAATCAGCTTCGCTGGGCAGGCCACATAGTTCGCATGCCAGATACAAGACTCCCTAAGCAAATGCTTTATGCGGAGCTCCTTCATGGTAAATGAGCCAAAGGAGGACAGCGGAAACGTTATAAGGACACCCTCAAAGTCTCCCTGGTAAAGTGCGACATCATCACTGACACCCGGGAGACCCTGGCCAAAGACCGCCCGAGGTAGAGAAAGTACATCCGGGAGGGCATTGAGCTCTTCGAGTCAACGCAAAGAGCATGAAGAGGCCAAGCGCAGGCAGCGGAAGGAGCGCACGGCAAACTAGCCCCACCGACCACTTCCATCGACGAATGTCTATCCCACCTGTGACAGGGTCTATGGCTCTCGTATCAGACTGTTCAGCCACCAAAGGACTCACTTTGGGAGTGGAAGCAAGTATTCCTCGATTCCGAGGGACTGCCTATGATGATGATGGGTGGTTATGTTACTGAACTAGTAATCCAGCGGCCTGGACTAATGATCCAGAGATATGCATTCAAATCCCACCATGGCAGCTGGCAAATTTAAATGCAATGAATTAGTTAATTATAAAGCTAGTATCAGTAATGATGACCATGAAACTACTGGATTGCTAGTATCAGTAATGTTTACTTAAACTACTGTAAAAACCCATCTGGTTCACTAACGTCCTTTAGGGAAGGAAAGCTACTGTCCTTACCTGGTCTGGCCTATATGCGACTCCAGACCCACAGCAATGTGGTTGACTCTTAATGATCCAGAGATATGCATGCAGAGATATGCCTGAAATGGTGTATCAAGCCATTCAGTTGTATTCATGAAGGCGGCTCACCACCACCTTCCCAAGGGGATGTGTGATAAATGCTTGCCTTGCTGGCGAGGTCCTCATCATGTGAATAAAAAAAAATAGACTGGATTACTCAGAACATCATTTATCTTTGCTTACTGTCATCTATTACTTCTTTTTCTTAGGCGGTCCCTCGTATCGAGGATGATTTGCTTCCACACCAAAAAGGGATGAGTTCACAGATGTTTCGATGAAGGACCTGACATTCTAGGTCCCGAACTACATATTGAAGGGTAGAAGATGCCTGTGCATGTATTTTTTTTAAACGTGTGGTGACCGTTGCACACCAGCCACCACACGGGCTTGACAGAGCTAGGTCTTGTTCCAGTGGCAAGGATTAACCAAGATGACTGGAGATCAGCTCTGCTGCACGGACCTAGTGCGCACACATATTACAGTGTGGGCTGGCCCGTGCTGTACCTGGGCCCTCGCTGCATGTGGCCCTGATCATGTCACTCTACAATCTCTCACCGCTCCTTTGCCTCGACCTCACCACTCCTCTGCTGCTTGCCACCTCTCCTGCTGTACCTGCCCACGCTCTAATCAGCCACCTTGATTTTGGTGATGTCCAATCCAGTTGCCCTTCTCCTGCACCAGCTCACGCTGCACCCTGAAGTGGCCTCCATGCTGCTCCTGGGCCGCCACACCTCTGCTCCTTTTATGGCCCCGACCTGCGGCTGGTGGTTTATCGCAGGTCGGGGCCTCCATGCTGCGACACCTATGAACAGTTTGTGTAGTAGATGTTTTAAAAAAAGATTTATAACTTACTTTACTTTATTAATCAGTGGGAAAGCACATTTCCCCAAAACATTTACAGGTGACTTGAACTTCAGTAAGTCTTTATTACTTTACATCATTCATTGTTTCTTGCCTTTAGTTACCATGGATGTTTCTGAACTGCTCCTGTAATCCATATTCATTATCCAAACTTCCTGTCTCCTGTTTTAAAGACCCCAGGTTTTGAAATAATTGAACGCAGGGTACTAAGAAACATCTGAGAGTCGTTAATGTAATTGGACTTCCACTCCCAGTGAAAATAGGCTTTAATATTGCATTTTATTGTGTGTGATAAGACAACCACATTTCACTTCAGATAAGGGACTGCTTGTTGCAAGTGTACGTGCAATGAATAGATATTACAGTTCAGTCAAAATATTCTTGAAATGAGAACACTTGTACACATGGGACCAAAAGCTCATGACTGATCTAATTCATACACATGTATGAATCGTATAATTAGTGACACAGGAAAACAATCACAAGTGTTGGAAAGCTGAAATAAAAATGAGAAATGCTGGAAGCACAGCACATCAGTCAAAGTCAGCACGATAAAAGACAGCTTTATGTTCCTAATAGAGCCTTCCAACAGAGTGGAGTAAGTTGAAGGGTCCCACTTAAAACATTATCCCATCTTTCCTTTCAGATTCTAGCTAGCCTGCTTGCTGTGGATTTGCAGCAGTATCTGCTTTTATTTTATTTTAGTGTGCACTGTCACTACATTCGGACTCCCAGAGTGCATGTATGGTATGAGCTGGGCAAATTGTATCCCACACCATAGGAGTTCAGTTATTGCTAATAGCAGGTAAGCCTGTGCAAGCGAAGAGGAGTTTAGTATGTGGCAGCAGAACGGGCTGCTCTCATAGAAAGAAGGAAGACATAGGCCTAGAAATTGGGAACCGCCCAGTTTGTGGGTGGCAACACTCGTGAAGCAGGAGACTTTGCTCTAGATGCAGAATTCTGGGGCGGGAGCCGGGTGCACGGTTCAGCAGCACTACACACTGGGCTGCTGCATACGAGGGGCTCGTCCCTGAATCAAATGGAAGGACCCAAGCTGCATATTCTGCATATTGGGAAGCCACCTACCTGGACCACCGAGGAGCGGGGGAGCTGCACGATTAGCCAGTACTCAGAGTGTCGCGGCACCGACCCTGTGTCCAAAGTGGCACCGGAGTGGGAGGCAAAACTGGAGGTTTTTTTCAGCCGGCCACCTCCGCTTTAAATTTCATCCCGGTAGCGGCCGTCTGCCGGGTACGCATCCCCTGAAGCAGACACTTATCACCCGGTGCAACTTCAGGGGACGAAAGCCAGTTAAGGTGTTGGGGCACAAACGGGGCGCTGTGCGTGGCGATTATGTCGCAATCTCTGGGCGCAGGAGATCGGGGCACAACACCGTAGCGCCGCCGCTAAACTCTAGCCGGGAAGAGCAAATGCATCCAATTTCTCCCCCATACTTTATAAGTACTTGTCTGGGATCGTGAATGAGTGCAGCAGTAATAATAACAACAACAGCAACTAATACAAATAGTTTAGGTCTCAAATCCGTATTTAATGCTTGCATTTTTAGTGCACCACTTAGCCTCAGGCTGAGCAGCAGATGTAAATTTGGAAGTAGCTAAAAGTGACACAAGTTAAGCAGTTTGTTGGTCACGTGGCCTAATTTGGATTAATTTGCTAATTTTTAATATCAGGCCAAAGACTTGAGTGTAGCCCTTAAAAGACCAACCCTTCAACGGCAACTCCATCGGTGGCGGGGTCAGCAAGGGCATATGCCCTAGCTATAGCTAACAGCAATAGCGACTCCTACTGCTCCTGCTGCCCCATCACCTTTCATTATAATAACAAAAAAACATGGGTTTGTACATCCCTTTAAAACCAGATGCTAGTATGCATATGTAATGCTCCCCTCAGTATGTCTGTGTGATTTCCCCATTGCACGGACAAGAGAACATTTTGTTTCACTGCCAGTTACCATAACTTGCTTTCTTGGCAACAGGTGGGTAGGCAGCTACTGTGTATGGCCATAGCCAAAGCAGCAAATGTGCAGGCTTTTTTTGTTTAAAAATAAAATTAATATGTCTGTCAGTGTACTGAGAGAGAAGTTGAACCCTTGGTGATTTAGTGGAAGATCTGCCTGTGTTGCCTGGGTAAAGCGTCAGGTCGCTCAGCCTGTGAGCAAGCGGTGGAGGGCGGGGCGGGGCGGAGGGGCGGTCACAGGGGGAGGAAAAGAATTTCTGCATCTGAATATGCTTTCATAGGGCTCAATTTTGGCCAGGAGTTGCTCCGTTTTTTTTGGAGTAACTTGGTTTTTCTGGTGTAACTTAAAAATCACCATTTTCTCAAATCAATTTGCACCAGCGGAACTGAGTTAGTTACGATTTTTTTAGGATAGTATTTTTTCTCAAAAGGGAGCGTTACCAGCCACCGACGCCAGTTCTGCCCATTTAGGCAACTTTGGCCAGCTAATAATTAGTCCATTTATACTTAGGCCAGCGTATGTGGCCACTTCAGAAAACCATTGCAGAGAGTTAAAGAAATCGACGCAGGTAGGTACATCGGAGGCCATTTGGCCTGGATAGGGGCGGGAAACGGAGAGGACCTTCACCTAAACCACCTAGCCTTACAAACCACCAAACCTTGCAAACAAAAAGTACTAAGAATTCAATAAGAAATTAAATATTGAAGTATGTCCTACCTTCATCTTCAAACTCAGCCCGGGAGACCACTTGGCCTGGACTAGGGGCGGGCAGGAGAACTGATAGTGCTCCTGCCTGCCGGTGATTTCTATCAATTCTCCTGCCCGCCCCTAGCCCAACAAAGGAGGCAGAATAAATGCAGAGAACTTTATCTAAAGGAGCCCAGCAACACAGAAAGGAAGAACATCACCACGCTCTGAAACTGACGGAGAGGTCTACTGTTGTTGCAGACTCTCAGCGCCGAAAAACGGGCTCGGCCAAAATTGAGGCCATAGTTCCTAGGGACCTGGCGATAGGATTGCATTTGTATTCCCAAGAGGTCTGGAATGGTTTGTAAACTGACCTTGAGAATTGATTTTCAGTGGTTTTGTGAATATGTGAATTCTATAGACTCCACAATAGCAGTTGGATCCTGGGAAGTGCAAGTGCCTATATGCTGCTTTGGGCTCAATTCTAGCCATCATAACTGTGGGCAGATTGCATACATATCAATTACATCATCAACAATAACAACAACTTGCATTTTTAAAGCGCCTTTAACATAGTAAAACATCCCGAGGTGCTTCACAGGAGCGTTATCAAATAAAATTTGAAACCGAGTCACATCACAAAGAAAGAAAGACTTAGGTTTATATAGCGACTTTCATGACCACCGGACGTTTCAAATCGCATTACATTCAATAAAGTACTTTTGGAGTGTTGTAATGTGGAAACGCGGCAGCAAATTTGCACACAAGCAAGCTCCCACAAACAGCAATGTGATCCTGACCAGATAATCTGATTTTTTTGTTATATTGATTAAGGGATAAATGTTGGCAGCTATTAGGATAGGCTTTGTCATAGAAGTAGGTTTTAAGAAGCATCTTAAAGGAGGAGAGAGAGGTGGAGAAGTTTAAGGAGGGATTTCCAGAGCTTAGGGCCCTGGCAGCTGAAGGCACGGCCGCTAATGTGAGGAGATATAAATCCTGGACAAGCAAGAGGCCAGAATTGGGGAAGTGCAGAGATCTCGGGGGGCTGTAGCAGTAGAGAAGGTTAGAAAGATAGGGAGGGGTGAAGCCATGGAGGGATTTAAAAACGGGGATGATAATTTTAAAATTGAGGCATTGCCAGACCGGGAGTCAATGTAGGTCAGCGAGCACAGGGGTGATGGGTGAACGGGACTTGGTGTGAGTTAGGACATGGGCAGCTGGGTTTTGGTTGAGCTCAAGATTAAGGAGGGTGGAAGTTGGAGTGAGTTAGATTTATATTTATTTTGCAAAGGTTTCCTACTCAATTTGTGAATTGATTAGACTCTTGGAATGTTACAGTACAGAAGAGGAGATTTGGTCAATTTAGCTCCTTTTAGCTCCATTTGACGCCATATCTTTTTTACATTTTTCTTTTTCAAATATGAATCCATTTCCCTTGCCCAGTGTCCTGGCCAAAATTTATCTCTCAACCAACACCTAAATCAGATGATCTGGTCATTTATTTCATTGTTCTTTTAGCGTGGCAGCTATGGCTCAGTGGGTAGCACTCTCACTTCTAAGTCAGAAGGTTGTGGGTTTGTGTCCCACTCCAAGGATTTGAACATATAAATCTAGGCTGACACTCCAGTGCAGTGTTGAGGGAGTGCTGCATTGTCAGAGGTACCGTCTTTTGGATGAGATTTTAAACCAAGGTCCTCAACCAACATAAAAAATACAGGTTATCTGGTCATTATCACCTTGCTGTTTGTAGGAGCTTGCTGTGAGCAAGTTGGCTGCTGTTTTTCCCACATTACAACCATGACTACACTGCAAAAGTACTTTATTGACTGTAAAGCAATTTGAGACTTCCTATGGTTGTGAAAAGCACTATATAAATGTAAATCTTTCTTTCTTTGTTTGATTATCTGGTCATTTTCACATTGCTGTTTGTGGGAAATTGCTGTGTGCAAATTGGCTGCCGCATTTCCCATATTACAACTGAACTACACTTCAAAAGTACTGAATTGGCTGTGAAGCACTTTGGGATATCCTGAGGTTGTGAAAGGTGCTGCATAAATGCTAATCTTTCTTTTTTAAATGGTTTAGAGATTCTGCTTCCATGAATGTTTCTGGGAGGGTATTCCATGAATAAAAATTCTCCTCTAACATCACCCTTTTGTTTTTTTTATAATCATCTTAAATTTGTGCCCTTGAATTAACATCTCACCAACTAATGTTGCCCAATTTACTATATCAGAAACTCTCATAAGTTAGAAAGCCTCAATAAGATCCCTTAACTTTCTAATGAAAACAACCGCCTTTCCTTAGTGCCTCCTCATAACTAAAGCCACCTATTCCCTGGTATCACCTTAGTGAATCTCGTCTGCATCCTTGACATCCTTCCGAATGAAATGTGCCCGAAAGTGAACAAAGTTTTCCAACTGCAGCCTAAACAATGATTTGCATAGTTTTAGTATTATCTTTTTGCTTTTGTACTCTATGCCAACTTTTGGTTGTATATATGGAATTCGGAAGTCAGTCAACACAGGAGGCATATTAAGAAGATGGAAGCCCATAGAATTAAGGGGAAAGTGGAGGTATGGATACAAAATTGGCTCAGTGACAGGAAGCAAACAGTGGTGGGAGGTGCTTTACATAAGAACAGGAGTAGGCCATTGAAGCAGGTGCAAAATTCACAAGAAACCCCCCGTGTGTTTGGGCTCATTCGAAAGGAAATTTAATTTGGGACTACCGAAAAGTTTGGAATTCTGAAGTGCTTATGGAAGAAACTATGAACTTTAATAGAATTTTTGGATTTTAAAAGACAGACTCAAGGCTGTGGGCGGACCTACGGAATTGGCAGGAGACAGTCTAATTAAGTGAAGCTACCTGGGTGTGAGGACTAAGTTAACCTGTCTGAAGGGATGATGAGTATTCGAAAATCCTTCTCCCACAAGAGACATTAGCATCACAAAATCACCCAGAGGTAGCTACCCATCAACATGGATCTGGACAACCATTTCAGCATATACATCACAAAGGGGCCCAATCCAGCCTGCATGTAAAAGACTAAGCACAAAAGGACATTTCAATTACCAAACTAATATTTCCATCAGGAAACAGTTTTCGAACATCAACTCACCCAAAACATATCAACTTTTAATGATCCCACCAAAATATTACAAAGAAGAACCAAGCCCGCCAAAATTATACAAAGGATTCTGAACAGATTTGGCGCCAAGATTAGAAACTGAAATCGTGTAACTAGCCCCTGTTTTCAACAGAGGTTAGGTTGCTAGGTAGCTACAAGGCTGCTACTACCTCAGATGACACTTTGATTGACAGAATAGTACGACACTACGCTGTGTCATCAAGACAAGGAGAGAAACCAACGCGTCAGTTATAAACTAACTTCACCAGCCTCGAAGTCCTGAAGTCCTGAAGGAAGGAAGATCACCACCATCGCGGTCGTGACTGACCACAGTCAACGTGTTATCAATGGAAAAACAACTGCGATCGACCGTTAACTGTCAAAAGGATTGGTAAGCATAGTCCCTGCATGCCCTGGAGTCCAACCTAGCTAGAATTAGGTATTGGGAGGTGGGAGGTATAATTTTACTGTAACCCATAGAAACATAGAAAATAGGTGCAGGAGTAGGCCATTCGGCCCTTCGAGCCTGCACCGCCATTCAATGAGTTCATGGCTGAACATGCAACTTCAGTACCCCATTCCTGCTTTCTCGCCATACCCCTTGATTCCCCTAGTAGTAAGGACTACATCTAACTCCTTTTTGAATATATTTAGTGAATTGGCCTCAACAACTTTCTGTGTAGTGTATGGTTCTTTTTGAGAGTGATTTTAAGTTTGACTTTGTACCTTTCCTTGTATTGTCCTTTATTAGAGTGATTGTAAGTTTGGCCATGTATTTTCTTACTAGAGTAATAGGCCTGTATTACTTTGACTAATAAAAACAAAGTTCTTTTGCATCAAACCAGTGTCCTCTGCACTTTTGTCACAACCCCCAAATAAATCCAGAGTACAGAACTCAAGGGAGTGGGAGCTATTCGAACCGTTCAAGTTGGTCGGAAGGGAACCTGACCCCCTCATAGAGACCACCCCCTTATACCATCTGGTCCCGCGAACTTTCTCCGCCATTCAATAAGATCAAGGCTGATCTGATCCTGGCCTCAACTCCACTTCCCTGCCCGCTCCCCATAACCCTTGACTCCTTATCATTCAAATATCTGCCTTCTCCACCTTAAATATATTCAATGACCCAGCTTTCACAGCTCTCTGGGGTAGAGAATTCCAAAGATTCACGGCCCTCTGAGAGAAGACATTCTTCCTCATTTCAGTTTTAAATGGGCAGCCCCTTATTCTGAGACTATGCACCTGAGTTATAGATTCCCCATGAGAGAAAACATCCTCTTTGCATCTACCCTGTCAAGCCCTCTCAGAATCCTATATGTTTCAATAAGATCACTTCTCACTCTAGTAAGTATAGGCCCAACCTGCTCAACCTTTCTTCATAAGGCAGAGTTTAGGGAACTAGGAGAGAGATTAAAAAGCAGGACCTCAAAGGACAAAGGACCTCCGGATTACTCCCAGTGCCACTAGCTAATGAGTACAGAAATAGGAGAATAGAGTAGATGAATACGTGGCTGGAGAGATGGTGCAGGCGGGAGGGCTTTAGTATCCTGAGGCATTGGGACCGCTTCTGGGGGAGGTGGGACCTGTACAAGCCAGACGGGTTGCACTTCAACAGAGCCAGGGCCAATATCCTCATGGGTGGGTGGGTGGGTGGGGGGGGGGGGGCGGGGGAAGAGGTTACTAGTGCTGTTGGCGAGTGTTTAAACTAGCTTAAAGGGGATGGGAACCTGAAAATTGATTCAGTAGGGAGGGGAGTAAAGCTGGAATTAGAAAGCAAAAATAAAGAAAGTGAGTTTGAAGGAGAGAGGAAATGAGTAGGAAAAAAGGATAAAAAAACAAATTTAAAGGCACTTTGTTTAAATGCATGTAGCATTTTAACAAAATTGATGAATTGATAGCACAAATTGTGTCAAATGGGTAAGATCTGATAGCCATTACAGAGACGTGGTTGCAAGGTGACCAGGACTGGAAATTAAATATTCAGGGGTATTTGACAATCTGGAAGGAAAGACAGAAAGGAAAAGGAGATCTATTGATAAAGGATGGAATCACTGCAATAGTGAGAAATGATATTGACGCAAATGATCAGGATGTTGAAACAGTTTGGGTGGAGATAAAGAATAATAAAGGGAAAAAAGTCACTGGTGGGCGTATTTGGACTTCCAGAAGGCATTTGACAAGATGCCACATAAAAGGTGACTGCACAAGATAAAAGTTCACGGGGTTGGGGTAATATATTAGCATGGCTAGAGGATTGGCTAACAAACAGAAAACAGAGAGTCGGGATAAATGGTTCGTTCTCAGGTTGGCAATCAGTAACCAGTGGGGTGCCGCAGGGATCAGTGCTAGGACCCCAACTATTTATAATCTATATTGGAAGAAGAGACTGAGTGTAACATAGCCAAGTTTGCTGATGATACAAAGATGGGAGGAAAAGCAATGTGTGAGGAGGACACAAAAAATCTGCAAAAGGACATAGACAGGCTAAGTGAGTGGGCAAAAATTTGGCAAATGGAGTAAAATGTTGGAAAGTGTGAGGTCATGCACTTTGGCAGAAAGAATCAAACAGCAAGTTATTATTTAAATGGAGAAAGATTGCACAGTGCTGCAGTACAGCGGGATCTGGGGGTACTTGTGCATGAAACACAAAAGGTTAGTATGCAGGTACAGCAAGTGGTCAGGAAGGCCAATGGAATCTTGGCTTTTATTGCAAAGGGGATGGAGTATAAAAGCAGGGAAGTCTTGCTACAGCTGTACAGGGTATTGGTGAGGCCACACCTGGAATTTCTCTCCATTTAAATTATAATTTGCTTTTCTATTTTTTCTGGCAAAGTGGATAACCTCACATTTTCCCACATTATACTCCATCTGCCAAATTTTTGCCCACTCACTTTATTCACTTTGCCTATATATATATATATACCTTGCAGCTATGTAGCCACCATGGGCCCTTTCCTGTGATCTGGAGGGGGGGTGTGGGCAAGGTTGCATAGTCAGCCTTATTGTCTGGCCCGAGGTCAGCATCCAGCCCCTCGTCCTCCTCTTCCTCTCTCTCCTGAGGTGGACCATCAGTCCCTTCTGGCAATTCTTGTCCCCTCTAGACAGCCAGGTTGTGCAGCATGGAGCACACGACCATGGATTGAGCTACTTGCTCAGGGTTGTATTGTAGCTCCCCTCCTGAGTGCTCCAGGCATCTAATGTGCTGCTTAAACACACTAATTGTTTTCTGGAGCACATTGTGTGTGGCTCTGTGGCTCTCGTATCACTTCTCAGCCTCGGTGTGGGTGTCATGCAGGGGGGTCATCAGCCAGGTGGCTAGGCCATATCAGTTGTTACCAAGCATCCAGCTTGTGGCTGACTCTTAAACATGTCGGAGACAGTGCTCTGACGCAGGATGTGAATCTCATCGAAGCTGCCCGGACATTTGGCATTCACTGCCAATATTATCTGGTTGTGGTCGACAACCAGTTGGACCTTCAGGGAGTGAAATTCTTTTCTGTTGCGAAAAAGCTCTGGGTCCTGAGAAGGTACCCACATGGCGATGTGAGTACACTGTATTGCTCACTGCACCTTTGGTAACTTAGCAATGCGGTAGAATGCTCCAGTCCTGTTAGTCTGAGCCTCCGTAGTCATGGGGAAGCTGATAAAGTCTATCCTACGCGCGTACAGGGCCTCCGTGAACTGTCTAATGCAGCCATGTGTGGCATGGTGAGACAGAGGGGAAATATCGACTGCAGAGGCCCGAAAGGTACCGGTCGCATAGAACGACAGTACCACCATGACCTTGACCTCGATGGACAGTGATGTCCTGAAGGTGATGGCAGGTTGCAGATCTGCCCTGATGAGCTGGGATATTTCAGTGATCACCACTTTGTGGAAGCGCATCGCCGAAGGCAGGTGTTCTCGGACATGTCGATGTAAGACCTCTTCTCCCTGTAAGTGTGGGGTGTGTATGGTCTAGACCTCCTCCTCAGTCTGGCAAATCTTAGATTGGGCACATAATGGTGTGAATTAGACTTTGTGCCATTTGCACTCTGCAGCATCAGCATATTAATCGATGCAGGCTGAGAAATGGCTTGCCCCATTCCAATAAAAGTATAATGCTGATTGTTCAGAAGCAATAATTTCAACACTAAAAGACACCTGTGGTAAAACCCAATCATCCACAGTCTAATAAGATGTCTGTTCAAATGGTCACTTCACCTGAGAAGAACTCCAGATTTAATCCAAACTCCCCCGAAGTTGAAGCAGCCTTTTCAATGAAGCCACCTGTGATTTGGAAAATAGCGTCCACACCACTGTGATTAGTTAAGAACAGTTCCACTTTCTCAGATCGGTATTTTGGGCTAATGATATTGTGGGCAAGATGTGTGCGAGGTGCTGTGATAGAGAATTCAAACAGGCTGCATTTAGACAGACTGTGAAAATTCACAGACCCCCAAGTCAAGGCTGCTACATGCAGTTTAGCATGTTGCATTAAGTCATCAATCAACTTGACATTTTAGGACCCTTGGGTAGCGAGCCAATTAAAAGGTTAAAAGACTATTAATTGAGCCAATAAGGTCAAAGAAGGCGAGTTCTTTTCTGTAAATTGATCCAGGTATAAGTACAGCCATTTTGACCATGTGGTCTCAGAAGGACAAAGACCTGGCTTAAAGCCAAGAACTTTTTACTGCTGTCTGCCAAAAATAAAGCAGTTAAAACTACAATCGGAGTTCGTATTTCATTGGAAATTAAGAGATCTAACAATTTTAGCGACACGAACACGATCGCTGAGGAAAGAAACTGAATTTTGGACATCGGACCTACATACTGAGGTAAGGACACCTCTTTTAAAAAAGTCCTCGGTCAAAAGTCTAAATTCGCCTCTCCTTCTACACGATTCCGAAAGCCTCCAGTTTGCGAACCCTCCAGTTGGTAGTCGGCTCGAGGTCCCATAGATGTCTAAACTTCGGCGGTGTGTTAGTTAATTAATCACCGACCTACTGATCGGCTAGAAAGCCTATGACTCGAGACCCCAGTAAATAAATCAATATTATGGCAGCAGGAGATAAGAGCAAAGAATTGCCTACAACTGTTAAAGGTGGACAAGCACCACCTGAAGTTTCGCGAGATTTAATTCTCGAACAGTTGAAAGAATACATAGAGCAACAACTCAACTTATCTAAAACCTGTATTAAGATCGAACAAAAGTACAGGACCTCCAAAAGACAATGGTCCTTGGATGAGATTAAAAGGGTCTGGGGAAAAACGACCCGTATGAAAAGTAAAGAGCGAACTAGATGGTCCCGAGCGGTTATGGGCCAGATTCGAAAGCGGAATGAAATTATAATGCGTTCCCAACATGATCGAGAACTGACCAGTACAAAGAATCAATTGCAAGCTGTTTGTGCGCAGCTGCGACAGAAAAAGCTTGAACTTGAAAAGCTGGAAGCGGAAGTTAAAGATCTTAAAGGTGAAATTAAAGAATGGAAAAAATCATTAGGTCAAGAGACAGTAATAGGAAAAGGAAAATGTATTGATCAATTCCCAGGATACCCATGTTTGGATAAATTAAAAGCGCAAACCCGAAGACACGACCGAGGAATAGATACGAATTCTGAATCCTCCGACGATACAGTGTCGGAGGATGAAGAATTAGGGGTGCGCTTTGCCCCGTTTAAAAAAAGACGAGTTGTAGTCAAATCAGAAGAGACTGCGGATGAGGGCGGAACCAAAAAAACAAAGAGAAGGGTGTACGAAAAATACTGAGTTCATGATCCGGCAGACCCAGAGAAAATTGATAAATGGTCCAAGGAATTGCCCAATCCAAAGAAAGGGGGAGTAAAAACGTGGGACCAATTGGACCGCTAAAGAAATATATATCAACTTCATCCCTGGGACGGAGTGCAAATTTTGACCATAATGGTGCCAAAAACACAGGAAAGAAAATTGCACGACAAGGTAGAAGAAGCTTTGGGGCAGGATGAGCAAGATTTAGATGCAGGATGGGAGGCGATTAAACACTGGCTGCAAGCCTTCAGTCCAGCTAAGACAGACTGGGGAAAAATTGCAGCCTGCCAACAGAAAGGAACAGAGGAGGTCGTGGAGTATGACGAGCGGTTTAGATGCACGTGGCTAGAACATTCGAGTATGAATAATATGGATGAGGAAATGGATGAACAAGTGTTTGGACCCCTGAAAGCAGCTTTCGTGGCAGGTCTAAAGCCAGAACTGTCCAAAATGCTTAAGGTAGTGTTACCGGACTGGGAAGGTACAGGAACTACCATTGCAGCATTGGTGGATCGATGTAACCAATTAGATCGGGATATGGGAGCTAAAGTCCGAGCTGTACAGGCTATGGGATGGAAATCCCAGGATTCCGATAAACAGTCATTTGGAAAATTACCCGGAAAATGTCATTATTGTGGGAAAGAAGGTCACTGGGCCAAGACGTGCAGGGCAAAACAGAAAGGTCGTGGCTGGGGAAGAGGACGCAGCCAGGGATACAATTCAGCCAACAAGCCAGGCTTGTCACAAGATAGCGACCTCAATAGAAGCATTTAAGCGACTGACAATACAACAACAGAAGGAGTTACTTGGGATAGCAAAAAACTATTAGAGCCCATCCTGGCCCCCCTCCTCGCACTAATACAACAAAGGGGAGATGGGCTATATATAACTGAGAGGGTGGGCGATAAGGATGTGGACTGTCTTTTAGACACGGGCGGAATTAACATGCTTACCCCTACAATATGGAGACTTTTTGCCGTTGGATGGTAGGGCACGTACAGCCTATGGAGTTGGGGGCCATAAAATGGAAATTAAAAGGACAACACCGGTACTTATAGGGCTAGGTCCACATGAACTAACCACGCCGGTCTGGATAGGCCCAGTAGATCAACCTCTTTTGGGAATGGACGTTCTAATCCAAGTAGATTCATCGTTGCATTTTGAGGATGGTCGGGTGACATGGTCAATTAGAACTTTGAAGAAAGAAGAATTGAAGGAACACCCGATATGGACTAAAGATAAGAACGATTGTGGTCTACTCCAGATGGAGCCTGCGTCATTTACAGGGACCAAGCCTCCATGCACTAAACAGCATCCCATCAGTCCAACTGCCATCGCAGGAATTTAACCGGTTATTCAGCAATTGGAGAAACAAGGGGTGCTTATTAAAACGCATAGCTCCTCCAATAGCCCGTGTGGCCGGTACAGAAATCTAATGAGACTTGGCATTTGACTGTCGATTATAGGAAAGCTAACCAGTGTATTGATCAAAAAGCTCCTTTGGTCGCAGATCCCTCCACCATTTTTAATGCCCTCAAACCGGAACATAAATAAATATTTCTCGATTATAGATATGGCCAACGGATTTTGGTCGGTGCCTCTGGCACCGGAGGTTCGACAGTGGTTTGCTTTCACGGTCCAAGGACAACAGTATACTTGGACCCGGTTACTGCAGGGTTTCCACAACAACCCGACAATATTCCACATGGCTTCACAAAGCCATTTGCGAGAATTACCTCCACTGTCATCCACAGTCATCCAATATGTAGACGATATCCTGCGAGCTTCAAACAAGGAAGAACAGCATGAACAAGATTTACGAGCTTTGCTGGATCACCTTCGGCTAAAGCCAGCATCGACAAAGCACAAATATCCCAAGAAGAGGTTGTATACCTGGGACAAAAGATTTCACAAGGTAAGAGACAACTTACCCAGGATAGAACTGCAGCCATTCGGGCTGCAAAAAAACTCACCACTATTCAGGAACTGAGGTCTTTTTTGGGATTGTGTAACTTTAACAGAAATTGGATTGACTCCTTCACACAGCTTGCTCAGCCATTGAATGATATTTTAAAGGGGAAACGTGCCTCTAAAGAAGCCATCACCCTCACTAAAGAACAGCAAGAGGCCTTCCTGAGTTTGAAAAAGGCTTTGTGTTCGACACCAGTTCTGAGAATCCCTGACAGTGGTAAGCCATTTACCCTGTTTGTCCATGAGTAGGAAGGATATATGACAGCTATATTGACACAAGAACATGGGGATCGGCAAAGACCTATTGGCTATTATTTGGCAAAACTGGATGCGGTAGCCCTCGGATGGGGAAGTTGCCTAAGAGCTATGGAAGCTACATGTCGAACGCTAATGACCACTGCGGGTCTAGTCCTCGACCAAAAGCTGATTGTCAAGTGTCCCCACACCGTACATGCTTTGCTGTCTATGAATAGAATGTCTCAGGTGACGGCAGCTAGATGGACCCGCTGGACAGCAGTTTTGGAAGCTCCTAATCTCCATATCGTCCGGGCCAGCTCGGTTAATCCCGCAACTATGCTCCCGATGTCAGAATCGAGGGAGCAAGAGAGGGGAGAATATGAAGAGCATGACTGCGTGGAGATTTTAAAAGAAACTGAAGAAGCAGCCTGAGCAGCAGAGGAGCCTCTGCACAACCCAGACCTCATCCTGTTTACAGATGGTTCCTCCTTTGTTGACAATGGTACCAGAAAAGCAGGATGGGCAGTTACAACCTTATATGAGGTCGTGGCAAAAGGATGTTTACCCTCAGGAACGTCAGCACAACAGGCCGAGTTACGGGCCCTGTCAGAAGCATGTCGAATAGCAGAAGGACAGACAGCTAATGTCTACACAGATTCGCGTTATGCTTTTGGAGTCGCTCACGACTTTGGTCTGTTATGGCGGAAAAGAGGATTCCTCACTGCTGCTGGTACACCTATCCGAAATGGAAAAGAAGTCCGAGACTTACTGGAGGCTATACAATTACCTCAGGAAGTGTCCATCCTGAAGTGTAAGGCCCATACCAAGGAAAATACCACAGAAGCAAAGGGAAATGCCCTAGCCGACCAGGCAGCTAAAGATGCCGCCTCACAGGGCGTTCCCCCAGAAGAACCAACACAGATGTGCAGATTGAAAGCACTCAGGACTCTGACACGAGACCTTCAAACAATGCAAGGCGAGTGCTCCCGAGAGGAAAAATGGACATAGATTGAGGCAGGAATTAAGCTATGTGAAGATGGTGTCTGGAGACAAAGAGTTACCGACAAGTCAGTCGCACCACAAGTGCTTATGCCTTTTTTAGCCCAACAGATCCACTCGTGGGGACACTTGACCTCACAACAGTTGACGGCACGGTTCCAGAAAAGCTGGTGGGGTCGGGGTTTTAAAAAAACATGCCCAGCTGGTAACAGACCGCTGTGTGGTCTGCCAGAAAAATAATTCTGGACCCATCACGGTAATGCCCCAACTGAGGCCCACTGCCCCTGTCGGACCATTCCAGCATCTGCAGGTTGATTATATATCTCTTCCTTCATGCCAAGGATACACTAACATTCTTGTCATGGTCGACAGATTCTCTAGATGGGTAGAAGCTGTTCCTACTAAAAGAGCCACAGCCAATCATTCTGCAAAGGTCTTGTGTAAGGATTACATTCCCCGATGGGGAGTCCCGAGTAGCATTGACTCAGATCAGGGAACACACTTCACAGTTGCTGTCTGCCAAGAAGTCTGTAGGTTACTGAACATTACGCGGGATTTACACTGTCCTTATCATCCACAATCATCAGGACAAGCAGAACGAATGAATCGAACTCTGAAACAATGGCTTGCCAAATATCACCAAGAAGGAACACCATGGCCCCAGGCACTACCAATAGTGCTATGTAGCATTAGGGCATCCCCGAACAGAACGACAGGCCTAAGCCCATTTGAAATTATAACAGGAAGACCCATGTCGCTGCCAGGAACTATCGATTTATGGAAAGCTGATGTTCACTTAATGAGTGACACTTTATCATACTGTCAGAACTTAACCAATGCTATTAGTTCTGTTTCCCGACAGGTATCGGCAGCTTGGGGTAATCCACCTGAAGGAGGACACGACATCATCCCGGGAGTCTGGGTTTATGTGAAAAAGTTGCATAAAGAACCTTTGGGTGCCAAGTGGGAGGGACCTTATCAAGTGTTATTGACCACCCAGGCAGCTGTTAAAGTCCAAGGAAAGAAAGCCTGGATCCACGCTTCACATGTTAAACGAGCACCCGTAACTGAAGCTGAAATCTAATAAGGACGATTCCTTTTTGCCAAAATGTATAAATTTACTGTATTATTGATTGTAGGTATTCTAGGCATAGGCCTACTTCTTACTAGCCATCCCTCTGTACCAAAGGGAAATAGTAGGGTAGCAAGGGAATTACATGTAAATACCTTTTTATATATGTCATACATTTATGCCAAACAAGGTAACATTTCCAGTTTTTGGGTGTGTGCGCATATTCCTATTCACTCAAAGGGAGGGATTCCCTTGAGGCCAGTTCCCTTGAATATCTCGGAAATGGCCGAGTGGATAATTAATCAAAACAAAACAGGCAATGCGTTTCAGGATACGGAAAACTGGGCACGTAAATGGAAGTCAGCAGGTTACAATCTGACTACCTTTGAAGGGGGATACCAACCGCGCTACAATAATTCCAAACGGCCCCCATTTTTTGTTATCACTAATACAACGGGAATAGGAAGAATGGGGGAATCGGTCTGTCTGATTAGAAACATCAAAGGAGGCCAAAATATGGGTATAGTGACTGCTCCCGGAATTATAATACAATCAAGCCACGGAACCGTCCAAACTGGGCCGATGTGGGAATTTTTAACGTAACGGGGATTCTGAATAAAACAGATGAAAAAGCCTGGACAGGCCCCGGAGTGTTGCTGACAAAGAAACAGCTAACATTCATTGCATATAATGGCACCTATTGGGTGTGTGGCCACAAGGCCTACCCTTGGCTGCCCCAGAATTGGATGGGATCCTGCTATTTAGCCTAGATTGTGCCTTATATGTATCACATAAAGTCACTGTCGGAACATTTACACCGTCCTAAGAGAGCTATCACAGGAACAGAGAGGTTCTTTGCCATTCTGATCCCTGGATATGGGACCGCCAAACTGGCAAGGGAATCCATTAACATGGCATCCGTTGTGGAACGAGTAGCCAATGATACCTCCGAGGCCCTAGTTATAATCAATGCAGAAATGGTAGCAATCCGCACAGTGGCCCTGCAGAATAGACTGGCCCTTGATTACATCCTGGCTGAAAAGGGAGGTACTAGCATCTTACTCGGAACTGAGTGTTGCACATATATCCCAGATAGCTCCGAAGAAATTACCCACTTAGCGGAGCATATCCAAAAGGAGGTAGAAAAACTTAAGCAACCCCCATCATTCACTTTGTGGAGTGGAGCCACTGAATGGCTAGGTTCAATCGGAACTTCATTGGTGGAAGGTTTAATTCGATTTGTTGTATTGTTTTACTTTTATATTGTTTGTTTATGTTGATTAAATGTTGTTGCGACCAGGCGGCTGTAGCTGCTGTCCCGCAGGTGAGACACCTTGCAGGTCCCAGCAGACCATCTGTACGTGGCACAGGAGTATATTATGCTTAAGGGAAGGTTGTTTACTTGTTAAACTAAGATATTGATTTGGATTAAATTGGAATAAAGTTAATTAACCTACTAAAACCAGACTTCCATTGTGGCCATGATGGAACTCGGGTTGATGTAAATTTGTGTGGAAGCTACTAGTCCGGACATGTGACAAAACACATCAACAAATTTTAGAAGGAAACTCTGTTAACATGTATGAAATTATTTTGTAGAATGTTTAACCAGTGATACCTGATGTTTTATGATTCAGTTTGTGAAAGAATCAAAGGGGGGATTGATAGAGAATTCAAACAGGCTGCATTTCGACAGACTGTGAAAATTCACAGACCCCCAAGTCAAGGCTGCTACATGCAGTTCAGCATGTTGCATTAAGTCATCAATCAACTTGACATTTTAGGAACCTTGGCTAGCGAGTCAATTAAAAGGTTAAAAGACTATTAATTGAGCCTTTAAGGTCAAAGAAGGCGAGTTCTTTTCTGTAAATTGATCTAGGTATAAGCACAGCCATTTTGACCATGTGGTCTCAGAAGGACAAAGACCTAGCTTAAAGCCAAGAACTTTTTACTGCTGTCTGCCAAAAATAAAGCAGTTAAAACTACAATCGGAGTTCGTATTTCATTGGAAATTAAGAGATCTAACAGCTGAAAGTGACGCCGGACGATATACTGGGCGTTAGTTTTGGCAAATTTGATCTTTACAACAAAAAAAAGCGAGCAGGCGGTAGTTTTGAATCGCGGCGTTAATTACGTGCCAAAAGTAACGCTGGGCGATATTATGGGCGTTGGTTTCGCCCATTCTGATGATTCCGCTCAAAAATAGTGGGCGAGCGGTATTATTCTTTCCCGTCATTACATACACGGTGAATGTAACGTTCGGCGATATGTGTCTGAAAAATGGGCGTCAGTGGCTAAATGGGCGATATCTGGGCTCATTTCAGAGGTAAATTGGATGTTAAGTCGACGTTATGCATGCAAAAATAATGGAAAATCTAGCCCCTCGCGTCTGATAAAGTAATAAAGACGTTAACAGCTGACAATAGCCAGTGGGCTCAGGAAACAATGGAAGAATGCTAACTGGCCCAAATCCTCCTATCATAAAGGAGGAAATGCCTCTTTGCAGCACCCAGAGTGATTTACTGAGAAGAATAAAAGACAAGGACCAGAAAGGTATCTTCACTGTAGTCGGAGGAGCTGGTTTGGCCAGTCATCTCGCCGAAGAGGATCAGACTGCAGTCGGAAGAGGAGTGTGACTTGGTCGGTCAGCCCAAAGAACCTACAATCAACATGAATTGACCATCCATGTGTGATTGTATGTATATCCTATCTGCAACATCGGTTAGCGATGACGCACATTGCATTGCAATAAGTTTAGTTTTGACATGGTATTGTAACCCTTGATCTCTGACATCTCAATAAAGTTGAGTTAAGTCGGAATCCGCAGTTGTGTCAATTACTCACATAATTCTCGTGTCAGAATCTTAAACCTGTGATGTCCTGAAAGGAAATATTTTACACTCTCCGCCCAGAGACCCTTTACCTTCGGATGCATGCGATCTGTCAAGAGGATTCTTGACGGATTGCAAGTTCCGTGTTTGGCACATGCACTTCACATACCTGAACCCGGAACTTGCGGGGCCCCTAGCGATGTGTGCATACCTTATATGTGCCAGTAGGGGCTGCGAATTCAAAGCCAATAACATTTTGGAGAATCCAAAATAGATTCACAAGTAATGCTAAAAATGATTTCTTTGCTAATGTTCAACACAAGGGGTTAATTTTCACCTTCATTGTTTATGATGAAAAGCAGCAGATTGTACAACGGGAGGATGACGTCTTCACCAAATTACTAACTAGGTGGTAAAGATAAACAGTCTAAGCTTTGTTATTTGTTTTCCCACTGTCATTGTTGATATGCAAATTATTTCTAAAGACAACAATGTGTTATAGCACAGAGTGTGACATGGTGCAAAACACATTGTTTAAAGTAACATGTTTTTGTATTAACAACTTGTATTTATATAGCACCTTTAACATAATGAAACATCCTAAGGCATTTCACAGGAGTATTATGAGCCAAAAAAAATTGGATACCGAGCCGCACAATGAGAAATTAGGGCAGGTGACCAAAGGCTTGGTCAAAGAGGTAGATGTTAAGGAGCATCTTAAAGGAGGAAAGAGAGGTAGAGAGGCGGGGAGGTTTGGGGAGGGAGTTCCAGAGCTTAGGGCCCAGGCAACAGAAGGCACGGCTCCAGTAGTTGAGCGATTATAATCAGGGATGCTCAAGAGGGCAGAATTAGAGGAGCGTGGATATCTCGGCGGATTGTGGGGCTAGAGGAGATTACAGAGATATGGAGGGGGTGAGGCCATGTAGAGATTTGAAAACAAGGATGAGAATTCTGACATTGAGGCGTTGCTTAATTACAATAAAGAGTGTTTAAAAAAATCAAAAAAATACACATTGAATCATTATATGTATTTTAATAGCTTTTTGACCAACAAAATGAGCATCTCATTCCCCCAAAAATACATTGTAGTTTGAACTTGACAACCATTGATGAAAATTATATTCTGCATTTTTATTGCTATAGTTATGATATAATAACTGAATTCCACCCAAAATTTATCCATTGATTAACATATAAACTGTCTTGCAAAATGAGACAAAATTAGTCTGTTACTTTTGGTAAAAAAAAGCTATAAAACACCAAAAGTAGATTGTTTTCAAATGTGGTTGAAAATGTTCTATCTTTGAATTCAATAGCATCACCATCTCTAAGTCTGAGTGGGTCATGCACTGCAATGACAGCAGCAGAGCTAACTTTAAGAAACACCTTCATACAGAAAAATTGGAATGAAAAGTTGATTTTAATCTTCAATAGTGTTAATTCATGATGCGAGAAAGTCACTCCGATTCTAATCAGCTGTCCCTTCAGGGGACCGACAATACCAATAATCTGTTCATCAAGTGCCTGCTGGATTTCGGGATGACTTGAATAATTTGCAAAATGAAGTAATTTTATGATATCACACAAAATGACTCACATCAGATTTTATTTTTCAGTGGTAAAGTTGTGTCTCAGAGTAGACTGGCTACATTGAACCACTACATTTTCGGGCCTGCATTCAAATCCAACCAAAGCAGATGAGATGAATCTTTCTTCCTCTAGGGGCTGTGAAGCATAAATCTCTCAAGCAATTTCAAGACCTACAGCAAAAATGGGGTGGAAATTCAGTTGGAGGCTTCTGAGGGCGCTAATGGCGGCGGGACGGTAAATTTTGCGCTGGGAAATGGTTTGTGACGACAACCAGCAAATTTGGTTGCTGCGCCCTGAGTATGGAGCGGAGCACTAAGGGAGGCATTACACACCTCTCTTAGGGCACTCGGCTGGCTGAGCAACTGAAAATCCATTGCTAAAGAGCCGCTTTGGAGCGGTCCAAGAGTGGCCTCCCTGGAAGAATAAACTGGGGCAAAAACACAAAGAACATTCCCAATAAATTAGGCCCTCCAAATACAGGTGGATCACAAAAATAAATCAGAGAAATATTAATTTAACTTACTGTGTTCAAATTGGCTGCTGTGTTTTCCGACATTAAAACAATGACCACTCCTCAAAAAGTACTTAGTTGGCTGTGAAGTGTTTTGGGATGTCCTGAGGTTGTGAAAGGCATTATATGAATGTAAGTTATTTCTTAAAATGGTAAGCTGATAAAAATCTTCAAGATTATGAAAAGAAGGTAAGTGATAGATTGTTCCACCATTTATTAGGTGTAATGAGAGGGCACGCATTAACTTAAATGATGGAAAGAATTAAAGGGATCAGAAAGAAAATCTTTGCACACATGGTAATAATTAAAAACCATGTAGAAACAGAGTCCATAAATTGTTTCAAAACTAATAAGATTATTTCTTGAAAACAAAGGATATTAAAGGGAATAAGCTGGTCAGTAGGATTGGACTAAGTGCCTCATAGGATAAACAGAAGTGCAGACTTAATGGGCCAAGTGGTCTGTTTCTGTGCTATAACATTCTATATTTCTAAGTAGAAAAATTCACATTGATCTAGTTTAGGATATGATTCTGAGTTTGGTGTTGGTGGGGCAAATGCAATCCCTGACCTGATACTGACTTTGACACTAACTGAAAAAAGTGGAACAGTGTGTTCAATATCCAACACATAATTCCCCCACTGAGCACAGAAATTAATTAAAAAATGATAATAAAATGGCCATAAAAGAATCTGGAAATGGAAGGGGAGGATCCAGTTGTTGTGCTCCATGCCGGAACCAACAACACAGGAAAGATTAGGGAAGAGGTCCTGCTAAGGGAGTATCAAGAGGGAGGAGCTAAATTGAAAAGCAAAGCCTCACGGGCAATAATCTCGAGATTATTACCCGAGGCACCTGGAAATTGGCGTAGCGACAAACACATTAGGAAAGTCAACACATGGTTAAAGGGGCGGTTTCCATTTCATGGGACACTGGCACCAGTACTGGGACAGGAAGAAGCTGTACCATTGGGACGGGTTGCAGCTGAACTGGAATGAGATCAAGATCCTAGCGGAAAGGATAACTAGGGCTGTAAATAAAACTTTCAACTAATAACACGGTGGGGATGGTGGTGGGGGGGGGAGCGGGGGAGGGGTGGTGAACTGCTAAAAATTACAGAAAATAACAATAAAAGAGTTGGGAAAAGAGAGTAAAGGACAAAATAAAGGAATAATTAAGGGTAACATGAATGGCCAGAGAGCAGATAAAGTCAGAGAGTATAAACATAGAAACATAGAAAATAGGTGCAGGAGTAGGTTTTCGGCCCTTCTAGCCTGCACCGCCATTCAATGAGTTCATGGCTGAACAAGCAATTTCAGTACCCCATTCCTGCTTTTTTGCCATACCCCTTGATCCCCTTAGTAGTAAGGACGACATCTAACTCCTTTTTGAATATATTTAGTGAATTGGCCTCAACAACTTTCTGTGGTAGAGAAATCCACAGGTTCACCACTCTCTGGGTGAAGAAATTTCTCCTCATCTCGGTTCTAAATGGCTTACCCCTTATCCTTAGACTGTGACCCCTGGTTCTGGACTTCCCCAACATTGTGAACATTCTTCCTGCATCTAACCTGTCTAAACCCATCAGAATTTTAAACGTTTCTATAAGGTCTCCTCTCATTCTTCTGAACTCCAGTGAATACAAGCCCAGTTGATTTACTCTTTCTTGATAGGTTAGTCCCGCCATCCCGGGAATCAGACTGATGAACCTTCGTTGCACTCCCTCAATAACAAGAATGTCCTTCCTCAGGTTAAGAGACCAAAACTGTACACAATACTCCAGGTGTGGCCTCACCAAGGCCCTGTACAACTGTAGCAACACCTCCCTGCCCCTGTGCTCAAATCCCCTCGCTATGAAGGCCAACATGCCATTTGCTTTCTTAACCGCCTGCTGTACCTGCATGCCAACCTTCAATGACTGATGTACCATGACACCCAGGTCTCGTTGCACCTCCCCTTTTCCTAATCTGTCACCATTCAGATAATAGTCTGTCTCTCTGTTTTTACCACCAAAGTGGACAAGCTCACATTTATCCACATTATACTTCATCTGCCATGCATTTTCCCACTCACCTAACCTATCCAAGTCGCTCTGCAGCCTCATAGCATCCTCCTCGCAGCTCACACTGCCACCCAACTTAGAGTCATCCGAAAATTTGGAGATACTACATTTAATCCCCTCGTCTAAATCATTAATGTACAGTGTAAACAGCTGGGGCCCCAGCACAGAACCTTGCGGTACCCCACTACATACCGCCTGCCATTCTGAAAAGTACCCATCTACTCGTACACTTTGCTTCCTGTCTGACAACCAGTTCTCAATCCATGTCAGCACACTACCCCCAATCCCATGTGCTTTAACTTTGCACATTAATCTCTTGTGTGGAACCTTGTCGAAAGCCTTCTGAAAGTCCAAATATACCACATCAAATGGTTCTCCCTTGTCCACTCTACTGGAAACATCCTCAAAAAATTCCAGAAGATTTGTCAAGCATGATTTCCCTTTCACAAATCCATACTGACTTGGACCTATCATGTCACCGCTTTCCAAATGCGCTGCTATGACATCCTGAATAATTGATTGCATCATCTTACCCACTACCGATGTCAGGCTGACCGGACTATAATTCTGTTTTCTCTCTCCCTCCTTTTTTAAAAAGTGGGGTTACATTGGCTACCCTCCACTCGATAGGAACTGATCCAGAGTCAATGGAATGTTGGAAAATGACTGTCAATGCATCCGCTATTTCCAAGGCCACCTCCTTAAGTACTCTGGGATGCAGTCCATCATGCCCTGGAGATTTATCGGCCTTCAATCCCATCAATTTCCCCAACACAATTTCCCGACTAATAAGGATTTCCCTCAGTTCCTCCTCCTTACTAGACCCTCTGATCCTTCTTATATCCAGAATGTTGTTAGTGTCCTCCTTAGTGAATACCGAACCAAAGTACTTGTTCAATTGATCCGCCATTTCTTTGTTCCCCGTTATGACTTCCCCTGATTCTGACTGCAGGGGACCCACATTTGTCTTTACTAACCTTTTTCTCTTTACATATCTATAGAAACTCTTGCAGTCCCTCTCAATGTTCCCTGCAAGCTTCTTCTCGTACTCCATTTTCCCTGCCCTAATTAAACCCTTTGTCCTCCTCTGCTGAGTTCTAAATTTCTCCCAGTCTCCAGGTTCGCTGCTATTTCTGGCCAATTTGTATGTCACTTCCTTGACTTTAATAGTATCCCTGATTTCCCTTGATAGCCACGGTTGAGCCACCTTCCCTTTTTTATTTTTATGCCAGACAGGAATGTACAATTGTTGTAGTTCATCCATGCGGTCTCTAAATGTCTGCCATTGCCCATCCACAGTCAACCCCTCAAGTATCATTCGCCAATCAATCCTAGCCAATTCACGCCTCATACCTTCAAAGTTACCCTTCTTTAAGTTCTGGACCATGGTCTCTGAATTAACTGTTTCATTCTCCATCCTAATGCAGAATTCCACCATATTATGGTCACTCTTCCCCAAGGGGCCTCGCACAACGAGATTGCTAATTAATCCTCTCTCATTACACAACACCCAGTCTAAGATGGCCTCTTCCCTAGTTGGTTCCTCGACATATTGGTCTAGAAAACCATCCCTTATGCACTCCAGGAAATCCTCCTCCACCGTATTCCTTCCAGTTTGGTTAGCCCAATCTATGTGCATATTAAAGTCACCCATTATAACTGCTGCACCCTTATTGCATGCACCATAATTTCTTGTTTGATGCCCTCCCCAACATCACTATTACTGTTTGGAGGTCTGTACACAACTCCCACTAACGTTTTTTGCCCTTTGGTGTTCTGCAGCTCTACCCATATAGATTCCACATCATTCAAGCTAATGTCATTCCTAACTATTGTATTAATCTCCTCTTTAACCAGCAATGCTACCCCACCTCCTTTTCCTTTTATTCTTCCTTTTCCTTTTATTCTTCCTTTTCCTTTTATTCTATCCTTCCTGAATGTTGAATACCCCTGGATGTTGAGTTCCCAGCCCTGATCATCCTGGAGCCACGTCTCCGTAATCCCAATCACATCATATTTGTTAACATCTATTTGCACAGTTAATTCATCCACCTTATTACAGATACTCCTTGCATTAAGACACAAAGCCTTCTTTATTTCTAACAATAAAATAATTCCTAAAAACGAAGCGAGAGGAATAATAAATAAAAACAATTGAAACTGTTGGTTCAGCAATGTATACAGTATTCAAAACAAAATGGATGAAATGGAGGCAATAGTTTGTAGAGAGGATCCAGATGTAGTCGGGACTGAAATATTGCCACATAGAGAAGATTGGCAACTAACTACTGCAAGGTATTTTTTATTTTATTTATTCATTCCTGGGATGTGGACATCGCTGGCAAGGTCAGCATGTATTGACCATCCCTAATTGCCCTTGAGAAGGTGGTGATGAACCGCCTTCTTGAACCATTGTTTTTTGTAGCGATTGTAACAACTGAGTGGCCATTTCAGAGGGCAGTTAAGAGTCAACTACAATGCTGTGGGTCTGGAGTCACATATAGGAACTCCTATATTGCAAACGAGCCCCATGTGGGCAGAGGAAATGTTTCAAGGACATCCTCAAAGCCTCCTTGATAAAATGCAACATCCCCACCGACACCTGGGAGTCCCTGGCCAAAGAGTGGAGGAAGAGCATCCGGGAGGGCGTTGAGCACCTCATGTCTCGTCGCCGAGAGCATACAGAAAACAAGTGCAGGCAGCAGACCAGACTCCCCACCCACCCTTTCCTTCAATGACTTCTGTCCCACTTGTGACAGAGACTGTAATCCCCGTATTGGACTGTGCAGTCACCTAAAAACTCACTCTTAAAGTGGAAGCAAGTCTTCTCGATTTCGAGGGACTGCCTATGATGATAATGATGATAGGCCAGACCAGATGAGGACTGCAAATTTCCTTCCCTGAATCAGTTATTTCATGGTTTCATTACTAATACTAGCTTTTTATTTCAGATGTATTTAATTAACTGAATTTAAATTCCCCAGATGCCGTGGCAGGATTTGAACACATGGCCCCAGACCATTAGTTGAGGCCTCTGGATTTCTAGTCCAGTAACATAACCACTATGCTACCATTCCATTGAAACAGTGCATTTAGGAAGGAAAGGGGTGGAGGAGTAGCTGTACTAGTTAAAGATATGGTAGCAGTAGAATCATAGGATATAACTAGTAGTAAGATAGATATAGAATCCATATGGATTGAGTTAAAATATAAGGGCTCAATCACCCTAATAGAGGTAAACTAAAGATCACCAAATAGTGGAAGGAAATTGGAAGAAGAAATATGTGGGCCTACTATTGTCACGCTCAATGAGATGAGTGGCAGGTATAGAATAATTAATCATGAGCGATTTCAAATACCAACAAATAAACCTCCAGGAAGAATTAGCGAAGGGAGAATAGATTTTTTACAATGTATACAGGACTGCTTTCTCACTCAGTGGGAGAAATATTTATCCCCAAAAAACAGGTGGGTTGGAGGTTAAAATTCTGAATCCTGTTCCCAATCCATCTCCAACCCACCTACTGGTGGGGTGGGGGGAGGGGTGGGGCAGTACTGCCAGGTTTCCCGAACGCGTTCCAGGCCCCCTGTTCCCTAATGCCTCAAAGTTAAAATTCCGGCCAGTATGTAAGAAGTGCAGCAAGATAAGGATCACTGGTGGATCTTGTGATGGGTAATGAAGCAGAAGCAGATGAGAAACAGTGATAGTGATCACAGCATAGCAAGGTCCAAGATCAAAACTGAGAGTGACAATAGTAGGCCAAAGATTAAGGTATTAGATGGAAAAATAGCAAATTATGAGGAAATGAGAATGGAATTATAGATGTTAAACGCGGAGAAAATCTTGAAAAACAAAGAGACAGAAAAACAGCGTGAAAACTTTAAAAACGGGTAATCAATAAACTTCAAGAGAAATGTATTCCAATAAAAGCCAAAAACAAGTAAACTAATTATGTGGATGAATAAAGAACTAAAGGAAAAATTGAATCTAAATAAGATGACATATAAGAAGTACTTCGACACTAAAGAAGAGGACAAAAGATAATAAAAGAAACCTAGGCAAGAAGTAAAAAGCTATGAGGAAGGCAAAGAGAAATTGCAAAATCAAAGCCATATAAAATAAATAATATTGTTCTATAGACACATAAATAACAAAAGGGAAGTTAAAGTAGGGATAGGGCCACTAAAGGATGAGCAAGATAATTTCACAGTTGATGACAGATATGGAAGATGTATTGAACACTTACTTCACCTCAGTTTTTACTAAGAAGATGTTGAAATCGACACTTCACTAGAGGTTGAGCTTAAAAAGAATATTAATACCATTGGAATAGAAAAGGAAAAAATAATTGACCAACTAGCTGAACTAAAAGATAAAACCCCAGGTCTGGATGGTATGCAGCCACACATACTCAAGGATACTAGGGAGGAGATAGCAGAGGCATTAGTTTATATGCACAGACGTTCCATAGAAGAGGGGCTTGTTCCAGAGGCCTGGCGGTCAGCTAATGTTGTTCCTATATGCAAAAATGGAGATAGAAAAAATTGGGAACTATAGACCAGTCAGCTTAACGTCAGTGATAGGAATGATACTAGAATCTACACTGAAAGAAGCGATAGGAGAGCATCCAGAGATAGAAAATATAATAAAAATAGCCAGCATGGATTCTGAAAGGCTAAGTCACACTTAACTAATCTGATAGAATTATTTGAAGAATTAACGGAAAGAGTAGACAAGGTTAATATAGTAGATGTCATATACTTGGATTTTCAAAAGGCCTTTGAAAAGGTACCACATGGTAGGCTTATGACAAAGGTTCAGGCCATGTGAAGTCAGTAGACAAATAGCTGACTGGATAGTAAATTGGTTAAAAAAAAATAGAAATCTGAAAAATGGGGTAAACGATAGTTATTCAGATTGGAGGAAAATAGAATTAGGTGTTCCACAAGGATCAGTGCTGGGAACACCACTATTCATAACTTACATTCATAATTTGGACATAATGGGCTGGATTTTAGGCTTTTTGTTTTTCGGGGCAAAAATGGAAGCGGGGCGGGAAAATGACTGGCCAGGAATAGTTTGCGCTTTGGTAAGGAAGTTTTGGCATCTGGGCCCTGTGTCGGGGGCACAGTGCAATGGGAGGCATTGTACACTTTTCGTGGAGCATGGATGGGAAACTTGCAAAATAAACTGTTGGGCCATGTGCACTCTGAGAGAGACCTGGGGGGAGGGGGAGGATCCTAAAACCCCCCCAACAAAAACATTCACAAAACATTGCCCACGCCACCACAACAAAAATTGCTAAAAAAATTAAAAGAACAAGCACTCGCACTTCAGCGTACTTTACTTGCCTCTGTGTTGCCGACTATGCTGGACCGCACTGATTTCCCAAGTGGTCATTGCGGGCAGACGGATCGGGCAAAAGTCCAAAGTTTTGCTGATGTCGCAACAAAAGACGATGCACACCCAGCGCAGCTCTTCCCGGCAGTGCTACTCAGTGGCGCCTCAAAACGGGACCGGAGGATCGCGACAGGGCACAGGAGACCTTTATGCCGCATTTCACGCCGCACCGGGGCGAAACCCAGAGAACAAAGGACTGGAAAATCCAACCTAGTAGCTCAATCAAAATTTACAGATGATATAAAACAGGAGTGGAGGGTACAGCTAACACTGAGGAAGAATGCAATATAATACAAGAAGATATAGGAAAACTTTCTGACTCAGCAGTTAAATGGCAAATTAACTTTAACATAAATAAATGAGAGGTGATTCACTTAGTAGGAAAAACAGAAACATCACCTAAACCTTCGAAAATAAGGAACTAAATGGGGTAGGAGAGCAAAGAAATCTAGGGATACAGGTGACCAAATCATGAAAAGCAGCATTGCAGGTCCACAAAGCAATTAAAAATGCTCGCAAAGTACTGGGATTTATTGCTAGGGATAGAGATTTCATAAGTAGCAAAGTTGTTTAAGATTATATTGCACCCTGGTAAGGCCACACTTAGCATAATGTGCACAGTTTTGTTCTCCATACTATAAAAAGGACATAGAAGCACTGGAGAAAGTGCAAAAAAGATTTATAAGCATGGTATCAAATCTGAGAGATTACAGCAATTCGGAAATTTTAAACAGGTTGAGGCTTTATTCTTTAGAAAAGAGAAAACTTAGAGGAGACCTGATAGAGGTCTTTAAAATTATGAATGGGTTAGACAGGGTAGATGTGGAGAGAATATTTCCATTTGTGGGAAAATCCAAAACTAGGGGTCATAAATACAATATAGTTACTAATAAATCCAATAGGGAAACAAGGAGAAATTTCTTTACTCAGATAGTGTTTAACTGTACACCCTCATTAGTAACTCGCTACCACAGGAAGTGGTTGAGGCAAAGAGTTTAGATGCTTTCAAAAGGAAACTAGACGCGTATGTGAGAGAAAAGGTACTAGAAAGATATGCTGAAAGGCTGAGATGAGGTAGATGGAGTATAAACGCCAGCACAGAATAGTTGGGCTGAATCACCTGTTTCTGTGCTGCAGATACTATATTAAAAAACAAATTAGGCACAGGTTTTTTCTTAAAACAGAAAGGGGTGAAAATTCAGTTTGAGGCTAATTAGTGGCGGAGCGGCAAATTTTGCGCCAGGAATTGGTTTGCATCTGCAGCCACAAAATTCGTCAGCTAGGCCCTGAGTGTGGAGCGGAGTGCTAAGGGAGGCTTTCCACACTTCTCTTAGCGCGCTAGGCTGGCTGAGAAACTGAAAATCCCGAGCTAAAGAGCCTGCCTCGGAGCTCCAAAGAGAGGCTTTCCTGTGAGAAACAAATCGGCAAAAAAAAACACCAAAAATATACCCAATACCTTGCTCATCCCACATAAACATAAATCGGAAAAAACAAAAAAAACAATCACACGCGGCCAAATCAGCTCGGACCACCCACTTTCCCAGGCGGTTCCACTAGGGCACGCTATGAGGCGCTATGGGTCCCCCAGAAAAAACATTTCAGAACGGTGTTGCACACCGGCTCGCCGCTCCCGGGCGGTCCTGGTCTGCGCCCCCACAAACTGGGCACCGAATGTCCCGGCGGGGTGCTGGAAGCTGGCTTTCTACCCGGAAATCAATTCTGCTGCTATTACCACCCCTCCAGGGCATGAACAAAGGCGGCAACAGACCGAATTTCCACCCCAAAATGCTGGAAATACACAGCAGGTCAGACAGCCTCTGCAGAGAGAAAAAACAAGTTAAGGTATCTTGGATGTATACCCTCATCAGGAATGAAGACTAAACAAAAGCAGGCATTTTAGCAAGGTAATAAAAAAGAGAGAATAAGGGGGATATGGAAAGATTCAACAGTCATACCAATCGTATAGAGGAAGGTAATGGGTTCAGTGACCTACCAAGTTAATAGAAGACTGCCAGGTGCTCTAAAAGATTACCACTGAAATGATGGAGCAACATAAAAAGGACAAAAAGTATATATTAGCAGTCGATGAAAAGACATGAGTAAGGACTGCACCAATAAAAAGATGCTAAAATGGGAGAAAAAAGAAGAAACAATAAAAAGCTGCCTGTTAATGCAACTTATCTGAAATTAAAACAAGTACTAGCAATACACAATGGGTTGGATTTTCGGTTGCCTAACGCCTCAAGTTAGCGGTAGCGGCCAGAGGGGGCATTAATGGGAGTGTGAGAGGTTACTAACCAGAGTGCAACTTTTAGCGCCCCGACGGAAAATTCATTAGAGGCTCACCGGGTTGCTGACGATCAGTGCGATCCTGACATCAGTCCTGGTGCAAAGCCCACGCTTACTCCCTAGTCGGTAAATTCGGTGCGCCCGCCTCATTTAGTGGCCACCAAGAACATTGCTTAGAAAAACAGTCAGTGCAGGCTTGCAGAGTCGTTAATTGGTGGCTACTTAAAGGGACGAGGAAGCACTTCACTGGGAGGTCACAGTCAGTGCAACGTTTACACAGAACACGATGCGTGAGCCTCCGAGTTTGCAGCGGCAGACAGACATAACAGTACAGACTGAAAACAAGTGATTTTGAAAACTTTATTGGGTGCATTACTATGCCGTGCCTTGAAGGCACAGCTTTTCCCAGGATCTGATTCAGAGTTCTGCACATGCACAATGGGTCCGCCAAATGTACTGACCAAACCTTTGTTATTGCCCCCCAGCTCTGTTGTGCAACAACTGATTTATCGTCCCAGTCAGCTCTTTCATTGATTCTGATGAATTTCTGGGTGGGAGGTGCAATATTTTTCAAGGAGCTAAAAGTACCGCTCCAATGCAGAGCGACCGAATTTCCACTCCTATAGGATGCATTTTGAAATTAATAGAATGAAAATCGGGTGGGTTCTATAATGATCAGGCAATTTAATCTACCAGATTATTGCCCCTGCAGTAAAGGTGAAAATTTGCTCAATGGTTCCTCCAGTCCTGAGCAGAGAAAATGGTGCAACTTCAGAAGCTCAGAGCCTCTGCCAGCAGTGTGTTCGACTAAAGGTTCTCCACCCCAAACATCAACCTGCCTTTCCTCACCCCCTACACTGACTGACCCATCCCAAATCACAATCACCCCTGCTGTAAAGAAAACTGAGGATACAGCTAAGTTCTGAAGTTACAATGATCAATGTTCACACTAGTGTGCCCAGCAGAAAGATGTGTCACTGTTCTTGAAGACTCCTTTCAGCTTCATTAGAGCAGTGTCAGAGACCAGAGATGAAGAGGTCGGAGTGAGATTGGGAGGGGAGTTAACAGGGACAAGATACAGGAAGCCAGGGTCATACATGCGGCTACAACAGACAGTATAAATCAGTGAAGCAGTAATATAATCTACATTTGCTCCCCAACCTGTAGAGGAAACTACAACATGAGCAGTGAATAGAGCACATCTTATTTGCTGTTTCAAATGAAAGGAATGTCTGGGACCTTGCAAATTAGTGGGAGAGGTGGTGTTGCATCTCCTGCCTTGTCAATGGATTTTTCCCACTTTTTGTCAGGATTGTAACCACTAGTAAGGTGCTCCCCAAATAGAACAATAAAGTAGGTTTAATTTATGGTTGGAGAAAGACTTGCATTTAGATAGTACCTTTCATGACATCAGTACGTCCCAAAGCGCTTTACAGCCAATGGAGGTAATTTGAGACTTGTCTTTGCTATGTCAACCGCGAGGGTCTATGGAGTGTCCTCCTCCATTTCAGATATCCCCAATAGTTCGTCACCATCCTTCGCTTGCTCCATGACGACATACAGGCCGTGATCCTTACCAATGGATGCATCACAGATCCAATCCACGTCTGGACCAGGTCAAACAGGGCTGCATCATCGCCTCAACCCTCTTCTCAATCTTTCTCGCCGCCATGCTCCACCTCACAGTCAACAAGCTCCCCGCTGGAGTGGAACTAAACTACAGAACTAGTGGGAACCTGTTCAACCTGCACCGTCTCCAGGCCAGATCCAAGACCAGCCCAACCTCTATTGTCGAGCTACAGTACGCGGACAACGTCTGCGCACATACAGAGACCGAATTCCTGGACATAGTCGACGTATTTACTGAGGCATACGAAAGCATGAGCCTTACACTAAACATCCGTAAGACAAAAGTCCTCCACCAGCTTGTCCTCACTGCACAGCATTGCCCCCCAGTCGTCAAGGTCCACAGCGCGGCCTTGGATACCGTGGACCACTTCCCATATCTCGGGAGTCACAAGAACAGGCGTTGACGACAGGATCCAACATGGCCTCCAGTGCACCAGTGCAGCCTTTGGCCGCCTAAGGAAAAGAGTGTTTGAAGACCAGGCCCTCAAAACTGCCACCTAGCTCATGGTCTACAGGGCTGTAGTAATACGTGCCCTCCTGTATGGTCAGAGACATAGACCATGTACAGCAGACAGCTCAAATTGCTGGAGAAATATTACCAACGATTTCTCCGCAAGATCCTGCAAATCCCTTGGGAGGACAGGCGCACCGACATCAGTGTCCTCATCCAGGCTAGCATCCCCAGCATTGAAGCACTGACCACACTCGATCAGCTCCGCTAGGCAGGCCACATAGTTCGCATGCCAGACACGAGACTCCCAAAGCAAGTGCACTACTCGGAGCTCCTTCACGGCAAATGAGTCAAAGGTGGGCAGCGGAAATGCTACAAGGACATCCTCAAAGCCTCCCTGATAAAGTGCGACATCCCCACTGACACCTGGGAGTCCCTGGCCCAAGACCACCCTAAGTGGAGGAAGTGCATCCGAGAGGGTGCTGAACACCTCGAGTCTCAATGCTGAGAGCATGCAGAAATCATGTGCAGGCAGCAGAAAGAGCGTGCGGCAAACCAGTCCCACCCACCCCTTCCCTCAATGACGATCTGTGCCACCTGTGACAGAGTCTGTGGCTCTCGTATTGGACTGTTCAGCCACCAAAGAACTCACTTCAGGAGTGGAAGCAAGTCTTCCTCGATTCCGAGGGATTGCCTATGATGATGGTGGGCTGGTGAAAAGTGGTCAGCAGGACCTTTGGAACCAGTCCATGAACCTAACAGTGCCCATTTGAATGATCGGGACCTGGCAATAATAGACAGCAGGGAGCGAACCTGCCATACATTGTATTTATTTAATTCAGAAACTGGTCACTCCTGAACGGACTTCCCTTCCTGATGGTCTCTTCTTGTCTCCATACGGTTCTTTTCATCAGGCTGCAGATTTCCCTGTGGCAGCTACTTTGTGATCAGTTGACAGGGGTGCAAATAGAATCGAGACAGCCGACTCACATTTTTTCTTACCCCTGAGGTGCCCTGCTCCACTTCTGAAAGACACTCCAGTTAGCAGTTTGGACAGGAACTCATTACAAGCACATAGTGCGAAATTGAGTGCCAGACAGGCCTGTTTAACAGGATACAAGATACAATTTGGCAAATTCGAAACCTTACATAAACTGGGAAGTAAAGAAAAAAATGGAATGATGACCTTAAGGAAGCCCTTGACACAACCTATTAAACAAATTAAGCTAAAATAAACATTGACAAATGAATGGTTCCACGAAATAGTTATTTAGGTTGCTTGGATTTCATCATCCGCAGAAGCAAGACACAAAAAAATAAAACTTCAGCAAGCTACAAGACTATGCAAACAAAATTACCATGGCAACAAAAAGAAAATCTATTGGGAGAAAACTCCGATCAAAGTGTCTCCACTAGAAGGAATATTAGCCATTAAGAAATTTACACCTTAAGCAAGCTCTCATCCGGGAAAGATGGGGGAGCAAGAATGCCCAGGTTATAGAGAGAAAGTCTTGGATTTATATAGTGCCTTTCACAACCACCAGACGTCTCAAACCGCTTTACAGCAATGCTGTACTTTTGGAGTGTAGTCACTGTTGTAATGTAGACAGAAAGATAGATAAAAAGATGGTAGATCTTCCAATATTTTTCAGGGAAACAAATAAGCTGGAAGACATTCTCTGCCATATCATTCACCTCAATGACATAAAAAGCCTTAAGCTTGTCAATGGAAATCTAAGAGAAATATATAAGGCAAACAGAATTGCTTACATCACAATGGGATCATTTTGACTTTGTGTGATAGTGTAAAGTGGGCGATAGGGAATCAGCAGCTCGTTTTACATCTCTCCTGATTTTTATTCCCATTGACAACCTAACAGGAAGATCTCCCTGTATTGTATGGGGTTAATCACATACTGTTAATTATGATATTTAGTCATACAGTGTGTCTCTGTCCCATGCCCCGTAGAATGTTGTTGCTATAGAGAGAGAGGGAAGCAACCTTGGGACGCACACCAGCTTGTTATGAGATGGTCGGCGCCTCAAGATCTCATGCTTTGTGGACAAACAGCTGGGGCCTTACAGATTAGGAGTTGGCCATAAGTCACATGCACCCATGTTTTGTTTAATAGTATAAAGGAGCGGCACTGTCCCGTAGCTCTTCGAACTTCACTTTGGACCGTGATTCGCGAGCGGTGCCGGGATCCCCAATGCTCTAGACCAGCTGTCGTTGTGGAGTTCCCGACGGGCTGAAGGCCGTGAGCATTGTTGCATATTATCATACTTCTCTTTTCTTCGTAAACTGTCTAATTATTTTTCTTTTCCCTCAGTAAACGATGTTTTATTCTTTACTGCATTTTTCTTGTCCCTTATTTAACATTCATCCAGATCCCGAACCTGGGTCTATTATTATCAATCCAAAACATTTTGGCGTCACAAACAGGATCTGGTAAAATGTTTAAGAGAAAAGACAAGAAGCAGTCTCCTCCTGCAGGAGAGAAGTATAGAATACCAGGGTGGGGCATGAGGGATGAGGGTTTTGGCTCTCTTGCCAAGGTGCTAGCCCAGTTTGGACCCCCGCAACATGGGAATATGCCGTTATTGGCACAGAACAAAGATAGAGCTGTACCCCACGCGGTACTGTCTCTCCTGGAGGAAGCGGGCTTCTCACAGGAGAAAAATAGTCCCCCACAAATAGGATGGATTTTGTTTGACAGTCTTAAGGGCGATGTGTAAACAGCTTAAGGAAAGTGAGGCAGAAAACCTACAGTTAAAAACAGCTGTAAAGGTTTTGGAAAGTCAAAATTCGACCCTGACTGAAGCGGTCTGCACTGCACAAGAGTGGACGGACAAGGCCAATGAAGAATCAGAAACTTTAATATGTCGTCTGGCGACAGTGCAAAATAAAAAGAAAGCCAGACCATGGAAATTACATATGGATTTGAAATATATCATTTGTACTGCACTGATTTGCTGCTGCATGTGGTTTGGACTTGCTCAATCAGACCTCAGTAAGTGTTTGAAAGCTCATGTGGGGAATGTATAAAAGCTGGAAAAAATTATGGGTAGTGCACCAAAAATATCTGGTACTCCTTTGACTCAGAATATGAGTGGACAGATGGAGAGGGGGGGGAACTGGAGGAAACAAAAAACCCTCCCCCATACGCTCCAAGCACGAAAGCTAGACCCCTTATGACAAATAAGACAAAACAGCAAGATAGGGAACAGCCGGTAACCACTAGAGGGGTGTGTGACTTCACCACTAGTGAGCTACAAGAAATACTTAACCCCGAAGAGTTAATAAAAATGGGGACTATGACTACGGACCACCATATCACAACAGTGCTACGGAATGTCCAGGGCACACGTTCGCTATGGAACATGGTTGCTATCAGGGTCCAGCAAAAGTATCCCTCCTTCTGCCGTTGATTGGGAAGGGGAGGGAAAACCTTGGAATACTATGGCTGAAGATGCGATACAGTTGCACAACATGGCAACACAGGGAGGGATATATCACCAACAATATGGGGGGCAGAACAGGAATGCGGAGCAGGCTGATGAAGATTGGCCCTCTTATGATGATGGGTGCGCTACTTGCATTATTGGGACCAGCCCAAGGGCAGCGGGTGGGGTACGCCTGCCTATTGTTAGGACAGTTAGAGGATGTAGAAGAACCCCTCGACTAGGGGTTGGCCGGGATCCGGGAGCACTCCCCGTTAGAACCACATCAACCCAAGCTCCCAGAGACCTGAGGCCACACATTCCGATTACTTATCTGGCAGGGGAGTAACCATAATAAGCTTTGTTGAATGAAGAAAGACTTTGTGAATGTCTGTCTGTGAATGAAAGTGCTTGTGTGATTTTTTGACTGCGGAATGAATTTTTCATGTGCCTGAAAGCCTGGTTGGAAAGGTGGTGGAGCTGCCTGTTTGTTTTAGCTTCACTCACTTTTTCAAACAGAGTGAAGGTTTTTTTTTAACCCTTCGTAGTGTTGTCCTGTATGTGGGAAATCTTCAGAAAGTGTGAACCTTACAGAGGAAACCATACAAGGGCTCTTGGGGGTGGGTATCATTAGACATGCGGTGTCCCCCTACAATAGCCCTGTTTGGCCTGTGCAGAAACCCGACAAAAGTTGGAGAATGACTGTGGACAACCGACAACTGAACAAATTTACCGCTGTCCCAGATGTAGTAACTATAACAGAGCGGCTGGCTGAAGAAGGTGTGGAGTGGTATGCGGTAATTGACCTGGCCAATGCCTTTTTCTCCTTTCCAATAGCGGAAGAATCCCAAGACCAGTTTGCATTCACTTGGGAAGGGAGGCAATACATGTTTAAACGCCTACCTCAGGATTACCTACATAGCCCTACCCTATGCCACGGATTGGTGGCCCGGGACCTGGACATGTGCATGTTGGCTCATAACATCTCACTGGCAAACTACATCGATGATGTACTAATAAGGGGTCCCACCGAGGCAGTGGTGTCAGAAGCCCGAGCTACTTTAGTCCAACACATGCGAGACAGGGGCTGGGAGATAAATTTGAAGAAGGTGCAGGGCCCTAGCCAGACTGTCCAGTTTCTGGGGATCCAATGGTCTCGGGGTGAGCGCATCATACCCGAGCCTGTGAGGAATAAAATTCAAGAAATGGCCACCCCCACGAATAAAACTGAGACACATCGGTTCGTGGGACTATTGGGTTACTGGAGGAGACACATACCTCACCTCACCATGTTATTAAAACCGCTGTATGCCGTGACATGAAAAAAGGCCCACTTCGAGTGGAAAAGGAACAACAGGTGGCTTTTGATGCAGCCATAGAAGCCGTAGCTCAAGCTTTACCCCTAGTCCCACAAGTGCCTGGGCAGCCTTTTGAGCTACAGGTGTCCGTTACCAATGGCTCAGCGGTCTGGCGAAACGGCCTTCGGTGATGGCGAGCCGCTGCCTTCAATCCAAAAACCCAGACAATTATGCATGATGAGGGCGTGGGAGGCTCCAGCCAGCTAGCAGAACGAGCAGCTGTAGTCCTTGCATTGGAAGAGGAACAGCAACAAGTACACATATATACTGACTCATGGGCAGTAGCCAATGGCATGGCGAGCTGGATGCGAAACTAGCATGAACATAACTGGCAAATAACTGGGAAAGACTTGTAGGGAAATCACCTATGATAACAAATATGGTCCAAAGCCCAGAAGATGAAAATAACTATATCATGTGGACGCTCACATGAAAAACACTTCAAAGACCTCTGAATATAATAACACCTTTGATAATATAGCCCAGGTACGGACTGTCAAAGAGGCGAAAGAGGAAGAATATGACATAGGCAAGTGGGCCCACCACAAATCTGGAGATTTGGGCATTCAGGGTACGATACAATGGGCACGAAATAGGGGGTTACATTTGACTATGGACGGTGTTAAACAGATCATAAACACCTGTGAAATTTGTCAAAAGGTAAAGCATTTTCCCCTACAATGACAACATAGTGCCCATATTAAGAGAGGGACTCAACCAGCACAAATATGGCAAGTTGATTATGTAGGACCTTTATCATTGCAACAACGGTTCCAATATTTGCTCACTGCTGTTGATACCTATTCTGGACTTTTGATAGCTTATCCAGTGACTAAAGCGAATCAACAAAGTACGATTAAAGGATTGGAGAATTTAATCACATACTACGGTGACCCAGCAGAAGTACAGTCTGATAATGGGTCGCACTTCACAGGTCAAACAGTGCAACAGTGGGCGGTAGACAACGGGATCTATTGGATGTTTCACATACCTTACTCTCCGCAAGCTGTAGGGTTAATAGAATGCATGAATGGATAATTAAGTAACAGATTAAAATATTAACTCCCACAAACACATTGCAAGGGTGGTTAAAGGTCTTACCACAAGCAGTGCGCAATCTAAATCACTGACCATTACAGGGGCGGGGGGGGGGGAGGGCGGAATCTCCCATAAGCCACATGTTAGGCAAAGTTAGTGACCCTACAACTGAAAAAGAAAATCAGACTCAGGACACAGTTTGTGAAGGATGAAAAGTGTTGGTGCAGTACCCCCAGAAACCCTTACAAGCAGGGGAAATCTTAGCGAAAGGAGAAGGAAACACTTATTGGGTGCTCCTGACTGGTCAAGATATTCCTCTCTCTGTTGTCAAGGGTAAATTGACTAAACGAGGCTGAAATTAATATACTTATGCTTCCTTCCACAGGAATTCTGCCAAAAATGGCGACTTACCAACTCATGCTGGCAAGTCTCTGTGTCTCGTTATCTGTGACTGTGCTACTTCCATCCTCAAACACAGAATGGGATAGCCGTATAGGGTGGCGGTTAGCTAACACTGATCGTATGCAAGACAATCAAGGGTGGATTGTATTGGTGGGACATCTTTTACGGATGGTCCCCAAAAACATCTGCCACTTTGAAGCTGTTAATACATCCTGTCGTCGTTTTACTCATCGCGTTATTACTGCTTGTATGTATTCTTTGGTGTAGATTGCGGGTGTTGCTTGCACATACTCAACGTGTAATTATTGCATTACACCTTCAACTTGATTATATTACTTAGAATGTCTAAATATCAAGGGTGGATTGTATTGTTTGGGGTTAATCACATACTGTTAATTATGATATTTATTCATTTACAGTGTGTCTCTGTCCCATGCCCCGTAGAATGTTGTTGCTATAGAGAGAGAGGGAAGCAACCTTGGGACGCACACCAGCTTGTTATGAGACGATCGGTGCCTCAAGATCTCATGCTTTGTGGACAAACAGCTGGAGCCTTACAGATTAGGAGTTGGCCATAGCCACATGCACCATGTTTTGTTTAATAGTATAAAGGAGCGGCACTGGCCCGTAGCTCTTCGAACTTAACCTTGGACCGTGATTCGCGAGCGGTGCCGGAACCCCCAGTGCTCCAGAGCAGCCGTCGTTGTGGAGTTCCCGACGGGCTGAAGGCCGTGAGCATTGTTGCATCTTAACATACTTCTCTTTTCTTCATAAACTGTATTATTATGTTTCTTTTCTCTCAGTAAATGGTGTTTTATTCTTTACTTCATTTGTCTTGTCTCTTATTTAACATTCATCCAGATCCCGAACCTGGGTCTATTATTAGCGATGCAAAACACTCCCCTTATAGCTGAAGTATAATGATGTTTATCTGTGAGATGTAGAAAGTCAACATGGTGCATAATACCATGCAACCTTGATTGTCTTCCATTTTCTTCAGAAGAATATCAAAAATCACCTGTAGCCATTAATACCTTCAGCAACCTCAACACTCCTACACACTTCAGCAAGTCTACAGCATCAATTTACAATCACTAACCCAGCTATCAGTGTAGCTATAGACAACATACCTTGCATATGAGCACTTAATGTGAAAGGAAAACCTAAGGAGATTACTTTCTGTTTAAAATACTCTCTCCATCTCTGTCTGAAAAAATAATTACAGGAATATATATATATAAAAGGTACCAAAAAGAAAAGTCTGGTGAATTTATTTCCTTGCAAAGGCATGTTATTTTGAGTCCCCTTTTCTCGGATGTTCTGTGATTATGTTATGGGGTTGAATTTCATGCATCCTGGAGCAGCTCCATTCATTTCAATGGGTGGTCACTTTGGACTGGTCTGAGGACTAATCTGGAGCCACGCATGCTGAACAAGCCCTCCATACACCAATATCCAAGCCACTGGTGTACTTCCAAGCTAAGTGAATTTTCAGCTCATTTAATGTTGGGACTGTTGAAACTTTGTGTAATAAAAAATGAACCTGCTCTCACTTTAAAAATAATATCCCCTCAACCCCGAAAGGCACAGACTCTTGCTGGAATATGGTTCCCTGTGTGCTAGTATATTTCCAATGCCTTGGATAACTGACTATTCTTCACAAGGTGAGTTTAGCAAGTGGGTGTTAGATAGGTTTTAGGGTTATGCCACATTGTTTTTGACTCCCCCACCAGAGGTAATAATCTTTCTCTATCTGAGCTATTTTATCATATGAATATAAGAACAATGATGGACAAATAAAGACTTTTTGGTCCAACCAGCCTGTCCCACACAATTGTGATACCTTATGCATTGCAATATATAAACTTCCACAACACCCAAAAAAATGGAATTTTCCTGCTGCCGGGCGTGCGGGTTTGGGGGCGGGTTTGCAGTAAAAGTTGCAGAAATTGCGAGTGTGATGGGAACACGCCATCATCCCGCCATCTCACGCCTTTAACTCAGACACGTTTTCCAGCATGCCATGGACTCGAATGGCAGAGGCAGGCGACATAATTAAGCTCATAAAATCCTTGTTGTGAAACACTTAATGGAGTTTAACCTTTTGAACTTCGCTGGATGACTACGGGAATCACACAACTCAGGAACCACGTCTCTCAATCTGAGCCGGAAGCTCAGTGGCCATTGTGTGAGGTCATTAATGCAGAGCAGGGAAATCCAAATAAATACTCCCACATAACACCTGCTGACATAGCTATGGGAAAGGCTCTTGCTGACTCCATTTTGAGCACAGATGTAGATGTCTAGAGTTTGTAAGTCTTTACTGCAACTTTGGAAGCTGCTCTCACTACATTGCTAGTAACTATCACAACATTGACACATTGCTCCTCTGATCTCTACTTGACCTGTCATCTATTCCATCAGCATAAGTGCCTTTTATACTGTCTCAGTTTCATCGTCAGAATCGGACCACGATGAGCCCTAACACCAGCAGCACCAGGCACACCAACAGAACAAACAACAACACCACCAACTTTCTCCTCAACCGTCTCATGCTACACGGGACAGAGGTCATCAGCACAGGGCTGCACCGCGCCGGAGGCGATACCCCCAACACAGGGTATACAGGCAGAGGATGAGCTTCCTCAATATGACTGAGCAGCAGTGCCAAAGGATGCTCAGGCAATCACACTATGCCATTGCAAACATTTGCAGCTTGCTGGAGCAAGAATTGCTGGCAAGAGGATCTAGTGGATACGTCTTACCAGTGCTGTCAAAGTCACCATTGCCCACAACTTCTTTGCCTCAGGTTACTTCCAAGGATCTGCATCATCTCGCATCTGGCTGCCCAGAGATGCATCACACAGGTCCCTGATGCCATGTTCAACAAGACAGCCAATTATGTAAATTTTGCCACTGATGAAGCCAGTGTTACTGAGAGCGCACTTGGCTTTGCCATTCTGGCTAGCTTCCTACAAGTACAGGGTACCATCAATGATACACATGTGGCCATCAGAGCACCCCAGCATCACCCAGGAGTGTTGTGAACTGCAAGGGCTTGCAATCCCTCAATCTGCAGCTGTTCTGCAACCATAGGAAGATCATCATGCACGTGAGTGTCAAATTCCCTGGCAGATGTAATGACTCATTCATCCTGCACCAATCCACCCACCCTCAGTTCATTGCATCACCAAACACACTTACCAGCTGGCTGCTTGAAGACCAAGGGTGTCCACTGAAGCCATGGCTCCAGTGAGGAGGTCTAGCAATGAGGCCAAGGAGCATTTTAATTTTCTTTTCCTTCTGGGATGTGGGCGTCGCTGCCAAGGCCAGCGTTTATTGCCCATCCCTAATTGCCCTTGAGAAGGTGGTGGTGGGCCACTTCTTGAACCGCTGCAGTCCCTATGGTGAAGGAACTCCCACAGTGCTGTTAGGGAGAGAGTTCCAGGATTTTGACCAAGCGATGATGAAGGAATGGTGATATATTTCCACGTCAGAATGGTGTGTAACTTGGAGGGGAACTTGCATGTGCCTGCTGCCCTTGGCCTTCTGGGTGGTAGAGGTCACGGGTTTGGGAGGTGCTACTGAAGAAAACTTGGTGAGTTGCTGTGGTGCAGATTTTAGATGGTACACACTGCCGCCACGGTGTGCCAATGGTGGAGGGAGTGAATGTTTAAGGTGGTGGATGGGGTGTCAATCAAGCGGGTTGCTTTGTCCTGGATGGTGTCAAGCTTCTTGAGTATAGTTGGAGCTCCACTCATCCAGGCAAGTGGAGATTATGCCATTACACTCCTGATATGTGCCTATATGATGGAAAGGCTTTGGGGAGTCAGGAGGTGAGACAATCTTTGCAGAATACTCAACCTCTTACCCGCTATTGTTGACACCGTATTTATGTGGCTGGTCCAGTTAAATGTCTTCTCAATGGTGACCCCCAGGATGTTGATGGTGGGTGGATTTGGCAATGGTCATGCAGTTGAATGTCAAGGGGAGGTAGTTAGATGCTCGCTTGTTGGAGACAGTCATTACCTGGTACTTATGTAACCTGAATGTAACTTGCCAACTATCAAGCCTGAATGTCGTCCTGGTCTTGCTGCATGCAGGCATGGACTGCTTCATTATCTGAAGAGTTGTGAATGGAACTGAACAGTTACTTGTCAATGAAAGCCAGATAGCCAACAGATGTGTCACAGAGTAAACAATAGGGATGTGCTTAAATTGTTGCTAATGGCACCTCTCAGAAACATGAGGAATGAGGCCCACGAGTTATACAATGAATGCTGTATGATCACCAGATATGTCATCGAACAAGCCATTGGCATGCTGAAGATGCGCTTCAGATGTCTTCACAGATCTGGAGGAGCCCTTCAGTACACATCAGCCAGTGTCTCCAGAATTATCATGATGTGCTGCGCAGGATGGGAGCTGCAGCAGGAGCAAGGTGCTTAGCATACATCATCTTCAGAGGAGGAGGAGGAGCATCAGCTTGAAGATGAGGAGGAGGAGCAGGAGGTACCTGAGGTCTAAATGGCACCAGCACCTGAGCACATTGCTGCCTGGGAGGCCAGGGATGGCCTTATCATGGCCTTTTTACTTAACTTCCTGCATTCCATACGTATGTCTGCCACATGCTGTGCCAAGTTCCACCTTGGCCATCGTGATCCGAGGAAACATCTGAGGCTCTGACTGAGGGGGAGGCAATGGGGGAGAGGGGCCCACACATCACTCTCCCCTCTCACTGTCATCTCTCTCAAGAACCACCCGCACTTCCATGCTCGCAAGATGCTGGAGAGCACCTTGCTGCACAGCAGTGGGGCCATGAGGACCTAAGTCTATGTTTAAGTCCCTCCTAGAGAGGAGGTCTGTGAGCCTCTGCCATCTGTTCTCCATAGCCAGTATGTGCTCATGTGAGTGGCACATTAGTTGCTCCATGTAGGTGGCCATCCTTTCCATGGAATAACTCATCATCGCCATTGCCTGCGATATGGTGGAGCTCATGTTGGAGACAGACTCCTCCATTCTCTACACATTTGCAGACATTGTGGCTGAAAAGCCTGCCAGAGCCTCATGCATTTCTTGCTGTCCCTCCAGGATCACCCTCTTTCTCTATGGCCCCTGAGGCACAGCATCTGCATGCAGCTAAGCAGAGTTTGGAGCGTCCAACGCCCTCCGGCGAGAAGTCTCCACTGCTGTCCCTGTAACCATCAACAACTCTCGTTCACTTGTGAAATGTGAGACACCAGGTAACAACACTATTCTGTCTCATTTCAGACCCACCGAGGTGTGTACCGGTATATCTGCGCTGGTGCTGGTTACGCTTAGGTTTGCTAAAGCCTGCACTTTCAGAGGTTGGAGCTTCCTCTGAGGAGTCATCTTCCTCCCCTGGCTAGACATGGGAGTGAGGGCACTTGATGGACGTGGGAATATAAATAGATGATTTAGAAGTGTTATATTAAGATTGGGTAAAGACACCGTTATGCACATGATGAAGATTCACTGGCTGATGACATCAGTCACCATATGAGTGACTGCTGTATGCCATGTGGCTGTATAAGATGTAATTCTGCTGCTGAGATGTCCCCTTTTCTCCATCTCTCACCATCAGAGGCTCTGTAATGTGTACAGGGCCTTGGTGAGGCCACACCTGGAGTATTGTGTACAGTTTTGGTCTCCTAACTTCAGGAAGGACATTCTTGCTGTTGAGGGAGTGCAGCAAAGGTTCACCAGACTGATTCCCGGGATGGCGGGACTGCCATATCAAGAAAGACTGGATCAACTGGGCTTGTATTCACTGGAGTTCAGAAGAATGAGAGGGTATCTCATAGAAACGTTTAAAATTCTGACGGGTTTAGACTGGTTAGATGCAGGAAGAATGTTCCCAATGTTGGGGAAGTCCAGAACCAGGGGTCACAGCCTAAGGATAAGGGGTAAGCCATTTAGGACTGAGATGAGGAGAAACTTCTTCACCCAGAGAGTGGTGAACCTGTGGAATTCTCTACCACAGAAAGTTGTTGAGGTCAATTCACTAAATATATTCAAAAAGGAGTTGGATGTAGTCCTTACTACTAGGGGGATCAAAGGGTATGGCGAGAAAGCAGGAATGGGGTACTGAAGTTGCGTGTTCAGCCATGAACTCATTGAATGGCGGTGCAGGCTCGAAGGGCCGAATGGCCTACTCCTGCACCTATTTTTCTATATAACTCCAGAGATCTCCAGGGCCTCCCCTTCTGCTGCAGTTAAAGTACCGAAGAATGGAGGGCCACTTCCAGTTCTCGCCCTCTCCCTGTTGTTGTGAGCTCTCTTCTCCTGCAGGGAGGAAAAGAAGAGAAGGTTGAGTGAGAGAGATGTGTGTGTTACATCTGTAGAGGGTGACTATGAGGGATTATGGTGCCAATTCCTACATGGCCTCTTTCTGTGGTGTTACTTGGTATGATTGCATTAGCATGAGGGTAATTATGAGGGATGGTTAGTCAGATTGGCATCTGAGTATATACATAGAGAGAGGGATGGGTTGACATGCAAGATATATTGGGGTAGAGAGTGATGTACATGAGCAGGCTTGGGAGGCAGAGTGACGTGGATGTGATGAGAGGCACATCAGAATAAAGGTGAGTATGGCTTTGCCCTCACCTTTTCTGATATAATAAGATTATTGAATTTCTTCTTGCACTATACCCATGTCCTCCTGACGACATCACTGCTCTTGATCTCCTGAGCAATTTGGAACCAAGGCCTTTTTGTCTCTTGGAGAGGTCAGTTCTGCCCATCAGCAGGGAAGAGGAACTTTCTGCATGCTCTGGCTCCTTCCACTAGAATTTGTAGGGATTTAGCCAAAAAGCGGGATGCAGTCGTCGCTCTTTGTGAATTCATTTTGCTAATTCTCGACAACAGTACACTCTTCTCCAAAACTCCGTCCACACTCCTACGTCAACCTTCAAATGCGATGTGGCCAAGGCTGCTTTAAATATCCCTTGGGAATGAGTTATAAGAACATACAAAATAGGAGCGGGAGTGGGCCATTTGGCCCCCCGAGCCGGCTCCACCACTCAATAAGATCATGGCTGATCTGATCATGGACTCAGCTCCACTTCACTGCCAGCTCCCCATAACTCTTTATTCCCTTATCACTCAAAAATCTGTTTATCTCCACCTTAAATATATTCAATGACCCAGCCTCCACAGCTCTCTGGGGCAGAGGATTCCACAGATTTACAACCCTCTGAGAGAAGAAATTCCTCCTCATCTCAGTTTTAAATGGACAGCCTCTTATTCTAACCAATTCCCTATCCATGTCAAAAGGTTGCCTCCGTTTCCATGCACTTTTGCTTTTGCTAACAGCCTCTTGTGTGCAACCAAAGACTTGTATGGCTATATTATGTTTAATCTGCTGAAATAATCAAATAGATATTGTGCTGCCTATTTTGATTTCTGCAAGTCTGCAGTCTCTTGTGCATTGTATACAGAGTAATTTGGCATCATTCATGATCTGTTGTAAGCTGTTGAATTGGCTTTTCTAACATCTCTAAAATTTCTGCAGCAGTGTGGTTTTTTTGCCTGCCATTTCGTTGAGTATTCTACGTGTTGTATCTCTTCAGTGTCACTGTGTAGTCTGACACCTCTTCATTTCATCTGATATCGTTCCAGTACATGGATATAAGCCAGGGATTGTTAATGACAATTTTGGAGGAAAACAAGACAAATTGTTTCTGTTTACAAGGATCGTCAATAATATTTAGTGACAGTTAATCTGCAGCATTCGACTTTCTGCCGTCTGCCTCCTGACTGTTTCTGTTCTGCTTGTATATGGTTTCAAGGATTTTATAAATTCCTTCCTGTTTGTTATGCTGCAGTGTAGTTGTAGCTTTTTATTGTCTGGTATCAATCCATGGTTGATAAAATTCCTCAGAAAGTGATGAATCTATCATCTCTTCCAACCTTTTAACAGATTTGTAGAAAAAATTATGAAATTACAGGGCCTGTATTCCAACTGTTAGTCATTTTATTCTAATTTACTGCCATGTGGAAAATGGCAGTCCAGGCTTTAATGCTACTTTGGGTCATATTAACAGCAGTTATCATATTGTGATGTATGCTTACCTCAGTGGTAAATGCTTTTCACCAGTGAACACAAAGTAGCAATTGACCCAATTATTGGAGAATGGATCCAATTAACTCATGTCAAATGCACCAAATTATAAAAGGATATCCACCAGCAGTGCTATAATTCTCAGTTGGACCAGGTGTTATTCCTGCTGATCTGTTTAAGGTAAGTGCATGTGACCTTTTCAGGTAATATTCTATGTTACTAGTGTTTTATCCTGACTGGGCATGTTGGAAGTAGATTCAAGTATAACAACAACAACAACAACTTGTATTTATATCGCACCTTTAACAGTAAAACATTGCTGGCCCAAGACCACTTAAAGTGGAGGAGAATCATCCGAGAAGGCGCCAGACACTTTGAGTCTCTTCGCTGGGAGCACGTGGAAGCCAAGCACAAACAGCAGAAGGAGCGTACGACAAATCAAACACCCAACCCACCCGTCTCTCCAACTACCTGTGACAGAGTCTGTAGATCCTGCATTGGACTCATCAGTCACCTTTGAACTCATATTAATGTGGAATCAAGTCATCCTCAACTCCGGGGGACTGCCCAAGAAGACGAAGCAGAAGAAGAAGAAAACGTCCCACATTAACGTGAGGAAATGATTCATCTCTTGTTGCTCTACCAATCAGGATATCCTTCAAATTCGTATGTTATCGGCAAAAGAAAAGACAGGGTAAAAATAGTCACTTGTTACTGAGCAATCTAGAGACCATAACACTTAGACCAATATGGATGAATAGGAAACACACTGATGATTTTTAAATCTTTGGAATACAAGATTATGAGACAGCATGGATGAAGAAAAGGCATTTGGCTTGCTTATTCTCTATATCTAAGGGCTATGGGGCTTAGAAATTGGTTTGTGCCTGTGACACAATTTACAAATAAAGCAGAGATCGGAGCGAAATTGATTTCTCTGGTGGGATGAACTGTCTGTGGAGGCGTGACCGGTAATACGAACACAGACTTCTTCATGGTACTCTAAGGGAGCAAAATCTCTAGCATTGATCGCACACAACCAAAACAACAAATTGCGGTGTTATGGGCCCATTTTGTGTCAAACAAAGGGGCAAACTGAAAGTCCAATTTTGCCCCCTGAGAGTCCCATGAAGGAATCTGTGTTCATATCACTTTGCTATATTTGTAAACAATGGCATGTTGTATCTCTCTCTCGTTTGCAGTAGGCTTTATGCATTCTCATTTTATATTTACTACAAAATAATCTTTCATGTCTTCACAGATCCTGATCTGCTAAATGTAACTCTGAGGCAAAGAGGAGACTCATGAGGATGCTAAACCCAGGAATGAAGAAGAACCAACATCAATGCTAATAACAGTCATGGTGGAGACATCAGATACCTCTGTTCTATTTTACCTATAAGGTAATTGTTTTCTGTCCTTTTTCCAAGCCCTTTTTGGAACCAGAATTATGTTTCTCATTATAAGTGTGGGTGCCCTTAGGTAGTTCAATGTGTCTGCCTAATGCACCAATACTCCCTGCTCCCATCTCACCAAGGTCCCTAAACTCACCATATTAATGCTATTAAAGATTCTTTGGAGTCATCTTACCATCAGTATGAAATTTAAACCAGCACCACAGTTAACAGAAGACCAACAATATCATTCTTCATTGCATATTTCCACAAAATTAACAATAGGCAACTGCAATTCACCCTTGTGCAAAGCCTTTGTGGGAAAAAATTCCCATTCGCCAGCAAAGTTACATGTGCCACGGCAACTACATTTAATGGCTGCTGAGAATTGCTGCAATGCTAAGTGAGTGAAATTGGTCTGGGGGTCATGGAGATAGATGGTGCAGGGCTCATCTTAAAAAGCAGGAACTCAAAGGTAGTAATCTCAGGATTGCTACCAGTGCCACGTGCTAGTCAGAGCAGAAATAGCAGGATAGCTAAGATGAATACTGTTATATATGTGGACTTGTAGTTATTCTGTACAGCCACCAGAGGGCTCATTCGCCGGAGTCCCAAGGGATCCTATAATCCCTTGGGAGCACAGGTATTTAAGAAGGCTTCACATGGTGGAGAGGCACTCTGAAGACCTGCAATAAAAGATGAAGGTCACACTTTACTTTGAGCTCACAGTGCTCAGGTTGACTCTTTCTCCATACCCTACAACTGGTGACGAGATACAGATAGCAAACCCAAAGATGGAGAGAACAGTGGACATCCTGGAGAAATTCTCAGAGGGAGATGATTGGGAAACTTTTGTGGAGCGACTCGACCAATACTTCGTGGCCAATGAGATAGATGGGGAAGAGAGCACTGCCAAACATAGAGCGATCCTCCTCACCATCTGTGGGCCACCAATGTATGGCCTCATGAAGAATCTACTCATCTCCAGCGAAACACATGGAGAAATTGTATGACGATTTGTGCACACTGGTCCGAGAGCATTTGAACCCGAAGGAAAGCGTTCTGATGGCGAGGTATCGGTTCTACACCTACAAAATGTCTGAAGGCCAGGAAGTGGCGAGTTATGTCGCTGAGCTGAGACGCCTTGGAGGACATTGCGAATTTGAAGGACATTTGGAGCACATGCTCAGAGACTTTTTCGTACTTGGCATTGGCCACGAAACCATACTTCACAAGCTTTTGACTGTAGAGACCCGAACCTTGAGTAGGGTCACAGCAATAGCCCAGGCATTCATTGCCACCAGTGACAATACTAAGCAACTCTCTCAGCACACAAATGCTGCGACAACGACTGTGAACAAAGTGATCTTGTTTTCGAATCATAACGTACAGGGCAGGTTACACATACCTGCAGCTGCACATCCGCAGAAGTCTGAGTCCACCATCAAGTGTGATAAATGCAAGGCCATTAACACCTTGTTGGTGCTGCGGGGGTGATCATCGTTTCCATTCATGCCGATTCAAAGAGTACGTTTGCAAGGGCTATAGAACAATGGGACACCTCCAACGAGTGTGCAGGCGAGTTGCTAAGCCTGTTAAATGTGAAAACTACCACGTTGCAGAAGAGGACAGATCCACGGATGATCACTATGAACCAGAGCCTCAGATAGAGGAGGCAGAGATATGTGGGATGCACACATTCACCAGAATTGTCCCCCGATATTGCTGAATGTTGAACTAAATGGACTCCCGGGTGTCAATGGAGCTGGACATGAGTGCGAGCCAGTCCATCATGGGCAAAAAGACTTTCAAAAGGTTGTGGTGTAACAAGGCCTCAAGGCCAGTCTTAACTCCAGTTTGTACGAGATTAAGAACTTACACTAAAGAACTAATCGGCAGTGCTACCGTAAAAGTCGCCTACGATGGAGCGGTGCAAGCTAACACTTTGGATGGTACGGGGTGATGATCCCACGCTGCTCGGCAGGAGCCAGCTGGGAAAGATACGCTGGAACTGGGATGACATCTGTGTGCTATTCCCTGCTGACGACACTTTGTGTGCCCAGGCCTTAAACAAATTTCCTTCGCTGTTTGAAACAGGCATCGGGAAATTCCAAGGAGCAAAAGTGCAGATCCACCTAATTCCGGGGGCGCGACACATCCATCACAAGGCGAGAGCAGTACCGTACATGATGAGGAAAAGGGTAGAGATCGAGCTAGACTGGCTGCAACGAGGGGGCATCATTTCACCGATCGAGTTCAGTGAGTGGGCCAGCCCTATTGTCCCAGTCCTCAAGGGAGACAGCACGATCAGAATCTGTGGTGATTACATAGTAACTATCAATCTTTTCTCCCTGCAGGACCAATACCCACTACTAAAAGCCAACGATCTCTTTGCAACGCTGGCAGGAGGAAAGACGATCTGACTTCAGCCTACATGACGCAGGAACTGGAGGAATCATCAAAAGCCCTCACCTGCATCAACACGCACAAAGGTCTTTTTGTTTATAACAGATGACCGTTTAGAATCTGATCAGTGGCGGCGATATTCCAGAGAAACATGGAAAGTTTACTGAAGCCGGTCCCGCTCACCGTGGTCTTCCAAGATGACATCTTGGTCACAGGTCGGAAAACAGTCAAGCATCTGCAGAACCTGGAGGAGATTCTTAGTCAACTCAACCGCGTGGGGCTTAGGTTAAATTGCTCGAAGTGCGTTTACCTGGCACGTGAAATGGAGTTCCTGGGAAGGAGGATTGCGGCGGCCGGCATCAGGCCCACCAACACGAAGACGGAGGCATTCGACAATGCACCGAGGTCACAGAACGTGACGGAGCTGTATTCGTTTCTGGGACTCTTGAACTACTTTAGTAACTTCTTACCGGGTCTCAGCACCCTGCTAGAACCACGACATGTCTTACTATGAAAAGGGGGTGAATGAGTTAGGGGCAAAAGCCAAGAAAATGCCTTTGTAAAAGTGAGAAAATTGTTATGCTCAAACAAATTGCTTGTTTTGCATGATCCATGTAAGTGTTCGGTACTAGCATGTGATGCATCGTCATATGGCATCGGGTGTGTATTGCAACAAAATAATGATTTTGGGAAACTGCAACTGGTTGCTTATGCGTAAGGCCAAGAGAGCCTACAGCATGATTGGAAAAGAAGCATTAGCGTATGTCTATGGGGTAAAGAAAATGAATCAATACCTGTTTGGGCTAAAATTCAAATTGGAAACTGACCATAAGCCACTTATATCCCTTTTTTCTGAGAGTTAAGGGATAAATACCAATGCGTCGGCCCGCATCCAGATATGGGCGCTCGCGTTGTCCGCATACAACTACATCATCCGCCACAGGCCAGGCTCAGAAAACTGCGCCGATGCTCTCAGTAGGCTGCCATTGCCCACCACGGGGGTGGATGTGGCAAAGCATGGAGATCTAGCCATGATTATGGAAGCATTTGAGCGTCAGCAATCACCCGTTACTGCCTGGCAGATCAAAACCAGGGCTCCTTATTATCTCCAGTCAAAAGCTGTGTGCTTCACGGGAGCTGCTGCAGTGTCCCAGTGGAAATGCAGGAAGAGATAAAGCTGTTCCAGTGGCGCAAAGATGAAATGTCTATACAGGCAGACTGCCTTTTGTGGGGCAATCGAGTAGTGGTCCCCAAGATGGGCAGAGACACTTTCATCAATGACCTCCACAGTATTAATGCAGGCATCATAATGAAGAAAACGATAGCCAGATCCCACGTGTGGTGGCCCGGTATCGATACGAACTGAGAGTCCTGCGTTCACAGATGTAATACATGCTCGCAGTTAAGCAATATACCCAGAGAGGCGCCGTAAAGTTTATGGTCTTGGCCCTCCAAACCGTGGTCTAGGTTACGCGGCGACTATGCAGGCCCGTTCTTGGGTAAAATGTTCCTTGTGGTTGTAGACGCGTACTCCAAGTGGATTGAATGTGAGATAATGTCGGCCAGCACGTCCGCTGCCAACACTAAAAGCCTGTGGGACATGTTTGCCACACACGGCTTACCCGATGTCCTGGTGAGCGACGATGAGCCATGTTTAACCAGTGCTGAGTTCAAAGAATTCATGCCCTGTAACGGGATCAAACATGTCATATCTGCCCCATTTAAACCAGCATCCAATGGTCAGGCAGAGAGAGCAGTGCAAACCAGTAAGCAAGGCTTGAAGAGGGTAACTGAAGGCTCACTGCAGACTCACCTATCCCGAGTCCTGCTTAGCTACTGCATGAGACCACACTCACTCACTTGGATCCCACCTGCTGAACTGCTCATGAAAAGAGCACTGAAGACAAGGCTCTCGTTAGTTCACCCTGATCTACATGAACAGGTAGAGAGCAGGCGGCTTCAACAAAGTACATACCATGATAGCGCACATGTGTCACGCGAGATTGAAATCAATGATCCTGTATTTGTTTTAAATTATGGACAAGGTCCCAAGTGGTTTCCCGGCACTGTCGTGGCCAAAGAGGGGAGCAGACTGTTTTGGGTCAAACTTTCAAATGGACTCATTCACTGGAAACACTTGGACCAAATCAAACTCCGATTCACAGACTATCCTGAGCAACCCATTTCGGACCCTACCTTTTTTGATCCCCCAACATACACACCAGTGGCAACTGACACCATGTTTGACCATGAAGCAGAACCCATCATCCACAGCAGCCCTGCAGGGCCCAACACACCAGGCAGCCCAGCAAGGCCAGCTGCACAGCAGGACAGCAAGGGCCCAACAAATGATTCAAAAACGCCAGCTTTCACACCGAGACGATCAACCAGGGCAAGACGAGCCCCAGATCGACCCACATTGTAAATAGTTACACTATTCACTTTGTGGGGGAATGTTGTTATATATGTGGACTTGTATTTACTCTGAACAGCCACCAGACAGCTCATTCCCCGGAGTCCCAATGGATCCCATACTCCCTTGGGAGCACAGGTATTTAAGAAGGCTTCACAGGTTGGAGAGGCATTCTGGAGACCTGCAATAAAAGACTACGGTCACACTTTACTTTGAGCTCACAGTGTTCAGTCTGACTCTTTCTCCATACACTACAAATACGTGGCTTGAGGGGTGGTGCAGGAGGGTTGAATTCAAATCCCTGGGACATTGGAACCGGATCTGGGGGAGATGGCCTCAGTACAAACCGGACGGTCTGCACCTGGGCAGGACTAGAATCAATGTCCTAAAAGGAGTGTTTGCTAGTGCTGTTGGGAAGGGGTTAAACTAATATGGGAGGGGGATGGGAACCTATGCAGGGAGACAGAGGGAAGTAGAATGGAGGCAGAAGCAAAAGACAGAAAGAAGAAAAGTATAAGTGGAGGGCAGAGAAATCCAAGGCAAAAATCAAAAAGGGCCACATTACAGCAAAATTCTAAAGGGACAAAGTATGTTAAAAAGACAAGTTTGAATGCTCTGTGCATCAATGCGCTGAGTATTCATAATAAAGTGGACGAAATAAATGCGCAGGCAGATATAAACGAATATGATATAATTGGGATTATGGAGACATGGCTCCAGGGTGACCAAGGCTGGGAACTCAACATCCAAGGGTATTCAGCATTTAGGAAGGATAGACAGAAAGTAAAAGGAGTGGGGTGGCGTTGCTGGTTAAAGAGGAAATCAATGCAATAGTAAGGAAGGACATTAGCTTGGATGATGTGGAATCTGTATGGGTAGAGCTACGAAATACCAAAGGGCAGAAAACGCTAGGGGGAGTTGCGTACAGACGACCAAACAGTAGTCGTGAGGTTCGGGACAGCATCAAACAAGAAATTAGGGATGCGTGCAATAAAGGTACAGCAGTTATCATGGGCGACTTTAATCTACATATAGATTGGGTTAACCAAACTGGTAGCAATATGGTGGAGGATGATTTCCTAGAGTGTATTCGGGATAGTTTTCAAGACCAATATGTCGAGGAACCAACTAGAGGGCTGGCCATCCTAGCCTGGGTGATGTGTAATGAGAAAGGACTAATTAACAATCTTGTTGTGCAAGGCCCCTTGGGGAAGAGTGACCATAATATGGTAGAATTCTTTATTAAGATGGAGAGTGACACAGTTAATTCAGAGACTAGGGTCCTGAACTTAAGGAAAGGTAACTTCGATGGTATGAGATGTGAATTGGCTAGAATAGACTGGTGAATTATACTTAAAGGGTTGATGGTGGATAGGCAATAGCAGACATTTAAAGATCACATGGATGAACTTGAACAATTGTACATCCTTGTCTGGAGTAAAAATAAAATGGGGAAGGTGGCTCAACCATGGCTTGCAAGGAAAATTAACGATAGTATTAAATCCAAGGAAGAGGCATATGAATTTGCCAGAAAAAGCAGCAAATCTGACGACTGGGAGAAATTTAGAATTCAACAGAGGAGGACAAAGGGTTTAATTAGGAGGGGGAAAATAGAGTATGAGAGTAAGCTTGCAGGGAACATAAAAACATACTGCAAAAGCTTCTATAAATATGTGAAGAGAAAAAGATTAATGAAGGTAAATGTAGGTCACTTGCAGTCAGAATCAGGTGAATTTATAATGGGAACAAAGAAATGGCAGACCAATTGAACAAATACTTTGGTTCTGTCTTCACGAAGGAAGACACAAATAACATTCCGGTAATACTAGGGGACCAAGGGTCTAGCGAGGAGTAGAAACTGAAGGAAATCCTTATTAGTCAGGAAATTGTGTTAGGGAAATTGATGGGATTGAAGGCCGATACATCCCCAGGGCCTGATAGTCTGCATGCAAGAGTACTTAAGAATGTGGCCCTAGAAATAGTGGATGCATTGGTGATCATTTTCCAACAGTCTATCGACTTTGGATTAGTTCCTATGGACTGGCGGGTAGCTAATGTAACACCACTTTTTAAGAAAGGAGGGAGAGAGAAAATGGGGAATTACAGACCGAATAGCCTGACATCAGTAGTGGGGAAAATGTTGGAATCAATTATTAAAGATGAAATAGCAGCTCATTTGGAAAGCAGTGACATGATCGGTCCAAGTCAGCATGGATTTATGAAAGGAAAATCATGCTTGACAAATCTTCTCGAATATTTTGAGGATGTAACTAGTCGAGTGGACAAGGGAGAACCAGTGGATGTGGTGTATTTGGACTTTCAAAAGGCTTTTGACAAGGTCCCACACAAAAGATTGGTGTGCAAAATTAAAAGACATTGTATTGCGGGTAATGTATTGATGTGGATAGAGGACTGGTTGGCAGACAGGAAGTAGAGAGTCGGAATAAATGGGTCCTTTTCAGAATGGCAGGCAGTGACTAGTGGGGTGCCGCAGGGCTCAGTGCTGCAACCCCAGCTTTTATAATATACATCAATAATTTAGATGAAGGAATTGAGTGTAATATCTTCAAGTTTGCTGATGACACTAAGCTGGGTGGTGGTGTGAGCTGTGAGGAGGATGCTAAGAGGCTGCAGGGTGACTTGGACAGGTTAGGTGAATGGGCAAATGTATGGCAATTGCAGTATAATGGGGATAAATGTGAGGTTTCCCACTTTGGTGGCAAAAACAAGAAGGCAGAATATTATCTGAATGGCGACAGATTAGGAAAAGGGGAGGTGCAACGAGACCTGAGTGTCATGGTACATCAGTCCTTGAAAGTTGGCATGCAGGTACAGCAGGTGGTGAAGAAGGCAAATGGCATGTTGGCCTTCATAGCTAGGGGATTTGAGTCTTGGAGCAGGGAGGTCTTACTGCATTTGTACAGGGCCTTGGCGAGGCCTCACCTGGAATATTGTGTTCGGTTTTGGCCTCCTAATCTGAGGAAGGATGTTCTTGCTATTGAGGGAGTGCAGCGAAGGTTCACCGGACCGATTCCCGGGATGGCAGGATTGACATATGAGGAAAGACTGGATCGACTGGGTCTGTATTCACTGGAGTTTAGAAGAATGAGAGGGGATCTCATAGAAACATATAAAATACTGACGGGACTGGACAGGTTAGATGCAGGAAGAATGTTCCCGATGTTAGGGAAGTCCAGAACCAGGGGTCACATTCTAAGGATAAGAGGTAAGCCATTTAGGACCGAGATGAGGAGAAACTTCTTCACTTAACTTGTGGAATTCTCTACCGCAGAGAGTTGTTGATGTCAGTTCATTTGATATATTCAAGAGGGAGTTAAATATGGCCCTTATGGCCAAAGGGACCAAGGGATATGGAGAGAAAGCGAAAAGGGGTACTGAGGTGAATGATCAGCCATGATCTTATTGAATGGTGGTGCAGGCTCGAAGGACCAAATGGCCTACTCCTGCACCTATTTTCTATGTTTCAATGCTTTTATGTAACACCGTCCTGGTGGCGTTGCTGGAGGATCCGGCACAAAGTTTCGGTCCAGGTGCGGTGTTGCAGCTTCCGTGAGCGAAGCTGTGGAGCTCGCAGGTAATTGTGGACAATGAAGAGGTCTGACAATTAAAGGGGCCATGCACACTGAAGCAATACAAAATAAAATGCAGTGGAACAATATATTTTTCAGCCCTCTCTGCCTTTTAAGAAATATTCAATATTTCAAAGAAGTTCCAAATGTGAATATTCTGCTGTTAAAGCTGAATTACATTCCTAACCTCAACAAATGGGAATACTACCTCAGCATTAACTAAAATGGCTCAGCAAGCCACGGCAGGGGCAACCAGGGTTTCACACACAGCACTCCAGCTTTGTGTAGGTGGTCAAACTTCAAGAACAGCCCTCTACTCACAGGGGCCAGAAAGAAAGATGTGGAACTACATCACCAATGCTGTCACTGACAGCAGTGTCGCTCCCACCACCTGGCTCCAGAGTCCAAAGAAGCTTCATGATCTCAGACCACTGGCCAAAGTCAGGAAATTCATCTTCAAAAGCCAGATCCTTCCAACTGCAGCACTAGCCTCACATACTGCTCAATGCACAACCTCCAATCATTCACCAATCCTAGCCTCACCTCACTCCTTTGGAGGAGATGGTGCAGGCCATTCTTGGCAAGAGCATAGTTGAGCCCTTGGCCAGCAGCAGGGCTGAAAGAATACTCCTTCTGGCATGCACCTTTTGCTTTCCCACCCTCCTGTCAGCACAACTCCACCCCTGTGCCTTTCTAATTTCACACAGCCAAGAAATGCAGCCTGCCCAGCCAATGGGTCAACAAGAAGAGGCAGCCTGCCCAGCCAGTGGGACTGCAGGCAGCTGATCCCATCTTGGACATTCCAGCCACAAAGGGGCTGTCTGGATGCATCCTTCCGTCTGATTCCTCCTCTTCTGTGTCTTACTCTTCCCTCTGCAAGCAGATGCTGTAAATGTAAAATGACAGCATAAAATGCTGGAAATACTCAGTTGGTCAGGCTTGTCAACCTGAGATGTGAACTTTGTTTTTCTCTCCAGGGATGTTGCGTGACCTGCTGAGCATTCGCAGCGTTTTCTGACTTCTCAATGGCTTTCATTTACCATTTGAGCCCTTGCAAGCATCCTGCAGCACACCTTACACACATGAACAACTTTTCATATTGAATGCAGCAAAACACCATTTCAATAAAATCAAAACAAAAACCAGCCAAATCAATTAAATTCAAAATTACCTGAATGATGTGTGTGTCCTTTTAAGAGCTGCAGACATTGCCACTATAAGCGCATAAGAACATAAGAAATAGGAGCAGGAGTAGGCCATTTGGCCGCTCGAGCCTGCTCCGCCGTTCAATCAGATCATAGCTATCTGATCTTGGGCTCAGTTCCACTTCCCTGCCCGCTCCCCATAACACTTTATTCCCTTATCACCCAAAAATCTGTCTATCTCCGCCTCAAATATATTCAATGACCAGCCTCCACAGCTCTCTGGGGCAGTGAATTCCACAGATTTACGCCCTCTGAGAGAAGAAATTCCTTCTTATCTCAGTTTAAAATGGGCGACCCGTTATTCTGAATCTATTCTACCTAGTTCTAGATTCCCGCACAAGGGGAAACATCCTCTGTGCAACGAACCTGACGAGCCCCCTCAGTATCTTTTGGGCCCAAAATTCATCAACATAACACCTGCTAACCGCCCGCTTACTGCCCAAAAATGCAAGTTTGATCAAAAAACAGGTACATACAATCAAAGAGCAAGTTATTATTTAAATGGAGAAAGATTTCAAAGTGCCGCAGTACAGCGGGATCTGGGGGTACTTGTGCATGAAACACAAAAGGATAGTATGTAGGTATAGCAAGTGATCTGGAAAGCCAATGGTATCTTGGCCTTTATTGCAAAGGGGATGGAGTATAAAAGCAGGGAAGTCTTACTACAGCGATACAAGGTATTGGTGAGGTCACACCTGGAATATTGCGTGCAATTTTGGTTTCCATATTTACGAAAGGATATACTTGCTTTGGAGGCAGTTCAGAGAAGTTTCACTAGGTTGATTGCAGAGATGAGGGGGTTGACTTATGAAGAAAGGTTGAGTAGGTTGGGCCTCTACTCATTGGAATTCAGAAGAATCATTGATCTTATCGAAAAGTATAAGATTATGAGGGGACTTGACAAGGTGGATGCAGAGAGGATGTTTCCACTGATGGGGGAGAGTAGAACTCGATGTCGTGATCTTAGAATAAGGGGCCGCCCATTTAAAACTGAGATGAGCAGAAATTTCTTCTCTCAGAGGGTTGTAAATCTGTGGAATTCGCTGCCTCGGAGAGCTGTGGAAGCTGGGACATTGAATAAATTTAAGATAGAAATAGACAGTTTCTTAAACGATAAGGAGATAAGGGGATAAGGGGTTATGGGGAGCAGGCAGGGAGGTGGAGCTGAGTCCATGATCAGATCAGCCATTGAATGGTGGAGCAGGCTCAAGGGGCCATATGGTCTACTCCTGTTCCTATTTCTTATGTTCTTACACCATCGACATACTGCTCGGCGGAACATTCATCATTGAAATACCGCCGAGTGTTATGCACACCATCCGCCAAGCAGAACTGCCCGCATACGGCCCAAAAAGTGCAAGTTTCATGACATACCGCTGACATACCAACGGAGCTGCATACCATCCTGGAAAAGGTGGTTTTACTCGACCTTAAGTGGTTGTGAATGGGCGGTAGTGGGCAGAGCCGCCATTTTGAAATGGGGAACAGTCAACAAAGCAGCACCTCAGTATTCAGAAGTGAACAATGACGTTACAGTATGATTTACTGTGGGAAAGGCATTTTTGTTGGTGCTGAGTACATTATTCAGATAGAAGGCATTTGAGTTTATACTTTTTTCATTGAAAAATCATTTGAGTTTATCTCAGGATACTTGAGGAGATTCTGGAGATGTAACAAGAATGGGGCCTGTATTGCTGACTACCTGTCTAATGCAGGGTCCAGATGTGAGAAGGTTTACTGAGCAGAGTTATCAGGGTAATGGAGGAGGAGGAAGCCTTACCCCCAAAGGATTTTCAGGGAGAAGCGTTCATACTTGGACCTGACCGATCGACAGTGTGTTCGAAGGCTGCGCTTCCGAAAAGAGGTGATCAATGAGATTTGCCAACGCATTATGGCAGACTTGCAGCTCAGTACCACCAACATTACTGCACTCACTGTCGAGATGAAGGTGACTGCAGCACTTTCCTTTTATGCAACCGGCTCTTTTCAGGCATCAGCTGGGAACATATGCTGTATTTCTCAGCACGCTACTCATCGCTGCATTCGACAGGTAACCGAAGCACTTTATGCACGTCAGATGGAATTTATAAACTTCCCAATCACCGGGAAGGCACAGAGTGAGAGGGCTTTGGAATTTGCACACATTGCCAGCTTCCCCAAGGATCAGGCTGTTGTTGACTGTACCCATATTGCCCTGCAAGCACCATTATGGGAGGCGGAGATGTACTAAAACTGTAAGGGATTCCACTCCGTCAACATGCAGCTCGTCTGCGACCATACGCAGTGCATAACGGCAGTGAATGCCGACTTACCAGGGAGCATCCATGATGCGCACATCTTGCGTGAGAGCACTGTGTCTGACCTGTTGAAGTCTGAGCCACAAGGTAAATGCTGGATGCTGGGGGACAAAGGGTACGGCCTCGCCATCTGGCTCTTGACCCCTATGCGGAACCCTCAGACAGAAGCTGAGCAACGATATAATACGAGCCATATAGCCACATGTAATATTAGCGAAAAGGCAATTGGAGTGCTGAAGCAGCACTTTCGATGCTTGGACCACTCAGGAGGCAGGCTGCAATACCACCCTGAGCAGATTGCTCAGTTCACAGTGGTGTGCTGCATGTTGCATAATTTAGCCATCATGAGGTGACATGAATTGCCACAGGGCACTGTGGGATCACCTGAGGAGAGAGTGCAGGAGACGGATGAGGAGGAAGAGGAAAATGAGGGGCTGTAAGATGAGGAGCTTCCCCCCCCCCCCGGCCCCCGCCAACACCGCAGCAGAGGGCATGCGGAGCGATTGCCACTGTCAAATTGTTACATCAGCAGCTCATGAATGAACGCTTTGCTTGAATGTGGAGAGCTGCTTTTTGGGACCCTGATGACTGTTAGCCCAAATGTTTGACACTGTCAATTTAAAATTTTATGTAAATATGTAAAAAAAATACAATTGTAAAACTTTGTAAAACTTATAACTATAACTATGAACAACTGTAACAACTTTAACAACTTTAACAACAAAAAATCAAACTTCAACTATTTTAAATTAACAATGAACACTTGACTACAACAAAGCACCCTTTATCGTCCTTGACCTTGACTGCGTACACCCCCACCCTTCATACTCACCCCCCCTTTCTTAATCCTGCACTTCTCTATCCCACTGCCTCTGAGCCCGGATCACCCCATGGTGGTACCAAGCTGGCATGCAGCAATGCACCCCAAGTGCTGTTGCTGTCGTTGGGAGTCAGACATTGCAGGCACAATGAATGGAGCCTCAGGAGATGCTCGTGATCCGGAAGGCACGGCTTTAGGGCTGGAAGCTGCTGGCAGCTCCCCACCCTCAGGTGCTGTCGACCTGACTACTATGGCATGAGGGGATTCCGCGCCATATCCTGATCTTGTCGATTGCCGCGACATAACCTCCGACTGTCGATCTGATAGCACGCGATGTTTCCGGCTATCGTAGCTGTAGTGTATGGAGAAAGAGTCAGAATGAAAACTGTGAGCTCAAAGTAAAGTGACATGTTTGATCTTTTATTGCAGGTCTCCAGAATGCCTCTCCAATCTGTGAAGCCTCTTTATATACCATGCTCCCAAGAGATTCTGGCTGTAAAGAGTAAATGCAAGTATACATATACAACAAAACTCCCCCCCGTAAAGTCAATAGTGTAACTATTTACAATGTGAGTCGATCTGGGGCCCTTCTTGCCCTGGTTGATCGTCTCGGTGTGAAAGCTGTTGTTGAATCATTTGTTGGGCCCTCGCTGGGCTGCTGTGCAGCTGGCCTTGCTGGGCTGCCTGGTGTGTTGGGCCCTGCTGGGCTGCTGTGGACGATGGGTTCTGCATCATGGTCAACCATGGTGCCAGTTGCCACTGGTGTGTGTGTTGGGGGATCAAAAAAGGTAGGGTCCAAGGTGGGTTGCTCAGGATAGTTCATAAATCTGAGTTTGATTTGGTCCAAGAGTTTCCGGTGAATGAGTCCATTTGAAAGTTTGACCCAAAACACCCTGCTCCCCTCTTTGGCCACGACAGTACCGGGAAGCCACTTGGGACCTTGTCCATAATTTAAAACAAATACAGGATCATTGATTTCAATCTCGCGTGACACATTTGCGCTATCATGGTATGAACTTTGTTGAAGCCGCCTGCTCTCTACCTGTTCATGTAGATCAGGGTGAACTAACGAGAGCCTTGTCTTCAGTGCTCTTTTCATGAGCAGTTCAGGAGGTGGGATCCCAGTGAGTGAGTGGGGTCTCATGTGGTAGCTAAGCAGATCTCGGGATAGGCGAGTCTGCAGTGAGCCTTCAGTTACTCTCTTCAAGCCTTGCTTGATAGTTTGCACTGCTCTCTGCCTGACCATTGGACGCTGGTTTAAACGGGGCAGAAGTGACATGTTTGATCCCGTTGCAGGTCATGAATTCTTTGAACTCAGCACTGGTGAAACATGGCCCGTTGTCGCTCATCAGGACATCAGGTAAGCCGTGTGTGGCAAGCAGGGCCCACAGGCTTTTAGTGGTGGCAGCGGACATGCTAGCCGACATTATCTCACATTCAATTCACTTGGTGCACGCGTCGACAACCACAAGGAACATTTTACCCAAGAACGGGCCTGCATAGTCGACATGTACCCTGGACCTTGGTTTGGAGGGCCATGACTATAAACTTTACGGCGCCTCCCTGGGTACATTGCTTAACTGCAAGCATGTATTAAATCTGTGAACGCAGGAATCTAAGTCTGCATCAATACCGGGCCACCACACGTGGGATCTGGTTATCGCTTTCATCATTACGATGCCTGGGTGGGTACTGTGGAGGTCACTGATGAAGGTCTCTCTACCCTTCTTGGGGACCACTACTCGATTGCCCCATAGAAGGCAGTCTGCCTGAATAGACATTTCACCTTTGCGCCGCTGGAACGGCTTTATCTCTTCCAGCATTTCCACTGGGACACTGGACCAGCTCCCGTGATGTATATAGCTTTTGACTAGAGATAATAAGGGGTCCTGGCTTGTCTAGGTTTTGATCTGCCAGGCAGTTACGGGTGATTGCTCACTCTCAAATGCTTCTATAACCATGACTAAATCTGCGGGCTGCGCCATTTCCATCCCCGTGGTGCGCAATGGCAGCCTACTGAGAGCATCGCCACAGTTTTCTGTGCCTGGCCTGTGGCAGATGGCGTAATTGTATGCGGACAATGTGAGCGCCCATCTCTGGATGTGGGCTAGTGCGTAGTTATTTATCCCTTTACTCTCAGAAAACAGGCATATAAGTGGCTTATGGTCAGCTTCCAATTCGAATTTTAGCTCAAAAAGGTATTGATGCATTTTTTTTTCCATAGACACACGCTAACGCTTCTTTTTCAATCATGCTGTAGGCTCTCTCAGCCTTGGACAGACTCCTGGATGCATAAGCAACCAGTTGCAGTTTCCAGAAATCATTGGCTTGTTGCAATACACACCTAACGCCATATGACGATGCATCACATGCTAGTACTAAACGTTTACACGGATCATACAACACAAGCAATTTGTTTGAGCATAACAATTTTCTCGCTTTTACAAAGGCATTTTCTTGGCTTTTGCCCCAGACCCATTCACCCCCTTTTCGTCATAAGACATGTAATGGTTCTAGCAGTGTGCTGATACCCGTTATGAAGTTACCAAAGTAGTTCAAGAGTCCCAGAAACAACCGCAGCTCCGTTACGTTCTGTGGCCTCGGTGCGTTCTCGATTGCCTCCGTCTTCGCGTTTGTGGGCCTGAGGCTGTCCACTGCAATCCTCCTTCCCAGGAAATCCACTTCAGGCACCAGGAAAACGCACTTCAAGCATTTTAACCTAAGCCCCACGCGGTTGATTTGACTAAGAACCTCCTCCAGGTTCTGCAGATGCTCGACTGTGTTCCAACCTGTGACCAAGATGTCATCCTGGAAGACCACAGTGTGCGGGACCGACTTCAGTAAACTTTCCATGTTTCTCTGGAATATCACCGCCGCTGATCGGATTCCAAACGGGCATCTGTTATAAACAAGAAGACCTTTTATGCGTGTTGATGCAGGTGAGGGCCTTCGATGATCCCTCCAGTTCCTGCGTCATGTAGGCTGAAGTCAGATCCAGCTTCGTGAACGTCTTTCCTCCCGCCAGCGTTGCAAAGAGGTCGTTGGCTTTTGGTAGTGGGTATTGGTCCTGCAGGGAGAAACTATTAATAGTTACTTTGTAATCGCCACAGATTCTGACGGTGCCGTCTCCCTTGAGGACTGGGACAATAGGACAGGCCCACTCGCTGAACTCGATCGGTGAAATATGCCCTCTCTTTGCAGACGGTCTAGCTCGATTTCTTCCTTTTCTCTCATCATATACAGTACTGTTCTCGCCTTCTGATGGATGGGTCGTGCCCCCGGAGTTAGCTGGATCTGGACTTTTGCTCCTTGGAATTTCCCGATGCCTGGTTCGAACAGCGAAGGATATTTGTTTAAGACCTGGGCACACGAAGTGTCGTCACTAGGCAATAGCGCTCGGACGTCATCCCAGTTCCAGCATGTCTTTCCCAGCCAGCTCCTGCCGAGCAGCGTGGGACCATCACCCGCTTCCACCCAGAGTGGTAGTTTATGCACCGTTCCATCATAGGAGACCTTTACGGTAGCACTGCCGATTACAGGAATCAGTTCTTTAGTGTAAGTATTTAGTCTCGTGCGAAGTGGAGTTAAGACTGGCCTTGAGGCCTTGTTGCACCACAACCTTTCGAAAGTCTTTTTGCCCATGATGGACTGGCTCACGCCCATTGACACCGGGAGTCCATTTAATTCAACATTCAGCATTATTGTGGTTAATGTGTGCACCCCATGTACCTCTGCCTCCTCTATCTGAGGCTCTTGTTCATAGTGATCCTCCGTGGATCTGTCCTCCTCTGCAACGTGGTGGTTTGCAGGTTTAATTCATTGGAGGTGTCCAATTGTTCCACAGCCCTTGCAAACGTATCCTTTGAATCGGCATGAATGGAAACAATTATCACCTCCGCAGTACCAACAAGGTGTTAATGGTCTTGCATTCATCACCCTTGATGGTGGACTCTGAGACATCTGCGGACGTGTAGCTGCAGATATGTGTGACCTGCCCTGTTCGTTACGATTCGAAAACAACATCACTTTGCTCACAGTACTTGTAGCAGCACTTGTGTGCTGAGTGATTTGCTTAGTATTGTCACTGGTGGCAATGAATGACTGGGCCAGCGTTATGGCCTTACTCAAGGTTAGGGTCTCTACAGTCAAAAGCTTGCAAAGTATGGTTTCCTGGCCAATGCCAAGTATGAAAAAGTCTCTGAGCATGTGCTCCAAATGTCCTTCAAATTCGCAATGTCCGACAAGTCGTCTCAGCTCGGCGACATAACTCGCCACTTCCTGGCCTTCAGATCTTTTGTAGGTGTTGAACCAGTACTTCGCCATCAGAACGCTTTCGTTTAGGCTCAAATGCTCTCGGACCAGTGTGCACAAATCATCGCACAATTTCTCCGTGGGTTTCGCTGGAGTGAGCAGGTTCTTCATGAGGCCATACGTTGGTGCCCCACAGACGGTGAGGGGGATCGCTCTACATTTGGCAGTGCTATCTTCCCCATCTAGCTCGTTGGCCACGAAGTAATGGTCGAGTCGCTCCACAAAAGTTCCCCAATCATCTCCCTCTAAAAATTTCTCCAGGATGCCCATTGTTCTCTGCATCTTTGGGTTCGCTATCTGCATCTCATCGTCAGTTGTAGTGTATGGAGAAAGAGTCAGACTGAACACTGTGAGCTCAAAGTAAAGTGTGACATTGGTCTTTTATTGCAGGTCTCCAGAGTGCTTCACCAACCTGTGAAGCTTCTTTATATACCTGTGCTCCCAAGGGATTATGGGATCCCTTGGGACTCCAGGGGATGAGCATTCTGGTGGCTGTGCAGAGTAAATGCAAGTATACATATATAACAGTAGCCATGCCCTTGAGCAGCTCTCGACCTACGTCGACGCTGGCCTGTGACAGACTCACCATGTCCTGGTACGCACCTATCTGTTTGCTGCAACGTACCTTTTCTGCACCAACTTCCCTCACTGCGGCAAAGCGCTGCAATGCTGGGGTTGCTTTGCTGCGCACCGCTTGGTCCTGCAGTATCAGAGGAGGCATGGGGGAATCCCCTGAATAGAGAGTCAGTGGTGACGGATGTTTCAGCTGGCCCACGTAGAGCTGGTGTATCCTCCTCTGTCTCCACCCCCGCCTCCAGCTCCACTGCCTCCAGAATCAGCTGCTCTTCCTCTTCATCATCTCTGGCAGGGGTGAAGTCGGGAGAGGGCTGGGTGATGCCAGAGATGGAGGCAGTGTGTCTGTCATCTAGTCTCTCTGCGGAGGTCTGGTCTGAATCCTCCAAATCTGGAAGTACAAAAAAAGCTTGGCACCAGGGGAGCGGTCAGGATTACATGAGTATAAGAGTACGGTGAGTTTTACTTAAATGTCCACCACTGCTGTATTACTGCATTACATATCGCAGACAGACAATACATATATACATATACATATGCATTGTGTTACATTCCCCCAACATTGCAGTACATCACATGAGCCCAACATTACAGTGTAATAAACTTACATTACATTACATGAGGCCAGGATTACAATTATAGTTACATTACATAAAATCACAGGACATCAACACAGACCGGGGATTGTATTGAACTGACCATCCTGTGTGAATGGGTCAGCTCCAATGCCAGTGGTGGCACGGTTGCGATCCCCAACCAGCGACAGGGCAGGGATCTCGATTTCAGTGAGAGGCTCCTGGGTTGTGGATCCTCCCCCCACACGCCACTGATCAGCTGCTATTGCAGATGCCTTCTTCTGCAAAAAGTGAAGTAAATGAAAGTAAAAATCTTCAATCCATTTAATGTCACACACACACAGATTCACACACACACACACACACACACACACACACACATCAAAACACTGCGTTGATCCTCTTGTCATTGCCTGAAAGCACAAATACATTGCCAGCACAAACACATTGCCGTAACTTTGGGATAAAAATCCGTGTGACACTGAACCTACATTTACATGGTACATAGCACATGGGGCGGTACATAAATAAAATAATTACTTACTCTTGCTACCCTCACCAGGTCGTTCCACCTCTTACAACATCTTTCTCCAGTGCTTGTGGAGGAGACAGCCTCCCCGATCTCTTCCCATATTTTGTTGTACGCCTTTGGGTGGGGCTTTCCACCCTTCGTTAAGTCGGAGTATCTCCCCGTGATATTCTCCAGCAGGGCAGGTAACTCCATCTCGTCGAAGGCGGGTGCCCTCAACTTCCCGTCCTTCTCGATATTCCTGCGCTTCGACTTCTTTTTCAGCATTTCCATTATATTTATATGTATTATATTTATTATATGATTTTTGATTTATAAAATATGTATTATTATTGTTGCTCTTGTATAATTATTATTTGTTATTAGTATTATTTGACTCTTGAATCTCTGATGAATACAACTGAACCACGAAGACTTTGCTGCTCCTTCTCACTATCTCTCCCTTGACTTCAACTCTATGTGCAGGTGCAGGTGACCCCTGACCTCCGAAATCAGGTGGAAAAAGCACCTATGAAAAAAAAGCGAAACAAAAATTTGTGCATGCGCAGTGCAGTGCCGAGCCATCAATCGACTACAATACTGTATACCGCCCACTGCCTACCGCTCGCATACCGCTGAAAAAAAAAGCGTTTTTAAATGGCAGAATACCGCCAAGAAATGGGCGGACCTTACGTCCTGATAAATTTTGGGCCTGTATGTTTCAATAATATCACCTCTCATTCTTCTAAACTCCAATGAGTGTAAGCCTGCTTGCACGCCAGGTTAACCAAGCGTGCTTAGGACTCAGCACTGAATTCAGCTCCAGGGTTGAAGTTCGTGTTGTTGATATCAAATCAGCATTGCATGCCGATTGATGTCACCATGCCGCCATTTTTTCTTTCAGGGTGCTGCCAGTTACTGGCAGCGCAAGGGGGAACCGAAATGGGACCCGCCACCAGTTATAGAGTGGCGCTCAACATATGAATTTCTCGCCCTAAGTGCCTGACTTCTGTGTTTTTTTCTCTGTTTCTGTGCTCCTATGAGATGATTCCCCTGTGGCTGGAGCTTGGGAGGTGAAGGCTGCTGAACTTCTACTGCAGGCATTTTTGCTGGCCATGGTCAGTGACCTTGAGAAGTGGGCAGATGGTCTGAATGGAATATCCTGGAGGTGGCCAGTGCAGTTCGGCCCAATAAAAACAGAAAATGCTGAAATCTCAGCAGGTCAGGCAGCATCAGTGGAGAGGAAGGAGGGTTAATGTTTCGGGTCAATGACTCTTCGTCAGAACAGGACAGTGTTTGAAAATAACAGATTCTTAACAAGCACTGAAAGGGGGAGGGGAAGAAAGAACAAAAGGGGAGGTCTGTAATAGGTTGAAAGACAGGCGAGATTAGAGAGACATAAGGGATGATGGCCCAAATTCAAATGGTAATGTCAGGAGTTAGAAAAACATTTTTCAAGATAGGGTATGAATGGTGGGATAATGGCCCAACTTACTGCTTGACATCAACAAGGACACTGGTTAAGAGACTGGCAGGATCGCAGGCATGCAGTCTTCCAAAGAGAGAAAAAAGAAAGACTTGGAATTATATAGAGCCTATCACGACCATCCAACTACTCAAAGCACTTTACAGCCAAATAAGTACTTTTGGAGTGTCAACACTGTTATAATGTGGTAAACACGGCAGCCAATTTGCACACAGCAAGCTGCCACAAACAGCAATGTGATAATGACCAGATAATCTTTTTTTTTTGTTGTGTTGATTGACGGATAAATATTGGCTAGTGCAGGGGTTAATTCCCATGCTCTTCTTCGAAATAGTGCCACGGGTTATTTTGCATCTACCTGAGAGAGCAGACAGGACCTTGGTTTAACGTTTCATCCAAAAGAAGGCACCTCCAAAAGTGCAGCGCTCCCTCAGCACTGCACTGGGAGTGTCAGCCTAAATTTTTTTGTGCTCAAGTCTCTGGAGTGGGACTTAAACCCATGACCTTCAGGCTCAGACTGCATGTGCCTCACCCATGGTGCCACTGGCACTCTCATGGGGCTGAGCCTCACACTCCAACTGCTCTGCCTGAGAACAGAATGCAGGATTGAAATGAGGCACTTGAAGCCCCTTTCTTTCATGGCTTGAAATGGCAGCAGTCTGAGCTCCTAGCGAAGCTGTTAGAGCTGCCACCACAGGCTTCAGGACTGTTGTCCTCTTTGCAGTGTGCATGGAGCTGACCACTTGTTCCATGTTGACTGCAGTGTTGTGATGGCCCATGCCAGGACCCCACAGACCTTGAATATAACTCCTCCATAGTCTGTCCCTCTGCATGGAGGATCAATGCAGCAAGCCATACACCTAGAAATTGCTGGTGAACAGCATTCAGTATTTTTCTATATTCTGGGCCATCAGAGTCATCATCTATGTCCACTGCAACAGGACTATTATAGTATCTCTCTATCGGCCGAGCTGCTTCCTGGGCCATTGGATCCCCTTGCCTTTGCTCCAATGCACTAGTCCTGGGTGCATCTCCCTGTGCAGACTTGCCTAAGCTACACGCTGAGCTATGTGCAGTGCCGGTAGAAACATAGAAACATAGAAAAATAGGTGGAGGAGTAGGCCATTCGGCCCTTCGAGCTTGCACCACCATTCAATATGATCATGGCTGATCATGCACTTCAGTATACCATTCCTGCTTTCTCTCCATACCCCTTGATCCCTTTAGCCATAAGGGCCACATCTATTCCCTTTTGAATATAGCTAACGAACTGGCATCAACAACTTTCTGTGATAGAGAATTCCATATGCTCACAACTCTCTGAGTGAAGAAGTTTCTCCTCATCTCGGTCCTAAATGGCTTACCCCTTATCCTTAGACTGTGACCCCTGGTTCTGGACTTCCCCAACATCGGGGACATTCTCCCTGCATCTAACCTGTCCAGTCCTGTCAGAATTTTATATGTTTCTATGAGATCCCCTCTCATCCTTCTAAATTCCATTGAATATAAGCCTAGTCAATCCAGTTTTTCTTCATATGTCAGTCCTGTCATCCCGGGAATCAGCCTGGTGAACCTTCGCTGCACTCCCTCAATAGCAAGAATGTTCTTCCTCAGATCAAGAGACTAAAACTGTACACAATATTCCAGGTGTGGCTTCACCAAGGCCCTGTGCAACTGCAGTATTTGAGCTTGTGCCTACAAGGCTAAGGTTGAATGATGTTCTTCTTCCATAATGCTGCCCTTTTCTTCCTCTGTCATCCCAGGGCTCTGTACAGTTTCTTGACTTGAAATGGAAGACAGAGGCAATTAGCATCAGGGGGAAGCAGAGAAAGATGAATGGCTGCTGAAAGCATCGGCATTTGGTCTTACAGGAAGCATAGGACAATATTGGGTTGGAAGCGAAAAAGAGGGTAAATGCTCAAAAACCTTGTGGAACGCAACCTTCAGTCTCACCAGTGGAGGCCTAAATCTCTCCCTTCCATTAATGTTCCTCCTTGAGTGAGGAATCAACATGAGTGCAGCCTCTCCCTCCTTCTCTGTGCACGTGCTCCCTTGTATTATGATCCAGCATGTTCTGAAAGAAAAAGTAAAGGAGAGTGTTTTATTGGTTGCCTAATGAGGATGTGCATGTCATTGTCAAACATTGTGTGAAAGGGAGCAAAGCTGTGTGGGGAAGTGGGGGAAGAGATAGTGAGGAGACGAGTAGGTGTGAAGTGCCTGTGTAGCAGCAGGAGGAGGGGTAGTGAAGTGTAGACAAAGTGCCCGTACTCTTTAAGCAGTGCAGGGTGCCTTTAAATAGCATTATGCAAACGTTATTTTCAGAGCCCTCGATTAGCCGAGCTGCAAATGAACATTGCGAGTCACGCTGACAGCCTCCTATTCAATGTTAATGAGGCACTTTCACTACCTAACTGTGCCCATGTGTTCCAGCTTGCACTGTGTGGGCAGTGCCGATTAGGCTCCTGAAAACCGTCACAAACCAATTTCAACCCCATAGACTTTAAAAACTAACAACTAGCAGTTTAAGTTAGACGTTATGATTCATGCTTTCAAGTTACTTCAAATGTGTGCATTTCATATTTCTCAAGCTTTTCTGATTCTAAGAAGTTCTTCCTCTCATAGAAGTTTGAATTCTTTGGCAAACATCCATTCTATTAGGTGTTATTTGGTGCTTCTCAGATTCTTTGTTGTGTGCTGGCCTATTATGTATATATTCAACTTTCATTCCTCCACACTTTTCAGCCCATTATTATGTTTGCTGCAATCTCAGGGGGCTCTGTAACTTTTCCAAATGTAACTTTTGTGTGCTATCATAGTGCAAAGCTTCTTGTACCTTGCGGCGGTTCGAAATGTAAAACAATCGTGGGAAAATTTCAACTTCAAAACATCATGGACCGAAATTGCCCCATCCTTTAAGGCCTGTTACCGCCGGAAATCGGTGGTCTTGCTGCGGAGTGGAAGGGCTTCCGATTTTTCTTGAATGGCCACCATTTTGAAATTTCCACTCTTGCAGTATCCTGGCGGTGACCCACTCCCCCCACTACCACTCCACTGCTGCTGATCCGTCCGAAGTGCATTATCAGAGCGGCATGGCCGATGTTCCCCCCTGACGGTGAAATTCCGCAGAGAAAATCTTGCTCCTGCTGCTCGGTGCTGCAGGCAGCTTTTTCTGTCGGTGCACTATGCTTGGAGTGCTTTTAAAATGGCGGTGCAGCTGCCATAAAAGGGGAGAACCTACTGTCGTGGCTGCCATCTTTTTTTCTTGTCGACAAACTACCAGTTCTGGCCGACAATTATGTCCCCGGATTCGACCGGGCCGCCAACATGGCGTCTGGCACCTCCTCTTATGTGCCAGGCTGCTGGCCCAGCTGAAACCCTCCCTGGTGGCCCAGAGGACCTAACTAAAATAAACAGAGAGCTCACAGCGGCACTCCCCTTCAAGTAAAGGGGAGAGACATGATGATGCACCAGCCCAATGACGTCACCAGCCCGGCGGGATGACTGACAGCGGCGGACACTCCGCCCGCATCCCACATCCTCTCCCATTATAACTGACTTCTCCGCTCCCGCCCGGCACTTCCTCCCCCATTATAACTGACTTCTGCCCCGCTCGGAAAAAAATGACAAAGAGCTGAATTTCACCAGATAGGTCGTCATATTTGTTATGTATGTAATAACTCGATAGACTGAATACTGTAAACTAACACAGGTACAAACCTGGCTCTGTTTTATTAGGGCCCAAAGTGATTACATTACTTGATGGCTTGCCTTTTATACCTGGGCCGCACACATGTACGTACAGCCCAATGACCTCCGACAGTGGTGTCACCTGGTGGCTAGTAATCCTAAGCATACAATATCCCCCTTTAAGATATTAGTAACAGTCTTTTTTCAAATGGAGACATTCCAGGGCTTTCCACTCCCGAGTTGATCGTCTCAGTTCAACTCCAGTCTTGGGCGAACGTTCTGAGTCTGTTATGACTGGGGGCTGGGTAGTCGATCTGATGGGAGTGGCAATGACCACGTCAGGGATTGAAAGTCCAGATTCATTGATGACAGCGGAGTCCTCTGATGACTGAGGGTAGGTTGGTTGGTCACTGATTGTGTCTTACTCAGACTGTTCTGCTTCATCCGTGTGCCGTAGCTTTATCTGATCAATATGTTTCCTGCATGTTTGCCCATTCTTGAGCTTGACGATAAACACTCTGTTACCCTCCTTGGCCTTAACAATACCGGTGATCCACTTGGGACCTTGACCATAATTTAGTACATACACAGGATCGTTAACATAGAAACATAGAAAATAGGTGCAGGAGTAGGCCATTCGGCCCTTCTAGCCTGCACCGCCATTCAATGAGTTCATGGCTGAACATGCAATTTCAGTACCCCATGTCGCGTACAGAAATGTCGCGTGACACAGCAGCGCGATCATGATACCACTGCTGACTTTGACGTCTGTATTCAACATGATCTTTCAAGTCAGGGTGGACAAGAGAGAGCTTGGTCTTGAGACCTCTCTTCATCAATAGCTCAGCAGGGGATGCGTGTGAGGTCTTATCCTGTAACTAAGCAATATGCATGACAAGCGAATCTGCAGTGAACCTTGAGTTACATGTTTCATACTCTGCTTGATGGTTTAGACAGCACGCTCTGCTTGACCATTAGATGCAGGTTTGAATGGTGCTGACCTCACATGTTTGATACCATTGAGTTTCGTGAACTCTTGAAACTCCAGACTAGTGAAGCAAGGTCCATTTTCGCTTACAACGATGTCAGGCAAACATGACACGAAGGCTCTCAATGGTAGCTGTGGATGTACTGGATGACATGATTATACACTCTATTCACTTGGAATATGCATCCACCACAAGTGAAAACATCTTTCCCAGGAAGAGACCTGCAAAGTCGATGTGGATCCTGGACCATGGTTTAGATGGCCAGGACCACAGACTCAGCGACGATTCTGCTAGTGCTTTACTTTGTTGCATGCAAGTGTTGCACTGATGCACACATGATTCCAGATCAGAGTCAATTCCAGGCCACCATACATGAGACCTGGCAATGGCTTTCATCATGACAATACCGGAATGAGTGCTATGTAGATCATGTACAAATTTCTCTCTGCCTTTCTTAGGCATAACAACAGGATTACCCCACGGTAAACAATCTGACTGAATGGATAGTTTGTCTTTGTGACGGTTGTAAGGTTTGGTCTCATCACCATTTGCTTAGGTATGGCAGACCAATTACCACTAAGGACACAACGTTTCACAATTGATAATATCAGGTCATGGCTGGTCCAGGTCTTAACTTGATGAGCCGTGACAGGGGTTCCTTCACTTTCAAAAGCATCCATAACTAACAGTAGGCCTCCGGTGTGGGCAACGGCAGACGGCTCAGTGCATCAGCACAATTCTCAGTGCCAGGTCTATGGAAAATGACATAATCATAGGCAGATAATGTCAGCGCCCACCTCTGGATGCGGGACAATGCATTGGTATTGATACCTTTGTTTTCTGAAAACAATGAAATGAGTGGCTTGTGATCTGTTTCCAGTTCAAACCGAACACCAAACCGGTAGTGATGCATCTTTTTAACCCCATACACTCAGACTAATGCCTCTTTTTCTACCATGCTGTAGGCTCTTTCCACTTTGACAAACTTTTAGAAGCATACACAACAGATTGTAGTTTACCCGATCATTAGTTTGTTGGAGCACGCAACCAACTCCATAGGACAAAGCATCACAGGCCAATATTAGAATCTTACATGGATCATAATGTCCCAGCAGCTTGTTAGAGCAAAGCAGATTAGTAGCTTTCTCAAAAGCTCTCTCTTGAGATGCACCCCAAACTGAGTTGTTGCCTTTTCTTAGCAGCATGGGCAGTGGCTCTAATGAAGTGCTCAATCTAGGTAGGAAATTACCAAAGTAGTTGAGTAGCCCAAGGAACGACTGCAGCTCCATCACATTCTGAGGCTTTGGTGCATTTTTGATGGACTTGGTTTTCGAGTCCATAGGCCTGATACCGTCAGCAGCAATTTTCCTTCCCAGGAATTCGACTTCTGGTGCCATGAAGACAAACTTCGAACGTTTCAGTCTGAGTCCCACTTTGTCCAGACGATGTAGAACCTGTTCCAGATGTTCGGCGGTGTCACGACCTGTGACCAGGATGTCATCTTGGAACATGACGGTTCTGGAGACGGATGTTAGTAGAGTCTCCATGTTCCTATGAAATATGGCTGTAGCCGAGCAAATTCCGAAAGGACACCTGTCGTAGATAAACAGTCCTTTATGAGTGTTGATGCACGTAAGTTTCTTCGATGTCTCGGCCAGCTCCTGTGTCATGTAGGCTGACGTCAGATCCAGTTTTGTGAATGACTTCCCCCCGGCTAGCGTTGCAAACAGGTCACCAGCCTTTGATAACGGGTATTAATCCTGTTTCGAAACTCAGTTGATCGTAACCTTATAGTCTCCATAAATCCAGACAGTGCCATCACTCTTCAACACAGTAACAATGGGGCTGGCCCATTCGTTAAATTCGACTGGTGATATGACCCCTTCACGCTGGAGTCTGTCCAGTTCGATTTCGGCCTTCTCCCTCATCATGTACGGAACCGCCCGAGCTTTACGATGGATGGGTCTTGCATCTGAGTCCCACATGGAATATTATCTATGTACTAACTTGATAGACTGAATACTGTAAACTAAAACAGATACGAACCTGGCTCTGCTTTATTACGGCCCAAAACGATTACATTACATGATGGCTTGACTTTTCTAGCTGGGCCGCACACATATGCGTACAACCCAATGACCTCCAACAGTGGCGCCACCTAGTAACCCCAAGCATACATACATGACAGCATCCATCGCGGCGGCCAAAACACATCAGAAATAGTAGGTACGCCCTGTTCCGGCGGAGGTAAATTTCGGCCCCCATAAGTCCCGATTTTAACTAGGGGTTGTAAGTGCAGCGTGAAGAGGCAAACCCATCTGGGAACGACTGTGGTAACCTGTCCGCTTGGAGTCTGGATTTCATACAATGTCATCTGCTGCAAGAACCAGTGGCTACCACGCAGTGTATATACAGGTACAGTAATGGACCACATTGGCCTGAAACTTGACTGCACCTTCTTGCAGGCAAGCTGCAATGCTGAGCTATAGAATAATGCAGTAGAGTGGTACTAAGAAAAACAAGTACCCATGCACTTTCAGCAGCCATTGGAGAGGAGACAAAGTGCTGGGTTGTAGGTTCACTTGTCTGTAGTCTCATGCATGTCCCTATGGGTCCCTTTCCTTTCAGAGTGGTTTGTCAATTCTTAGAGCTGGATTGTCATTTTGATTGTGCCTCTGTTATCGCCCCAAAGTGGCGGTTATGGGTCTGGAAATGATTACTGCCCAGGCGGCCAGCGTCCCGCCAGGACCTTTGGTGCCAGTTTTGCGGAGGTGCTGAGCAGTACTACCCGGGAGTAAGAACCCAGTTGCGACAGCATTATGAAATTTGGTTGGAGCGGCATCTGTAGCGCCCCATAGTGAGACCATCAGGGAAAGCGGGTGGTCTGAGCTGTCCCAGCAGTGGTGAGGGAAGGAATGACTGCGTGGGCTAACCAAACTGGTAGCAGTATGGTGGAGGAGAATTTCCTGGAGTGTATTAGGGATGGTTTTCTAGAACAATATGCCGAGGAACCAACTAGAGGGCTGGCCATCCTAGACTGGGTGATGTGTAACGAGAAAGGACTAATTAGCAAAATCTTGTTCTGCAAGGCCCCTTGGGGAAGAGTGACCATAATATGGGAGAATTCTTTATTAAGATGGAGAGTGACAGAGTTAATTCAGAGCCTCGGTTCTTGACCGTAAGGAAAGGTAACTTCGAGGTATGAGATGTGAATTGGCTAGAATAGACTGGCGAATGATACTTAAATGGTTGACGGTGGATAGACAATGGCAATCATTTAAAAAGCACATGGATGAACTTCAACAATTGTACATCCCTGTCTGGAGTAAAAATAAAACAGGGAAGATGGTTCAACCGTGGCTAACAAGGAAAATTAGGGATAGTGTTAAATCCAGGGAAGAGGCATATAAATTGGTCAGAAAAAGCAGCAAACCTGAGAACTGGGAGAAATTTAAAATTCAGCAGAGGAGGACAAAGGGTTTAATTAGGAGGGGGAAAATAGAGTATGAGAGGAAGCTTGCTGGGAACATAAAAACTAACTGCAAAACCTTCGATAGATATGTGAAGAGAAAAAGATTAGTGAAGACAAATGTAGGTCACTTTCAGTCAGAATCAAGTGAATTTCTAATGGGGAACAAAGAAATGGCAGACCAATTGAACAAATACTTTGGTTCTGTCTTCACAAAGGCAGACACAAATAACGTTCCAGAAATATTGGGGGACCGAGGGTCTAGCGAAAAGGAGGAACTGAAGGAAATCCTTATTAGTCAGGGAATTGTGTTTGGGAAATTGATTGGATTGAAGGCCGATATATCGCCAGGATATATCTGCATCCTAGAGGACTTAAGGAAGTGGCCCTAGAAATAGTGGATGCATTGGTGATCATTTTCAAACAGTCTATCGACTCTGGATCAGTTTCAGACTGGAGGGTAGCTAATGTAACACCACTTTTTAAGAAAGGAGGGAGAGAGAAAATGGATAATTATCGACCAGTTAGCCTGATATCAGTAGTGGGAAAAATGTGGGAATCAATTATTAAAGATTAAATAGCAGCGCATTTGGAAAGTAGTGACATGATCGGTCCAAGTCAGCATGGATTTATGAAAGGGAAATCATGCTTGACAAATCTTCTGGAATTTTTTGAGGATGAAGCTAGAAGAGCGGACAAGGGAGAATCAGTAGATGTGGTGTATTTGGACTTTCAAAAGGTTTTTGACGAAGTCCCACACAGGAGATTGGTGTGCAAAATCAAAGCTCATGGTATTGGGGGTAATGTATTGACGTGGATAGAGAATTGGTTCGCAGACAGGAAGCAGAGAGTTGGGATAAACGGGTCCTTTTCAGAATGGCAGGCAATGACTAGTGGGGTGCTGCAAGGCTCAGTGCTGGGACCCAGCTATTTACAATATACATCAATGATTTAGATGAAGGAATTGGGAGTAATATCTCCAAGTTTGCAGATGACACTAAGCTGGGTGGCGGTGTGAGCTGTGAGGAGGATGCTAAGAGGCTGCAGGTGACTTGGACAGATTAGGTGAGTGAGCAAATGCATGGCAGATGCAGTATAATCTGGATAAATATGAGGTTATCCACTTTAGAAAAGGGGAGGTGCAACGAGACCTGGGTGTCATGGTATATCAGTCATTGAAGGTTGGCATGCAGGTGCAGTAGGCGGTTAAGAAGGCAAATGACATGTTGGCCTTCATAGCTAGGGGATTTGAGTATAGGAGCAGGGAGGTCTTGCTGCAGCTGTACAGGGCCTTGGTGAGGCCACACCTGGAATATTGTGTTCCGTTTTGGTCTCCTAATCTGAGGAAGGACATTCTTGCTATTGAGGGAGTGCAGCAAAGGTTCACCAGACTGATTCCCGGGATGGCAGGACTGACATATGAGGAGAGACTGGATCGACTAGGCCTGTATTCACTGGAGTTTAGAAGAATGAGAGGGGATCTCATAGAAACATTTAAAATTCTGACGGGACTGGACAGGTTAGATGCAGGAAGAATGTTCCCGATGTTGAGGGAGTCCAGAGCCAGGGGTCACAGTCTAAGGATAAGGGGTAAGCTATTTAGGACCGAGATGAGGAGGAACTTCTTCACTCAGAGAGTTGTTAACCTGTGGAATTCTCTTCCGCAGAGAGTTGTTGATGCCAGTTCGTTAGATATATTCAAGAGGGAGTTGGATGTGGCCCTTACGGCTAAAGGGATCAAGGGGTATGGAGAGAAAGCAGGAAATGGGTACTGAGGTGAATGATCAGCCATGATCTTATTGAATGGTGGTGCAGGCTCAAATTGCAAAATGGTCAACTCCTGCACCTATTTTCTATGTTTCTATGTTTCTATGAGGTCAGTGTGATTTTTTTTTTTTTTTTGCGATTTATCTTTCTTTGGGCTCAGTAATATATTGAGAATGTTTTCTGTGTTTTGTATCCCAATTCTTGCAGGGAAGCCTCTCTTGGAGCGCTCCGAGGCCCGCTCTTTAGCTTGGGATTTTCAGTTTCTCACCCGGCCTAGCACCCTAAGAGAAGTGTGGAATACCTCCCTTAGCACTCTGCTCCACACTCAGGGCCTAGCTGCTTAATTTTGTGGATGCAGACGCAAACGATTTCCCGGTGCATAATTTTCCGCCCCGCCGCCATTAGCGCCCTTAGAAGCCTGCAACTGAAAAGCCAGCCCTCTGCTTTGGCAAAGGTTACGGGTGGGAAGAGTGCTCTACACAAGCTTTCAAAATGTTTTGTCCTTGCCCTTGTGACACTCCCCTTTATTAAGGCTGTAGCGGGCCCGACTGCAGAATGCTGCATCTCGGTGGCAATGGGCCAGGTTAGCCTAGCTTGCTGTCTGAAACCAACAAGGTTGAGAGGCCGATGAAGGAACAATCATGCTGCCATCCTGATAGAGGACAGTACGTGCCTCGCCCATGGCACCACTGCCACTCTCATTGGGCTGTGCGTCAGCGCTCCCATTGCTCTGTGTGAGAATAGAGCACAGCAGCAATATAACGATCTCCAAGCCCCTATCCATGCTTTCCTTCACGTTGTGAAAGCCAGATGAGATGGTCAATTCGCGAGCCAAGTTAGTCAGAGCTCCCATCGAAGCTGTCAGAACTGCCACCAAAAGGTTCCATCGCTGTGGGCCCCTCTGCAGTGTTCACAGAGCTGACCACTTGCTCCATGGTTGATTGCATCATTTCAATGCCTTGCGCAAACATCCACACAAATTGGAGTTAGACTCCTGCATTGCTCTCTGCCATTGCGCGCAGTATTCCTGGCAGTTAGCCCAGTGCACTTAGAAGGTCCTGCTGTATAACCTTCAGTCTTTCTCTGTAGATTGAGCCCTCGAGGTTGTCACCTGTGCCCCCTGCAGCAGGGCTAGGCTGGGTACTTGACGTCCAGTGAGCTGCTCCCTTGATTGTCCTATTCCACTGCCCATATTCCTGTGCATTAAAGCTGGGTGTATCTCCCAATGCAGGGCCCTCTAGCCTGCCTCTCAACTACATGACGCACCAGTGTCTGAGCTGGTGCCAATGTCTAAGGTCGACTGATGCTTTGTCTTCCACTGCATTGACCTCTTCTTCCTCTGCTCCCTCACGGCCTTGTCGAGCTTGTGAGCCTGAAATGGAAATGGGGGGAAACGATTAGCATTTTGAATCAAGGCTCAGCACAGACAGATGAACAGGAGGAGTGCTACTCCACATTCATTTTTTAAAAAATTTAAACTTACCTTTTTGGCAGCGCCTGCAAATCATCTGAGGCCAATATGGCATTGGTCGTTTTTTTCAGCCAGCCTTGAAGCGAGGGCAAAGCACTGCCAATTTGGTCATTTTTGCCCCCATTTTCTGACTGGAAAATGGGTGCAATGATGACCAATTTCTACCCCATCATTAATTTTCAAAGGTGGTCTGTGAGTTTTGGGTCAAAGTCAAAGACATTATTATATATCATGCAGTCAGTCCTTATTGTTTGTCTTTCTTCCATGTGAATGCTGTGAATTGATATTCCATTCCGTTTATTACAGGAATACTCCATTTGATCATTTTGCCCGGGCAGTGACTGCACTTCTTCTGAAGACTGCGGATTGCCGTTCACAACCTTGAGGTAGCTGTGTGCAAACATATTTTTTATCAATACACACAGATGAAAATCTTTTTAACTAACATAAATATTAACTTTTTGTCCTTCAAATGCTAAACGAGAGTATAAATTTAACAAGAATGTATTACTCATACTGCAGTAGCAATTTTAAGATATAAGATGCACAGCAAAATGTTCTGCATTATGTCGATAACAGCAAGCTAGCTAAAGCAACTTAGTGAAGATTTTTAAGAAATACCTTTATGAATTACAACTAGAGGAACAAACTATTAACCTTTGTTTTAATTCATGGAATGCAAAATAATTTTCTCTGATGATAATCAGTCTTCGAGTAAGTTCTGTTCTTGTGCTATAGGGTCTTTACTGATGATGTGCTTCCTCGAAGAAGTTGAGATGATTTTTTGGTTTGAAAATCCTGCCAGTTCTGGAAAACGTATTGTGTGTCTTCAGTGAAGATTAGAATGAAGAATATATATCAGTTCATGCTATTTTGGGGGATAGGGAGGGAGGGGGGACAGCTTTCTGGAAGGAGTCATTCCATTGACTGTCTATCGAGTTTTACCGACATACTGCTCGGATTTTGATGGGCCGAGGCGTCCCTAGCTGTGATATTGCATAGGCACGACGTGCGAGTCAGACAACATTTAGGACTGTGGTGTTTGACTGGCGCCAACTTGCTCTCAGCCATTTCTTCTGTGCATTTCTCACTCTATAATGCCCAATGGTTCAATGATTCTGCTGATTAGCCATAGCCCTCACTTTCCGAATATTATTTCGGGTGCTGAACTGCTTTCTAAAAGCAATTCGCAGCTAATTAAGGTCATTTTTGCTTTCGCACTATTCAGTGATTGAACCACTGTGTGGAACATTAAAAAAAATGCGTTTTAACCCACAGATTGAAAATACCAAGATTAAGAATAAACCAGCAAAACTTTATTACTCCCAAGAACTTAAAATGATTTATAGCTAATCCCTGATTAGCGCACGAACAGTGATTTCGAGGCCATTCATCTCATCAGCACCACTCTTATCACAGATCATGTACAATCTCCCCTATCATGGCCTGTACAGGCATATTTGGATATATTTTGGTCTGGGGCTAACACGTACCTGAAGCAAGAGGCCCGATGATCGATGCAAAGTGGATCTCGAGCCTCATCAGTATACTCAGTGCAAGATATTGGTGTTGGTCGCGCATCCACAGGTAGGTTGCCCAACCAATGCCTGGACCTGGAATGCCGAACGAAAGACCACCACAAATTTAGTAGTAGGCCTAATGCCTGTGCAGATTGGATGCAGCCTGTCCCACTGCTAAATTGATATGTTTTGCGCCTGTTTTATGCCCAAAAATGCACATCGATTCCTACCCACTGAATCTCCTGACAGAAAGTTCTGCATAAGTTGTCCTTAACTCTCCATAGCTAATCAAGCAAAACTCCAGAATACATATCTCTACCTGTAAACCCTGGTAAATTGCTTTCCATGAACAACATTATATTTATCTCTGCGTCCCATTTTTGGATTTCTTTAGATTATTTTGGCAAAGAAAGGATTTGAAAATAAGAGCTTTTTGATATATTTTGTGAGCAAAATGCAATTTCTAAAAAGATGAAAGGAAATTAATACACTAAATAATAGTGGTGTTCCCCAAACAATAAATTAGAAATTTGTTCTCTTGTAGTGAATAAAAAACACCTCACTGCCATTGTGTTGGAAAGTCTTTTGATCACTGTCTGTCTGTAAAGAGGGAGAGCAATAAAAGGGAGAGGCAAGCACACGGGAACACAAGCTTTATGAAAGTGGAAGGCTGAGGAGAAGACAGTCATAATTTTAAAGAAAAATCTGTGAAAGTGTTAGGCAGGCACAGAAAGTCAGAAATGTTCGCGGAACAGTTAGACGACACCTTGTTTAAATCAAGTAAGATGTGGGGAAGGAAGCACGGTAAGTTCTTTATTCTGTAACAAGTTGTGCTGTTTGAATTAAGTGACTTTGATCATTAATTCTGTTGGTAATCCCACCTTACTGTGAAATAAAACAGCTTATTGATCTGTATTAGGCTTTGTCTCATCATTCAACTTTCAGAGAAATTGAAAAAGTATCCATGTGAAAGACATGAATATCCAGTTCAGATCACAAGGGAATATTATTGTTATGCCTTGGGTCATACTATTTTACAAATAGAAATAGGACAATGTGAGTCAAATCTATGGCTCAATTTTCCCCAGTTATCTGCACTATTCTTTTGGTGGCACCGCTTTTTTTGGCATAAATTAAAACATCCAAATTTCCCCAAAGTTTCTGCACCAGTGTAACTCAGTTAGTTACGATTTCTTTAGGTTAGTATATTTTTGCGTCATAGGGGGCTCCCTCTCCCGGACACAGGGGATTGATGCCCGGGCTTCAAAAGAAGGCCGGGGGGGTTTTGGGATGGGATGGAAGCCAAACTGAAGGGAAGAGAACCCTTCGGCTATACAGCAGCTTCAAAAGAGGCGTGGTGGATGGGGGGGGTGGGAGGGGGGGGTGGATGCCGAGCCCCAGTTTCTGGGCGAGGGAGCAATTCTGCCAGCCGACCCTCAAGCCCGGTGAGGAGACATTCAGTGGTGGGGTGGTACTTTGAAAAAAACAAAAATTAAAGAATTGCATTAGACTTCGTTTCTTTATTGAATGCCTATTGCACATTCGCAGACCAGGATGTTGTCCATACTAGGGCGTCGACCTTGGGTACAGAGAGTGAGGAAAGAAGGTGTGAGTGCAATCTTTTCTCCTGCTGTTTTGCGCTTCTAGCAAAGCTACAATTAAATTATGGGGGCAATACTGACAATGCCATACCTCATGCAAGTCTTCTGCATGATGGTGCTGTGGAGGAGAAAATTGATTAGACATCATCACATGAGCAACCTCAGAGCACGTAGGATGATGGGCAGAAGGCCTTATCTACATCAGGTATATCGAGACAGGCGTTCATACCTGCACCTGAGTGATGCAGACCGTGTGAGAAGGCTGTAATTCTGCAAAGAAGTTGTATCCGAGACCTAATGAAAGCAGACCTGCAACCTAGAAATGTCAGGAGGACTGCTTTGTCAGTTGAAGTAAAAGTTATAGCTGTACTTTCATTTTATGCATCAGGATCATTCCAGGCCACAACTGGGGATGTGTGCACCATTTCTCAACATGGAACACGTATCTGCATTCAGTAGGTGACTGCTGCACCAAATGCCTGGAGAAATGACTACATAAAGTTTCCCATGACCACCCAGGCAATGTGTGACAGGGCTGAGTGCTTCTCCAGGATTGTTGGCTTCCCAAAGGTACAGGGCTGCATTGATTGTACCCACATCGCCTTGCGAGCACCTTTGGAGGTTTCCAAGATGTACAGGAACAGAAAAGGTTTCCACTCCATTAATGTGCAGCTCGTCTGTGGCGACATGCATCGCATCATGGCAGTTGATGCGAGATACCCTTGAAGCACCCATGATGCGTTCATCCTATGCGAGAGCGCTACATCTGCCATGTTTTAGCAGCAGCCAGAAGGGCAGAGCTGGCCGCTGGGAGACAAAGGGTACAGCTTCGCCACCTGGCTCATGACTCTCCTACGCGTAACCCGGATGGAAGCTGAGCGGGAATACAATATGTCGCAGCAAAATAGAAAGGACCATTGACATCTTGAAGCAGCATTTTCAATGCCTGAACCATTCCGGATACTCCCCGAGTTTGTCAGTCAGTTCACTGTTGTCTGCTGCATGCTGCACAATTTAGCCATCATGAGGCAGCAGCAGTTGGTATTAGAAGACTCACCTGCGGTGAGATTGGCTGATGATAATGATGAGGAAGATGCAGATGACGAGGAGGAAGAGGATGAGAATGAGGACGAGGAAACCATGCACCTACCTGAACCCGGAGCACGACGGCGAAGGAGGATGGCCTGTCGTGCCCCTTCAACGATTGCTCGAACCTTCTGCCAGCAGCTCATCCGTGAATGCTTTGCTGCCTGAAGGCTCAGTGTCAACTATTCCAAATGGACGATGTTTACTGTTTGGACCTGTTCTGTAATATTGTGTTGTGTTAATGGAACAAATAATGGAAATTATTCTTCTTTAGTTCAAAATGTTGTGATAATAATGGAACAAATAATGGAAATGATTCAGTTATAATTTAAAATATATTTTATTCCCAAGTTTAACACTTGTTTGTACTTAAATTAACTTTAATAAAAATACTCTTGTATCAAACTTTAAAGTTTTCAGTTCGGATCACTTACAAAGTTTAAGATTACTAACAAACTGTAAGATCACTTAAAAACTTTAAGATCACTGACAAACTTTTAAGTTTGTAAATTTACATCACTTACAATAAACTTTTAATTTGAGAACAATTACAACAGTAACAAAATTAATAACAACAATAACAACAACAGCAGCAAAGAAAGGCTGCACATCTCTCCTCCACCTTATTCTAAGACCGCCCGCTGCACTTGGTCTTGGTGACTCCACCCCTGCCTGCAGGCGGTGGCGCAGTCTTTCTCGGGTTGGTATCAAGCTTATTCTTTCGAGTATATCCGGTAATGCGCACTTCATGATGGGGGGCGTGGGCAAGCGTACTTGAAGAGTGACGCCTGTTTTTTTGGGGCCCAACTGCGCAAGAAAAATGTTCTAAGTTTCCCTGTTGGACTTTTTTATGTTGGTGCAGCCTAAACAGTCCTTTAGTTTTGGGGGTGGAGCCTTGATCTGCGTCAAAAAGATCGGGTTGCCATGATAACCAGGGATACAATGCGAACTGAGGCTAGAAAGTGAAACATACAGCCAGCTCAAAACACATTAAAACACATTGCATCAACTTAAAAACACATTAAAATATATTGCAGCAACTTACCTCCAATTATTAAAGTCAGCCTCCCCACTCCCCGATGCACATGCCGATCCCTGCCCTTATCCCAGTCCGAAGGGCCTCCCAGTCTTCTTCCCCTGAGCCTCGAGTATCTTGCCGGTGCCGGTCCTGCTCCCCTGCCCCTAGCCCTGGCCGAAGGACTTGCTGGTCTGTTTCCCTAGCCCGCCCCGAGGCCCCTTGCCCTTGCTGGTCCAGATACAGCTCCGCCACCCGTCCCCCGCCCTCCCCCCCCGCCCACAGCCCCGAATACCTTGCTGGTCCTGCCCCTAGCCCATGCCGAATGGTCTCTCGGTCCGCTCCCCTGCTCGCTATCCCAGGCCAAGTGGCCTCCCGGCTTGCTCCCCCACCCATATCCCAGGCCGAATGGTCTCCTCCCTCACGGTCCCCGCACCAAACTACACCCGAAAGGCTTCCCCCCACTCCAGCCTCCTCTCTCTCCCCCCGACCTCCCCCCCTCTCCACCCTGCCCACCCCTCTCTCTCTCCCGGCCACCTCTCTCTCCCCCTCCCCTCTCTCTCTCTCTCTTCCCCTCCCCGCTGCTCTCTCTTACCTTTCCTGCTGCTGCTGTCCGGGCATTTGCTGCACTTACCTGCACCAATTTCCTTACCTGCACTGATTTCTTTAACTCTCCAAATGCAGATGGGGTGATCACTTTGTGAAACACCTCCTATCAGTCCTCAAGCATGATCCCAAGCTTCCGGTCGCCTGTCATTTTAATTTTCTGCCCCACTCCAACTCTGACTACTCTGTCCTGGCCCTCAAACAAGCTCAAGGAACAATACCTCGTATTTCGATGAAGCACTTTACAGCTTTCCGAACTCATAATTGAGTTCAACAATTTCAGATCATAACCACTGCCCCCATTGTCTTCAGACAGCAGCAGCTGGTGATTCTGCTATTGCCATTTACACTTCCTCTAGACCAATCTTTTGCTTCAATACTTGTCCCATTACCGTCCCCTTTTGCCTCGCACCATCATCCCTTTTGTCATTTAATCTCTCTTGTCTTCCACCCTATCATAGATCTTCCCTTTTGTTCTTTTCTCCCCTCCACCTTTCCCTGCCTCTGCACTTGCTTAAAACCTGTTACATCTCTCACTTTCTCCAGTTCTGATGAAAGCTCATCAGCCAGAAACAATAACTTTGTTTCTCTCTTCACAGATTCTGCCTGACGTGCTGCATATTTCAGGTTTTTTTCTGTTTTTATCACACGATAAGAGGTTGGCCATTTAGGGCTGAGATGAAGAGAAATTTCTTCACTCAGAGAGTTGTGAACATTTAGAATTCTCTACCCCAGAGGGCTGTGGATGCTCAGTTAGTGAATATATTCAAGACTGAGTGATCAATAGCTTTTTGGACATTAAGGGAATCAAGGGATATGGGGACAGGGTGGGAAATTGGAGTTGATGTAAGAGATCAACCATGATCACATTGAATGGCAGAGCAGGTTACTCTTACTCTTGCTCCTATTTTTTATATTTCTTATGATCTTAAATACTAGCAGATCTCATGTGGCATTGTTCATAGGCATTTGGAGTCCTGAACACGGGTTGTGACGTTCAGCTGCTAATCTGACTTGTTCCTTCAGGGCCATTGCTCAAGTACTAACTGTACAAGAGCAGATAATTATATTTGTTTGTAATTATAGCCGGAATCAATTAGAAGTCATAAATTGCTTGTAAATCTCAGGCTGCAGCTCAATATTTTGGATTACTTTCTCCTCTTTTTCTTAACTGTGACAGGACTGTTAGTGCTGGAGAGGGCACAGCTTTGAATGGCGCATGTATGCTATTGCAAGGACACAAATTTCCGGCCCCTGTGATTTGCCTGAACTTGCGGTGCACCATAGGACCATGGCACAGAGTGCACGCCCAAGAGTTCCAGAAAATGGCAGCTGTGTCGCATTAAAAGGGCAGTGTTGACTTCACTCCCTGATACACATTACCTGTGTTTTAAGTTATGTGATTAGAGAGTAGAGCATAGCTCAAGAATTTTGGTCATTTCTAGCTTGGTGGAATATTTTTGTTGCTGTTGCAATCTTGTGCCATGTTCTATTTCTTGTGAAGGAAATAGAGCGCATGTCTTTGAGGATGAAAGCATTGAAATATTACCACAGGAAGGAAATCACAGGGGGATGTCCTTTTGTCCTATAGTCCAAAGGTTCAAAGGCAATAGCCAATAGGTCATGGCAGCAGGTGGCAGAATGCATTAATGCGAGTAGCACAGTGCACAGATCTTGGCTGCAGTAGGTTCAGTTATCTTACCAGGAGGGGAAATGTAGGCAGGTGTAAGGACACCTGCTGTTTATGATTCACATCTAGTAGCTGAGGAACATTGCAGCAATGCGTCCCCATTAACTTCCTGTGACATGATCCACCTTCCTGTCATAGAACGTAAGAGCATAAATAGGAGCAGGAATAGGTCATTTGGCCCCTCGAGTCTGCTCCGCCATTCAATGAGATCATGGATGATCTGATGTTGGCCTCAACTCCACTTTCCTGCCCACTCCCCATAACCCTTGATACTCTTATTGCTCAAAAATCTGTCTATCTCCACCTTAAATATATTCAAAGACCCAGCCTCCACAGCTTTCTGGGGCAGAGAATTCCAAAGATTCACGACCCTCTGAGAGACCAAATTCCTCCCCATATCCGTCTTAAATGGGTGACCCCTTATTCGGAAACTATGCTCCCTAGTTATAGATTCCCCCACGAGGGGAAGCATCCTCTCAGCATCTACCCTGTCAAGCCCCCTCAGAATCTTAAATGTTTTAATAAGATCACCTCTCATTCTTCTAAACACCAATGAGTATAGGCTCAACCTGCTTAAGCTTTCCTCATAAGGACATCCTCTAATATGTGGACCAGCCACTATGTTCCTTTCTGCACGCCCCTTCCTTTGTCACATGGGGGCAAATTATATCCTACTGACTTGCTTCCCAAGAGCCCTCCTGCGTGCTCCAATTGCCTGACCTCGCCATCCTGCAAATGTTCGCTATTAACCAGTGGATGGAAGAAAGATTATTCCTTTGAGGGCAAAAGACTGAACACAAAGGGAGGGAAAGAAATGGAAATAAAGGTGGCAAAGCAGCAATACATTATCTCAACTCATTTGAAGAGCGGGCCATGGAGACTCGAGAGCACGCTGTCCTTCTGGGAGCCAAAGAGGATCAATCAGGTGAACATGTCCCTTTGCAGGGTTTTTATAAAGCAGACAGTACTTGTTCATACTTCTGACCAGACACATCACTACGCAAACTGAGAAGCATTTGATACAGCATGCCTGCTGTCTTCCCTAGGCAGTTTGTTTAAAATTTAGCATAATACTCTCTCCTAACCATTGCCTCATTATGAAATCGCAGGTATGGCCCATGAAGAATAATGGGTTCCTCTCAGGAGGAGTTCCCCAGACACCTCAGCTGGCACTGCTTCTTACACTCACAAGCAGCAGCTGAGAAACATGACCTGGATAGTTAGTTTGTGGTCATTTCATTGGGTGAGGCACTGAGCATAAGTGCACAGGAGCAGGTGGAAATGGAAAAGTCGGTCTATCAACAGATAGCACAGTGTCTTCATCCACAGCTTTGTGAAGCCAGAGATCCTGCTGTCCAGCCTTTAAAAAAAAGTGCTTATTGAGCAGGAAAGATTGTTGCCTTGGGGCAAGTGCCTTTCAGCTTCCAACACAGGGTGGATAGAGTGGGGGTGTCCAATGCACCAATGTGTTGGGTCACTGTTGCAAGGTTTGCAAAGTATGCAGTACACATTGGAGTGAGGGTAGCTACAAAGGACATCTTCAGAAAAGCCCCGAACAGCAGAAGCCATTATGCCAGCCTTTAACAACCTCCTAAATGTTCAGACTAAACCATAACAGCCTTGGACAACAGCATAACCTTTTTAACCTGGTGTTTCAGATCTGCATCTAGTAGCAGAGGCATGTTGTAGCATTTTATCCCCATTAAGTCCCTGTGACATTCTCCACGTTCCCGTCATAGAACGTCATCTACCATGTCACTTGCTACACGCCCCTCCCTTCATCACATGGAGGCAAATAATATCCTTGGACAACAATATAACTTTTTAAACTCAACTGGTTCAATTCTTATCTATTCAGTCATTGCCAGAGAAGCACCTGTAATGGTATCTCTGACCACTCCTGCACAGTTACTTCTGGTGTCCCCCAAGGATCTATCCTTGGCCCCGTCCTATTTCTCATCTACATGCTGCCATCATCCGAAAACACAGCGTCAGTTTCCACATGTATGCTGTGACATCCAGCTCGACCTTACCACTACCTTTCTCGCCCCCTCCACTGTCTCCAAATATCCAGTACTGGATAAGCAGAAATTTGCATTAACCAAATATTGGGAAGGTCAAAACCATTGTCTTCAAATTCCATTCCCTAACCACTGACTCCATCCCTCCCCCTCGCAACTGTCTGAGGCTGAGAATGTTCACAACCTTAGTGTCATATTTGACCCCGAGATGAGCTTCACATATCACTAAGACCACCTATTTCCACATCCACAACATCGCTGGACTCCGCTCCTGCATCAATTCATCTGCTGCTGAAACCCTCATCCCCTCAACCATGCCTTTGTTACCTCTAGACTTGGCTATGCCTCTAGACTCCTGGCCCACATTCTATCCTCCGTAAACTTGAGACCATCCAAACATTTCTGCCCGTGTTCTAGCTCGCATCAAGTCCTGTTTTCCATCATCCCTGTGCTCACTGACCTACAATGGCTCCCAGTTAAGCAACACCACAATTTAAAAATTCTCAGCCTTGTTTTCAAATCCCTCCATGGCCTCACCCCTCCCTATCTCTGTAATCTCCTCCAGCCCTACAACCTTCCAAGATATCTGCTCTCTTCCAATCCTGGCCTCTTGAGCATCCCTGATTTCAATCACTCCACCATTGGTGACCGTGCCTTCAGCTGCCTGGGCCCCGAGCTCTGGAACTACGTGCCTAAACCTCTCCGCCTCTCTACTTCTCTTTCCTCCTTTAAGGTGCTCCTTAAAATCTAACTCTTTGGCCAAGCTTTTGGTCATCTGCCCTAATTTCTCCTTATGTGGCTCGGTGTCAAATTTTGTTTGATATCACTCCTGTGAAGTGCTTTGGCATGTTTTACTAAGTTAAAGGCACTATATAAATACAAGTTATTGTTGTTAATCAAATGAACTTAGCCGAAAGAAGAGAGCTATGAATGGCAGCTTCAACGATATTTTTGCTTCAGTGGGGTTTGCTCACAAGGCACACTGACATGGAAACTTTGAGCGGGGCCTGGACAGCACTGCGAAAAGATGAAGCTTCTGGGCTGGAAATTCCTGGATTGCAATTGTGCTGAAATTTACTGAGAAAATTAGCATATGTTGAAATATTAAAATAAACATAAAGTACGGAACGATCAGTGTAAACCATTGGGGCCCAAGGAAAGTGCAGAGTATATGTTACCTTCCTTCCTTAAGTACCTCTTTATCTTATTGATTTTCTGAAAATTTAAGATTTAAAGCCATTAAACCATCATTTATGCAGATTAAGCACAGTGTACTTAACAACATTAACTTCTGGAAGTTTTTATCCTTTTAGTTTAACAGATTCTGATGCCAGAAAAAGCAAAGATAATGGCCCTGATATCCCGGTTCTGGACTTCTCGCGGGCGGTCACCTGAAAAGAAGAGAAAAGATGCGCACCTACCTTTTGTTCGGACGCCCACCAGCGATTGCGGTTTTAGGCCTCTTCTGCATGCACATCGGAGTGCGTGCACATCAGAATGGTCATAGAGCTGGAGTCACATGGGCCTGGACACCCAATCAAGGTAAAGTATTCTCATTTATAATAATGGGAACTCCATAAGTATTAATGGGAACCCCTCAAACACTAAAACACAAATAAAAAATAAAAAACACCCTACATTGTTAACATTAATTTAAATTAAAGTTAATAAATATGTTTGAAAAAATATATATTTTTCTGATTTTTTAAAAAGTTTTGTAATTAGGGTTTAGACTAAACTTCCCTTAGTGGGCAGAGTTTTTAACATAAAAATGTGTTTTAAATTTTATTTTTATATGTTTTTGATGTGTTTTAAAACTCTTACGCTGGTAAAAGTAGGTTATCTTGCCCATGAGAATGTCCTGGCTGCGGGGATGCATTGGATCTGTCAAGTCAGAACTTGACAGATCGGAAAACCGGCCTTTGCGATGCCTATCCGGGTCCGTACACACTCCATACGGACCCGGGGAGGCCAGATTATCAGGCCCATAGAGAATAAAATGCAGGTCTCTGTAAGCAAAAATAAAAAGGTGAAGTAAATCACTATAAAACAAGAGAATTAGCAACTTTAGGTCTTGCCAGGCCTACAATTTTGGGTATTTAAATTTACATCCATTTAGAATTGGCATAAATGCATGGAGCTCACAACTCTCTGTTTTCTTGCATGGGGCATGCTATGGTAATGAGCCAAACCACCTCCTCTGAATCCCCCACCATCAACATCCTGGGGGTCACTATTGACCAGAAACTTAAATGGACCCGCCATGTAAATACTGCAGCAACAAGAGAAGCTCAGAGGCTGGGTATTCTGCAGCAAATGTCCCACCTCCTGACTCCCCAAAGCCTTTGCACAATCTACAAGGCACAACTCAGGAGTGTGATGGAACACTCTCCACTTGCCTGGATGAGTGCAGTTCCAACAACACTCAAGAAGCTCGACACCATCCAGGACAAAGCAGCCCACTTAATCGGCATCCCATCCACCACCTTAAACATTCACTCCCTCCATCACCAATGTACCGTGACTGCAGTGTGTACCATCTACAAGATGCACTGCAGCAACTCGCCAGGCATCCTCGGCAGCAACTCCCAAACCCGCGACCTCTACCACCTAGAAGGACAAGGACAGCAGGCGCAAGGGAACACCATCACCTCCAAGTTCCCCTCCAAGTCACACACCATCCTGACTTGGAAATCTAAAGCCGTTCTTTCAGCGTCGCTGGATCAAATTCCTGGAACTCCGTCCCGAACAGCATTGTGGTTGTACCTTCACCAGACGGACTGCAGCGGTTCAAATAGGCAGCTCACTACCACCTTCTCAAGGGCAATTAGGGATGGGCAATAAATGCTGGCCTTGCCAACAATGTCTACATACTATGAAAGAATATGGGCCCCGAATTTGGTGGTAGCTAAGGCCCGCCCGTTTCTCTGCGGTCCCCAGTCGGAACGTGAGGTTTTGCCAGTTATTCGCGGTTCTGTCAGCGGCAGTGGGAGTGGCAGGCAGCAGGAGTCAGTGGGCGGGAGCGGGCATGAGCGGGTGGTAGCAGCAGTGGGCGGTAGGAGCAAACTTCTCGACTCAGCAAACATCGGAGGCTGTGCACCACGCATGCGCGAGATTTAGATTTTTTTTGTAGTTTCATGTGGGTGATGACATCACTTTTCCCGCGATTGGGGCTGATGGCACAGCTGCGCATGCGCATAATACCTCACTTGCATCTGCCAGTTGCAAAGATTTGGAAAGAGAAAAACGAGATCATCATCAGCCATCTATCTATAAAAGCTATCATGCGTCTAAAAAAAACTTTCAAGAAGTCTGATGGAGGGAGGCCCAGAACTCCCTGGTTTACTGAGGAGGAGCTGGAGGAGCTTGTGTGTGAGGTGGAGCGCCGGTATAAGGATCTCACCCGGGATGGTTGTGGCAAGCCTGCGCCAGCCCAAAATAGACGCATTTGGCGGGAGATTGGGGAGGCCATGTCCTCAGTGGGCAACATTGTGCGTGATGGAGACCAGTGTTGGGAACGATGGAATGATATGGTTGCGTCAGCAAGAGTAAATAAACATGTATTGTTGCACTCCCGTACTACTCCAAAAGGTTCTGTGTCCGTTGTGTCTGTGTGTGTGTGTGTGTTGTATGAGCAAAACAGGAAAAGCTGCAATTTTTATTTCTGCAGAAGAAAAGAGCATCCAACGCATCAAAGCAGAGTGGCAAGGGAGGGTGCCCACTTGATGTCATCGACGTGACTAGCCTAGAGGAGCGTGCCTTGGCTATGGTGGGTGACCACCCCCGTGCCACCACACAGGATGGTGCAGATCCTGTGCTAGAGCATTGTAAGCGTATCTGAATCTCCAGTCTCTGTCACGCTCATGTCATGCAAGGTCATGTAATGTTATGTCTAATGCCATTTACTGCACTGTATGTCACCCATTAATGGTGTGCTCATGTAGTGATGGAAGTCCTTGAAGTAAGATTGTGAAATGTGACGGTACACATGTCAACATGACCAACCCCACCCCCCGTTATACACTTAAATGTTGTCCTCTACTTCCAGATGTTGATTCCACAGCACAGATCAATGCACCCCATCCACCTCTGACACACACAGTGTCAAGCACCAACGCCTTCCACCTCGACGTCGTCAGCAGTCCAACACACCAGCTCCTTCCTCCATCCCCCCGCCAGATCACCCATACAAACCGCATCCACCTCCGCCACCAAGAGGCACGAACAAGGAGGAAGAGGAGGGAGAAGTCCCAGTCTTCGTACCACTTGAGGTCGAGGATTTGCAAGAGAAGGACTCCAGCCTCCTGACATGTGTGCCACCTGTTTGGCCAACAACAGTTTTGGGGTCCGACTTTTTGGGCTGCGAATCGGATGACGCGGGAACAAGTGTTGGGAGGCGCAAAAGCGGTGCCGGAAAAGCTATCAAGCCGCGACCACCCCATGATGATGCAACAACCCAATGAGGATGCAGGACGAGTGGCAGCAATCCAGGAAATAGTTCAGTTGTCGAGGACAAGTGTTGAGCTAGTTCGAGATCTGCTACAGGCCAAGGCTGGGATAGCTGCCAGCATCGCTATCTTTGCAGAGGAGCATTCTGCCAGTTTGTCGCGGCTCATCAGTGCGGTGGAGCGAAACACTGACTCTGTAGAGGCCATGCACCAATCGATGCTTTTGGGCCATGTCATGCAACCCCCCCAATGCCACAACAATGAGGCCGACAGATCCCAAGGAGCCAGAGTTGCCAGCGGCTTCCATCTCACCACCTGCATTCTCTCCAAGATGAACACGGCAGCAGCGCTCCGGCTGCCCTCCTGCACAACGTCATGGAACAGAGGCGGTGAGGAGCAGAGATGTGTCTCACCGTGGTAAAGGCGAAACCATGAAGAGGACGATGGGCCTCACATCGAGGAGGGGAAAGAGAGGTGGTGGTAGTGGGTAGAGGCTTGGGTGTTGGTGCTGGTGATGTTGTTAACACTTCATTAAGTTGTTGCTATTGTTTCACATGGTTTGTTTGGATTGTCAATTGATTGGTTTTGGAAATAATGTACAATTTTTGGATTCACTTGTTTGCATGTTCTGTCATTTGTCATGCTGCACCATTCAATACAGACACATTGTTCGCCAACTCTTGGTCAGTGTTTAACTCTTATATCATCTGGGGTACATGCTGAGAAACAGACAAATCTTCTTCAGGTCTACTGGTCTCTGAGCAATATCTTGGCGTCCACATATGATGCGACTCTTTAATGGGTCCTGTCATCAGGCTATCTCGCAATGACAAGTAAGGGTGACCAAATGCAGGAAGGCTGCCATTGAATGAGAGATAGTTGCACAACTTGGAGGGCACACATTAAGGCTTGCACTTCAGTGCACATTTTCTTAGGTGCAACATCGCCGAGCCCCACCCCTGGTGTGACATGTTTTTTTAGTGACATTGCAGTCCATTATATATATGTTTTCATATTCTATACTTGAACTCATGTTGTTCTCAGGATCACATCCTGCCACCTGACAGAACCTTACATGATCTTGTTATTGCCTATATCCTTTGACATAAACTCATACCATCTGAACACTCACATTATCTCAATAAATCTGTTGTGCCTGCAATGTTCTACAAACTCTTATAGCACATCTCCATGGAGCCTTTACTGTAGCTTGTATATCATTTCCGCTTCCTATACCACACCTTCCCTTCAACAGAGTACTTTTCTTTTACATCTGTGAAGTCTTTCTGTGCAGTTTAATTTACATCTGTGAACTCATTCTGAGGGTGTGATAATGATGCAGCAAATGTTACCGGAGAGGTGCAGCTCTGGACCACTCTGCGCCATTGTCCATGGCGCCCGATTATAGCCAGCTCAGACCACCTTTTTCCCAGCGGTCATTCTGGTGGGCGGGAGCAGCATCTTAGAGGATCCTAGCCCACCAAAATCCCATTTTTGGAGCCCCCGGCATGGGCAGGTCTTAGGAAGTTGCACCGGCGGTACTTCCCCAAAGAAACTCCCGCCGGGCGGGACCTGGGCAGCAGATGGACAGTACAAGAGACATTTCAGCAAAACATTTTTTTTGGGAGGTACCTCGGCGGATGTGGGCGGTATTGGGCAGCTCATTGACCAAGTTCGGGCCCATGATGTTTGGAAAGTACGATTTTGATGGTCATATTTTGGGAGTGGCAGAAATTAACAAGGAAATTTTGATATAGTGATGCTTCGGCATAAAAGTAGCATAAATAACTTAAGCACAAATTCCTTCCAAAGGAAACGACCAACTCTACTCCTACACTGCAGTTGCATTGAAACCTTCAAGGACATTTTGGGCTGCATGGGTCTTTCCTCTTTCGCCTCTGCATCCTGATCATCTGAATATGATCATTGTGCATCCTGTGGTTGCTCCTTAAGATTGATTTCTCTTTCAAAGTCAACATTGTGAAGAAAGCAACAAGCAGCAGCAGACTTTGCAGGCTGGTCCTGCAGCGCCTTTCTCCGCCCCCACATCCCCCTCCCCTCCCTACACTCCTGCAATAACCTGTCCAAAACCAGAATCACTGCTTCAAAATGCCAATGGTGTTCTCTATAATGGCAATTGTGAAAGCATGCAGGTTGTTATATTGGGGCCAAGTTTCGGCCTGAGTTGCTCCTGTTTTTTGGAGCAACTGGTTTAGAATGGAGTATCTTAGAAATTGCAATTCTCTGCATTTTGTTTCCTCCAGTTCTAGTCAGTTCGAACAGTTTCAGTTTGGAACAGATTTTTTTTTTCAAAAGGGGGCGTGTCTGGCCACTTACGCCTGTTCTGAAAGTTTAGGCAGTGAAAACATACTCCAAACTAATTTAGAATGGAGTAAGTGTAGATTTTTGTACACTCAGAAAAACCTTGTCTACACTTAGAAAATCAGGTGTAGGTTACAAATCAGGCGTAGGGAATGGGCGCGGGGGGGGGGGCGTTTAAAGGGAAGTTTACAAACATTAAACACTTAAGTTTTATAAATAAAGAGCCATCATCAATAATAAATTATAAATACAGCAATAAATCAACCAATAAATCAATCAAAAAAAATTAATAAAAAATAAAAAAAATTAAAAAATCAATAAATAAAACATTTTCAATTTACCGACTGCTGCACTGGGAGTCCTCCAACAGTAGCTGGGATGACCCCCGCCCTCCAGTGTGTCTCTGTCAGTGTCTCTATCTCTCTGTGTGTCTGTCTCTCACTCTCTGTCTGTCAGTGTCTGTGTTTCTGACAGCGAGGGCAGGGGGAGGAAGGAGGAGGGAGGTAGAGGGGGGTGGGGGGTGGGAGGGAGGGGAAGGGGGGTTGGGGGTGGGGGAGAGGAGGGAGAGAGGGAAGGAGAGAGGAGGGAGGGAGGGGAGGAGAGAGGGAGGGAAGGAGAGGGGAGGGAGGGAAGGAGAGGGGAGGGGAGGGAGGGAGGAGAGGGGAGGGAGGGGAGGGAGGGAAGGAGAGGGGAGCGGAGGGAGGGAGAGGGAGAGAAGGAGGTTGAACAGCTGGGCCCAAGACTTCGGGCTGGATTTACAGGTGGCCTGGGGGGGGGAAGAGTCGCACAGGGGGTGGGGGGGAAGAGTCGCGCGGGGGGGGGGGGGAGGGGGGAAGAGTCACGCGAGGGGGGAAGAGTCGCACGGGGGTGGGGTGGAAGAGTCGTGGAGGTCGGGGGGGGAGAGTCGCGGAGGTCGGGGGTGGGGAAGAGTCGCGGAGGGGGGAGGGTCGCAGAGGTCGGGAGGGTGGGGCGGGGAAAGAGACGCGGAGGTCGGGTCGCCGTTAGGGGGAGTGCGGGAGTCGGGTCCGGTCCCGGGAGCGGGAGTCAAGTCATGTCCGGTCAGTTAGGCCGTGAGCCTTATCCATGCAGCCCCAGTGAGGCCATTCGGCCAGGGCTAGGGGCTGCGTGCTTCAGGCCCCTCCCACAGTTTTGGCCGCCTGGAGCTACTGCACATGCGCGCCCACTGTAGCGCACCTGTGCAGAGGTCCCTGCGCTCTGCCCCCCACAGCTCGTGCTGCACCGCGACCAGCTTCAGAGGACCTGCAGGGAGCTTGAGAATAGGTGAGTTTTTTTTAGGCGCACTTTGTGGCGCGAAAAACGGGCGTCCAGGAACGGCGCTGCCCAAAACTTGGGCCCATAATCTCCAAGAGGTTTGGCTGGGATAAGGAAAAGGAATGAGTAATCAATGCAACAGTTGATCACCAGTCTTTTACTCTATTTTCATCTGCAAAAAGGGCAGTATGCAGAACTGCTTCATAATGAATGCATGGTAACAGTTGTCTCCGTGTCTGGCAGTCACTTGCATTTTGCGATGCCAATTGTCACACACCAGCTGGACGTTGATGGCATAATAACTCTTCTTGTTCATATATGGGACACATCTGCCAGGATGTGCATGTAGGTCCATATGAATCCCATTTACAACACCATGCATTTAGGTGTAGGGTAGTATATAAGTTAACAGCTTGCCATAGATAAAGAGCATTGTAGGTTAGTTCGACTCGCGAGGTATAGTGAATATAGAGGGAGAGAATATATTTACTCCAACAAGTGAGACAAACTGAATTCTGCTGAATATACAGCATAGGCTGCTTGAACAAGAGTACATAAGAATATAAGAAATAGGAGCAGGAGTAGGCCATTCGACCCATCGAGCCTACTCCGCTATTCAATATGATCATGGCTGAACTTCTACCTTCGACTTTCCAGCCCTATCCCCATATCGTTTGATTGCCTTAATATTCAAAATTCAATCGATCTCAGTCTTGAATATACTGAACAACTGAGCTTCCACAGGGGTAGAGAATTCCAAATATTCACAAACAACGAAGTGAAGAATGTTCTCCTCATTTCAGTACTAAATGGCCGACCACTTATCCTAAGATTATGATCCCTAGTTTTAGAATCTCCAGCAAGGGAAAACAACCTCTCAGCATCTACCCTGTCAAGCCCTCTAAGATTTATATATGTCAATGAAATCACTTCTCAGGACCAAAATTGCCCCCTACTTTAAGGTCCATTACCACTGGCAATGGGACTGTAAGGCCTTTCCGACCTGTGGCAGGCAGATGATCCGATGCATTTGAAATTGCCCCCAGGCCGAGGGTGGCGGAAACAGATTCCTGCCCTGTCCCCTTACTGCCCGGCGGCAACCACTTTCTGCCCTGCAAGGGAAATTGCCCCGCGGGAGTGGAGTCGCCGCCATTCAGTGCCCCCGACAGCTTTTTCCGTCGGAAGCTGCCAGTGGCTGGGCGGCACATCCACCCTTAAAGGGAAGGGTGCACCGCCGTGGCCGCCATTTTATTTTAATTATCAACCAACTCTAAAGTCGGCCCGATAATGGCGGCCACGGCTTCGGCCGAGCCGTCAACAGGCAACGCTGCACCCCCTCTTGGGTGATGGTCCGCTGGCCCAGCCAAAGCCCTCCCTGATAGCCCAGTAGGTACTACTAATATGGCTGCAGAGCTCGCAGCGGCCCTCCCCTTTAACTGAAGGAAGGGACGTTGCTACACATCAGCGCGATGTGGCACGTCTGCGTCACTCTGACATGCTCAGCACGGCGCTTATGACACCACCCGTCTTCTGCCCCGTTCCCAACGCACTTCTGCCCTCAGCTGCCCCAAATACCACTGCAACAAATTAAAGCACAAAATGAGGGCAATTTCCCTCTATTCTCTGCTCCATGGATTTGGGTGGAGAATATTCATTCAATTCAATTTAGTGCAATTTCGGCCCCCTCACCTTCTAACTCCAGAGAGTATAACCCATTCTACTCAACCTCTCCTCATAGAACAGCCCTCTCCTCCCTAGAATCAATCTAGTGAACCTTCGTTGCAACCCCTCAATCTTTCCTTCGGTAAGGAGACCAAAACTGTGCACAGGTGTTGTCTCACCAAAGCCCGAAATTGCAGCAAGACTGGCTTATTCTTATACTAAAATCCCCTTGCAATAAAGGCTCACATACAATTTGCCTTTCTAATTGCTTGCTTTACCTGCATGATAACTTTTTGTGGTTTGTGTACAAAGACACCCAAATTCCTCTGAATACCAGCATTTTTTAATCTCTCACCTTCTAAAATGTATTCTGCTTTCCCATTCTTCTAACCAAAGCAAATAACTTCACACTTCTTCACATTATATTCCAGTTGCCAACTTCTTGCCCAATCACTTATATCCCTTTGCAGCCTATTTTCCCACCTAGCTTAGTATTGTTAGCAAACTTGGAAATATTACACTTGGTCCCCTCTTCCAAGTTATGGATATAGATTGTAAATAGCTGAGACCCCAGCACTGATCCTTGTGGCACTCTACTACTTACAGCCTGCCAACCTGAAAATTACCCATTTATTCCTCCTCTCTGTTTTCTGTCCATTAACCAATCCTCAATCCATGCTAATATATTACCCTCAATTCCATGAGCCCTAATGTTGTGTAACAACCACCAATTGGGCACCTTATCGAATGCCTTCTGAAAATCCAAATATACCACTTCCATTGGTTCCCCTTTATCTACCCTGATAGTTACCCCTCAAAAAAACTCTTAATAGATTTGCCAAATACAATTTCCCTTTCAACAAACCATATTGACTCTGCCCAATCATATTGTAATTTTCCAAGTGTCCTGTTCCCACTTCATTGATAATGGTTTCTAGTCTTTTCCCTACTACTGATGTGAGGCTAACTGGTATATAGTTCCCTGTTTTCTCTATACCTCCTTTCTTAAATAGCGGGGTTACATTTGCCACCTTTCAATCCATGGGGACCATTCTAGAGTCTAGGGAATTTTGAAAGATAAAAACCAAAGCATCCACTATCTCTGCAGCACCTCCTTTAGAACCCTGGGATGTAAGCCAACAGATCCAGGGGATAGAAACATAGAAACATAGAAAATAGGTGCATGGCTGATCATTCACCTCAATACCCCTTTCCTGCTTTTTTTCCATACCCCTTAATCTCTTTAAGCGTAAGGGCCATATTTAACTCCCTTTGAATATATCTAACGAACGAGCATCAACAACTCGCTGCCGTAGAGAATTCCACAGGTTAACAACTCTCTGAGTGAAGAAGTTTCTCCTCATCTCGGTCCTAAATGGCTTACCCCTTATCCTTAGACTGTGACCCCCTGGTTCTGGACTCCCCCAACATCGGGAACATTCATCCTGCATCTAACCTTTCCAGTCCCGTCAGAATTTGATATGTTTCTATGAGATCCCCTCTCATTCTTCTAAACTCCAGTGAATACAGGCCCAGTCGATCCAGTCATATGTCAGTCCTGCCATCGCGGGAATCAGTCTGGTGAACCTTCGCTGTACTCCCTCAATAGCAAGAATGTCCTTCCTTAGATTAGGAGACCAAACCTAAACACAATATTCCAGGTGAGGCCTCACCAAGGCCCTGTACAACTGCAGTAAGACCTCCCTGCTCCTATACTCAAATACCCTCGCTATGAAGGCCAACATGCCATTTGCCTTCTTCATCACCTGCTGTACCTGCATGCCAACCTTCAATACTGATGTACCATGACACCCAGGTCTCATTGCACCTCCCCTTTTCCGAATCTGCCGCCATTCAGATAATATTCTGCCTTCATGTTTTTGCCACCAAAGTGGATAACCTCACATTTATCCACATTATACTGCATCTGCCATGCACTTTGCCCACTCACCTAACCTGTCCAAGTCACCCTGCTCCTCTTAGCATCCTCCTCACACCTCACACCACCACCCAGCTTAGTGTCATCTGCAAATTTGGAGATATTATTCTCAATTGCTTCATCTAAATCATTGATGTATATTGTAAATAGCTGGGCGAACAGCACTGAGTCCTGCGGCACCCCACTAGTCACTGCCTGCCATTCTGAAAAGGACCCATTTATCCCGACTCTCTGCTTCCTGTCTGCCAACCAGTTCTCTATCCAAGTCAATACATTACTCCCAATACCATATGCGTTAATTTTGCACACCAATCTCTTGTGTGGGACCTTGTCAAAAGCTTTTTGAAAGTCCAAATAGACCACATCCACTGGTTCTCCCTTATCCACTCTACTAGTTACATCCTCAAAAAATTCTCGAAGATTTGTCAAGCATGATTTTCTTTTCAAAAATCAATGCTGACTTGGACCGATCCTGTCACTGCTTTGCAAATGCGCGACTATTCTATCTTTAATAATTGATTCCAACATTTTCCCCACTACTGACGTCAGGCTAATTGGTCTATAATTACCCATTTTCTCTCTCCCTCTGTTTTTAAAAAGTGGTGTTACATTAGCTACCCTCCAGTCCATAGGAACTGATCTGGAATCAATAAAGTGTGGGAAAATGATCACCAATGCATCCAATATTTCTACGGCCAATTCCTTAAGTGCTCTGTGATGCAGACTATCAGGCCCTGGGGATTTATCGGTCTTCAATCCTATCAATTTCCCTAACACAATTTCCTGACTAATAAGGATTTCCTTCAGTTCCATCTTCTCGCTAGACCCTCAGTCCCCTATTATTTCCGGAAGGTTATTTGTGTCTTCCTTCGTGAAGACAGAACCAAAGTATTTGTTCAATTAGTCTGCCATTTCTTTGTTCCCCATTAGAAATTCATCTGATTCTGTCTGCAAGGGACCTACGTTTGTCTTCACTAATCTTTTTCTCTTCACCTATCTATAGAAGGTATTGCAGTCAGTTTTTATGTTCCCAGCAAGCTTCCTCTCATACTCTATTTTCCCTCTCCTAATTAAACTCTTTGTCCTCCCCTGCTGAATTCTAAATTTCTCCCAGTCCTCAGGTTTGCTGCTTTTTCTGGCCAATTTATATGCCTCTTCCTTGGCTTTAACACTATCCATAATTTCCCTGCTTTTAGTCACATTAATTTTTCCAATACTTTTTCTTTACTAATATTAATTACATTAAGTTCCTCACTCACATTAGATCCTTGGTTACCAACTATTTCTGGTATGTACTTTGTATCTTCTACTGTCAAGACAGACCCAAATATGTGTTTAACATCTCTGCCATTTCCTTACTCCCCATTCTGATCACTCCTGCCTCTTTCTCGAAGGCACCCACATTTACTTTCACGAATCTCTTCCTTTTTACATACTTGTAGAAGCTTTTACAATCTGTTTTTATATTTCTTGTGAAATAAGCATCAGGTGACATCATTCGTACATGCAACCAGCTTTACTTCAATGCTGTTGATGGTCGACATAAAAGCAGAATTAAAAATAATAGGCACAGATGTAACTAACTGCAATACTAGTTAAAACGAATTATAGATAAGTAGAATGCATAGCTTAGCTAGAACTTATATCACGATGTGATATTTTTTTTCAATCTCATAATACTCCTGTGAAGCGCCTTGCGACATTTCACTACGTTAAAGGTGCTATATAAATAAAAATTGTTGTTGTTGTGGTAAGGTTTAATATCCTGCCATAAACAGATGGGCACAGACCTGAATAGAAAGTGCTGAACTGTGCTCAGTAGAGTAATAAAGGGAAACATTATACAAAGACCTGGAGATAAGGGAAATGGTGGTCGCCATTTACATGGGTGGAGTTTCCATATTTTCCATACTGCGTGAAATGTGTGAAATAAGCATCATGTGACATAATTCCAAATTAAAATCAGCTTTACTTCTTTGCTGTTGATTGTAGGCCCACCTATCTTCAGACCCTGCAGAGATACCGTTACGTCGAGCCCCCTCCTAGGTGTCCTGTGCTGGCGACGTATTTCTTCCGCCAGCAGTACAGCCTCAACTATGACACGCAGCTCCTGTTTGTGAGCCTGGGGGGCATCAGGACCGCCGTCCAGGGGCTGCCTGTCTTTTACCAGGAACTCATCAGGGTCTGGAACAAAGTCTCCACCAAGCGCAGCTCTCCCCCATCTGGAGTGGCGGCTGTACTGCAGGAGCCGCTGCTCAGGAATCCATATATCCATGACCGAGGTTTTAGGTGGCAGGCAGACGAGAGGGCTGTGGCTGGTGAGGTGACGAGGATCAGGGACCTGCTCGATGGTGGAGGAGCGGACTGGATGGCGCCAGACATGCTGGCACGGCGCCTAAATAGGGCCGACGTCCGCCGCGCGGCCGATGCCATCGAGTCGCTAAAAACAGCACTCTGCCCTGACTCCGTTAGATGTGTCGAGGAGGCTCAAGTACGTGGGGAGATTCCGGACGGACGGGGGCCAAACCCCGAAACCTCCCTCGGGAGCCGGCGCCTCACAACTTGAGCCACCTCGGGGAAATCCCCTCCGTGCCTTTCAGTTCTGCGCGGAAGGGTTTCCTGTACGGGCTGCTCCTGTACACTCTCAACCTTGCCATCCTCGTCTGCCATCCGGACACGCCATGGCGTACCATCTTGCTGTCCGGAGGAGGCGGGGTTCCCCGATGGAGTGCACTCTACGAAGGTGTCCACCCACTATTTATCGGGGACTTGGCCTGGAGGGTGGTGCACTGAGCAGTCCCGTGCAACAAATTTTTAAGTCGGTTCACGGGCTCCCATTTCTGCGGTCTGGAGGAGTCCGTGTTCCATGTTTTTATTGAATGTATGAGGTTGCAACCCCTGTTCCACTATTTAAAGGGGCTGCTCCTCAAGTTCTGGTTGCACGTCAGTCCAACACTCCTGATCTTTGGGCACCCTGTGCGGAGGGGAGCGAGTAGGTCCGAAGGCCTCCTCGCAGGACTGCTCCTGGGCACGGCCAAGGGGCCATCAGCTGGTCCAGGCAGCGGGCGGTCGAGGGGGTTGTTCAGCCTGACTGCCTGCCTCTCTTCCTTGCTTACATCCGAGCCAGGGTGTCCCTGGAGATGGAGCACACGGTGTCCACCGGTACGCTCGTGGCCTTCCGCGAGAGGTGCATCATCACCCCCGGCAACCAAATTTTAATTTGATTTTATGTGTTTTAAAGTTTAATTTGTTTTATTGATGGTTTTAGTGTCCCCCTCCACTTTTATAGGGGGAACTAGTATATATTTATCTTTTAGAGCCCCCAAAAAAACCCACAAAAAACCCCCCAAAAAAAACAAAAAAAAACAAAAAAGGGCCTTGAAAAATGTTGGAAGTGCCCCCAGATCAGGGGGCACTTAATTTAACTGTTTGTTTTGTGCAACCAAAAAGAGTTGTAGGCCCACCTATAAAAACAGAGCGTAGTCTATTTATAAAGGTAGCCTGTCTGGGATGAAGGTCCAGGGAAAATGTATGGCAATTTTTGAGAGAGTATAAGCGAGGCATCATACCTCAGTCTTAAACAGAGGAATAGCACATCTGGCTTGGGTTACACTATATCTTGTGACCAAAGCAGACGTAGTAGAATTAAAGAATAAAGTGGAATGCAATGCGCCCTTGGTGAGACTCAAGACTATGGAGAGGCAGAGTGGGGAGGCCTATAAATAGGCCCAGTGGCAGTTCGTGACCCAGCAGCAGTTGGTGAGTCGGAGCTCCAGCAGGAGCAGAAGGCAAAAAGGAAGTATAAAGAAATTGAAAGGTGACGTCACAACCAAGGGGGTAAGTGATTGGCTGGTGATTGGTAAGTTGTTTTTCGATTTCTTTCTTTATCAGTAAGTAACCTTTAGCATTGTTGATGCCAAATTAAGCTATTCAAGGGGTAAGTCATGGCAGGAGAGCTAGGACACGTGTTATGCTCCTCCTGTACGATGTGGGAACTAAGGGACGCTTCCGGTGTCCCTGACGACTACATGTGCGGGAAGTGCATCCACCTGCAGATCCTGACAGACTGCATTCCGGCACTGGAGCAGCAGGTGGATTCACTCTGGAGCATGCACAATGCTGAGAATGACGTGAATAGCACGTTTAGCAAGTTGGTCTTGTAAAGTCCTTACTCTATGGTATGAAACCACACGAGGCACATCCTGGGGACAAGGTCACATACAGACCTTCACTCTTTATTTACAGCATTAAGACAACCTAACCCTGCTTGGGACCTCCCTTTATATACCTGGGTGCCCAGGTAGGGGTCATTCTCCCACAAGTGCACCTCTTGTGGTCAAGGTGTGCATCAAGGTCAAGTGTGTACAGTAATAAAGTGGTGTTACATACATGACATCACCTCCCCCCCGAAAGTCTTATTGGGATCATAGGGTTAGTATTTCAGGTGGTCTACGCTCCCTTGTGGAGCGCTGCAGTTGGGGCTCTGGTTGTTGGACACTAACGTGAGTGTCTTTCACCTGTGGCGATTCCGGCCTGTCCGGGCTGACCGCAGGGACTGTGCATTCTGCCGATTGCTCTTGTTGCTCGTTCACTGGCGGTGTTGTGAGTTCCAACTCGTGGTCTTCTTCAGATTCTTCCGTATCAGTGCTGAACCGTTTTTTTACTTGGTCCAGATGCTTGCGGCATATCTGACCATTGTTGAGTTTTACCACAATGACCTATTCCCCTCTTTGTCAATTACAGTGCCCACAAGCCATTTGGGCCCCATGGCATGATTGAGGACGAATACGGGATCATTTATTTCTATACACCTCCCCCTTGAATTGCGGTCATGGTCCTCGTTTTGGGACTGGCGCTTGCCCTCAACAATGTCGGTCAGGGCTGGGTGAATGATGGACAACCGAGTTTGAGTGTCCGTTTCATTAGTAGCTCTGCGGACGGGACCCTCGTGAGCGAGTGCGGTCGGGATCTATAGGCCAGCAGGAGGCGTGATAGGCGGCATTGTAGGGAGTGTCCTTGGATCCTGAGCATACCTTGCTTAATGATTTGGACTGCACGTTCCACCTGGCCGTTGGAGGCCGGCTTGAACAGTGCTGTCCTAACGTGATTGATGCCATTTCCCGACATGAACTCCCGGAATTCATAGCTTGTGAAACATGGGCCATTATCACTAACCAGGCTGTCCGGCAAGCCATGGGTTGCAATGATCGCACATAGGCTTTCCACGGTGGTGGATGTCGTGCATGAATTCAAAATGATGCACTCGGTCCATTTCGAGTACGCGTCCACCACGATGAGAAACATCGTTCCCATGAACGGGCTCGCGTAATCTACATGAATGCGTGACCATGGCCTGGTGTGCCAGGGCTACGGGCTGAGCGGGGCCTCCCTGGGGGCATTACCCAGCTGGGCACACATTGTGCACCTGCGAATACAGTGTTCCAGGTCTGAATCAATTCCAAGCCACCAAATGTGTGACCGGGCAATGGCCTTCATCAGCATGATGCCTGGGTGCTTGCTGTGGAATTCCCTGATGAATGCCTCCCTCCCCTTCTGGGGCATACTACCCAGCTGCCCCATAGTAGGCAGTCGGCCTGGATGGAGAGCTCATCCATCCGTCTATGGAGGGTCTGACCTTCTCGGGGCAAGCTCCGTGTGCGGGCCCCCAATCCCCAGTCAGGACACATTTATTAATCAGGAATGGGAGGGGATCTCAGTTTGTCCACATTTTGATCTGGCGGTCTGTGATGGGGAGGCCTGCGCTGTCAAAGGCGTCGACAACCATGACCATCTCAGAGCTTTGCTCCGCTGCCCCCTCAGTGGTGGCCAGTGGAAGCCTGCTGAGCGCGTGTGCGCAATTTTCGGTGCCAGGCCAGTGCCGAATTGTGTAGTCATAAGCAGAAGTGTGAGGGCCCATCGCTGTATGCGAGCTGATGCATTGGCGTTGACAACCTTGCTGTCTCATAACAGGGACGTTAATGGCTTGTGGTCTGTCTCTAATTCAAATTTCCTACCAAAGACGTACTGATGCAGTTTTTTCACACCATAGACACATGCAAGCGCTTTTTTCTCAACCATGCCATATCCCCGTTCAGCTTGAGAGAGTGACCTGGAGGCATAAGCCAGAGGTTGCAGTTGACCCTCAGCATTGCCCTGCTACAAAACGCACCCAACCAATAGGACGATGCATCACATGTCAGAACCAGTTTTTTACAGGGGTCGTACAAAGTCAACAATTTGTTAGAACAAAGTAAGTTCCGCGCCCGGTTGAAAGCCTGTTCCTGACAGTCCCCCCAAAACCAATTGCACCCCTTTCGCAGGAGCAACATGTTCAAGTTCAGCAGAAAGTTCCCGAAATAGTTCAACAGTCCCAGGAATGAACACAACTCTGATGTGTTGCAGGGCCTGGGTGCTCGTCGAATCACCTCTGTTTTGGATTCGGTGGGCCGAATCCCATCTGCAGCAACCCTCCTGCCCAGAAACTCAACCTCAGGAGCTAAGAACACACATTTAGACTTCTTGAGTCGCAGGCCTACCCAGTTCAGTCGGCGTAGCACCTCCTGCAGGTAGTGGAGGTGTTCCTCAGTGTCTCGACCCGTGATGAGGATGTCGTCCTGGAATACGATTGTTCCAGGTGTGGGATTGAGCAGGCTTTCCATGTTTCTTTAAAAAATCGCAGCCGCTGACCGAATGTCAAATGGGCACCTGTTATAAATGAACAGTCCCTTGTGCGTGGTGATGGTGGTCAGTAGTTTAGATTCGTCGACCAGTTCCTGAGTCATATAGGCTGACTTGGTGAACAGCTTGCCGCCTGCCAGCGTGGCGGAAAGGTCTTCTGCTCTCGGCAGCGGGAGTTGATCTTGTAGGGACACCCGATTGATGGTGGCCTTGTAGTTGCCATAGATCCTGACAGAGCCATCGCTTTTAGTATGGGAATGATGGGGCTCGCCCAGTCGCTGAATTCAACGGCGAGATGATGCCCTCTCTTAACAGCCGGTCCAACTCACTCACGATTTTTTTCAAACATCACATACGGCACCGCTCTGGCTTTGTGGTGCACCGGCCTGGCGTTCGGGGTGATGTGTATCGTTACGTTAGTGCCTTTGAAAGTCCCGACGCCAGGTTGGAATCGTGAATCAAACTGTTGTAGGACTTGTGAGCACCAACTTTGCTCCACAGACCACATTGCGTGGACATCACCCCATTTCCAGTTCATCTCGGCTAACCAGCTCCTCCCCAACAGTGCGGGACCATTGCCCGGGACAATCCATAGCGGCAGCCGATTCACTCATCCATTGTGTGTGACAGCCAACATTGCACTGCCTAGCACCAGAATAATCTCTTTAGTGTACGACTGTAGTTGTGTCTCAATGCATTCTAGTTTGGGTCTACTGGCTTTGATGGGCCATAGTTTCTCAAATTGCTGAACACCCATGAGTGACTGGCTGGCCCCCGTGTCCAGCTCCATGCGTACTGGGATGCTGTTTAATAAAACCCTCATCATCATTGGTGGCGTTCTGGTATATATTGTGAATATTCACAACATGGACCCGCTGAACCTCGGCGTCCATTGATTTACCTCAAAAGTCATCCTGCCTCAAAGAACCCTCTTCTGGTTCATCCATCTCATATATTAGTCTGGTTGCAGGCTTCCTGCATATTCGAGCAAAATGGCCACTGTGATTGCAGTTTCTCCAGACAAACTGTTGGAATTTGCAAGATCTGGCTGAGTGTTTACCCCCACACCTCCAGCAGGAGTTGACGTTTCCATTGTTGGGAATGAAAAGACTATGGCCAGGCATTCCGCTCTGAATGTCCCTTTGACTGGTCTTAACTACCCTATTATTGGGTGTCAATGGCCCCATCCCGGGCCGCATTGTCCTCTGTGATGGCGTAAATGTCCATGCAGCCTGCCATTGTCTCTGTGGAAAGCCTACTCTGGGGTCTATGGCTGCCTGGGGGGTGACAGACTGCCCCTGCCTGCCTGCAGAGCGCTGAGTTGCATTAATAATATTGACTCCCTGATCCATCGCCATATTGGGGGCAGAATTGCGCGCTTATATCGTTTTCGTCTCTTCCTCCCCCGCCATGAAAGTTTGAGCCATCAATGCCGCCGCTTCCAAGGTCAAATTCTTGGTCTCAATTAATTAGCGGAAAATTCCCGCATGACTGAAGCCCTCGATAAAGAAATCCCTTCGCATCTCCCCGCTACAGGCGTATGTGAACTTACAGAGGCTGGCCAAACACCGAAGGTCCACTACAAAGTCTGGTATGCTCTGTCCTTCACGGCATCTGTGGGTGTAAAATCTATGTCGGGCCATGTGTATGTTGCTCGCCCGTTTGAGGTGCTCCCCGATTAACTTGCTGAGCTCCTCAAAGGTTTTGTCCACCGGCTTTTCGGTTGCTAGTAAGTCCTTCATGAGTGCGTAAGTGTTTGGTCAGCAGCTGGTCAGGGGGTGAGCCCTGCGTTTGTCAGCCGCTGCATCCCCCAGCCATTCCTTCATAACAACTCTCTGCTGAAGCCTCTCAACAAAATCGTCCCAATCTTCCCCAACACAGTACCGTTCTTCTGTGCTACCGGTGGCCATTCTCGTGGGTCGTGAATTCCCGTTTCTCGTCGCCACTGTAAAGTCTTTACTCTATAGTATGAAATTGCACGAGGCACATCCTGGGGACAAGTTCACACACAGACCTTCACTTTTTATTTACAGCACTAAGACAACCTAACCCTGCGTGAGACCTCCCTTTATATACCTGGGTGCCCAGGTATGGGGTAGTCTCTCACATGTGCTCCTCTTGTGGTCAAGGTGTGCATCAAGATCAAGTGTGCACAGTAATACAGTGATGTTACATACATGACAGGTCTCATCGCAGGTAAATGATACATAGCCAGATAGTAAATGGGTGACCAACAGGAAGAGCAGTGCATGGAGGGTAGTGCAGGGGTCCCCTGCGGTCATCCCCCTGCAAAACAGATACACCGCTTTGGGTATTGTTGTGGGGGATGACTCTTCAGGGAAAGACAGCAGTGGCCAAGTACATGGCACTGTGGGTGGCTCTGCTGCACAGGAGGGCAGGAAAAAGAGTGGGAGAGCGATAGTGATAGGGGATTCAATTGTAAGGGGAATTGATAGTCGTTTCTGCGGCTGCAACCGAGACTCCAGGATGGTATGTTGCCTCCTTGGTGCAAGGGTGAAGGATGTCTCAGAGTGGGTGCAGGACATTCTGAAAAGGGAGGGTGAACAGCTAGTTGTTGTGGTGCATATAGGTACCAACGATATCGGTAAAAAATGGAATAAGGTCCTACGAGATGAATTTAGTGAGCTTGAAGCCAAATTAAAAGTAGGACCTCAAAAGTAGTAATCTCAGGATTGCTACCAGTGCCACGTGCTTGTCAGAGTAGGAATCGCAGGATAGCTCAGATGAATGCGTGGCTTGAGGAGTGGTGCAGACGGGAGGGATTCAATTCCTGGGACATTGGAACCGGTTCTGGGGGAGATGGGACCAGTACAAACCGGACGGTCTGCACCTGGGTGGGACCGGAACCAATGTCCGAGGGGGGGTGTTTGCTCGTGCTGTTGGGGAGGAGTTAAACTAATATGGCAGGGGGATGGGAACCTATGCAGGGAGGCAGAAGGAAATAAAAGGGAGACAGAGGCAAAAGATAGAAAGGAGAATAGTAAAAGTGGATGGCAGAGAAACCCAAGGCAAAAAATAAAAAGGGTCACAGTACAGCAAAATTCTAAAGGGGCAAAGTGTGTGAAAAAGACAAGCCTGAAGGCTCTGTGCCTCAATGCGAGGAGTATTCGGAATAAGGTGGATGAATTAACTGCACAGATAGCTGTTAATGGATATGATGTAATTGGCATCACAGAGACAAAGCTCCAGCATGACCAAGGCTGGGAACTCAACATCCAGGGGTATTCAATAGTTAGGAAGGATAGTCAGAAAGGAAAAGGCGGTGGGGTGGTGTTGCGGGTTAAAGAGGAAATGAATGCAATAGTAAAGAAGGACATTGGCTTGGATGATGTGGAATCAGTATGGGTGGAGCTACGGAATACCAAAGGGCAGAAAACGCTGGTGGGAGTTGTGTACAGACCACCAAACAGTTGTAGTGAGGTTGGGGACAGCATCAAACAAGAAATAAGGGATGTGTGCAATAAAGGTACAGCAGTTATCATGGGTGATTTTAATTTACATATAGATTGAGCGAACCAAACTCATAGCAATGCGATGGAGGATGATTTCCTGGAGTGTATTAGGGATGGTTTTCTTGACCAATATGTTGAGGAACCAACTCGAGAGCTGGCTATCCTAGATTAGGTGATGTGTAATGAGAAGGGACTAATTAGCAATCTTGTTGTGCGACACCCCTTGGCAAAGAGTGACCATAATATGGTAGAATTCTTTATTAAGATGGAGAGTGACACGGTTAATTCAGAAACTAGGGTCGGGAACTGAAGGAAAGCTAACTTCGATGACTAGAATAGACTGGAAAATGATACTTAAAGGGTTGACGGTGGATAGGCAATGGCAAACATTTATAGATCACATGGATGAACTTCAACAATTATACATCCCTGTCTGGAGTAAAAATAAAACAGGGAAGGTGGCTCAAACGAGATGAACAAGGGAAATTAAGGATAGTGTTAGATCGAAGGAAGAGGCACATAAATTGGCCAAAAAAAGCAGCAAACCTGAGGACTGGGAGAAATTTAGAATTCAGCAGAGGAGGACAAAGGGTTTGATTAGGAGGGGGCAAATAAAGTACGAGAGGAAGCTTGCCGGGAACATAAAAACTGACTGCAAAGGCTTCGACAGATATGTGAAGAGAAAAAGATTAGTGAAGACAAACGTAGGTCCCTTGCAGTCGGACTCAGGTGAATTTATAATGGGGAACAAAGAAATGGCAGACCAATTGAACAAATACTTCGGTTCTGTCTTCAGGAAGGAAGACACAAATAACCTTCCGGATGTACTAGGGGACTGAGGGTCTAGAGAGAAGGAGTAACTGAAGGATATCCTTATTAGGCGGGAAATTGTGTTGGGGAAATTGATGGGATTGAAGGCCGATAAATCCCCGGGGCCTGATTGTCTGCATCCCAGAGTACTTAAGGAAGTGGCCCTAAAAATAGTGGATGCATTGGTGATCACTTTCTAACAGTCTATCTACTTGGGATCAGTTCCTATGGACTGGAGGGTAGCTAATGTAACACCACTTTTTTAAAAAGGAGGAAGAGAGAAAACAAGTATTTATAGATCGGTTAGCCTGACATCAGTAGTGGGGAAAATGTTGGAAACAATTATTAAGGATGAAATAGCAGCGCATTTGGAAAACAGTGACAGGATCGGTCCAAATCAGCATGGATTTATGAAGGAGAAATCATGCTTGACAAAACTTCTGGAATGTTTTGAGGATGTAACTTGTCGAGTGGACAAGGGAGAACCAGTGGATGTGGTGTATTTGGACTTTCAAAAGACCTTTGTCAAGGTCCCACTAAGAGATTGGTATGCAAAATCAAAGCACATTGTATTGGGGGTAATGTACTGGCGTGGATAGAGAATTGGTTGGCAGAGAGTCGGGATAAACGGGTCCTTTTCAGAATGGGAGGAAGTGACTAATGGAGTGCCACAGGGCTCAGTGCTGGGATCCCAGCTCTTTACAATATACATTAATGATTTGGATGAAGGAACTGAATGTAATATCTCCAAGTTTGCAGATGACACTAAACTGGGTGGCGGTGCAAGCTGTGAGGAGAATGCTAAGAGGCTGCAGGGTGATTTGGACAGGTTAGGTGAGTGGACAAATGCATGGCAGATGCAGTATAATGTGGATAAATGTGAGGTTATCCACTTTGGAGGCAATAACATGAAGGCAGAATATTATCTGAATGGTGGCAGATTCGGAAAAGGGGAGGTGCAACGAGACCTAGGTGTCATGGTTCATCACTCTTTGAAAGTTGACATACAGGTACAGCAGGCAGTGAAGAAGGCAAATGACATGTTGGCTTTCATAGCTAGGGGATTTGAGTATAGGAGCAGGGAGATCTTACTGCAATTGTACAGAGCCTTGGTGAGGTCTCACCTGGAATATTGTGTTCAGTTGTGGTCTCCTAATCTGAGGAAGTATGTTCTTGCTATTGAGGGAGTGCAGCGAAGGTTCACCAGACTGATTCCAGGGATGGCTGGACTGACGTATGAGGAGAGACTGGATCAACTGGGACTTTATACACTGGAGTTTAGAAGGATGAGAGAGGTTCTCATAGAAACGTATAACTTTCTGACAGGACGGGACAGGTTAGATGCAGGAAGAATGTACCCGATGTTGGGGAAGTCCAGAACCAGAGGACACAATCTTAGGATAAGGGTAGCCCATTTAGGACTGAGATGAGGAGAAGCTTCCTCACTCGGAGAGTTGTTAACCTGTGGCATTCCCTGCCGCAGAGAGTTGCTGATGCCAGTTCATTGGATATATTCAAGAGGGAGTTAGATATGGCCCTTACGGCTAAAGGGATCGAGGAGTACGGAGAGAAAGCAGGAAAGGGTTACTGAGGTGAATGATCAGCCATGATCTTATTGAATGGTGGTGCAGGCTCGAAGGGCCGAATGGCCTACTCCTGCAACTATTTTCTATGTTTCTATGTTTCTATGAATTGCCTCGCGAGGTGAAAGCTTGTACCTCATAAATGGATATCCTACTTGTGAGCATATAGATATGTTGCTTTCATGTATTACTCAGTGGACCCGAAATTCATTGACATACCACCCGCTTAGCGCCCGCTTACCGCCGAAAAATTCAAGTTTTATCTTAAAACAGGTACTTACTGCTGATATACCGCTCGGCGGAAGATTCATGATTGACATACTGCCGAGCGGTATGCGCAACGTCCACCATGCAGGACCGCATACTGCCCAAAAAGTGCAAGTTTAATGACATGCCGCCAATGTACCACCAGAGCTGCATACAGTCCAGGAGAAGATGCTTTTACTTGATCTTAAGTGGGTGGAAATGGGCAGTAGAGGGCGGTGCCACCATTTTAAAATCGGGAACACTCAGCAAAAGCAGCACCTCAGTATTCAGAGGTGAACAATTACTTTTCAGTGGGATTTACTGTGGGAAAGGTATTTATATTGGTACTCAAATATATTTGGACGACATTATAAGATAGAAGGCATTTGAGTTAATATTTATTTCATTGAAAAATCATTTGAGTTTATCTCAGGATATTTGAGGAGATTCTGGGGATGTAAGAAGAATGGGGCCTGCACTATGTCAGCCTGTATTGCTGACTACCTGTCTAATGCAGGATCCAGATGGGAGAAGGTTTACTGAGCAGAATTATCAGGGTAATGGAGGAGGTCACAGACTGAGGAGGAGGAGGAGGCCTTACCCCCAAAGGATTTTCAGGGAGAAGCGTTCATACTTGGACCTGACCGATCGAAGGCTGCGCTTCCGAAAAGAGGTGATCAATGAGATTTGCCAGCTCATTAAGGAAGACCTGCAGCCCAGTACCACCAACATTACTGCACTCTCTGTCGACGTCAAGGTGACTGCGGCACTTTCCTTTTGTGCATGCGACTCTTTTCAGGCATCAGCTGGGAACATATGCTGTATTTCTCAGCACGCTACTCATCGCTGCATTCGACAGGCAACCAAAGCATTGTATGCATGCCGGATGGAATTTATAAACTTTCCAACGACCAGTAAGGCACAGAGTGAGAGGGCTTTGGGATTTGCACACATTGCCGGCTTCCCCTCGGTGCAGGGAGCTGTTGACTGTACCCATATTGCCTGCAAGCACCATTATAGGAGGCGGAGGTGTACCGAAACCATAAGGGATTCCACTCCCTCAACGTGCAGCTCGTCTGCGACCATATGCCGCACATAATGGCAGTGAATGCCTACTTTGCAGGGAGCATCCATGATGCGCACATCTTACGTGAGAGCACTGTGTCCGACGTATTGAAGTCTGAGCCACAAGGTAAATGCTGGATGTTGGGGGACAAATGGTACGGCCTCGCCACCTGGCTCTTGACCCCTATGCGGAACCCTCAGACAGAAGCCGAGCAACGATATAATACGAGCCATATAGCCACACGCAATATTATCAAAAAGGCAATTGGAGTGCTGAAGCAGTGCTTTCGATGCTTGGACCACTCAGGAGGCAGGCTGCAATACCACCCAAGCAGGTTGCTCAGTTCCCAGTGGTGTGCTGCATGTTGCATAATTTAGCAATCATGAGGTGACAGGGATTGCCACAGGGACCATCTGGGGAGAGAATGCAGGAGATGGAGGAGGAAGAAGAGGAAGATGAGGGGGAGGAGGATGAGGAGGAGCTTCACAATGAACCCATGGCACCAGCCCCTCCCCAGTACCACAGCGGAGGACACGTGTTGCGTATGCCACTGCAAAATGAATGCTTTGCTTGAATATGGAGAGATGCATTTCACCTTTTCCTGCAGTGTGTGGGACCCTGATAACTGTTACCCCAAAGGTTTGACACTGTACAAGAGTGTTTAAATTCAATTGAAACGTTTATGTAAAAATGTAAAAAATACAGAACAATTGTAAAACTTTGTAAAATTCATAACTTTGCAAAACTCTAACAACTTTAACAACTTTAAATAAACTTTTAAAAATTAAACTTCAACTGTTTAAAATTAACAATGAACAATTGACTACAACAAAGCACCTTTTACTTACCTCGACCGCGTCATTGACCTCCACTGCATAATCCACCACCCTTCGGACTCACCCCCCTTTCTTACACCTGCTCTTCCCTTTCCCACTGCCCCAGAGCCCAGACCTCCCCGTGGTGGTACCTAGCCGGCATGCAGCAATGCACCCCAAGTGCTGTTGCGGTTGTTGGGGGTCAGACATTGCAGGCGCAATGAATGGGGCCTCAAGAGAAGCTCGTAATCTGGAAGGCACGGCTTCAGGGCTGGAAGCTCCTGGCAGCTCCCCACCCTCAGGTGCTGTCGATCCGACTACTATGGCACGGGGTGATTCCACGCTATTTCCTGATCCTATCGATTACCGGATGGCATCGATGGATTCGGTGGTTCGCTCCATCACAGTGATCAGACGCGACATATCCTCCGACTGTCGTTCTGAATGCACCGTGGTGTTCCGGGATATCGTAGCCATGGCCATGAGTAGCTCTCGACCTATGTTGACACTGACCTGTGACAGATGCACCATGTCTTGGTACATGCCTATCTGTCTTGCAGCAACTGACATTCGCTGCACCAACCTCCATCACTGCTGCAAAGGTGCTGCAATGCTGGGGGTGCCTTGCTGCACACCGCTTGGTCCCGCAGAATCCGAAGAGGCATGGCGGAATTCCCTGAATATAAAGTCTATTATGTATACAAGAACTCCATGAGGCTGAGTACTGTGAGCTAAACTTAGTGTGACCTTAGCCTTCTTTATTACAACTCCAGAGTGCCGAAACAACATGGCAGCCAACCTTTTATACTGGCCCTGCACGTGTGTGCAGGTGACCATTAGGACTCCAACTGTTGCGCCCTCTGGTGGCAAGTATTACATAGTTGCATACATAAAATCACTCCCCCCCCCAAAGTCTTCGGTACAAGTTATTTACAAGTTGAGGTGATCCGGAGCCCTTCGCTCCCTGGTTGATCGCCTAAGTTCAAACCCTGGCGTGTTTGAGTTGGTCAGACCATTGCTGCACTGCACGGCAGCTAGTCTGACCGGACTGTCAGGAACTGTGGGTTCATCCTCGTGATTGAAAGCGAGGTCGATTGCTAGTTAGGTGTATGTACGTGGATCGTCGATGGTGATCTCCTCTTCAAGTCGTTCCTGGTTGTCAGTAAATCGCAATTTGGTCTGATCTAAATGTTTTCTGCACGTTTGGCCATTTAACTGTTTGATTATATGCACCCTATTCCCTTTCTTGGCCAAAACAGTGCGAGCAACCCACTTGGGACCATGAACGTAATTCAGGACAAACACAGGGTCGTTAACATCAATGTCACGTGAAACAGCCGCGCGATCGTGGTACATGTTCTGCCGGTGTCGCCGGGTTTCCACATGATCATTAAGATGCAGGTGGACTATGGAGAGCCTGGTTTTGAGGGCTCTCTTCAATAACAATTCTGTTGGGGGAACCCCGGTGAGTGAGTGGGGTCGCGAGCGATAACTGAGCAGAATGCGAGACTAGCAGGTCTGCAGGAAGACATCCGTCATGCGTTTCATGCTCTGCTTGATTGTTTGGATACCCGCTCAGCTTGACCGTTGGACGCGGGCTTAAATGGAGCAGGTCTGACATGCTTGATGCCGTTGCGGATCATAAACTCATTGAATTCAGAGCTGGTGAAACACAGTCCATTGTCGCTGACAAGGACGTCGGACAAGCCATGGGTGGTGAACATGGCCCGGAGGCTTTCAATGGTGGCTGTGGACGTGTTGGATGACATGATTACAAATTCAATCCATTTGGAGTAAGCATCCACTACTACCAAAAGCATCTTTCCTAGAAAGGGGCCGGCAAAATCTACATGGATCCTGGACCACGGTTTGGAGGGCCATGACCACAGACTCAGTGGAGCCCCCCTTGGTGCATTGCTCAGTTGCGAGCAACTCCAAGTCCGAGTCAATGCCAGACCACTAAACATGTGACCTGTCAATTGCCTTCATCATAACTATGCCTGGGTGGGTACTGTGTAGGTCGCGTATAAATGTTTCCCTGCCTTTTTTTGAAAAATCACGCTATTACCCCATAAAAGACAATCCGACTGGATGGACATTTCACTTTGTGTCGGTGAAACGGCTTAATTTCATCTTGCATTTCCCTGGGAATAGCCGACCAGTTCCCATTTAGGACACAACACTTTACTAATGACAGTACAGGATCCTGACTGATCCAGGTCCTGATCTGGCGAGCCGTGACAGGTGACCGCTCGCTCTCAAAAGCATCCATGACCAGTAGCAGGTCTGCGGGCTGCGCCATTTCAACATCAGTGGTGGGTAATGGTAGCCGGCTGAGAACATCGGCACAGTTTTTAGTGCCTGGTCTGTGTCAGGTAACATAGACATAGGCGGGTAATGTTAGTGCCCATCTTTGGATGCGGGACGAAGCATTGATGTTTATACCTTTGCTTTCTGAAAACAGCAAAATGAGTGGCTTGTGGTCAGTTTCAAGCTCAAACCGAAGTCCAAATAGATATTGGTGCATTTTCTTAACCCCATATACACATGCTAACGCCTCTTTTTTGACCATACTACAGGTTCGCTCAGCCTTAGACAGACTTCTAGATGCATATGCAACTGGTTTGGAGGTTGCCTGATACATTGATTTGCTGTAACACACAGCCAATCCCATAAAATGAGGCGTTACAAGCTAGCACTAAACGTTTACATGAGTCATAGTGTACAAGTAACTTATTTGAACATAGCATGTTCTTGGCCTTCTCAAAGGCTGTGTCTTGAGATTTACCCCAAACCCAGTCGTCACCCTTACGTAGCAACATGTGCAAAGGCTCTAACATCGTGCTCAACCTGGGTAGAAAGTTACCGAAATAATTGAGGAGTCCCAAGACAAACGCAGCTCCGTCACATTCTGTGGTCTGGGTGCATTCTTGATCGCCTCTATATTTGAGTCCATGGGCCTGATGCCGTCGGCTGCAATCTTTCTCCCCAAAAATTTGTCTTCTGGCGCCAGGAAAACACACTTGGAGCATTTCAGCCTGAGTCCCACTCTGTCTAGGCGACTTAGAACCTCTTCCAGGTTGTGTAGGTGTTCAATGGTGTCATGACCGGTGATCAGGATGTCGTCTTGAAACACAACGGTGCGCGGAACAGATTTCAGCAAACTCTCCATGTTTCTCTGGAAAATAGCTGCAGCCAATTAAATCCCGAAAGGGCACCTGTGGTATATAAACAGCCCTTTGTGTGTGTTGATGCACGTCTGTCTTTCTGAAGATTCAGCCAGCTCCTGTGTCATGTAGGCGGAGGTTAAGTCCAAGTTGGTGAACGATTTTTCCCCCAGTTAACGTTGCGAACAGTTCATCCTCCTTGGGCAGTGGGTACTGGTCCTGTAGTGAGACTCAGTTAATCGTTACCTTGTAGTCTCCGCAGATTCTGACCATGCCATTGCTTTTCAACACCAGAACAATTGGATTGGCCCACCTCGTTGAACTCGACTGGCGATATGATTCCTTTGCGTTGGAGTCTGTCCAGTTCGATCTCAACTTTCTCCCTCATCATGTACGGAACCGCCCGAGCCTTGTGATGGACGGGCTGTGCATCGGGGCCTAGATGTACCTTGGCACCTGTGAAGTTGCCGATGCCTGGTTCGAATAGCGAGGGAAACTTGCTCAGCACTTGAGCACACGAGGCATCATCCACTGAAGATAGAGCTTTGATGTCGTTCCAATTCCATCCAATATTTTCTAGCCTATTTCTGCCGAACGACGTTGGGCCATTGCCTGGAACAATCCACAATGATCGGTCATGCACAGCTCATCATACGATACCTGCACTGCCACACTTCCAGTGACTGGTATGAGCTCTTTGGTGTAGGTACGCAGCTTTGCATTAATCGGGCTCAGTTTGGGTCTTTGTGCCTTATTGCACCACAATTTCTCGAAAGCCTTCTGGCTCATTATTGACTGATTCGCACCCGTGTCCAACTCAATGGATACTGGAACTCCATTTCATTTGACTTTCAGCATTATAGGATGGCTCTTGGTGGTGAAGGTATGTACCCATACACTTCTTCCTCGGGCTGAGTTGTCTGTGCTGTGTGATCCGCGCCGGATCGATCATCCTCTGCCGCGTGGTATATTGCAGCACGTTTGCACATTCACTGGAGGTGCTCCATTGTTGCACAGCCTTTGCACATGTAGTGCTTGAATCGACATTGATGGGCCCGATGATTACCCTCGCAGTGCCAACACGGTGCTAATGGATTCACATTCACCCCTGATGACAGACTCTGAGTCGTCACAGGTCTTGCAGCCACAGACGTATGGGCCCTGCCATATGCATTTCAGCCTGCTAGCAACGTCATTTTATGCACAGTACTTGCCGGTGGGCTTCGATGTTGAGAAGATATCTGTTTGATATTATCGTCTGTGGCCATGCATGCCTGGGCGATCGTGATAGCCCTGCTCAGGTCTAGGGTTTCGGCAGCCAGTGGCTTTCGAAGAATGACCTCGTGGCTGATGCCCAGCATGAAAAAGTCCCGCAGCATTTCCCCCAACGCAGCTCCAAAATCGCAAGGTCCCGCGAGGCGTCTCAGGTCGGCGACATAATCCGCCACGTCCTGACCCCCGGAGCGATGGTGTGTGTAAAAACGATATCTGGCCATAAGGATACGCTTGAGGCTGTCCCGAACCAGCATGCACAACTCCGTATATTCCTTCTCTGTTGGTTTTATCTGTGTGAGCAGATTCTTGATGAGCCCATATATTTTAGGCCCACAGACGGTGAGGAGAACCGCCCTGCACTTGACCGTGTTAGTGCCTTCTTCCAGCTCGTTGGCCACGAAGTACTGGTCAGGACGTTCGACGAAGGCTTCCCAATCATCACCCTCTATGAATCTCTCTAATATTACAACGGCATCCATGGTTGCGTGAAGGTTTGTATTCTGTTACTCGTCGCCAATTATTATGCATACAAGAACTTCATGAGGCTGAGTACTGTGAGCTAAACTTAGTGTGACCTTAGTCTTCATTACAATTCTAGAGTGCCTAAACAACATGGCAGACAACCTTTTATACTGGCCCTGCACGTGTGTGCAGGTGACCATTCTGTCTCCAACTGTCGCGCCCTCTGGTGGCAAGTATTACATAGTTGCATACATAACAGAGTCAGTGGTGGAGGATGTTCCAGCTGCCCCAGATGTAATTGTTATCTCCTCCTCTGTCTCCAAACCCACCTCCATCTCCACTGGCTCCAGGATGAGCTGATCTTCTTCTTCCTCTTCCTCATCTCTTGCAGGTGTGAAGTCGGGAGAAGGCTGGGTGACACCAGAAGTGGGGGCAGTGGTCTGTTGCCTAGTCTCTCTGCAGAGGTCTGGTCTTAATCGTCCGAGTCTGGAAGTACAAAACAACATTTAAGTGCTTGGCACCAGGGGACATGTCAGGGTTAATGAGTACATGAGTACAGTCACGTAGCGCAGTCTTACCTAAATGTCCATCACTGCTGTATTACTGCATTACATATCGCAGACAGACAATACATATATACATATAGATATGCATTGCGTTACATGCCCCCAACATTGCAGTACATCACACGAGCCCAACATTACAGTGCAATAAACTTACATTACATTACATGAGGCCAGGATTACAGTTACAGTCAAATTACATGACATTGCAGGACCGCAAAGCAGACCGGGGATTGTATTGAACTGACCATCCTGTGTGGGTGGGTCAGCTCCAAAGCCGGTGGTGGCACAGTTGCTATCCCAACTCGTGACAGGGCACGGATCTCAATTCCCGTTAAGGCTTCTTGCGTTGGGGATCTTCCCCCATGCGCTGCTGATCCGCTGCTATTGCAGATGTCTTCTTCTGTAGAAATGAAAATCAATGAAAGTAAAAATCTTCAATCCATTTAACATCACACACACACACATTAAAACACTAATCTTTATTTTAATTGACCATTAATGTCCAAGCAATATACAATGAAGCCTCATGCGGTTTGTGAGGCAAAACCCCAGCGTGCTGAAGCACAAATACATCGCCGTAACCTTGCGATAAATAATATCATCCGTGTGACACTGAACCCACATTTACATGGTACATGGCACATGGAGGGTGCATAAATAAAATCAATACTTACTCTTGCCCTCACCAGGTCATTCCACCTCTTATGACATCTTTCTCCAGTGCGTACCATTGCACTTGTGGAGGACAGAACCGCCCCGATATCGTCCCATATTTTGTTGTACAGCTTTGGGGGAGGGGCTTTCCACAACCACACTTGGTTAATCTGGAGTATCTCTCCGTAATGTTCTCCAGCAGGGCAGGTAGCTCCATCTCATCGAAAGCGGACGCCCTCAATCTCCCGTCCTTCTTGATATTCCTGGGCTTCGACTTCTTTTTAAGTAATTCCATTGAGTATTGAGTATTTGTTATATTTATTAAATTTATTATATTTATTGTATGATTTCTTATTTATTAAATATGTATTATTATTATTGATATTTTATTATTCTTTGTTATTGATAATATTTGACTATGGAATTTCTGATGAAAACAACCAACCCACGAATACTTTGCTGTGCCTTCTCACTCTCTTTACCTCCACTCCAACTCTCTGTGCATGCGCAGGTGACCCCTGACCCCAGAAATCGCAGGGAAAATGGAGCTGTAAAAAAACAGCAAAAAAAAAATTTGCACATGCGCTGTACTATCCATCGAAAAAAATGTTGACCTTGATCGACTATAATGCTGAATTCAGCACGCTGCACACCAGTCGCATACCTCTTGCATACCGCCGAAGAAAATATGATGAAACTAGCGGACTTCGGTCTCGGCAGTATTCCGGCGGTTCTAAACCAAGCATCGCCTGAATAACGCCGAGAAGTGGGCGGACCTTAAATCTTGATGAATTCCAGGCCCAGTGTGTTGTCTTTAACTAATAATATACCACCAGCTCATGGGTTCTTGAATCTGTTAATTCAATAAAGGATGCAAACTAGAGACCAAGGCCCCAAGTTTCCACACGCGCCGAAAAAGACCCACCTCAGAGCTGGGCGCCTGTTTTTCGCGCCGAAAACGGTGCCGGAAAAAAAGTGCGGTATTCTCGAGCTCCTTGGAGCTCGATGTCTGCTTGGCGCGGCGCACAGGGGGCGGAGCCTACCACTCGCGCCGATTTTGTAAGTAGGAGGGGGCAGGTACAATTGAAATGAGGCTTCTTGGTGCCGGCAAACCTGTGCGTGCGCGTTGGAGCGTTCGCGCACGCGCAGTCTGAAGTAAACATTGGCACTCGGCCATTTTTAAAAGTACTGCAGAAAAAGTGAAGATTTGTTTCTTGGACCCCTGCAAAGGCTTGTATTTTAATTTTCTTGATATTTCTGTGTGTGAGGGAGTGCTTTTAGCAGCACTGCTGAATAAATCACCTGCTGAAATCAGTGAGTTCAGCTTTTCACTGCTAAACTTGCAGAACCGGTGCCTGCAAATTAAGGACTGTGTGTTTGGAGAAATAAAAGTGCCAATTCAACTTTGCAATGGATCAACGTCCACCAAGAACAAAGAATTTGTTGCATGAGGAAGCAAACTATGGCATAATATGTGGTGTTGACAATGCAGCACCCATTCTGCAAATTTAAATATAAAGATGTCGATGTGGCTGCCTCTCCCTGTCCAAATGGCCTCAGTCAGTCCCCCTCACAGCTCGAAGGCTGCTGCTGTTCTTTCTTTAGCTCCCGGCCAGCCACTGACGCCGCTGCAATCCCATGGCCGAATGGCCTCAGTCAGTCCCCCTCACAGCTCGAAGGCTGCTGCTGTTCTATCTTCGGCTCCCGACCAGCCACTGACGCCGCTGCAATCCCATGGCCGAATGGCCTCACGTCCGCTCCTGATTCTTCGGCTGCCTTCGAGCCACTGACGCCGCCCCATAAGCGTGGCCGAACGGCCTAAAGAATTTTAAATCTGCAGCTGCGTGTGTCCTGTGTTCATTCTTCGGCTCCCGGCCAGCCACTGACGCCACTGCAATCCCATGGCCGAATGGCCTCACGTCCGTCCGGGTGCTGCATCTTCGCGGGGAATGAAGGCCTGCCTCAAGCAACGCAGCTCAGCTCGAAGGCTGCTTCCCGCCTACCACTGCCGTCGAGACAAGACACTGATGCCACACCCCTGCCTCAAGCACTGCAGCTCAGCTCGAAGGCTGCTTGCTGCCGCTGCCGTCGAGACACTGACGCCACACCGCTGCCTGAAAGGCCTGCCTGAAGCACTTTCACACAGGTAGGAGCATGGTTTATTTAATCTTTTCTTTGCTTATAAATTTGTATTCAGGTTGGATTTATTTGTATAATATTTGTATAAGTATAACTAAGGATTGATTGTAGAATTTAATGACTTCCCTTCCCCCCCTCCCCCCCTCGTTCCCTACGCCTAATTTGTAACCTGCGCCTGATTTTTTAAAGTGTAGACAAGGTTTTTTCAAGCGTACAAAAATCTTCATTTACTCCATTCTAAGTTAGTTTGGAGTACGTTTTCACTGTGGAAACTTTGAAATCAGGCATCAGTGGCTGGACACGCCCCCTTTTTGAAAAGAAAATTCTGTTCCAAAGTGAAACTGTTCTACCTGACTAGAACTGCAGAAAACTAAATGTGGAGAATTCCGATTTCTAAGATACTCCGTTCTACACCAGTTGCTCCTAAAAATCAGGAGCAAATCATGTGGAAACTTGGGGCCCAAGAAACTAGCCTTGATTCAATATAAATTCCAACAGTTGGGAAATCCCGCTGCTTGGTAAAACAAAGCCTTTGAAGGAACTAATCCTCAGTAAGGTCTAAAAATGTTTTGTGGGTCCAGTAAATCCTTAGATATAGGTAACACCGAGTAGGTGCTCTGTTCTTCATGTGCAGCCTTACTTTCCTGGCATTCAACAGTTGCTCCTCTTCCACGTCCTCCTCCTAATAATCGAAGTACAGTTACATTTCAAAGGGATAGATTCAAGGTTTTGAGATGCTCACCTCGAGTCCAAAACAATAATCTTTAGCAGCAAAATCAGTAAATTGTCTTGCCTCTCTGGACAATGGCCACACATTTCCCTCTGACCCACACTGCATCAATGTTATTTCTGCAGAAAGTCTGGGCTATGTTTTTACAGGTCGGCCTTGCACCTGACCTACAACCAACAGCAAAGAAGTGAAACTGGTTGCAGGTAGGAGTGAAGTCACATGATGCCCCTTTCACACATTTCATGCAGTTTGGAAAATGTGCAAACTCCACCCATAAAAATGAGAGTGATATTGAACCACTTGCCAGAAATGTGCACCACCACATTTAAATGAAGTGTGAGGCATGGCCCACTGCTCCCGCCCTCCACCCTTGAGATTTTTCCTGCATTTCCACTCAGCTACCATCGTTGAAAAGCACTACCACTGTAAAGGTGGTAATGCTGAGCCTGTTCACTGCCCCACAGGTACGAGGAGATCGGGAAGGTGAAAGATCTCATGGGACTGTAAATCTGTAACGCTGTTTTGGCTGCGAATTACTGCCACTCTGCTGAAGCTGCAGTTTCTGAGTATTTGTGAAGCTGACAGTAAATTTTAAACAAGCTCTGCAAAGTGAAAGAATGGATTTCCCTCGAGGGATTCCATTGTTTCTGTGCATTGAAGACGAGAATGACGAGGACATGGAGGAGGGAAGGATGGAAACTAGGAGTGGGTGGGAGCATGCACACAGGAATCACCTGACCTACAAGTATCCATCTGTGCCTCAGTCTACCGATCACAAAGGATCGATCAGGAGTTTTCCTATTAGCAGAGCCTGAGATGGCTGAGATTTTCCCCGACACAATGACAGAGATAAGTTAGCTGTTAGACCCTTACTGGCATCCTCTTTTCACCAGGGGCACCGGACTGAACGTTTTTGCATCTGGATGGTTCCAGGCAGCCTCTGGCGACATGTGTCACATCAGTCAGTCAGCAATGCGTCATGGCACTAGACCGGCAACAGATGCTGTGTTCAAGCCCATCTCTGAGTCAATTCAGTTCCACATGAATCCAACAAAGTAGAAAGAGAGAGCGAGAGAGAGCCATTAAATATTCCATGGTTGGATACTGTCAAGTGCAGGGTGCCATTAATGCCACCCCTGTAAATAGAAGGGCCCTGACTGAAAGACTCAACAATCTCATGAACAGGAAGGGATTTAATTCTCTCAATGTCCAGATAGCCACCTCATTCTGCATGTCAGTGCACGCTACCCAGGGAATAGCTATGATTCATTTATTGTCAGGCAGGCCACAATACCCACACTGCTCAGGCACAGCAACGTGACAGGGTAGCTGATAGGAAATCAGGGGTACCTGCTTCAGCCGAGGGTGATTACACCATTTTGTAATTCAGGGAATCAGGCCACAAACAGGTTCATCGAAGCCTTGGGAATATTAGGATCATTGTAGAACAAACTGTTTTGGATGCAATAACTCAATAGACTGAATACTATAAACTTCGAACAGGTACAAATCTGACTCTACTTTATTAGGGCCCAAAATGATTACATTACAAGATGGCTGGCCTTTTATACCTGGGCGGCACACAAGTGCGCACAGCCCAATGACCTCCGACAGTGGTGCCACCTGGTGGCTAGTAAACCCAAGCAAACATACATGACAATATCCCCCTTTAAGATATTAGTAACGGTCTTTTTACAAATTGAGATGGTCCAGGGCTTTCCGCTCCCGAGTTGAATGTCTCAGTTCAACTCCACCCTTGGGCGAGTATTCTGAGTCTGTAATGACTGGTGGCTGGGTAGTCGATCTGATGGGAGTGGCAATGACCACATCAGGGATTGAAAGCCCAGATTCATTGACCAGGTCAGTGATGGAAAGTCCAGATTCATTGATGACAGCGGAGCCCTCTGATAACTGAGGGTAAGTTGGTTGGTCACTGATTGTGTCTTCCTCAGACTGTTCCCGTTCATCCATGAGCCACAACTTTATCTGATCTACATCTTTCCTGCATGTTTGCCCATTCTTGAGCTGAACGATAAACACTCTGTTACCCTCCTTGGCCGTAACAGTACCCACGATCCATTTGGGACCTTGACCATACACACAGGCTAGTGCTTCTTTCTCTACCATGATATAGGCTCTTTCTGCCTTTGACAAACTTTTTGAAGCATATGCAACAGATTATAATTTGCCCGATTTATTAGCTTGTTGCAGCACACAACCAACTCCATATGACGAAGCATCACAGGCCAATACTAGACACTTACATGGATCATAATGTACCAGCAACTTGTTAAATCAAAGCAGATTAGTAGCTTTCTCAAAAGCTCTCTCTTGAGACGTACCCCAAAACCAGTTGTCGCCTTTTCTTCGCAGCACATGCAGTGGCTCTAATAAGGTGCTCAATCTAGGTAAGAGATTACCAAAATAGTTGAGTAGACCAAGGAACGAACGCAGCTCCGTCACATTCTGGGACTTGGGTACATTTTTGATGGCCTTGGTTTGCGAGTCCGTAGGCCTGATATCGTCAGCAGCAATTTTACTCCCAGGAATTCGACTTCTGATGCCATGAAGATGCACTTCGAACGTTTCAGTCTGAGTCCCACTTTGGCCAGACGATGTAGAACCTCTCAGGTTGTTCAGATGTTCGGTGGAGTCACAACCTGTGACCAGTATGTCATCTTGGAACACGACGGTTCTGGGGACAGACTTCAGTCGACTCTCCATGTTCCTCTGAAATATGGCAGCAGCCGAGCGAATTCCAAAAGGGCACCTGTTGTAGATAAACAGTCCTTTATGAGTGTTGATGCATGTAAGTTTCTTCGATGTGTCGACCAGCTCCTGTGTCATGTAGGCCGACGTCAGTTCCAGTTTTCTGAACAACTTCCCCTGGCTAGCGTTGCAAACAAATCATCAGCCTTCGATAACGGGTATTGATCCTGTTTCGAAACTCAGTTGATTATATCCCTGTAGTCTCCACAAATCCTGACAGTGCCATCACTTTTCAACACAGGAACAATGGGGCTGGCCCATTCTTTAAATTTGACCGGTGATATGATCCCTTCATGTTGGCTCTATCCAGTTCGATTGCGACCTTCTCCCTCATCATGTAAGGAATCTGCCCGAGCTTTATGATGGACGGGTCTTGCATCCGAGTGTACATTGATCTGCAACTTGGCTCCTGTGAAATTGCCAATGCCTGGTTCAAACAGTGAGGGGAATTTGCTCTGCATTTGTGCACATGAAGTATCCTCCTCCAATAACGCTTTGATCTCGTTCCAGTTCCATTTGATTTTATCTAGCCAGTTCCTGACGAACAGTGTTGGACCATTGCCTGGAACAATCCATAATGGTAAATCGTGAACCGCACCATCATACAACACCTTTATCACTGCACTGCCAATCACTTTTATGAGTTCTTTAGTGTACGTATGCAACTTGGCATTGACTGCACTCAGCTTCGGCCTCACAGCCTTAGTAGCCCACAGCCTGTCGAATGTCCTCTGTTTCATTATTGATTGACTCGCATCCATGTCCAATTCCATCGATACCGGCACACCATTAAGTTTTATATTAATCATTCTCAGTTGGCTCTTGGTTAGGAATGAATACAGTCCATACACTTCCTCCTCTGGTATCTCGGATTACATATCCGGATCAGCGATAGACTGGTCATCATCCTTCATGTGGTGTGTCACAGCACGCTTGCTCAGTTACGGACACATGCGCTGGAGATACCCCACTCTCGAACAGCCTTTACAAATATACTGTTTAAACCGACATTGATGATTTCAATGATTTCCCCCACAATGTTGTAGATAAACAGTCCTTTATGAGTTTTGATGCACGTAAGTTTCTTCGACGTGTCGACCAGCTCCTGTGTCATGCAATCCAAGATACCAGAGGAGGAAGTGTATGGACCCTATTCGTTCCGAACAAAGAGCCAACCGCTAATGATATCGGATTCATTCCTGTTGGCGAACTTTGAGCAGCCACAGGTTTCACGTACGCAGTCGGGTAGGCCCTGCCATATGCAGCTCTGCAAAACGACGATACTATCTTGTTTACAGTACTTGCCGAGTTCCGATTTTTGAATGACATCTGCTTTAAGCTTTTGTCTGTCGTCATACATGATTGGGCAATCATGATGGCCTTGCTCAATTCCAGCGTCTCCGCCACCAGGAGCTTACGCAGGATCACCTCGTGGTTGATGCCGATTACAAAGAAGTCCCGCAGCATGTCTGCCAACGCAGTTTCGAACTTACACGGTCCAGCTAGACGTCTTAGGTCGGCATTGAATTCCGATACATCCTGGCCCTCAGAACGAACGTGCGTATAGAATTGATATCTTGAGATGATGATGCCTTCATCTGGTTTGAGATGGTCATGTACCTGAACACACAATATTTCATAGTCCTTGTCCGTTGGACATAAGGGCGAGAGGAGGTTCTTTATGAGTCCATAGATTTTTGGACCGCAAACCGTGAGGAGGACCGCATGGCCGAACTGCGTCTGCCTCTTTCTCCATTTTGTTGGCCACGAAGTACTGGTTCAAGCGGGCTACAAAGTCTGCCCAATCTTCTCCCTCCATGAGTTGCTCCAGAATTCCAATTGTGCTCATTTTTGCATGCGAAGGTTCTTGTGATCTCGTCGCCAAATGTTGTGTATACAAAGACTCAATATACTGAATACTATAAACTCCGAACAGGTACAAATCTGACTCTACTTTATTAGGGCCCAAAATGATTGCATTACAAGATGGCTGGCCTTTTATACCTGGGCGGCACACACGTGCGCACAGCCCAATGACCTCCGACAGTGGTGCCACCTGGTGGCTAGTAAATCTAAGCATACATACATGACAATATCCCCCTTTAAGATATTAGTAACGGTCTTTTTACAAATTGAGATGGTCCCGGGCTTTCCGCTCCCGAGTTGAATGTCTCAGTTCAACTCCACCCTTGGGCGAGCGTTCTGAGTCTGTAATGACTGGTGGCTCGGTAGTCGATCTGATGGGAGTGGCAATGACCACGTCAGGGATTGAAAGTCCAGATTCATTGACCAGGTCAGTGATGGAAAGTCCAGATTCATTGATGACAGCGGAGCGCTCTGATGACTGAGGGTAAGTTGGTTGGTCACTGATTGTGTCTTCCTCAGACTGTTCCCGTTCATCCATGAGCCACAACATTATCTGATCTACATGTTTCCTGCATGGTTGTCCATTCTTGAGCTTAACGATAAACACTCTGTTACCCTCCTTGGCCGTAACAGTACCCACGATCCATTTGGGACCTTGACCATAATTCAGTACATACACAGGATCATTGATAGAAATGTCGCATGACACAGTAGCGCAATCATACCCTTGCTGACTTTGACGTCTGTATTCGACACGGTTATTCAAGTCAGGGTGGACAAGAGAGAACCTGGTCTTGAGACATCTCTTCATCAATAGTTCAGCAGGGGAGACCCCGGTAAGCAACTGGGGACTTGTCCTGTAACTAAGCAATATGCGTGACAAGTGAGTTTGCGGTGAACCTTGAATTACACGTTTCATACTCTGCTTGATGGTTTGGACCGCATGCTCTGCTTGTCCATTGGACGCGGGTTTGAATGGTGTTGACATCACATGTTTGATACCATTGAGTTTCATGAACTCTTGAAACTCCATACTGGTGAAGCAAGATCCGTTGTCGCTTACATAGAAACATAGAAACATAGAAACATAGAAAATAGGTGCAGGAGTAGGCCATTCGGCCCTTCTAGCCTGCACCGCCATTCAATGAGTTCATGGCTGAACATGCAACTTCAGTACCCCATTCCTGCTTTCTCACCATACCCCTTGATTCCCCTAGTAGTAAGGACTTCATCTAACTCCTTTTTGAATATATTTAGTGAATTGGCCTCAACAACTTTCTGTGGTAGAGAATTCCACAGGTTCACCAATCTCTGGGTGAAGAAATTCCTCCTCATCTCGGTCCTAAATGGCTTCCCCCTTATCCTTAGACTGTGTCCCCTGGTTCTGGACTTCTTCAACATTGGGAACATTCTTCCTGCATCTAACCTGTCTAACCCCGTCAGAATTTTAAACGTTTCTATGAGGTCCCCTCTCATTCTTCTGAACTCCAGTGAATACAAGCCCAGTTGATCCAGTCTTTCTTGATAGGTCAGTCCCGCCATCCCGGGAATCAGTCTGGTGAACCTTCGCTGCACTCCCTCAATAGCAAGAATGTCCTTCCTCAGGTTAGGAGACCAAAACTGTACACAATACTCCAGGTGTGGCCTCACCAAGGCCCTGTACAATTGTAGCAACACCTCCCTGCCCTTGTACTCAAATCCCCTCGCTATGAAGGCCAACATGCCATTTGCTTTCTTAACCGCCTGCTGTACCTGCATGCCAACCTTCAATGACTGATGTACCATGACACCCAGGTCTCTTTGCACCTGCCCTTTTCCTAAGATGTCAGCAAACATGACACGAAGGCTCTCAGTGGTAGCTGTGGATGTGCTGGATGACATGATTGTACACTCTATCCACTTGGAATAAGCATTCGCCACAACTAAGAACATCTTTCCCAGGAAGGGACCTGCAAAGTCGATGTGGATCCTGGACCATGGTTTAGATGACCACGACCACAGACTCAGTGGTGATTCCGCTGGTGCTTTACTAAGCTGCATGCAAGTGTTGCACTGATGCACACATGATTCCAGATCAGAGTCAATTCCAGGCCACCATACATGAGACCTGGCAATGGCTTTCATCATGACAATACCGGGATGCATGCTATGTAGATCATGCACAAATTTTTCTCTGTCTTTCTTGGGCATAACAACACGATTACCCCACAGTATGCAATCTGTTTGAATGGACAGTTCGTCTTTGCGACGGATGTAAGGTTTGGTCTCCTCACACTTGGGTATTGCAGACCAATCACCACTAAGGATACAAAGTTTCACAACCGATAATATCGGGTCCTGGCTGATCCAGGTCTTAACTTGTTGGGCCATGACAAAGGTAACTTCACTTTCAAAAGCATCCATGATGAACAGTAGGTCTGCCGGTTGTGGCATTTCCACCTCCGGTGTGGGCAACGGCAGACGGCTCAATGCATTGGCATAATTCTTAGTGCCAGGTCTATGGCAAATGACATAATCATAGGCAGATAATGTCAGTGCCCACCTCAGGATGCGGGACGATGCATTGGTATTGATACCTTTGTTTTCTGAAAACAATGAAATGAGTGGCTTGTGATCTGTTTCCAGTTCAAACCGAAGACCAAACAGGTACTGATGCATCTTTTTAACCCCGTACACACAGGCTAGTGCTTCTTTCTCTACCATGCTATAGGCTCTTTCTGCCTTTGACAAACTTTTTGAAGCATATGCAACAGATTATAATTTGCCCGATTCATTAGCTTGTTGGAGCACACAACCAACTCCATATGACGAAGAATCACAGGTCAATACTAGACACTTACATGGATCATAATGTACCAGCAACTTGTTAAATCAAAGCAGATTAGTAGCTTTCTCAAAAGCTCTCTCTTGAGACGTACCCCAAAACCAGTTGTCGCCTTTTCTTCGCAGCACATGCAGTGGCTCTAATGCAGTGCTCAATCTAGGTAGGAAATTACCAAAATAGTTGAGTAGCCCAAGGAACGAACGCAGCTCCATCACATTCTGGGACTTTGGTGCATTTTTGATGGCCTTTGTTTGCGAGTCCGTAGGCCTGATATCGTCAGCAACAATTTTCATCCCCAGGAACTCGACTTCTGATGCCATGAAGATGCACTTCGAACGTTTCAGTCTGAGTCCCACTTTGGCCAGACGATGTAGAACATCTTCCAGGTTGTTCAGATGTTCGGTGGAGTCACGACCTGTGACCAGTATGTCATCTTGGAACACGACGGTTCTGGCGACAGACTTCAGTCGACTCTCCATGTTCCTCTGAAATATGGCAGCAGCCGAGCGAATTCCAAAAGGGCACCTGTTGTAGATAAACAGTCCTTTATGAGTGTTGATGCATGTAAGTTTCTTCGATGTGTCGACCAGCGCCTGTGTCATGTAGGCCGACGTCAGTTCCAGTTTTGTGAACAACTTCCCCCGGCTAGCGTTGCAAACAAATCATCAGCCTTCGATAACGGGTATTGATCCTGTTTCGAAACTCAGTTGATTATAACCCTGTAGTCTCCACAAATCCTGACAGTGCCATCACTTTTCAACACAGGAACAATGGGGCTGGCCCATTCTTTAAATTTGACCGGTGATATGATCCCTTCATGTTGGCTCTGTCCAGTTCGATTGCGACCTTCTCCTTCATCATGTAAGGAATCTGCCCGAGCTTTATGATGGACGGGTCTTGCATCCGAGTGTACATTGATCTGCAACTTGGCTCCTGTGAAATTGCCGATGCCTGGTTCAAACAGTGAGGGGAATTTGCTCTGCATTTGTGCACATGAAGTATCCTCCTCCAACAACGCTTTGATCTCGTTCCAGTTCCATTTGATTTTATCAAGCCAGTTCCTGCCAAACAGTGTTGGACCATTGCCTGGAACAATCCATAATGGTAAATCGTGAACCGCACCATCATACAACACCTTTATCACTGCACTGCCAATCACTGTTATGAGTTCTTTCATGTACGTACGCAACTTGGCATTGACTGCACTCAGCTTAGGCCTCACAGCCTTAGTAGCCCACAGCCTGTCGAATGTCCTCTGGTTCATTCTTGATTGACTCGCACCCATGTCCAATTCCATCGATACCGGCACACCATTAAGTTTTATATTAATCATTCTCAGTTGGCTCTTGGTTAGGAATGAATACAGTCCATATACTTCCTCCTCTGGTATCTCGGATTGCATATCCGGATCCGTGATAGACTGGTCATCATCCTTCATGTGGTGTGTCACAGCACGCTTGCTCAGTTACGGACACATGCGCTGGAGATACCCCACTCTCGAACATCCTTTACAAATATACTGTTTAAACCGACATTGATTATTTCAATGATTTCCCCCACAATGTTGTAGATAAACAGTCCTTTATGAGTTTTGATGCACGTAAGTTTCTCCGACATGTCGACCAGCTCCTGTGTCATGCAATCCGAGATACCAGAGGAGGAAGTGTATGGACTCTATTCGTTCCGAACAAAGAGCCAACCGCTAATGATATCGGATTCATTCCTGTTGGCGAACTTTGAGCAGCCACAGGTTTCACGTACGCAGTCGGGTAGGCCCTGCCATAAGCAGCTCTGCCAAACGACGATACTATCTTGTTTACAGTACTTGCCGAGTTCCGATTTTTGAATGATATCTGCTTTAAGCTTTTGTCTGTCGTCATACATGATTGGGCAATCATGATGGCCTTGCTCAAATCCAGCGTCTCTGCCGCCAGGAGCTTACGCAGGATCACCTCGTGGTTGATGCCGATTACAAAGAAGTCCCGCAGCATGTCTGCCAACGCAGTTTCGAACTTACACGGTCTTAGGTCGGCATTGAATTCCGATACATCCTGGCCCTCAGAACGAACGTGCATATAGAATTGATATCTTGAGATGATGATGCATGACACAAACCATCAGAAATCTTAAGTCCTTTTTCCAGTGCCTGGACAGATCAGAAGGAGCCATGAGGGCCAGTCCAAAAAAGGGTTTCCAGAATCATGTTCCATCATTTGGCCTTTAAAAATGGATTGGCACAGAAGGGGAAGACAACGAAGAAAGCATTGAGATTTAAACCCAGTCTATGTCCATGGTTCAGAAGTTCCTCTGATTTACCAGATCCGGTTGTCCCATTAGCACCTAAAAATGTCATGCCCACACGTAAATAAAATCCTGCCTTCGATGTCACCGTGGTTGTGTGGAGGGAAATTCAGGCTGGGAAGAGAAAGCGTGAGTGATAATTGGGAGAGCACCATCAGCAGTTCATATACGCCGTACAGCAACTTCACTATAGAGGACAGACTTGGCTAAGTCTGTGTCCAAGTCTGTCTTTGACTATGTTCTCTCCCACTCCACCATCAGCTGAATAAGGAAATATGGAGGTTGGAAAGCAGTACAATTGTTTTTCCAAATGTTTGGAATAATCTAAACAGCTAACCAAAAAGTTTTCAAGTTAAAAAGTTGATGAAAGTAGATGGCTAATTTCATATGGAGGTGGGGAGTGATTTTCACTCACTCCACTTGGCATGAATGGACTAACCACATGGCTAAATTGCCACCAGAAACTTCCCATCCCTTCCTGCTCCATTCCCACTCACCAGCACTTTATCTGGACCCTTCCTTGAGGCAACTGAGGCACTGAGGCAGGACAATCATCAATACAGGCAGATCTGGGTTCTATGGTGTCAATAGGACCCGATAGCAGTGTACCTGCCGACTGAGCAGGACACGTTCTGTGGCCACCCCGTTGGGGAGGAGAAGAAGTGGAGGCCTGAGAAGGTAAGCTTTCGACATCCTTATGGGGCCAGGATGAGCAGGAGAGCCTCACCAGACCCCACAAGGAAAGTCTGGGCCTCTGCTGCCCTGAGCTTCTCCCCTCTTCCCAGCCACTAGACCCTGCCTCAACCCCCTCCCACACGTCCTAACTGAGTGCAAGTGGTCGCCCTGTGGGCCATCCGATCTTTGCCTGTCAGCAGACAGCCATCTGCCTCTTTACATTTCGGGAAAGTTGTTGGCTGGTAGAATGTCAATGATGCCCAGGAGTTAAAATAGCTCAGGCCTCAACTGAATGCCTTCAGCGAGTTTGTAATTTCATGGCTTTATGGTTAGCTGTTTAGGTTATTCCAAAAGTTTGGAAAAGCAATTGTACTTCTTTCCAATTTCCATATTTCCTTATTCGTATTCAGCTGATGGTGAAGAGTCAAAGACAGTCTGGAGCATGAAATTTTTAGGTGCTGATTTGTCAGACGGATCTGGTAAATCAGAGGAAGTTCTGAACCACGGACATTGACTGGGTTTGCATCCCAATGCTTTTTGCTTCCTCTTCACTTTCTGTGCTTATTAATAGAACCATTCTGTATGAGTCAAAGGGCACCATTTTGGCATTATACAACTTCTTGCCCAGTTTTGGTCCCTCTACATAGTCGGTGATATAGTGGCCTTGGAAAATGTTCAGAGGAGAACTGTAATAATGATTCCTAGTTTATAGAACTTTCATTATGCAGATAGGCGTAAGGAAATATTTGTATTTACTTTAGCGCAATATAGACTTAGAGTCGACCTGATGGAGGTATATAAAATAATTAAAGGGCTCGGCAGGGTTCCTACTTGTTAAATGATTCCAGTTTGACAGATTGGGAGGACCAGGGGACATGTGGTTAAACTATGCAAGAGTTGGAATAGACTTGATGTTAGGCCATTTTTCCTGAGTACTGAGCCTCTGGAATACATTGCCAGCTGGTGCGGTGGGTGCCGACTCTCTGCATGCCTTCACAAGGGAGCTGGACCAGTTCCTGACTGGGGCAGAGATGGCATCATATAAAAGGTAAGTGGGCCACATGATCTGCTGGATTGGTCTAAGGGGATCGGAAAGGAATTTTCGAGAATATTTTTTCCCTTGCCAGCCCTGGGCTTTTCTCTGTGTTTTTTTAATTACCTCTCCCATGAGATTACACGACTGTTCGGGCTAGGGAGTTTCTAGTCATGATGCTTCAGCCATCAAGATCATGGAGCAGACTTGGTGGACCAATAGGTCTTCTCTTGCCTGTCAATTTCGTACATTCATGTATAAATAGAGTGGGAAGCAGTTGCAGTTAAAAATGCAACCGCTCATCAACCAACTCTGAATATAAACATAAAGGCTGGATTTCAGTTGTTTAAAGCCTCAGTAAGTGCCCAGAGGTGGCGTTAATGCGAGTGTAATAGCTTACCAACCATGCGTGCAGCTTTTAGCGCCTCGACGGAAAATTCAGTTGGGGCGCAAAACGCTAGCGCCTGGCTGCTGACTATCAGTCGATCATGACGCCCACGCTGGTGGTCGCTAAATGAGGTGGCCGCTCACTAAATTAGTTGCGGCCACCTCATTTAGCGACCGCAATTAATCACGTCTGAAAAAATAGTCAGTCCAGAGTCATTAAATGGTGGCTACTTAAAGGGATGAGGAAGCACTCCCCTCAGAGGTCACAGTCAGTGCAATGTTTACACAGAGCACGATGCGTGAGCCTCCAAATTTGCAGCGGCAGACAGACATGATAGTTCAGCTTGAGAAAAAGTCATTTTGAGAAATTTAATGGGTGCATGACTATGCCGCCAGCATCGCATTCTATATGCTCTAGCAAGGCGGCATCAAAAGAGAAGGGCTATTGACCATGTTGGTGGCTGAAGGAGGAGAACCCCTAGACCTCAGGCAGGAGGCCTTACCCCAATGGCATTACCGGCGGCAACGCTCATACCTGAACCTGTCCGATGAGCATTGTGTCAGAAGGCTGCGCTACCGAAAGGAGATCGTTACAGAGATACGCCATCTCCTGCAGGCAGACCTGCAGGCTCACATCAGCACCAGGACTGCGTTACCCATCGCAGTGAAGGTCATGGTGACACTCACCTTTTATGCCTCCGGCTCCTTCCAGGCTGCATCAAGGAACATATGCAGCGTCTCACAATTCGCAGCACATCGCTGCATCCGCGACATCACACAGGCTCTCTGCACAGGTAGAATGGACTTCATTACCTTTCCGATTAGCAGGGAGAAACAGGATTAGCACGCATGTGGGTTTGCCAGGATAGCGCGCTTCCCGAGGGTGCAAGGAGCAATTGACTGTACACATGTGGCCTTGCGAGCACCATTCCAGAATGCAGAAGTATTCAGAAACAGAAAGGGATACCACTCCCTAAATTTGCAACTGGTATGCGACCATGATGCATTTACCATCCGGGAGAACACTGTTTCTCGACTGTTTCAGCCACCACGGCAAGGCCGATGCTGGCTGCTCAGGGAAAAGGGGTATGGCCTGGCCAGCTGGCTAATGACCCCCCTCCGCAACCACACCACAGAGCCAGAGGAATGCTACAATGAGAGCCATGCTGCCATCGCAACGTCATAGAGCAGATAATAGGACTGCTGAGGCAGCGATTCCAATGTCTGGACCGCTCAGGAGGCAGCCTTCAACACTCCCCTCAACAGGTCTCACTATTCATTGTGGTTTGCTGCATGCTGCACAACATTGCCATCATGAGGGCCCAGGCCTTGCCAGTGGGGATCGCAGGCCCACCTCAGGAGGGGGAGGAGGAGGGGGAGGAGGAGGAAGAGGAACAGGAGCCTGGCGATGGCCCGAATCTCCAGCAAGACGACGAGGACCAGCAGCAACCACGGAGGAGGCAGGGTGCAAATGTTGGCGGTATCAGGGCTATTCGGCAGCAGCTCATAAGGCATCGGTTTGCTTAAATGAAGGGAGCAGGGTGATGCAGCTAATAATGACCGTGTATTGAGGCACAATAATGACACATCTCCATTACAAGTCCACAGTCATACACCAGAGGCAGATGGAGATGGTCAAAGTAACTTTTTATTTTTCAAACATCCCTGAAACAACCCCAAAAACCCCAACCCGCAAATAAAATAAAATGGTACACCTGCCCCGTCAAAGAACACAAAAGATGAGGATACTGCATAACATATGTAAAGAGATCCCATGGGGACACATTTCCTCAGTGGGTCTTGCGCTGGCATTTCCTGCCCCTCTGCCTCACCCATCCTCCCATGCCCACTGCTCTTCCTCAATATGGCTTCAATGCCTGCAGCAAGGCCTCTTGAGGGAGTATCTGAGGGAGTCAGGACTGATGGCCTACGATGATGACTTGGACAAGTTGTGGGCATGGGAGGCCTGACTGCTGACTGCACCGCCTCAGGATGGGCGGCAGCAGTGTGAGATGGCTGGAGTGCAGGTCGTGGCAGGTGCAGAGGTGGACTGGCAGTGGCGGGAAACAAAATATATGACTGTGGGGATGATAGAGAGGATAGCAGACACTCTGAGACTGCGTAAGCGCTGCAGTCTGAGATTGCATGCCAGAAAACAGTGTCTGTATGATATCACAACGACCTTGCATGGCTTCGGTGTGTGATGTCATGGCTGCGGCTACGTCAATCATGGCACGCACTTTCACCTCTGTGACTCCACTGTCACTCATTGTGCCCGCCTCCTGGTTTAACAGGGCAAGGGTGGGCTCACTGGACTGCTGAGAGGCATGGGCAATGCTTGAGGTAGCCTCTGCCACATGCACAGCAAGTGCATCCACGCTCTGCATCACCCTCCCCAATGCACCCAGAATCCCACGATGCATCTGCATGGACTCCCTGGACATAGCCATCTATTCCAGGTCCTCATCTGCCTGACTCTAAGCAGAACTCCTGAGCCAACTTACCTTCTGGAGAGCTGGCCCCCGAGCTTTCCCTCACGCTGCGCGTTGCTGCAGGCCACTGGGGCTAGGAGCATCAGGATCTGGGTTGCCCTGGAATGTGCACTCCTCCACTGAGCTGGGCTCCCCACTCGCGTGCACTGAGGACGAGTCCCGATCTGTGGCCTCACTCATCTCCACGTCCTCCTCATCCTCCCCTTCGTGTGATGACAGCGGCTGATGGGCAGGTTGAGGCTCATCTGGCTCATCATCTGTAAGCGCAAAGCAACACAAGTGTGGGTAGAAGTTGGTGAAGGAGCTGGAAGGCAAGAAGGAGGGGGCATCATTATTTTGGAGCTACATGTTGTAAGGCATGTGGGCTCAAGGTTCAGGGGTCTCACAGAAAATGCCCATCTCATTCACAAATCTTCAGTTTTGAGCAGGGGCTCTGCCTCTTCGGCTGCCACCACCACGACTGGTGCTTCCATGAGGGCCAACACTCGCTCCTCGATCGCGGTAAGGTCCTGGAGGTCAGTCTCTTACGCTCCCATCCGCTGCTGCTCTTGCCTGTTGTGGGCAAGATTGGCCTGCAATGACCAAAACAAAAAGTTGTCAATGGGTATGTAGCTACTTGTGTGCCACATGTGTCTGCAGTAAGTGACTCACTACTGATGTTGCGAGCTGTGCATCTCTGCATTTCAGCCTGCATGGCGACGCACAGTGGATGTGTCAAAGGTGTGATTTGGGGACAAAGAGCTATGAGTAAGTATGAGGCTGAAGGCCTGTGACTGCATATGGAGAGTTAAAAGATGTTGGTAGGTGTCGTCAGCCTGAGTTACGAACTAGAAGGGGAGAGAGATACTTGGATAGGTGGGGCATGTCTGGTTAGGCGATAGAGAGCTTTTGGAGTGTCTCCAGCAATGAGGAGCATGGTAGTGGGCAGTGTAAAGCCTTTACATTGTGTAAGACAGTGAGGCTCACATGAACGCATTGTGAGGTTAATGTAAAAGGTACTCTCCCTGACGACTCTAGTGAGGTCGTTGAATTTTTTGCAACATTGTGTCACTGTCCTGGCCACCGTTTCATGGGCAGAGACGTGTTGGGGCACCTCCTTCCACAGCCAATTGAACACCCTTGGCGATGGCTTTCATCCCCCTCCAGGATGTACTGCATTGTTGCACCTCTCTACAGCCTCAAGCAAGGCCTTAAGCAATGCGCTCTCTGCCTTCCTCCCTGCTCCTCCATTTTTCCTACTCTCAACTCAGTGAGGAGGTGGAGCTGCACATGTGCATACTTACCTTGTGGCGCCTTTAAGACTTGGCTTTTCCCAGGATCTGAATCGGAATTCGGAGCATGCGCAATAGTTCGACAAAATTTAGCGGCAGCATTTTCAGTAGTGTCCCCCCCACCTGCCCCCCGTCAGGTGTGTCAACTCTTCGTCCGTTTCCAACAAAGTTCTCGATGACAGGCTCAAACCTTTGCATGACACTAAAATTACCGCTCAGTCTGGATTAACACCGCAACAGAGGCACGACCGAATTTCCACCGCACAGATATTTTAGAAGAAAATTGGCAATGAAAATGAGTGGATGGGCGATCCACTGCCTGTGAGTGGCACTCCTTACTGGGATGTGTAGTCAGCTATTATATTTCATGACCTGAGCATTATTTTTAGATTTGGATTCGGAATTATATAAAATAGGAGTAAATGGGATGTGGTTTAATATATTGGATTTCTAGTCTTGGGACAAGTTTTCATTTTTCTGGGGTCGACTGCTCCACATTGAGTTTGACAGTGACGTATTCCCATTCACTCTCAACATACAGCAATCCTCAGCCAAGTGCACTACTCTTGGGAAAGTAATGATACAGAAATCTTGCGCCAAGCACATCATTACTTGAAAATTAATTGTGCATTATCAATGTTCAGCTGATTTTGTTCTGAGGGATGCACATGGAATTCCTGATAGCTTGTACAATTCTATACTCAATGCATTTTTATTTTTGATTATTCTGGCAAAATGAAATACATTTTTTTTACTCCTTTTTAAAAAAAACATAGAATTATGATGGAAAAATGAGTACATTATCTGCCCCCAAACTGCTGCTCATAGGATTTTTAAATTCGAGCAATGAATTGCATATTACATTACGTACTATCACAGGAATATTTGAAGGATGTTGCTTGATATTATGGGGATTGTGAATTAGTTTACACTGATGGTTTCTTAGGCACCGAGGAGAAGTGCAACTCTCACATCTAACTACAATATGTTGATTAAGAGTAAAAAAGGAGGTATATTAATGTCAGGGGTGCAATTAAAAAGTGAGTAGACAGCATGTTATTAAAATGCAAATTGAAATTAGTATTCAGATGCTGGAGGTGTTACTTCGTTAATAATTTCAGGTACCATCGGGTATAGTCAAATTATATTTTACTGTTTAGATGGAGCATTATTAAGTTTTCATTATTAACTTTTCAAGTTAGGTGCTGCGGTTGTTGTAAAATACTGAGATCATAAACAGATTCCATATGTAACTGGGAAAGTTGAAAACCTTATTGTTTCTGAGCTTTCACAGCAATTAATGAGAGCTGGACATTTGTGTGTGTGGACACCTACGTGCAATTAAATATGGACTTCTGCACGAGGCCTGCACAAGAAATGGCATTTTAGTTTTCATGATTCCATTTTATTCATCTGAATTTATCTCAGAATTGTATTCCTAAACAATGGCTCACTCTTGTCATGTCAGGCAGTTCGCTTCTGACTGGAATTGAGCCACAGATGCCACATGGCAAAACATTGACGGTCTAAAAATTTGGTATCGCCCATTTTGAGCCGTTAATCTTGTCGGGGCGGTAAAAATAGCGCCCCCTGAAAATTTGCGGCCTTATGCAAAATTAGTTTATGGCACCCCAAGAGAGAAAGGGAGTGCTAAATCAGTTGCTGCACAATTCATTTCGGGCGGTGGAACCGATAATCTCAGCGCTAAATTTCCAGAAGAAATGCACTTGGTGCAAAGGTACATTCCGTGGATCGACGATTCTTCAAGGTGTGGTAAGATAAGTATGTGCGTGAGCAATTCCAACTTCTCAGTCTGCTCAGAGTGGGGAAATAGAAGAGGAAAGAGGTCGCCATCGTGCACACCGCTTCTCGGCCACGGCCATTGATACATTGGTGGAGGCAGTGGAGAGGCTGTAAAATCTGCTCCAACCTTCCACTGGAAGGAAGCCTGTTTCTAGAATCTTCTGGAGGCTATGGAGGAAGAAGGCCCAGCAGGTCTCCACCAGGAACATGGTGGCCAGAACTGCGACACAATATTGCAAGAAGTTCAACGACCTCAGTAGGGTCAGGAGGGTGAGTACCCTTTCTATTAACGTTGCAATGCCATAATGTGAATCTCACTGTCTCACACATGTCAAGTCTTTGCAGTACCTGCTCCATTATGTGTACCAGGCCATGGTCTTCATTGGTGAAGACACCTGAAAAGTTCAGGCGCAGTTCAGTAGATATGCCCTGGCCACTCAAGCTGCGCCGACCTTTTTCCCTTTTCATCCGGATCCCTCCTCGCATTACCGTTTCACTCTTGTTATGCATTCGCAGCACTTCAGCCTCATCCTTAATCTAAGGTGGTTGTCACCTAATCCCACCATTCACACAGCCACTCTGTGCAGCCACCCAGATTCAAATGGAGATCTACACATTTCCATACAGTAACAACTATTCAACTATGGCACACAATTAGCTGCACACTCACTTTCACCTTTTGTTTGTTATTGCAGTCAAAACAGGCTCACAACAGGCGCGAGCAGAGGTGCACCGGGGGAGGGGAGCCTGACATCCAGGACCTCACGGAGGTGGAGGAGCGAGTGTCTGGTCTCATGGGCACACAAGTTGGTGCGGTAGCGGCCGGCGAAGCCGAGCTCCTTGGGACAGCAACAGTGTGTTAATGCCCTTTGTGTTTTATGTGAGACCCTTTACCCTTGAAACCACATGCCTTACCCATTTAACATATAAATGTCCAATCCCACCTCCTTCTTCCCTTCCTGTCCCGTCCCCTGCTGCAAACCACAGTTTTGTTGCTTTGTGCTTACAGATGATGTGCCAGAAGCGTAGCAGCCTGCCCCTGAGCCCACCTCATTGAACGACGGTAGAGACGAGGAGGAAGGGGACTAAAGTCTTGCGACAGAGTGGGACACTCCTTCAGCAGCACTGAGTGTGGACACCACCTTGGTGGAAGGGACAACATCCCTGGACTTTAAAGAGCCTGAGGCTCCTGGTCCCAGTGGTCTGCAGCAACCCCCAGTGCGAGGGGAAGCTGGGGGGCCAGCTCCCCGAAGGGTGAGTCGGCCCACGAGTCCTGCTCAGAGACACTCAGATGTGGACCTGGACTTGGAGGCTCTGTCGAGAGAGTCCATGGTAATGCACCGCGAGATTATGGGTGTATTGGAAAGGGTCCCGCAGAGCATGGATGCACTTGTTCTGGGGCTGGCGGAGGCCGCCTCAAACATTTCCCGGTGTCTCAGCAGCCCAACGATCCTATCCTTGCCCAGTTACAGAGGGAATGGGCTCAACGAGTAACAGTGGTGTCCCAGAGGTGATGGCGCGTTTCATGGTTGATGTGGCAGCAGCTATCACATGACAGGCTGAAGCCACACAAGGCCTTCAATGTGTGATGCAGTCACTGATTGCTGGCATCAACTCTCAGACTGCTGTGTTTCAGACTCAGTCTGTTCTGACTCAGATTCAGATTGATGCCATACAACCACTGACTGCTGCTCTCTTCTCTGTGTTCCCCAATGGGAAACTGATGGTGCTGAAGCAAACCAGCAATCTGTGCTCCCACCACTGTCACTCCGCCTTTACACCTGTCGTGGTCTACACGCTAGCCATTCCAGACTGCTGCTGCCATGCTGAGGCGGTGCAGTCCACAGACCGGCCTTCCAGGCCCATAGCTGGTCCAGGGCGTCCTGCTAGGCCGTCTGTAGTGTCTGCCTTACAGACACAGCAGCCTTCAAGAAACCTTGCTGCAGGCACTGTGGTCCCATTAAGGAGGAACAGTAGGCGTGGGAGGGGAGTTAAGGAAAGGGGTGGCAAATCATTGAGCAAGTCTCAATAAAGGAATTCACCACCATGGACAGATGATTTATCCTGTAAATACCATTGTAAATATCTTGTTGTTGTTGTTTGATGCCTGGTATTGGTATATGGGAGTGGACCGAATATGGCACATGGAAGCTGGTGTGGAATTACAAATGGGAGGGGCATTTGTACACATATTGCTGAAGTTCATTGTGTGTTCTGCTGTTTCAAGGGGTATTTGTTACATTTTCTATTTGTTGCTGGAAAGGGGTTGTTGGTGTGCTGTTTGAGGCGAGACTTTTGATGCAGTTAATAAAATGTTCATTTGACAGTTTGCATTCCCGTGTTGTGTATTAATGTGGAATTTCACCCAGATTTGCCACTATCATTGCACATAGTCCTGCCAATATCAGTTGCATTCGTCACCTTCCTCCGTTCACGAGAAGCGATGCAGTATGAGCCGCTAACATGTAGCCCTTGCACCGGCAACATTGCCACAGTACCTCCTCCATAGCTGCTGCTCCTCCTCATTGTCTGGCTGACCATTTGTGGACTCGGCAGGCTCCTCTTCCTTTTCGTCCTCCTCCTGAGGTGGGACTGCAGTCCTCACTGGCAAGGCCTGGGCCCTCATTATGGCCAAGTTGTGCATCTTGCAGCACACCACAATTAATAGTGAGACTCGTTGAGGGCAGTATTGAAGGCTGCCTCCAGAGCGGTCCAGGCATCGGAAACGCTGTTCAGCACCCTTATTGTCTACTCGATTATGTTGCATGGCTGTCCTTACAGTGTTGCTCCACTTGGGTGGTGGTGTTACAGAGGGGGTCATTAGCCAGGTTTCCCCAAGCAGCCAGCCATGCCCTTCCCTTGATGGCTGAAACATTTGTTGCACATCGCTCTCACGCAGCATAAACGCATCCTGTGCACTGCCAGGATAAGCGAGCATTGACTGCGAGGATGCTCTGCGTGTGGTCACACAGCAGCTGAACATTCAGGGAGGGATATCCCTTTCTGTTTTGGATGACCTCGGCATTCTGGAATGCTGCTCGCAAGGTGGCGTGTGTGCAGTCAATGGCTCCTTAAACCATCGGGAAGCCCGCTATCCTGGAAAACCCACATGTGCTCTCGTCCTGTTTTCCCTGGTCATTGGGAACGTTCTGAACTCCATTCTCCATCTGTACAGAGCCTGTGTCATATAGCGGATGCAGCGATGTGCAGCAAATCGAGAGATGCTGTATATGTCCACTGATGCAGCCTGGAAGGAGTCAAAGGCATCGAAGGCCAGCGCCACAGTGACCTTCACTGCGACAGGCAACGCTATCCTGGTGCCGATGTCATATCTCTGTAAGGACCTCCTTTAAGAAGTGCAGCCTTGTGGCACACTGCTCCTCCAACATGGAGAGATATGAGCATTGACCCCTGTAAACCTGTGGTGAGTATGGCCTCCTGTCCTGATCGCTATTGGATCTCCTCAGTCATGAGCCCACATGGCCAACAGCCCTTCTATTTTGATGGTGCCTAACAAGAGCATGTAGAAGGTGACGCTGGCATGGTAGTAATGCACCCATTGAACTCTCAAACCCAAGTTACTAGGAACCAATAAGGTCAGATAAATCTGCCGCTGCTGAGTAAAAGGTTGACGCTCCAAGATCTGTCAAAACGTTACACTTACTGTGACCTCCGATTAATCCGGTTGCTCCTCCTTTCAATAGCCTCCAAGTATCGACTTAAGAAGTTGGGACTGCCTGGTTTCTCCAGAGTGTTCAACAGCGGACGCTAACTGAGGCGGAGCGGGGTGCCAGCGAGTCATTGCCCACGTACTAACGTCATGATATCACTGAAGTTACATGGCGACGCTTTTGCGCTGCCGGTAAACATGAACCAAATTTCCCGGCGGGACACGACAACCTCCGTGGTCAGGCTATAAGCCATTCGAGGTGCATTAACGCCCCTCTGGGGTGCTAACTGAGGAGCTACACAACCAAATTTCTTGCCCAATGACCTGGAATTTGTTGATCGGCATTATTAATGTGCAAATCGCCCAGCAATTTGTGGTGAGGAAGAGATACCCTATGATTTGTGAATCTCCTCAATTGCTGCATGATTTACATCACTCCACAATTCGCTATGCGAAAATATAATTTTGGCCTTAACCTCCCCATGAGTTTCATGAAGTTGTTGCATTTGGATGTTAAATGCCCATTAAACTCGCCACAGAATGTTAAGCCTAGTAATTATTCGAATAAGTACCTTTTTAATGATATGATAATTGTTAATGACTGCCAATCAACTTCTCCCACCCAGAAAGTGAACAACTAAACCTGTGGCATGTCATTCATTCAGGTCGTGAATTGTTGTTGGAAATTTAAAAATGTCAAATTTTTAATTATTTTTTTCTTACGTTTCCCGTCTCTTTTATGATGCAATATTCCTTCCCCTCTCTTTATTTCTCTTTCTGTACCTGTTTTGATATTGAATTCACTCTAATTCATCCTCCTTCTCAGTCCTTATTTTCAATCCGTAAATCTCATTGGTTAAGGAGATACACTGCTGGTCCCATCATTCATCAAGCTCCCAGCTGCCAACTTGCCCTCGCCGCTTGGTTATTAGCACACACTTCCAGTAATGTACAGGGCAAAAACTTTTAAGCTGAAGAGTGAAGTGGAGGACAAAGTCTAACTAACCAGGCATACCATGAGATGCACAGGACCAGAAAGTTGATGGAATCATAGAAACTTACAGCACAGAAAGAGGCCATTTGGCCCATTGTGCCTGTCCTAGCTCTTTGAAAGCATAGTCGTGCTTAGTCCCACATCCCTACTTTTTGACCGTAACCCTGTAAGTCGTTCATCCTCAAGTGCCTGTCCAATTCACCTTTAAAATGATTTATGGAATCAACTCCACCAGTTTATCAGGTAGAATGTTCCAGATCCCAACAACTCTTTGACTGAAAAGAATTCTCCTCACCTTCCCTCTAGATCTTCTGCCAATCATTTCAAATCTATGACCTTTGGTTATTGACCAGAGGGAACAGTTTTTCTCTATTTATGCTATCAAAACCTCTCATCATCTTGAAAACCTTTTTACCTTCCCTGTTCCAAGGAGAACAGTCCTAACTTTTCCAATCTCTCCTCATAACTGAAGGCCCTCATCCCTGGTAACATCCTGGTAAACCTCCTCTCCACCCTTTCTAAGGCCTTTACATGGTTCCTAAATTGTCCACAATTCTCCAGCTGAGGGTTAACCAGTGATTTATAAAATTCGAGCAGGATTTCTTTGTATTATATTTCTCTATTTCTAAAGCCGAGTAATCCATATTATTTTTTAAGCTTGCCCTGCCACCTTTAAGAATTTGTGTTTTTGTGCACCAAGGTCTCTCTGTTCATCTTCATTTTTCAAAATCATGCCATTTATTGTGTATGGTCTTTTCAATTCGTCCTCTCAAAGTGCATCACTTCACATTTCTTCGCATTGAACTCCATCTGCCATGCTTCTGTTCACTTCACCATCCAGCCTACATCATCCTGAAGCCTATAATTATCCTCATCACTGTCGACTACTTCGCCAAATTTTGTATCATCTGCAAACTTTATAATGCTGCTTCGTATACCCGAGTCTAGTTTGTTTATAAAAATTGAAAAGAGTAATATACTCAGAACTGACCCTTGGGGAACACACAGCAAACCACCTCCTAGGCTGAAAAACATCCATCCACCACCACCCTCTGCTTCCTGTCACTGAGCCAATTTGGTATCCATACTGCCACTTTCCCCTTAATTCCATGGGCTTCCATCATGTTAATATACCTCCTGTGTGGCACTTTGCTGAATATTTTTCTAAAGTCCATGGGGGTGAAATTGGGCTCTGGAGCATCCTTTTTTGGAGCGCTACGAGGCATCTTAAATGACAAAACTGGTGTCCGCGACAAGTACTGTTGTGTATGTAAATAAGCAGACAAACTGAACCAGGAGGAAAATAATTTAACTGTGTCCTTTATAAGAACTCCCAAAATGGTGTCCCAAAACCAGCATGAACCAGCTTGTTTACAGCAGTGTGTGAATAGCTCTCTCAGGGTCCTAATGCCTGTCTAGTGAGCTGTAACAAACAACTAGAGTATGAACACTACAAGTAGGCTGGTCACCATCATTCTAAATATTTTGCGCGCATGCACCTAACGACCACTGGCAGCATGCAGAACAGGCTATTCATGGCCTCAGTCAGCGTGTAATGCTGATTTGACACCAGTGCTACCATTTTGTAGCTCCGTGCTCCAGCCTAGGCCCTTTCTTAACCTCGCACAGCTGAACAGAATGTTAAAAGTCATGAAGGATTCCACCGCAGCGCTATTTAAAGTGATCATGAACTACTTACAGATTAGTTACAGGATTATTTCTTTTGGCTGTTGCTGAAAATCTATGTGATTTGGATGCGTTTCTGTACTTAGTTAAAGTTTCAATAGTCTACAGGGAATGTCTGGCTGGCTCTGAAGTTATTTTTTGGTGGCTTAAAGACTTGTGCATAAATTAGTTACTTCCATATATGGGTAGCCAAGTAGACAATCCTCTTGGCATTGAACATGATTGGGTGAATGAGCAGAGGTCACACAGAGCAGCACAAGCTGCTGGAAGAGGGAGGAGGCATTTCTGTGTGACCTCCAGTGAGCTGGCACCTGTGCTATCCCCCATCTATAACCCCCATCTATAGAACATCTAACTTATCAAAGAATCCAATCAAGTTAGTCAGACATGATTTGCCTTTATCAAATCCATGCTGGTTCTCCTTGTTTAACCCAGGCCATTCCAAATGAAAGTTTATCTTGTCCCTGATAATGGTTTCCAATAATCTCCCCACCATCAATTTTAGGCTGACTAGGCTGTAATTTCCTGGTTTATCCTTCTCTCCTTTCTTGAATAGTGATATAACATTAGCAACCCTTCAATCCTCCAGCACTACTCCTCTATCTAATGAGGATTGACAGATTGTGACCAATGCCTCTGCTATTTCTATCTTTGCTTCTTTCAGCAACCGAGGATGTTTTCCATCCAGACCATGTGAGTAACCAACTTCTGACCCATAATAGATCCTTACATCTATTCTAATTGACAAATAATGCACAATTAAGAGGGCAGAGCATTGGAATTGCTAGAAGAAAAAAAGACCAAAGTCCATCTATTTTGTCTTTTACCATCCTGGCAGTCGCATGATACAATGATAATGGAATTATCAATCTCTATCAATAATTTATCCTCCACAGGCTTCGTGTAAGAAATATATCTTGGAGAAAACAATATTGTCTTAAACAGTAATGCTTACATCCATTGTAACGAGACAAGTATTGTCTTGATCACTGTTTCACCTGAAAAGCAAAATAATAAACTGATTTTTATCCTGAGCGTATGAATCCCTCTATTTCCTTTTCCAGCTCTCCTGGTTCATGCATCCTTCAGCTCGGTAAAGAGAGCAGGGAGGCACCTTGCTTCGAGACCTCTGCCAATCCTGCTCTCAGCAAGAGCAACCCAGTGAGGAATCAATGGCCTTCACTCAACATCTCACTGGAGTGATGTGGCTGAGATTTATGTAACTCAATAGTGTGAAACATCATGGACAAAAAAATGTATCGCAACCAATCACTGGCAGTGTATTCTGGAGCACCAAAGTGCTGCACCCAATTTATTAACCTGGAGTATTTTTTGTTTATTCATTCCTGGGATGTGAGCATGGCTGGCAAGGCCAGCATTTATTGCCCATCCCTAATTGCCCCTGAGAAGTTGGTAATGAGCCGCCTTCTTGAACCGCTGCAGTCCATGTGGTGAAGGTGCTGTTAGGGAGGAAGTTCCAGGAGTTTGACCCAGTGACGATGAAGGAACGACAATATGTTTCCAAATCAGGATGGTGTGTAACTTGGAGGAGAACTTGCAGGTGATGGTGTTCTCATTTAAATGTTAAATTTCTGGTCGGAGGCTTTCCGCGGACAGAGGCTTCTGACCTGCAAAATATCTACAAACTTACCAGGTGGTCCTGGAGGCTTGGTGACTTGCAGTCCTGGGCCTCTTTGCGTAGGCCTGCACAGAGGCCCATGTATTCCAGCGGCGCATGCGATGCACAAGCCCCTCTAGGACGAAGTGGGCATGCCCAACCAATCAATGAAGGGAATCCCCATTCATGGTTTTGGGGAGTTCCATTTGAATTGGGATCACTTAAAAAATATACGAACAGATGAAATTACTAAAATTACATATATAAAATTAATTAAAATGCCATTTAAATAAATATTTTAAACAAAAATTTAATTTATTGAAAAAGAAAATTATATTTTAACAGGGCTAAAAATAAACTTACCTTATTCGACAGGGTTTTAATAATGAGTGATAACATTTTATTTTTCCACTTTTTTAAAACTCACGCTTGTAAAACTCAGGCCTTATGCCTGCTTTTACCAGGGGTAAGAATTTCAAGGGCATTAGCTTGGCAGAAGTTGGGCAAATAATCCAACTCTTTGCCCAGGGAGGACCTTTTCTTTCATATTCGTACGATCTGTCAAACCAATTATTGATAGTTTGCAAGTTCCGGGTTTCAGCCATGCTTAAACCCGGAGCTTACGGGGCCCCTACAGGCACGTGCGCACTCCGTACTCACCCACAGGGGCTGCAAATTCAGCCCCATTGTGTATTTTAAAAATTCTCAGAATATATTATCAGAATACATCTGAACATTATTTTGGATCCATAGGATACTGCCCAAGGAATGCTTGCTAAAGATGGAACCTACCTTGAAGGGATGGGTAGTATTAAATACGATAGTTGTAGGATTTCTTTTTGTAAGAAGATGTAATGATAAACAGTTCATGTAAAGTCCTGTCCCCTCAGTACGGATTCACACGAGGCATGTAGTGAAGTCAAGGTCACTCTGGACCTGCACCTTTATTTCACAGCTCTGGTACGCTGCACCCCTGATAGTAAGGTATGCTGGTGGTTACAGGTCATATCTTATTACAGTCATGTATAGCATGTTAGGATACAGTTATATATAATAATGTAAGATACATGACATCACCCTCCCACAAGGTCTTATTGTCTTTATAGGTTCAGACTCTCAGGTGGTCTACGCTCTCGCGTGGAGCGTCTGAGTTGTTTGCCTTGGTGTCTGTTTTTCTTTGGGTGTGGTTGCTGGTATCTCACCTGGGCTGTCTGTTTCGATTGGTGTGATTGTTATTGACTCGCCTGGGCTGTCTGCTGGGATTGCCCTTTCCTCAGATTGTTCCCTCTGTCTGTCCACCAGGTGAGATGCGAGTTCCACATTGTAGTCTGCCTCTGGTTCAGCAGTGTTATTGGTAAATCTGCTTTTGACTTGGTCTACATGCCTCCGGCAGGTTTTGCCATTGTCCATTTGTACTACCAGTAGCCTGTTTCCTTCCTTGCCCGTTACTGCCCCTGAAAGCCATTTGGGACCCCTGCCATAGTTTACTACAAACACTTTGTCCCCTATCTCATTCCATCTCCCCCTCGAATTTCTGTCATGGTACTCAGTCAGCTTACGGCGCTTTGCCTCAACGATTTCGTGCATGTCTGGGAGGATTAATGAGAGCCTTGTTTTTAAAGTCCTTTTCATCAACAGTTGTGTCGGGGGGATCCCAGTCAATGAGTGCGGACAAGATCTGTATGCCAGCAGCAGTCACGACAGGCGACCCTGCAGCGTGGGACCTTGGATTTTAAGCATGCCTTGTTTAATGATTTGCACTGCTCTCTCCGCCTGGCCGTTGGAGGCCGGCTTGAACGGTGCCGTCTTGACGTGATTTATGCCGTGGTCAATTATAAAATCTTGGAAATCTGCGCTGGTGAAGCACGGACCATTGTCACTGACCAATATGTCAGGGATTCCGTGCGTTGCAAGCATGGTTGCGAGGCTCTCCACAATGGTGGAGGTTGTGCTCGAGTTTAAAATGGTGCATTCGATCCACTTTGAAAATGCATCTACAACGACGAGGAACATTTTGCCCATGAATGGGCCAGCATAGTCTACATGCACCCGCAACCACAGTTTGGTAGGCCAGGGCCAGGGGCTCAGTGGAGCCTCCCTGGGGGCATTGCTGAGTTGGGCACAAATGGTGCACCTTCGGACGCAGAGCTCCAAGTCCGCTTCAATACCAGGCCACCAGACGAGGGATCTGGCTATGGCCTTCATGAGAACGATCCCTGGGACTACTCAGCTGCCCCATATCAGGCAGTCTGCTTGCAGTGACAGCTCATGCATGCGCCTGTGAAAGGGTTTTAATTCCTCGGGGCAGGCATCGAGAGCCTCTGCCCAGTCACTGGTTAGGACACATCTTTTTACTAAGGATAACGTGGGGTCGCTGGCCGTCCAGGCTATCATTTGGCGAGCCGTCATGGGCAAACCTGTGGACTCAAAGGCATTGATTGTCATGACTATCTCACAGTCCTGTTCGTCAGACCCTTCTGTGGTTGCCAGGGGTAGCCTGCTGAACGCATCGGCACAGTTGTCTGTGCCTGGTCTGTGCCTTATGGTATAGTCGTAGGACGCCAGCATGAGTGCCCACCATTGAATTCGCGCCGAGGCGTTGGCGTTTATTGCCTTGCTCTCAGATAGGAGGGACGTGAGGGGCTTGTGGTCGGTTTCTAATGTGAACTTGGCTCCGAAAAGGTATCGGTGCATCCTTTTGACACCGTACCAGCACGCGAGCGCCTCCTTCTCTACCATTCTGTATCCGCGCTCCGCCCGCGAAAGTGACCTGGAGACATAAGCTATGGTTTGTAATTTGCCCGCACTATTGGCATGTTGTAAAACGCACCCGACCCCATACGCTGATGCATCGCATGTGAGAACTAGCTTTTTACCTGGATCAAAGAAAGTCAAAGCACTGTTGGAACACAGAAGGTTGCGTGCCTTATTGAAGGCGCGTTCCTGGGCGTCCCCCCAAAACCAATCGCACCCCTTCCTGAGTAGCATGTGGAGAAGCTCCAGCAGCGTGCTTAAGTTCTGCATAAAGTTCCCAAAGTAATTGAGTAGCCCGAGAAAGGCGTGCAGTTCTGAGACATTCCGGGGCCTGGGTGCCAGGCGAATTGCTTCTGTTTTGGACTCTGTTGGGCGGATTCCATCAGCGGCAATCCTTCTGCCCAAAAATTCAACCTCGGGTGCGAGAAACAGGCACTTGGATTTCTTGACTCGTAGGCCTACCCGATCCAACCGCTTTAGTACTTCCTCCAAATTACGGAGATGGGAGTCGGTGTCCCTGCCCGTGATAAGTATGTCGTCTTGAAATACAACCGTCCCCGGGATGGACTTGAGCAGACTCTCCATGTTGCGCTGGAATATGGCAGCTGCCGACCTGATGCCGAATGGGCATCGATTGTACATGAAAAGGCCTCGATGTGTGTTGATGGTGGTGAGTATCTTGGATTATTCGGTCAATTCTGAGGTCTAGTTTTGAGAAAAGTTTACCTCCAGCCAATGTGGCAAATAAGTTCTCCGCTCTGGGCAGCGGGTACTGGTCCTGTAGGGAGACTCTGTTTATGGTAGATTTGTAGTCCCCACAGATTCGTATGGATCCATCAGGCTTCATGACTGGGATGATGGGACTTGCCCAGTCGCTAAATTCCACACGTGATATAATGCCTTCCCGCAGAAGCCTGTCTAGTTCATGTTCAATCTTTTCCCTCATCGCATAGGGTACAGCTCTGGCCTTGTGATGGACCGGTCTAGCATCCTGTGTGATGTAGATTTTGACATTAGCCCCTTTGAAAGTGCCCACACCTGGCTGAAAGAGATGTTCAAATCGCTTTATAACTGTTGAGCAGGAAGTCAGTTCCTCTAATGACATGGCATGTTCAAATCGCTTTATAACTGTTGAGCAGGAAGTCCGTTCCTCTAATGACATGGCATGGACATCATCCCATTTCCAGTTTAGTTTTGCCAGCCAGCTTCTCCCCAGCAGTGCTGGGGGGTCTCCGGGGACAATCCACAGGGGAAGTCGGTTCACTGTCCCTTTGTGTGTGGCAGAGAGCATGGCGTTGCCGAGGACTGGTACAATTTCTTTGATATAGGTCCTTAGTTTGGTATCAACCCTTGTGAGTTTTGGTCTGTCTCTTTTATGCGGCCACAGTTGTTCAAATTGTTGAGCGCCCATGAGAGATTGACTCGCTCCCGTATCCAGCTCCATGTTGACAGGTATCCCGTTGAGTAGGACCCTCATCATTATAGGAGGCGTCCTGTTGTGGGGGCAGCGGCCATTGATCGTGTCGACCCGCTGTACATCGGTGTCCCGGGTACTGTCCCCACCGTCTTCTGGTCCGCTTTCCGACCCATCCGATTCGTATACCAGCCGAGCTGCCGTTGTTTTGCACATGCGGGCCAAATGCCTGCAAACAGCACGCTGAAATCGACATCCCCTTGACGAGTGCCCAGCCCCACACCTCCAGCACAGACTGCTTCTATTGTTCTCAAAGAATGAGCTGCGTCTGGCTGATCTCTCTTGAGCTTCTCTCAGTTTGTAATTGATTGCTCGCATTGTGGGTTGATGAGGTTTGAACGGCCATTCCTGTGGCCCTTGATGGCTTCTGGCGCCACTGCCTGCTGTCGAGAGCCTGTTCTTGCGGTTTTGTCAGTGTGTCGGGGTAGCAGCTTGTCTAATGCTGTGAACTCCTTGTTCCATTATTTCGATAGTTGTCGTACCTGCATTGTAAATCAACCTCGTTTCTTCTTCCCCCTACCAAGAATATCTGTGCTACCAGTGCTGCTGCCTCTAAGTTCAGGTTCTTGGTCTCTTTGAGCTTTCGGAATATGCCTGCGTGGCCTATTCCTTCAATGAAAAAGTCTCTCAGCATTTCTCTCCTCAGTTCATCTGAGAACTCACATAAACTAGCCAACCTCAGAAGTTCCGCCACGAAGTCGGGTATGCTCTGGCCCACGCAGCATCTGTAATTGTAGAACCTGTGTCTGGCCATGTGTAGGCTGCTCGCTGGCTTCAGGTGGTCTCTTACTAGTGTGCTCAATTCTTCAAACGACTTGCTTGCTTGTTTCTCGAGTGCCAGCAGATCCTTCATTAAACCGTATGTTTTCGAGCCACAGCTGGTCAAGATATGGGCTTGTGAATGTTTAATGTGAATGTTTAAAAATGTATAGAGACATTGAATTTGAGAACGTGGGAATTGTATAGGGACAGTATAAGCTAACAAAGAATTCATGGAGGAATAGCCATGACATCTCAGACTGGAGACTGCGAAATGTTACAACACTAACACATATTGAAACAAAACCCACAGCTTGCAGAAAAACCTCAAGGTCTTATTAAATCAAGTTATTAACCTGAAACATTAAAAGAAGGTCTTTGGTTAAAATCAGACCATACTTCGGTCGGCTTATGAGTGGACAAAGGGAAAGAGGGATCAAAAGGGATAGGCTGAACTAGGATGTCACTCTAGCCCTATCTTGTTATCTTTTGCCGAAAATGTATAACCGTCGTCCCTTTACAATGTAACGTCACTTTGTCCGTAGGAAGTGAGTGCGTTCTATCAAATTTGCATTCCTTCTGTCTGATAAGGTCCCCGATCGGAATTTGCTTTTTAAATAAAAGCTTGCTTTGTTTAAAGCACAAACGTATTCGTTTCAGTAATTTTGCTGAACCAGATTGAGGGAAAAGAATCCACATTTACAGGCTCTTCTCTTGTCTGCTTTGTCGTCTCCTAACCAGTCTTTGGTTACAAAGCTTTGCTGGAGCCATTCTATAAAGTCCTCCCAATTGTCTCCAACATTGTACTTTTCATCTGATACGTTGTTCGCCATTCTGTGGATTCTGTAATCCCGTAACTCGTCGCCACTGTAAAGTCCTGTCCCTTCAGTACAGATTCACAAGAGGCATGTCGTGAAGTCAAGGTCACTCTGGACCTGCACCTTTATTTCACAGCTCTGGAAAGCTGCACTTGCCTGAGAGCTGTCCTTATATACCTGTCTCTTGCAAGTGCACCCCTGGTGGTAAGGTATGCTGGTGGTTACTGGTCATATCTTATTACAGTCATGTATAGCATGTTAGGATAGAATTATATATAATAATGTAAGATACATGACAGTTCACATATAAAAAAGTAAACATTATTAATAGATTATAATGAGATGTGCATTTTATTTTTCAGGTAACTAACAAAAAAATAAAACACAAAAAAGAACTTTTCAAATTTTCAATGTTTTCAATTCAAACATCAGCTTGAAGAATACAACAACACAATAGGAAATGCATCTATTAGTAGATAATTTTTCGTATCAGTTAGCCGAAGACAGCCTTGTGTATCAGGCTAGATGGGAACTTAGTAAAAGGAGAAATGGTTTTCTAAAACAATATCTAACGTGTCCCTGTGCAAAATGTACACAATAAGGAACAATGGAATAACCAATAGTACAGGAAACTCGAAGCTCATGATTTATGAAGCAGTAAAATTCAACTCCATAGCATCTGTAGTTTTGGTTGGATTTTGTAAAGAAAATAGTGTCCGCCTTTCTTCCACTCACATCGAGTGTGGCATGCACTGTGCCATCTTGGTGAGGGCAATAGCATGGGCAACACGTGCGTTCGGCGGCAATAAGCAGAATAAGCAAATCGTGATGTCAGTCAGCATTTAAAGGTGACTTGATGCACGTCCTGTCATTTTCAACATTGCCGCTCCATTCGATACCCTCTCCTAAACATGCACAGCTGAATGTGCTTTCAGTTGCACAAGGACCAGTACTACTTATAGGGCACCATCCAGCCTGGAAGTAAGTTGATTATTGCTTTTGTGCTGGCTTTTGTTGGAGTATTGGGTTGCTGGAAAATATTTTAAAAGTTGTTCAAGTGTGCAGGGAGTGCTGCTGGGTGTTGGCTTCTACCGGAAGGCCTCTGAGTACACCAATTGCTCCCAGTCATGGAGGCTGTACTTGCAGTCCCCTCGTGCTGCAGTGTGACAGGGAGATGGAGCAGAGGCAGAAAAGAAGACAAGCTGCTCGCAGAGGGAGGGGGACGAGGGCTCTCAGCAGGAAGTTTTATCCACCTAGGGTCTTCTCTGATCTACCCCCTACACTAAGACATCCATTGCTGCATTGGAGAACCTAGGTGCAATTTCTCGGCCCAGTTGAGCCATAACAGACTGACAGTTGCCTTGACAACCAGTTCAATGAGATGCTGAATTCAGCATGCAACTCCCCTTTAAGAGGTGCAGACTGTGTTTAAAAGTGGGGGCTAGCATTAAATAGAGCTAGCGTCGCACAAACTTAGGGTGCCTGCTGAACACTCAGCCACTCAGCAGCGCTCTCAGCAGTGGACTGCATGCATCAAAAATGTTAATTAGCAGTCAGCACGAATGTTGCGTGCTGCCTGCACTACTTTCAACGGGCGCAGGCCCATCGCACATCGCGATCCCCGTGCCGGTTTTCGGGGCCAATTCAATTTTTAGCCCTCTGTGTTTTCGAGGTATAGTCTGCTTCCATGAAAGAACAATTTTCCGTGAGTGCGAGTTTGGAGGCGATGGCTCCAAACTCTTAAAATGGCTGTGATAGACAGCAGGGCGGAAGTCCTCTCTGAACCCGCCCCCTTGTGAATTTCCCAAGTGCTGGCTCTGGCTGCAAATTGCAGACCCGACATTAAGCAACGGGTAAGGCAATTGAGATAGTTAAGAAGCTGCTTAAAGCTATTTAAGCAGCATTTGACCAGACCTTAATGATTTTTCCAAGTTTTTTAATGAGGTTCCTGTCCCTTGGGTATCATGTCAAGTAATTGTGTCGGGTTCTCAAGAACTCTGGATTGGTTTGACTAGTTGATAGCTGCAGAAATGGTATAAAAGCTCCTATTTCATAACTGTTCAATTTCCAAACTTAGAGGATGGAACTTGCAGGATTTGGAAGACACTTTTCAGTGTTATGGAGGTTTCAAGTGTTTGCAGTGAACTCTCTATACAGTATCACCTCCTTGGAGCAAACTCTCACCATTAACAGAACGTTTCTGTCATCTCAACTTTAACTGCCATCTATTCCATCAGCATCGGTGCTCTTGAAAAAATCTCACCTTGGCTTTCAGAATCCCACCACGATCAGCCCCAACACCAACATCACCAGGCACACCAACATCACCAACAACACCAACCTTCTCTGCAATCACCTGATGCTGCACAGGACACAGGACACCAGCAGCCGACCACATTACTGCTTGGGATGCCAAGGAATGCCTCACCATGGCCAGATTTACTTAACTTGACACTGTACCAGGCTGCCACATGATGTACCAGGTTGGCACCAACCCACAACAACACCATAAAACATCTCTACAATGCCCAAGCCATTCCTTTCACACTGATCAGAATTGCGAGAGGTACTGTTATGTCTCACCATTCATTACAGCTCACTAAGCCACTTCCAAAGATGTACATAAATCTGTCCAAGAAGGCAAAGTGTTGAAAATAAAAATTTCAATGTTTGACAACACATTAGCAGAAACTTTACATGAACATTGGCAATAATACCCAAGTGCCTACCCTTGTGCATTGTTAGTTGGTATGATTGGACAAGGATAAGGGTGAGTGTGAGGGGTGGCTAGTGAGATGGGATGTGATAGTGTAGAACGAGAAAGAGGGATGGATGGAGGTGCAAGGTCAGTTGGTGTGAATAAGGGTGTGCAGGAGTAGGGTAGGGAAGGCAGAGTGATGGGGATGTGATGAGTGGCACAGCATGATAAGGTTGAGTGTGGCTTTGCAGTAACATTTTGTGATCTACAAATCCTTGAATGGTTTGCGCCACTGCAGTCGGGTCCTCCTGATGACATCCCTGCTTGTGCCCTCCTGTACAATATGCAACCAGGCTGTTTTGATGTCCTCAGGCGGTCTCTTCCGTGCATTGGAAGGGAAAAGAACCACCCTTCTTGTTGTGACTCCCTCCAGCTGCCTATGGATGCTCATGGGAGAGCCTGGGTGCAGCCGTGCACTTTTGTGCACTGCTTGTCAGCACTTCAATGTTGCAGAACACTGTTAGAACAACTCTCAACATGAATGTGGACAAGGTTACATTAAGAAAACCGGCTGATGACATGTCATCAAATGACTTCATCAGACCGGCTTCCTTTTAATTGCCCGGGAACCTCGCTGGGTGGGCTTAACAAGCCCCAGCCACATAAAATCACTTGGTCAGAGCGGGCTGGAACCTTGAGCGAGTTTCCAGCTCGCACCCAAAGTCGTATGCCTCGCTCCCAACCCGGTATGAAAAATCGTGGAGCCTTGCTTGATGGAGGCCCGCATAGGAGATAGAGCTATAAGAGAGCGACTTATTTGACCCACACTCCCATCTAGTGAGACTCCATGACAGGAGTGCAGCCTTGTAAAATTATTTCTTTATGTTTTGAGAAATAATTTTCCACAAATAACTAATTCATTTTCATGAGGATGATTTGAAATGATGGAGGAAACTTAAAATTGTCTCCACAATATTAAGGGGGAAAAATTGCGTTGCTCCCCATTGGGGGGCAGTAACACCCGAGAGGTGGAACATTCTGCGACAGGCGAAGAAGCTCCCGTCCCACTCACTAACTTTGGGTTACCACCCACAAAAGGAAGTGGAGTGCAAAATAAAGCACTCCATTTCCTTTCCGGGGCGGTAGCGGGGCGGACGGGTCAGGAGCCGGGCGCAGCACTACGCACTGGGCCACATAGCGCTGTCGCCTAGGAGGGGCTCTTCCTTTAATTAAAGGGAAGGACCCAAGCTGCAAACTCTGTGGTCTCCTTGGACCAGCCAGGAGCAGGGGTGCCTTGTCAACAGCCTGGCACTCAAACAAATTGCCTGGCTGACCGATTGCGGCATGGACACCGCATTCAAAGTGCCAATGAGGCATTCGGCAAAATCAGCAGATTTATTTTTTCAATGGCCGACACCTTCCTTTTAACTATCTCCCCACAAGTGGCCTGTTGACTGGTCTACGTCCCCTGAAGCTGTTGCTGTCATCGCCTGGCACAGCTTCAGTGGATGAGACCCAATTTAGGGTCCGGTGAGATAACGGGGTGCTGTGTTTGGTAATGATGTCATCATTGCCAGTGCAGCGGAGCGGGGTGCTATGGGTTACCGCTGCCGCTAAAGTTCCATGGAATTTAGCGGGGATTGTTAGCGGTGCAGCACCTGGGCGAAAAGTCATTTGGGCCCCGTTAGCGCCCCCTAACAGGAGGCGCAAATGGTCCGAATTTCTAGGCCTAAGTGAACCTACCTGTTTCCCATTTCCTTGAGTGATTGTCCACTAATTCAAAAGCCTTCAAAACAAATATCAAGCTTTAAATTCCTCAGTTCCTTTTGCTGCTAGTGATTCAGGAAGCTACAATGACATGATCCAATATAAGGAAAAAAACTGCTGCTCTGGGGGCGGCAGTGCTGTACAGCAGATTGTAACTGTGATATAACTGCTATAAAATGCTTGAATACAGTAGATTTATGGCAAAGTGAAATGGAGTTCATCAGAAAGCAGAGAGTGTGGTGCAGTCCATTACACTGTGACATTCATGTTTTATTTTCTATAATATATATAGATACTCTTTTTTTCTGCCAGCTGCTAGGTTAATGCTGAGTCATCTCATTGGCATTTTCTAACACAGTGAGGTTGCAAGCGTTCATCACAATGCAACAGTTTCTACAGTTGTTCATTTGAAGGGAGAACATTTAAAAAGAGGGAAATGAAAATCCTTGTGAGAATAGGACTTTGGGATTAACAAAGTGTCTGGAAACAAGTTAAATGCCACTTCACAGTATCGCATCAGCTGGAGTGAAAACTATGTGTCGTGAAACTTCCTCTTGAGGTGGCCATCCGTCATTCCTCCGAGTGCAATTCAAGCGACTTCATCCATGGATAACTCCACATTTCCATAAATGTGGATCCGAAATCATATTGCGTGATGCATAGAAACATAGAAACATAGAAAATAGGTGCAGGAGTAGGTCATTTGGCCCTTTGAGCCTGCACCACCATTCAATAATATCATGGCTGATGGGTCACCTCCTTACCCCTTTCCTGCTTTCTCTCCATACCCCTTGATCCCTTTGGCCGTAAGGGCCATATCTAACTCCCTTTTGAATATATTGAACGAACTGGCCTCAACAACTTTCTGCAGTAGAGAATTCCACAGGTTAACAACTCTGAGTGAAGAAGTTCCTCCTCATCTCGGTCCTAAATGGCTTACCCCTTATCCTTAGACTGTGACCCCTGGTTCTGGACTTCCCCAACATCGGGAACATTCTTCCTGCATCTAACCTGTCCAGTCCCGTCAGAATTTTATATGTTTCTATGAAATCCCCTCTCATTCTTCTAAACTCCAGTGAATACAGGCCCAGTCGATCTAGTCTCTCTTCATATGTCAGTCCTGCCATCCTGGAAATCAGTCTGGTGAACCTTCGCTGCACTCCCTCAATAGCAAGAACGTCCTTCCTCAGATTAGGAGACCAAAATTGAACACAATATTCCAGGTGAGGCCTCACCAAGCCCTGTACAACTGCATTAAGACCTCCCTGCTCCAATACTCAAATCCCCTAGCTCTCAAGGCCAACATTCCATTTGCCTTCTTCATCACCTGCTGAACCTGCATGCCAACTTGCATGACTGATGTACCATGACACCCAGGTCTCGTTGCACCTCCCCTTTTCCTAATCTGCCGCCATTCAGATAATATTCTGCCTACCTGTTTTTGCCACCAAAGTGGATAACCTCACATTTATCCACATTATACTGCATCTGCCATGCATTTGCCCACTCATCTAACCTGTCCAAGTCACCCTGCAGCCTCTTAGCATCCTCCTCACAGCTCACACCACAACCCAGCTTAGTGTCATCTGCAAACTTGGAGATATTACACTCAATTCCTTCATCTAATCATTGATATCGATTGTAAATAGCTCTGAGCCCTGCGGCACCCCACTAGTCACTGCCTGCCATTCTGAGAAGGACCAATTTATCTCTCCTCTCTGCTTCCTGTCCACCAACCAGTTCTCTATCCATGTACAATTGTTGATGTTCATCCATGTGATCATTAAATGTTTGCCATTGCCTATCCACCATCAACCTTTTAACTATCATTCGCCAGTCTAATTTAGCCATTTCACTTCTCATACCATCAAAGTTATCTTTCCTTAAATTCAGGGCCCTAGTCTCTGAGTTAACTGTGTCACTCTCCATCTCAGTAAAGAATTCTACCATATTATGGTCACTCTTCCCCAAGCGGCCTTGCACAACAAGATTGCTAATTAGTCCTTTCTGATTAGACATCACCCAATCTAGGCTGGCCAGCCCTCTAGTTGGTTCCTCGACATATTGGTCGAGAAAACCATCCCTAATACACTCCAGGAAATCCTCCTCCACCTTATTGCTATCAGTTTGGTTAGCCCAATCCATATGTAGATTAAAATCGCCCATGATAACTGCTGTACGTTTATTGCACGCATCCCTAATTTCTTGTTTGATGCTGTCCCCAATCTCATTACTACTGTTTGGTGGTCTGTACACAACTCCCACTAGTGTTTTCTGCCCTTTGGTATCCTGCAGCACTACCCATACAGATTCCACATCATCCAAGCTAACCTATTGCATTAATTTCCTCTTTAGCAATGCTACGCCACCTACTTTTCCTTTCTGTCTATCCTTCCTGAATGTTGACTACCTCTCAATGTTGAGTTCCCAGCCTTGGTCACTCTGGAGCCATATATCCGTAATCCCAATTATATCATATTCATTAATAGCTGCCTGCGCAGTTAATTCGTCCACTTTATTGTGAATACTCCTTGCATTGAGGCACAGAGCCTTCAGGCTTGTCTTTTTAACACACTTTGCCCCTATAGAATTTTGCTGTAATGTGGCCCTTTTTGATTTTTGCCTTGGGTTTCTCTGTCCTCCACTTTGACCTTTCTTCTTTCTATCTTCTGCTTTGCCCCCATTTTAATTCCCCCTGTCTCCCTGCATAGGTTCCCATCCCCCTTCCATATTAACCCCCCCCAACAGCACTAGCAAACACTGCCCCAGGACATTGGTTCCAGTCCTGCCCAGGTGTAGACCGTCCAGTTTGTACTGGTCCCACCTCCCCCAGAACTGGTTCCAATGTCCCAGGAATTTGAATCTCTCCCTGTTGCACCACTCCTCAAGCTAATTATTCATCTTAGCTATCCTGCCATTCCTGCTCTGACTAACACTTGACACTGGTAGCAATCCTGAGATTACTACCTTTGAGGTCCTACTCTTTAATTAAACTCCTAGCTCCCTAAATTCAGCTTGTAGGACCTCATCCCGTTTTTTATCTGTATCTTTGGTACCTATATTTACCATGACAGCTGGCTGTTCACCCTCATCCTCAAGAATGCACTGCAGCTGCTCTCAGACATCCTTGACCCTTGCACTAGGGAGGCAACATACCATCCTGGAGTCTCTATTGCGGCCGCAGAAATGCCTATCAATTCCCCTTACAATAGAATCCCCTATCATTATAGCTCTCCCACTCTTTTTCCTGCCCTCCTGTGCAGCAGAGCCACCCATGGTGCCATGAACTTGGCTGCTGCTGCCTTCCCCTGATGAGTCATCTCCCCCAACAGTACCCAAAAAGGTGTATCTCTTTTGGAGGGGGATGACCGCAGGGGACCCCTGCACTACCTTCCTTCCAATACTCTTCCAGATGGCCACCCATTCCTTATTTGCCTGTGTAACCTTTGCCTGCGGTGTGACCAACTCACGAAATGTGTTATTCATGACATCCTCAGCATTGCGGATGCTCCAGAGTGAATCCATGCACAGCTGCAGTGCCGCAATGCGGTCTGTCAGGAGCAGCAGCAGGATGCACTTCCTGCACATATAGTCATCAGGGACACGGGAAGCATCCCTGACTTCCCACATAGCACAGGAGGAGCATGACATGGGTCTGGGCTCTCCTGCCATGGCTTAACCCTTAAATTACTTAATTTGACAGCAATGACAAGGTTTCTTACTGCTAAGAACCTGAAAAAAGATTAAGAAAAATGCAAACTAGTCAGCATAGCTGGGCCGATAGCTCGCAAATAATCCAACATATCCAGGATTTTATTATATTAAAAAAAGGATTGCTAGGCATTCCTGATGACCAGTGTGTGTAGTTTTTACATGTGGCGTGGGCCGAAAACTGGCCAGCCACATGTTGTTCATTGCACCCGATTTCACTATTGATTGAATTCGATGGAAAGGAAAACCATGCAGGGACAACTACAACCACTTGTATTTATATATATATTTTCTTATTTTATATAACGTGAGGAGTAGTAGGAAATAGATGCATCTCACTGGAAAAATGTATTCCATTGATTCATATACTTCAACAAAAACAACAGTTGTATTTAAATAGCATCTTTAATGAAGTGAAACGTCCCAAGTCGCTGCACAGGAGTTTTTTGAGATTAAAAAAAATTTGCACCAAGCTGGATAAGGAGAAATCAGGGTGGATGATAAAAAGTTTGGTCAAAGGGGTAGGTTTTAAGGAGGAAAGAGAAGTAGAGAGGCGGAGTGACTACTGTAACAAAAGATCAATCCACAAACATTAATTCTCTGGCAAAAGTGCAAATCATCCCCAGAGAATTTATTTGAGCGAGCAGCTGAGCCATTCAAACCTGGAAGATTCCAGCTTTCATTCTCCAGTCTGTGATGAGTAAGTTGATTACAACGAGGGTAATGGTAAAAGGACTACAATTAACCTCAGTGTCTCAGAGTGCCACAGGGCAAGTTCCTTCAGGGATCCAGCTTCCTGGTCACTCTCCTGTGACCTCTGGTGAAGAAGCAGATTTGTGGACATTGGGGAAGGATAGTAGTGATACCCCAATTGAATAAACAGCTGAAACTTGGAGGTTGAAATTCTTTAGATGGGCATATCAGAAAGCTGGAGATGTTCCCATAGGGAGTGATGGTGGGGAGAGAACCTGGGGAGGAATCCAGATCTGTTGAGCTTCCGTCTCATTAGCCCAACATCCGAAAGCCCAATTGGAAGGGAGAAGGTTGGCTGTCAGCCTTCCAGCAGTCCTCGCCCAAGTCCTGGCAGCCATTTTGGATAATATATGAAAGACCTGATGGACAATCCTGGAAATTCCACTCAGCTCATTCCTCTTAAACTCAGTGGAGCCCACTCTTCCTGAGAACAACAATAAATTGCATTTACATAGCACCTTTAACCTAGTAAAATGTACCAAGATGCGTCACAGGAGCGATTATAAAACAAAATTTGACACCGAGCCACATAAAGGGATATTAGAACAGGTGACCAAAAGCCTGGGCAAAGAGGAAGTTTTAAGGAATGTCTTAAAGAAGGAGAAAGAGGTGGAGAGCCGAAGAGGCTTAGGGAGAGTATTCCAGAGCTTAGGGTCTTGGCAGCTGAAGGTGTGGCCGACAGTGGTGGAGTGATTAAAATCAGGGTTGCGTAAGAGGCCAGAATTGTAGGAGTGTAAAGATCTTGGAGGGCTGTAGGACTGGAGGTGTTTACAGAGATAGGGAGGGACGAGGCCATGGAGGGATTTGAAAACAAGGATGGGAATTGTTCAGACATCTATTTCATTTTAGCCTTTTGGGGGCCCAGATATGTTCTGGAGCAAAGGTAACCCATACCAGACTAATTGGATTACAGCAGAATGCAGATCCTTGTTTCCTTAAAAGGAATTATTTTTAAAAATGTCATCTCATCTTTGATCCTTGAGTTTACTCAAATTTACTGCAGGTAAACTCAGGGTCTGCACCTCTGTTGAACCCCATATATTAAAATGACCCATCCACCGGGAGTTGGGAAGGGATGAAGGTACTGGACAGATAGTCCTTCAGTTTCACACTTCAAATGATGAGTGAGAATCCATCAATTTTGGCTTCCCATTGCCTGAGCGCACACTTGAGGGATCATCAAGACCAGTATGAAAGATGAACCCATAACTGACATGGAACTCAAAAATCAAACATTAAAAATGACATTCCGAAGAACAGTCCATGGGCTAGAACCTCCACTTTTTTTGCATGCTTAACGACTGCTTAATGCCCATTTTACCATTGAAATGATGTATAATGCACATACATCGCACATTTTGGCACAAAATGGAAACTGACGGGCATTTTTAGGAAACTTATCACCGAGCGTTACCTTCCCCATGTGCTTAACGCTGGGAAAAACTATTACTGCCCGCCCACTTTTTTTGGTCGGAATCAGCAGAACGGGCGAAAGCAATGCCCATAATATCACCCAGCTTTATTTTCCGCATGAAATTAACACCGTGATTAAATACTAACGCCCGCCCACTGTTTTTTGTAGTAAAGAGCATATTTACTCAAACTAATGGCCATGGAGATCACCCATCGTCAATTTCACCAACTCGCATACATATCGCCCACAATATGGCTCGCCCAAAAAACCGCCCACAAAAAGTGGAACTAACCAGAACGAACGCCAGCGGTGTGGCTGGCATTTGTTAAATCCCACTCTTATGTGAGGAACTGATATCTGAATGATTTGCCTGAAAGAGCGCTGATGTGAGTGGCAATGCTAACACACTGCTGTATGTGTGCAGCTCAGACATCAATGGTGTCCATCACCTTGGTACCATTTAAAGTTTACGTTGATTGATGTTAAGTTGTATTTAACCCTTTCCTGGTAAGGAATCACCAGTGTGTAATGGTCCAGCTATCAGACAATGCGAAACAAGGTTATGTTCAATAACAAAAATTTAATACTAACATTGGCCTGAAATCATAAATATCAAAGCCAAGAACACCCAAACCCCGCCCACACCCCATTTTTTCCACCATTGACATAAATCACATGTTTAACATGTCTAGCAACACAGAACACAAAGGCAAAGCAGGACCATGGTCCTCAGCCCCCATACATTGCGACAAATTGCATACACCCAGATGGAGATATAACACAACCATCACCTGTGCACATGCAACTCACTTTCCTTCCTCCCTCCCCTTCTTCTCCCCACCTCTACCCTTTTCCCTCCTCGCTCCACAGTGCCTGGTCGAGGAGCTCCTCAGGCGGTGCCTCATTAGGGGGGATGAAGGCAGATGCGGTGGTTGCACAGATATGGGAGCGGGGGGTGCAGAGACGGCAACATTCTCTGATGCAGATGCAGGATCTTGGTCCTTGCTCTCATCTGTCATTTGCAGTGGTGGTGCAAACCTAGGGGTGGAGTGTCATGCTCGGGGACCATTGGGAGGCCTGTGCAGCAGTGTTTCTGGCTATCGTATCCAGGGCCTCCGCCATGCGCGGAATGTACTCGGTCATGGTGGCCAGCTGTCGGGATATGCCCCCCACTGCTTTGATGAGCTGGTCACCAATGTCTACAGTCCTCCTGGACAACTGTACCCTCTATCCGCTCTCATGTCACACTCGTGGAACAGACTTGCCGCATCTACGAGGCCTCCATGGGGTCGGCACCGTCCTGGGGACAAATGACCTGCCCTGTGACGAGGTGCTTGGGGCCGGTAGCTCCAGATTGAAGGCGGGAATGACTAGAGGACCACTAGATGGCCTTGAGGTGGAATGGCTTCTGGAGCGTGGCAATGTAGATTCTACGAAGTCTGCGCTCTCGTCTGTGGAGAACAGACCCAGCGGATTGACAGGCGAGAATCGGACCTCCTCAACACCAGATGTAGTAGGATCGTCCGCCGATTCTTGCCCTGCTTCTGGCCTCTGTGGCCTTGCCTTGGGACGTGCTGCTGGCTGAGCTGCAAAGCACAAATTAAGTTATTAGAGTAGAAGGGGGTACTAGGGTGACAAGGTGAGTCCAGCGCTACACACGGCATATGCACGACAAAAGCACCACCCCTATCAAAATCATCACAGACATCACATTTCATGACCATCAATACATTGTGCATTGCAATGATTTTCATTAAGCCAGCATTATTTCTAGGACAATTTTAGAAATCATCTATCATATATGATTGTCTGGATATAAGCGGGTGTGGCATCTATTGACTTTATATGATGCAATGGTGTAACCTTTACTCACGTGACATAACTTCAGGGTCTGCAGATGCATCTGTAGCTGTCCGGGGTGCTTCCCCATAAGTACGAGCACACGCTCCTCCATATCAGTGATGTCGCTGGGGACTGGTGGCCCCCCACCTGTTTGCCTCTGCATGGACCTCATCATCGATAGCTTCTTCTGTAAAAGGTGACAGGACGACATGGCATGAGATCATTGCGTGATATAATTGCTAGGTACTGTCACAGAGACTGATACAACACATAACGGACAGATGTAATCATTATTATGATAATTATCATTCTTTACCTAAAAATGTACACCGTGACCGCAGCCTATGAGTAAAACATTCCGGGTAAGACCTCACATCTGCTGTTAGTCACTCATGACTGTTACAAATCAAATTATATAACTACATAAGTACATGTAACTCAATGTAATACTTACTTCTGCAGATCCCACAAGGTCATTCCATCGTTTGTGGCATTGGTTGCTCTCACACACCTCGTTGCTCGTCGACAAGACCACCTCTTCTATCTCGGTCCATATCTTCTGGTATGCTTTTGGGGTGGGCTTCCCACACCCTCCCTGTGTCAAATCACCCCAGCATAACTCGACCTCCTACAGGAGGGAGGCATTTGCCTCTTTCGAGAACCTGCTGGCTATATTGCGCCCTCCAGTGTGCTCCTCTCCCACCTCACTGCTCTCTCCAGCATCAGTCTCCATAGTGTGCTGTGATGCCTCCTCCTCTCTTTCCATTATAGGCCAAATTCGGTCAAATATGTGGCTGCGAACAGCTACTTTTTGTTTGCCTACTTGTTGTGAAGCTCTAAAGTCTCCCTCCTTCCTCCCAAAGCAGCCACACCACATTCAGTCATGCCTTCAGTCCCTCTGAGCTCCCTCTCTCTCTGTCTCCTCTTCTGCGCATGTCATGGTGAACCTTGACCTCCAGAATCGCGTAAATTGAGCATTGCCATGTCGTTGCTAAGGATGGCAACACGTTATAGCAGAAGGTCAAAATAATTTAACGCTACTGCTCATTTTATATCGCTTGCGGTAATGGCCATTTTCAAAAGGGGAGACTAGGTGTTTTGAGAATGGACGAGAAGCCGACGAACTGAAAACCCTTTTTTACTGCCCACGTCGCAAATATCACCACAAAAGTGAAGGTACTAGCCCGTATGTTCTTGGCATAAAATTCCACTTTTGTAACCTCAAAAGCTAAAAGCCAAATACTATATAATCTCACCAGGACATCATACATCCAATTTAGAAAAGTTATTTTGATTGCCTTTAAGCAAACATCTCTTGTTGAAATTCAGTCTATCCACTTTCATTCAGGTTGAAGGCATTTACAGGTCTTTATTAGCAAATGACCTGGATTTTCGGTTGGCGGCTTCTTAGGGCAATAATGGCTGCGGTCAGTAAATTTTGTGCTAGAAATTGGTTTACGCCGGCAGTAAAAAGTTTGTTTGCTGCATCCTGAGTGTGGAGTGGAGCGCTAAGGAAGGCATTCCACACCTCTCTTAGGGCACTCGGCCATCTGAGCAACTGAAAATCCGTTGTGAAAGAGCCGGCTAAGAGAGGCCGCTCTAAGAGAGGCTGCCCTGCCACTAAAAAAGAATCGGAATAAAAAACATAAACAACACTCCCGATAAAGAACTCCTCCTAAATAAAGATGAATCGCAAGAAAAAAATCAATATTAAATCTATTGGGCCCAAATTTCCCCAGCCGCTTAGAGCGTTGTAGTTAGACATGGTGCACCGAAAACGTGCCAAAAACTTACCGGGATAATTTGGCCGCTCCTGGATCCCTGTGGTCCCATGGCGTGGTGCTGCGAAACCTGCGGGGGGCGGAGCTTGGGTCGCACTTGCTCAGCGCAGCCGGCAGGGGGGCGGGGTTTGGACCCAGCGTGTCTTCGAGTGCCGGCAGGGGGACACATGTCCGTTTGTGTGGCAATGCGCATTGAAGCATGCACGCATGCGCAATGGGCCAGAAACCTTGGCAATCGGCCATTTAAAGGGAGAGCGTCCTCAGTGCATCAGCAGCATTGGCAGCGGGCCATATTGGAAGGTATAGTGTTAATATTTATTTTTGGGTGGCTGAGGGAGTGGAAAGGAGTGCTGCATAGGTGCATGCAAGGTGAGAACTGTGTCTTTTCAACATTACCTGAGTGTGAATCCGATACACCAATGACGCAAGGGCATGCAACAAGAACGAAAAACTTCTTGTATGAGGAAGTGGAGAAACTAGTCGCTATCATTGAGGACAGATGGCAGGAGCTGGATATCAGTAAGAGTGGTCCCACAAAAGTTCCACCCAAAGAAATGAGGAGACGCTGGAACCTAGTTGCAGAAGAATTCTCCGCAGGGGTGAATACCGCAAGAACTGGAAACCAGTGTAAAAAGAAATGGCAGGACGTTGGTCAAATAGTGAGTGTAAGTATTATCTTGAGTTGTAAATGGAATTGCAATTGTTACTGTGATCATCTGTATATGTCCCATCTATTAGAAGCTCAGCATGTGACAAAAATTATATTTTCACCTTTGCAGAAGAAATTGGCTGACAACAAAAAGGAGAGAACTCGAACAGGAGGAGGGCCGCCAAATCTGCACCAACTGACACCACTGCAACAAAGGGTCGCTGCCTTGCTGAATCGCACCTGCAGAAAAAGAATCAGCTCTGCACAAGCTGGGCCCACACATGAGGGTGAGGGTCAATCATGAAAATGCATCGTCGCCCTTCAAATCAACCTGCTGACTGGCCTGTTACGCTTGAGAGTACACATTCCGCCCATCCTGCCCCCTCCTGTGCTGCTAACCATTTGACTGATCTGTTGTATTTTGCAGAACAAGAAGAAAATCATGAACATCCTGAAGATCAACAAGAAGATCCAGATGTGTCCGCTACAGACCAAGACAGGTGGGGAGAAGAGGGGTCCATGGATCTGTGTTTACGGGAGAACGCTAATCGTGATATGGATCAGTCCATGGTACAGGGCATCACTTTGCCAGATACCTCCACGAGCTCTGTGGCGACATTCCTTGGTTTCACTCCTTCTGAGGTTGTGGGTCCCAGTGGCGGTGGTGGAATGCAGGTTGGAACACCCAGGGCCCCACCTTCCCAGCCTGCGCCTCGCACTGGAGGGGTGCCACTAGGCAGACCCACGGCGAGAGGAAAGAGAAGCTGACCAGTCTCTCCTGAGATGCAGCCATCATCAGATGTACATCAGATTATGTCATTGGGTGAGGAGACCAATGCTCTTACCCGATCACTCGTGGCCACCGTCAGTGGGGTGCGTGATGAGGTTGTGACACTGTCGGGAGAAATATCAGCACTGAGATGGGAACTGAGGGTGGGCATATCAGAGGGAGTGCAAACGATGGCAGAGGCCATGAGGGAGCTAGCTGCTGCAATAAGGGCACACAGGTCTGACAATCAAATGCCACTCCCACTGCAATCCCCACACCAGCCTCTGTTGAGATCCAAGCCGGGCCCCCAGCCCCTCCCACCACCATCACCGCCCCTATGAGGAAGTGCACTTTCCCCAATATGTGGGTGAGAGATGGGTGCAGCCTTTCTTTGCTGTTGTTCTTCTTGTTGTTGTTGTTGGTGTGGAAGTGCATTGTAAACTTCCCAATAAAAGATTTTTTGCATTAAAACTGTATCATATTACATTATCACCACACAACATTTAGGAACAACTCTAAAAAAAAACATCCCTCACCCCTACAGTCATGCATGCCTGCCGCCCCTAGCCCTGGCCGAAGGGCTAGCCAGTGCGTTCTGCAGTCGGCAAGGCAGGACTGCTCTATTTAGTAGCTGATTTATCTTTCATTGATTTTTGATGATGTCGTGAAGATGTTGTGCTGAAGTTGTTTTGATGTTGTGCTGATGCTGTGCAGGTGTATAGTGCTTTAGAATCCTCTAACTCACCTTCCCTCCCATCTCTGGCTACCTACGCTGATTTCTTAAATGTAGGTAGGTTTTTCTGTGTCTACAAAAATGGCCACATACACTGGCCTCAGCTAGTTTGGAGTAACCTTTAGCTGGCCAAATTTGCTTCTATGGCCAAAACAGGCATAAGTGGCTGGTCACAACCCCTTTTGGAGAGAAAATACTAAACTTAAAAAAAACCCTAACTAATTGACATACACTGGAGCAAGTTAAATGGGGAAATTTGTGATTTTTAAGTTACTCCAAAAGAAGCTACTTGCTCCAAAAAAAGTGGGGCAACTCCTGGGGAAATTTGAGCCCATTAAGTCTACATTAATGACAAGGGTGAAGGATCCTAGTATCATGTAGCCAAGTTTGCTGATGATACAAAGATAGGTGGGAAATTGTGACGAGGACACAAAAAATCTGCATAGGGATATAGACAGGCTAAGTGAGTGGGCAAAAATTTGGCAGATGGAGTATAATGTGGGAAAACATGAGGTTATCCACTTTGGCAGAAATAATAGAAAAGCAAATTATAATTTAAATGGTGAAAAATCGCAAACTGCTGCAGTACAGAGGGACCTAGGGCTCCTTGTGATTGAAACACACAAAGTTAGTATGCAGGTACAGCAAATAATCAGGAAGGCAAATGGAAGTTTGGCCTTTATTGCAAGGGGGATAGAGTATAAAAGCAGAAAAGTCCTCCTACAAATGTACAGGGTATTGGTAAGGCCACACCTGGAGTACTGTGTACAGTTTTGGTCTCTGTATTTAAGGAAAGATATATTTCCATTGAAGGCTGTTCAGAGAAAGTTCACTAGGTTGATTCCGGAGATGAGGGGTTGACTTATGAAGATAGGTTGAGTAGGTTGGAGTTCAGAAGAATGAGAGGTGATCTTATTGAAACATAAGAAAATGAGGGGGCTCAACAAGGTGTTTGCAGAGAGGATATTTCCACTCATAGGGGAAACTAAAACTAGGGGCCATAGACTCAGAGTAAGGGGCCGCCCATTTAAAACTGAGATGAGGAGGAATTCATTCTCTTAGAGCATTGTAAATCTGTGAAATTCTCTGCCCCAGAGAACTGTGGAAGCTGATTCATTGCCTATATTTAAGGCGGAGATAGACAGATTTCTGAGTGATAAGGGAATAAAGGGTTATGGGGAGCGGGCAGGGAAGTGGAGCTGAATCGATGATCAGATCAGCCATGATCTCATTGAATGGCGGAGCAGGCTCAAGTGACAAATGGCCTACTCCTGCTCCTATTTCTTATGTTCTTATGTTCTAATCTTTTGTCATTAAATATGAATTTCACTTATATTTTTCAATCATTCCTTCTCTTAGCGTTCTGGGACCATTCTAACCGCCAACTTTCTCTGGCGGTCTCACTAAGGGGAGCTATGGCTGCCGCTCCAAGCATATATTGCATCGCTGTCGAAACAAATAGATATAAATGAGTATGATCTGATAGCCATTACAGAGACGTAAGACATGGTTGCAAGGTGACCAAGGCTGGGAACCGAATATTCAGGGGTATTTGACAATTCGGAAGGATAGGCAGAAAGGAAAAGGAGGTGGGGTAGCTCTACTAATAAAGGATGAGATCAGTGCAGTAGTGAGAAAAGATATTGGCTCAGAAGATCAAGATGTAGAATCAGTTTGGGTGGAGATAAGAAATAAGAAGTCACTGGTGGAAGTCGTCTATAGGACCCCTAACAGTAGCTACACTATAGGACAGAGTATAAATCAAGAAACAATGGAGGCATGTAACAAAGGTACAGCAATAATCATGGGCGATTTTAATCTTCATATAGATAGGGCAAATCAAATTGGCAAAGATAGTCTTAAGGAGAGTTTAGAGAGTGTATTCAGAATGGTTTCTTAGAAGAATATATTGTGGAACCAACCACAGAACAGGCTATTTTAGATCTGGTAATGTGTAATGAGATTGAATTAATTAATGATATCATAGTAAAGGATCATCTAGAGAAGAGTGATCAATCCTACTAGAATTTCAAATTCAGTTTGTGGTTGAGAAACTTGGGTCTCAAACTAGTGTCCTGAGCTTAAATAAAGGCAATTATAAAGGTATGAAGAAAGAGTTGGCTAATGTGGACAGGGAAAATATATTAAAGGGTAAGATGGTAGATAAGCAGTGTCAGACATTTAAGGAGATATTTCACAACTCTTAGCAAAGATATGTCCCAGTGAGAAAGAAAGGCTCTAAGAGAAGGATGAACCATCGTGGCTAACTATGGAAGTTAAGGATGATATCAAATTGAAAACAAAGGGAAACAATGTTACGAAGATTAGTGGTAGGCCAGAGGCTTGGGAATTTTTTGGAAACCCAGCAAAGGACGACTAAAAAAATAAAGAGAGAGAAGATAGATTATAAGAGTAAACTAGCAAGAAATAAAAAAACAGGCGATAAGAGCTTTTACAGGTATATAAAAAGGAAGAGAGTAGCTAAAGTAAACATTGGTTCCTCAGAGGATGAGACTACGGAATTAATAATGGGAAACAGTGAAATGGCAGAGACTTTGAACACATATTTTGTATTGATGTAGTCAAATTTGCTGATGATACAATGATAGGTGGGAAAGCAAGTTGTGAAGAGGACACAAAAAGGATCTACAAAAGGATATAGATAGGCTAAGTGAGTGAGCAAAACTTTGGCAGATGCAGTATTATGTGGGAAAATGTAAAGTTATCCACTTTGATAGGAAAAATAAAAAAGCTATTTTTTATTTAAACAGAGAGAGATTACAAAATGCTACAGAGGAATCGGCACCAAATTTCCTGGCTGGCACTGGAAGCTGGCCACCCGAGTACAAAGCATTTTGCGACACATTACCACCCCTCCGGGGCACTGACAAAGGCGCAATCCAAATGGAGATTCAGCCCACGTGTTTAAAAATGTGTTTCTTTTTAAGTAGGGTGCGGATAAGGAACATTGTTTCCCAGGGTGGCTCTTTTAAATTAAAAATGTTGACATATTTGTTTGGTGATGGGCTGATATATATGTATTTTTATATGTTTCAAACACACTCCTTCTCATTATTGGGATCTAGTGCTCTCATTACATTATCAGCTGATCATTGGGGACAATTCAGTAGTAAACCTACCAATCTTCATTTGCAAATTAGCTGCCTTTCTAGCAGTTACAAATGCTGCACAAGAGAATACATGTTTGCTGAAATATATGATTTATAAGTTAACATGTAAGAAATTGTGACAGTGTTTAGATTCATTTTCTACACCAGAAACAGGCAAGGTGAAAGGTGACTGAGCGCTTCACCACCTTTGTACCAGCCTTGTTCGTTCGTGCTGAAAAATTCATACAGAGCATTAAAGTGCTCATCTAGAACACTATAAGTTAAGATTCAGAAGTGCAACGCTTCTAAGACATCTACTTATTCTAATTTAAGAATGCTCCTTAATAGACACCATGGGGCCGAAATTGATCAACTTACCACCGACTGCCACCGAATGCCGCCCACAGCTGCCAACATTCCTCTGCAACATCCGCCCAGTGCCACTTTCGACATGGCCTGGAGCAGGTGGGAGGGGAGAACTGCCAGGAAGCGCCTGACAACATCAGTGGACAGCTGAGTGGCGTAAGTAGACTTCCGCCGCCAAGATGCCAGATTGGTGCGGGCGAGAGTCGGCGGCAGTTGGCGGCAGAACATGGGTGGACCGGTGGCTGGAGGCTGGTCTGTCCCCGACGGTAAGTAGGAAGATTGTGGAAAAAATGTTATTGAACATTTTTTATTTGTTTTTTCCACAGCGACTTAACTTGATTGGGTCCCCTGAAGGTCTTCCGATAGTTTTTACATTTTTTGTGAATGATTTTTATTTTCAGGTCTTCGACCTTCCATGGGCCCAACTCTGTCCTCGGCGGCACTTGGGCAACAAGCACCTCTGCCACCAAGAATGAGAGCTCCCGCCGGCTGCCACCCAAATTGGCAGCCCTCATTTGCCGTCCGCCAACCTTCGAGGGATCTTGGGGATGAAAACCCCACCGAAAGTACTGTCCGGTATCTCGGCGGTTGTCGGCGGCACTTTGGGCGGCACTTGGGCGGGCGGAGGCCTGGATCAAATTCAGCCCCAATATCACATCTCACCCTGAAAGTTACGCCTGCAGCTCAGCTTAACGTAAAATAGAATTTCTGCCTTCATTGGGAACACATTTCAAAAAAAAATCTTCATTGGCTGTAAATGTATTGGGATGTTGGGAAGTCCTGAGGTCATGAAAGGTGCTATATAAATGCAAATCTTTCTTTCTTTCGTGAAAGCATTGAGCTATTGGAGCGTAAATTGCGGCCTCTCCGATTGCGTACGATGTGCGCACACACCTGGAATGGCCTCGCAAATGCTGCTTCTTGGAGGCACAGCCACCTAGCATTGACAGTGAATTTATATTTACTTTACCTACAGGTTCTGAAGCCAAAAGGAGAACTAAACAAGAACAGCAGCCAAGGATTCAATTTTTAAACTCCCAACACCTTGGCCTTGCTACAATTTCACATGCGAAATATAAATAAAAATTAAGCAATTCTGTCCTCGCACTGGGAGCTGCAGTCAAAGCAAATACAGTTTGGAGAATCAGTGCCACAATATTGGGCCGAAAATTGCACGCACCCGAAGAGGCCTCGCAAATGTCGGTTCTTGATGTATGCGCATCGTACACATCCCCGGGAGAAGGAAATTCACAGGCAGAGGTTGGGCTATTTGCCCAACTCTTGCCCAGCGAATGACCTTCAAACTCTTACGCCTGGCTATAGCCTACTTTTACCAGCATAAGAGTTTTAAAACATAGAAAAATAACATTTATCACTCATTTTTATAATCAAAATCTTGTCCATTAAGGTAAGTTTATTTTTAACCTTATTAAAACATATTAAAATAAATGTCAAAAAGATAATTTTTTTTCTAGAACATTTAATTTCAATTAATTTTAAATATATGAGATAGTTTTCTTTTATTTTGTTGTGTTTCTATGTTTTGGGGGGGTATTCTCATTGATAGCAATGGGAATTCGTACAAATGGAACTCCTATTATGATCAACACGAATACTCCATGTGCATTGATGGTCCAGGCCCAAGTGATCCCAGGTTGCGCTTACAGTCCTGGGATCTGTGCGCCCATACGCTGGGCTGCGCATCTAGGCCTCGGACCATGAGGATACATTTCTCCGGGACCACTAAGTACTTTTGGAAAAAGGATTTTGGTTGGAGGCGTCCACCTGCAGGAAGCCTCCAACCACAATTTTCAGGCCATTATAATTGAAAATACCTTGGTACTTTTGGTAGAAAACAATAATTGTTGTAAGAAACATACAAAAATAATAGGTAGGAAAGGACTATCTGGTCCATCAAGCCTATTTCACACAGTCTGAAGCATCAAGATTACACCCCCTCCCCCCCGCCGGACACACACACACCCAGATCTACCAGCAGCCATGTAATCTCCTGGGGAAGGCAAATAACCAGATAAAAACCCAAGTCTAATCAGATACAAAACCTGCACATTCCTCTCAAACCCCTGAGGAGATTGAAAACGAGTCCAGGAGACTACAATGACAACTCACACACCAGCTTCCACCTTCCTTTTACAAGATTTCAGGGGGCGAAATTGAGATCTGTAGCGCTGTTTTTTTGGCCGCGATGAGGCTCCCTAGGGTTCCAAAATGGCAAGCACAATTCTAACGGCATACTGGTAGAGGGGTTAGCACGCATGCACTTAACATCCACTGGAAGTATGCAGAGCAGGCAGATCATGACGACAATCAGCGGCAAAGCTGATTTGACGCAAGCGCTGCCATTCTGGAGCTCAACGCTCCAGCCGATGCTTTAACCTTGCACAGCTGAACATGACGTTAAGCAGCATAAGGGACCCCCGCCACCAGCGCTATTTAAAGGGATCAACAACTACTTACAAGTTAGTTGCTGGTTGATTCCTTCTGATAGTTGCTACAATTCTGCACATGTTTGGTGCTTTCCCTGGTTGTTCCAAGTCTCACAAGTCTACATGGAGTGGTGTGGCAGGTGCTGAAGTACATTTGGCTGAATTCAAGGTTTCTGCGCAAACCAGTTGCTCCCAGACATAGGTTTACTAATAGGCCTTCCACTTGGAATAGAGCATGACTGGAAGAATGAGCAGAGTGCACGCAGAGCAGGACAAGCTGCAAGAAGAGGGAGGAGGAGGAGGAGAAGGTAACTCAGCAGGAGGCCATATCTACCCAGGACCTTCAGGGACCAATTCTCCACCTGAACCTCAGCACGGAACAATATGTGAGATGTCTGTGCTTCACTCAGGAGGTCCTCACTGAAACCTGCCACCAGCTGCAGCACAGCTCCAACCTCAGAGCAGGGCAAGGAAGGCATTGCCAGTGGCTGTGAAGGTGACCGTGGCTCTGAGCTTTTATGTGTCTGGCTCCTTCCAGGCTGCTGGTGGAGATATTAGCAACATTTAGCAGTTTGCAATACACTGTTGCTTAAGGAAGGTCACTGAGTCCCTGTATTCAAAAAGAGATAACTTCATTTCATTCTCACTTACCAGCTAGCAGCAGGCAAAGCGAACTCAAGGATTTGCTAAGATGGTAGGCTTCTCCAAGCCACCATTGGATGACCGTACATCGCCTTGTGGACGCGTCATGTCAACTCTGTCATTTTTTAAAAAATCATTCACGAGATGTGGCCATCGCCAGCAATGCAAGCATTTATTGCACATCCCTAATTGCCCTTGAGAAGGTGTTGGTGAGCTGCCTTCTTGAATACAACTGAGTGGCCTGGTAGTGGCAATTTCAATGGGCAGTTAAGAGTTAACCACTGGAATCACATATAGGCCAGATTGGATAAGGATAGCAGGTTTCCTTCCCAAAAGGACATTAGTAAACCAGATGGATTTTTACAACAATCCAGTAATTTCACCATTACTGATATTTCACCATTACTTTCAGATTTATATAATTAATTACTGATTCATTTATTTAGCTGAATTTAAATTCCCCCAGCTGCCGTGGTGGGATTTGAACTCATGTCTCTGGGTCATTAAGTCCAGGCTCTGGATTATTCATCCAGTAACTTGACAAAGACTTCCAGAAGGCATTTCACAAGGTGCCACATAAAAGGTTACTGCACAAGATAAAAGTTCACGGGTTGGGGGTAATATATTAGCATGGATAGAGGATTGGCTAACAGAGAGTCAGGATAAATGGTTCATTCTCTGGTTGGCAACCAGTAACTAGTGGGATGCCGCAGAGATCAGTACTGGGACCCCAACTATTTACAATCTATATTAACGACCTTGGAAGAAGGGGCTGAGTGTAACATAGCCAAGTTTTCTGACAATACAGAGATGGGAGGAAAAGCAATGTCTGAGGAGGACACAAAAAATCTGCTAAAGGACATAGACAGGCTAAGTGAGTGGGCAAAAATTTGGCAGATGGAGTATAATGTCAGAAAGTGTGAGGCCATGCACTTTGGCAGAAAAAAAATCAAAGAGTAAGTTATTATTTAAATGGTGAAAGACTGCAAAGTGCCGCAGTACAGCGGGACTTGGGGGTATTTGTGCATGAAACACAAAAGGATAGTATGCAGGTACAGCAAGTGATCAGGAAGGCCAATGGTATCTTGGCCTTTATTTCAAAGGGAATGGAGTATAAAAGCAGGGAAGCCTTGTGACAGCTATAAAACGTATTGGTGAGGCCACACCTGGAATACTGCGTGCAGTTTTGGTTTCCATATTTATGAAAGGATATACTTGCTTTGGAGGCAGTTCAGAGAAGGTTCACTAGGTTGATTCTGGGGATGAAGGGCTTGACTTATGAGGAAAGGTTGAGTAGGTTGGGCTTCTACTCATTGGAATTCAGAAGAATGAGAGGTGATCTTATCGAAACGTATACGATTATGAGGAGGCTTGAAAGGGTGGATGCAGAGAGGATGTTTCTACTGATGGGGGAGACTAGAATTAGAGGGTATGATTTTAGAATAAGGGACCGCCCATTTAAAACTGAGATGAGGAGACATTTCTTCTCTCAGAGGGTTGTATATCTGTGGAATTTGATGCCTCAGAGAGCTGTGGAAGCTGGGACATTGAATAAATTTAAGACAGAAATAGACAGTTTCTTAAACGATAAGGGGATAAGGGGTTTTGGGGAACGGGCGGAGAAGTGGAGCTGAGTCCATGATCAGATCAGCCATGATCTTATTGAATGGCGGAACAGGCTCGAGGGATCATATGGCCTATTCCTGTTCCTATTTCTTATGTTCTTATGTTCTTATAACCACGATGCTACTGTCCTCATGGAACTGAAAGGGATTCCATTCCTTCAATATCCAGCTGGTGTGTGACCATAGGCAGTGATTCATGCAGGTCAATGCTGGCAGTAGTCATGATGCCTTATTTCTGCAGCTGTCTGCTGTGCCCGCTGTATTTGAGCCACGACGGCAAATCAAAGTGTGGCTAGTGCGCGACAAGTGCTATCCACTGAAGACATGGCTGATGACTCTTGTTTGCAACCACACACATATATTCAGCATGCATACAATGAGAGTTATTCTGCCATAAGAAATGTGATAGAGCAGACCATTGGCGTGCTGAAGCAAAGATTCTGATGCTTGCTTTGGAGGAGGCCTGCAGTACTCGGCTGAGCGGATCTCCATATTTGTGGTGGTCTGCTGCATGCTGCTCAACTTTGCCATTATGAGGGAACTGCCCTTACCGCCACCTGTCAGGCGAGAATTTCAGGAGCAGAAGTATGAGAAGGATGAGGAGGAAGAGGAGGATGAGGAAGAGGAGGAGGCAGAAGAGGAGGAAGAGGAAGGGAGGCCACTACCCAGACAGTCCTTTTCTGCCCTGACTGTACCTGAAGAACTAATTCAAATGCGATACCAGTAACCACAACCCCAATTCCCCATTCATCAACAGTCCCACACTGCTTACCTTCCCTCTGTTACTGACCATCACATTGTCCTCTTGGCCACAATGCAAAAATTAACGCCATCACAAAATACACATTCCAAGCCAAATTTATAAATTAAATCATGACATATTGCATACAAAATTAAACTGTTCACCCTTGTGCATTCCCTTAGTGCCTGTCTTTTTTTTTATTAGTTCATGGGCGTTGCTGAAAGCCAGCATTTATTACCTATCCCTAATTGCCTGTGAGATGGTGATGCTGAGCCACCTTCTTCAACTGCTGCAGTCCATCCAGTTTTATTCTTATTATTGTTTCTTGCAGCGATTTTTTACAACTGAGTGGCTTTCTAGGCCATTTCAGAGGGCAGTTAAGAGTCAACCACATTGCTGTAGGTCTGGAGTCACAAATAGGCCACACCAGGTAAGGATAGCAGCTTTCCTTCCTTAAAAGACTAGATGGGTTTTTAAGACAATCCAATAGTTTCATGGTTATAACTACTGATACCAGCTTTTTAAATTTCAGATTTATTTAATTAACTGAATTTAAATTCCCCAGTAATCATGGTGGTTTGAACTCACGGCTCTGGATCATTAACCTCTGGAGTACTAGTCCAGTAACGTAACCACCATGCTACCATCTTCCGTGAGCCTTTACCTGTCCTTATTCTCCACTGCAACACTCAGATGTTGGGTGGCTTCTGGTTGTGCTGCAATGGAAGCTGAGATATCGGTCATCAGATGCTGCATCATGGTTGGGTCCACAAGTGAGTTGATGGAGTTGGTCACTAGTTCCATGCTGGAAATGATGGGCTCTGAGTTCTGCGCAAAGCCTTCCACCAATTTGCTGCTGGACTGCTCCCTGCTCCGTGACAGGCTTCCTGGCAGACGTCTGTATGCTCCAAGCATTTCATCGTGTAGACCCATCAGCATCTTTCTGTAGCCTGGCCCATCAAAGTCCTCATCAAAGTCCCGCTGCCCTGGCTGCAGCCCACTTGTTCCTGGTGTCCCACCAAGTGCAGATCCCGCCTCTATTCTACCCTCTAAATTACACGCAGTGTCAGTATCTGAGCTGGTGGCTGTTAAAGGGAGTGACGGTGTGTCTTTATCTTCACTGATATCTTGCTCGTCCTCCACTGCCTTAGCAGGTTGCACCTCTTGCAATTCTTGAGTATCTGAAAGGAAAAGGGTACAAGAGTCAGACTGTGGTGAGGGGAGAGAAGATAGCAAGAAGTGCATACCGACACCCTCTGTAGATTGCAAGTCAGAAGAGATTGTGGGTTGAGGGGGATGTGAGAAGGAGAATTAGGTATGAGGATACCGTTATCTTCAATAGTTCCAGCCCCACCGGTGGCCACAACTTCAGTAATTGCCCTTCCCATAAAGTCAACACCGTCTCCTCTAAGAAAGTTTTATATCGTGCCTTTCACGTCCACCGGACAGCTTTACAGCCAGTGAAGTACTTTTGGAGTGTAGTCACTGCTGCAATGTAGGAACACGGCAGTCAATTTGCACACAGCAAGCTCCCACAAACAGCAATGTGGTAATTGTTGTGTATCTGTAAAGCATGCACTCACAAGATCCGCCACCAGGGAGCGCACCCCCTGAAGTCCCTTGGGAGCACTGTATATAAGCCGGCCCTTAAGGCCTGTTCCTCACTCTGGAGTGTCTTAATAAAGACTGAGGTCACTATTACTTTAACCTCCCTGTGTGCAGTCTCATCTGTGTTAGGAACACAATAATAATGACCAGATAACCTGTTTTTGTCAAGTTGATTGCGGGATAAATATTGGCCAGGACACTCCAGGTAACTCTCCCGCTCTTCTTCAAAATAGTGCCATGGGATCTTTTCTATCCAACTGGGAGAGCAGACAGGGCCACAGTTTAACGTCTTATCTGAAAGACATCATCATCATATCATCATAGGCAGTCCCTTGAAATCTAGGAAGACTTACTTCCACTCAAAAAGTGAGTTCTCAGCTGACAGTGCAGTCCAATACGGGAATTACAGTCTCTGTCACAGGTGGGACAGACAGTGGTTGAGGGAAAGGGTGGGTGGGGAGTCTGGTTTGCCGTACGCTCCTTCCGCTGTCTGTGCTTGGTTTCTACATGCTCTTGGCGATGAAGTTTGTGGTGCTGAACACCCTCCCGGATACTCTTCCTTCACTTAGGGCTGTCTTGGGCCAGCGATTCTCAGGTGCCGGTGGAGATGTTGCACTTTATCAAGGAGGCTTTGAGGATGTCCTTGAAGCATTTCCTGGCGACGAGAATACAAATCCAACGCAAAGATGCAGCAAACTGTGGGCATCCTGGAGAAGTTCTCGGAGGTTGAGGACTGGGAAGCCTATGTCGAATGGCTGGACCGGTACTTTGTAGTCAACGAGCTGGATGGAGAAGGAAGCGATACAAAAGGGAGAGCGGTCCTCCACACGGTCTGCAGGGCATCGACCTACAGCCTCATGAAGAATCTTCTGGCTCCAGTGAAACTCACAGATAAGTCGTATGAGGGGCTGTGTACACTGTTTCGGGAGCATCTTAACCTGAGGGAGAGTGTGCTGATGGCGAGGTATCGGTTCCACACGTGATAGCGATCTGTAGGTCAGGAAGTGGCGAGCTACATCGTCGAGCTAAGGCGACTTGCAGGACAATGTGAGTTTGATGGCTACCTGGAGCAAATGCTCAGAGACTTTTTTGTGCTGGGCATTGGCCACGAGACCATCCTACGAAAACTTTTGACTGTAGAGACACCGGCCTTTAGTAAGGCCATTGCAATAGCACAGGCGTTTATGTCCACCAGTGATAACACCAAACAAATCTCTCAGCACACAAGTGCTAGCAATGTTCATAACTTAACTGGAACAGTGTTTGCGAGCAGAAATGTACAGGGCAGAAACCATGAGTCTGCAGCTGCCAGTAGGCCTCAGGTGACCCAGATGACTCAGATTTGGCAAAAAGGATTAATGCAAGGCAATTCACACCTTGTTGGCATTGTGGAGGTTCCATTCAGCCGATTCATGCCGCTTCAAAGGGTACGTTAGCAAGAGTTGTGGAACAATGGGGCACCTCCAACAAGCTTGCAGACGAGCTGCAAGCTCTGCAAAACCTGCTAACCACCACGTGGCAGAGGCTGATCAGTCCACGGTAGATCAAAGCAATTTCAGGCTTCAAAAAGAGGAGGCAGATGCTGAAGTACACAGGGTGCACACATTTTCGATGAAATGTCCACTTATAATGCTAAATGTAAAATTGAATGGCTTACCCGTAGCCATGGAATTGGACACTGGCACTAGCCAACCCATCATGAGTAAAAAGATGTTTGAGCGACTGTGGTGCAACAAGGCATTCAGACCAGCCCTGAGCCCCATCCACACGAAACTGAGAACGTACACCAAAGAGTTTATCACTGTCTTGGGCAGCGCCATGATCAAGGTCACCTACGAGGGCACGTTGCACGAACTGCCATTTTGGATTGTCCCGGGCAGTGGCCCCACACTGCTTGGAAGGAGCTGGCTACGCAAAATCCGCTGGAACTGGGATGACATTCGAGCATTATCACATGTTGATGAGGCCCCAGGTTCTTAACAAATTTCCTTCCCTTCTTGAGCCAGGCATTGGAAACTTTTCTGGGGCGAAGGTGCGGATCCACTTGGTCCCAGAGGCATGACCACAAGCCGCGAGTGGTACCTCACATGATGAGGGAGAGAGTGGAAATCGAGCTGGACAGGCTGCAATGCGAGGGCATCATCTCCCCTGTGGAATTCAGCGAGTGGGCCAGCCCGATTGTTCCAGTACTCAAAGGTGATGGCACGGTCAGGATTTGCGGTGATTCTAAAGTAACTATTAATTATTTCTCGCTACAGGACTAATACCCACTACCTCAGGCGGACGACCTATTTGCAACGCTGGCAGGAGGCAAGACGTTCACCAAGCTCGACCTGACTTCGGTCTACATGACACAGGAGCTGGAGGAGTCTTCGAAGGGCCTCACCTGCATTAACACGCACAAGGAACTGTTCATCTACAACAGATGCCCGTTTGGAATTTGGTCGGCTGCAGCGATCTTCCAGAGAAACATGGAGAGCCTACTCAAGTCGGTACCATGCATGGTGGTTTTTCAGGACGACATATTGGTCACGGGTCGGGACACCGTCGAGCACCTTCAAAACCTGGAGGAGGTCCTCCAGCAACTGAATTGCATAGGGCTGCAGCTGAAGAGGTCGAAATGCGTCTTCATGGCAACAGAAATTGAGTTTTTGGGGAGAAAGATCGTGGCGGATAGCATTCGGCCCACAGCCGCCAAGACAGAGGCTATCAGGAATGCGCCCAGGCTACAGAATGTTACGGAGCTGCGGTCGTTCCTGGGACTCCTCACCTATTTTGGTAACTTCCTACCGGGGTTAAGCACCCTCTTAGAGCCCCTACATCTGTTATTGCGTAAAGGTGAGAACTGGGTATGGGGAAAAAAAACAAACAATTGCTTTTGAGAAAGCAAGGAACATTTTATGCTCCAACAAGCTGCTTGTATAACCCATGTAAAAGACTTGTGCTAACATTTGATGCATTGTCGTACGGAGTCGGGTGTGTATTACAACAAGCTAACGTTGCGGGGAAGTTGCAACCTGTCGCTAATCCCTCCAGGAGCTTGTCCAAGGCTAAGACATCCTACAGCATGATTGAGAAAGAGGCATTAGCGTGTGTGTTCAGGGTAAAGAAAATGCATCAGTAGCTATTTGGCCTCAAATTTGAGCTGGAAACCAATCACAAGCCCCTCATATCCCTGCTGAAGACAAGGGGATAAATACTAATGCCTCAGCCGCATACAAAGGTGGGCACTCGCGCTCTCAGCATATTACTATATCATCCACCACAGGCCAGGCACCGAGATCTGTGTGGATGCTCTCAGTTCTCAGTTGGCTACCATTGCCCACCACAGGGGTGGAAATGGCGCTGCCTGCAAACTTGTTGATGGTGGCGCAGCCCGCAGACTTGTTGATGGTCATGGAAGCGTTTGAAAATGATAAATCACCTGTCACAGCCCGCCAGTTTAGGACTTGGACCAGCCAAGATCCTCTGCTGTCCCTAGTAAAAAACTGTGTACTGCATGGGAGCTGGGCAACCATCACCATTGAAATGCAAGAGCTAATCAAGCCATTCCAGCAGCGAAAGGACAAGCTGTCCATTCAGGCAGATTGCCTGTTGTGGGATAACTGTGTAGTGCTACCCAAAAAGGGCAGGGAGACGTTCATTTCGGATCTCCACAGCACACACCCGGGTATGTGTTCTGGCCCGGTATCGACTCTGACTTAGAGTCCTGTGCATGGCAATGCAGCGTGTGTGCTCAGTTGAGCAACGCGCCCAGAGAGGCACCACTAAGTTTGTGGCCCTCCAGACCATGGTCGAGGATCCATGTCGACTATGCGGGCCCGTTTCTCGGTAAAATGTTCCTGATGGTGGTGGATGCTTTTTCAAATGGATTGAATGTAAAATAATGTCGGGAAGCACCGTCACCGCCACCATTGAAAGCCTGAGGGCCATGTTTGCCACCCACGGCCTGCCTGACCTACTGCTCAGTGAAAACGGGCCATGTTTCACCAGTGCAGAATTTAAAGAATTCATGACCTGCAATGGGATCAAACATGTCACCTCGGCCACGGTTAAACCAGTCTCCAATGGACAGGCAGTGCGGGCAGTACAAATCATCAAACAGAGCCTCAAACAGAAGGCTCACTCCAAACCCGCCTTTCCCGAGTACTGCTCAGCTACCGCACGAGACCCCACTTGCTCTCAGGGGTACCCCAAGCTGAGCTACTCATGAAAAGGACACTTAAAACCAGACTCTCGCTGGTTCACCCCAACCTGCATGATCAGGTAGAGAGCAGGCGGCAGCAACAAAATGTAAATGATGGTCGTGTCACTGTGTCATGGGAAATTGATCTGAATGACCCTGTGTATGTGCTAAACTATGGACATGGTCCCAAGTGGATCACAGGCACGGTGATAGCTAAAGAAGGGATTAGGGTATTTGTAGTCAAACTAGACAATGGACAAATTTGCAGAAAGCACCTGGACCAAACGAGGCTGCAGTTCACAGACTGCCCTGAACAACCCACAACAGACACCACCTTTTTCGAGCCCAAAACACACACCCAAATGATCAACGGCACCACCCTGGATCAGGAAATCAAACCCATCACGCCCAACAGTCCAGCAAGGCCAGGCTCACTGAGCAGCCCTACAGGGCCAATAACACGCCAGCCCAGCGAGGGCACAGCCAACACACCAGAACAGACATTTGTATTGAGCCAGTCCACCAGGGAAAGAAAGGCTCCCGACCACCTCACCATGTAAATAGTTTTCACTTTGACTTTGCGGGGAGTGATGTTGTGTATCTGTAAAGCATGCACTCCCATGTTCCGCCACCAGGGAGCACATCCCCTGAAGTCCCAAGGGATCCCAGCATCCCTTGGGAGCACTGTATATAAGCCGGCCTCTAAGTCCTGTTCCTCACTTGGAGTGTCTTAATAAAGACTGAGGTCACTATTACTTTAACGTCCCTGTGTGCAGTCTCATCTGTGTTAGGAACACAATAGTAATGACCAGATAACCTGTTTTTGTTAAGTTGATTGCGGGATAAATATTGGCCAGGACACTCCAGGTAACTCCCCCGCTCTTCTTCAAAATAGTGCCATGGGATATTTTCTATCTGGGAGAGCAGACAGGGCCACAGTTTAACATCTTATCTGAAAGACATCATCATCATATCATCATAGGCAGTCCCTTGAAATCTAGGAAGACTTACTCCACTCAAAAAGTGAGTTCTCAGCTGACAGTACAGTCTAATACGGGAATTACAGTCTCTGTCACAGGTGGGATAGACAGTGGTTGAGGGAAAGGGTGAGTGGGGAGTCTGGTTTGCCGTACGCTCCTTCCGCTGTCTGTGGTTGGTTTCTACATGCTCTCGGCGATGAAGATTGTGGTGCTGAACACCCTCCTGGATTCTCTTCTTCCACTTAGGGCTGTCTTGGGCCAGGGATTCTCAGGTGCCGGTGGAGATGTTGCACTTTATCAAGGAGGCTTTGAGGATGTCCTTGAAGCATTTCCTCTGCCCACCTCGGTTCGCTTGCCGTGTAGGAGTTCCGAGTAGAGCGCTTGCTTTGGGCGTCTCGTGTCGGGCATGCGGACGATGTGGCCCATCCAATGGAGCTGGTCGAGTGTGGTTAGTGCTTCAATGCTGGGGATGTTGGCCTGAGCGAGAACACTAACGTAGGTGTGTCTAGCCTCTCAGTGGATTTGCAGGATCTTGCAAAGGCAGCGCTGGTGGTACTTCTCCAGCGCTTTGTGGTGTCTACGGTATATGGTCCACGTCTCTAAGCCATACAGGAGGGCGGGTATCACTACTGCTCTGTAGACCATAAGCTTGTTTTCAGATTTGAGGTCCTGGTCTTCAAATACTCTCTTCCACAGGTGACTGAAGGCTGCGCTGGCACACTGGAGGCGCTGTTGGACCTCGTCATCGATGTCTGCCCTTGCTGATAGTAGGCTCCCGAGGTATGGAAAATGGTTCACGTTGACCGTAGATTTTGATGACTGGGGGGACAGTGCCATGTGGCGGTGTCAAGTTGGTGGAGGACCTTTGTCTACGAATGTTTAGTGTAAGGCCCATGCTTTCGTTCGCCTCAGTGAAGATGTTGACGATGGCTTGAAGTTTGGCCTCTGAATGTGCGCAGACGCAAGCGTCATCCGCATACTGTAGTTGGATGACAGAGGATGGGACAGCCTTGGATCTAGATTGGAGGTGACGAAGGTTGAACAGGTTTCCATTGGTTTATAGTTTAGTTCCATTCCAGCGGGAAACTTGTTGAGAGTGAGATGGAGCATTGTAGCAAGGAAGATCGAGAAGAGCATTGGCGCAATGACCCTGCTTGACCCTGGTCCGGACATGGATTGGGTCTGTGGTGGATCCATTGGTCTGGATCACAGCCTGCATGTCATCGTGGAGCAATCGGAGGATTGTGACAAACTTTTGGGGGCAGCCGAAAGGGAGGAGGACGCTCCATAGTTCCTCACATTTGACAGTGTCAAAGGCCTTTGTGAGGTCAAAGTAGGCCATGTACAAGGGTTGGTGCAGTTCCCTGCATTTCTCTTGTGGTTGTCACGTGGTGAAAATCATGTCCATTGTACCTCTTAGTGGACGGAATCTGCATTGTGATTCTGGGAGGACCATTTCAGCCACAGGGAGAAGATGGTTGAGGAGGATTCTTGCGATGACTTTCACAGTAGTCGACAGCACTGTAGTTGCCGCAGTCGGACTTGTTCTCTTTTTTGAAGACAGCACCTCTGACGGTGCAGTGCTGCACTGGAGTGTCAGCCTAGATTTTGTGCTCAAGTCTCTGAAATGGGACTTGAACTCACAACTTTTTGACTCAGAGGCAAGAGTGCTGCCCACTGAGCCACTGGTTGACATTCTATGGGCATTAGAAACTGCAGGCATGTCTCTCCCACTCCAGTTCATTCCTGCTGCCTCCAGTTGGGCTCCACTTTCTATTGCAAGAGAGAGGGAAGTGTGCCAGTGAGTATCATGAAATATGTTAGTGTAATATGGCTGTCAGTTTTGAATAGCTGACAGTATGTGCAGGTTGTGAGATATGGGTGTGAGGCTTGCAGCAGTGTTAAGTGTATGAAGGTGAGGTATGATTCCTGATTGATAGAGATTGTTGGTAGGTGAGTAATGGGGTGTGGTGAATGAAGCTGGTGCTGCAGTTAGTGGGATATGGCATTTGAAGATCAATTCGTTGAACTTGACCACTCATGTGAGATCATTAATCTTCTTGCAGCACTATATCCAGGTCATTGGGGCTAAAAACCTGGCATTGACCTCTGTGGCTATCTGTTCCCATTGCTTACTGATCATGTATCTGGAGTGCCTCCTGTTCCCCTGAGAATACAGGTCATCTCTCTTCCTTTCTGTCATGTATCTCACATTACTGTATATAACTGTATCTTACCATGCTACACATGACTGTAACTGGATATGACCTGTAATAATAAGCATACCTTACCACAAGGGGTGCACTTGCAGGAGACACTCCATACCTGTCCCACTGAGGTATATAAAGGGAGATCTCAGGCAAGTGCGGCACTGGAGAGCTGGAATTAAAGGTGCAGGTCCTGAGTGACCTTGACTTCAGCATGTGTCTCGTGTAAGTCAGTACATTAGATCAGGGCTTAACAGTGGCGACGAGGATGGAATCACAGAATCCACAGAATGGCTACCAACAGCTCAGATGAGAAATACAATGCTGGAGACAATTGGGATGACTTTATAGAAAGGCTCCAGCAAAGCTTTGTGACCAAAGACTGGCTGGGCGACGATAAGGCAGACAAGAGAAGAGCCCATCTCTTGACCAGCTGTGGGTCGAAAACATACGCTTTAAGGAAAGACCTGCTGGCACCTGAGAAACCAGCAAGCAAGTCGTTTGAGGAGTTGAGCACACTGGTGAGAGACCACCTGAAGCCAGCGAGCAGCCTACACATGGCCAGACATAGGTTCTACAACTATAGATGCTGTGTGATCCAAAGTATACCCGACTTCGTGGCGGAACTTCGGAGGCTGGCTAGTTCATGTGAGTTCCCCAATGAACTAAGGAGAGAAGTACTGAGAGACTTTTTTATTGAAGGAATGGCCACGCAGGCATATTCCGAAAGCTTATAGAGACTAACAACTTGAATCTAGAGGCAGCAGCACTGGTCGCACAGGGGCACAAGTTAGAATCTACATCATACAGAATGCTAGACCGGTCCATCACAAGGCCAGAGCTGTACCCTATGTGTTGAGGGAAAAGATTGAACACGAACTAGACAGGCTTCTGCGGGAAGGCATTATATCACCTGTGGAATTTAGCGACTGGGCAAGTCCCATCGTCCCAGTCATGAAGCCTGATGGATCCGTACGAATCTGTGGGGACTACAAATCTACCATAAACAGAGTCTCCCTACAGGACCAGTACCCGCTGCCCAGAGCGGAGGACTTATTTGCCACATTGGCTGGTGGTAAATTTTTCTCAAAACGAGACCTCAAAATTGACCAGATCGACCTTATGAAGGCCATAGCCAGATCTCACGTCTGGTGGCCTGGCATTGACGCAGACTTGGAGCTCTACGTCCGTCGGTGCACCATTTGTGCCCAATTCAGTAATGCCCCCAGGGAGGCCCCCCTAAGCACCTGGCCCTGGCCCACCAAACCGTGGTCGCGGGTGCATGTAGACTATGCGGGCCCATTCATGTGCAAAATGTTCCTCGTAGTCGTTGATGCATGTTCAAAATGGATCGAGTTCACCATTTTAAACTCGAGCACCACCTCCACCACTGTGGAGAGCCTTAGAATCATGTTTGCAACACACAGCATTCCTGACATATTGGTCAGTGATAATGGTCCGTGCTTCACCAGCGCAGAATTTCACGATTTTATAGTTGACCACAGTATAAATCACGTTAAGACAGCACCTTTCAAGCCAGCCTCCAATGGCCAGGCGGAGTGAGCAGTGCAGATCATTAAACAAGGCATGCTCAGAATCCAAGGTCCCATGCTGCAGAGCCGCCTATCGCAACTGCTGCTGGCATACAGATCTCGTCCGCATTCGTTGACTGGGGTTCCCCCCGCGCAACTATTGATGAAACAATCCTTAAAGACCAGGCTCTCATTAATCCTCCCAGACATGCATGGAATTGTGGAGGCTAAGCATCAAAAGCTAACTGAGTACCATGACCGAAATTCGAGGGAGGAGGTGGATTGAGATAGGGGACAAAGTGTTTGTGCTAAACTATGGCCACAGGGACAGTAACAGACAAATAGGGAAACAGGCTACTGGTTGTACAAATGGATAATGACCAAACCTGCCGGAGGCATGTAGACCAAGTAAAAAGTAGATTCACTGATAACACTGAAGAACCAGAGGCAGACTACAATGTGGAACTCACACCACACCTGGTGGACAGACAGGTTGCACAACCTGAGGAAAGGGCAGTCTCAACAGATAGCCCAGGCGAGATACCAGCAATCACACCGAATGAAACAGACAGCCCAGGCGAGATACCAGCAATCACACCGAACGAAAAACAGGCACCAAGGCAAACAACTGAACCACAACTAAGACGCTCCATGCGAGAGCGCAAACCACCTGAGAGACTGAATGTATAAAGACAATAAGACCTTGGGGGAGGGTGATGTCGTGTATCTCACATTACTGTATATAACTGTATCTTACCATGCTATACATGACTGTAACTGGATATGACCTGTAACAATAAGCATACTTTACCACCAGGGGTGCACTTGCAGGAGACACTCCATACCTGTCCCACTGAGGTATATAAAGGGAGTTCTCAGGCAAGTGCGGCACTGGAGAGCTGGAATTAAAGGTGCAGGTCCTGAGTGACCTTGACTTCAGCATGTGCCTGGTGTAAGTCAGTACATGAGAGTCAGGACTTAACACTTTCCACCTCCTACACCAAGAGCTCCAGTGCTGCATCAGAAAACCTTGTTGCACGCTCTCTCCCATGGTCAACCATTGTTGATTGTTGCACAGCACACTATTCCCAATGATCTCAGCACCCTCAGTCGTCATAATGCACATTCCCTTTAAGTAGTGCAGGCTAGCTTCAAGTAGTACTGGGAAGTAACCATATTGGACTCCCTGCTGATGCGTGCAGCCGATGAACAGCACGGTTAGTCCTGGCTGCACGCAGATAATATAATAATGAGCAGGCAGCACGAAGTTGACTTGCTGCCTGCATCACACTGAGTGGGCATGGGTTAATCACGCATTGTGATCCCCGTGCCGGTTTTTATGGGGCTATCCAATTTAATCCCCTTGATCTCAGTCCAAGCAAATAACTGGTCCTGTTCTCTTTATAAACCACCTACTTATGCATTTCTTTCCCATAGAATAGTGAACAAATTGCTTAACAAATAGTTGTAGTCAAGATGACTAACTCCTTTAAAAAGGATCAGAACAAATACGTGCTTTGGAAAAGGATTGACGATATGTATAAACTGAGATGATTATATGGAACATCATGGCATCTTTCCCACATCTATGTCATTGCCAAGACAAGCACTTTCCACCTTCTTTTCAGTTCATTCCTGTGGCCCTAACTCACCCCCAGTACCACCGAGCCTTCGGGCTAGAATTTCACCATCCTAATGTGCGTTTTAATATGTTTTTTTTGATTAAACAAATCTTTTGTCCTAAAAATAAACTGCTTAAAATTCCATAAACCTAAAGGATGGCGTTGTCAAAATATTGTCATTTTCAGTAACACCACACCTAATAAAACGTACCGCCTAAGTTTGTCCGTTTAGCACTGTCGTACTCACTTTGCAAAACCCCGGCGTTGCAGCTTCAAAAATGTCGGTAAGTAAGAAAACCTACAAAAAGGTAAGATGAATTTAAAAATAATGTTTTTTTCAGCGAGTCTATTGTTAATGCTTTTGTGAATGTTTTCTCAATTTTTATTGGTTTATTTTTGAAAATTTTTTGAGGAGTTTTTTTGCCTATATTTTTCACTATATCAGCCTTGCGGTAAAGTTGGAGCGAACGGCGTTTTCCAAAACGATTCCTCCAGCAATGCCATTTTTTAACGATGGGGGTATTTTTTGGCCAAACTTATCACATTAAAAAATGGCAACACTTTACTTATTTTTTCACAAAAATGGCATTATTTGTCAAATAATGACAGTCTGGCGAAATTCTAGCCAAGGCTTGACTTGTCTCATGCTCTCTTAGCCAGCCTTCCCAGTTCCACACTCCGCAGCTCATTCAGTGATTGCTCTGGACTTCTATTAACCCAGCCATGCCAGGTTCTACTAATTTCCTGAGCTCCTTACAAATCAATTTCAAAATCTTGCCTCTCATCTTGAAATGCTTCTGGTCTCTCACCCCACTATACCGCTGTGATCACCTTGTGCCCTATGTCCCCTCATACCTTTCACTCCTCTGACAATGCTCTACTTATTCTCTCATCCTTGTTTACAAATCCCTCCATGGCCTCGCCCCTCTCTATCTCTTTAAATCTCCTTCAGCCACACAAACCCCAAGGTGTTTACACTCCTCAAGTTCTGCTCAACCATTGGTGGCCGTGCCTTCAGCTGCCAAGGCCCTAAGCTCTGGAACTCCCATCCTAAGCCATTCCACTTCTTTACTTCTCTTTTTTCCTTCAAGACGCTCCTTAAATCCTATCTCTTTCACGAAGCTTTCGGTCACCTGCTGTAATTTCTTCTTAAATATGGCTCGGTGTCAAATTTATTTGTTTTGTCTTATAACATGCCTGTGAAGCTTAAGCTTTGTTGACTGTGAGGTCAGACTAGGTCCAAGGCCATCCCAACCTCCATTGTCGAGCTACAGTATGCGGACGATGCCTCCGTCTGCGCACATACAGAGGCTGAACTCCAGAACATAGTCGACGTGTTTACTGAGGCATACAAAAGCATGGGCCTTATGCTAAACATCAGCAAGACAAAGGTCCTCCACCAGCCTGTCCTCACCGTACAGCAATGTCCCTCAGTCATCAAGATCCACGGCGTGGCCTTGGACAACGTGGACCATTTCCCATATTGTGGGAGCCTCCTATCAACAAGAGCAGGCATTGACGATGAGATCCAACACCGCCTCCAGTGAACCAGTGCAGCCTTTGGCCACCCGAGGAAAAGAGTGTTTGAAGACCAGGCCACCAAAACTGCCAACAAGCTCATGGTCTACAGCGCTGTAGTAATACCCGCCCTCCTGAATGGCTCATAAACATGGACCATGTACAGTAGACACCTCAAGTTGCTGGAGAAATATTACCGATGATGTCTCCGGAAGATCCTACAAATCCCCTGGGAGGACAGATGTACCAACATTAGCGTCCTTGACCAGGCCAACATCCCCAGCATCGAAGCACTGGCCACATTTGATCAGCTCCACTGGGCAGGCCACATAGATCACATGCCAGACACGAGACTCCCAAAGCAAGTGCTCTACTCGGAGCTCCTTCACAGCAAACGAGCCAAAGGTGGGCATCGGAAACATTACAAGGACACCCTCAAAACCTCCTTGATAAAGTGCAACATCCCTGTTATATATGTAAACTTGTATTTATTCTGTACAGCCACCAGAGGACTCATCCCCTGGAGTCCCAAGGGATCCTAAAATCCCTTGGGAGCACAGATATTTAAGGAGACCTCACAGTTTGGAGAAGCACTCGGGAGACCTGCAAATAAAAGACTAAGGTCACACGTTACTTTGAGATCACAGTGTTCAGTCTGACTCTTTCTCCATACATAATAACTAGCGACGAGATACCGATAGTGAACCTAAAGATGCAGAGAACAGTGGGTATCCTGGAGAAATTCTCAGAGGAGATGATTGGGAAACTTTTGTGGAGCGATTTGACCAATACTTCATGGCCAACGAGCTAGATGGGGAAGAGAGCAGTGCCAAACGAAGGGCGATCCTCCTCACCGTCTGTGCGGCACCAACGTATGGCCTCATGAAGAATCTGCTCACTCCAGCGAAACCCATGAAGAAATCATATGAAGAATTGTGCACACTGGTCTGAGAGCATTTGAACTCGAAGGAAAGCATTCTGATAGCGAGGTACCGGTTCGACACCTACAAAAAGTCTGAAGGTCAGAAAATGGCGAATTATGCTGCCAAACTAAGACGCCTTGCAGGACACTGGGAATTTGAAGGACACTTGGAGCATATGCTCAGAGACATTTTTGTACTTGGCATTGGCCACAAAACCATACTTTGCAAACTTTTGACTGTAGAGACCCCAATCTTGAGTAAGGCCATAGCGATAGTCCAGGTGTTCATTGCCACCAGTGACAATATAAAGCAAACCTCTTAGTACAAAAGTGCTGCTACAAGCACTGTGAACAAAGTGATGTTTTCGAATCGTAACTTACAGGGCAGGTCACACTTACCTGCAGCTGCACAATCACAGATGTCTCAGAGTCCAGCATCAAAGGTGATGAATGCAAGACCATTAACACCTTGTTGGCGTTGCGGGGGTGATCATTGTTTCCATTCATGCCGATTCAAAGGGTACATTTGCAGGGGCTGTGGAACAATGGGACACCTCCAATGTATGTGCAGGCGAGCAGCAAACCCTGTTAAACCTACAAACCACCATGTTGCAGAGGAGGACAGATCCACGGAGGATCATGGTGAACCAGAGTGTCAGGCCGAGGAGGCAGAGATACATGGGGTACACACATTCACCCGAATTATCCCCTGATAATGCTGAATGTTGAACTAAATGGACTCCCGATGTCAATGGAGCTGGACACGGGCATGAGCCATTCCATCATGGGCAAAAAGACTTTTGAAAGATTGTGGTGCAACAAGGCCTCAAGGTCAGTCTTAACTCCAGTTCCCATGAAACTAAGAACTTACAAAAAAGATCTGATTCCAGTAATTGGCAGTGCTACGGTAAAGGTCTCCTATGATGGAGCGATGCACAAGCTACCACTCTGGGTGGTAACGGGCGATGTTCCCACGCTGCTCGGCAGGAGCTCGCTGGGAAAGATACACTGGAACTGGGACGATGTCCGAGCGCTATCGCCCGCTGATGACACTTCATGTGCCCAGGTCTTAAACTAATTTCCTTCACTGTTTGAACAGGCATCGGGAAATTCCAAGCAGCAAAAGTGCAGATCCACCTAATTCTGGGGGTGCGACCCATCTATCACAAGGCGAAAGCAATACCGTACATGATGAGAGAAAGGGTAAAGATCAAGCTACACCGGCTGCAACGAGAGGGCATCATTTCACTGATCGTGTTCAGAGAGTGGGCCAGTCCTATCGTTCCTGTCCTCAAGGGAGATGGCACCGTCAGAATCTGTGGCAATTTCAAAGTAACTATCAATCATTTCTCCCTGCAGGTCCAATATCTACTACCAAAGGCTGAAGACCTCTTTGCAACACTGACGGGAGGAAAAATGTTCACGAAGCTGGATCTGACTTCAGGCGACATGACGCAGGAACTGGAGGAATCATCGAAGAGCCTCACCTGCATCAACACGCACAAAGTTCTTTTTATTTATAAGAGATGCCCATTTGGAATTCGATCAACAGCGGCAATATTCCAGAGAGACATGGAAAGCTTACTGAAGTCGGGCCCACACACCGTGGTCTTCTAGGACAACATCTTGGTCACAGGTCGTAACACAGCCGAGCATCTGCAGAACCTGGAGGAGGTTCTTAGTTGACTCAACCGCGTGGGGCTCAGGTTAAAATGCTCAAAGTATATTTTCGTGATGCCTGAAGTGGAGTTCTTGAGAAGGAGGATTGCAGCGGACGGCATCCAGCCCACCAAAGCGAAGACGGAGGCAATCGAAAACGCACCGAGGCCACAGAACGTGATGGAGCTGCGGGCATTTCTGGGACTCCTGAACTACTTTGGTAACTTCTTACTGGGTCTCTGCTCACTGTTAGAATCACTGCATGTCTTACTATGAAAAGGAGATGAATGGGTTTGGGGCAAAAGCCAAGAAAATGCCTTTGTGAAAGCGAGAAAATTGTTATGCTCAAACAAATTGCTTGTGTTGTATGATCCATGTAAGCGTTTTGTACGAGCATATGATGCGTCGTCATATGGCGTCGGGTGTGTATTGCAACAAGCTATTGATTTCGGGACACTGCAACCGGTTGCTTATGCATCCAGGAGTCTGTCTAAGGCTGAGAGAGCCTACAGCATGATTGAGAAAGAAGCATCAGTGTGTGTCCATGGGGCAAAGAAAATGTATCAATACCTGTTTGAGTTAAAATTCGAATTGGAAACTGACCAGAAGCCACTAATATCCCTGTTTTCCGAGAGTAAAGGGATTAATACCAACGCACCTGCCCATATCCAGAGATGGGCGCTCACGTGATCCGCATATAACTACGCCATCTGCCACAGGCCAGGCACAGAAAACTGCGCCGATGCTCTCAGTAAGCTGCCATTGCCCACCACGGGGGTGGAAATGGCGTAGCCCGCAGATTTAGCCATGGTTATGGAAGCATTTGAGAGTGAGCAATCACCCGTCACTGCCCGGCAGATCAAAACCCGGACAAGCCAGGATCCCTTATTATCTCTAGTCAAAAGCTGTGTGCTTCACGGGAGCTGGTCCAGTGTCCCAGTGGAAATGCAGGAAGAGATAAAGCCATTCCAGCGGCACAAAGGTGAAATGTCTATACAGGCAGACTGCCTTCTGTGGGGCAATCGTGTAGTAATTCCCAAGAAGGGCAGAGACACCTTCATCAATGACCTCCACAGTATTCACCCAGGCATCGTAATGATGAAAGCGATAGCCAGATCCCATGTGTGGTGGCCCGGTATCGATGCGGACTCAGAGTCCTGCGTTCACAGTTGTAATACATGCTCACAGTTAAGCACTGTACCCAGGGAGGTCCCGCTAAGTTTATGGTCTTGGCCCTCCAAACCGTGGTCCAGCGTACACGTCGACTATGCAGGCCCGTTCTGGGGTAAAATGTTCCTTGTGGTTGTAGACGCGTACTGCAAGTGGATTGAATGTAAAATAATGTCGGCTAGCATGTCCGCTGCCACCACTGAAAGCCTGCGGGCCATGTTTGCCACACACGGCTTACCCGATGTACAGCTGAGCGACAACGGACCATGTTTTACCAGTGCTGAATTCAAAGAATTCATGACCCGTAATTGGATCAAACATGTCACATATATTCAAAAAGGAGTTAGATAAAGTCCTTACTACTAGGGGGATCAAGGGGTATGGCGAGAAAGCAGGAATGGGGTACTGAAGTTGCATGTTCAGCCATGAACTCATTGAATGGTGGTGCAGGCTAGAAGGGCTGAATGGCCTACTCCTGCACCTATTTTCTATGTTTCTATGTTTCTATGTCACATCTGCCCCGGTTCAGCAAGCGTCCAATGGTCAGGCAGAGAGAACAGTGCAAACCATCAAGCAAGGCTTCAGCTAGTAACTGAAGGCTCACTGCAGATTCGCCTATCACGAGTCCTGCTTAGCTACTGCCTGAGTCCCCACTCGTTCTGGGATTCCACCTGTTGAACTGCTCATGAAAAGAGCACTTAAGACAAGACTCTCGTTAGTTCACTCTGATCAACATGAACAGGTAGAGAACAGGCGGCTTCAACAAAGTACATACCATGATAGCGGAAATGTGTCACGCGAGATTGAAATCAATTATTCTGTATTTGTATTGAATTATGGACAAGGTCCCAAGTGGCTTCCCGGCACTGTTGTGGCCAAAGAGGGGAGCAGGGTGTTTCGGGTCAAACTTTCAAATGGACTCATTCACTGGAAGCACTTGGACCAAATCAATCTCAGATTCACAGACTATCCAGAGCAACCCATCTTGGACCCTACCTTCTTTGATCCCCCAACATACACACCAGTGGCAACCTGCACCACGGTTGACCACGAAGCAGAACACATCATCCACAGCAGCCCAGCAGGACCCAACACACCAGGCAGCCCAGCAAGGCCACCTGCACAGCAGGCCAGCGAGGACCCAACAAATGATTCAACAACATCAGCTTTCACACCGAGATGATCAACCAGGGCAAGAAGGGCCCCAGATCGACTCACATTGTAAATAGTTACACTATTGACTTTGGGGTGGAGAGTGTGGTTATGTATGTCAACTTGTATTTATTCTGTGCAGCCACTAGAGTGCTCATCCCCTGGCTCCCAAGGGATCCCATAATCCCTTGGGATCACAGGTACTTAAGGAGGCCTCACAGTTTGGAGAGGCACTCGGGAGACCTGCAAATAAAAGACTAAGGTCACATGTTACTTTGAGAACACAGTGTTCAGTCTGACTCTTTCTCCATACATAACAATCCCGACTGACACCTGCGAGATCCTGGCCAAAGACCGCCCTAAGTGGAGGAAGCGAATCTGGGAGGGCGCTGAGCACCTTGAGTCTCGACACTGAGAGCATGCAGAAATCAAGCGCAGGCAGTGGAAAGAGCGTGCGGCAAACCAGTCCCACCCATCCCTTCCCCCAACGACTATCTGTCTCATCTGTGACAGAGACTGTGGTTCTTGTATTGGACTGTACAGGCAGCTAAGAATTTATGTTAAGAGTGGAAGAGAGGATGTCTTCCTCGATTCCGAGGGACTGCCTATAATGATGATGATGATGAAGCTTCGGGTGTTTAACTACATTAAAGGAGCTATATAAATACAAGTTGTTGTTGTTGTCCTCTTTGCTTCACCAATGACATCTGTTCACTCAGTAATCCATGCAAATGTTTCACCATTTTTCACGAACGTATAATTGAACATATACATAGTCATTCAGTGGGAGACTTGGCATATCAGTCTCATCCTTCAATGGAGGTGTCTTTACTCAATTACACCCTGTTGTATTTGAAGGATTCTATTATTGTTTAAGCTGCTTCATTAGGATGCTGCATGTTCTGTTCAGTAATGAACATAATTTTATAGAGGCTATGCTACAAATACCAAATAAGAAGTAAAACCTCTCACAACAGAGTGAATTATTTCTCATTCTCGAACATAAATTGGATGGTGGTATCATTTGCACATGTATAATGTTATTATGGAAAAAGAAAACATTTGCATTTATGTAGCACCATTAGTGTCCCTAAAGCTTTCCAAAGCCAATGAATTACTCTTGATGTCTGGTCACCGTTGTTTTGTTGGCAAATGTGATCGTCAATTTATGCACAGCTTAGTCCCCAAACTGCAATGAGATGTAAGAACATAAGAACATAAGAATTAGGAACAGGAGTAGGCCATCTAGCCCCTCGAGCCTGTTCCGCCATTCAATAAGATCATGGCTGATCTGGTCGTGGACTCAGCTCCACTTACCCGCCCTCTCCCCGTAACCCTTATATTGGTTAAAAATCTATCTATCTTTGACTTGAAAACATTCAATGAGCTAGCCTCAACTGCTTCCTTGGGCAGAGAATTCCACAGATTCACAACCCTCTGGGAGAAGAAATTCTTTCTCAACTCGGTTTTAAATTGGCTCCTCTGTATTTTGAGGCTGTGCCCCCTAGTTCTAGTCTCCCCTACCAATGGAAACAACCTCTCTGCCTCTATCTTGTCTATCCCTTTCATGATTTTAAATGTTTCTATAAGATCACCCCTCATCCTTCTGAACTCCAAGGAGTAAAGACCCAGGCTACTCAATCTATCATCATAAGGTAACCCCCTCATTTCTGGAATCAGCCTAGTGAATCGTCTCTGTACCCCTTCCAAAGCTAGTATATCCTTCCTTAAGTAAGGTGACCAAAACTGCACGCAGTACTCCAGGTGCGGCCTTATCAATACCTTATACAGTTGCAGCAAGACCTCCCTGCTTTTGTACTCCATCCCTCTCGCAATGAAGGCCAACATTCCATTTGCCTTCCTGATTACCTGCTGCACCTGCAAACTAACCTTTTGGGATTCATGCACAAGGACCCCAAGGTCCCTCTGCATCACAGCATGTTGTAATTTCTCCCCATTCAAATAATATTCCCTTTTACTGTTTTTTTTCCCAAGGTGGATGACCTCACACTTTCCGACATTGTATTCCATCTGCCAAACCTTAGCCCATTCACTTAACCTATCCAAATCTCCTTGCAGCCTCTCTGAGTCCTCTACACAACCCGCTTTCCCACTAATTTTAGTGTCATCTGCAAATTTTGTTGCACTACACTCTGTCCCCTCTTCTAGGTCATCTATGTATATTGTAAACAGTTGTGGTCCCAGCACTGATCCCTGTGGCACACCACTAACCACTGATTTCCAACCGGAAAAGGACCCATTTATCCCGACTCTCTGCTTTCTGTTCGCCAGCCAATTCTCTATCCATGTTAATACATTTCCTCTGACTCCGCGTACCTTTATCTTCTGCAGTAACCTTTTGTGTGGCACCTTATCGAATGCCTTTTGGAAATCTAAATACACCACATCCATCGGAACACCTCTATCCACCATGCTCGTTATATCCTCAAAGAATTCCAGTAAATTAGTTAAACATGATTTCCCTTTCATGAATCCATGCTGCATCTGCTTGATTGCACTATTCCTATCTAGATGTCCCGCTATTTCTTCCTTAATGATAGTTTCAAGCATTTTCCCCACTACAGATGTTAAACTAACCGGCCTATAGTTACCTGCCTTTTGCCTGCCCCCTTTTTTAAACAGAGGCATTACATTAGCTGCTTTCCAATCCGCTGGTACCTCCCCAGAGTCCAGAGAATTTTGGTAGATTATAACGAATGCATCTGCTATAACTTCCACCATCTCTTTTAATACCCTGGGATGCATTTCATCAGGACCAGGGGACTTGTCTACCTTCAGTCCCATTAGCCTGTCCAGCACTACCCCCCTAGTGATAGTGATTGTCTCCAGGTCCTCCCTTCCCACATTCCTGTGGCCTGCAAATTTTGCCATGGTTTTTGTGTCTTCCACTGTGAAGACGGAAGCAAAATAATTGTTTAAGGTCTCAGCCATTTCCACATTTCCCATTATTAAATCCCCCTTTTCATCTTCTAAGGGACCAACATTTACTTTAGTCACTCTTTTCCGTTTTATATATCTGTAAAAGCTTTTACTATCTGTTTTTATGTTTTGCGCATGTTTACCTTCGTAATCTATCTTCCCTTTCTTTATTGCTTTTTTAGTCATTCTTTGCTTTTGCTTAAAATTTTCCCAATCCTCTAGTTTCCCACTAACCTTGGCCACCTTATACGCATTGGTCTTTGATTTGATACTTTCCTTTATTTCCTTGGTTATCCACGGCTGGTTATCCCTTCTCTTGCCGCCCTTCTTTTTCACTGGAATATATTTTTGTTGTGCACTATGAAAGAGCTCCTTAAAAGTCCTCCACTGTTCTTCAATTGTGCCACCGTTTAGTCCTTGTTTCCAGTCTACTTTAGCCAACTCTGCCCTCATCCCACTGTAGTCCCCTTTGTTTAAGCATAGTACGCTCGTTTCTGACACAACTTCCTCATCCTCAATCTGTATTACAAATTCAACCATATTGTGATCACTCATTCCGAGAGGATCTTTTACGAGGAGATCGTTAATTTTTCCTGTCTCATTACACAGGACCAGATCTAAGATGGCTTGCTCCCTTGTAGGTTCTGTTACATACTGTTCTAAGAAACAATCCTGAGCTGTTAAACTGTTTTTTGTGGTTTTGATTGAGGAAAAAAATATTAATCAGCACATCAGGAGGACACTCCTATTTTTTTGTAACAGTGTCATTGATTTTTTTATGTCCACCTGAACAGGCAGACAAGATGCTATTTTCGCATTTCATTCAAAAGCCAGCACCTATGACAAAGCAAAGTTCTTCCAGTACTGTTTAGCTAAGAGTTCCGTCAGACTATGCACAACATCTATTTACCCACATGAAGCTAACCAGATATTTCTTGAGCAACAAATCCATAAGGGACAACGGATTGTCAGGGAGTTTACTTCAGATTGTACTTCAGCACTCTGCTGACTTCCCACAGAATGGGATTGGTGGAGGTCATGAGGATGACTCCAGTCATCCTACTGTCCTCCTAGCCTGAATTGGAAAGGATTTTAAATGATAATCATGTAATTTTACATGGTCAACCATAACAATACTCAAGATATTTAACCGCTTCCTTTCACCCTGCTGCCTCTCTCTCTCTTAGGCAGTCCCCCGGAGTCGAGGATGACTTGCTTCCACACTAATATGAGTTCTAAGGTGACTGATGAGACCAATGTGGGACCTACAGTCTCTGTCACAGGTGGGGCAGGCAGATGATGGTAGAAGGGACGGATGGGTGGGGTACTTGAGTTTTCATAGGCTCCTTCCGCTGTTTATGCTTGGCTTCCGCGTGCTCCCGGCGAAGAGATTCAAAGTATTCAACGCCTTCCCGGATCCTTCTCCTCCATTTTGAGTGGTCTTGCACCAGGGATTCCCAGGTGTTGGTGGGGATGTTGCACTTTTTCAAGGAGGCTTTGAGGGCGTCCTTTGTAGCATTTCCTCTGCCCACCTGGGACTCGCTTGCCGCGTCGGAGCTCTGAGTATAGCGCTTGTTTTGGGAGTCTAGTATCGGGCATGTGGACGATGTGGCCCTTCCATCGGAGCTGATTGAGCGTGGTCCAATGAATTGATTGATACCGATTGTACATCGAGGTAAGTGAGCCTAGGCTGATGTGTCCAATGCCCAGCCAATCCATTGCAATTTTTGAGAATTTTGAACAAGGCTATTACTGGTTCTACAGGATTCATGAAATAGAATAGACAATGTCAATATACATTGCTAAACTGTATATTATGTCTGATTTCTGGACATTGGAGAGGTTATTTATTATCACAGAAAAGGACTCTTTTTTATCAGGAAGAAAAATGCAGATAAGCAGCAATCTTTGCAGCTGGAAAGGGAAGACTTGTGACCATTAATAATGATGGAGACCTAAGATCAATAGCAACAGTATTACTGGATCAACTGCAGCAAACAGCGAAACCACACTCTAGGGTCTAGAAGTTGCGTAGTGTCCCGTTTGGGGTGATAACTTTTCAGGGAGCGCAGAAGGATGCCAGACGAAAAAGATTTGCAATTGACGGGAACTTCTGCTTTAGTGCTCCAAGAGGGAAGTGGAGTGCTAAATCAATCACTATCACTTCCCTTAGAGTGCTAAAGGGAGTGAGAGGGCAGTGTTGACAGAGTGCTGAGCAATGTTCAGTGCAGCGCTGTCGTCTGTACAGGCTCCTTCCCTCGCTTAAAGGGAAGGGCCAGTGCTGGGGTGAATGAGTTTTTCTGCTGTCTGTGTTGGGCCATGGCACCTGTGCGAGGTGCATAGCAGGCCCAAGCACTCCAAGCAAGTGCAGGGCTGAGCAATCACGGTGGTTAAGGAAATCAGGAGGCACCAGAATGGGGAGATAAATAAATTTTGATCTACCTGACCACCACTACCTTTAATTAGCGCTCACCAACTGGCCAGCTGAGGTGGCCTTTCCTGCATCTGCCATTGTTGACGCCCAGTGATGCTGCAGGGGGCGGGAGTGAATTTTACATCCGGGGCTGTAACGGGGCGCTGCACACCGGGTGACATCATGATCTACAAGACACAAGAAATCGATGCGGTAAGTCTTAGCACCAGCGCAAAACCGCCAGGAAAGTTCTCGGGTGTTGGTGATTTTACGCTGCCCGGTTGTCCTTATTGCCCTGTTACTGCCCCCTGTAGGCGCTAATGGTAGGCGCAAAGTAGGCCAATTTCTCCCTCTAGTTGTTTTGAATGATGCTTCCTTAGGATGAGGGTGAACAGTATGAAAGATGGAACATTTTACCAACATCACCTTAACGGATGTCAAAATAAAAGTGATGGTGGCAGAAGACTACTGGGAATAATTGAGAAGCTCATGCTATATTGAGAGAGAGGAGGAGAGAGCAAAAGAGAGGAGAGAGAGAAGAGAAAGGAGAGAGGGAAAGAGGGAGGAGAACAAAGAGAGCAAAAGAGAGGAGAGAGAGAAGAGAAAGGAGAGAGGGAAAGAGGGAGGAGAACAAAGAGAGGAGAGAGAGAAGAGAGAGAGAGAACACATGCAACTAAGAGACAATACTCGAGAATAAGGAGAAAGTGCAAATGAATGCCAGGCACACAGGACGGACACTGAATCAGATAGGCATGAACTGCAGGGAATGTTAACACTGAGAAAGTTAGGGAAAACAATTCCTGATGACACTGTAGTTTGACATTTGTCCAATTTATTGAAAATTTCTTCAGGCTTGATTGTTCATCTCCTGGGACACAATTTGCAATTTGCAAGTTTGATCTATTAAATACCAGACAGCTTAAGATTTAAACATGCAAATGACAAATGCAAATATTCTGCATTACAGTAATAACATTTACACTTGAGAGTACAAGTTTGAAATCTAAGCTAATCGAGATTTAGTCACTTTGACGAGGGAAGTTAAAATGGAAGCATCGCTCACTTTGGAATTAGAAGATGAACTAATCTTGTTTTTAAAAGGATAGAATTTATGCATTCATTCTGTTTACAATCTGTGACTGAACCAATTTCATTTTGTTATTAAATTCTGTGTAGAAACAATAATTTTAGTTCTCTGGCTCTGTCTTCAGGTTTAAATGGCTTGGGTCATTTTAAATAAAACCGAAGTCAATATCCAAACAGGCTGCTTTCCTTAGTCTCCCTAATTTAAAACTGGCGTCCAATTATAGTCATGGCAGTGTACAAATCCATTACCTTGTTTCTCTCTTGTTCCACAAGGAGCAGTAAACAGCTATATTATGTTAAATAGTGGCTTCCTACTGACTTCCAAATTCACATTTTAGAATAGGTTATCGGTAGAGAAAATTGAAGCATTTTTTTGCTCTCTAACACTAGTTTATTTTGCAAGTAATTTTCCGAGGCCGTATGTCCGTTGGGGAGCCTCAACTGCTGCCCACGCATATTGGAAAATCATGGACATGCTGCCAACTGTGATTCAACAAATTCCTGGGATTTTCGGCACATGACCGCTCACCCCTACCCATCCCGCCCAGTCAAACCGACTTCCTCTTCCCCCCCAACTCCAATATTTTTAGAATAAATTAAATAAAATGGAAAAAAAACACACACAATTTATTTTTAATGCCCCGATGATTTTCCTACCAGGTTGCTCATAGCAGAGTTCGGGTGATTAATCTTTAATCCCTGGAGACTCCAGCACAATCCTGGGGTGTTGGCAACCCTAGCTGCTGATTATTTTCCACAAATATAAATTAATGAAAAATCATGGGAAGTATGGCTGAAATGTTCAGATATGCATTTTCCTCTCCCTCCCTCCCCTCCACCCAAGCAACCTTAGTACTGGAGCTGGGCCGTTCAGGGGTGAAGTCAGTAAACACTTCTTCACACACAGTCTATTAGAAGTCTGGGTCTCTCTCCCCCAAAAAGCTGTTGAGGCTGGGGGTCAATTGAAAATTTCAAAGCTGAAATTGATAGATTTTTATTAGGTAAGGGTATTAAGGGATATGGGACCAAGGCGAATAGATAGAGTTGATAGAGTCTAATTAAATGGCATAACAGGTTTGAGAGGCTAAATGGCCTACTCCTGTTCCTACATTACAACAGTGACGACATTTCAAAACTACTTCAGTGGCTGTAAACCTCATTTAGATGTCCTGAGGTCATGAAAGGTGTTATATAAATGCAAGTTTTTCAAGTTTTCTTGATGGCCCTAAACAATAACGTAAACTCTGAAAATTAGCCATTACATGCTATTGAGGCCTCAATTTCAAACAATTGTATGAGTATGAATACTGCTTTGTGCCATTTTGGAATCATCTGCATATTTGCTCCTGTGTATCATGTTCAGATGTTTCATTTTGAGTAGCATATTATTCATTTTGAAGAAGAACAGGCTTATTCGACATCATGGACCTTTTCTGGCCCTTAAGCTCTTTGGGCTACACATTTCTCTGTTTGGAAAGAGACAAGGGAAAAGCTCACTTTACATTCAATCTGCTTACAACACTGTAGGTAGATACATGTTTTGAAATGTGCACTTCCAGAGAATGTGAGAACAAGGAACTAACTATCTGTAACACCACACCTGTAACAACAATCCTTTATCCTACACGGTATGCGAACCCCAGATAGGCAGAGGAAATCCTCAAAGCTTCCTTGATAAAATTCAACATACCCACCAGCACCTGGGAATCCCTGGCCCAAGACCGCCCAAAATGGAGGAAGAGCATCCGGGAGGGTGCTGAACACCTCGAGAGCATGCAGAAAGCAAGCGCAGACAGCGGAAGGAGCATGCGGCAAACCTGACTCCCCACCCACTCTTTCCTTCAAGCACTATCTGTCCCACCTATAACAGAGACTGTTATTCCCGCATTAGACTGCACAGTTACCTGAGAACTCACGTTTAGAGTGGAAGCAAGTCTTCCTTGATTTCGAGGGACTGCCTATGATGATGACGATTATCACTGTTTAAGGAGCGAGCAAGTCACTTAAGCAGCATCAATGTCAGCAAAGTCATTAATCTAGCTGTGGATGCACAAATATTGTGCTAAAAGTCCCAACAACATAATTGAGAAAATCCTGATTTACCCAGGATGCACTTCACATTCATGCATACATTCACTGTCTAGTAGCACAAACTCAGATGTGAATGTTTAAAGCTCCTTCCTAATTAACAGCATGGTTCTAAGCCCCACAAACTCACTCACTGCACACAGTATATTTTGTAGTTTTTGTATAAATTTATTATAAAATCTACAATGCAAATTTTTTTTTGTTACAAAACTATTTTATATCTAACGAAAGTTTTACACTTATTAATAGAAATGATTAGACATGGCATATTATTCAATTCAGAGCACACCCTTTCCCATTCTGCTTCATTCTTGTGGAATTTTGATATGCATATTTACTGTTTATGCACTCTTCTGCTGATATGCGATGGCTTTCCTATGTTAAGAAATCTTTATTAAATCCGATATCTTTTTTTAAAATGACCTAGAAGTAATATTTTCTATGTGAAGATATAGTCCTCACCCCCTTATCCCTACTTATCCAAGACAACTGCCTCTATGGCGCTAACAATTTGCTATTGCCATAGGAGTCAATCACAAAGGCGCCGCTTAAACCGACAATTTCAGGTGATTCAAGCAGCTGTTCACGCTTTATTAAAATGCCGCTGCTCACTTCGGTCCCGCTCAGCTTTCCAATGCTAAAGATGAAAATAACCATGCTGCTATCTCTCGCTCTCTCCTTTTTGGATTATTACAGGGGCATTTAGACAGAGCAGGAAATGCAGAGATGATGGGTAAAGATTCCCTTTGTGCTTAAAAAAAAATTGTTTGCACTGGCCACTGCGCATAGCAGGCAAATTGAATTGACACCAAGGTGGTGGGGACTGTATTATACACAATCAATGGGGTCATCTTGACTTTGACCGATAGTGTAAAACAGGCAATACCGATTTAGCACATATTCAAGGAATCCCAAACTGTTTCACAGCTAATGAATTACTTTTGAAGTGTAGTCATTGATGCTATGTTTGCAAATGTGGCAGACATTTGTGCAGAGCAAGATCCCACAAACAATGAGATACAAGAGCAGTTAATCTAATTTGGTGATGTTAATTGAGAGATTAATGTTGGTCAGGACACCAGGAGAACACTCCTGCTCTTTAAATCATGCCATGGGATCTTCTGTGTCCACCTGAACAGACAAACGTGGTCAGAGTTTAGACATCCCCTCCGACAGATGAATCATCTGCAGTTGTCTTGATTATTACTGCTTCATGAAAACAGCATTGGTTTCCATTTTCTCATTGCTTCTGTCCTTTAAAAGAAGACATTGTGTCTTCTCTCCCCAGCTCCCCAACATTGTCTGCATTAACTATACACCCTATAAACCATATACAAGTGTTGCCTTGGGAAGTGCCTCCCTTTCCATATGCACTCCTGGCTGATGGCCCATGCACAAAACTAATACTTAAAATTTTAGAAGTACCCTGCACTAAATATGGCAACTAACTAAAAGCAGGAGAAAATCCCAGAAGTCCTTTCTTTTTTTAGGTCAGCCATGGTTCAGTGGATAGCACTCTTGCCTCTGAGTCAGAAGGTTGGGAGTTCAAGTCCCACTCCAGAGTACAAAAATCTAGGCTGACACTCGAGTGCAGTGCTGCACTGTCGGAGGTGCCGTCTTTTAGATGAGACGTTAAACCGAGGCCCCATTTGCACTTTCAGGTGGACAGAAAAGATCCCATGGCACTATTTTGAAGAAGAACAGGATAGTTATTCCCGGTGTCCTGGCCAATATTTACCCCACAATCTTCATAACAAAACAGATTAACTGGTCATTATCACATTGCTGTTTGTACGAGCTTGTTATGCGCAAATTGACTGCTGCATTTCCCATATTACAAAAGTGACTACGCTCCAAATGTGGGAACCTCATAGAAACATACAAAATTCTGACAGGATTGGACAGGTTAGATGCAGGAAGAATGTTGGGGAAGTCCAGAACCAGGGGTCACAGTCTAAGGATAAGGGGTAAACCATTTAGGACTGAGATGAGAAGAAACTTCTTCACTTAGAGAATTGTGAACCTGTGGAATTCTCTGTCACAGAAAGTTGTTGAGGCCAGTTCATTAGATATATTCAAAAGGGAGTTAGATGTGGCCCTTATGGCTAAAGGGATCAAGGGGTATGAAGAGAAAGCAGGAGTGGCGTACTGAAATTGCATGATCAGCCATGATCATATTGAATGTGGTGCAGGCTGAATGGCCTACTCCTGCACCTATTTTCTATGTTTCTATGTTTACTTTATTGGCTGTAAAGTGCTTTGCGCTCTTGAGGTCGTGAAAGGTGCTATATCAAAGCAAGTATTTATTTATTTGTATCTACCTAGGTCACTCTCTTCCCCAACTTCTTCACTGCTTTAACTGCTTTCTCTGAGCAATTTCTGAGAAGGCAATTCCATCCATGGATTTTTAACTACAGAGAAAAGCAGGCAATATCTTATTTTTCATTAAAAGAGGAATTTCACCCCTCCAAGTTGGTACTTGCTGGAAAATAAAATGCTATGGGAACAATTCAGGCTCTTATTAATGCACAAATCAGCCAGCAACTTGTGGCGAGGAACAGATATGACATGAATTGCGAATTGCCCGCTTTGAGATTAAGGGTATTTCACCCTTAACTTGCCCATGAGTTTCATGAAGTTGCTGCATTTGCACACTAATTGTCCATTAAACTCGCTACAGAAAATTAAGACTAATAATTAACAATGTAAGTACCCTTTTAACAATGTGATAATTGATAATGACCTCTCTGGACCAGAAAGTGAACAAGTATAAGTGTGGAGTCTCATGCCTTCAGGTAGTGAATTGTTGTTGGAGATTTAAAAAAATTCCATCTCTTTTTTCTCTCTCTCTTAATCCAATCTTTTTTCCTCTCTTTATTCCTCACCCACTCTCACCATCGTCTTTCTCAGTCTTTATTTCTCAATCCTTAAATCTCATTGGTTATGAAGATGCCCTGTTTGTCCTATTGATCAGCATGGTCCGAGATGCCCTCATCACCCTATCAGCTCGCAGTTCCAGCAACTTACAGGGCAAAAACATTTTGAGCTGAAGGGTACAGGAAAAAGTCTAGCTAACCACACACCATGAGATGCCTCACCAGAGCAAACCCACTATGATGAACAGGAACCAGCTGCAAATATAGGTAAGATATCCAAGAGCAAAAGCATTTCAGTAATATATTGGTTAATTTTCTAACTACTGCAGTCTCCCTATATGTTAAAACCCCAAGGCAAGTCTGCATATAATAGTCACAGGCTCACGTCATCTCTCTATTACAGTTACCTCGAATTGTTGACTTCTCAATTTACTTTGTCTTCAGGGCTATTGCCATTGACATTTGCCAAGACATTCCAAGTGTGAGTGCCTGGGAACAGAGCCCCAGGCATGACTACATTACCGATAGGCTGACCTATACCTAGCCAATCATAAAGATGTTTCTTAGGTTTTAACTTGATCTTAATGAAACACATTCGATCAAATTATGGACACGTGTATTTATTTGTTTAGCAACAGAAAACTGGGAATCGCTGAAACATTGTTGTCGTTGTTATGTATGTAATATACTTATGAATGACTCTACGAGGCAATGTGTTGTACTCAAACTGTAGTGACTTTGGTCCTTTATTCGTAACTCCAGAGCGAGGCGGCCGCATGATGGCTACCCTTTTATACAGCCCCTGCCACGAGGACAGGAAATCCTGGTCTCCACCAGTTGCACCCTCTAGTGGCGCCAGGTCGTTTTTAAGAATAATTATCTAACTTTAATTCAAGATATAAATTGGAGGAAGCCAACATAACATTTTATAAGAAAATACTCGAGCGGATGGAATGATTTTTGAAACGCGAGCCATAAAAGTAGTCTTCCTAATTCTCAAATATTCTATTAAATGCTGTTAATTTATATCACTGTGAAGAGTGGAAATCATGGCAACATCATTGTGCCACTGGAAGTCCTCAGGTCAACACTCATCACTTTGATTTCAGGAGCAGGCACGTGTGCCAGTAATAGCATGACTTCAATAGAAAAGAAAATTGGGCGGGATGTAAAGCAGGCTTCTGATTCATTATCACATGTTTTGTGCAACTGCTGAAGACCAATTTCACCCACAACTAATCTGTTTCCTATTCCCAGCATCACGCAGGGCCCCAATCCCAAAATCCCACCCCAGCCCAGTTGGGACTCTTTTCACATTTTGCCCATCCAACAGTTCCAGTGACCCGCATGAAGCTCAGCCTGACAGATTCCCTGTCCTGGACTAATATCTGACAGTGTTAAAAAGGACAGCAATTAGTGATGCAACAACACTTAGAAGACTAACATTAAATGCGGGCCTAATTTTTGCTAACTAGAAAATGTGCTGCTGTGATAAATGTCATGAGGACTGTGTGATAAGCATAACATAATTACAGTGACTCAAATGGAAACAGAACAGTTTAAACATTTATAAACTATAATATTGACCAAGCAAATGGCCTACAAAGGACATTTAAAAAGCCCTGAAATACTGGTCGGAGGCTTCTTTTGGACAAACGCCTCCGACCGGAGAAATTTTACGAAATTAACTGGTGGTCCCGGAGAAGCGTGGGATTCCGGTGGGGAGGCCTTCTCTTCCCGCGCTGCAAAGTCTGCTCTCGTTCTCGAGGTTCGAATGTAGAAGGTGTAGTCACATGTGACTGTTCAACCAATCAGGTACAGTATTCCACAGCTTTCTCATTAATAGCAATGAGAACTCCGTATCTACGAGTTCTCATTGTTATTAATGAGAAAAAAAACAAACACGAAACATACATAATAAAAAATAAAAAACACACCTCACATAATTAAAATTAATTAACAAATATTTTTCCGATTTTGAAATAAGTTTTGTAATTAGGGTTAAAAATAAACTCACCTTCGTGGGCAGGGTTTTTAACAATAAAAATGTGATTTCTTAAATTTAATTTTATTAGATTTTTGTATGTTTTAAAACTCTTATGCCTGTAAAAGTAGGCTATGTGCATGCTTTTATCAGGCACAAGGGTTTTGAGGACATTTGCTGGGCAAGATATGGGTAAATCCCGCAATCTTGCCCTCGCAAATGTCCTCGCTCCCAAGATGCGTTGGATCTGTCAAGCTCCAGCTTGACAGATGGGAAAAGCTGGTTTACAGTGCCTGCACATTGTGCGCTGAAAACCAGCTTTTGCGATGCATCTCAGGTCCGTACACACTCCGTACGGACCCGTGGAGGCCGGGATTTCTAGGCCACTGGTGTGTGAATGAAGCAAGTCGTTATTAATGTGCAAATCAGCCAGCAACTTGGCAAGGAATATACTCCGCATGAACTGCGAACCGCCACAAGTTGTTATACGATTTGCGGTGCTCTACCGTTAACTTCGTAAACATGACATATTGTGCTTAACCTCCCTTTATTTCTCTTTTTGTACCTTATTTGACATTGAATTCACTCATTCTAATTCGCCCTCCTTCTCAGTCCTTCCTCTGTTTATTTTTCAATCCTTCCATCTCATTGGTTAAGGAGAGATCCTGTTGGTCCTATCATTCATCAAGGTCCCAGATGCCCTGTTGCCTTTCCTGTGGCATTATTAGTTCACACTTCCAGCAACTTACAGGGCAGAAGATTTTGAGCTGAAATTCCACTCCAAAATGTTTAATGCATCATATTTTTTTTTTAAATCAAGATAATTTGGCAAATTCCAAACTACATTTTAGAATTAGAAAGAGAAAAACTAACTGTGGCAATGAAATCACAAAATTACAAAATCTAAAGCCCTATCTTTGAGTTCCCAGCAAAATCTGAATTTGGAATGTCTGTCTGCCAGGGTACTGATAGTTCACTGCACCCTGAGCTGACTCCGTGCCATTGTACAGGATGATTGTAAAAAGAAACACATACCATGCATTTATATAGTGCCTTTCATAACCTCAGGACATCCCAAAGTAGCAATGAAGTACTTTTTGCTGTCTAGTCACTGTTGCAATGTGGGAAACACGACAGCCAAGTGCGCATAGCAAGCACCCACCAATAGCAATGTGATAATGACCAGATAATCTGTATTTATTAGGAATATTAATTGTAATTGTTAATCAATATTTGTCAGGACATTCGGGATAACTTCCCTGATTTTCTTCGAAATAGTGCCTTGGGATCTTTTGTCCACCTGAAAGAGCAGACCGGGCTTTGGTTTAACATCTCAGCTAAAAGACAGCACCTCTAACATTGCAGCATTCCCTCAGGGAGCAGACAGCGCCTTTGTTTAATATTTCACCTGAAAGATGGCACCTCCAATAGTACAGCACTCCCTCAGTACTGCACTGGAGTATCAGCCTAGAGTTTTGTACTCCGGTCTCAGCCTTTTTGAGGTTAATTAATATCGCCTAATATTACTAATCTATTTCTGTTGCACACCTTTGAAATTTGCCAACCAATTTGCTCATCTATCTCTTTCTCTCTGTTTGGAACTCTATGCAAACCTCCCTGCAATTCAATATCTCCCCCTCTGTTCCTTAACTCAAGTCAAATAGATTCAGTCCAAGAACCTTCGAGTATATCTTCCTATTTAAGACTGTAACATCAGCCTTAATCAATACTGCAACACCGCCTCCTCTTTTTCCTTCTCTATCATTCCTGAATATAGGTTACCAGGAAAATTAGAAACCCATTCTTGGCCTTGGTTGAGGCATGTCTCTGTTTATGCAACCACACCATAATCCCATGTGCCAACTTGTGCCTGCAGCTCAGCAACTTTATTAGTTACACTATGGACATTGACGACATACAAGTCAATACCTCCTTCATCACTTTTGCTATTTTCCTCACTGGTCCCTACAATTTTGTGATATTTCTAATCTTAATGCTATTAGTATTGCTCTGTCTCGAATCTCATTTCTGCTCCTCTCTGCTATTTTCTGGTTCCATTCCCCCTGCCAGATTATTTTAAAGCCTCCCCATCATTAGTAGTTAAACTCTCATCGAGAACATTTGGTTTTGGTTCTGTTCAGGGGCAACCCATCTATCTTGTACAGGTGGCCCTTCCCCCAATGCCCCAAGAATCTGAAAGCCTGCCTCTTGCACCACTTCTCCAGCCACCTGCATGATCTTCATGTTTCTATACTCACAAACACATATCACTGAGAGTAATCCTGAGATTACTACCTTATTTTTTAAGCTTTGTCCTAGCTTGGCCTATCAGGCACTCTAGGGCACCCTTCCCAGACGACAGTCACAAGCACCCACAGCTTCCAACATGGCAGGCAGCTCTCTCTTGGAAGCCTCCGGAATCTGCCTGGTTCTGTTTATTATTAACTCTGCAGTTGCAGTACACAATAGATCCACATCCACAGTGTGGAGCTACAAACATTACAAGCTTACAGCCATTACAGACAGCAGTGTACCTTGCCTATCTGGAGATGGCAGCCAGCTTGAATGGTCTATATAGTGCTTTCATGCCACCTATAATGCTCTACACTCTCGAAATTAATGCCATCTAGAAAAAAGTCTGCGCCCAGTCAAGCTGATGCCTCCTTTCCACAAGGATTAAAGTGTTGCTTTTTGCAAACAAGAACGGTGCCATTTGCTTTGTATATCTGTGGACAATCTTTGTATATCTGTGTTCTGGTGCATGTCATCAGTGGTGTCTTGGAAAGATCTTGTGCTGTAGAATCTCAATACACTAGTGCCTTTCACTCACACACGATGAGTCATTCCCGTTGTCTGCAGACCTGCGTCCAATAGATGTCCCACTTGTTCCTCTAATTCCTATTTGGTTGTGTCTCTGAGCCATTAGGAGTTCTTTCCCTTACACTCAACCTTCCTCTCTGCTGTCTGCTCTGTCTCTATATCTCCCTGAAATTAGGCACCTCACAGCTCAATTGATTCGAAGTGCACCCATTTATACCAGCACCTCACAGCACCATTTATACCAGAGAAGTCCTTGTTTGTACAATTAAGCAAAACTCTTGCAGATGCTTTTGGATTGATCCTCATATCCACTTTTTGGAGAAGATTCCTTTGCTCAGCAATGTTGCAACTATAATGGGAAGAACAGCTTTTAGAAAGCTTCTTTTAGAAGTAAGAGCATTCTAAAGATAGCAGGAAGATACTGTATATGATATGAGAGGCTCACAACATGTTGCATCTTTATGTAGAAAGCAATTGCTGCCTCTTCATTCATGTATTTTATGATTTCATGATGCCATTATAACACATCGCTTGGGCTCATGGTGACTCAATTCCATTTTTTAAATGTTCTCACATTTTGTTCTCACATTTATATTTTCTCTTTATCGAGTACATAAGTCCTTGCTGCCTCTGTGTTATTTGTTCTTTCCCATGATGCTTGGCCTACTTTACTTGGTTAAACATCCTTAAAACTGGTTGACAATATACGTTTACAGCTTGACAGGCCAATCATACCAGAAAGCAGACCAGTTTCACGATGAGAGTGTAATGTCATTCCACCTTTTGATTCCTGTGTACTGTTCCAGATCCAGCTGTAACTAGAACTAGCACAGTGCTGATCAGTTAGATGGTTTATCTAGCAGAAGGTCAGCTAAATCAGAATGTGATTTAGCTCCATCAGCATAGGCAGTCCCTCGAAATCGAGGAAGACTTGCTTCCATTCTAAAAGTAAGTTCTCAGGTGACTGTACAGTCTAATATGGGAATTACAGTCTCTGTCACAGGTGGGTCAGACAATCGTTGAAGGAAAGGGTGGGTGGGGAGTCTGGTTTGCTGCACGCTCCTTCTGCTACCCGCACTTGTTTTCTGCATGCTCTCAGCGACAAGACTCAAGGTGTTCAGCGCCCTCCTGGATGCTCTTCCTCGACTTAGGGCGGTCTTTGGCCAGGGATTCCCAGGTGTCGATGGGGATGATGCACTTTATCAAGGAGGCTTTGCTATGGCCTAGAAAGCTGATAAAGCTCAAAAACAAGCGGTGTCACTGCGGGGCGAAGTTAACTCGCGCCCATAAAAAGAGCATAGGCAGCATAATTATTTTGGTGCTGCCTTCTGATTTAAATGATTGCAGCGCAGAACCTACCATGCAATGCGATCTTTCAGGTCGCCTGCTCAGCAAGAAGCCCAATGTAGCTTGGCTGTAGCATCCCTGGAGCGAGGCAGCATTTTCTTAAAGCTGGGCTGTCATTTTAGAAAACAGTTTCCAGCCCTTAAAGGGGAACTGCTTTCTAAAATAAAAAAAATCAGCGATGATGTCATCAGACCCGCACCATTTAATAAGGCTGGGTGATGCGCAGGCCTGCCTTAACAGGCGTCATTAAAGGAAAGGCATTCTGAGGAGCGGTATGAAATGAGGAACGGGGTCACGACCCATCACGTCAACTGCCTGCACCCGACCCGCCCAGGTAAATAAAATTCCAGCCGTGGTGTATCGAGTGAGGTGTATAACAGGCAACCATTCCACTATCGCCCATTTTACTCTAGCCAAAAGTGAAAATGACCTCCAATATATTTTTAAGCCCTCACTGCCTGTGACCTGGTGTGTGTCTTTACCTGCACAATGTCCAGGTCATTTGTAGTGAGTTCAGCGACCTGACAAAATATTTTGGCATGCTGGTTCTATCACCAGCCTTTGCATGTGCTTTTTTGGCTTTGAAAGGCAATGGATAAACATTTTAACAGATGTTGGCTTAGATTATAAACTGCCAAACAGATTTATTCCACAGTAAATGGATAAATTGTTGTGTATGCAATAAGTGCTAGACTGAGTACTGTTTAACTCCAAGAAATATGACCTTGGCTCTGCTTTAGTGAAGCCCAAAATGACTAATTCACAAAATGACTGGCCTTTTATGCTTGGGCTGCACACATGTGCGTGCAGCCCAATGGCCTCCAACAGTGACGCCAACTAGTGGCTAGTGATCCCAAAAGTATATACATGACATTAATAAACAAAAACATTGATACCAGTAGATTTGCAGTAGTTGCAACAAGTAGCCTGAATATTAACCTTCATATTGTGATTTATTGTCAGCCGTCTTAGCGCTGGAAATACGGTTCTGGCCATTTTGCAGCGCTATTCCTGACGGGACGGTAACTATAGCGCTCTCTAAACGTTTCCGTCTCCTGCTGGGAAATTTGTTTGAAAAGCATCAAGAGGGAAAGGGGCGCTAAATCAGGCGTTCCACATCTGTGCTCGGGCGTTTCAACCGAAAATCTCAGCGCTAAAATGGAAGGTGAAATGCGCATGCTCCAAGGCTCCTGATAGCTCCTGGGCCCAGCCGATTCTTAAAGGCACACTGCTATAAGTTTGCACATGCGCAGTTCCAACTGTGCACTCTCAGCAGAGTGGGGAAATGGAGGAGCAGGAAGGTCGCCATCGTGCATGCCGCTTCTCAGTCACGGCCCCTGAGGCATTGATAGAGGTGGTTGAAAGGAGGTGGCATGTGTTGCAACTTCCTGGAGGAAGGAGGCCCAACCCACAAGTTTACTGCAGGCTTTGGAGGGAGGCGTCCAAGGATGTCTCAGCTATTCAATTATTTCACTCAAGCTGTAAGGACCCTGTAATGGCAGATCATGCTTCTGATTTAAAGTCAGAGATTCACACAGTGTGCTCAATGTGGCCTCTGATTTATGATCCTCCTCCCTCCCTTTAAATACACTGAAGCTAGCACCAATGGAATGTGGAACCGCCTGGTTTCTCTGGCATGATTGGGTTGGATGCTAAATGAGACGGATGCACCTAATTTTGCGAGCAGGACAATATCGGGATGTTGCATGACCACTGACGTCATGATCTGAATGAAAAAGAAAGACGTGGATTTATATTGCGTCTTTCATGACTACCGGATGTCTCAAAGTGCTTTACAGCCAATGAAGCACTTTTGGAGTGTAGTCACTGTTCTAATGTGGGAAACATGGCAGCCAGTTTGTGCACAAGCAAGCTCCCACAAACAGCAATGTGATAACGACCAGATAATCTGTTTTTTTGTTATGTTGATTGAGGGATAAATAATGGCCAGGACACCAGGGATAACCCCCCTGCTCTTCTTCAAGATATTGACATGGGATCTTCTACATCCACCTGAGCGGGTAGACGGGACCTCGGTTTAATGTCTCATCCAAAAAACGGCACCTCCGCCAATGCAGCACTTCCTCAGCACTGCACTGGAGTGTCATCCTCAATCTTTGTGCTCAAGTCCCTAGAGTTTGACTTGAAACCACAATCTTCTGACTCAGAGGCGAGTGTGCTACCCACTGAGCCACAGCTGACACTGAAGCACAGGGTACAGAGCGAGGCAGTAGCATTTGGAGCCGCCGCAAAACTGGCACCAATTTTCCTGATGGGGCGCTGCAAGCTGCGCGGCCGGGCAGTAAGCAATTCGACCGCATTAAACAGAGGCACGACACAAGCAAATTTCCAGCCCTCTCTGTCTGATTTATGTCTCGCTTGAGATGGTCCATCCAACAAGACAGGCTGAGAATACAGTTCCATAAATGATTGGGTGAAAGGAACTTTGAAGTCAAAAAGAGCTACCCATCAAATATATACAAGCAAACCAGCACCTTATCCAACTGATCATTATCCATGCGTAAACCTTAGACAATGGGTGTAAGGAGCTACTTCACAACATGGGAACTACAGTCAAGCGACGGGTAATATGAACACAATTACACTTCCAGCAAGGGCTACCAGATAGCAATCAGGAACAGAAACTGATTGTCCCCACCATCACCCAGAGTTACTGAAGTCAATGCATGCCCTCCAGGCCGATCATAGGATGAATATCATCCACCAGATCATTAATCTTTTCTGCTGACTCCCCTCTGATGCCACTTTAAAATGGCATGGATGCAATAGGACATGGTTGGTAGTCGCTGTCCAGAGATCTTTTCGTTTCATCAGATTATTTTCTTTGCTTTGACAATTCCACTGACATTTAGGAATTATCAAGAATCTCGTATGGGATATGACCAATAAAAGAACTTTATGTCTCTGGCCTTCAATGAAATGTCATCCCTCTGTTGAAACCTTAGGAGCTTTGCAATTATAATCCAAAAGTTTCACACACACCACAGGTGAGCTTTGTGAAGAGATGTGATATGCTCTTGAATTCCAAGTGAATTGAAAGGTAAGACCCATCATATTAGTTGCAAAAAATGCTATTACACATAGGGTGCTGTCTTTTTACTTTGGACTATCAGTGATTCTAAACTTGTTGAGGCAATTACACTTTTCCAACCCATGCAATTTGGCTAGAAAGATTACAGTTTTATAAAAAGTTTGCAACAAGCTTTGCAATTTGATCTTTAAATTTCTTAATCCGTGTGCAAAGGAAACAGGTCCAAAATTATCACATGGAAACAAATGTAGAAATACATTTTCAACTAATTTTCCAATGTTATGAATTTGACAACATTTTATACTGGCTTGCGTGTTGTACTTTTACTAACATGCATGTATAGAAGTATACAATCAGAACAGTGGCATAATACAGAAGTACAGTACAGTTGCATATTTCAGGATCAGGGATAATGGAATAATTCAGTGTACTTCTATACTCATTTGCACATCATAGTTTTGGACATGGTTCCTTTGCATGTGGATTGGGAAAATATAAAGCTCACATGGTTAAGGTTATAGAACGTTAGAATGTTTCAACACAGAAACTGGCCATCAGGCCATGACTTGCATCCCAGCCATCCACTCTGCTGCTTGCTCCCCAGAGATTCTAGCATTCTTCTTTTTCAAGCAACTATTAAATTCCCTTTCAGAACAATTTATGACCTTTGTTTCAACAATCATTTGTAGCAGAGAATTCCACATTATGATCACCATCTGTGTAAATATTTTCTCTAACCTCCTCTTCATTTTATTTATGATTGTGACAAACATTCAAAAAAATATTTCAAAATTCTCAATGAATATACAGTCTATTGAGAAATTAAAAATCCACCAAAAAAATAATCCATTTGTGCCTAACTAAAGAAGTTAAGGATAGTATTAGATTAACAGAAGTGGCTGAAATAATCATGCAAAGAATAGTACTAAGCCTAAGAATTGGGAGAGCTTTAGAAACCAGCAAAGGATGACCAAAAAATTGATAAAAAGGGAGAAAATATAATATGAGAGTAAGCTCGCAAAAAATATTTTATAAAGATTGTAAGGGCTTCTACAAGCATATAAAAAGGAAGAAAGTAGCAAAAGTAAGCATTGGTCCCTTCGAGGCTGAGGCAGGTGAAATTATAATGAGGAATAAGGAAATGGAAAAGACTTTAAACAGATATTTTTATATCTGTCTTCACAGTAGAAGACACAAAAAGCATACCAAAAATAGTAAGGAACCAAAGGGCTAATGAGAGTAAGGAACTTAAAGTAATTCAGATCAGAAGAAGAAAATGTACTTGAGAAACTAATGGAACTAAAAACCAACAAACCTCCTGGACTTGATGTCCGACATACTAGGATTCTAAAAGAATCTTAAAAGTAGTTGCAGAGAGAGTAGATGTATTGGTTTAATCTTCTAAATTTCCCTCAATTCTAGAATTGTCCCAGCAAATTGGAAGGAAGTAAATGTAATCCCGGAATTCAAGAAAGGAGGGAGAGATTAAATAAAAAACTACAGGCCAGTTAGCCTGACTTTGGTTGTTGGAAAAATACTGGAGTCCATTATTAAGGAACTGGTAACAGGGCATTTAGAAAATCAAAATATGATGAACCTGGTATTATGAAAGGTGCTGTTTCCTGCTCTCGCCCTGAACTTGAAATTTCATTCACTTTGCATCCAATTTCCATCCTTACCTCACCTTCACATGGTCCATCTCCAACTCTTCCCTTCCCTTCCTCGACTTCTCCATCTCCATCTCTGAGGATAGGCTTTTGACCAGTGTCAACTATAAGCCCACTGACCCCCACAGCTACCTGGACGACATTTCCTCCCACTCCACATCCTGTAAGGACTCCATTCCACCTCCATCTCCGTTGCATCTGCGCTGACAATGCCACCTTTCATACTAGTGCCTCTGACATGTCTTCCTTTTTCCTCAACAGAGGATTCCCTTCTGCCATAGTTAACATGGCCCTCGATCATGTCCGTTCTATTTCCACACCTCTGCTCTCACCCCTTCCCCTCGCTCTCAGAACCATGACAGGGTTCCCCTTGTCCTCACCTTTCACCCCACCAGCCTTCACGTTCAACGATCATCCTCCGCCATTTCCGCCACATCCATTATGATCCCACCACCAATCACATCTTCCCCGGCCCTCCCAGCATTCCGAAGGGACCGTTCCCTCCGCAACACCCTGGTCCATTCCGCAGTCACCCTCAGCACCCCCTCCCCTTCCCACGGCACCTTTCCGTTCAAGCAAAGGAGATGCATCATCTGTCCTTTTACCTCCTCCCTTCCCACTATCCAGGGCCCCAAATATTCCTTCCAGGTGAAACAGTGATTTACTTGTACTTCTTTCAATTTAGTATATTGTATTCGCTGCTCACGGTGTGATCTCTTCTACTTTGAAGAGATCAAGCGTAGATTTGGTGACCGCTTTGCGGAGCACCTTCATTCAGTCTGCAAGTATGACCCTGAGCTTCCGGTCCCCTGTCACTTTAATTCTCCACTCCACTCCCATTCTAACCTCTCCGTCCTCAGTCTCCTACACTGTTCCAATGAAGCTCAACGCAAGCTTGACAAACAGCACCTCATCTTTTGTTTAGGCACCTTTCAGCCTTCTGGATTCAACATCGAATTCAACAATTTCACAGCGTAGCCGCTGCCAATCTTTGGTTCCCTTTCTGTCCACCCCCTCACCCCTCCCCCCAGAGCCTGTTTCTTTCTTTCTTTTTTTCTCCTTATCTCTAATGGCAGCTGGTCATTATCCCACCAATCACACCCTATCTTAAGTAATGTTTTTCTAACTCCTGGCATTACCATTTGAATTTGGGCCATCATCCCTTTTGTCTCTTTAATCTCTCCTCTCTTCCACCCTATCACAGACCTTCCCTTTTGTTTTTTCTTCCCCTTCCCCTTTCAGTGCTTGTTAAGAATCTGTTCTTTCTAAACACTCTCCAGTTCTGACGAAGGGTCATCGACCCAAAATGTTAACTCTGCTTTCTCTCTACAGATACTGCCTGACCCGTTGTGATTTCCAGCATTTTCTGTTTTTATTCCAGATTCCAGCATCCGCAGTATTTTGCTTTTGTATTTATGAAAGGGAAATTAGGTTTAAAAAAATAGAGGATGTAACTAGAAGGGTAGATGAAGGAGAACCAGTGGATGTAATATATTTGGATTTCCAAAAGGCATTTGATAATGTGCCACATTAAAGTTTGTTATGTAAGATAAGGGGCTAGAACCTCCATTTTTGAGCTTATCGCCCAAAAATGAGCATTATTTCCGGTGTGGGTGGCAAACAAGGGTTTTCAGATCGCCGGCTTCTCACCCATTCTCAAAGCACCTAGTCTCCATTTTTGAAAATGGGCATTACCGTGAGCGATTTGAAATGGGTGGTAGCGTTCAATTTTTTTGATCTTCTGCCGTAAAGTGTGGCCGTCCTTAGCAGCGGCATGGCAATGTCGATTCCCGTGATTCAGAAGGTCAAGGGTCATCATGATATGCGCAGAAGAGGAGACAGAGAGAGAGGGAGCTCAGAGGCACTGCAAGCGTGTGTGGCTGTGGTGTGTGTTTGTCTGGCTATTGTGGGAGGCACGAGGGAGATTCACCAGTAGCAAAAAGCCTACTAAACACCAAGAACATAACTGGCACCAAGTTTTTGTCCAACAAATAAGATATAACATGAAGGGATGGAGGAGGGCCTGGAGCTGGTAGCAGGAACACTGGTGGCAGAGGGCTCCCAGTGGTCCTGAAGTGCAGCACTGCACCCCAAGGTGCCGCACCCCCATTGCCAACGCACATGAGAGCCAGCAGCAACATCTTGCTTCTGGCTCGGAGCTCGTTCCCACCTCGGGACCATCCTCTCCCGTAACTGTCCAAGCAGCGTTTCGGCCGTCACCCCCCTCCAACCCCTCCGCCACCCACCAAAGAAGCATAGCCTGAGGAGCTCCTCGGCCAGGCGGCTTGAAGTCAGGAGGGGAAGGGGAAGGAAAAGCTGGGGAGGAGAAGCGGGTGTGCAGGGGGGAAGGGTTGGTTTGTACAGAAATACTGATGATTTCAGACTAATCTTCGGTTTAAATGTTGTTTTATTTAACAAAACCTTGTAGCGCATTGGCTCAGCTGCACCGTTATACGATGGTGATTCCTTAACATCAAAGGGTATAATGACACTTCAATCAACTTAAACTTTAACTGTCACCAATTTGATGCACACCATATGATGTATGACCTGCACACCCAGCAGTGTGTCAGCCTTGTAAATGACACCAAAGTTCTTTCAGGCAGAGCGATAATTGATGAGCTCCTGATGTAAGGCTCTTGCAGCTATCATGCCACCATGGGCCCTTTCATATAGTCTCCAGGGGGGCAGGGGCATGGCTTCAGCATCAGCCTGATTGTCTGGGCCGATGTCAGCATCTGCCTCCTTGTCCTCCTCTTCCTCTCTCTGGTGAGGTGGACTGTCAGACTCATCAGGCAATTCTTGTCCCCTCCTGATAGCCAAGTTGTGCAGCATTGAGCATACCACCACAAATTCAGCTATCTGCTCAGGGTGGTATTGGAGCTCGCCTCCTGAAAGGTCCAGGCATCTAAAGTGCTGCTTCAGCACTCCAATGGTTTTCTCCACAATATTGCGAGTTGCTCTGTGGCTCTCGTTGTATCGCCTCTCGGCTTCGGTGTGGGTGTCACGCAAGGGGGGTCATCAGCCAGATGGCGAGGCCATATCCTTTGTCACCAAGAAGGTTGTGGGGATCTGGAACTTGCTGCCTGGAAGAGTGGTGGATGCAGAAACCCTCAACACTTTTAAGAGATGGTTGGATGGGCACTTAAAGTGCAGTAACCTGCAGGTTTACGGACCTAGAGCTGGTAATTGAGATTAGACTGGATGACCTTTTGTTGGACAGCGCAGATATAATGGTAAGTACTGCAGGGAATAGAATATGGCCAGGGTGATCTCCTGAACTAGTTTTGATCGCCTGGATGGGTCGGAGAGGAATTTTCCCAGATTTTTTCTCCCTAAATCAGCCTGGGTTTTTATCTGTTTTTTGCCTCTCCCAGGAGATCACATGGCTCCGGTTGGGGTGGAGTGCAGAATGTTTCAATATAAGGGGTGTCACAGTTGTGTGAGGCAGACTGGTTTGGGCTGGGTGCTCTTTGCCGTTCCATCATTTTTCAAAGTTTTATATGTAACCTTTAGGGCTGCTGAACGAGGGCCATGTGGCTCTTTGTTGGCACGCATACGATGGTCCAAAATGGCCTCCTTCTGTGCTGTAAGTTTCTATGTTTCTATGTTTCTATGGCAAGGTGTCATCGACCAGCAAGTTCTGGAAATTCACAACTAACTTAATCTCCTCAACTTGCTTGCCAATTTGGGCATTAATAATGGTGTACATTGTTAACACATCACTAGATCTGACCATTCCCTTTCCTCATTCTTCCTTCCAAAATGTATCACTTAATACTGCTCTACATTAACATTCATCTGCCATGCGTCTGCCGATTTCACCAGTCTGTCAATGTCCTCCTGAAGTCTACTGCTATCCTCATCATTGTTTACTACATTTCTAAGATTTGTGATATGTCCAAACTTTATATATATTACATACTCCACACCGAGCCCTGTCGAGCACCACTCACATTGTCTTTTCAGTTTGAATAACTTTGGCCTCGCGTTCTACAGGGTAGATCGGAACAGTGTGTGCGAGCTCATTGTCCCGCCTGACATTCGGCCGGATTCACTGCCTGGCCAGCGGACAGGAACAGTGGGAACAGTTGGCCGCAGGCAGGGAACCATGGGAATGGTCCTCAGTGGTCAGTGGTTGCAGGAGTTCCACAGCAGTCGTGACTGGCGAACGTGGGGGGCCTGGAGATTCCTTTGCAATCAGTGGAAGGCCAGGGCTGGGGAGGTCAAAGGGTTCCTTAGCTGGCTCAGTGGGTAGCACCCTCGCCTCTGAGTCAAAAGATTGTGGCTTCAAGACCCAATTCAGGGACTCGAGCACATAAATCTAGGCTGACACTCCAGTGCGGTGCTGAGGGAGCGCTGCACTGTCGGAGGTGGAGTCTTTCAGATGAGACGTTAAACCAAGGCCCCGTCTGCTCTCTCAGGTGGACGTGAAAGATCCCATGGCACTATTATCCCCGGTGTCTTGGCCAATATTTATCCCTCAATCAACATAACAAAAAACCCAGAATATCTGGTCATTATTACGTTGTTGTTTGTGGGAGCTTGCTGTGCTCAAGTTGGTGCCGTGTTTCCTACATTACAACAGTGACTACACTCCAAAGGTACTTCATTGGCTGTAAAGTGCTTTGAAATGTCCGGTCATTGTGAAAAGCGCTATATAAATCCAAGTCTTTCTTTCTTTGAGGGTAGAACACCTCAAGTCCCACAAGGAGTTCAAAGAGAAGAATATTCTTTGGACTTACCTTGGCCTCTTCTGGCCAGTCGGCTCCTCCCATCGTGGTTCAGTTGCGGGAAATGCAGGACACCCCTGGTCTTAAGTTAATATTATGTCGCAGCTCCGATTAAGTCATCAGGCCATGATTTGTGCACATTAAGTAGGCTCCCTGCTCGCCTTTAGCTTGAGCCTCGTCAATGGCCTGAATCGACGTTGTTAACATTACACTGGCCGGGAATGCAGTGGGTGGAGGTGGGATTCGCCCTCTGAGTCAGAAGGTTGTGGGCTTAAGTCCCACTCCAAGTACTTGAGCACAAAATCTAAGCTGACACTCTAGCACAATGCTGAGGGAGTGCTGCACTATCGGAGGTGCCGTCTTTTGATGAGATGTTAAACCGAGGCCCCGTCTGCCCTCTCAGGTGGATGTAAAAGATCCCATGGCACTATTTCAAAGAAGAGTAGAGGAGTTATCCCCTGTGACCTGGCCAATATTTATCCCTCAATTAACATAACTAAAACAGATTATCTGGTCATTATCGCTTTGCTGTTTGTGGGAGCTTGCTGTGTGCAAATTGGCTGCTATGTTTCTACATTACAACAGTGACTACACTTCAAAAAGTTCTTCTTTGCTGTAAAGTGCTTTGAGACATTCGGTGATTGTGAAAGGCGTTACATAAATGCAAGTCTTTCTTTCTTTCTTTCAGATTTTAACTCCTCACCTAATCCTCTCCTGCCTGTCGGTGGGTGGGGGGAATGGTTGGGGGTTAAATCAAGACCTTCATTTTAAGCCTACCCTTTGCTTATTGTCCAACTACATGCGACAATGGTTTATAACATTTCAGTCTTTCCAGCTGAGGAGCATGATTTGGCAAAATGTTGTCTCAGCAGCTTCAGAATCAATCGTGGTCCAAAGTAGACCGACCATTTATATTTGACAGTTCGCAAGTGCTGGATCTTGGCACATGCGCATCGTGCGCCGAGAACTGTCAGTTGCGGGGCCTCTACGGGAAGACATAGACAGGCTGGTGAAATGAGCGAACATGTGGCAGTTGAAGTTTAATGCAGAAAAGTGTGAAATGATGCATTTTGGTAGAAAGAATGAGGAGAGGAGATATAAACTAAATGGTACAATCCTAAAGCGGGTGCACGAACAGAGAGAGCTGGGGCTATGTGTGCACAAATCATTGAAGGTGGCAGGGCAAGTTAAGAAAGCAGTTAAAAAAGCTTATGGGATCCTGGGCTTCATAAATAGAGGTACAGAGTACAAAAGTGTGGAAATTATGATGAACCTGTATGCAACACTGATTGGACCCAACTGGAGTATTGTGTCCAATTCTTGGCACCACACTTTAGGATGGATGTGAAGTTCTTAGATAAGGTGCAGAGTAGATTTACGATGATGATTCCCAGAATGAGGGACTTCAGTTATGTTGATAGACTGGAGAAGGCGGGGTTGTTCTCCTTGGAACAGAGAAGATTGCGAGGCGATTTGATAGAGGTATTCAAAATCATGAGTGGCCTGAACAGAGTAGATAGAGAGAAACTGTTCCCATTAGCAGAAGGGTCGAAAACCAGAGGACATAGATTTTAGGTGATTGGCAAAAGAACCAAGGGCAACGTTCGAAAAACTTATTTACGCAGCGAGTGGTTGGGTTCTGAAAGGCACTGCCTGAAAGGGTGGTGGAGGCAGACTCAATTTTATCATTCAAAAGTGAGTTAAATAAGTACCTGAAGGAAAAATAAATGCAGGGTTACAGGGAAAGGGCAGGGGAGTGGGACTAGCTGAGAGTTGGTATGGACTTGACAGTCCAAATGGCCTTCTTCCATGCTGTGACCGTTCTATGATTCTAACCATGTCAGCACTATGCGTGCACCTTCACCACAATATCTGCAGTGATTCAAGAAGGCGGCAGACCACCATTTCCTTAAGGGCAAATTAGGGATGGGCAATAAATGCTGGCCTTGCCAGCGACGTCCAAATCCCAGGAACAAATAAATAAAAAATAAACTCACCATATTTGTGATGATGATGACCTAGCACCAGTGTAGGATTTCCGAGGACCTCTCTGTTCTGCTGTGCCTTGGCTGCATTCCGCATACTTTTGGCAAATGATGAATTTAGGCCCCAGTCTATCTAGCCATGAACCCCCAATCTATCACGGGTCTACCCTGGTTCTCTGCAGGAACTAATGACACTCAGGGGAAGAAATTTGGTATTGCCCCGTTTGCGGGCCAGTAACATTTGCAAGATGCGAGACTTAGTGCCCGGTGCAGAAGTCCTGCCGCCACTCAAGAAATAAGGGTTACTGGCCCCGGGCGAAGGTGAAGTGCTAAATCAAATGCTCCATTTCCTTCTTGGATCGGTAACGGGGTGGATTCCTCAGCCGCGCTGCACACTGGGCCGCATTGCGCTGCCGCATCCGAGGGGCTTGTCCCTCACTTAAAGGGAAGGACCCAAGCTGCCGACTCTGCAAATGAAAAAGGCACCTACCTGGATCACCATGGAGCGGGGGGTGTCGCACAATCAGCCTGGCTAAGCAATCGCAGCCAGGACCCCACAAAGAAACCGGATCAAGAGAGGGAAATCAAAGGTACTTTAAAAAAAATATTTGACTCGGTCACATCACCTATAATTTTCTCCCAGGTAGTGGCCAGTCACCTGAGACGCGTCCTCTGCAGCTGTCGGTGCTATCGCCCGGCACTGCTGCAGGGGTCACAAGTCAATTTCGGGACCCAGACGCTAACGGGGCGATGTACACGATGAGGACGTCACAATCTCTGGCTGCATGAGATCGGGGAGCAAAGCCGTAGTACCACAGCTAAACTCCTCCCAATATGGCGAGAGTCATTAACAGCACCACGCCCAGTCGCAAACTCATTTGCACCCCATTAGTGGCCCCAGAGACACCGAATTTTTAGTCCTCAAAACTTTATTGAAGCGGGAGGAGAGCTGACTCAGTTAAATGAAGAGTTGGGAAGCAGCAGACCGTAGCATCAAATCGCTGTAGGAATCATTCTGATTTCCGATTCCACAATTGGTTCACAGTCATTGTCAGTTGTTAGTTCTCACTTACCACAGTGTTAACACATCAACATCTGAGTTGTCACCTTCCTGAAAGAAGTAGCACCTTCCCTGATATAAAAAATGAATTCAACTAAAATAGCACATTGTTGGTGGTGTAAGTTTGAACAAACTTAATTATTCTTTTTAATTACGATTAATTATTTAGTTTGCCACTGTATCACCTAGAAAGTTTCCGAGGCTGCCTGCCAGTTGATTGTGCTCTACAGATTATTTAAGGGCTAGCTAATCTTTGCTTTCATCATTCTTGCTCACTTGCTGGTATTGCTTGATCATGAGGCTTGGCCCTGGAGACAGCTCCACATTACCTTGTTATTGGTCAATGAATCTTGCATGCTGCTTGGAAGCAACACTTACAGCCTGTTTGGTAGAGGCGGCTGCTTTGCCCCTCATCAATGTTTTCAATTTCTTGTGATGTGTTGTTCACCGTCACTGACTTTAGAGTGTGCCCAGGTTGATGCGGTCAGAGGCCAATTGAAAGATTGCGCATTTCTAAGAACATAGGAACAATAGTCAGCCATTCAGCCCATCACACCTGTTCCGTCATTCTGTTAGATCGTGGCTGATACGAATCTTAACTCCATCTAATTGCCTCGGTTCCGTAACACTTAACACCTTTACCAAACAAAAATCTATCAATCTCAGTTCTGACTTTTTTACTTGACCCCCCCCAGCCTCAACAGCTTTTTGGGGAGAGAGTTCCAGATTTCCAATAACCTTTGTGTGAAGAAGTGTTTCCTGACATCACCACTGAGCTGCCTAGCTTTAATTTTAAGGTTATGCCTGCCCTCTTGTTCTGGACCCCCTCATAAGACAAAATAGTTTCTCTCTATCTACCCCATCAACTTATTTAATCATCTTAACCACCTCCTATTGGCCCAAATTTCCCCAACCCCTTTTTCTGGCGCACTAACCCAAGATGCGGTAACTTTGTGCACTGGAAACGGCGCCAAAAAAATGTGCCCCCATCCTAGCCGTTCTGCTGAGTGTCTCGGGTCCTGGCATGGTGTATATAGTGGAGTGGGGGATGGAGCTACAGCTCTGCGCCAAAAGCAGTGCTGGCAGCTGTCCGCATGTGCAGTGGAGTCTGCGCACATGCTCCTCATCCTCCCAGCGTGTCCTGCAGGCAGTGAACAGGACCCGATGCTCGCCGCCCCTAACCCTGGCCGAAGGATCTCCCGCACCGGCCGGGCGGTCCCGCTGTGGATCTCTCTCTCCCCCCCTTCACCGATGCGACTGTGGATCTCTCTCCCCACCCCCCCCCCCCAACGCCCCCCGCCCCCTTCACTGATACTGCGTTCAGCTTCTCCCAACCCCTCCCTGTTCAAAGATGCCGCTTTCACTCTCTCCCACCCTCCCCCATTCACAGATGCTGCATTGAGCCAAGCCTCCTGCAGTGCGTCTTGCCATCCCTATTTCAGGCCAAATGGACCCCTGCACAGGTCGGCCGCTGCTGAGTTTAGTTGAAGGTAGGATTTACTTCAGTTCTTTATTCGTTAATTGAATTATTTACTTCAATTCTTTATTTTTTATTGAATGCTTATTACTTTTTGTGCTGTGTTTAGTGCTTTGTAAGTCTTGGTGCTTTAGGTGCAGGTCTTCTCCACTTCCTTTTATTTTTTTATACGTTAATTAATTGCTTATTACTTTTTGGGCTTTGTTTAGTGCTTTGTAAGTTTTTGTGCAGGCCCTCTCAGCTTCCTTGTATTTTTTATTTGTTATTGAATGCTTATTTTTGTGCTTTGTTTAGTGCTTTGTAAGTCGTGGTGCTTTAAATGTACTAACCTGCATCGAATTCTTAACTCTCCGCAAGGGTTTTCTGTGCGGCCACAAGTGGCCACATACGCTAGCCTAAGTTAGTTTGGAGCAAATATTAGCTGTCCAAACTGGCTTAAATGGCCAAAATGGCTGGTAACGTTCCCTTCTGAAAAAGAAATCGAAACTAAAAAAAATCCTAACTAACTCACTTACACTGGCACAAATTAAATGTGCTGAATGGGGATTTTTAAGATACCCCAGAGAAATCAAATTGCTCCAAAAAAAAATGGAGCAACTCCTGGGCAAATTTGGGTCCATCACCCCTTAATTTTATACTCAAGGGAATACAAGCCTAGACTGTGGAAAATGTCCTCGTATTTTAACTCTTTTATTCCAGGTATCATTCTGGTGTATCTAGGCTGCACCCCCGCCAAGGACAATATACCGGTCCTTCGGTGCAGTGATCAGAATTGAATGCAGTGTCATTCTCATCTATAGTGGGAGGTACTTAATATGGTGGGAAGTTACATTGTGGCAATCTGATGACCAAATAGGGTAAACTTTGCCATAAATGAACAGTTCCCTAGAAGCTCATGGTCCACAGAGCAATAGTGATACCGACCCTTTTATATGTTTCAGAGACATGGACAATGTATAGTAGGCACCTCAAAGCACTGGAGAAGTACCACCAATGCTGCCTCTGCAAAATCCTGCAAATCCATTGGCAGGATAGTTGTACAAACATCAGTGTTCTCTCTCAATCCAACATTTCCAGCATGGAGGCATTTATCACACTCGATCAGCTCCGATGGATTGGCCACATTGTCTGCAGGTCCGATATTAGACTCCTGAAACAAGCTCTCTACTCCAAGCTCCGTCACAGCAAGCAATTCCCAGGAGGGTAGAGAAAATGCTTCAAGGATATCCTCAAAGCTTCCTTGAAAAAAATGTAATATCGCCACTGACTCTTGGGAATCCTTGGCCCATGACAGCTCAAAATGGAGGAGGAGAATTCGAGAAGGCGCCAAACACCTCGAGTCTCTTCGTCGGGACCACGCAGAAGCGAAGCGCAAACAGCGAAAGGAACACACGACAAACTAAGCACCCCACTCACCCATCCCTTCAGCCACCATCTGCCCCACCTGTGACAGAGTCTGTAGATCCCACATTGGTCTCATCAGTCACCTTCAAACTCATTTTAGTGTGAAAGAAAGTTATCCTCGACTACGGGGGACTGATAAGAGAAGAAGGAAGATGCTCTCTCCAGCTGGGTTATTTTTTGTTTGTGATTCAATGTTTGATTATCCAGCCTGTAACCATAGGTTCTATTTTTAAGCAGACAACACAAGTTACTATTACTTCAAACACACCTTCCATTAAATGCCAATGATCAGTCACAGTTCCAGAATGTGGGCGTCATTTGGTGAAGTTATTTTTCTGTCACAAAGCATGTCTCTGCTACTCCATCAGACCTTTCATTGTGTTACATTTACTGTTCTATGAATCTTTGCAAAAATGCATAAGTTCATGTTTCGGTTGCATTCATGTCCTCTGGATATCTGTGCTCCAAATATAGCAAGCTCTTTACTGATGTTTGTGTGTGACGTCAGTTCGAATGATGTAAAGTCCTGACCTCCTGTCAATTAAATCAGCTAGCCAGAGCAATCCAGCTGTCACCATTGGGAGAGGAATATTCAGAAGTCCGAAGGAATTTTAGAGGTCTCTGAATTACTCTCAGAGATTTTGTAGTGGAAGTTTCTTTGCTAGATTGCTTTACTTTCTTTACTTTTTGACCTTTTCCTTTCATTCTCCTATTCTCAAGTTGCTCTCTTTCCACTATCCATTTTAATGTTATGTGTCTTTACTGTTTTATGTCTTTTTTTCTTTTATGTCCTTCCCTTCTGTTTCTTTTTTCCTTTTCAGGGCATGCTGAAATGTGACACCGAATGGTCAGCAGCTGTGAGCAGTTAACAAATACAGATTAAAAATCAACTCCAGCAATGCCATACAGTGGTAGCGTACACTACAGCAACACATCTCATCCCACTTCAGAGCACTTGCCAACCCACTTGCAATAAGGTCTGCTGCTTTACCGTGCTACAGCCAGACAACAGTTGTTTATTTTCCTCTTTTAGCACTGAGCAAATGTTTACTAATTTACACTGCACCTTACGAGCAGTATATGCTTGAGGCTCATTGAAAGAAAGAACGACTTGCATTTATATAGCGCCTTTCACAACCACCAGACGTCTCAAAGCGCCTTACAGCCAATGAAGTACTTTTGGAGTGTAGTTACTGTTGTAATGTAGGAAACGCGGCAGCCAATATGCGCACAGAAAACTCCCACAAACAGCAATGTGATAATAACCAGATAATCTGTTTTTTTAATGTTGAACGAGAGATAAATATTGGCTGGGACACTGGGGATAACTCCTCCTGCTTTTTTTCAAAATATTGCAATGGGACCTTTTACGTCAACCCGCGAGAGCAGAAGAGGCCTCAGTTTATCGTCTCATCCAAAAGAGGGCACCTCCGACAGTATAGTGCTTACTGAGCACTGCAGTGGGATTTGAACCCACAACCCTCTGACTCTGAAGCAAGAGTGCTATCTACTGAGCCACAGCTAACACTATTGAGCAAGAGTCTTCCAATTAAAGCATTTGAGCGTACATTTTCCAATCTGTGAGAGTTTGTATGTGAGATCTACATTTTACATGCATCCTGCGTGCAAATGAATGGTTTTTGGTGCTTCAATGTTTGCCTGAACTTTGGGTAGAGGTTTTCCCGCTCCTAACAATCATTCTGCCCATTCACTGTATGTGTTAAATGTAGGCTGCATAAATAAGGCAGCCGTCAAAGGGACATAATGTCCTGAAATTCTGCATTGCCACTGTAACTGGCTGCAGACCAGTGGAATGCTCAAAGAGACCTTGCTATACCCTGTTAAGGCAGGAGACCACATCCTTGGAATTTCAGGACCAAGCTTTTATAGTTAGAAGTTTTTTGTTGGATTTTTAATCCCTTTTTTTGGAGCTTTTTAAAATTTTGGAATGTGACTTAGTTCTTTGATCACATCCTGGAAGAACGTTACTGGACAAGCAGCTGAATTATTGGGGGGAATTTTAACAACCTCACCACCATCCTTGCCTTCCCCACCATGACGGACGGAAGATTGTCGCTGGAGGGGCGGTTAAATCATAAAAAGAACGCCCATTCATTCGATTTAACTGTGGCAGGTGCAACCGAGTAACTCGCTGTAGGGAGGCAGGTCAGTAATTATATTTAAATAATGGTCATTTCCAGAGAAATTGGCAGCGATTTGGAATTAATGCCTCCAGGACCGGGGTCCAGGAAACTCAGCATTAAAACAGAGGGACACTTCATGGGGTTAGTTAAAGGTCAGTGCAATATAGCTCTACTTCGTAAACTACTGCTCCACCTGGTGGACTACTGTGGTAATGCAACTGCTGATGTAAATACAATAAAAAGGTCATGTGACAAGTCACATGATGACAAGTTCCTGTAGAACTATCGTGTGTGTAGTGTGTTTGTGATGTCAAAAAGAATATATTACATTAGCGACGTAGGAAAGGCTAATCGGATTCCCTAGCTGAAATTTTTGTTGGTGGATGATCCTGCCAATCAACAGAGCAACTTGGACAGGTTCTTTGTTTTGCAGACTGCTAAAAATCCAAGCTAAATTATAAGCACAATATGGACATGGCCAGAGTCCAGATGGCCACGCCTATGGGAATAACAGGCCGATTGGGTGAGTTCCATCACAACCGATAGGCTTTTGGTGCATATGTAGAGTGACCAGATATGTTTTTCACCACAAATAGTATAATCAAAGTCCCCGATGATGAAAACTGTAATCGGGTGGTGTTGGAAAGAAAACGGGCTATTTTCTTGACTCAAGCAGGCCCCGAGGTGTATGAAACCCGGAAAAATGTACTTGTTCTCGTTATTCCAAAAGACACGGCAGTGACAGAGATTCCAGCACGACAGTCCTGAGCCCCTGCAAATTGCTGAAAATTTTCATTTGGAATACGGGATCAATTCATTGATGAGAGTATCAGTGAATACATTGCAGCTGATAGAGAATTCAAGCTCTGCAGCCTGGCTGCAGTTTTGAAAAAACACAGACCACATTGCATTAAGTCATCAATCAACTTGACATTTTAGGACCTTTGGATAGCGAGCCAATTAAAGTTTAACAGACTATCAATTGAGCCAATAAGGTCAAAGAAGGTGAGTTCTTTTCTATAAATTGAACCAGGTATAAAAACAGCCATTTTGGCCATGTGGTCTCAGAAGGACAAAGGCCTGGCTTAAAGCCAGAAGCTTGTTGCTGCTGCCAGAATAAAATTACATTAAAACTACAACCGGAGTTCGTATTTCATTGGGAATTAAGAGATCTAACAATTTTGGCGTCACGAACATGATCGTTGAGGGAAGAAACTGAATTTTGGACATCGGACTGACATAGTGAGGTAAGGACGCCTCTTTATAAAAGTTCTCGGTCAAAAGTCTAAATTCGCCTCTCCTTCTACGTGATTCCGAAAGCCTCCGGTTTGCGAACCCTCCGGTTGGTAGTCGGCTCGAGGTCCCATAGACGTCTAACTTCGGCGGTGTGTTAGATAATTAATCACCGACCCACTGATCGGCTGGAAAGTCCAGGACTCGAGACCCCAGTAAAGAAATCAGTATTATGGCAGCAGGAGATAAGAGCAAAGAATTGGCTACAACTTTTAAAAGCGGGCGGGCACCACCTGAGGTTTCGACAGATGAAATTCTCAAACAGTGAAAGAATACATTGAGCAACAATTCAACTTATCGAAAACCTGTATTAAGATCGAACATAAGTATGGAACCTCCAAAGGACAATGGTCCTTGGACGAGATTAAAAGGGTCTGGGGAAAAACGACCCGTAAGAAAAATAAAGAGTGAACTAGATGGTCCCTAGCCATTATGGGACAGATCCGAAAGTGGAATGAAATTACAATGCGTTCCCAAAATGATCGAGAACTGACCAGTACAAAGGACCAATTGCAAGACTTGAACTTGAAAAATCGGAAGTGGAAGTTAAAGATCTTAAAGTTGAAATCAAAGAATGAAAAAAATCATTAGGTCACGACACAATAATAGGAAAAGGAAAATGTATCGGTCAATTCCCAGGGTACCCATGTTTGGATAAATTAAAAGCGCAAACCCGAAGACACGACCGAGGAATAGATACAGATTCTGAATCCTCCGACGATACAGGGTCAGAGGATGAAGAATTAGGGTGGGCTTTGCCCCGTTTAAAAAAAGACGAGTTGTAGTCAAATCAGAAGAGACTGCGGATGAGGACGGAACCAAAAAAACGAAGAAAACGGTGTATGCAGAATACTTATTTCATGATCTGGCAGACCCAGAGAAAATTGATAAATGGTCCAAGGAATTGCCCAATCCAAAGAAAGGGGGAGTGAAAACATGGGACCAATTGGACCGCTTAAGAAATATATATCAACTTCATCCCTGGGACGGAGTGCAAATTTTGACCAGAATGGTGCCAAAAACACAGGGAAGAAAATTGCACGACAAGGTAGAACAAGCTTTGGGGCAGGATGAGCAAGAATTAAATGCAGGATGGGAGGCGATTAAACACTGGCTGCAAGCCTTCAGTCCAGCAAAGACAGACTGGGGAAAAATTGCAGCCTGACAACAGAAAGGAACAGAGGAGGTCCTGGAGTATGACGAGCGGTTTAGATGCACGTGGCTAGAACATTCGGGTATGAATAATACGGATGAGGAAATGGATGAACAAGTGTTTGGACCCCTGAAAGCAGCTTTCATGGCAGGTCTAAAGCCAGAACTGTCCAAAATGCTTAAGGTAGTGTTACCGGACTGGGAAGGAAGAGGAACTACCTTTGCAGCATTGGTGGATCGATGTAACCAATTAGACAGGGATATGGGAGCTAAAGTCCGAGCTGTACAGGCTATGGGATGGAAATCCCAGGATTCCAATAAACAGTCATTAGGAAAATTACCCAGAAAATGTCATTATTGTGGGAAAGAAGGTCACTGGGCCAAGACGTGCAGGGCAAAACAGCAAGGTCACGGCTGGGGAAGAGGACGCAGCCATGGATACAATTCAGCCAACAAACCAGGCTTGTCACAAGATAACAACCTCATAGAAGCATTTAAGCGACTGACAATACAACAACAGAAGGAGTTACTTGGGATAGAAAAAATCGATTAGAGTCCGCCCTGGCCCCCGCCTCCTTGCACTAATACAACAGAGGGGAGATGGGCTATATATAACTGTGAGGGTGTGCGATAAGGATGTGGACTGTCTTTTAGACACAGGGGCGGAATTAACATGCTTACCCCTACAATATGGAAACGTTTTGTCGTTGGATGGTAGGGCACGTACAGCCTATGGAGTTGGGGGCCATAAAATGGAAATTAAAAGGACAACAACGGTACTTATAGGGCTGGGTCCACATGAACTAATCTTGCTGGTCTGGATAGGCCCAGTAGATCAACCCCTTTTGGAAATGGACGTTCTAATCCAAATAGATTCATCGTTGCATTTCGAGAATGGTCGGGTGACATGATCAATTAGAACTTTGAAGAAAGAAGAATTGAAGGAACACCCGATATGGGCTAAAGATAAGAATGATTGTGGCCTACTCCAGATGGAGCCTGTATCATTTACCGGGACCAAGCCTCCATGCACTAAACAGTATCCCATCAGTCCAACTGCCATCGCGGGAATCTTACCGGTTATTCAGCAATTGGAGAAACAAGGGGTGCTTATTAAAACACATAGCTCCTCCAATAGCCCCGTGTGGCCGGTACAGAAATCTAATGAGACTTGGCGTTTGACTGTCGATTATAGGAAAGCTAACCAGTGTATTGATCAAAAAGCTCCTTTGGTCGCAGATCCCTTCATCATTTTTAATGCCCTCAAACCGGAACATAAATATTTCTCGGTTACAGATATGGCCAACGGATTTTGGTCGGTGCCTCTGGCACCGGAGGTTTGACAGTGGTTTGCTTTCACTGTCCAAGGACAACAGTATACTTGGACCCAGTTACCGCAGGGTTTCCACAACAGCCCTACGGTATTCCACATGGCTTTACAAAGCCATTTGCGAGAATTACCTCCCCTGTCATCCACAGTCATCCAATATGTAGACGATATCCTGCTCGCTTCAAACACGGAAGAACAGCATGAACAAGATTTACGAGCTTTGCTGGACCACCTTTGGCTGAAAGGACATAAAGCCAGCATCGACAAAGCACAAATATCCCAAGAAGAGGTTGTATACCTGGGACAAAAGATTTCACAAGGAAAGAGAGAACTTACCCAGGATAGAACTGCAGCCATTCGGGCTGCTAAAAAACCCACCACTATTCAGGAACTAAGGTCTTTTTTGGGATTGTGTAACTTTAACAGAAATTGGATTGACTCCTTCATACAGCTTGCTCAGCCACTGAATGATATCTTAAAGGGGAAACGTGCCTCTAAAGAAGCCATCATCCTCACTAAGGAACAGCAAGAGGCCTTCCTGAGTTTGAAAAATGCTTTGTGTTCAGCACCAGCTCTGGGAATCCCCGACAGTGGTAAGCCATTTACCCTGTTTGTCCATGAGAAAGAAGGATATATGACAGCTATACTGACACAAGAACATGGGGATCGGCAAAGACCTATTGGCTATTATTCGGCAAAACTGGATGCGGTAGCCCTTGGATGGGGAAGTTGCCTAAGGGCCATGGAAGCTACATGTCGAGCGGTAATGATCACTGCGGGTCGAGACCTCGACCAAAAGCTGATTGTCAAGTGTCCCCACACTGTACACGCTTTGCTGTCTATGAATAGAATGTCTCAGGTGACGGCAGCTAAATGGACCCGCTGGACAGCAGTTTTGGGAGCTCCTAATCTCCATATCGTCCGGGCCAGCCCGGTTAATCCCGCAACTATGCTCCCGATGTCAGAATCGAGGGAGTAAGAGGGGGGAGAATGTGAAGAGCATGACTGCGTGGAGATTTTAAAAGAAACAGAAGAAGCAGCCTTAGCAGCAGAGGAGCCTCTGCACAACCCAGACCTCATCCTGTTGACAGATGGTTCCTCCTTTGTTGACAATGGTACCAGAAAAGCAGGATGGGCAGTTACAACCTTATATGAGGCAGTGGCAAAAGGATGTTTACCCTCAGGAACGTCAGCACAACAGGCCGAGTTACGGGCCCTGTCAGAAGCATGTCGAATAGCAGAAGGACAGACAGCTAATTTCTACACAGATTCGCGTTATGCTTTTGGAGTCGCTCAAGACTTTGGTCTGTTATGGCTGAAAAGAGGATTCCTCACTGCTGCTGGTACACCTATCGGAAATGGAAAAGAAGTCTGAGACTTACTAGCGGCCATACAATTACCTTAGGAAGTGTCCATCCTGAAGTGTAAGGCCCATACCAAGGAAAATACCATGGAAGCACAGGGAAATGCCCTAGCCGACCAGGCAGCTAAAGATGCCGCCTCACAGGGCGTTCCTCCAGAAGATCCAACACAGATGTGCAGATTGAAAGCACTCAGGACTCTGACACGAGACCTTCAATCAATGCAAGGCGAGTGATCCTGAGAGGAAAAATGGACATGGATTGAGGCAGGAATTAAGCTATGTGAAGATGGTGTCTGGAGACAAAGAGTTACCGACAAGCCAGTCGCGCCACAAGCGCTTATGCCTTTTTTTAGCCCAACAGATCCACTCGTGGGGACACTTGGCCTCACAACAGATGACTGCACGGTTCCAGAAAAGCTGGTGGGGACGGGGATTTAAAAAACATGCTCAGCTGGTAGCAGACTGCTGTGTGGTCTGCCAGAAAAATAATTCTGGACCCATCACGTTAATGCCCCAACTGAGGCCCCCTGCCCCTGTCGGACCATTCCAGCATCTGCAGGTTGATTATATATCTCTTCCTTCATGCCAAGGATTCTTGTCATGGTCGACAGATTCTCGAAATGGGTAGAAGCTGTCCCAACTAAAAGAGCCACAGCCAATCACACTGCAAAGGTCTTGTGTAAGGATTACATTCCCCGATGGGGAGTCCCGAGTAGCATTGACTCAGATCAGGGAACACACTTCACAGGTGCTGTCTGCCAAGAAGTCTGTAGGTTACTGAACATTACGTGGGATTTACACTGTCCTTATCATCCACAATCATCAGGACAAGTAGAGCGAATGAATCGAACTCTGAAACAACAGTTTGCCAAATATCACCAAGAAGGAACACCATGGCCCCAGGCATTACCAATAGTGCTATGTAGCATTAGGGCAACCCCGAACAGAACTACAGGTCTAAGCCCATTTGAAATTATAACAGGAAGACCCATGTGGCTGCCAGGAACTATTGATTTACGGAAAGCTGATGTTCACTTAATGAGTGACACTTTGTTATCACACTGTCAGAACTTAACCAATGCTATTAGTTCTGTTTCCCGACAGGTATCGGCAGCTTGGGGTAATCCACCCGAAGGAGGACACGACATCATCCCAGGAGTCTGGGTGCATGTGAAACAGTTGCATAAAGAACCTTTGGGTGCCAAGTGGGAGGGACCTTATCAAGTGTTATTGACCATCCAGGCAGCTGTTAAAGTCCAAGGAAAGAAAGTCTGGATCCACGCTTCACATGTTAAACGAGCACCCGTAACTGAAGCTGTGATCTAATAAGGACAATTACTTTTTGCCAAAATGTATAAATTTACTGTGTTACTGATTGTAGGTATTCTCGGCATTTGCCTACTTCTTACTAGCCGACCCTCTGCACCAAAGGGAAATAGTAGAGTACCAAGGGAATTACATGTAAATACCTTTTTATATATGTCATACATTTATGCCAAACAATGTAACATTTCTAATTGTTGGGTGTGTGCGCAAATTCCTATTCACTCAAAGGGAGGGATTCCCTTGAGGCCAGTTCCCTTGAATATCTCAGAAATGGCTGAGTGGATAATTAATCAAAATAAAACAGGCAATGCCTTTCAGGATACGGAAAACTGGGCACATAAATGGAAGTCAGCAGGTTACAATCTGACTACCTTTGAAGGGGGATACCAACCGTGCTACAATAATTCCAAACGGCCCCCATTTTTTGTTATCACTAATACAATGAGAATAGGAAGACCGGGGGGAATCGGTCTGTCTGATTAGAAACATCAACGGAGGCCAAAATATGGGGTATAATAACTGCTCCCGGAATTATAATGCAATCAAGCCACGGAACCGTTCAAACTGGGCCGATGTGGGAGTTTTTAACGCAACAGGGATTCTGAATAAAACAGATGGAAAAGCCTGGACAGGCCCCGGTGTGTTGCTGACAAAGAAACAGCTAACATTCATTGCCTATAATGGCACCTATTGGGTATGTGGCCACAAGGCCTACCCTTGGCTGCCCCAGAATTGGACAGGATCCTGCTATTTAGCCTACATTGTGCCTTATATGTATCATGTAAAGTCACTGTCGGAACATTTACACCGTCCTAAGAGAGCTATCACAGAAACAGAGAGGTTCTTTGCCTTTCTGATCCCCAGATATGGGACCGCCAGACTGGCAAGGGAATCCATTAACATGGCATCTGTTGTGGAACGGGTAGCCAGTGATATCTCAGAGGCCCTAGTTAAAATCAATACAAAAATAGTAGCAATCCGCACAGTAGCCCTGCAGAATAGACTGGCCCTTGATTACATCCTGGCTGAAAAGGGAGGTACTTGCGCCCTACTCGGAACTGAGTGTTGCACATATATCCCAGATAGCTCCGAAGAAATTACCCACTTAGTGGAGCATATCCAAAAGGAGGTAGAAAAACTTAAGCAACCCCCATCATTCACTTTGTGGAGCGGAGCCACTGAATGGCTCGGTTCAATAGAAAATTAATTGATGGAAGGTTTAATTCTTTTTGTTGTAATTGTTTTACTTTTATATTGTTTGTTTATGTTGATTAAATGTTGTTGCAACCAGGCGGCTGTAGCTGCTGTCCCGCAGGTGAGACAGGAAATTAGGGGTGCATGCAATAAAGGTGCAGCAGTTATAATGGGTGACTTTAATATGCACATAGATTGGCCTAGCCAAACTGGAAGCAATACGGTGGAGGAGGATTTCCTGGAGTGCATAAGGGATGGTTTTCTCGACCAATATGTCGAGGAACCAACTAGGGGGGAGGCCATCTTAGACTGGGTGTTGTGTAATGAGAGAGGATTAATTAGCAATCTCATTGTGCGAGGCCCCTTGGGGAAGAGTGACCATAATATGGTGGAATTCTGCATTAGGATGGAGAATGATACAGTTAATTCAGAGACCATGGTCCAGAACTTAAAGAAGGGTAACTTTGAAGGTATGAGGCGTGAATTGGCTCGGATAGATTGACGAATGATACTTAAGGGGTTGACTGTGGATGGGCAATGGCAGACATTTAGAGACCGCATGAATGAACTACAACAATTGTACATTCCTGTCTGGCGTAAAAATAAAAAAGGGAAGGTGGCTCAACCGTGGCTATCTAGAGAAATCAGGGATAGTATTAAAGCCAAGGATGTGGCATACAAATTGGCCAGAAATAGCAGCGAACCCGGAGACTGGGAGAAATTTAGAATTCAGCAGAGGAGGACAAAGGGTTTGATTCGGGCAGGGAAAATGGAGTACGAGAAGAAGCTTGCAGGGAACATTAAGGCGGATTGCAAAAGTTTCTATCGGAATGTAAAGAGAAAAAGGTTAGTAAAGACAAACGTAGGTCCCCTGCAGTCAGAATCAGGGAAGTCATAACGGAGAACAAAGAAATGGCAGACCAATTGAACAAGTACTTTGGTTCGGTATTCACTAAGGAGGACGCAAACAACCTTCCGGATATAAAAGGGGTCAGAGGGTCTCGTAAGGAGGAGGAACTGAGGGAAATCTTTATTCGTCGGGTAATTGTGTTGGGGAAATTGATGGGATTGAAGGCCGATAAATCCCCAGGGCCTGATGGACTGCATCCCAGAGTACTTAAGGAGGTGGCCTTGGAAATAGCGGATGCATTGACAGTCATTTTCCAACATTCCATTGATTCTGGATCAGTTCCTATCGAGTGGAGGGTAGCCAATGTAACCCCACTTTTTAAAAAAGGAGGGAGGGAGAAAACAGGGAATTATAGACCGGTCAGCCTGACCTCAGTAGTGGGTAAAATGATGGAATCAATTATTAAAGATATCATAGCAGCGCATTTGAAAAATGGTGACATGATAGGTCCAAGTCAGCATGGATTTGTGAAAGGGAAATCATGCTTGACAAATCTTCTGGAATTTTTTGAGGATGTTTCCAGTAAAGTGGACAAAGGAGAACCAGTTGATGTGGTATATTTGGACTTTCAGAAGGCTTTCGACAAGGTCCCACACAAGAGATTAATGTGCAAAGTTAAAGCACATGGGATTGGGGGTAGTGTGCTGACGTGGATTGAGAACTGGTTGTCAGACAGGAAGCAAAGAGTAGGAGTAAATGGGTACTTTTCAGAATGGCAGGCAGTGACTAGTGGGGTACCGCAAGGTTCTGTGCTGGGGCCCCAGCTGTTTACATTGTACATTAATGATTTAGACGAGGGGATTAAATGTAGTATCTCCAAATTTGCGGATGACACTAAGTTGGGTGGCAGTGTGAGCTGCGAGGAGGATGCTATGAGGCTGCAGAGTGACTTGGATAGGTTAGGTGAGTGGGCAAATGCATGGCAGATGAAGTATAATGTGGATAAATGTGAGGTTATCCACTTTGGTAGTAAAAACAGAGAGACAGACTATTATCTGAATGGTGACAGATTAGGAAAAGGGGAGGTGCAACGAGACCTGGGTGTCATGGTACATCAGTCATTGAAGGTTGGCATGCAGGTACAGCAGGCGGTTAAGAAAGCAAATGGCATGTTGGCCTTCATAGCGAGGGGATTTGAGTTCAGGGGCAGGGAGGTGTTGCTACAGTTGTACAGGGCCTTGGTGAGGCCACACCTGGAGTATTGTGTACAGTTTTGGTCTCCTAACTTGAGGAAGGTCATTCTTGCTATTGAGGAAGTGCAGCGAAGATTCACCAGACTGATTCCCGGGATGGTGGAACTGACCTATCAAGAAAGACTGGATCAACTGGGCTTGTATCCACTCGAGTTCAGAAGAATGAGAGGGGACCTCATAGAAACGTTTAAAATTCTGACGGGTTTAGACAGGTTAGATGCAGGAAGAATGTTCCCAATGTTGGGGAAGTCCAGAACCAGGGGTCACAGTCTAAGGATAAGGGGTAAGCCATTTAGGACCGAGATGAGGAGAAACTTCTTCACCCAGAGAGTGGTGAACCTGTGGAATTCTCTACCACAGAAAGTAGTTGAGGCCAATTCACTAAGTATATTCAAAAAGGAGTTAGATGACGTCCTTACTACTCGGGGGATCAAGGGGTATGGCGAGAAAGCAGGAATGGGGTACTGAAGTTGCATGTTTAGCCATGAACTCATTGAATGACGGTGCAGACTAGAAGGGCTGAATAGCCTACTCCTGCACCTATTTTCTATGTTTCTATGAGACACCTAGCAGTTCCCAGCTGTACGTGGCACAGGAGTATGTCATGCTTAAGGGAAGGTTGTTTAGTGATTGAATTAAGATATTGATTTGGATTAAATTGGAATAAGATTAATTAACCTACTAAAACCAGACTTCCTTTGTGGCCATGATGGAATTCGGGTTGGTGTAAATTTGTGAGGAAGCTACTAGTCCGGACATGTGGTGAAACACATCAACAAATTTTGGAAGGAAACTCTATTAACGTGTATGAAATTATTTTGTAGAATGTTTCACCAGTGATAGCTGATGTTTTATGATTCAGTTTTTGAAAGAATCAAAGGGGGGATTGATAGAGAATTCAAGCTCTGCAGCCTGGCTGCAGTTTTGAAAAAACACAGACCACATTGCATCAAGTCATCAACCAACTTGACATTTTAGGATCTTTGGATAGCGAGCCAGTTAAAGGTTAACAGACTATCAATGGAGCCAATAAGGTCAAATAAGGTGAGTTCTTTTCTGTAAATTGAACCAGGTATAAAAACAACCATTTTGACCATGTGGTCTCAGAAGGACAAAGGCCTGGCTTAAAGCCAGAAGCTTGTTGCTGCTGCCAGAATAAAATTACATTAAAACTACAACCGGAGTTCGTATTTCATTGGGAATTAAGAGATCTAACAGTAGCTTTAAAAAAGCTATTCATTCACTGTCATTTCGGAAACATTCAGGACCGAGCATTGCGTGACCGATTTGCTGTGGGATGAAAAATGAAGCAATCAGAAAAAAGTTGTTGACAACCCCTAACTTGGCTTTTGATTTAGCTTGTCAGACAGCTATATCGATGGATATGGCCGATCAATACTCCCGAGAATTTTGCACCATTTCCAGTCGTCAGCCAACCGAGGTGAATCGCCTGCAGGTTGAAAGGAGAAGGCAGTTGGGTCCCAAGGCCATAGCAACTGGCCAAGCTAGCAGTAAATTGAACTTGTGCTATCAGTGCCTGGGACAACACATCATTCAAAGCTGTCCATATGTGAAGACAGAGTATTATTCTGCAAGAAAACAGGTCATCTTTCAAAGGCATGCCAACTGAAGAGTAAACCAACTTTCAAGGCCATAAGTAGAAATCGCCCGAGACGACATAGCATGGAAGAAAAGCAATACGACAAAGAGGTTCTGCAGATACACGTCATCAGGAGCACGAGGGTATCTAGCAAGAATTCATGAAGTATCATCATCCAAAATACTCATGGAAATCGAAACTGGTGCATTTGTGAACATCGTACCGGAATTGCTATATCTCAACAAATTGAGTGATTTTCCACTGGAGAAGTCGAAGATAGAGTGGCAAGGCTACTCAGGAGAGCAAATCCCTGCAGTAGGATGAATCACTGTACCGGTGAAATACAAGGATCAATGTCAGAGCTTGCCTCTCTTAGTAATGGCTGGAGACAAGCCTGCCTTGCTCGGTAGAAATTGGTTGGGATCACTAAAGTTGGATTGGAATGAGATTTTTTTTGTGTTGAAACGAGATTTGCATCGAAGGATGATGTCATTAAACAGTATCAAATCGTGTTCCGTGAAACAGGCAGTCCAATCCAAGGCTTCAAGGTGAGCGTCAGAATACAGAAGCATACTAGACCAGTTTACTGCAAGCCACGTCCCGTACCATATGTACTCAAGCAGAAAATTGAGCAAGAACTCAAAAGACTAGAGACTGAGAACATTTTCTCTAAGGTAGATCTAAGTAATTGGGCTACACCTATTGTTTTTGTACCTGAGTCAGATGATAATGCTAATACTATGTCCGCTTGCCATCCCCATCACAAGTTACACCCAATAGGGAAGAAGTGTTCTATTTTTCAAACATTGATGAACTGCAGTCACAGCAGAAGAGATTGTTAGAGCAACCAAACATGACCCAGTTATGTCAATGATTACTTCGCAATTAGCTGGCCAAACCAGATATCAAAGAAGGATATTCATCCATACTTTGTTCTAAGTAATGAATTATCACTGGATAACGATTGTATCATGTGAGGTGCAAGAGTTCCAAATAAGTTCAGGTCCAAATTGTTAGGAGATCTTCATGACCAGCACCTGGGAATATGCTTGACCAAGGGTTTTTCATGCAGTTACTTATGGTGGCCAAGTCTAGATAAAGTTATAGAGCACATCGTTAGTCATTGTACGACATGTCAATCGGTAAGCAAGAAACCACCATCAGGACCGTTACAGCCATGGAAATGGCCTCCGAGGGTGTTGCAACAATTACATATAGATTTTGCTGAGCTAGAAGGACAGCAATTATTCATTGTGACTGATAGTCATTAGAAGTGGGTAGAGGTGTTGCCGATGCGAAAAATAACAAGAAATAAAACACTAGACAATTTGCAAAGATTGTTTTCTTCATATAGCCTTCCAGAAGAAATTGTGTCTGATAATGGACCACAATTTTTTCAGAGAATTTGTACAGTTCATGAGCAGAAATGGGGCAAAACATACCAAGGTTCCACCATACGACCCTGCTTCAAATAGTGCAGCAGAGCGCATGGTACAAATTGTAAAACGTGCCCTTATCAAGCAAATATTGGATCCAAATCCAAAGAAATGACGGTTGTTGTTGGACGACAAATTGGCAAATTTTCTCATTACTTATCCTAATAGTCCTCATACAACTATTGGTCAAACACCAGCAGGGTTGTTTCTCAAATGACAGCCATGAACCAGATTCTCATTGTTAAAGCCAAACCTGGCACAGTCAGTAGAAGAGAAACAATTAAGACAGAAAGAGAATAATGATAGAGATAGAGTAAGAGAGAGAAGTATGACATTGAATCAGAAGGTTAGAGTGCAGAACCATCTCCATAAATGGTTAAAGTGGTTACCAGGAAGAGTAGTGAAGCTATGTGGCCCTTGCACATATTTGGTCAAAATGTTTGATCATGGAAAGGTTAGGTTTGTTCACATTGATTATATTTTACCCACAGATGTAGAAGGAGTTGAAAGTTGGAATGATTAGATTATTTCTGATGAGTCAGATAGTCTTGTTACAAGTGGAGTACCAGCAGCAAATTCTACATCACATGTACTGAAAACAAGTCCAAGAGAAAGTTAGAATTTACATCTGAGTCCGAGTCAGGCAGACAAATATTCTGAAGTTGTAGAGAGTCCAAATGTAAATCCCGGGTTACCCTTGGAGAAAAACTTTCCTCATACTCAGCCTAGAAGGAGTCTAAGTTCAACACCATATTTGGAAGGTTCTGTTCGAGAGTGAAGGTATCTTCTTCAAAACAGAACATAAGTGGTTAATTTTGATTTGTAAAACTGGCAAAATAAGTCCACATCTTTTGTGGTGTATCACAATGCAAGTTATATAAGATGATTATTTTTAAAAATTATTTCTTCATTAAGGAGGGAGAAATGTAATATATAGCTCCACCTAGTGGATTACTTTGATGATGCAACTACACATGTAAATACAATAAATGCATCATGTGAGAAGGTCACTTGACAAATTCCTGCAGCGCTATCTTTTGTGCAGTGCATTTGTGATATCTTAATTAATATATTACAGTCAGGAGTCCAGAGATTAAAAAAGGCCCAGTGCTCATAATTACTGGGAAACAGTTCTTGTTATCAGAGAGTTATTGTTACAGTTTGGAGGCTTTCACACAGGGGACATTAGAATGTCCGGTGCCATGGCTGCATGATGAGGAAGACAATTAACATTTGCAGCAGCAAGGACACGCTGTGGAGGGAGATGCAGGTGGACAACAGAGAGCGGAGCAACAGAGAGGTTGAGGTCACAGGAGGCACTACCCACCTAACAGAGGCTCAGCTTTCTTAACCTCTTGGAAGAGTGGATCCAAATGCTCAGATTGTCAAGTTAGGTGGTCGCAGATATTAGCAGCCTCCAAGAATAAGACATGCTCCTTGCTGGAACAAGTGGCCATGCATTACCAGTGGCTGTGAAAGTCACCACCACCCTCAATATTTTTATCCATGATTCTTTCGAGGGCACTACTAGAGAAATATTGAGAGTCTCGCATTCAGCTGCACATTACTAGGACTGGAAATTTCCCCTGTGATGACAATAGCCAGAATAGGTGGGCAATGGGATTCATGTCTCTGGCTTGCTTCCCACAGATGCAGGATGCCATCATTTGCACACACACAGGCAATCCAAGCACCACTAGATCAACCAGGAGCATTCATCAACCACAAGGGATTTCATTCCATCAATGTTCAGCAGTTGTACAACCACAAGAAAAGGATCATGTAGGTCTGCGCCAGATTCCCTGTGAGCTGTCAAGATGCATTTCTACTGTGGCAGTCCAACATCCCTGTCCTGTTTGTTCCTGGAACTAACTTTAAGGGCTGGCTGCTAGGTAACAAATGATGCACACTTTTAACCTGGCTGAGGCTACCACTGAACAACCACACCAATGAATTCTAAGTGCATTACAATGCCAGCCATATGACAACCAGATGTGCCATCGAGCAAGCCATTGACATACTCAATATATGCTTCAGCAGCCTGGACAGATCTGGAGGATGGCATATAGCTCCACCTAGTGGATGACTGCTCCCCTGAGTGGACTACTGTGGTAATCCAGCCAATGCTGTTTGTACAATAAAAGGATCATGTGACTAGGTCATCTGACAAGTTCCTGTGTAATGGGGCCATCTTGTAAGAGTGCATTTGTAATGTTGTAAGGAATATATTACAGAGACGCCCTTCAGTACTGTACGGGGTGGTCCCGGGGGTTATGCTCACCTCTGACCTACTTGAGCGGTTCAAATTGCTCCCACTCCCTTGGGTTCTGGACTCTGGATTTATTTGAGGGGTGTGATAATGTGCAAAGGACAACTGGTTTGATGCAAAAGAACTCTGATTTTATTACAGAAAAGAAAGTACAATGTCAAACTTATAATCACTCTAATAAAGAAGAACACATTACACATTCAAAGGGGGTTACAGTAAGAATTACACCTCCCAGCTCCCAATACCTAATCCTCGCTAGGTTAGTGTAATGTCTGTATGCTTGTAATGTTTGTAGCTCCACACTGTGGATGTGGACGAATTGTGTACTGCAACTGCAGAGTTAATAATAAACAGAACCAGACTGTTCCGGAGGCTTCCGACAGAGCTGCCTGCCGTGTAAGAAGCTGTGCGTGCTGTGCTCTGTGAATATATTACATTTGGTGATGAGGATGGAATTTTTTGGATGATTTAAAGCTTAAATTTTGTTGCTGAAGAATCAAATCAGTCCAGAATTCTTTGTTTAAATTTGGCGGGCTTGACATTTCTTTGTATTATCTTGGCGGGCTCTTTAAAAGTTAATATGTCTTGGGTGGGTTGCTCTTCTAAATTTGTTTCCTGATGGAAATATTAGCTTGGTAATCGCAATGTTCTTTTGTGCTTGGTTTTTGCATACAGGCTGCAGCGAGCCCTTTGTCCTTATTCATGTTGAAGATGGTTTTTCTCGGTTTGGTTTGATGGCTGGCCATCTCTGAGTTATTGTTGTAATGTTAATGCCTCTTGTAGAGAAGGGTTTTGAATATCCATTTCTCCAGACAATTTACCTTAGTCCCAATACCCAGACGGTTCCAATAATCAAGTTGGCTCCTTTTAGTTCCTTAGGCCCGCCCGCAGACTTGAATTTGTCAAAATTCGATTAAAGTTCATAGTTTCTCCCATAAGCACTTTAGGATTTCAAACTTTCCGGTAGATAGTCCCAAATTAAATTTCCTTTCCAATGAGTCCAAACACTGGGGGATTCCCGTGAATTTTGATCTTTCAGTACTCGCCAGGATCATTGTCGTGTGCTGCATTCTGCACAACATAGAGCAGAGCAAGGACTAGAGAAGAAGGAGGAAGAATCCGCTCTGCACTCTTCATCTGATGACAATTCCAATGCTTAGAAGGAGGAAGAGGAGGAAGCTATCAAGAAACGGCTGAGCGCACTGGATACAGCAAAGGCAATGAGCGGTGACAACACTCCGGCTTTCATGCTGAAGACTTGTGATCTAGCCATGCACAACATTCAGGATGACATTCTGGCTTGAGCTGATAAGTGGCAAGTAACATTCATGGCACACAGGTGCCAGGCAATGAATATATCCAACAAACAATAGTGTAACCAGTGCTCCTTGATATTCAACAGCATTACCATTGCCGAATCCACCACCATCAACATCCTGGGGGTCAGCATTGACCAGAAACATAACTGGACCAGCCACATAAATACTATGGCAACAAGGGCAGGTCAGAAGCTGGGTATTCTACATAGAGTACCTCACCTCCTGACTCCCCAAATTCTTTCCATCATCTAAAAGACACAAGTCAGGAGTATGATGGAATACTCTCCACTTGTCTGGATGAGTGCAGCTCCAACAACACTCAAGAAGCTCAACACTATCCAGGACAAAGCAGCCCACTTGATTGGCACACCATCCATCAACTTAAACATTCACTCCCTCCTCCATCAGTGCACTGTGGCTGCAGTGTGTACCATCTACAAGATGCACTGCAGCAACTCGCCTAGGCTTCTTTGACAGCACCTTCCAAATCCGTGAACTTCTCCACCTAGAAGGACAAAGGCAGAGGTGCAGGGGACCCCCATCGCTTTTGAGTTTCCACCCAAGTTGCACACCATCCTGAATTGGAAGTATATCGCCGTTCCTTCATCATCACTGGGACAAAATCCTGGATCCTTCGCTAACAGCACTGTGGGAATATCTTCACTACACGGACTGCAGCGGTACAAAAAGATGGCTCACCACCAGCTTTTCAAGGGCAATTGGGGATGGGCAATAATGCTGACCATGACAGCAATGCTCACATTCCATGAATGAATACAAAAAGCTGAAGACAGGTCCCCAACGCCAGACCAGCCATTACATTGCTGCTCGTGATGCCAGGTTTGACTTAATAGCTCAAATGCTCAGTTAGGCACTAGGACAAAGTAACTATCACATCCCTTGACTCTCCCCCCTGCCCGGCACCCCCCTTCCACATTTCCCTCCCCCTCCCACTCAAACAAAGCAGTCCTGTAAACAACCTCCCACCCATTGCACATGCACCAATTGGTCTCAGTCAATTCATGTCTTCACATTCATTACCAAGTAACCAAAAACTTGAGTTGTCAATCGGCAGGCAAGATTGGGGAACAGGGGAAGGTGGTGCAAATGAATAAATTTACATGAATAAATAAATGAATTAAACTTAATAACACAACGTTTTCATAAACACTTATGTGCATACCCTTGGTGAACTGCATAGCTTTTTGCTTCCTTTCCCTACTGCTCCTACAGATCCCCGCTCTGACTGCTGAGGTACTCTTGGCAGACAACCTCTGGGTTTTGAAGTGCGCAAGGGCCTCGACAAAGCTTGCTCCACCTGTACCTGTGCAGGGGCAGGCTTGACCATCGGGAGAGGAGGCAGCATGTTGGATACTGACTGAAGGAGGAATGGATGAGAAGTGGAAGTGCTTTGAGTGGAGTCCCCACTTTCATGTCCCCTTTTGTAATCATCCCTCTCTTGGACCGGCAGCACATCACTCCGACCACACTGCTGGAGAGCAGCTTGGAGCCTTTAAGGCCATGTCTACGGTATCTGTCATCCTATGTAAGGCAGCAGATATGTTGACACAACTGTCATGAGGGCATGCAGTGATAGTTTAGAGTGCTGAAATTGAAGTTGCAGAGAGGAGGCCTCTCTATCCAGGGCAGACAACCTTGCAATGGCCTGCGACATCAATTCACAAATGCTTGAGCTGGACTCTTCCATCCTCAGTGCTACTGTGGAAAGTGTGTCTGGCATGACTTTCAGTACCTCACACATTTCCTGCTGACCCTCTATCTTTTTCATTTTCATTGATGGCCTCCGGGGTCCAGCTGAGCAGAGCTTGGAGAGGTCAAGATATAGGACTCCAATTTGAAGAGCCTCCCACCCGAAATAGGCAGACGCGTTGCTCTTCAATTTACAGGTCCGCCTTGGGCATCTAAGGGTCAAACAAGGTACACAACTTCATATTTTAACTGCCTTTTATCATGTGAAAAACAGGCAGCCAGCAGTTGAAAATTGCCCCAGTTGTCCCTCATCTTGTGTTTATGTACTTGTATCACACTTTCTAAATTCTCTCATTCACTTTATGTCTGTTTTTCATTTCTTGTCTTCCCATCTCTTCCTCTCTGTTCCTTTCACACTCAATTTTGATTTCTCTGTATGTATTTACTTATCTCTGACTCTTATTCACATTTTCTCAGTCCTTCTCTGTGCATCCTTATCTCTGTCTCCCACTCTATAAGTCACTTTCTTTCCATTTCTTGTGTGTATGTCTCACTCTTTCATAACATTTCAGCATAAACCAATCAAGGCGTAAAACAAGCAAAAACAATATCTGAATAAAAGCACAAGCATTTTTATTTAAATTTAATATAATGAAAATGTTTTATAGATTTTTGATCATTACGCACTTTGCGCATTTATGAACAAAAGTAATATACTGTTGTAGCAACAGATTAATAGATTTTGGGCTGGATTTTTAGTTCGTTGCCACCTCTGTTTTCACCCGGGAAGGGCGGTATGGCAGCGGGAAGCATCTGTTTGCTATGTTCTATCTTATGAGAAAGCATAGTTAAGCGTCTAACTACTGTAAATCTATGGAGGGACTGCGATAAGACTTATAACTGGTGTACAGTAATGAGGGTTTCTGCTGGGTTTTTGGGCTCACCACAAACAGTCCAAATGCTGGTCATCCCACTTGCTCAGTGGTTGTTCTTTGCTGGTGACTTTACCTCAGCTACAGTAAGTTTCTACCAATTGTGTATGTAATGCCATAATCTGGAGATCACACTTCAAATTATGGACTGTGTCAAATTGTTAAGTGTTTTGTGATGAGGCAAACTCATATGAAAGTGAATGTTACTTTAATACAATAACCAAGATTTGTGCTGCCTATAAAGATAGAAATAAATCACTCATCCTGTTATATATGTATACTTGTATTTATTCTGTACAGCCACCGGAGGGCTCATCCCCTGGAGTCCCAAGGTATCCCATAATCCCTTGGGAGCACAAGTATTTAAGGAGGCTTCACAGGTTGGAGAGGCACTCTGGAGACCTGCAATAAAAGATAAGGTCACACTTTACTTTGAGCTCACAGTGTTCAGTCTAACTCTTTCTCCATACTCAACAACTGGCGAAGAGATACAGATAGCTAACCCAAAGATGCAGAGAACAGTGGGCACCCTGGAGAAATTCTTGATAGGGAGACAATTGGGAAACTTTTGTGGAGCGACTTGACCAATACTTCGTGGCCAGCAAGCTAGATGAGGAAGTGAGCATTGCCAAATGAAGGGCGATCCACGTCACCATCTGTGGGGCACCAACGTATGCCCTCATGAAGAATCTGCTCACTCCAGCGAAATGCACGGAGAAGTCGTACGACAATTTGTGCACACTGGTCCGAGAGCATTTGAACCCGAATGAAAGCATTCTGATGGCTAGGTATCGGTTCTATACCTACAAAAGTTCTGAAGGCCAGGAAATGGCGAGTTATGTCGCTGGGCTAAGACGTCTTGCAGGACAGTGCGAATTTGAAGGAAATTTGGAGCACATGCTCAGAGACGTTTTCGTACTTGGCATTGGCCATGAAACCATACATCGCAAACTTTTGACTGTAGAGAGCCCAACCTTGAGTAAGGCCATAGCGATAGCCCAGGTGTTCATTGCCACCAGTGCACCAGTGACAATACGAAGCAAATCTCTCAGCACACAAGTTGCTACAAGTACTGTCAACAAAGTGATGTTGTTTTCGAATCATAACGTACAGGGCAGGTCACACATACCTGCAGCTACATGTCCGCAGATGTCTCAGAGTCCGCCATCAAGGGTGATGAATGCAAGGCCATTAACACCTTGTTGGCGCTGCGGGGGTGATCATCGTTTCCATTCATGCTGATTCAAAGAGTACATTTGCAAGGGCTGTGGAACAATGGGAAACCTCCACCGAGTGTGTAGGCGAGCTGAAAAGCCTGTTAAACCTGCAAACCACCATGTTGCAAAGGAGGACAGATCCATGGAGGATCACGATGAACCAGAGCCTCAGGTCGAGGAGGCAGAGGTACATGGGGTGCACACATTCACCACGAATTGTCCCCCGATAATGCTGAATGTTGAACTAGATGGACTCCTGGTGTCAATGGAGCTGGACACGGGCGTGAGCAAGTACACCATGGGCAAAAAGACTTTCGAAAGATTGTGGTGCAACAAGGCCTCAAGTTCAGTCTTAAATCCAGTTCACACGAAGCTAAGAATTTACATGAAAGGGCTGTTTCCTGTAATCGGCAGTGCTACTGTAAAGGTTTCCTACAATGGAGAGGTGCACAAGCTACCACTCTGTTTGGTACCAGGTGATGGGCCCACGCTGCTTGGCAGGAGCTGGCTGGGAAAGATACGCTGGAACTGGGAGGACGTCCGAGCGCTATCGCCCGCTAATGATACTTCATGTGCCCAGGTCTTAAACAAATTTGCTTTGCTGTTCGAACCAGTCATCGGGAAATTCCAAGGAGCAAAAGTGCAGATCCACCTAATTCCAGGGGCGAGACCCATCTATCACAAGGCAAGAGCAGTACTGTACATGATGGGAGAAAGGGTACAGATTGAGCTCGACCGGCTGCAAAGAGAAGGCATCATTTCCTGGATCAGGTTCAACGAGTGGGCCAATCCTATCGTCCCAGTCCTCAAGGAAGATGGCACCGTCAGAATCTGTGGCGATTACAAAGTAACTATCAATCGTTTCTCCCTGCAGGGCCAATACCCACTACCAATGGTCGACGAACTCTTTGCAACACTGGCGGGAGGAAAGACGTTCACGAAACTGGATCTGACTTCAGCCTACCTGACACAGGAACTGGAGGAATCATCGAAGGCCTGCACTTGCATCAACACGCATAAAGGTCTTTTTGCTTATAACAGATGCCCGTTTGAATCCGATCAGCGGCGGCGATATTCCAGAGAAACATGGAAAGCTTACTGAAGTTGGTCCCGCAGGACGACATCTTGGTCACAGGTCAGAACACAGTCGAGCATCTGCAGAACTTGGAGGAGATTCTTAGTCGACTCAACCGTGTGGGACTCAGGTTAAAATGCTCAAAGTGCGTTTTCCTGGCACCTGAAGTGGAGTTCCTGGGAAGGAGGATTGCGGCGGATGGCATCAGGCAAACCAAAGCGAAGATGGAGGCAATCAAGAACGCACCGAGGCCACAGAACGTGACGGAACTGCGGTCATTTCTGGGACTCCTGAACTACTTTGGTAATATCTTACCGGGTCTCAGCATACTGTTAGAACCACTGCATGTCTTACTGTGAAATGGGAACGAATGGGTTTGGGGCAAAAACCAAGAAAATGCCTTTGTAAAAGCGAGAAAATTGTTATGCTCAAACAAGTAGCTTGTGTTGCTTGATCCATGTAAGGGTTTGGTACCAGCATGTGATGCGTCGTCATATGGCATCGGTTGTGTATTGCAACAAGCTAATTATTTCGGGACACTGCAACCAGTTGCTTATGCATCCAGGAGTCTGTCTAAGGCTGAGAGAGCCAACAGCATGATTGAGAAAGAAGCGTTAGTGTGTGTCTATGGGGTAAAGAAAACGCATCAATACCTGTTTGGGCTCAAATGCGAAACTGATCATAAGCCACTTATATCCCTGTTCTCCAAAAGTAAAGGGATAAATACCAACGCATTGGCCTGCATCCAGAGATGGGTGCTCACGTTGTCCGCATACAACTACGCCATCTGCCACAGGCCAGGCACAGAAAACTGTACCGATGATCTCAGTAGGCTGCCATTGCCTACCACAGGGCTGGAAATGCTGCAGCCCACAGATCTAGCCATGGTTATGGATGCATTTGAGAGTGAGCAATCACCCATCACTGCCCGGCAGATAAAAACCTGGACAAGCCAGGACCCCTTATTATCTCTAGACAAAAGCTGTGTGCTTCACGTAAGCTGTTCCAGTGTCCCAGTGGAAATGCAGGAAGAGATAAAGCCGTTCTCTCTCTCCTGCGACAGTTGGAACTGGTACTCTCCACACTCCCGTCCTGCGACAGTTGGAACTGGTGCTCTCCACTCTCCCGTTGGTGTAGGAGGGAGGGCTTCTGAACAATTGGGACTGCTTCTGGGGAAGGTGGGACCTGTACAAGTCGGACAGGTTACACCTCAACAGAGTCGGGACCAATGTTCTCGCGGGTGGTTTTGATAGTACGGTTGGGAGGGCTTTAAACTAGCTTGGGATGGAAAACCAGGAAAGGGCTCTGAGCTAGTTAGAGTGGGTGAGAGCTCAGATGAACAGAACCCCAAGAAAGAATGCAAAAGGCAGGAGACAACAGAGCAGAGTAGCACTGGGGTAAGTGTAAACCACAAGGTGATAGGAAGGGATAAAACGAAAAATCATGGTTTAAAAACTAGTATTAAAATACTCGACCTAAACGCACGCAGCATTCGAAATAAAGTAAATGAGTTGACGGCACAAATCATTACAAATGGGTATGATTTGGTGGCTATTACAGAAACGTGGTTGCAGGGTGGCCAAGACTGGGAATTAAACATACAGGCGTATCTGACAATTCGGAAAGATAGACAAGAAGGGAAAGGAGGTGGGGTAGCTCTGTTAATAAAGGATGATATCAGGGCAGTTGTGAGAGACGATATTGGCTCGAATGAACAAAATGTTGAATCATTGTGGGTGGAGATTAGAGATAATAAGGGGAAAAAGTTACTGGTGGGCGTAGTTTATAGGCCCCCAAGTAATAACTTCACGGTGGGGCGGACAATAATCAAGGGAATAATGGAGGCATGTGAAAAAGGAACGGCAGTAATCATGGGGGATTTTAACCAACATATCGATTGGTCAAATCAAATCACACGGGGTAGCCTTGAGGAGGAATTCATAGAATCCATACGGGATTGTTTCTTAGAACAGTATGTTACAGAACCTAAAAGGGAGCAAGCTATCTTAGATCTGGTCCTGTGTAATGAGACAGGAATAATAAACGATCTCCAAGTAAAAGATCCTCTCAGAATGAATGATCACAGTATGGTTGAATTTGTAATACAGATTGAGGGTGAGAAAGTAGTGTCTCAAACGAGCGTACTATACTTAAACAAAGGGGACTACAGTGGGATGAGGGAAGAGTTGGCTAAAGTAGACTGGGAACACAGACTAAATGGTGGCACAATTGAGGAACAGTGGAGGACTTTTAAGGAGCTCTTTCGTAGTGCGCAACAAAAATATATTCCAGTGAAAAAGAAGGGCGGTAACAGAAGGGATAACCAGCCGTGGATAACCAAGGAAATAAAGGAGAGTATCAAATTAAAAACCAATGCGTATAAGGTGGCCAAGGTTCGTGGGAAACTAGAAGATTGGGAAAATTTTAAACGACAGCAAAGAATGACTAAGAAAGCAATAAAGGAGGGGAAGATAGCTTACGAATGTAAAATTGCGCAAAACATAAAAACAGATAGTAAAAGCTTTTACCGATATATAAAACGGAAAAGAGTGACTAAAGTAAATGTTGGTCCCTTAGAAGATGAGAAAGGGGATTTAATAATGGGAAATGTGGAAATGGCTGAGACCTTAAACAATTATTTTGCTTCGGTCTTCACAGTGGAAGATACAAAAACCATGCCAAAAATTGCTGGTCACGGGAATGTGGGAAGGGAGGACCTTGAGACAATCACTATCACTAGGGGGGTAGTGCTGGACAGGCGAATGGGACTCAAGGTAGACAAGTCCCCTGGTCTTGATGAAATGCATCCCAGGGTATTAAAAGAGATGGCAGAAGTTATAGCAGATGCATTTGTTATGATCTACCAAAATTCTCTGGACTCTGGGGAGGTGCCATCAGATTGGAAAGCAGCTAATGTAACGCCTCTGTTTAAAAAAGGGGGCAGACAAAAGGCAGGTAACTATAGGCCGGTTAGTTTAACATCTGTAGTGGGGAAAATGCTTGAAACTATTATTAAGGAAGTAATAGTGGTACAGCTAGATAGGAATAGTGCAATCAAGCAGACGCAACACAGATTCATGAAGGGGAAATCATGTGTAACTAATATCTTATATACTGGAATTCTTTGAGGATATAACGAACATGGTGTATAGAGGTGTACCAATGGATGTGGTGTATTTAGATTTCCAAAAGGCATTCGATAAGGTGCCACAGAAAAGGTTACTGCAGAAGATAAAGGTACGTGGAGTCAGAGGAAATGTATTAGCATGGATCGAGAATTGGCTGGCGAACAGAAAGCAGAGAGTCGGGATAATTGGGTCCTTTTCGGGTTGGAAATCGGTGGTTAGTGATGTGCCTCAGGGATCGGTGCTGGGACCACAACTATTTACAATATACATAGATGACCTGGAAGAGGGGACAGAGTGTAGTGTAACAAAATTTGCAGATGACACAATGATTAGTGGGATAGCGGATTGTGCAGAGGACACAGAGTGGCTGCAAAGAGATTTAGATAGGTTAAGCGAATGGGCTAGGTTTGGCAGATGGAATACAATGTCGGAAAATGTGAGGTCATCCACCTTGGGGGAAAAAAACAGTCAAAGGGAATATTATTTGAATGGGGAGAAATTACAACATGCTGCGGTGCAGAGGGACCTGGGGGTCCTTGTGCATGAATCCCAAAAAGTTAGTTTGCAGGTGTAGCAGGTAATCAGGAAGGCAAATGGAATGTTGGCCTTCATTGCGAGAGGGATGGAGTTCAAAAGCAGGGAGGTCCTGCTGCAACTGTACAGGGTATTGGTGAGGCCGTACCTGGAGTACTGCGTGCAGTTTTGGTCACCTTACTTAAGGAAGGATATACTAGCTTTGGAAGGGGTTCAGAGACGATTCACTGGGCTGATTCCGGAGATGAGGGGGTAACCTTTTGATGATAGCTTGAGTAGACTGGGTCTTTACTCGGAGTTCAGAAGGATGAGGGGTGATCTTATAGAAACATTTAAAATAATGAATGGGATAGACAGGATAGAGGCAGAGAGGTTGTTTCCACTGGCCGGGAAGACTAGAACTAGGGGGCATAGCCTCAAAATACAGGGGAGCCAATTTAAAACCGAGTTGAGAAGGAATTTCTTCTCCCAGCGGGTTGTGAATCTGTGGAATTCTCTGCCCAAGGAAGCAGTTGAGGCTAGCTCATTGAATATATTCAAATCACAGATAGATAGATTTTTAACCAATAATGGAATTAAATGTTATGGGGAGCGGGCGGGTAAGTGGAGCTGAGTCCACGGCCAGATCAGCCGTGATCTTGTTGGGTGGCGGAGCAGCCTTGAGGGGCTAGATGGCCTACTCCTGTTCCTAATTCTTATGTTGTTATGTTCTTATGTTTCAGCAGTGCAAAGGTGAAATGTCTATACAGGCAGACTGACTTCTGTGGGGCAATCGAGTCGTGGTCCATAAGAAGGGCAGAGACACCTTCATTAATGACCTTCACAGTACCCACCCAGGCATCGTAATGATGAAAGCGATAGCCAGATCCCACATGTGGTGTCCTGGTATCAATGCAGACTTAGAGTCCTGCATTCACAGACGTAATACTTGCTCACAATTAAACAAAGTATGCAGGGAGGCGCCGCTAAGTTTATGGTCTTGGCCCTCCAAACCGTGGTCTAGGGTACACGTCGACTATGCAGGCCCGTTCTTGGGTAAAATATTCCTTGTGGTTGTAAACGCATACTCCAAGTAGATTGACTGTGAGATAATGTCGGCTAGCACGTCCGCTGCCACTACTGAAAGCTCGCGGGCCATGTTTGCCACACATGGCCTACCCAATGTCCTGGTGAGTGACAACGGGCCATATTTTACCAGTGCTGAGTTCAAAGAATTCATGACCCATAATGGGATCAAACATGTCACATCTGCTCCGTTTAAACCAGCGTCCAATGGTCAGGCAGAGAGAGCAGTGCAAACCATCAAGCAAGGCTTGAAGAGTGTAACTGAAGGCTCACTGCAGACTCGCCTATCCCGAGTCCTGCTTAGCTACCGCAGGAGTCCCCACTCACTCACTGGGATCTCATCTGCTGAACTGCTCATGAAAAGAGCACTTAAGACAAGGCTCTCGTTAGTTCACCCTGATCTACATGAACAGATAGAGAGCAGGCGTCTTCAACAAAGTGCATACCATGATAGCACAAATGTGTCATGTGAGATTGAAATCAATGATCCTATATTTGTATTAAATTATGGACAAGGTCTCAAAGTGGCTTTCCGGCATTGTCGTGGCCAAAGATGGGAGCGGGGTGTTTCAGCTCAAACTTTCAAATTAACTCATTCACCGGAAACACTTGGACCAAATTAAACTCAGATTCACGGACTATCCTAAGCAACCCACCTTGGACCCTACCTTTTTTGATCCCCCAACATACACACGAGTGGTAACCAGTACCACGGCTGACCACGAAGCAGAACCCATCATCCACAGCAGCCCAGCAGGGCCCAACACACCAGGCAGCCCAGCAAGGCCAGCTGCACAGCAGCCCAGCAAGGGCCCAACAAATGATTCAACAACACCAGCTTTCTCACCGAGATGGTCAACCAGGGCAAGAAGGGCCCTAGATTATCTCACATTGTAAATAGTTGCACTATTGACTTTGGTGGGGGGATGTGCTGTTATATATGTATACTTGTATTTTTTCTGTACAGCCACCAGTAGGCTCATCCCCTGGAGTCCCAAGGGATCCCATAATCCCTTGGGAGCACAGGTACTTAAGGAGGCTTCACATGTTGGAGAGACACGCTGGAGACCTGCAATAAAAGACGAAGGTCACACTTTACTTTGTTCAGTCTGACTCTTTCTCCATACTCAACACATCCCGCACTCCTAACATGTCCGTGGCTTTATGAATTGGTGGTACAATATTGTGTTGTAGTCCTATATCGATCCAGTGCTCCCTCTGAGCAATGCACCCAACTGGGAGTGCAGGATCCTGATTTTGCCTCATAGTTTTACCATTCAGATAACCTTTTGATAACTGAGTATAGTACGCAGTATTTGAATAAAGCAATATTGCACATCTTGTGCAGTTCCCCATACTGCTCTTGCAGAGAGCTAACATGGGCTCGATGGGCTGAATGGCCTTCTTCCATGCTGTTACATTCTATGATTCTTTGATTGTGAATAGCCTTTTCTTACATAATCTATGTGAATCGCATGTTTTCGGTCCCACTGATTTCCTTTATCTTTAAAATATTCTGATGAATTTACCAGACTGAATTTCCTGCTGAAGTTATATCTGCTCCTTGCTGTAACTCCAACAGACTATGGCAGGAAATTCTGGAGGAGCTGCCTCACTGATAGTAATGGAGGGTATAATCTGCACCCGAGCAATGTTAGTCGTTCCTGGGCATCCTGCATTGCTGTGGCGGTAGAAGGACATCAAATTTAACGGGAGTCACAGCTTATGCACTCAATCGATAAGGTTGCATCTACTGCGTAGGTCAAGGAAATTATATTGCATAAAAAATGTTCAAAAATGTCCTAAACTCCTTGAATCGTCGCCAGTAATTACTGGTCAATGAGGTCTGCCACAGCCATTTTATAACTCTCATCCCCAGCGAGCTCTCTGACAAAAGATTGAAGCCTGCCCACATTAGGCAAGTTACCCTGGCTTCCAGAAATTACCTGTGGTCAGGGCTGGACAATTGGGGCAGGAGGAAGTCCCGCTCTGCTGAAGCAGTGCCAACATTCCACCAAACTGGAAAATCCAGGCCCACCACATCTGATGGATATCCTATATTGACTCATCATTAAAAAATAGCTATTGCACCTTTATAGTTCATTGCAGTTTGTGCATTTGCCTTTGTTACACTGCAATTATTAGAATATAAATAAGCAATATTTCACTTAGCAGGGCAGCTATTTCAATGGGTAAATCAATGGTTTCAATGGTTTTCATCATTTTTGAATGTAATTTATTGAATTCAACTCTGAAAGAAAAGAACCAACACTCACCTAAAGAGAAATGCCTGATGAACGTGACACTTTGTTTTATAATTTATTAGTACTCGCCAATCTCCCAAGGCATTGGCCATTATGTGTTTCTGTTCAGCACTGTCTGAGGAGCTGGGAGAAGCAAAACTGCTGCATTACAGTGTCACCAGTGGTGGGGAGGATGTAATTGCAGCATGACAAGTTCACATAGTCAGTTTCCATGATAAGTGTGGACATAAGAATTTATAACAAAAATGTTGACACAAAAGTGGGATTTTTAGTATAATATAGATGTGAGTGACAAAAACATTGTCAATCTAAACTGGCCAATTAACGCCCCATCAGTCTACTCTCAATCATCACCAAAATGATGGACGGTGTCGGTGACAGTGCTGTCAAGCGGCACATACTCACAAATAACCTACTCTCCGATGCTTAGTTTGGGTTCCACCAGTACAACTCAGCTCCAGACCTCATTACAGCCTTGGTCCAAACATGGCAAAAGAGCTGAATTCTAGAGGTGAGGTGAGAGTGACTGACCTTGATATCAAGGCAGCATTTGACTGAGTGTGGCATCAAGGAGCCCAAGTAAAACTAAAGTCAATGGGTATCAGGGGGAAAACTCTCCACTGGCTGGAATCATACCTAGCACAAAGGAAGATGTTTGTGGTTGTTGGAGACCAATCATCTCAGCCCCAGGATATCGCTGCAGGGGTTCCTCAGGGCAGTCTCCTAGGCCCAACCATCTTCAGCTGCTTCAAGAAGCTCAACACTATCCAGGACAAAGCAGCCCGCTTGATTGGCACACCATCCACCACATTAAACATTCACTCCATCCACCACCGCTGCACCGTGGCAGCAATGTGTACCATCTACATGATGCACTGCAGCAACCCACCAAAGCTTCTTCGATAGTACCTCCCAAACCCGTGCCCTCCACCACCAAGAAGGGCAAGGGCAGCAGGGAACACCATCACCTGCAGGTCACTGGACATCGTTGGAGCAGCCTAGCAGAGAAGGATATCAATCTCTAGGGACTCCGAACCAGGCATAGACTTGAAGTTTTTACAGGAGCTTCATGAATAAAATTAAGCTGAGATTATAATTTGTTTATAAAATCATGGAGTACTTTGAAAAATATGTCCTTCCCATAGACATTCCTTTCCCTTTAATAAAAATGCATTTACACAAGCGACTGCTATAAATCAATGCTTTTGTGGACACCTGCTGTTTAAAATTGAGTCAGTCTTTGAATGTATGTGTGATATGGACCCAGAATCACAAATTGAATAAGTTACATTCAGTTTTTAAGCTTCAGAATTTGATAGCTTAAGATATGCTGAAAACTGAAAGCAAACAAAATCAATAAGGTAAGTAATGCAGTAGTCCAGAAGTTTACGGTCTGAAATAATGTGTCGGTAGACAATTAATTACGCCGGTGGCAAAATTGGGCTCAGTTTACAAGTGCTCCTAGGGTTCTGAAATGGCGTCTCTGGCATGCCCACACACTTCTGACGTGAAGTGTGCCGGATGCCTTATTGGTAAAAGGGTTAGCACGCGGTGCACTTAATGTCTGCCGGAAGTATGCAGACCAGGCAGATCATAATGTCAATCAGTGTGCAATGCTGATTTGAGGCCAGCGCTGCCAATTTGGAGCCCAACGCTCCAGCCGATGCCCGCGCACAGCGGAACACGCATTAAGCAGCGTGAAGGACTCCCACCAGCGCTACTTAAAGGGGTCATCAAATACTTACAGGTTAGTTGCTGGTTGATTTCTTCTGGTTGTTGCAACAATTATACACATTTCTCATGCTTCCGTGATTGTTTCAAGTTTCAAAATTCTACAGGGAGTGCTGCAGCAGGTGCTGAAGTACATTTTGCTGACTTCAAGGTTTCTGCACAAACCAATTGCTCCCTTTCCAGCATCTACAAGGCACAAGTCAGGTGTATGATGGAATACTCTCGACTTGTCTGGATGAGTGCTGCTCCAAAACACTCAAGACGCTTGACACCATCCAGGACAAAGCAGCCCGATTGATTGGCACCCCATCCACCACATTAAACATTCACTCTCACCACCACTGATGCACCATGACTACAGTGTGTACTATCCACAAGATGCACTGTTGTAACTCGCCAAGGCTTCTTCGACAGCACATCCCAAACCTGTGACCTTGTTCACTAATGCAGACATGGGTGCACTAGTAGGCCGTTCTCTTGGAATCGAGCATGACTGGGAGAATGAGCCGAGCCACACAGAGCAGGACAGGCTGCTAGAAGAGGGAGGAGGAGGAAGGGGAGAAGGAAGAAGATGACGAAGAAGAGGAGATGGCAGAAGATGAGAAAGCGGAAAGAAAGCTGCCACCAAGGCAGCTCCTTTCTACCTGGGTTGTACGTGAAGAAATAATTCAAGTGTGATACCAATAACCTGAACTCCAATTCCCCATTCAACAACAATTCCACCCTCTGTTATTGACCATCACATCATCCTCTTGCCCACAAAACAAAAATACAAATTCCAAACCAAATTTATTAATTAAATCATGCATACTGCATACAAAATTAAACAAATCATTCTTTTGCATTCCCTTAGTTTCTGTCTTCTGTGTACCTTTGCCTGTCCTAGTGCTCCACACAGTGCTACCCCAGTGGCTGCAGCATGGCTGCTGGAAGGCTGCTTACTTTCAGTGAAGAAACTACAGATGGGCTTGGAGGACGACCTTGAGCAACTTTGGGCCTAAAAAGTGCGGATGTAGACTGCACCATTTTGGCATGGCCCCGGCAGCAGTCTGGGCCAGCTGGCTAACAGACAACAACAAGGGCACTGGCAGAGTGGCAGGGGTGGGATCATAAATGCTGTCTTCCTGAAAGAGGACAATAGGTTTTTGCTCCATGGAACCACTGCCACTCACCCGGGGCGGTGCCTCAGCATTCCTAGTGGAGCACAGATCCTGGACTGCTCTTACACCGTACAAGCCCTTTTCAACACTGGTATCCACAGCCATGATGACAGCAGTTTGAGCTTCCACTGTAGCACTCAGACATTTTGTGAAGGTTGCTTGTGCTGCAATGGAAGCTGAGACATCAGCCATCAGATGCTGCTACATGGTTGGATCCACAAGTATGTTGATGGAGTTTCCATGCTGGAAAGGATGGGCTCCAAGCTCTGCGCAAAGCCCTGTGCCAAGTTGGTGTCAAACTCCTTCATGCTTTTTGACATTGAATTTAGGCTTTCTGGCAGGCTTCCCAATGCAACAATCATTTAAATCCATCAGCCTTCTTCTGTAGCCTGGACCATTGAAGTCCTCAGCTGAGTCCTCTGCAGCGGAGACCGTGTGCAACCTTGCCCTCCAGTGAACTGGCACCTACGCTACCCTTGCCCCCTGCCCTGGCTGCAGCCCACTTGTGCTTGGTGTCCCATCATGTGCAGATCCCACCTCTATGCTACCATCTAAGTTAATGAGCAGTCTCAGCATTCGAGCTTGTGGCTCCGAGTGTGAAATAAACTGACGGTGTGTCTTCATCATCACTGCCTGCTTGGACTTCCTCCACTGCCTGGGCAGGTTGCACCTCTTGTAGTTCTTGAGTATGTGAAAGGAAAATGGCACAAGAGTAACGTTGTGGTGAGGGGAGAGGAGAAACTAAGAAGTTCTTACTTATACCCTCTGCAGCTTGTAAGTCAGAAGAGATTGTGGGATGAAGGAGAAGTGGGATGTGAGTTGGAGGATCATGTATGAGGATACCGTCATCTTCACTGGATTCAGTCCCACCACTGGCCATGGCCACAGAAATTCCCTTTCTCATTATGGCCAGCACCATATCCTCCATGGGGGTTCGAACATGCAGGCGTGTCTTTCCCCCTCCTGTTAGCTGTTGCTTTTGGTTGCCTTTGGTTTTATGCCACCATCTCCTGCAAGAGAGAGTGATGTGTGTTAGTGAGTGTGGAGCAATTTGCTTGCTGATGTGGCTGTCATGGTTGAAAGCTAGAATTATGTGTAAGCTGTGAGATGTGGGTGTGAGGCTTGCAACAGTGCTAAGTGTGTGAGGGCGAGGTGAAGCTATGAATGTGAGGTATGAGGCGTGATTAATAGAGATTGTTGGTAGGTGATTGTCGGGGATGTGGTGCACTGATCAGTGACTGTGGCTAATGTTGCAGTTGGTAGGAAATGGCATTTAAAGTTGCATTGACTGACCTTGACCACTCATGTGAGGTCACTGAACTTCTTGCTGCACTGCATCCGGGTCCTCGGGGCTAAATTCCCGGCACTGACTTCTGCGGCTATATTTTCCTACTGCCTTCTCATCGTGTATCTGGAGGGCCTTGTGCCCCCCTAAGGATGCAGGACATCTCTCCTCCTTTGCACTTGCTTCACCAAGAACTGCAGTGCAGTGTTGAAAAACCTTGGTGCACGCTCTCTCCTCAGCCATTGTTGATAATTGCACAGCACGCTATTCCCAGTGATCTCAGCACCTCCAGCAGCCACAATGCACCTTATCTTTAAGAGGTGTAGGCTAGCTTTAAGCAGAGCAATGTAGCTTTAAATAGTGCTAACAAGTAACATTATTGGGCTCCCAGCTGATGCATGTAGCCAATGAGCAGTGATGTTAGTGCTGGCTGCACCAGCAATCATTATAATGACCAGACAGCATGAGGATAGCATGCTGCCTGCATTACCTTGAATGAACGCAGAGTAATAGTGTAGTGCAATTCCCCCGCCCACTTTCGGGTGATGTGGTGATATCCAATTTAACCCCATATTCTTTGCTATGAGAAAATGTCAAATATTTTAAAATTAACTTAATTAAATAACTTTGCATCTTTAATTTTTTTTTAGGTAACAGTACAGATTGACTCACATCTCTCACTCATACCTCTATCATTCACACTTCCATCACTCGCTTCCAAATCACTCATATCTCCATCACTTGCCTCTCCATCACCCACACTTCTCTTCAGAACAGTACTGCTGCCCGGTTGCTTTGAGGGGTACATGTTACAAGTCACCGTTCTTGGTACAGTTTCGATTGACAGGGCGGAGTTGGGGTGGGTTGGGCGGGGTGGGGGGGGTGTGGCGGACAAGGACAGGTCAGATAATCAGGTACAGTAGTCAGTGGTCCTAATTTGTGTCCTCCCCAATATTCTGCTTCTTCAATGAATGGACAGAAAGTCATGGGCTGCCCGCGATTTCCCAATACACTCTCCCAGCAGCAAGCCTCCGTCCTGTACAAACAGGAAATTTATCATCGAGTATTTATTCAAATTTGTGCTATGGTCCAAGCCAACCAAAACTGGGCTGAGGTTATCAAAACTCATTTCACATAGTCCTTTTCAGGTTCAAGAGAGACAAATCTTCCATCGCCCTCAATTTGGGTTGGATATCAACTAAGGCTCCAGGAATGAAAGCATAATGTGCTATGGCATTCTGGTATTTTGTAACATGCTGTACTTAAATAATTTTGACGTTTATAAACTAGAACTTAGAAGCAGTTACATTTTCTGACTGAATTATGAAGAACATATTCTCTACTTTTTTTTACATTCGGCTGGATTTTTGGCAGGTTTGCGACCAGGTTTTTGCCGCAATTTGACCCTCCGCAGCGAAAACCCGGTCGCAAAGCCTGGGCAGGATCCTTGGGTACCTGTTTGTGGCGGCATTTCCAAGTACCGCTGAGGAGTGGTGTGCCAATGTGCAATGATTCGGATTGCTTTTGCACTCTCCCGACCCATACGCCGTGCCCAGAATAGCGACAGGTCTAACCTGTCAGTGCAGCCCTGCTGGCAGCAGTAAGTATGAAAGCCAGCAAAAAAGTTAAGTTAAAGTTTTAATTTTTTTATTTTTTTCACTGTGTTTAGTTAGTTAACCACCTTGTAAATGTTTTTGGAATGTTTTTTTTTCCCCCTCCCAAGGCCTCTCTCGCAAACGACCCTGGACTAAAGTTGCCGAAACTCGCGTCTTGCGCCGCGAGTAATCATGGAACACCTCCCTTACTGACTGCCGCAGACCCCAAAGGCCAAAAGTTCGGCCTAAAAATGGTAGCGCAGCGAAAACGGTAATTTTCACGTATCGCTCCCGTTTTTGTTGAAAAACCCCGAAAGCTGAAAATTCGGCCCAAAATGTCCATTTTTTTCTTGTGTTATTGTCTTGGGGGAAATACAACAATTGTCAATATTCAGGTAAGTTATGATATGATATTTTGTAATTAGATAGTGTTATGACCTCAGTAATATTTACAGGAAAATATGAGCATTCCCAACATGTATTTAATTTTGTATCACATCTTTGGATTGTGTCAAAGGCTTTTGTAAGGTCGAAGAAGGCCATGTATAAGGGCTGGCACTGTTCCCTGTACTTTTCCTGTAGCTGTCTCGCTGCAAAAATCATGTGCGTTGTGCCCCGCACTGAGGAGCTCCTTGGCCACGGATTTACTGAGGCGTACAAAAGCATGGGCCTTATGCTAAACATCCATAAGACAAAGGTCCTCCACCAGCCTGTCCTCACCGCACAGCACTGCCCCCCCCGTCATCAAGATCCACGACGCAGCCCTGGATACCGTGGACCACTTCCCATATCTCGGGAGTCTCCTATCAACAAGAGCAGGCATCGACGATGAGATCCAACACCGCCTCCAGTGCGCCAGTGCAGCCTTCGGCTGTCTGAGTAAGAGAGTGTTTGAAGACCAGGCCCCCAAAATTGCCACCAAGCTCATGGTCTACAGGGCTGTAGTAATATCTGTCATCCTGTATGGCTCAGACACATGGACCATGTACAGCTGACACCTCAAGTTGCTGGCGAAATATCACCAACAATGTCTCCAAGATCCTACAAATCCCCTGGGTGGACAGGTGCCCCAACATCAGTGTCCTCGTCCAGGCTAACATCCCCAGCATTGAAGCATTGATCACACTCGATCAGCTCCACTGGACAGGCCACATAGTTTGCATGCTAGACAGGAGACTCCCAAAGCTAGTGTTCTATTCAGAGCTCCTTCACGGCAAACGAGCCAAAGGTGGTCAGCGGAAATGCTACAAGGACATCCTCAAAGCCTCACTGATAAAGTGTGACATCCTCACTGACACCTGGGAGTCCCTGGCCCAAGACCTCCCTAAGTGGAGGAAATGTATCCGAGAAGACGCTGAGCGCCTCGAGTATCAACGCCGAGAGTGTGCAGAAATCAAGCGCATGCAGCGGAAAGAGCGTGCGGCAAACTAGTCCCACCCACCCCTTCCCTCAACAACTATCTGTCCCACCTGTGACAGAGTCTGTGGCTTTCATAACGGACTGTTCAGCCACCAAAGAACTCACTTCAAGAGTGGAAGCAAGTCTTCCTCAATTCCGAGGAACTGCCTATGATGATGATATCTTTGGATGCACAGCCAATGTAAAACTGTATTTGGATAATTTTTTTAAAATATTAAATGCAGGAAATGCTGTGATAAAATCACATTGATGTAACCTAAAAAGTAATAGGTTTATTTTTGCATTTTCTGGAAATTCATGCATATAGAAAATGACCGAAGTATTTCCCAGTCCCCATTAACTCTAAATAAACTTTATACCATTGACAATTTAGAAATAGAAAGCATCACCTCTCCAAATAGTGAAAAAAATTGTCTCAATAGACACCTCATCATGACATTTCTGTCCCAAAAATGACAAGAGCTACAGAATTTACCAAATCAATAACTTCTGGTGGAAAAGCAATACAATGTATTATGAACAGGTGCCTTGCTCTAAGTGTCCAATCCACCAAGTCAGTGCTATGATTGTTAAGCTACTGAGAAGTGAGAAGAAACAGAGGGACCTTGGAGTGCCTGTCCACAGATCCCCGAAGATAGCAGGACAGGTAGATAAAGTGGTTAATAAGGCATACAGAATGCTTTCCTTTATTAGCCGAGGCATAGAATATAAGAACAGGGAGCTAACGCTTGAACTGTGTACAACACTAGTTAGGCCACAGTTGGAGTACTGCGTGCAGTTCTGGTCACCACATTGCAGGAAAGATGTGATTGCAGTAGAGAGGGTACAGATGAGATTTACGAGGATGTTGCCAGGACAGGAGAATTTTAGCTATGAGGAAAGATTGGATAGGCTGTGGTTGTTTTCTTTGGAACAGAGGAGGCTGAGGGGAGACCTTATTGAGGTATATAAAATTATGAGGGGCCTAGATAGAGTGGACAGGCAGGACCTATTTCCCTTAACAGAGGGTTCAACAACCAGGAGCGTAGAATTAAAGTAATTGGTAGGAGGTTTAGAGGGGATTTGAGGGGAAATTTATTCATCCAGAAGGTGGTGGGCGTCTGGAACTGGAACTCGCTGCCTGAAAGTGTGGTAGAGGCAGAAACCTTCACCACATTTAAAAAGTACTTGGATGTGAAGTGCCATAACCTACAGGGCTGCAGACCAAGAGCTGGAAAGTGGGATTAGGTTGGATAGCTCTTTGTCGGCCGGAGCGGACATGATGGGCCGAATGGCATCCTTCCGTGCTATAGATTACTATGATTCTATGATTGTATTTCATAATTTTTAGGGTGGGACTCGTTCCTTTGCAATGCAATTTTCTTATCCTTTACCATTTCTGACAAGGCCAGCCTGCTTAACATGAGGAGGTGGGGGAACTGTCCTCTGGCAGGTGCACTGCAGATGCAGCTGGGGGTGTAGCTCCCGAAGATCTTCCTGCATAGGCATGCCCAACCTCAAATATCTGCTTTCCACTCCTTTGATTGCAAGCTCAGGGTGTGGGACATTGCAGAACTGGTGCTGGGTGCTCGCAAGATGTGGCTCAGTAAGATGGAGATCCAAAGTATTCTTCCAGCAGTTTAACGCTTTCAAATATCTGCTGACTTGGCATGCATCCTACTCATTAACATGCCATTAGGTAGCCCTAATAGAGTCATTTAGCAAAAGCTATAAGACATTGCAATTGATTCTGCACATCAATTACGATGTAGCTCTCAGCATAAAAACAGCCATTGCTGTTTGGAGGTTTCTGGTACAATCCCTCCTTACAACTATTGGACTGTAATCTCTTTGTAATTACTATCCATTCATGCATGGCTCAGTGGAACATTTTCTGCAAGAAGTAGAATAGTTAGTAAGAAATTAGTTTATGAGTAATTAATTTAAAAATAAAATTCGAATTATGGTGGCAGTTCCTGAGAACAGAACTCAGTGACCTCGAAATGCAATAACGTCGCATTCCATTGTTGGCCGTTGAACAAGCGCCTAAGCATCCAATGTGGCAAGCGGGGCATGTACGCTCATTACGAGCTGGAAGTGAGCCGCCAGACCTATTGGTACAGCCAATAATTAGGCCACAACCCGAACATGCCTTGCAGATTGTCACTGCATCATAAAAGGAAGTAACATGAAGATTCTGCAGCCTTATATATTTTCAGTCTTCTAACTTTTATTTTATCGAAAATGTCTTCCTTCCATTGGAGCCATCTACTGTTAATCAACTTTCTCTTTTACACAATTTATTTGCTTTTGTCCTCTGCCTTCACTGACTTGCTCTTCAGTATAGTGCTGGGAATTGCGGCCTAGAAATTTGTGGACATATTGGGCCCAAGTTTCCACACGATAAAAAACGGGCGCCCCTCTGAGCTGGGCGCCCGTTTTTCGCGCCTAGAACGGCGCCGGAAAGAAAACTTGCGATTCTGGAGAGCCCTGCAGCTCGTTGTCTGTTTGGTGCGGCACCCAGGGGGGCGGAGCCGACACTCGCGCCGATTTTGTAAGTGGGAGGGGGCGGGTACTATTTAAATTAGTTTTTTTCCTGCCGGCAACGCTGCGCGTGCGCGTTGGAGCGTTCGCGCACGCGCAGTGTGAAGGAAACATTGGCACTCAGCCATTTTTGTAGTTCTTTGTAGCTGTTTAGTTTTTGAACATTTTTTAATAAAAGCACATTGCCATCAGCACATCAGCACTGAGAAGGCTGCAGGAAGCCTCAGAAAGTTGAGGCAGCCGTTTCCCGACGACCTCCCCATTTTGCTGTCGGGAAATGGCTCCTCAATTTCTGAGGCTTCCTGCAGCCTTCTGTCTCTTTCCCTCCCTCCCTCCCTCCCGCCGTCTGGAACGGCTTCCTTCCCCCCCCCCCCACCCCCCCCCCCGCTGCGTTCGGTCGGTCGGTTGGGTCCCTCCCGCCCGCTCGCTCGCTCGCCATCTGGAACGGCTCCCCCCCCCGCGTTCGGTCGCTCGCCCGCCGTCTGGAACGGCTCCCCCCCCACCCCCCCCCCAGCGTTCGGTCGCTCGCCCGCCGTCTGGAACGGCTCCCCCCCCACCCCCCCCCTGCGTTCGGTCGGTCGGTCGGTCAGTTCCCTCCCTCCCCCCCGCCGCGTTTGGTCGGTTCCCTCCCTCCCTCCCGCCTGCCCGCCGTCTGGAACGGCTTCCTCCTCGCCCCCCCCCCCCCCCCCGCTTTCGGTCGGTCGGTCGGTTCCCTCCCTCCCTCCCGCCCCCCCGCCTTCGGGAACGGCTGCCTCGTTTTGTGAGGCTTGCTGCAGCATTCTTCCTGCCTGAAGCACTTTCACACAGGTAGGAAGATGGTTTATTTAATCTTTTCTTTGCTTATAAATTTTTATTCAGGTTGGATTTATTTGTATAATATTTGTATAAGTATAAATAAGGATTTATTGTAGAATTTAATGACTTCCCTTCTCCCCCCTCCCCCCCCCACACCTCGTTCTGGACGCCTAATTTGTAACCTGCGCCTGATTTTTTAATGTATAGAACAGGTTTTTTCAGTTCTACAAAAATCTTCACTTGCTCCATTCTAAGTTAGTTTGGAGTACGTTTTCACGGTGGAAACTTTCAAATCAGACGTCAGTGGCTGGACACGCCCCCTTTTGAAGAAAAAATTCTGTTCCAAAGTAGAACTGTTCTACCTGACTAGAACTGCAGAAAAAAAAATGTGGAGAATTGCGATTTCTAAGATAGTCCTGTCTCCACCAGTTGCTCCTAAAAATCAGGCGCAAATCATGTGGAAACTTGGGCCCATTGCGTCAGTTTTACAGGCATACATTACCACCTATGCCTCCAATATTGTGCTAGCACATGCAAATTCCATACTGCACTACCCTCCAAATTGGTAAAGGCTGAAGTATAGAAGTCCAGGGCCCAAAAAACAGATGTCAGACCCTTTCTAATGCAAATAAGGTGATAACGCCGGTTTGAAGCGCCCTGTATGAAATTAGATTGCCCTGAATGCAGCCGGCATGGGTTTACATGTGACCTAACTGACAGTCCTTAAAGGCATTGCAGCAGGTGGCCACCAAAAATGTAAACTTGTTAAAATATACTTCATTGAATGTCGAGCCGGGAGGAACAGGAGTGCTCCTCCTAGCTCTACATCAGAAAAATGGACCACTGCTGGCCACACTCACTCGCTCCTGATCAACTCCCCGTCCTGAGGTCTTGATCGGCCCCCTTCCTGATATCATGTCCAACTCCATCCTGTTCAAGTCCATCCCGGTCATCTGATTGACCCATCGCAATTCATTATCCTTTGTCAGCTCGACCCCTCATCCCCCCTTGCCCTCCCTATCAATCGCTTCCCCCTCCCTTTATGACCTAACTGTGGGCCTCTGCAGTGGAGCAAAATTACAGGGGTGAGCAGCCTAGCGATGCCCTGCAGGTATCTGCAATGTAAGATTAGGATCACAGGTCACACACAGATTATCCAAAATGGTTTTAGGAGTCATAAGGCATTTTATTCAGAAGTGGTAGTTCAAATATAGTCAAATACAACACACCATCTGGATAGACATAGTAGACATAGGACCGTGATCAGTAGTTGGTATCGGACAGATGGTAGACAGCATGAACAGCTCTTTTCTGCACCACCTGCACTAAAAAACTCTCTCGGTCTTTCTTTTAGTCTTGTTTTAGGGTTGGGCCTGGGTTAAAATAATGGACAGGACTATTTAACCTATAAGGGCTCTTCCCAAACCAGGGTGCCCAATAGCTCGTCGAGTTCTTTGTCTCAATTCTTAGATGAAAAACCCTCCTCTTCACAAGTCTTTCCCATTTACACTTTCTTAAGGCCCACCCATCTGATTTCCTTCTGCCTCTATAGTCCTTATCCCTGCCCCCCACCCCAAGTTTGGAGTCAGATATGCCACTCTGGGCTTTCAGATATTCGTCGCTGGTTGTTATCAGTTATTTATGTTCATGCTGTTCAAAAAGCTTTAGCTGTGCAGAACTAACTATTTCATTCCATCATCAGACTATCAAAAACATAAGCAAATTCTGAGCATCTATCTAGTTATTCTAACACCAGTCTGAAGAGACTTTTTTGTCTCAAGTTATTTCTTCCAATCCACTATTTCTCACAGCAGCTCGCTGATCTGATGTTAATAAGGCCTAATATCAAATGATCCCTGTACTGGCAGGCCAGTGCGAGCGAATCTCCAGGCCACGAGTAAATCCACCGATTGTTTACACATGAGTTCCCAGCTGAATTCAGGTAATGCAGTTAAAGCTTATAATTTATGGGTATGGTAGTGTAGTGGTTATGATCCTAAAAATGTAAGAAATAATTAGACCAGTTTGCCTCTCGAGCCTGTTCTGCCATTCAATAAGATCTGATCTTGGCCTCAAGTCCACTTTCCTTCCTGTTCTCCAGAACCCTGGACAACTCTGGACTAGTAATCTAGGGGAGTCAAGGACTAGTAATGGATTAGTAATCCAGATGTCAAGACCAATAATCCCAGTATGGCAGTTTGAAAATTTGAATCCAGTTTAAAAAAATAAATTTGAAAAAAAAACTGGTAACAGTAAAAATGACCATAAAGCTTTCAATTTGTTGCAAAAACAAATGTACTGGTTCACTAATGTCCTTTAAAGAAGGACACCTGCTTTTCTTGCCCGGTCTGGCCTATGTGTGACTCCAGTTCCACACCAGTGTGGATAACTCTTAAGTAGTGCCAAAGCAAACCACTTGATTGTATTAAACCACTACAAAGAATAACAAGAAGCAAATCTGATGGACCCATTTGTTGCAATTTAGGCATCGAATCAGGATACGACGAAGGCACGCTTCAGCCCAGTCGATTACTTCTCATTTACATCCTGGAAAGGACCCAAAATTGGAAGAGCTTTCTTGTTAAATATGTAAACTTGTATATACCTTGTACAGCCACCAGAGCGCTCATCCCCTGGAGTACCTAGGGATCCCACAATCCCTTGGGAGCACAGGTACTTAAGGAGGACTCACAGGCTGGAGAGGCACTCTGGAGACCTGCAATAAAAGACTAAGGTTACACTTTATTTTGAGCTTGCAGTATCCAGTCAGACTCTTTACTTATACATAACAACTGGCGACAAGATACAGATGACAAACCCAAAGATGCAGGGGAACAGTGGGCATCCTGGAGAAATTCTCGGAGGGAGATGATCGGGAAATCTTCATGGAGCGACTCGACCAATACTTTGTGGTCAACGGGCTGGAAGGAGAAGCAAAGCCTGCCAAACGAAGGGTGATTCTCCTCACCATCTGCGGGGCACCAACGTATGGCCTCATGAAAAATCTGCTTGCTCCAGCGAAACCCACAAAGAAATTGTACGATGATTTGTGCACACTGGTCCAGGAGCATCTGAACCCGAAGGAAAATGTTCTGATGGCGAGGTATCGGTTCTACACCTACAAAATGTCTGAAGGCCAGGAAGTGACGAGTTATGTCGCCGATCTAAGACACCTTGCAGGACATTGCGAATTTGAAGGACATTTGGAGCACATGCTCAGAGACTTTTTTATACTTGGCATTGGCCATGAAGTGATACTTCGCAAACTTTTGACTGTAGAGACACCAACCTTGAGTAAGGCCATAGCGATAGCCCAGGCATTCGTTGCCACCAGTAACAATACTAAGCAAATCTCTCAGCACACGAGTGCTGCTACAAGTACTGTGAACAAGCGATATTGTTTTCAAATTACAACGTACAGGGCAGGCCCCACATGCTTGCAGCTGCACGTCTGCAGAAATCTCAGAGTCCACCATCAGGGTGATGAATGCAAGGCCATTAACACCTTATTGGCACTGTGCGGGTGATCAACATTTCCATTCATGTTGCTTCAAAGGGTACGTTTGCAAGGGCTGTGGAACAATGGGACACCTCCAATGTATGTGCAGGTGAGCTACTAACCCTATTGATCCTGCAAACCACCATGTTGCAGAGGAGGACAGATTAATGGCGGATTACGATGAACCGAGGAGGCAGAGGAATATGGGATGCACACATTTACCACAAAGTATCCCCCGATAATGCTGAAGGTTGAATTAAATGGTCTCCTGGTCTCAATGGAGCTGGACACGGGTGCGAGCCAGTCCATTATAAGCAAAAAGTCATTTGAAAAATTATGGTGCAGCAAGGGCTCAAGGCCAGTCTTGACTCCCATTCACATGAAACTGAGAACTTACACTAAAGAACTGATTCCCAAAATCGGCCGTGCTACTGTAAAGGTCTCCTACGATGGAGCGGTGCACAAGCTACCACTCTGGGTGGTACCGGGCCATGGTCCCATGCTGCTCAGCTGGAACTGGGACGACATCTATGCATTCTCGTCCGCTGATGACACTTCATGTGCCCAGGTCTTAAATAAGTTCCCTTTGCTGTTCGAACCAGGCATCGGGAAGTTCCAAGGAACAAAAGTGCAGATCCACCTAATTCCGGTGGCGCAACCCATCCATCACAAGTTGAGAGCAGTAATGTACATGATGAGAGAAAGGATAGAGATCGAGCTGGACCGGCTGCAACTAGAGGACATCATTTCACCGATCGACTTCAACTAGTGGGCCAGTCCGATTGTCCCAGTCCTGAAGGGAGATGGCACTGTCAGAATCTGTGGTGGTTACAAAGTAACTATCAATCCCTGCAGGATCAATACACACTACCAAAGGCTGACGACCTTTTTGCTACGCTGGCGGGAGGAAAGACATTCACGAAGCTGGACATGGCGCAGGAGCTGGAGGAATCATCAAAAGGCCTCACCTGTATCAACACGCGCAACAGTCTCTTCATTTATAACAGATGCCCGTTTGGAATTTGATCTGATGCGGCGATATTCCAGAGAAACATCGAAAGCTTACTGAAGTCGGTCCCATGCACAGTGGTCTTTAAGGATGACATCTTGCTTACAGGTCGGGACACATTTGAGCATTTGCAGAACCTGGAGGAGGTTCTTAGTCGACTCAGCAGCATGAGGCTCAGGTTAAAACGCTCAAAGTGCATTTTCCTGGTGCCTGAAGTAGAGTGCCTGGGGAGAAGAATTGCGGCGGATGGCATCAGGCCCACCAATTCGAAGACGGAGACAATCGAAAATGCACCAAGGCCGCAGAACGTGACGGAGCTGTGGTAGTTTCTAGGACTCCTGAACTACTTTGGTAACTTCTTACCGGGTCTCAGCACACTGTTAGAACCACTGCATGCCTTACAGCGTAAAGGAGATGAATGGGTATGGGGCAAATGCCAAGAAAATGCCTTTGTAAAAGCTAGAAAATTGTTATGCTCAATCAAATTGCTTGTGTTGTATGATCCATGTAAGCGTTTGATGCGTCGTCGTATGCGTCGGGTGTGTATTGCAACAAGCTAATGAATTCGGGAAATAGCAACCGGTTGCTTATGCATCCTAAAGTCTGTCTAAGGCTGAGAGAGCCTACAGCATGATTGAAAAAGAAGTGTTAGCGTGTGCCTATGGGGTAAAGAAAATGCATCAATATCTGTTTGGGCTAAAATTAGAATTGGAAACTGACCATAAGCCACTAATATCCCTGTTTTCCGAGAGTAAGGGGATAAATACTAATGCATCGGCCTGCATCCAGAGATGGGCGTTCACGTTGGTCACATACAACTATGCCATCCGCCAAAGACCAGGCAGAGAAAACTGTGCTAATGCTCTCAGTAGGCTGTCTTTGCCCACTACATGGGTGGAAATGGCACAGCCCGCAGATATAGTCATGGTTATGGAAGCATTCGAGAGTGAACAATCACCCGTCACAGCCTGACAGATTAGAACCTGGATGAGCCAGGACCACTTACTGTCTTTAGTAAAATTTGTGTGCTTCACAGGAGCTGGTCCAGTGTCCCAGTAGAAATGCAGGAAGAGATAAAGCTGTACCAGTGGCGCAAAGATGAAATGTCTATAGAGGCAGAAATCCTTCTGTGAGGTATTCAGGTAGTGGTCCCGAAGAAGGGCAGGGACACTTTCATCAGTGACCTCCACAGTACTCACCCAGGCATCGTAATGATGAAAGCAATAGCCAGATCCCACGTGTGGTGGCCCGGTATCTATGCGGACTTAGAGTCCTGCGTGCACAGATGTAACACATGTCCGCAGTTAAGCAATGCACCCAGGGAGGCGCCACTAAGTTTATGGTCTTGGCCCTTCAAACCATGGTCCAGGGTCCATGTCGACTATGCAGGCTCGTGTTTGGGTAAAATGTTCCTTATGGTTGTAGATGCGTACTCCAAATGGATTGAATGTGAGATAATGTCGGCAAGCACGTCCGCTGCTACCACTGAAAGCCTGCGGCCCATGTTTGCCACGCATGGACTGCCTGATGTCCTTGTGAGCGACAAAAAGCCATGTTTTACCAGTGCCGAGTTCAAAGAGTTCATGACCCGTAATGGGATCAAAAATGTTGTATCTTCCCCGTTCAAACCAGCATCCAATGGCCAGGCAGAGAGAGCAGTGCAAACTGTCAGCAGGGCTTGAAGAGGGCAACTGAAGGCTCACTGCAGACTCGCCTATCCCAAGTCCTGCTTAGCTACTGCACGAGACCCCACTCACTCACTCGGATTCCACCTGCTGAACTGCTCATGAAAAGGGCACTTACGACAAGGCTCTCGTTAGTTCATTCTGATCTACATGAACAGGTAGAGAGCAGGCGGCTTCAACAAATTACATATCATGATAGCGCAAATGTGTCATGCAAAATTGAAATCAATGACCCTGTATTTGTGTTAAATTATGGACAAGGTCCCAAGTGGCTTCCCGGCACTGTCGTGGCCAAAGAGCGGAGCAGGGTGTTTCGGGTCAAACTTTCAAATGGACTCATTCACCGGAAACACTTAGACCAAATCAAACTTAAATGCAAGGACTATCCTGAGCAAACCACTTTGGACCCTACCTTCTTTGACCCCCCAACATACACACCAGTGGCAACTGACACCGCGGTTGACCACGAAGCAGAACCCATCACCCGCAGCAGCCCAGCAGGACTCACCACACCAGGCAGCCCAGCAAGGCCAGCTGCACAGCAGCCCAGCGAGGAGCCAACAAATGATTCACCAAAACCAGCATTTGCACCGAGATGATCAACCAGGGAAAGAAAGGCCCCAGATCGACTCACCTTATAAATAGTTACACTGTTCACTTTGGCAGGGGAGTGTTGTTATATATGTAAACTTGTATATACCTTGTACAGCCACCAGAGGGCTCATCCCCTGGAGTCCCAAGGGATCCCACAATCCCTTGGGAGCACAGGTACTTAAGGAGGCCTCACAGGCTGGAGAGGCACTCTGGAGATCTGCAATAAAATACTACGGTCACACTTTACTTTGAGCTCACAGTTTCCAGTCAGACTCTTTATTCATACATAACATTTCCCACAAGCTACTCAAGCACTAGCCTGACATAATCATACTCACAGAATCAGCCAACTTCCCAGACTCTTCCTTCACTATAAATAAAAACAGAAAATGCTGGAAATGCTCAGCAGTTCAGCAACATCTGTGGAAAGAGAAGCAGAGTTAATGTTTCAGGTCAATGTTTCACAACTGACGAAAGGTCATCGACTTGAAACATTGACTCTTTCTCTCTCCACAGATGCTGCCTGACCTGTGGAATATTTCCAGCATTTTTTTGTTTATATTTCAGATTTCCTCCACCACTATCCCTGAGTATGTCTTGTCCCACCATGCACGTCAAATTCACCAGAGGTGACTGTATACAGTCCAGGGGGGGCGGAGGGGGGGTGTTGTAGAGAGGCCCTGAGAGTCCTCAACATTGAGCCTGCACCAATGGTCCCATTAGCTATACAGTGGTCTGGAGGTGCCGCTCAGCCAGCTCACTGGCTTTTAATTGGAAAAACAGGGCATGTGTGGAAATTTGAATGGGATTCATGACCAGCACACTGATACTCAGTTTGAGTTCCTGGCCTGGCTCTAATTTTAAGATTATGCCCCATGATTCTGGATTTTCCCCCACCAGATGAAATTGTTTTTCTGTATCTAACCTGTAAAACTCCATTATCATTTTAAATTCTCAATTAGATCATGCCTCAATCTAAATGACCCTGACCCTGGGATTTGGGACAGGGTCATGGCATGGCCAGAGTGCTGCATGTACATCTTGCCCTATGAGAACAGTAGCTTAATGGTCATGTTAATGGCTTAGTAATCCAGATGCCCAGACTAATAATCCGGAGACATGAGTTTACATCCCAGCGTGGCAGCTGGGGAATTTAAATTCAGTTAATTAAATAAATCTGGAATTAAAAGCTAGTATCAGTAATGGTGAGCATGAAACTACTGGATTGTTGTAAAAACCCATCTGGTTCACTAATTTCCTTTAAGGAAGAAAATCTGCTGTCCTTACCCACTCTGGCCTATAGGTGATTCCACAGCAATGTGATTGACTCTTAACAGCCTCTCTGAAATGGCCGAGCAAGTTGAACTGTGGGAATACTTTCACCACATGGACTGCAGCGGTTCAAGAAGGCAGCTCACCACCTTCTCAAGGACAATTAGGGATGAGCAATAAATGCCGGCCTTGTCAGTGACACCCACATCTAGTGAATGAATCAAAGAAAGTTTTCCAGAGGTGGAATGGTGCTGCCTAAATTTCTATGCTAATACATTGATGGGGAGCTTCTACCCGTATTCTTTTTGGAGCTGGTAGTCCACATGCACATTGCTGGAATTTAGGAGTGGTGTAGCAGATACTTTTAGGTCTGAAGTAGTTTTTCGATCAGATCAGTGTCAGGATAGGAAATTCCAAACACAATGAAGGCACAATTTGGGAATGGTGCAGAGACTTATAAAGGCAAAAAGATTGAGCTTTGATGTTGCAGCAGGATTCTGTAATGCTGCAGTGGAGGTCGTGTTGGGTTCTCGAAGGGCTGTCCTATTTGCAGGTCCAAGGTATCCTCCCCAAAGGAGAGCCGTGCAGAATACCCGAGAGTTGGTCACTACTGATTGCATCTTCAGCAAACATGGAACAGAATCAAATAAGGAAAAAAGTTGGGAACATAAAGAGAGCTGTGAAGGTAAGGCTAACCTAAAATGCCCTATGCAAAGTAGCTGGCCCAAGTATGCATGTCACATATTGCTGTCACTTATACTGTTACAACTGTACAACTGACCCATGTAAAGCACTCAGACTACCTCATTGCTTTGAATGCTTACCATTCATAGCCATACAACAACAGGGCATTTCTTCGAGTTACAATGTATTACTGCCACTGAGTTCTTGAAAGGTCCTCCCTGTACTACCGAGGAGCATGATGTTTTCTCCCATGAACACTGGTATGCAGAATAACCACATGACTGTCACTATATATGCTCTTGAAGCAACCCAATGCTACTTCAGTTTGTAGGGCAAAATGGCTAACATGAAGATGGATCAATGCTGAGAATGACGTGAGTATCACGTGTAGCGAGTTGGTCGTACCACAGGGAAAGGGTCCACAGCCAGATAGGGAATGGAAGACCAACAGGAAGAGCAGTGCAAGGAAGGTAGTGCAGGAGTCCCCTGTGGTCATCCCCCTGCAAAACAGATACACTGCTTTGGGTACTGTTGAGGGGGATGACTCATCAGGGGAGGGCAGCAGCAGCCAAGTTCATGGCACCGTGGCTGGCTCTGCTGCACAGGAGGGCAGGAAAAAGAGTGGGAGAGCAATAGTGATTGGGGATTCAATGGTGAGGGGAATAGATAGGCATTTCTGCGGCCGCAACCGAGACTCCAGGATGGTATGTTGCCTCCCTGGTGCAAGGGTCAAGGATGTCTCGGAGCGGGTGCAGGACATTCTAAAAAGGGAGGAAGAACAGCCAGTTGTCGTGGTGCACATTGGTACCAACGACATAGGTAAAAAGAGGGATGAGGTCCTACGAAACGAATTTAAGGAGCTAGGAGCTAAATTAAAAAGTAGGACCTCAAAAGTAGTAATCTCGGGATTGCTACCAGTGCCACGTGATAGTCAGAGTAGGAATCGCAGGATAGCGCAGATGAATACGTGGCTTGAGCAGTGGTGCAACAGGGAGGGATTCAAATTCCTGGGGCATTGGAACCGGTTCTGGGGGAGGTGGGACCAGTACAAACCGGACGGTCTGCACCTGGGCAGGACCGGAACCAATGTCCTAGGGGGAGTGTTTGCTAGTGCTGTTGGGGAGGATTTAAACTGATATGGCAGGGGGATGGGAACCAATGCAGGGAGACAGAGGGAAACAAAAAGGAGGCAAAAGCAAAAGACAGAAAGGAGATGAGGAAAAGTGGAGGGCAGAGAAACCCAAGGCAAAGAACAAAAAGGGCCACTGTACAGCAAAATTCTAAAAGGACAAAGGGTGTTAAAAGAACAAGCCTGAAGGCTTTGTGTCTTAATGCAAGGAGTATCCACAATAAAGTGGATGAATTAACTGTGCAAATAGATGTCAACAAATATGATGTGATTGGGATTACGGAGACGTGTGTCCAGGATGATCAGGGCTGGGAACTCAACATCCAGGGGTATTCAACATTCAGGAAAGATAGAATAAAAGGAAAAGGAGGTGGGGTAGCATTGCTGGTTAAGGAGCAAATTAAGGCAATAGTTCGGAAGGACATTAGCTTGGATGATGTGGAATCTATATGGGTAGAGCTGCAGAATACCAAAGGACAAAAAACGTTAGTGGGAGTTGTGTACAGACCTCCAAACAGTAGTAGTGATGTTGGGGAGGGCATCAAACATGAAATTAGGGGTGCGTGCAATAAAGGTGCAGCAGTTATAATGGGTGACTTTAATATGCACATAGATTGGGTTAACCAAACTGGAAGCAATACGGTAGAGGAGGATTTCCTGGAGTGCATAAGGGATGGTTTTTTAGACCAATATGTCGAGGAACCAACTAGGGGGAGGCCATCTTAGACTGGGTGTTGTGTAATGAGAGAGGATTAATTAGCAATCTCATTGTGCGAGGCCCCTTGGGGAAGAGTGACCATAATATGGTGGAATTCTGCATTAGGATGGAGAATGAAACAGTTAATTCAGAGACCATGGTCCAGAACTTAAAGAAGGGTAACTTTGAAGGTATGAGGCGTGAATTGGCTAGGATAGATTGGCGAATGATACTGAAGGGGTTGACTGTGGATGGGCAATGGCAGACATTTAGAGACCACATGGATGAACTACAACAATTGTACATTCCTGTCGTTCGTAAAAATAAAAAAGGGAAGGTGGCTCAACCGTGGCTATCAAGGGAAATCAGGGATAGCATTAAAGCCAAGGAAGTGGCATACAAATTGGCCAGAAATAGCAGAGAACCCGGGGACTGGGAGAAATTTAGAACTCAGCAGAGGAGGACAAAGGGTTTGATTAGGGCAGGGAAAATGGAGTACGAGAAGAAGCTTGCAGGGAACATTAAGACGGATTGCAAAAGTTTCTACAGATATGTAAAGAGAAAAAGGTTAGTAAAGACAAACGTAGGTCCCCTGCAGTCAGAATCAGGGGAAATCATAACGGGGAACAAAGAAATGGCGGACCAATTGAACAAGTACTTTGGTTCGGTATTCACTGAGGAGGACACAAACAACCTTCCGGATATAAAAGGGGTCGGAGGGTCTAGTAAGGAGGAGGAACTGAGGGAAATCCTTATTAGTCGGGAAATTGTGTTGGGGAAATTGATGGGATTGAAGGCCGATAAATCCCCAGGGACTGATGGACTGCATCCCAGAGTACTTAAGGAGGTGGCCTTGGAAATAGTGGATGCATTGACAGTCATTTTCCAACATTCCATTGACTCTGGATCAGTTCCTATGGAGTGGAGGGTAGCCAATGTAACCCCACTTTTTAAAAAAGGAGGGAGAGAGAAAACAGGGAATTACAGACCGGTCAGCCTGACATCGGTAGTGGGTAAAATGATGGAATCAATTATTAAGGATGTCATCGCAGTGCATTTGGAAAGAGGTAATATGATAGGTCCAAGTCAGCATGGATTTGTGAAAGGGAAATCATGCTTGACAAATCTTCGGAATTTTTTGAGGATGTTTCCAGTAGAGTGGACAAGGGAGAACCAGTTGATGTGGTATATTTGGACTTTCAGAAGGCTTTCGACAAGGTCCCACACAAGAGATTAATGTGCAAAGTTAAAGCACATGGTATTGGGGGTAGTGTGCTGACATGGATTGAGAACTGGTTGTCAGACAGGAAGCAAAGAGTAGGAGTAAATGGGGACTTTTCAGAATGGCAGGCAGTGACTAGTGGGGTACCACAAGGTTCTGTGCTGGGGCCCCAGCTGTTTACACTGTACATTAATGATTTAGATGAGGGGATTAAATGTAGTATCTCCAAATTTGCGGATGACACTAAGTTGGGTGGCAGTGTGAGCTGCAAGGAGGATTCTATGAGGCTGCAGAGCGACTTGGATAGGTTAGGTGAGTGGGCAAATGCATGGCAGATGAAGTATAATGTGGATAAATGTGAGGTTATCCACTTTGGTGGTAAAAACAGAGAGACAGACTATTATCTGAATGGTGACAGATTAGGAAAAGGGCAGGTGCAAAGAGACCTGGGTGTCATGGTACATCAGTCATTGAAGGTTGGCATGCAGGTACAGCAGGCGGTTAAGAAAGCAAATGGCATGTTGGCCTTCATAGCGAGGGGATTTGAGTACAAGGGCAGGGAGGTGTTGCTACAATTGTACAGGGCCTTGGTGAGGCCACACCTGGAGTATTGTGTACAGTTTTGGTCTCCTCACCTGAGGAAGGACATTCTTGCTATTGAGGGAGTGCAGCGAAGGTTCACCAAACTGATTCCCGGGGGCAGGACTGACCTATCAAGAAAGACTGGATCAACTGGGCTTGTATTCACTGGAGTTCAGAAGAATGAGAGGGGACCTCATAGAAACGTTTAAAATTCTGACGGGGTTAGACAGGTTAGATGCAGGAAGAATGTTCCCAATGTTGGGGAAGTCCAGAACCAGGGGACACAGTCTAAGGATAAGGGGGAAGCCATTTAGGACCGAGATGAGGAGGAATTTCTTCACCCAGAGAGTGGTGAACCTGTGGAATTCTCTACCACAGAAAGTTGTTGAGGCCAATTCACTAAATATATTCAAAAAGGAGTTAGATGAAGTCCTTACTACTAGGGGAATCAAGGGGTATGGTGAGAAAGCAGGAATGGGGTACTGAAGTTGCATGTTCAGCCATGAACTCATTGAATGGCGGTGCAGGCTAGAAGGGCCGAATGGCCTACTCCTGCACCTATTTTCTATGTTTCTATGTTTCTATGTTTCTATGTTTCTAAATTAGCATGGGAAGAGAGCCCTCAAATATATGAGCAATGATGGACAGGTAAAGACCCTCTGGTCCATTTAGCCTGTCCCACACAATTGTGATATCTTGTGTATCACGTTATATACACTCTCCACCCCATCTAAAATCATGTGATTTCCTGGGAGAGGAGAAAAACCGAGTAAAACTCCCAGCCAATTTGGAGAAACAAATTTGGGAAATATGATATGTGTGATATTTTTATAGATAAATTTGTTATGTGTGTTTGGAATAATTTGTGGTCTCTCTCACTTCACCTTTGTGCCCAGAAGATGCTGTGATATGGCATGAGACAGGGATTATATGATGGGTTGTGGTGAGCTATGGGGAGCTGGGGTTTCATTCCTGCGAATCAGAGTCTGATGAGCCAGTGACGGACAGACTGTCCGGAAGGCCGATTGTCTCAGTGCCTCAGCTCTCTCTCCTGTTTCCCGTCCTCCTCGTCCTCTTCTTCCTCATCCTCCTCTGACTCGTACTCTTCCTCCTCATCCTCCTTTGCCTCATCCTCTTCCTCCTCATCCTCCTCTGCTTCGTCATCCTCCTGAGGTAATCCTGCAATCTCGCAGACCCCATGAATGTGAGGAAATTTGAGCAGGAACCTTTAACAAGTAATGAGTGACGTCTGCAGTTGAATCAACACTCCCTGTCACCAAAAAAACTTGAAATCACGAAAGATAGCTGTATTAGTTGCAGGAAGTAGCAAACAGGCACGGAAACTACAAAACCCTGTCAGGTCCAGCTGATTGGGGATGGTGCCTTTACATATCGCTGTAGCAGCCTGCTTCCTGCTGGTAGACGCCGGCTCTCCCTGTCGTTGTTCTGCACTGCCGTTAAGGTAAGTGGCTATAATGAAGTTGAGAGATCGGATATCCAGTTGCACACTCACTGATGTCATGATCTCCATGATGGCAAGGTCCCTGGCGAGTTCGGCAGCAGCGCTACCGATAAGTCTGAAATGGCGTGCGGTGCGGGAACCGGCATCAGCTGTAGTTAAGCTGTCAACAGTATTTTAGTGCCATCTTGTGCTGCTAACATGTGGCACAAACCACATGAATTTCATCCTCAATATCTATTGAACATCCCTCATCCACCATCTTTGTGACTTCAACAAAAAAATATAATCAAATTTGTAAGACACAACTTTTTTTTAAGCCATGTTGGATGTCCCTACTATGACACTCTCTATCTAAGTAATCCCTAATGATTACCTCAAATATCTTTCCTATTACTAATGTCAAATATGTCCATCTGTTTTAATATTATTAGTTTTATTCTTAATATTATCATCAAATTCTGACAGTCAAGCATCACATTCAAGAGTGAAGACCGATGCAAAGTCCTCAATTAATATTTCCGCCATACTCAGTGAGTCCTTCGTAACCTGTCTTTGAGCATCCTTCACTGGCCCAATACAGACTTTGACAGTTCTCTGTCTCTTCGCATCACTGAAAAAGCTTTTCCCATTACAATTGTCTACAATCCTCTTTCCTATTATCCTTTTGGCTGATTTAATAGCAGCCTTCACTTTCGTTAGCTGTTCTTTGTACTTAACTCTGTTTAGTTGAGTATTAGATGCCTTTAATTTGTAGACATTATAAGATCACTGACCACTGGGGAATCAAAGGTTTGGAGCACATACAGGAAGTGCAGGAAGCAGCGGCCTCCCCAAGCTGAGGACTACTGCTGCCCTTCTCTTTCTATATTTTACTGCTTTCTCACTTACTTACATGTACAAGACCTTAGTCAGGCCGCACTTGCAATACTGTGTCCAGTTTTAGTCTCCTAAAATGGTGGGTGATATCGAGGCTCTGGAAAGGGTGCAGAAGAGGGCAACTAGAATAATTCCAAGTCTAAAGCATCTTAGTTATCAAGAGAGACTAAAAAAGTTGGAACTCTGTACCTTAGAGCAGGGTAGACTTAGGGGGATCTGACTGAGGTTTGTAAGATAATGAAGACAGTGTTCCAGTTGACAGTTTGTTCCAATTAAATAGGTTAGGCAGGACCAGGGGTCACAAATTTAAGTTGTATAAGGCTAGATCTAGGTTAGATGTCAGGAGATGGTTCTTTTCCCAGAGAATAGTGGACTTCAGGAACAGGCTGCCGTCTCGTGCAGTTGATGCTGATTTGCTGAATTCCTTCAAGCGAAAGCTGGATTTGTTTCTGGCTGCGGCGGAGATTACCTCTTACAGAAGGTAGGTATTGCAGAGAATTCAAAGCCCGAGTGATCTCCTGGACTAGTTTTAATCGCCTAGATGGGTCGGAGAAGAATTTCCCAGATTTATTTTTCCCAAATTGGCCTGGGTTTTTTATCTGTTTTTTTGCCTCTCTCGGGGATCACATGGTTTCGAGTGGGGTGATGTGTCTACGTTGTGATACACAAGGTATCGCAATTGTGTGGGACTGGCTCAATGGACCAGATGTCATTACCTGTCCATCATTGTTCATATATTCGTACTGACACAGGCTGACACTCAGACATAGTGTACTGTCATGTAATCAGTGATTGAAAGGGTGTTACAGACAGGATTTTAATGTTTCTTTGTCCTCTGTTACTGAAGCTGCTATAAAGGAGCAGGCAAATCTCCCAGGGCCACACAAGAGGCCAACACATTGCAGCATCCTGTGCTTTTCACTCCAGCTATCACAAGCCCTAGGACAATACATTTACCCCAGGGTATTGAAATAATGAGCTTGAAAAGGTGCAGCAGGTGCCCAGATTACTTTTGAAGTTTAGTCACTGCTTAATGAAAGGAAATATAGCAGCCAATTTGCACACAGCAAGGTCCCACATACAGCAATGTGATAATGACCTGATCATCTGCTTCAGTGATATTGGTTGAGGGATACATGTTGGCCAGGACACTGGGCTGAACTCCCCTGTTCTTCTTCAAATAATGTCATGGGATCTTTTACATCCATCCAAGAGGGTAGCCAGGGCCTCAGGTAAACATCACATCCAAAAGGTGGCACCTTGGTGGAGAGCATTAGCTGCCTGTTATATAGTGACTTCTGCTTTATTTGAAATCAATGGTATGAAAATCAGGGGTTTCTATCATGTATGGGCAATCTGCTCTGCAACATTACTGCCCAAAAAGTGAAGATGGAAAATTGCCTCACTTTTTTTTCTAAAAGCAAATGAAATGTGTATCTGAACCTAACTACATTTTTATAGGCTCTGAATGAGACTGAGATGCAATTAGACTACAACAACAACAACTTGTATTTATATAGTGCCTTTTACATAGTAAAACATCCCAAGGTGCTTCAGAGGAGTTTTAAAAGAACAAAAAAATAAATTTGACACTGCGCCAGATAAGAACAAATGATGACAGATGACCAAAAGCTTGGTCAAAGAGGTAGATTTTTGTTGTATATCCTTAAATAACTGACAAACTGAGCCAGGAGAAATGTAACTTAACTTAACTGTGCTTTTTTACAACAACCCAAAATGGTGTCCCAAACCAGCATGAGTACAGCAACTGTGAATAGCTCCCGCAGGGTCCGAATTGTTATGTTTAAAATAACGACACAAGACTGTACATCTTAAGGTCAAACTGTTGTGACCTTGGTCTCTTTATTGTAACTCCAGAGTGAGGAGGCAGCAAGGTAGTCTGCCTTTTATACTCGCTTACCCAGGGTGTGCAGGTGAACCTTGGGTCTCCCACAGATGCGCCTCCTGGTGGCAAGTCTTAAACTTTGGTAGTGTTTACATACATAACATCATTCACCCCCAAAGTCTTATGTACAGGTTATTTAGAAGTTGAGACGATCTGGGGCTCTGCAGTCCGGGGTTCATCGCCTGAGTTGAAGTGCTGGCATGGGTGAGTCGGTCGGATCATTGCTGCATTGTGGTGTGGCTGTACTGATCGGAATGTCGGGCATAGTGGGTTCATGCTCGTGGTTGACCACGAGGTCGATTACTGGTTGGGTGTGTGTGGGTGGATCAATGATGGTAATTGTTATATATGAAAACTTGTATTTACTCTGTACAGCCACCAGAGGGCTCATCCCCTGGAGTCCCAAGGGATCCCCTAATCCCTTGGGACCACAGGTATTTAAGCAGGCTTCACAGGTTGGAGAGGCACTCTGGAGACCTGCAATAGAACACTACGGTCACACTTTACTTTGAGCTCACAGTGTTCAGTCTGATTCTTTCTCCATACACAACAATTGGTGACGAGATACAGATAGCGAGCCCAAAGATGCAGAGAACAGTGGGCATCCTGGAGAAATTCTCAGAGGACGATAATTGGGAAACTTTTGTGGAGCAATTTGACAAATTCTTCAAAGCCAACGAGCTAGATGGAGAAGAGAACGCTGCCAAATGAAGGGCGATCCTCCTCACTGTCTGTGGGGCACCAACGTATGGCCTCATGAAAAGTCTTTTTACTCCAGTCAAACCACGGAAAAATCATATGATGATTTGTGCACACTGGTCTGAGAGCATTTGAACCCGAAGGAAAGCCTTCTGATGGCGAGGTACTGGTTCTACAACTACAAAAGGTCTGAAGGCCAGGAAGTGGCGAGCTATGTCGCCGAGCTATGTCGCCGAGCTAAGACGCCTTGGAGGAGATTGTGAATTTGAAGGACATTTGGAGCACATGCTCAGAGACTTTTTTGTAATTGGCATTGGCCACGAAACATACTTCACAAGCTTTTGACTGTAGAGATCCCAACCTTGAGTAAGGCTATAGCGATAGCCCAGGCGTTCATTGCCACCAGTGACAATACGAAGCAAATCTCTCGGCACACAAGTGCTGCTGCAAGTACTGTGAACAAAGTGATGTTGTTTTCAAATCGCAAATCGCAGGTAACACATGCCTGCAACTGCAGGTCCGCAGATGTGTCAGAGTCCACCATCAAGCGTGATGAATGCAAAGCCATTAACACCTTGTTGGCGCTGTCGGAGTGATCATCGTTTCCATTCATGCCGCTTCAAAGGATATGTTTGCAAGGGCTATGGAACAATGGGACACCTCCAGCGTATGTGCAGGCGAGCTGCAAATCCTGTTAAACCTGTAAACCACCATGTTTGAAGAGGAGGACAGATCCACGGAGGATCACGACTAACCAGAGCCTCAGGCCGAGTAGGCAGAGGTACATGGGGTGCACACATTCACAACGAATTGTCCCCTGATAATGCTGAACATTGAACTAAATGGACTCCCGGTGTCAATGGAGCTGGACACGGGCGCAAGCCAGTCCATCATGGGCAAAAAGACATTCGCGAAATTGTGGTGCAGCAAGGCCTCAAGGCCAGTCTAACTCCAATTTGCACAAAACTAAGAACTTACACAAAGGAACTGATTTCCGTAATCAGCAGTGCTATCATAAAGGTCTCCTACAATGGAGCGGTGCACAAGCTACCACTCTGGGCAGTACCGGGAGACGGTCTCACGCTGCTTGGCAGGAGCTAGCTGGAACTGGGACAACGTCCGAGCGCTATCACCTGCTGACGACACTTAGTGTGCCCAGGTCTTTAACAGGTTCCCTTTGCTGTTCGAACCTGGCATCAGGAAATTCCAAGGAGCAAAAGAGCAGATCCACCTAATTCCGGGGGCGCGAACCATCACAAGGCGAGAGCAGTACCTTACATGATGAGAGAAAGGGGAGAGATTGAACTAGACCGGCTGCAAAGAGAGGGCATCATCTCACCGATCGAGATCAACGAGTGGGCCAGTCCTATAGTCCCAGTCCTCAAGGGAGATGGCACCGTCAGAATCTGTGGCGATTACAAAGTAACTATCAATCGTTTCTTCCTGCAGGACCAATACCCACTACCAAAGGCCGATGACCTCTTTGCAATGCTGGCGGGAGGAAAGACGTTCACGAAGCTGGATTTGACTTCAGCCTACATGATGCAGGAAATGGAGGAATCATCGAAGGGCCACACCTGCATCAACATCCATCTTTTATAATGGATGCCCGTTTGTAATTCGATTAGTGGCGTCGATATTCCAGAGAAACATGGAAAGCTTACTGAAGTCAGTTGCGCGCACCATGACGACATCTTGGTTACAGGTCGAGACACAGTCGAGCATCTGCGGAACCTAGAGGAGGTTCTTAGTCGACTCAACCACGTGGGGCTCAGGTTAAAACGCTCGAAGTGCATTTTCCTGGCACCTGAAGTGGAGTCCCTGGGGAGGAGGATGGTGGCAGATGGCATCAGGCTCACCAGTTCAAAGACAGAGTCAATCGAGACTGCACTGAGGCCACAGAATGTGACGGAGCTGCAGTCGTTTCTAGGACTCCTGAACTACTTTGATAACTTCTTATCGGGTCTCAGCACACTGTCAGAACCATTGCATGTCTTACTGCTAAAGGAGACGAATGGGCATGGAGCAAAAGCCAAGAAAATGTCTTTGTAAAAGCTAGAAAATTGTTATGCTCAAACAAATTGCTTGTGTTGTATGATCCATCGAAGCGTTTGGTACTAGCATGTGATGCATCGTCATATAGCGCTGGGTGTGTATTACAACAAACTAATGATGTTGGGAAATTGCAACTGGTTGCTTATGCATTCAGGAGTCTGTCTAAGGCCGAGAGAGCCTACAGCATGATTGAAAAAGAAGCGTTAGCGTGTATCTATGGGGTAAATAAAATGCATCAATATCTGTTTGGGCTAAAATTCGAATTGGAAACTGACCATAAGCCACGCATATCCTGTTTTCTGAGAGTAAGGGGATAAATACTAATGCATCGGCCCACATCCAGAGATGGGCATTCATGTTGTCCACATACAACTATGCCATCCGCCACAGGCCAGGCAGGAAAACACATTTGGAGCGTTTCAGCCTGTGTCCCATTCTGCCCAGTCGCTTGAGAACCTCTTCCAGGTTGTGCAAGTGTTCGGTGGTGTCGTGGCCAGTGATCAAGATGTCGTCCTGGAACACCACGGTGCGCGGACCGATTTCAACAGACTCTCCATGTTCCTTTGAAAGATAGCAGCCACCAAGTGAATCCCAAAGGGGCATCTGTGGTATTTGAACAGTCCTTTGTGCGTGTTGATGCACATCAATTTCTTTGACAGTTCAGCCAGCTCCTGTGTCATGTAAGCAGAGGTTAGATCCAGCTTGGTGAACGACTTCCCCCCTGCTAGTGTTGGAAACAGATCAACTGCTTTGGGTAGTGGGTACTGGTCTTGTACCGAGACTCAGTTCATCCTTACTTTGTAGTTGCCCCAGCGAATGTGCAAAAGTGCTGCAACTCACCACATGGCAGAGTCAGCAGAGGATGATCGATCCGACGTGGATCACGCTGAACAAGCAAGAGAGGCAACTCAACCCGAGGAAGAAGTCTATGGGGTACACACCTTCACCACCAAGAGTCCTCTTATAATGCTGAAAGTCAAATTAAATGTTATTCCAGTATCCATGGAGTTGGACACGGGGGCAAGTCAGTCAATCATGAGCCAGAAGGCTTTTGAGAAACTGTGGGGCAATAAGGCACAAAAGCCCAAACTGAGCCCGATTCAGAGAAAGCTGCGCACCTACACCAAAGAGCTCATAGCAGTCATTGGCAGTGCGGCAGTGAAGGTATCGTACAATGGAGCTGTGCATAATTATCACTGTGGATTGTCCCAGGCGATGGCCCAACGCTATTCGGCAGAAGCTGGCTAGGAAAGATTCGATGGAACTGGGACGACATCAAAGCACTGTCTTCAGTGGATGATGCCTCATGCACTTAAGTGCTGAGCAAGTTTCCGTCGCTATTTGAACCAGGCATCGGCAACTTCACAGGTGCCAAGGTGCAGATCCATCTAGTCCCTGATGCACGGCCCATTCATCACAATGCTCAGGCAGTTCCATGTATGATGCGAGAGAAAGTCGAGATCGATCTGGACAGACTTCAATGAGAGGGACTCATATCGCCTGTCGAGTTCAACGAGTGGGCCAGTCCAACTGTTCGAGTGTTGAAAAGCGATGGCATGGTCAGAATCTGTGGAGACTACAAGGCAACGATCAATCGAGTCTCATTACAGGACAAGTAGACACTACCCAAGGCGGATGACCTGTTTGCAACATTAGCAGGCGGGAAGTCGTTCACCAAGTTGGACCTAACCTCTGCCTACATGAGCTGGCTGAATCTTCGAAAAGATTGGCGTGCATCAACATGCACAAAGGACTGTTTATATACCACAGGTGCCCTTTTGGGATTCGCTCGACTGCTGCTATTTTCCAGAGGAACATGGAGAGTCTGCAGAAATCGATTCCATGCACTGTTGTGTTTCAAGACGACATCACGATCACTGGTCGTGACACCATTAAACACCTGCACAACCTGGAAGAGGTTCGAAGTCGACTAGACAGCGTGGGACTCAGGCTGAAACGCTCCAAGTGTGTTTTCCTGGTGCCAGAGGTCGAATTTTTGGGGAGAACGATTGCGGCAGACGGCATCAAACCCACAGACTCAAAGACAGAGGCCATCAAGAATGCACCCAGACCCCCACAGAATGTTATGGAGCTGCGTTCGTTCCTGCGACTCCTCAACTATTTTGATAACTTTCTACCCGGGTTGAGCACTTTGCTGGAACTATTGCACATGTTGCTACATAAAGTTGACGATTGCATTTGGGGTAAATCTCAAGAGACAGCCTTTGAGAAGGCCAGAAACCTGATATGTTCAAATAAGTTACTTGTACTGTATGACCCGTGTAAACGTTTAGTGCCAGCTTGTGATGCATCTTCGTACGGGGTTGGCTGTGTGTTACAGCAAGCAAATGTATCAGGCAAACTTCAATTGGTTGCACACGCAGCTAGAAGCCTATCTAAGGCTGAAAGAGCCTACAGTATGTTCGAGAACGGGGCGTTAGCATGTGCATATGGGGTTAAGAAAATGCACCAATACCTATTTGGACTTCGGTTTGAGCTTGAAACTGACCAAAAAACGCTCATTTCGCTGTTTTCAGAAAGCAAAGGTATAAACACCAATGCTTCGTCCCGCATCCAAAGATGGGCACTAACATTGTCCGCTCATGACTATGTTATCCGCCACAGACCAGGCACGGAAAACTGTGCTGATGTCCTCAGTCGGCTACTATTGCCCACCACCAGGGTGGAAATGGCGCAGCCCGCAGACTTGCTTCTGGTCATGGATGCTTTTGAGAGTGAGGGGTCACCCATCATGGCTCGCCAGATCAGGATCTGGACTAACCAGGATCCTGTGCTATCACTTGTAAAAAGTTGCATCCTCAATGGGAGCTGGTCGGCCACTCCCGGGGAAATGCAAGATGAAATGAAGCCGTTTCACCGACGTAAAGATGAAATGTCTATCCAGTCGGATTGTCTCTTATGGGGTAATCGCACGGTTTTGCCAAAAAAAGGCAGGGAAACGTTTATACGTGACCTAAACAGTACCCACCCTGGCATAGTCATGATGAAGGCTATCACCAGGTCGCATGTTTGGTGGCCCGTCATTGACTTGGACTTGGAGTCATGTGTACACCAGTGTAACATGTGCTCACAATTGAGCAATGCACCAAGTGAGGCTCCACTGAGTCTGTGGTCATGGCCCTTCAAACCATGGTCCAGAATCCATGTAGATTTTGCTGGCCCCTTTCTCGGAAAAATGTTTTTAGTAGTAATGGATGCTTACTCTAAATGGATTGAATGGGTAATCATATCATCCAGCACATCCACTGCCACCATTGAAAACATCTGGGCCATGTTTGCCACCCATGGCTTGTTCGACGTCCTTGTCAATGACAATGGACCGTGTTTCACCAGCTCAGAATTCATGACCCGCAATGAATCAAGCATGTCAGATCTGCTCCATTTAAGCCCGCATCCAATGGTCAAGTGGAACGGGCAGTCCAAATTATCAAGCAGAGCTTTAAATGTATGACGGACAGCTCCCTGCAGACCCGTTTATCTTGGGTTCTGCTCAGTTACCGGACGTGACCCCACTCGCTCACCGGGGTTCCCCCGGCAGAATTGTTAATGAAGAGAGCACTCAAAACCAGGCTCTCCCTAGTCCACCCAGATCTTAATGATAATGTGGAAACCCGGCGTCACCGGCAAAACATGTTCCACGATCGCGCGGCTGACACTAATGTTAATGACCCTGTGTTTGTCCTCAATTACGGTCATGCTGCTAAATGGGTTGCTGGTACTGTCTTAGCCAAAGAGGGGAATAAAGTGTTTATAGTCAAACTATTGAATGGACAAACATGCAGAAAGCGTGATTGACAACCAGGAACAACTTGAAGAGGACATCAACATCATCGATCCACCAACACACACCCAACCAGCAATCGACCTCGCTGTCAATTACGAGGTTGAACACATCATTCCCAACAGTCCTGTGAGACCAGTCACGCTGCAGTGCAGCAAAGGTCCGACCAACTCTCCCATGCCAGGGTTTGCCGATCAGACGATCAACCAGGGAGCGAAGGGCCCCAGATCGCCTCAACTTGTAAATAACTTGTATCAAAGACTTTGGGGGGAGTGATGTTATGTATGTAAACATTGTAACTGCATAAGAATTGACACGAGGGCGTAACTGTTGGAGGCCCAAGAATCACCTGCACACCTCGTGCAAGGGAGTATAAAAGGTTGTGTGCCATGCTGCTTAGGCACTCAGGAGTTGTAATAAAGAGACTAAGGTCACATCAGTTTTTGCTCACTGTACTCAGTCTCATGGAGTTCTTCTCTACTTAACAATACCGAGCAGTAAGGCGATGCTCGATAGCATGATGAGTGAGGAAATCTGCAAACTAGTCAGATACAAACTGTGGTCCACTCTCAGTGATTATGACTTCTGGGAGGTCCCACTTCCTGAACATATGCTGCAGAATAGTGATGATCGTTGATGAGGTCATTGAACTTGTAGCAATTTCTTGGCATTTGGAAGGCAGGTCATGTACTACAACAAGGAAACACTGGTACTGTGGAGCTGTTTCAACTGGACCGAAGATATCCAACTGAAGTTGTTGCAATGGTCTTTGTGGCTATGGAATGGACTTCATTAGCACCGGTCGGATGTTTGTGGTCTTTTTGTTTTGACTGCATGCTTCGCAGTGTGAGACAAACTCCTTGATGCGAGTGTCAATCATAGGCCACCAAACTGAATCGTGACATCTCTGCTTCCTGTGGGTAATGCCACGGTGTCCAGCATGAGCGAATGCGCTGTTGAAGTAACTTGGGAATTACTGCTCTATCACCACGTGCTAGGCAGCCATCGTTCCAAATGAAAAATTCATTGCAAAGTTTGTGGAAGGTTACAGCTCTTCTGGAATTTGCTTAGGCTCTCAATCCGGAGGAAATGGCACATGTGCTGGAGCGTAGCATCACTTTCTGATTCGGTTTTGAGTCTGTCGCAGGAGACAAGGTTTCTGATGGACTGAGTGATGACTGACATGACACATGTGTCGTCCTCTGTGAACAAGTCAGCACCACAGAGTCCTAAACAGGAGTCGGGCGTCTGAGCATGTCAGCTTCGTGGTTGCGACTGCCAGCATGTACTGTACATCAAAGTTATACTGATGAAGGTGATCTGACTATCGGCTGATTCGTAGTGGTCTGTGCCCAGATACAATTGTAGTGAGCAGCGTAGTTAGCGCTTGGTGATCCGTACGGAGGGTAAATTTCCTGCCACAGAGGTAAATGTGCCAGTGTTTACATGCGTAGATGCAAGCGAGTGTTTTGCATTCCCCTGTAGAGTATTTACGTTCTGTAGATGAGAGCATGCAAGAGGTGAAGGCGACTGGGCGTTTCAGGCTGTCAATCCATTGCGAGAGCACAGCACCCATGGTGGTGTCTGATGCATCTGTGGTGACATACGTAGTAGCATTCAGATCAAAGTTCGTGAGGATAGAAGGGGATGTGATTTTCTCCTTAAGCATGATGTATGCCAGAGCCTGGGAATCTGTCCATTCCCAAGGGATGTCCTTGCGCAGCAACTTGAGAAGTGGTTCGGCAATGTGTGCGTAGTGCGGGATGAACTTCAGATAGAAGTTGCAAGTGCCGAGAAATGATGCAAGTTCTTTCACGTTGGTCGCCACTGGCATTTGCTGGATTGCGTCAATGTTGTCAATTTGTGCTGTAACTCTATAGCCTAGAAAGTTTATTTCTCCAGCAGCAAATGTACATTTATCGGCATTAAGTGTAATGTTATGTGTAGCAAGTCGAGCCATAACTGTGTGAAGTCGCTGGTCAAGTTCTTCCATTGTCCGTCCATGGGTGATAATATCATCAAGCAGATTGAGTGCTCCCTCTATGCCTGCTCGCATAGTAGTGACAATCTTCTGAAATGCATTTGGTGCAGAAGATAGTCCGTAGGGCATGAGCCGATACTGATACAGACCATTATGCGTCGTGAATGCTATGAGCGGTTTGCTGTCCTCCGCTAGGGGTATTTGCAGGTAACTGCGGTGCATATCGAGTTTCGTAAAAACTGTTGAGCCGTGGAATTCTGAAGACAGTTCGTCGATGGTAGGAAGAGGGTACTTGTCGGGGATGGACTTGTTGGCCTCTTTGAGGTCGATACATAGGTGGATCTCCCCATTTTTACGGCAAGCAATTACTAAGTTCGAGATCCAGGGTGAGGAGTCAATGCTGTCAATGATTCCCTGAGATTTGAGTCGCGTTAATTCTGCAGATACTTGGTCACGAACCGCGAATGGGAGATGATGAATTCGCTGCGTAACCAGTTTTACGAAAGGATCAACGCGGGGACGATAGCAGAATTTTGTTGTCACTTCAAACCTTGTGAAGATTGAGGGATACTGCTTTTCAAAGTCCACCGTTTACTCATGTGTGCCAGTTGGGTCATAAACTTTGAACCCACGCTTGTCAAAAAGGTCAACACCCAAGAGGCTTCATCACTTTGCGACATAAAAGAAAAAGTTCTCCAATATTATGTCATTGTAGTAGATCGGGACAGATATGAGTCCAAGTACCTCAATTTTGGAGTTGGAAAACACATGTAGAACGGAAGTTGTGGGCTGTAGTTGACATTGCGTGAAGTGGGTTTTGTACACAGCCTTGTTCAATATGGAGACTTTGGCTCCAAGGTCAATGAGGAGGCAGATGGGCGTGCCATCAATGTTTACCTCACAGACCTTGAATTTGCCCGAACCGGTGTGCGAAATGTTACTAAACTGCTGAAAAGAAGGTAAAATCTGTGGAATGAGTCCAGTCCGTCTGAAATGGAACTGGATCAGAATCTATCATCTCTATATGTACAGGTAAATTCTCCAATTGTGCTCTTGAAGGGAATGTAGGTGAGAGGCAGAGCTATAATATTGTGGCTCAGAATTCCCAAACTGTATTTTCTTTGACTACAGTTCCCATTGAGAGTACAGAATTGCTTGATTTTTACTTATATTTCTCATGTGAAATTGTAGCAAGGCCAAGGTGTTGGGAGTTTTAAAATGGCATCTATGGTTGCTGTTCCTGTTTCGTTCTCTTGGCTTCAGAACCTGTGGGTAAATTAAATGTAAAATCACTATCAATGCTAGGTGGCTGTACCATTTCTTTGTATTATTACTTGCAGACAGGCCCCCTTCAGGACAAAATGGTTTGACTTGAGTGTATTAATGCAGATGGCTTAATAACAGATTAAGCCATCCATCACCAAACCTGGCTGGACCACATCAAGACCTATCGGGGCTCATTCTCCTCTGCCAGAGCTATTCACTATTCCATGATCATCCTGGAGATCAGAGATAACCCCCAGCTTCTTTTCTCTACTTCCAACCATATTCTTGAACTCCTCTCCCCTGCCCACTCCACCGGCATTTTCAACAATAAGTGTGAGGAGCTCACGGAATTCTTTCTCACAAAGATTGAGGCTATCTATTCATTTGGCCTTGCGGCTCCCCCCCTCACCACTGTAAGGTTTACACACTTTTACAGAAGGCACAGTAAGAGGTCACAAACCAAAAATGATTTAATATAAGCTTTTGGGATTGACTGGACAAAGGGGGATAAAGGCGCCAGCCTGGGGCAGGTGGTGACTTATCAGCAATCTCTGCAATCAAGAACCAGACCTGTTTATGCATAGAAACAAAGGGATTGATGCAATTCATTAAATCTCATAGAAGAGCCCTTGGATTGATTGGCTGGAGGGGGGGTGGGGTGTGGGGAGGAGGGGGGGCGGGTGGGGCAGCAAAACAAATCCCTCTCGAGACTCCAAGTCTGCAAGAAATCAGGACAACAAAGGACCCAACAAGGCGTACATTTTTGGAGAATGGGGTACTTAAAATAAGGAGTTATCTTTTGCCCTGTAGACTCCATGTGCAAATTGGGGACATCCAGGCCCATCATAGCAGTCAGTCAAACGGATCACCACAAACAGCGAATTAAATCAGACACATTAACGGAAACATCAGCTCACCGGGTTTTATTCATAAAATGGATAGATATACACGAGCTGGAAGCAGCTCGGCGAACGAAAAGGAACGGAACGAACATGGTAAAAATGGAAGAGAAGAGAATGACCAGAAGAGGGAACATCAAAGAGGAACAACCGGTCACAGAACCAACGGCCACGAACCCACAATCTACAGTTACAGCAACTAACTGGACGGCTGATTGTATGTCTTTGGTCAATTCTCTCAGAAGTTTTGTTCTGTAGTTTTTAGTTCTTTTTTGCATAATACAACTGACAATTGGGTTAAGCCTAAACTTTGCATCACGTGTAGTCCTTTCCTATAATCCCTGAGGTCTACGAATCAAGGTAGAGTGTAAAACGAACACCCTACAGAAAATTGCGACTGCGGCAGGACCTCAGCATTTAGAATATGATCACGGACAGAAACCAAGGGCAAGAAACCCAAGGAAGGGTTGGTTAAGTCTCAGGTCAGCGAAGGTAGTCATAAAAACAAAGGAATCTCAAGGGCAGCTAGGGCAACCTGAGAAGGAAGGAAACAGTTTTGGGTAGGCTGGAGTAATCCCGGGCTGACTAGGGGAGCCACCGAGAAAAGAAATCACAAGTAGTTTAAGCCTAACCGGGGTACATCTGCCTGAGTGGTGTCCAAAAGAAACTGAGCAGCTGTATGAGGCACTCATTAAAGTATTGTTTCGCCAGTTCTTTGAACTGAGTTACGGGAATGTGAGTTGGGAAAGATTGTACGATATGGGAGTGAGGGATAACGCTAGTCCAGGGAGGCAGAGGCAAGGGGTGCTCAATGATGTCGCTATGGCGTTGAGTACGGGCACATCTCTCGTCAATAGTATGGTTGACGTGCAGCTGCAGATGCAGATTACGGCAAACTACACGATTCCGAACCTGCAACAGTACATTATCCAGTTTGGATATCAGATTCCTTTTCTGCCGGAATACCTAACAATGTTATTAAAGCTATCCCAAAAACATTATTTCACCCTGGAACAGAAAAACCGGGACACAGGGGAAAGAATTAAAGGGATAAATTCACCGCCCTGGTGGGACCTTGGTATAAGTGTGGAGGTTCCTCTGTGGATCTGGATATGCTCACATGCTCTCGTCATTGTACAGTTTTTGATTTTGATAAACCTGTTGTGTATTTCTTGTAAAAAGAGAAGTCAGGTGCTCCGGAGTCGATGGGAGGCCACAGTTAACGAACCTTGAATGTAACTTTCTGTATATATATATATGGTAACAGTGCGGTGCATGGTTACTTTGGGGACGTATATTAGGGGTGTTTTAAAAGTAAAAGGGATAGGATTGGTTGGGAACGACGATGTTTGCTAACCAGCGGACGTTGGTATGTTCTCAAAAGACTCTTGAAATATCATAGGGGGGACTGTAAGCATCGGCTCCCCAAGGATTGTTGGATATCTGGACATTGCGTTTTAATATTTCTCACTGCAGAAAAAGCTAACAACCTGATGTGGGAGGGGCCCAGGTACTTTTCCATGTTGTACTTGAAATCCACATCTGATGTGCGGGGGTGGTCTGGGAAGTTACAATGACCAGGAGAAAGCAACTCATCAGAGGTAATGGGCAAAGATGGTGGGTCTATTGTTAAACAATGTGAACTGGTCAGTGATCAAAGCCATTACGTGGAATGAAATAACCCCAAGAAGCGGGAAACCAGAACAATAGTAAGCCATTAAGCCCCAGACCGGTTGGAAGCGAAACCCCATCACCAGCCACCACTGGAATACACATGGGCCATTCAGACAGAAGCCTCGAAACAAGGAAAAATTGTATTTGGCCAGAAAAGGCAAACAGATTTTAGATATAAAAGTGGCGGCATGGCCATAGCTCTCACTTTTGCTCTCGCTTGCGTCACCTCGACAAGGACCGCACACTCCATCTGGGATGGAGTGAAGAAACCATAAATAGTACGGAACCAGAAAAGGCACGTTTTCACCAGGAGAAGCAGCGAGTAAGCCAACGAATCGGTGAGCATCAACCCTGCCCACGCATCTTTAAGATCACAGCCACTGTGTGAGGAGGTGTCGTGTGTTCTCACAACCAAGCTTTAGATGGATTTTAGTGGGGAGGTTTTGCTGCGAGGACCATAGGGGTACGCCCAGCCAGTCGGTACAGATTTGGAGGGTACACTGTGGATCCGAGCAGACGGTGTAGACGTTGAGTACTTTGCGATAGGGGCGGTTTAGACACACCAGGTTATTGGATTGTATTTACTGTATTTACTTTTAGTTTTGCTGTGTTGAGGTAGATTTAATAAAGCATTGACGGTTGAGACTGAGGTATTTGTCTGTGATTCATTCATCTATTCAGTACAGTAATCACACCTAGGTCCACAACTATTGTAACTTGGGGGTGCATCGAAAACACTTAAGGGAAACCACTTACAGAACCTGGTGACCGCGGCAGGATCTGGGTGTACTGAACAGGGAGTTATGGAAGATATTAAGGCCAAGGGATCGGCAATATGGGAAAGGATTTCCTCATATATCTTTTGGAACGTTACCGTAACACAACAGTGGTACTAGACCTTTTGCGGGTTGAGAGTCCAGAGGCCAAGGCCGTTGAGTGGTTGGGGAGTAAGGGGCATAGAAAGGCAAAAGAAAAGGCCATCTGGTTCCTGTGTCTGCAGAAGCAAGTCCAATTGCTTAGGGAACAGGTTGGGAGGCTTAAGGCAGAGTTCAAGGTGTCCGACGAGCAGTCAGCCGCAAGTGCCGTGGTGGGAATGAAGCTTTTAGATGAGTTGAGAGAGGAAAATCAGGAGAGGCACACTCAGGAGGAAACCTCCCATAACACCGGGGAGTACCTGCAGTGTCAGGTAACAGAGGCCATGCCTCGAGAAAATCCAAAGCTTGACCCACGCTCTATCCAAGGCCAAAGGAATGGTCTGCCTAAAGGCCCTGGGGGGAGCCCGTGTGGACTGGGAAGAGGAAAGGGAAGACAGTGAGAATTGGGAGTCAGACAGGGATGCACGATCTCCACCAGAGGCGCCGGGACCCATGTATCCCATACAACAGCGGAATTACGGTGTGTCCGTAGATGGCCAAGGTCAGGGGGGGCTCCAAAGCGATTTTGTGGTCCCATTCACAATCCCACAGCTGCAAAATGTGATTTTGGGGTGCCCAAGCTTACCAACGAAGAAGACCCATCCATCCACTTCACGGAGGTGGAACAGGTGGGAGGGATTAATGGGTGTAATGAAGCAGAGGTTCACAAGCTGCTATTATTTTCCCTGGCGGGGATGATGTATCAGTCCCTATCTGCCGAAAGCAAGAGGGGGCAGGAAATCATAGAGGGCTTAAAGGAGGAAATCCTAAGAGCCATGGGTCACATCCAAGGTAGTCCATTCTCCAGGGTGGAAAGGACGCTGCAACTGGCTGGGGAAGCACCTCAGGCTTTTGCGGACCGACTCTGGCGGGTCTATGATAAAGCCTGTAATAGAGTGCTGGAGTGGGCGCAGTTGCAGGGACAGCCAAGGAATCTTTGGCTCAGGACCCTAGTGTCAAAGAGTTTACCCTAGATTAGGGCAAAGTCTGAGAACTGGTTTGACTCTGAGGATCTCCAGAACACAGAGGTCGATGTTCTCCATCACATGAGTCGGACATTCAAGGCCGGCGTGGAGGAGGAGGTCAAACCAGTCAAAGGGAAGGTTCATGAGATGAAGCCCAGTGGGGATAGGAAAAAGGAATGGCGCCAGGAAGGGGGTAGCTCAGAGAGGGTTGGGATGTGTTTCCGGTGTGGGAAGCCGGGCCACTGGAGGAAAGACTGCCCAGCCCTGAAGAAGGGGCAAGGGATTGGGGATCCTCCGACGCCCGTGGCGAAACCTGTTGAGGACAAAGGGTCCGAACACCGAACAATTCAATGTTCTGGTGGCCACCCTCCGAACAGTTTTCGTGCCGGAGCAGGGAAGGGTAGACGCTGCGGTGAGCATAGAAGTCCCGACCGCTCCGGTAAAACCAGCATCCTGACTAGCGTGCGCCCAGCCTGAGTACCCGTGTCTGCTCATTTATGACGAGTGGAAGAGACCATGTGTGAAGATGGGGGTGGAGAAGGTAGTGAGGAAGTATTTGTTGGACACCGGAGCTTCCAGCACGGTGATTTACGCAAATAATCCGACTATCTGCTTTTGTCTAGCAAGGTTCCACACAGTCTGGTGGGGTTCACAGGGAATGAGCAGTCGGTGTCGATCTCCAGGCCACTAGCCATCGAATTAGGACCACTCCACGCAAAATAGAAGTGCGTCCTGCTGAAATGGGAGCAGCCGGGGTCAGGAGTCCTAGGGGCAGATTTTTTGCTAGCCCATAGAATCGTAGTGGATTTAAGAAATCACTATCTTTGGGGGGCAGTGTGTACAGGGAAGGAGAGGGAAGTAGTGGTTATCCCGGAGAAAAGGAAGGGTAAAGGCACAGGGCGTACGATGAAACTGAAGGGTAGTTATGACCTAGAGTAATTGGTCAATATTACCCCGGCTGAGTAACAGGCTTACGTGCAGGACAACCTCGCGTCGTTTGCCACACACAAACATGACTGCAGTAGGGTGACAGGGATAGAAGTTAGGGTACAAGGAGACCCGATGTCCCGGCCGCAGAAACTGTATAATTTCCCCAGGGAGACAGAGGCTGACTTAGAGACGGCACTGGGATCCCTGCTAGCCCAGGAGGTGTTGAGGCCCATAGCTACACACGTGAACTTCCACTTTGGTCGGTTCGGAAACCGAACCAGTCGTGGAGGGTCATCATGGACTATCGGGTGCTCAACAAGAACATCCCAGCTTGCACGCCCACTGTCGCGGCCATAGCCGACCTGATAGGGAGCATTCCAGCATCCGCGACCACATTCACGGTGCTGGATATATCGAACAGGCTCTGGTCAATTCCCCTCAAAAGTTCGCCTTCACATTTAAAGGCCAACAGTATACCTGGACGTGCCTTCCCAGGGTTTCCACAACCGACCCTCCATTTTTCAACAATGTGTGGCCAACAGTTTAAAGTGTTTCAGCAGGCCTCAGCAGTTGGTGCAGTATGTGGATGACCTGCTTTTGTTCTCCGATGAGGGGGAGGAGCATGGTCCGCTGCTGGCCGAGCTGCTGGAGCTACTGGGAGAGACAGGGTTCAAGGTCCATCCTAAGAAAGCTTAGATCGGGCAGAGGGAATTGAAATTCCTTGGGCTGACCACGAGGGCTGGGGAAAGGGCTATAGACGAGGCCAAACGGAAGGCGGTCCAGGAGTTACCAGCCCCCACGACCGTGATTGGGGTGAGATCCTTCCTGGGGCTCACAGGGTACTGCAGGGATTTTATTGAGGATTACACCGCCACGCCAGTCCCTCTAATTCGGCTCCTCCGCAAGGGAGTCGGATGGGAGTGGGATGAGGACTGCACGGCGGCATTCAATCATCCCAAGGGAGACCTGCAGACGGCACCCGCATTTGGGGCGATTAATGGTGGGGAGGATTTCTTTTTAGAAGTAGCAGCCAGCGGGGACAGCGGGGACAGCGAGAGCGCGGTGTACTCTAGAAGCGGCACGACAAGCTGCGACCCGTGGCGTACAGCTCAAGAGTCCTCACAGAAGTAGAATGGGGTACTCCAATTGTGAGAGGCATCTCCTTGCCATGCATTGGGCCGTGAAACGCTCCCAGCTGTTCACAGGGTCATCCCAGATCATTCCACGAACCCACCATACCCCCACTCAGATGTTGCTAGATGGGAGAATACAGGATAGCATGGTGAGCAGCACTCACATTGCTCGCTGGACTTTATTGCTCTCACAGATGAATCTGAGTGTGCAAGGCCTGTGTGAGCCCAAGCTGGCAGCTAACATGATCTATGCAGGGGCGGCCCACAAGTGTTCGGTAGAGGGAGTATGGGACGTAGACATAGGATTTCAGGCCGGGTTACACCTCACGGGCCGCGAAATACATATCGATAGATCCAGTTCGGTGGTAGCAGGGGAGCGTTTCACCGGGAGCGGGATTTATGACCCGACAGCAGGCATTGCAGGGGCCATTAAACTCCCGAGCACCCTGAGTGCTCAGCACGCTGAACTGTCGGCGGTGGTGTACGTCGTTACCCACGCTGACAAGTTCCCGACCCCATACACCATCTGTTCAGATTCCATGTTCACATGCAATTCATGCACCGAATATTTGGTCATCTGGTCTCGTCGTGGTTTCACATCCGCAGATGGGAGGACCTTAGCAACCAAACCACTGTTGCAAAGGATCTTAGAGGCCACGGGAATCCAGGGAAGCCATTACATTCATAAAGTAAAGGTCCATTCCAAGACAGAGCCCAGAGGGGAAGGCAATGAAAAGGCTGATGAGTTAGCCATGGAGGGAGTCAAAACAGGAGAGTTTTGGGACCCATACGGGTCCAGCCCAGTAGCAGCGATCCGGGACAAACGGGGAACACAAGGGAGTGTTGGTCCTGGACTTGAAGAAAGTCCAGGCACAGGATACCATCCTCAAGGTTGTCCTGGAGCAGCTAGCTAGGGGAGAAAAGGTAGAAGGCCTGTTCGGGGCAGTGGGCATTACTTTAAATGAGGGAATGCTATCCAGAACAGCACCAGAGGGAATTCCTCCAGATCGCCCATGGGGAACCAGGAGTGGGACACCCAGGGCCGGAGACTACCTGGCAGAGAGTAGAACAGGCAGGGTGGTGGCCGCAACTGAGGGAGGATGTGCACGATTTTTGCGCAGACTGTCTGGTGTGCGCAGCAAACAATCCCGATCCCCAGAAAAGAAAGGTTCCCATGGGACACAAGAGAAATGTAGAGGGACTATTGCAGTCAGTACAGGTTGATTACATTGGGCCATTGCCCACTGCAAAGGGGTTGACAAGTACTGTTTGGTTTTAGTGGACGTTTTCTTGAAGTAGGTTGAAGCCTTTCCTTGCCGATCAGCCACGGCACTGGCGACAGCACAGATCTTGGTGAGGGAAGTGTTCTATAGGTGGGGACTGCCGCAGAGCGTGGAGTCCGACCAGGAGAGCCACTTCACAGGGCAGATCTTGCAGGCTACCTTGAAAGTGCTAGGGAGAGAAGGGAAATGGCGTGTGGCTCACAACTGAATCATCCGGGGTTGTGGAGTGACTTAATCGGACCATCAAAGAAAGGCTGTGGAAGGAAACTGGACAGTCCCCGAAAAAATGGGGGTTGAGGTCCTGCCATTTGTCCTGATGGGGGTCTGAGCCAGCCTCTCCAAAAGCACAGGGTATCACCTGCATGAGCTCATGACTGGTAGGGTCATGCGCATGCCCACCCATGTTCTGATGCCAGTTCTCACAGCCGGGCAGGTGCGAGAGGTAAACCGGGACAAATTTGTCAAGAATCTGTTTGAGCACTTGAAACAGATTCATTGGCAAGTTGCCAGCAACATGGAGAAGCAGCACGGGAGCAATCGGTTGTTGCTCGAGCCCCGGAGAACCCACGAGTGGAAGGTAGGGGATCAGGTCATGGTCCGTAATAACGCTCAGGTGGGCATGTTTGAGCCTTTGTACATCGGACCTTACAGCATCGTAGATAAGGCCAATCCCATGGAGCACGTGGTTAAGCTTCCGAAGCGCACAACGTAGTTTCATGTGAACCAGTGCAAGTTGTTTAACTGGGGGAAAGAGCGAGAAACAGAAAGAAGCACCAAGGTGCTGTAAACAGCATGGTGGATGTGGGTCTTCCTCCCATAGTTTGGGACAGTGAGGAGCCCGTGGTGGTGGTGGTTAGGAGGAGTAGCAGGATCCCACGGCCGAGAACGCCATGGTCGCCTCCTTACACACCGCCCAGAAGCCGTAAAAGGCCCAGGGTCGTAAAGACCTAGCGTGACCACCCAGAGACGGGTGGCGATTTTTATAATTTCCTTCTCAGTTTTGTGTTTTTAGAGTGTGTTTTGATGAAGCCAGACCTGTGGAGGTATACCCTCTGACATATAGGTTGTTGTTTCTTTGTATCTTCACAGGAAGCCGAGAGAAATATGGAGACAACCGTGGTAATCGTTCTTTGGAGCTTGGCCAGAACAGGGTACAGCAGGAGGGGACACACCGAATTGTCCTTCCTCTAAGGATGTACTGGGGGGAATGGACCCACCATGACACGGGGGTGGGTAGGACAGGGGACATGGACGGGATAGCAGCCTACTTCCACGAGGGAAGGTGGCCAGGGTGGCTGGGGTTGAATTTGATGAAATACTCCAGCCACGCCAGGTTCACATGCGGGGAGGCTTCCATACCATGTCCCAGACTAAAGGTCACAGCCACATGGGCAAGCGCAAGCACGTATGCATGAAGTGCAAGGGACACATTCCCCTGGGACGGTGATGGTGGCTCAGGAAATTGAGTCAGGACACGGGGAACCAGACAGCGGACTGGGAACGACTGGGGAACGATATGTATCGACAGATCACGGGGTCAAAGGGGGGAGTGGAAGTGTGCTGGGACAAGTGGTGGAAGGAGGAACAGGGAATTTATGTGTGTATGTGGGGGTCGAAGCAGATCTGCGCAGCAGGTGTGTCGATTTCCTTTTCGAGGCAATGGCAGGACACCGGGGCTAGGATGAGATGGGATCGGAGTATGGACTCCTGCATGATCCCAGACCCACCCTGATATGTCTCTACTTATCTGTAAAATAACTCCAGGAGGCCGAGTGCTGTGCTTGAACTGCTGTGACCTTAGTCTCTTTATTGTAACTGCAGAGTGTCTTCACCGCATGGTGACCAGCCTTTTATACAGCTCCTGCCTGGGCCTACCACAGTTGCACGCTCTAATGTACCATCATAGTATATACACAGAGTATACATATATGACAACATACCCCCGCAAAGTTTTTGATGCAAGTTAGTTACAGGTTGAGGCGATCCAGAACTCTGCGCTCCCTGGTTGATCGTCTAAGTGTCTCTAAGTGTCTAGCGGGACATCTAGATAGGAATAGTGCAATCAAGCAGACGCAGTATGGATTCATGAAGGGGAATTCATGCTTAACTAATTTACTGGAATTCTTTGAGGATATAACGAGCATGGTGGATAGAGGTGTACTGATGGATGTGGTGTATTTAGATTTCAAAAAGGCATTCGATAAGGTGCCACACAAAAGATTACTGCAGACGATAAAGGTACGCGGAGTCAGAGGAAATATATTAGCATGGATAGAGAATTGGCTGGCGAACAGAAAGCAGAGAGCTGGGATAAATGGGTCCTTTTCGGGTTGGAAATCGGTGGTTAGTGGTGTGCCACAGGGATCGGTACTGGGACCACAACTGTTTATAATATACATAGATGACCTGGAAGAGGGGACAGAGTGTAGTGTAACAAAATTTGCAGATGACACAAAGATTAGTGGGAAAGCGGGTTGTGTAGCGGATACAGAGAGGCTGCAAAGAGATTTGGATAGGTTAAGCGAATGGGCTAAGGTTTGGCAGATGGAATACAATGTCGGAAAGTGTGAGGTCATCCACCTTGGAAAAAAAAACAGTAAAAGGGAATATTATTTGAAAGGGGAGAAATTACAACATGCTGAGCTGCAGAGGGACCTGGGGGTCCTTGTGCATGAATCCCAAAAAGTTAGTTTGGATGTGCGGCAGGTAATCAGGAAGGCGAATGGAATGTTGGCCTTCATTGCGAGAAGGATGGAGTACAAAAGCAGGGAGGTCCTGCTGCAACTGTATAGGGTATTGGTAATGCCGCACCTGGCGTACTGCGTGCAGTTTTGGTCACCTTACTTAAGGAAGGATATACTGACTTTGGAGCGGGTACAGAGACAATTCACTAGGCTGATTCCGGAGATGAGGGGGTTACCTTATGATGATAGATTGAATAGACTGGGTCTTTACTCTTTGGAGTTCAGATGGATGAGGGGTGATCTTATAGAAACATTTAAAATAATGAAAGGGATAGACAAGATAGAGGCAGAGAGGTTGTTTCCACTGGTCGGGGAGACTAGAACTAGGGGGCACAGCCTCAAAATACGGGGGAGCCAATTTAAAACCGAGTTGAGAAGGAATTTCTTCTCCCAGAGGGTTGTGAATCTGTGGAATTCTCTGCCCAGGGAAGCAGTTGAGGCTATCTCATTGAATGTATTCAAGTCACAGATAGATAGATTTTTAACCAATAAGGGAATTAAGGGTTACGGGGAGCGGGAGAGTAAGTGGAGCTGAGTCCACAGCCAGATCAGCCTTGATCTTGTTGAATGGCGGAGCAGGCTCGAGGGGCTAGATGGCCTACTCCTGTTCCTAATTCTTATGTTCTTATGTTCTTATGTTCTTTTGACATGGGTGAGTTGGTCGCGCCACTGCTGTCTTGTCTGACTGGACTGTTGGAAACATAGAAACATAGAAAATAGGAGCAGGAGTAGGCCATTCGGCCCTTCGAGCCTGCAGCACCATTCAATATGATCATGGCTGATCATTCACCTCAGCACCCCTTTCCCACTTTCTCTCCATACACCTTGATCCCTTTAGCCATAAGGGCCATATCTAACTCCCTCTTGAATATATCCAATGAACTGGCATCAAGGACTCTCTGCGGCAGGGAATGCCACAGGCTAACATCTCTCTGAGTGAAGAAGTTTCTCCTCATCTCAGTCCTAAATGGCCTACCCCTTATCCTAAGACTTTGTCCCCTGGTTCTGGACTTCCCCAACAGCGGGAACATTCTTCCCGCATCTAACCTGTCCCGTCCCATCAGAATCTTATACGTTTCTATGAGATCCCCTCTCATCCTTCTAAACACCAGTGTGTAAAGGCCCAGTTGATCCAGTATCTCCTCATATGTCAGTCCAGCCATCCTTGGAATCAGTCTGGTGAACCTTCGCTGCACTCCCTCAATAGCAAGAACGTCCGTCCTCAGATTAGGAGACCAAAACTGAACAAAATATTCCAGGTGAGGCCTCACCAAGGTCCTGTACAATTGCAGTAAGACCTCCCTACTCCTATACTCAAATCCCCTAGCTATGAAGACCAACATGCCATTTTCCTTCTTCACCGCCTGCTGTACCTGCATGCCAACTTTCAATGACTGATGTACCATGACACCCAGGTCTCGTTGCACCTCCCCTTTTCCTAATCTGCCGCCATTCAGATAATAATCTGCCTTCGTGTTTTTGCACCCTAAGTGGATAACCTCACATTTATTCACATTATACTGCATTTGCCATGCATTTGCCCACTCACCTAACCTGTCCAAATCACCTTGCAGCCTCTTAGCATCCTCCTCACAGCTCAACCGCTACCCAGTTTAGTGTCATCTGCAACTTGGAGATATTACACTCAATTCCTTCATCCAAATCATTCATGTATATTGTAAAGAGCAAAGGTCCCAGCACTGAGCCCTGCGGCACTCCACTAATCACTGTCTCCCATTACGAAAAGGACCCGTTTATCCCGACTCTCTGCTTCCTGTCTGTCAACCAAATCTCTATCTATGCCTGTACATTACCCCCAATAGCATGTGCTTTGATTTTGCACACCAATCTCTTATGTGGGACCTTGTCAAAGGCCTTTTGAAAGTCCAAATGCACCACATCCACTGATTCTCCCTTGTTCACTTTACTAGTTACATCCTCAAAAAATTCCAGAAGATTTGTCAAGCATGATTTCCCTTTCTTAAATCCATGCTGACTTGGACCGATCCTGTCACTGCTTTCCAAATGCGCTGCTATTTCATCCTTAATAATTGATTTCAACATTTTCCCCACTACTGATGTCAGGCTAACCGGTCTATAATTGCCTGTTTTCTCTCTCCCTCCTTTTTTAAAAAGTGGTGTTACATTAGCTACCCTCCAGTCCATAAGAACTGATCCAGAGTCAATCGACAGTGGGAATATGATCACCAATGCATCCACTATTTCTAGGGCCACCTCCTTAATACTCTGGGATGCAGACAATCAGGCCCCAGGGATTTATTGGCCTCCAATCCCATCAATTTCGGCAACACAATTTCCCGCCTAATAAGGATATCCTTCAGTTCCTCCTTCTCACTAGACGCTTGGTCCCCTAGTACATCCTGAAGGTCATTTGTGTCTTCTTTCGTGAAGACAGAACCAAAGTATTTGTTCAATTGGTCTGCCATTTCTTTGTTAATTCACCTGAGTCCGACTGCAAGGGACCTACGTATGTCTTCACTAATCTTTTTCTCTTCACATATCTATAGAAGCTTTTGCAGTCAGTTTTTATGTTCCCGGCAAGCTTCCTCTCATACTCTATTTTCCCCCTCCTAATTAAACCCTTTGTCCTTCCCTGCTGAATTCTAAATTTCTCCCAGTCCTCAGGTTTGCTGCTTTTTCTTGCCAATTTATATGCCTCTTCCTTGGTTTTAACACTATCCTTAATTTCCCTTGTTAGCCACGGTTGAGCCAACTTCCCTGTATTATTTTTACTCCAGACAGGGATGGACAACTGTTGAAGTTCATCCATGTGATCTATAAATGTTTGCCATTGCCTATCCACCGTCAACCCTTTAAGTATCATTTACCAGTCTATTCTAGCCAATTCACGCCTCTTGCCATCGAAGCTAGCTTTCCTTAAGTTTAAGACCCTTGCTTCTGAATTAACTGTGTCACTCTCCATCTTAATATAGAATTCTACCATGTTATGGTCATTCTTCCCCAAGGGGCCTCACAAAACAAGATTGCTAATTAGTCCCTTCTCATTACACATCATGCAGTCTAGAATGCACAGCTCTCTAGTTGATTCCTCGACATATTGGTGAAGAAAACCATCCCTAATACACTCCAGGAAATCCTCCTCGATCGCATTGCTATCAGTTTGGTTTGCCCAATCTATATGTAAATTATAGTCGCCCATGATAACTGCTGTAGCTTTATTGCACACATCCCTTATTTGTTGTTTGATGCTGTCCCCAACCTCACTACTACTGTTTGGTGGCCTGTGCACAACTCCCACCAGCATTTTCTGCCTTTTGGTATTCCACAGCTCCACCCATACCGATTCCACATCATCCAAGCCAATGTCCTTCCTTACTATTGCATTAATTTCCTCTTTAACCAGCAACGCCACCCCGCCTCCTTTTCCTCTCTGTCTGTCCTTCCAAAATGTTGAATATCCCTGGATGTTGAGTTCCAGCCTTGGTCACCATGGAGCCATGTCTCTGTGATGCCAATTATATCATATACATTAACTGCTATTGTCGCAGTTAATTCTTCCACCTTATTCCGAATACTCCTCGTATTGAGGCACAGAGCCTTCAGGCTTCTCTTTTTAACACACCTTGCCCCTTTAGAATGTTGCTACAATGTGGCCCTTTCTGTTTTTTACCTTTGGATTCCCTGCCCTCCACTTTTACTATTCTCCTTTCTATCTTTTGCCTCTGTCTCCCTTTTATTTCCCTCTGCCTTCCTGCATATGTTCCCATCCCCCTGCCATATTAGTTTAACTCCTCCCCAACAGCACTAGCAAACACTTCCCCTCGGACATTGGTTCTGGTCCTGCCCAGGTGTAGACCGTCCGGTTTGTACTGGTCCCACCTCCCCCAGATCCGGTTCCAATGCCCCAGGAATTTGTATCCCTCCCTTCTGCACCACTCCTCAAGCCACATATTCATCTGAGCTATCCTGCGATTCCTGCTTTGACTAGCACGTGGCACTGGTAGCAATCCTGAGATTACTCATTTTGAGGTCATACTTTTTAATTTAGCTCCCAGCTCCCTAAATTCGTCTTGGAGGACCTCATCCCATTTTTTACCTATATCGTTGGTACCTATGTGCACCACGACAACTGGCTGTTCACCCTTTTCAGAATGTCCTGCACCCGCTCCGAGATATCCTTGACCCTTGCACCAGGGAGGCAACATACCATCCTGGAGTCTCAGTTGCGGCCGCAGAAGCGCCTATCTATTGCCCTTACAATAGAATCCCCTACCACTATAGCTCTCCCACTCTTTTTCCTGCTCTCCTGTGCAGCAGAGCCACCCATGGTGCCATGAATTTGGCTGCTGCTGCCCTCCCCTGATGAGTCATCCCCCTCAACAATGTCCAATGCGGTGTATCTGTTTTGCAGGGGGATGACCGCAGGGGACCCCTGCACTATCTTCCTTGCACTGCTCTTCCTGTTGGTCACCCATTTACTATCTGGCTGTGTACCCTTTACCTGCGGTGAGACCAACTCACTAAACGTGCTATTCACGTCATTCTCAGCATCGTGCATGCTCCAGAGTGAATCCACCCGCAGCTCCAGTGCCGCAATACGGTCTGTCAGGATCTGCAGATGGATACACTTCATGCACACGTAGTCATCAGGGACACCGGGAGCGTCCCTGACTTCCCACATAGTACAGGAGGAGCATAACACGTGTCCTAGCTCTCCTGCCATGACTTACCCTTAGAATAGCTTAATTTGGTAACAACAATGCTAAAGGTTACTTACTGATAAAGAAAAGAGAATGAAAAACTACTTACCAATCACCAGCCAATCACTTACCCTCTTGGCTGTGACGTCACCTTTCAATTTATTTCTACTTTGTTGCCTTCTCCCTGTAGCTGCACCGGCTGGCCTTTATAGGCCTCGGATGCTCCCCGGACTCACGCCTCAGCGACCATGAACTCCCGCTGCCTCTCGCAGCCTTTATAGGCCTCGGACGCTCCCCGGACTCACGCCTCAGTGACCACGAACTCCTGGAGATGGTTGGATCATCCTCATGGTTGGCAGCTAGGTCTGTTGCTAATTGGGTGTGTGTAGGTGAATCGCTGAAGATAAGGTCCTCTCCCAGTAGTTCCTGGTTACCTGTAAATCGCAATTTGGTCTGGTCTAAATGCTTTCTGCACATTTGTCCATTTAGCAGTTTGACAACAAACACTCTATTCCCCTCCTTGTCTAAAACAGTGCCAGCGACCCATTTGGGGCCATGACCGTGATTCAGCACAAATACCAGGTTGATTACAGTGATGTCGCATGATACAGCCGCGCAATTATGGTACATATTTTGCCCTTAACGCCTGATTTCCACCTTATCATTGAGGTCAGGGTGGACTAAGGAGAGCCTGGTTTTGAGTGCACATTTCATTAGTAACTCCGCAGGGGGGACCCCGGTAAGCGAGTTGGGTCATGTCCTATATTTGGTCAGCACCCAGGATAGACGGGTTTGTAAGGAGCCTTCCATGACATGTTTCAAGCTCTGCTTTATGGTTTGAACTGCCATTCCACTTGGCCGTTGGATGCGGGCTTGAACGGGGCAGACCTGACATGCTTGATGCCATTGCGGGTCATGAATCCATTGAATTCTCAGCTGGTGAAACACGGACTATTCTCGCTGACCAGAATGTCGGGCAAGCCATGGGTGGCGAACATGGCCCTGAGGCTTTCAATTGTGGCGGTGGATGTGCTGGATGCCATTATTACACATTCAATCCACTTAGAGTAAGTGTCCACTACAAGGAAGAATATTTTTCCTTGAAATGGGCCCACATAATCTACGTGGATCCTGGACCATGGTTTTGAGGGCCAGTGGAGTTGCCGATGCCTGGTGCAAATAAGGATGGGAACATGCTCAGCAGTTGAGCACAGGAAGCATCGTCCGCTGAAGATAGTGCTTTGAAGTCTTCCCAGTTCCACCGAATCTTCCCCATCCAGCTTCTGCCAAGCAGCGTTGGCCCGTCGCCTGGTACAACCCACAGTGACAATTCGCGTATCTCTCCATCATAGGATACTTTTACGTTCGCACTGCTGATAACTGGGATCAGTTCCTTGGTGTAAGTGTGCAGCTTTGTCTGAATCGGGCTCAGCTTGGTTCTTTGTTCTTTGTTGCCCCACAGCCTCTCAAATGCCTTCTGGCTCATTAGTAACTGACTCGCCCCCGTGTCCAACTCCATGGAATCAGGAATGCCATTTATCTTGACTTTCCTCATCATGGGGGGACTTTTGGTCGTGAAAGTGTATACCTCATGCACTGCTTCCTCGGGCTGAGGCGCCTCTCTAGCTTGTACTTTATGATCCTTGCTGGATCGGAAACCTCCTGCCGGCTCCTCTGCCACGTTTTGAGTCGCAGCTCTTCTGCACATTCGCTGTGGGTGGCCCTTTTGGCCGCAGCCTTTGCACACATAGTGTCTGAATCAACACAGATGGGCCCGATGGTTAACCCTGCAATGCCAGCATGTTAAACGATTCACATTTACACCCCTTTGTGGACTCGGAGTTGGACTAATTCTTTGATCAACATTTATTTTCTGCACAGTAATTGCCAGTGAGTTTTGATTCTGGGAAAATCTCAACGTTGAGGTAGTGAACGCCTGGCTTAAGGTGATGGTCTCTTTCATGTCCCATCCCATCGCGAAGACGTCCTGCAACACATTGTTGAGGAGGTCGCCAAATTCGCACGGTTCTGCGAGCCTTCATAGGTCTGTGACATATTACGCTAAATCCTGGCCCTCGGTGCAGCGGTGTGTGTAGAAGCGATACCTGGCCAGCGAAACCTGAGTAAAGGCTTCACCTTCTGTAAACTTTTCTAAACTACCAACGGCAGCCATCTCTGCGTGTAAGTCCATGATTTGTACTCGTCGCCAGTTAATATGTCTCTACTTATCTGTAGAATAACTCCACAAGGCCTAGTGCTGTGCTTGAACTGCTGTGACCTTAGTCTTCTTATTGTAACTGCAGAGTGCCTTCACCGCGTGGTGACCAGCCTTTTATACAGCTCCTGCCTGGGCCTCCCACAGTTGCACTCTGTAGTGGTACCAGCATAGTATATATACAGAGTATACATATATGACACTTCAAACACAATAAATGCCACTGAACTTGTAGTACACAAGAGGAACCCCCTACCCACAGCCCCACCAGTACAAACGACAGAAGTTAGGTGTCCAGCCACCGCACCAGGCCCAGTGAATGGTTTAGTTTTAGTCCCAACTGGAAACGTTTTATTCTAGGGGGTACATTATGTGGTCGTGTCAATCGTTTAAAACCTAACCAGCGTACATCTGCCCGAGTGGTGTCCAAAAGAAACTGAGCAGCTGTATGAGGCCCTCATTAAAGAAATGTTCCACCAGTTCTTTGAACTTAGTTACAAGGATGTAATTCAGGAAAGATTGTACGATATGGGAGTGAGGGATAGCGTTAGTCTGGGGAAGCAGAGGCAAGGGGTACTCAATGATGTCGCTATGGCGTTTAGCATGGGTACATCTCTCGTCAATAGTATGGATGACGTACAGCGGCAGATGCAGATTACGGCAAACGACACGATCCTGAACCTGCAACAGTACATTACCCAGTTCGGGTATCAGATTCCTTTTCTGCCGGAACATCAAACAACGTTATTAAAGGCCGTCGAGCTATCCCCAAAACATTATTTCACCCTGTAACAGACAAACCCAGACACAGGGGAAAGAATAAAGGGATACATTCCCCGCCCTGGTGGGACCTTGGTATAAGTGTGGAGGTTCCTCCGTGGATCTGGATATGCTCACATACTCTCGTCATTGTGCAGTTTTTGATTGTGATATATCTGAAGTGTATTTCTTGTAAAAAGAGAAGTCAGGTGCTCCGGAGTCGATGGGAGGTCACAGTTAACGAACCTTGAATGTAACTTTCTGTATATATATATGGTAACAGTGCGGTGCACGGTTGTATTTCGGGGATATATATTCGGGGTGTTTTTAAAGGAAAAGGGATAGGATTGGTTGGGAACGACGATGCTTACTCACTAGCGGAATTGATATGTTCTTGAAGGACTCCTGAAATATCATAGAGGGGACTGTAAGCATCAGCTCTCCATGGATTGTTGGATATCTGGACATTGCGTTTTAATATTTCTCGCTGCAGAAAAAGCTGGCAACCTGTTGTGGGAGGAGCCCAGGTACTTTTCCATGTTGTACTCGAAATCCACATCTGATGGGCAGGGGTGGTCTGGGAAGTTACAATGGCCAGGAGAAGGCAACTCATCACAGGTAATGGGCAAAGATGGAGGGTCCATTGTTAAGCAATGTGAACTGGTCAGTGATCAGAGCCATTACCTGGATGAGATAACCACGAGAGGCAGGAAACCAGAACAATAGAAAGCCATTAAGCCCCAGTTGGAAGCAAAACCCCATCACCAGCCATCACTGGAATACACATGGTCCATTCAGATAGAAGCCTCGAAACAAGGAAAACTTTATTGGACCAGAAAAGGCAAACAAACAGGATCCTCGAAACAAGGAAACGCTTTATTTGGCCTGAAAAGGTAAACAGACTTTGGATATAAAAGGTGGTCGCATGGCCATAGCTCTCACTTTTGATCTTGCTTGCTTCACCTCTACAAGGATTGAGCACTCCATCTGGGATGGAGAGAAGAAACCATAGACAGTATCGAACTAGAAGAGACACGTTTTCACCAGGAGAAGCAGCGAGCAAGCCAATGAATCGGTGAGCATCATCCCTACCCACGCATCTTTAAGATCACAACTACTGTGTGAAGAGAGGTCATGTGTTCTCCCAACCAAGCCTTAGGTTTTAGTGGGGAGGTTTTGCTGTGAGGACCATAGGGGTACACCCAGCCGGTTGGTACAGATTTGGGGGTACACTATGGTTCCGAGCAGAGGGTTAAGACATTGAGTACTTCGCGATAGAGACAGTTTAGACATGCCAGGGTATTGGATTGTATTACATCGTCACTGTATTTACTTGTAGTTTTGCTGTGTAGAGGTAGCTTTAATAAAGCATTGACGGTTGAGACTGAGGTATTTGTCTGTGACTCATTCATCTGTTCAGTACAGTAATCACTCTCAGGTCTAGAACTATTGTAATATAGGGATGCGTTGAAAACACCTAAAGAGAAACCACTTACCGGGGCCAAAGGGATGGTTTGTCTCATGACACCAGGGGGAAGCGAGGAAGGTTATGATCCAGAGGGGAAAGAGTCAGATGATGGGCCCGAGTATAGCGAGCATCGGCCAGCTCCTGAGGTACCAGGACCCCCGAAACCGATGTGTCCTTTGAGACAGTTGAAATTCAGCCCACCCTCACCAAATGATTGTCAGGCTCAATTACAGAGCGATTACATGATCCTATGCATGCCACTTCAGTTGTAGGAGATGCTGACGGATGTGATAAAATTAAAACAAGGAGGGGATGCCTCCATTCATTTTGCCAATATAGAGTAAATAGGGGGTATCAATAACTGCAGTGAGGAGGAGATAATGAAGTTAACACTGCTCTCCCTGGAAGTGAAACTATATCAGAGCTTGTCGACAGCCACCAAGTTAGGTGGAGGAACCCCACAGGGCTTAAAGGAGGAAACTCGGCAGCATTAGGGTACCGTCAAGGTACTCCGTTCTGGCAAGTAGAATAGACTAGGCAGCAAGTAAATGAATCACCCGATACATTTGCAGACAGACTGTGGCCTATTTAATTAAGGGCCACTGGAGGAAATCTGGTATGGGCAGGCTTAATAGGGGAACCCAGAAACCATTGGCTGAGAACCATAATGGCTAACAGTTTGCCATGGCTCAGAGCAAAGGTCGAAGAATGGTTTGACCCAGACAATCTCCAAAATACTGAGGCAGGGGTACTGAGAAGATTAACTCTAGCATTTAAGTCCAGGCAAGGGGAAGAGGAGAAACTAAAAGGGAAGGTGCACGAAGTAAAAGGAGGGCTTAGAACAAAGAGAAAATGGAGACAAGAGGGAGGTAATGCGGGTCGATTCAGAGGGTGTTTTAACTGTGGGAAGTTGGGACACTGGAGCAAGGATTGTAGACTCTCGAGGGGATGGAAGCCAGGGTAAGAGGTTGCTGAGGCAGAAAAAGGCCAAAGGAAGAGAGCCGACTACTCAGTACAGGTTTTAGTGGCCGCATTACAGCAGGTTATGGGCACGGGTGGAGGAAAGCTGGATACTGCAGTGGCTGAAAAGGGACCCAATTATTCAGCACCCCCACTTTGACGTTGCACCCAGCCAGAGTACCTGTGTCTGCTCATCTACGATGATTGGGGCAGGCCATGTGTGGATGTGAAGGTAAAAACAGTTAGGGGAAGGTACCTAGTAGATACAGAAGCCTCTAGCACGGTTGTTCATTTGTTGAATCCGACCACTTCCCTGGGGTCAAGCGGAGTCCCATTTACACTGGCAGACTTTACGGGTAATGAGCAGGCTGGGGCAGTGTCACACCCCTTAACCATAGAGTTAGCACCTAACACAGCAAAGTGGGAATGAATTTTAGTGAATTGGGAGCAGCCCAGTTTGGGAGTTCTTGGGGCCGACTGCATGTTGGCACACAACGCCATGGTGGATATGAAGAACAATTGCCTATGGGGGGGCAGTTGATGCTGATAGGATGGGTGAGCTCATAGTGATTCCCAGGGACAGTACAGACAAAGGCAGCATCTGCACGATGAAGCCGAAAGGGAGTTATGACTTAGAAAGATTAGTCGATAACATTCCTGCCAGGTATGGGAGAATATGGATGCATTTGAAACTCACAAGCATGATTGTGGGAGAGTAACTGGTGTAGAGGTGAAGATAGACGGGGATCTGATGACACGGCCCCAGAAACAGTATCATTTTCCCCGGGGAGCAGAAAGGGTTTTGGAAACTGCTATAATTTCCCTGGTGGAGGAAGGTGTGTTAACAACAATAGCCACACACATAAACTCACCACGATAGCCAGTAAAGAAGCCCGATAACTCATGGAGGGCCATGGTAGATTACCGAGTGCTGAATAAAAATATTCCAGCCTGTGCACCAATGGTAGCAGTGGTAGCAGATTTGATAGGGAGTGTCCCTGAGGCCACAACAACTTTCACCGTGCTAGACATTTCAAACAGGTTTTGGTCCATTCCCCTGAGACAGGAGGACAAATATAAACATAGAAACATAGCAACATAGAAATTACGTGCAGGAGCAAGCCATTTGGCCCTTCGAGCCTGCACCACCATTCAATAAGAGCATGGCTGATCATTCAACCTCAGTACCCCTTTCCTGCTTTCTCTCCATACCCCTTGATCCCTTTGGCCATAAGGGCCATATCTAACTCCCTTTTGATTATATCGAATGAACTGGCCTCAACAACTTTCAGCGGTAGAGAATTCCACAGGTTAACAACTCTCTGAGTGAAGAAGTTTCTCCTCATCTCGGTCCTAAATGGCTTACCCCTTATTCTTAGACTGTGACCCCTGGTTCTGGAACTCCCCAACATGGGAACATTCTTCCTGCATCTAACCTGTCCAGTCCCATCAGAATTTTATATGTTTCGATGAGATCTCCTCTCATTCTTCTAAACTCCAGTAGATACAAGCCCAGTTAATCCAGTCTCTCCTCATATGTCAGTCCTGCCATCCGAGGAATGAATCTGGTGAACCTTTGCTGTACTCCCTCAATAGCAAGAATGTCCTTCCTCAGATAAGGGACCAAAACGGAACACAATATTCCAGGTGTGGCCTCACCAAGACACTGTACAACTGCAGTAAGACCTCCCTGCTCCTATACTCAAATCCTCTAGCTTTGAAGGCCAACATGCCATTTGCCTTCTTCACTGCCTGCTGTACCTGCATGCCAAACTTCAATAACTGATGTGCCATGACACCCAGGTCTCATTGCACCTCCCCTTTTCCTAATCTGTCACCATTCAGATAATATTCTGTCTTCCTGTTTTTGTCACCAAAGTGGATAACCTCACATTTATCCCCATTATACTGCATCTGCTATGCATTTGCCCACTCACCTAACCTGTCCAAGTCACCCTGCAGTCCCTTAGAATCCTCCTCACAGCTCATACCACCATCCAGCTTAGTGTTATCTGCAAACTTGGAGATATTACATTCAATCCCTTCATCTAAATCATTGATATATATTGTAAATAGCTGGGATTCCTGTACTGAAATCTGAGGCACCCGACTAGTCCCTGCCTGCCATTCTGAAAAGGACCCATTTATTCCGACTCTCTGCTTCCTGTCTGCGAACTAGTTCTCTATCCACATCGATACATTACCCCCAGTACCATGTGCTTTAATTTTGCACACTAATCTCTTGTGTGGGACCTTGTCAAAAGCTTTTAAAAGCCCAAATACACCACATCCACTGGTTCTCCCTTGTCCACTCTACTCGTTACATCCTCAAAATATTCTTGAAGATTTGTCAAGCTTGATATCCCTTTCATAAATCTATGCTGACTTGGACCGATCATGTCACTGCTTTCCAAATGTGCTGCTATTTCATCTTTCATAATTGATTCCAACATTTTCCCCACCACCGATGTCAGGCTAACTGGTCCATAATTCCCCGTTTTCTCTCTCCCTCCTTTTTTATTAAGTGGCGTTACATTCGCTACCATCCAGTCCACAGGAACTGATCCAGAGTAATTAGAATGTTGGAAAATGATCACCAATGCATCCACTATTTCTAGGGCCACTTCCTTAATACTCTGGGATGCAGCCTACCAGGCCCTAGGGATTTATTGGCCTTCAATCCCATCAATTTCCCGAACACAATTTCCTGACTAATAAGGATTTCCTTCAGTTCCTTCTTTTCGCTAGACCCTCGAACCCTTAGTATTTCCGGAAGGTTATTTGTGTCTTCCTTAGTGAAGGTAGAACCAAAGTATTTGTTCAATTGGTCTGCCATTTCTTTGTTCCCCATTATAAATTCACCTGATTCTGTCTGCAAAGGACCTTCGTTGGTCTTCACTAATCTTTTTCACTTCACATAGCAATAGAATGTTCTGCAGTCAGTTTTTATGTTCGCTGCAAGCTTCCTCTCATACTTTATTTTCCCCCTCCTAATTAGACCCTTTGTCCTCTTCTGCTGAATTCTAAATTTCTCCCAGTCCTCAGGTTTGCTGCTTTTTCTCACCAATTTATATGCCTCTTCCTTGGATTTAACACTATCCCTAATTTCCCTTGTTAGCCACGGTTGAGGCACATTCCCCTTTTTATTTTTACTCCAGACAGGGATGTACAATTGTTGAAGTTCATTCATGTAATCTATAAATGTCTGCCATTGTCGATCCACTATCAACCCTTTAAGTATCATTGGCCTGTCTATCCTAGCCAATTGACGTCTCATACCATCGAAGTTACCTTTCCTTAAGTTCAGGACCCTAGTCTCTGAATTAACATTGTCACTCTCCATCTTATAAAGAATTCTATCATATTATGGTCACTCTTCCCCAGGGGGCCTCGCACAACAAGATTGCTAATTAGTCCTCTCACATTACACAACACCCACTCTAGGATGCACAGCTCTCTCATTGGTTCCTCGACATATTGGTCTAGAAAGCCATCCCTAATACACTTCAGGAAATCCTCCTCCACTGCATTGCTACCAACTTGGTTTATTCAATCTATATGTAGATTAAAGTCGCCCATGATAACTGCTGTACTTTTATTGCACGCATCCCAAATTTCTTGTTTGATGCCATCCCCAACCTCACTACTACTGTTTGGTGGTCTGTACACAACTCCCACGAGCGTTTTTTGTCCTTTGGCATTCCACAGCTCTACACATACAGGTTCCACATCATCCAAGCTAATGTCATTTCTTACTATTGCGTTAATTTTCTCTTTAACCAGCAACGCTACCCCACCTCCTTTTCCTTTCTGTCTATCCTTCCTGAATGTCGAATACCCCTGGATGTTGAGTTCCCAGCCTTGGTCACCCTGGAGCCATGTCTCCGTAATACCAATTATATCATAATCGTTAATAGCTGCCTGCACAGTTAATTTGTCTACCTTATTATGAAGACTCCTTGCATTGAGGTACAGAGTCTTCAGGCTTGTCTTTTTAACACTCTTTGTCCCTTTAGAATTTTGCTGCAATGTGGCCCTTTTTGATTTTTGCCTTGGGTTTCTCTGCCCTCCACTTTTACTATTCTCCTTTCTATCTTTTGCTTCTGCCACCATTTTATTTCCCTCTGTTTCCCTGCATAGGTTCCCATCCCCCTGCCATATTAGTTTAACTCCTCCCCAACAGCACTAGCATACACTCCCCCTAAGACATTGGTTCCAGTCCTGCCCAGGTGCAGACCGTCCGGTTTGTACTGGTCCCACCTCCCCCAGAACCGGTTCCAATGCCCCAGGAATTTGAATCCCTCCCTCTTGCACCACTCCTCAAGCCATGTATTCATCTGAGCTATCCTGTGACTCCTATTCTGACTAGCACGTGGCACTGGTAGCAATCCTGAGATTACTACCTTTGAGGTTGTACTTTTTAATTTAACTCCTAGCTCCCTCAATTCATCTTGTAGGACCTCATCCTGCTTTTTACCTATATTGTTGGTACCTATATGCACCACGACAACTGGCTGTTCACCCTCTACCTTCAGAATGCCCTGCAGTCACTCCGAGACATCCTGGACCCTTGCACCAGGGAGGCAACATACCATCCTGGAGTCTCGGTAAATTTGCCTTTACTTTTAAGGGTCAGCAGTATACATGGACATGTCTTCCACAAGGGTTTCACAATAGTCCCTCAATCTTTCACCAAAGTATGGCCAAGGCACTAAAAGATTTTAGTCAGCCAGATCGGTTGGTCCAATATGTGGACGACCTGTTGTTATTCTCTGACAGTGCGTAGGACCATGGGCCATTATTGAGTGAATTATTGCATTTGTTGAAAGAAGCAGGTTTCAAGGTAAATCCAATGAAAGCTCAAGTAGGCCAAGAGGAGGTGCAGTTTCTAGGTTTGAGAGCCATAGATGGAGCTAAGAGAATGGCAGTCCAGAAGCTACCAGTTCCTAAGGACGTGTCTGGAGTAAAGTCGTTCCCGGGAATAACGGGTTACTGCAGAGAATTTATCGAGGGATATGCAGCCCTTTGTTGAGGCTTCTTAGGAAAGGAGTAGAGTGGGAATGGAGTAAGAGTTGTCAAGAAACTTTCATCCGGTTAAAGGAGGTGTTACAGACAGCACCAGTGTTGGGAGCAATAAATGGGGACCAGGAATTTAGTCTGGAAGTAGCAGCTACTTGGGACAGTTTGAGTGCAGTGTTACTCCAAGAGTGACACGGCAAGCTGAGACCGGTGGCCTATGCCTCCCGAGTTCTTATGGAAGTAGAAAAGAGCTTTTCAGTGAGCAGTAACAGGATTGCTCGCTGGACATTGTTGCTTACTCAGTTAGACCTGAAGTAGCGAGGCGAGGAGAACCAAAGCTATCCCCATATCCAGGGGCAGTTCACATGTGTTCAGTGGAAGGTGTGGGATGTAGAGGTGGGATTCAAAGCAGGAGAACACCCGACAGGCAGGGACATCTATGTAGATGGGTCTAGTTCAGTAATAAAAGGAGAGAGAAAAACAGGCTGTTGGATTTACGATCCTGAAGCAGGGATAGAGAAAGCCATAAAACTCCCCAACACTTTAAGTGCGCAGTAAGCCAAACTAGCAGCGGTAGCGTATGTAGTCACACACCCGAACAAATTCCCAACTCCCTATACGATATGTTCGGACTCCATGTTCATTTGTAACTCCTGTACAGAGTATTTAGCAATATGGGCTAGGCGAGGGTTTATGTCCTCAGACGGATAGCCATTGGTGATGGCTCCTTTGTTAAAAGTCATTTTGGACGTCACGGATAGGCACCAGAGGATTACTACATCCAAAAGATCAAAGCACACTCTAAGACAGAGCCCAAGTGGAAAGGAATGAGAAAGCTGACACACTGGCCAAAACAGAGGCAGGAGAAGGGACACCTTGGGACCCTCAGGCAGAAGTAATAATTATTGCTTGGTGTTTGTAAATCTTCTCACAAAATGCACTGAAGCTTTTCCTTGAAGGGCAGCCACCACAGTAGTCACAGCAAAGGTTCTGGTGCGGGAAGTATTTTCTCGATGGGGACTGCCCCTAATAATGGAATCAGATTAAGGGAGTCATTTCACCAGAATGGTAATGCAGGCCACCCTAAAGCTTTTAGGAATACAGGGGAAATGGCATGTGGTATATAACCCTCAATCATCAGGTCCAGTAGAAAGGACAAACAGACCTTAAAAGAGAGGCTTAGGAAGGAGATAGGAAATACCCCGAAGAAATGGGATGAGATCCAACCCCTAAAACTAATGAGCCTCCAAGCCAGTCTCTTTAAGAGTATGGGACACTCCCCACATGCACTGATGACAGGGAACTTATGAGGACTGCGACCCATATACTAGCACCAGGTTAAAGAGGTCACACGGGACAGGTTTGTCAGAGAGCTGTATGATACTCTGAAGGACACGCCAGGTTAGCTGTGAGGCGCTGACTGTATAGGACTCTCTTAGTTGGGTCCTTAAGTGCTCCGGCATTGATTTTTTTGCGGCACTGCTTCTGCTGTTCCCTCTGCTTTGGGGCTATGTTGATGTCAATGATGGATCGGATAAGGCGATGGTCTGGCCAACAGTCATCAGCTCCTGTCATGGCGCGGGTGATGCGCACATCCTTGCGATCCCTGGCCCAGACGATGATATCGGCGCCTACGGGGCACAACGGACATGATTTTTGCAGCGCGACAGCTGCAGGAAAAATGCAGGGAACAGCGCCAGTTCTTATACATGGAAATCTTCGACCTTACAAAGGCCTTTGGCACTGTCAACCGCGAGGGTCTATGGAGCGTCCTCCTCCGGTTCGGATGCCCTCAAAATTTCGTTACCATCTTCTGCCTGCTCCACGACGACATGCAGACTGTGATCCTTACTAATGGATCCATCGCAGACCCAATCCACGTCTGGACCGGGGTCAGGCAAGGCTGCGTCATCGCCCCAACCCTCTTCTCAATCTTCCTCGTTGCCATGCTCCACCTCACAGTCAACAAGCTCCCCGCTGGAGTGAAACTAAACTACAGAACCAGTGGGAACCTGTTCAACCTTCACCATCTCCAGGGCAGGTCCAAGACCATCCCGACCTCTGACAACACCTGCGTCTGCGCACGTACTGAGGCTGAACTCCAGGACATAGTTGACACATTTACTGAGGCATACGAAAGCATGGGCCTTACGCTAAACATCAGTAAGACAGATGTCCTCCACCAGCCTGTCCTCACTGCACAGCACTGCCCCCCAGTCATCAAGATCCACAGCACGGCCCTGGATAACGTGGACCACTTCCCTTATCTTGGGTGCCTCCTATCAACAAGAACAGGCATTGATGATGAGATCCAACACCGCCTCCAGTGCACCAGTGCAGCCTTCGGCTGCCTGAGGAAATGAGTGTTTGAAGACCAGGCCCACAAAACTGCCACCAAGCTCATGGTCTACAGGGCTGCAGTAATACCTGCCCTACTGTATGGCTCAGAAACATGGACCATGTGCAGTAGACACCTCAAGTCGCTGAAAAAAATACCACCAACGATGTCTCCGCAAGATCCAACAAATCCCCAGGCAGGACAGACACACCAACGTTAACGCCCTTATCCAGGCCAACATCCCCAGCATTGAAGCACTGACCACACTTGACCAGCTCCGCTGGGCAGGCCACATAGTTCGCATGCCAGACACAAGACACCAAATGCAAGCGCTCTACTCAGAACTCCTTCATGGCAAACGAGCCAAAGGAGGGCAGCAGAATCGTTACAAGGATACCCTCAAAGCCTCCCTGATAAAGTGTAACATCCCCACTGACACCCACAGAATGGGAGAAACTGGGTAATAACTCAAACAAGCGGACCACAGGAACAAAAGAAGGGGCAAAATTGTGTTGGGAGAAGTAGTGGAAGGAGGAACAAGGGATTTATGTCTGTATGGTTGGATCTAACCACAATTGCAGAGGAAATGTGTGTCATATATCTTACATTATTATATATAACTGTATCCTAACATGCTATACATGACTGTAATAAGATATGACCTGTAACCACCAGCATACCTTACTACCAGGGGTGCACTTGCAAGAGACAGGTATATAAGGACAGGTCTCAGGCAAGTGCAGCATTCCAGAGCTGTGAAATAAAGGTGCAGGTCCAGAGTGACCTTGACTTCACTACATGCCTCGTGTGAATCTGTACTGAGGGGACAGGACTTTACCGTGGCGACGAGTTACGGGATTACAGAATCCACAGAATGGCGAACAACGGATCAGATGAAAAGTACAATGCGGGAGACAATTGGGAGGACTTTATAGAAAGGCTCCAGCAAAGCTTTGTAACCAAAGACTGGTTAGGCGACGATAAGGCAGACAAGAGAAGAGCCCATCTCTTGACCAGCTGTGGCTCGAAAACATACGCTTTAATGAAGGATCTGTTGGCACCCAAGAAACCAGCAAGCAAGTCATTTGAAGAATTGAGCACACTAGTAAGAGACCACCTGAAGCCAGCGAGCAGCCTACACATGGCCAGACACAGGTTCTACAACGACAGAGGGTGTGTGGGCCAGAGCATACTCGACTTCATGGCGGAACTTCGGATGTTGGCTAGTTTATGTGAGTTCTCCGATGAACTGAGGAGAGAAATGCTGAGAGACTTTTTCATTGAAGGAATAGGCCATACAGGCATATTCCAAAAGCTCATAGAGACCAAGAACCTGACCTTAGAGGCAGCAGCACTGGATGCACAGACATTCTTGGTCGGGGAAGAAGAAACGAGGTTGATTTACAATGCAGGTACGACAACTAACGAAATATCGGAACAAGAAGTTCACAGCGCTAAACAAGCTGCTACCCCCACACACAGCAAAACCAGGAGAACAGGCTCTCAACAGTAGGCAGAAGCCATCAAGGGCCACAGGAACGACCATTCACACCTCATCAACCCACAATGCGAGCAATCAACTACAAACTGAGAGAAGCTCAAGAGAGATCAGCTAGATGCAGATCATTCTTTGGGAATACTTTGAACAATGGAACAGGTCTGTGCTGGAGGTGTGGGGGTGGGCACTCGTCAAGGGGATGTCGATTTCAGCAGGATGTTTGCAGAAATTTTGAATATACAGGGCATTTGGCCCGCATGTGCAAAAAAACGGCAGCTCGGCTGGTATATGAATCGGATGGGTCGGAAAGCGGACCAGAAGATGGTGGGGACAGTACCTGGGACACCGGTGTACAGCGGGTCAACACGATCAATGGCCGCTGCTCCTACAACAGGACGCCTCCTATAATGATGAGGGTCCTATTCAACGGGATATCTGTCAACATGGAGCTGGATACGGGAGTGAGTCAATCTCTCATGGGCACTCAACGATTTGAACAACTGTGGCTGCATAAAAGAGACAGACCAAAACTCACAAGGGTCGACATCAAACTAAGGACCTATACCAAAGAAATCGTACCAGTCCTTGGCAGCGCCATGCTCTCTGTCACACACAAAGGGACATTGAACCGACTTCCCCTGTGGATTGTCCCCGGAGACCCCCCAGCATTGCTGGGGAGAAGCTGGCTGGCAAAACTAAACTGGAAATGGGATGATGTCCATGCCATGTCATTAGAGGAACGGACCTCCTGTTCAACAGTTATAAAGCGATTTGAACATCCCTTTCAGCCAGGTGTGGGCACTTTCAAAGGGGCCAAAGTCAAAATCTACATCACACAGGATGCTAGACCGGTCCATCACAAGGCCAGAGCTGTTCCCTATGTGATGAGGGAAAAGATTGAACACAAACTAGACAGGCTTCTGCGGGAAGGCATTATATCACCTGTGGAATTTAGCGACTGGGCAAGTCCCATCGTCCCAGTCATGAAGCCTGATGGATCCGTACGAATCTGTGGGGACTACGAATCTACCATAAACAGAGGCTCCCTACAGGACCAGTACCCGCAGCCCAGAGTGGAGGACTTATTTGCCACATTGGCTGGAGGAAAACTTTTCTCAAAATTAGACCTCACATCTGCGTATATGACGCAAGAATTGACCGAGGAATCCAAGCTACTCACCACCATCAACACACATCAAGGCCTTTTCATGTACAATCTTTGTCCATTCAGCATCAGGTCGGCAGCCGCCATATTCCAGCGCAACATGGAGAGTCTGCTCAAGTCCATCCCAGGGACGGTTGTATTTCAAGACGACATACTTATCACGGGCAGTGACACCGACTCCCATCTCCGTAATTTGGAGGAAGTACTAAAGCGGTTGGATCGGGTAGGCCTACGAGTCAAGAAATCCAAGTGCCTGTTTCTCGCATCCGAGGTTGAATTTTTGGGCAGAAGGATTGCCGCTGATGGAATCCGCCCAACAGAGTCCAAAACAGAAGCAATTCGCCTGGCACCCAGGCCCCGGAATGTCTCAGAACTGCGCGCCTTTCTCCGGGTTACTCAATTACTTTGGGAACTTTATGCCGAACTTAAGCACGCTGCTGGAGCCCCTCCATGTGCTACTCAGGAAGGGGTGTGATTGGTTTTGGGGGGACGCCCAGGAACATGCCTTCAATAAGGCACGCAACCTTCTATGTTCCAACAGTGTTTTGACTTTCTTTGACCCAGGTAAAAAGCTAGTTCTCACATGCGATGCATCAGCGTATGGGGTCGGGTGTGTTTTGCAACATGTCAATAGTGCGGCCAAATTACAACCCATAGCTTTTGCCTCCAGGTCACATTCGCGGGCGGAGCGCGGATACGGAATGGTAGCGAAGGAGGCACTTGCATGCGCATACGGTGTTAAAAAGATGCACCAATAATTTTTCGGGGCCAAGTTCACATTAGAAACCGACCACAAGCCCCTCACATCCCTCCTATCCGAGAGCAAGGCAATAAACGCCAATGCCTCGGCGCGAATTCAATGGTGGGCACTCATGCTGGCGTCCTACGACGATACCATAAGGCACAGACCAGGCACAGACAACTGTGCCGACGCGCTCAGCAGGCTACCCCTGGCGACCAGGGAAGGGTCTGACGAACAGGACTATGAGATAGTCATGGCAATCAATGCCTTTGAGTCCACAGGTTTGCTCATGACGGCTCACCAAATCAGAGCCTGGACCCCACGTTATCCTTAGTAAAAAGATGTGTCCTAACCGGTGACTGGGCAGAGGCTCGCGATTCCTGCCCCGAGGAATTAAAACCCTTTCACAGGCGCATGCATGAGCTATCACTACAAGCAGACTGCCTGATGTGGGGCAGCCAATTAGTCATGCCTCTGCGAGGCAGAGAGGCATTTGTCCGGGAGCTCCACCGCGAGCACCCGGGGATCGTTGTCATGAAGGCCATAGCCAAATCCCACGTCTGGTGGCCTGGTATTGACACGGACTTGGAGCTCTGCATCCGAAGATGCACCATTTGTGCCCAACTCAGCAATGCCCCCAGGGAGGCTCCACTAAGCCCCTGGCCCTGGCCTACCAAATCGTGGTCGTGGGTGCACGTAGACTATGTAGGGCCCATTCATGGGTAAAATTATCCTCGTAGTTGTAGATGCATTTTCAAAGTGGATCGAATGCACCATTTTAAACTCGAGCACAACCTCCACCACTGTGGAGAGCCTCGCAGCCATGTTTGCAACGCATGGAATCCCTGACATATTGGTCAGTGACAATGGTCCGTGCTTCACCAGCGCAGAATTCCAAGACTTTATAATTGACCACGCATTAAATCACGTCAAGACGGCACCGTTCAAGCCGGCCTCCAACGGCCAGGCGGAGAGAGCAGTGCAAATCATTAAACAAGGCATGCTTAAAATCCAAGGTCCCACGCTGCAGAGTAGCCTGTCGTGACTGCTGTTGGCATACAGATCTCGTTCGCACTCACTGACTGGGATTCCCCCCCCCCGCGCAACTGTTGATGAAAAGGACTTTAAAAACAAGGCTCTCATTAATCCACCCAGACATGCACAAAATCGTTGAGGCAAAGCACCGTAAGCTGACTGAGTACCATGATAGAAATTTGAGGGGGAGATGGAATGAGATAGGGGACAAAGTGTTTGTACTAAACTATGGAAGGGGTCCCAAATGGCTTGCAGGGACAGTAACGGGCAAGGAAGGAAACAGGCTACTGGTAGTACAAATGGACAATGGCAAAACCTGCCGGAGGCATGTAGACCAAGTCAAAAGCAGATTTACCAACAACACTGCGTAACCAGACGACAATGTGGAACTCGCACCACACCTGGTGGACAGACAGAGGGAACAACCTGAGGAAAGGGCAATCCCAACAGACAGCCCAGGCGAGTCAACAACAATCACACCAATCGAAACAGACAGCCCAGGAGAGATACCAGCAACCACACCCAAAGAAAAACAGACACCAAGGCAAACAACTGAACCACAACTCAGACGCTCCACGTGAGAGCGAAGACCAGCTGAGAGACTGAACCTATAAAGACAATAAGACCTTGGGGAAGGGTGATGTCATGTATCTTACATTATTATATATAACTGTATCCTAACATGCTATACATGACAGTAATAAGATATGACCTGTAACCACCAGCATACCTTACCAGCAGGGATGCACTTGCAAGAGACAGGTATATAAGGACAGGTCTCAGGCAAGTGCAGCATTCCAGAGCTGTGAAATAAAGGTGCAGGTCCAGAGTGACCTTGACTTCACTACATGCCTCGTGTGAATCTGTACTGAGTGGACAGGACTTTACAGTGTGGCGATTGTTTTTAAATGGCAGTGGGAGGATTCTGGGTCGGGTATGAATTGGACGCAGGGTTTTTATTCCTGTGTGACCTTAAACCCTCCAAAAACAGTCAATGCAACCGAGCTGATCATGAGCAGATTAAAACCTCTCCCTAAAATGCTGGGGATTCCAAACCAAGAAATTCCATGTCCTGTCCGAATACCCCGGCCTAAGAACGAGCATGCATTAATCCCAACAGGGAAAATGTTGTATCATACTGTGTGTTTCGAAGTAGCGTTGTTTATTCTGAATTTAACAGAGTTACAATTACCCTGGTAGTGCCCGCCAGAAACGGAAAAGTTACATGAATGATTGTTGAAAGAAATGTGTAAACAATTCTATCAGAAGAATTATGGGGACTTTTGTCAGGGAGAGACGTACAAACCAAGATGAAAAAGTGGACTAATGAGTGATGTAGCGGTTGATACAGGGACATCACTGGTAAATAGTGTAGACAACGCGTAGTTGCGGACCAGTTAACGAAAATACTGGAAGAGGGTAGTGACATAGAGGGTCACGAACTACAGGAGGACCAGGTAATGACAATCTATTGGAATGAGATGGTAGCTGAGGTGGAGACACATGCTCAGACCATCAATGCTTTCATAAAGGAGGGTAGAAACGCGTCAGATCAAGCTGCTCAGAATGATGTCATGTCATGTGTCATGTACGGGGCTTGGTTGTTAAGTGAAGGATGCAGTAATTTAGAGGATTTAAAACAAGGCCATGTACCATCGTAAGTCAGTAACAAGCATCTAAAAGCTTTGATTGTCGACAACAACCTCCTGAGTTCCTGTCAGCTATGGTCAGCCTCCGACGCATACCCAGTCCCGGTCAACTGTGGTCAGAGTAAACAATCTATAATGGGTCGAGTGCTTAGGTTGAATCAGTCGCAATAACCCATACCGGTATACCGGGTGGAAAGCATTGGGGTAATTCAGAACAGGGTACATGTGAGGCATCATAAAACCCCGCAGTATGTGATGAAATTGGGAGACTCAACAACTGGTGCTAGTCTGGAGGGATGTCAGAGAGAAGGTACACATGTGGCATTAAGCCCGGATCATCTGAATCCTTTCGACCGGCCGCTATGTGGGTTAAAGTACGAGGACGGGCAGCCTATAAGCTGTATCATGGAAGTGACGGCTCACGACTATGTCCCGCCACAGGTTGCGTACAAGGGAAACGGGACATACTGTGCCACCATCAGCAGAGATCGTAAGGGGAAGAAGTCACTGGTGGGCATAGTTTATAGGCCCCCAAATAATAACTTCACAGTGGGGCGGGCAATAATCAAGGGAATAATGGAGGCATGTGAAAAAGGAACGGCAGTAATCATGGGGGATTTTAACCTACATATCGATTGGTCAAATCAAATCGCACGGGGTAGCTTTGAGGAGGAATTCATAGAATGCATATGGGATTGTTTCTTAGAACAGTATGTTACAGAACCTACAAGGGAGCAAGCTATCTTAGATCTGGTCCTGTGTAATGAGACAGGAATAATAAACGATCTCCTGGTAAAAGATCCTCTCAGAATGAGTGATCACAGTATGGTTGAATTTGTAATACAGATCGAGAGTGAGGAAGTAGTGTCTCAAACGAGCGTACTATGCTTAAACAAAGGGGACTACAGTGGGATGAGGGCAGAGTTGGCTAAAGTAGACTGGAAACACAGACTAAACGGTGGCACAATTGAGGAACAGTGGAGGACTTTCACAGTGCTCAACAAAAATATATTCCAGTGAAAAAGAAGGGTGGTAAGAGAAGGGATAACCAGCCGTGGATAACCAAGGAAATAAAGGAGAGTATCAAAATAAAAAACCAATGCGTATCAGGTGGCCAAGGTTCGTGGGAAACTAGAAGATTGGGAACATTTTAAACAACAGCAAAGAATGACTAAGAAAGCAATAAAGAAAGGAAAGATAGATTACGAAAGTAAACTTGCGCAAAACAAAAACAGATAGTAAAAGCTTTTACCGATATATAAAACGGAAAAGAGTGACTAAAGTAAATGTTGGTCGCTTAGAAGATGAGAAGGGGGATTTAATAATGGGAAATGTGGAAATGGCTGAGAACTTAAACAATTATTTTGTTTCGGTCTTCACAGTGGAAGACACAAAAACCATGCCAAAAATTGCTGGTCACAGGAATGTGGGAAGGGAGGACCTTGAGATAATCACTATCACTAGGCGGGGTAGTGCTGGACAGGCTAATGGGACTCAAGGTAGACAAGTCCCCTGGTCCTGATGAAATGCATCCCAGGGTATTGAAAGAGATGGTGGAAGTTATAGCAGATGCATTCGTTATAATCTACCAAAATTCTCTGGACTCTGGGGAGGTACCAGCGGATTGGAAAGCAGCTAATGTAACGCCTCAGTTTAAAAAAGGGGGCAGACAAAAGGCAGGTAACTATAGGCTGGTTAGTTTAACATCTGTAATGGGGAAAATGCTTGAAGCTGTCATTAAGGAAGAAATAGCGGGACATCTAGGTAGGAATAGTGCAATCAAGCAGACGCAACATGGATTCATGAAGGGGAAATCATGTTTAACTAATTTACTGGAATTCTTTGAGGATATAATGAGCATGGTGGATAGAGGTGTACCGATGGATGTGGTGTATTTAGATTTCCAAAAGGCATTCGATAAGGTGCCACACAAAAGGTTACTGCAAAAGATAAAGGAACGCGGAGTCAGAGGAAATGTATTAGCATGGATAGAGAATTGGCTGGCGAACAGAAAGCAGAGAGCCGGGATAAATGGGTCCTTTTCGGGTTGGAAATCGGTGGTTAGTGGTGTGCCACAGGGATCGGTGCTGGGACCACAACTGTTTACAATATACATAGATGACCTGGAAGAGGGGACAGAGTGTAGTGTAACAAAATTTGCAGATGACACAAAGATTAGTCGGAAAGCGGGTTGTGTAGGGGACACAGAGAGGCTGCAAAGAGATTTAGATAGGTTAAGCAAATGGGCTAAGGTTTGGCAGATGGAATATAATGTCGGAAAATGTGAGGTCATCCACCTTGGAAAAAAAAACAGTAAAAGGGAATATTATTTGAATGGGGAGAAATTACAACATGCTGCGGTGCAGAGGGACCTGGGGGTCCTTGTGCATGAATCCCAAAAAGTTAGTTTGCAGGTGCAGCAGGTAATCAGGAAGGCGAATGGAATGTTGGCCTTCATTGCGAGAGGGATGGAGTACAAAAGCAGGGAGGTCCTGCTGCAACTGTATAGGGTATTGGTGAGGCCACACCTGGAGTACTGCATGCAGTTTTGGTCACCTTACTTAAGGAAGGATATATTAGCTTTGGAGGGGGTACAGAGATGATTCACTAGGCTGATTCCAGAGATGAGGGGGTTACCTTATGATGATAGATTGAGTAGACTGGGTCTTTACTCGTTGGAGTTCAGAAGGATGAGGGGTGATCTTATAGAAACATTTAAAATAATGAAAGGGATAGACAAGATCAAGGCAGAGAGGTTGTTTCCACTGGTCAGGGAGACTAGAACTAGGGGGCACAGCCTCAAAATACGGGGGAGCCAATTTAAAACCGAGTTGAGAAGGAATTTCTTCTCCCAGAGGGTTGTGAATCTGTAGAATTCTCTGCCCAAGGAAGCAGTTGAGGCTAGCTCATTGAATGTATTCAAATCACAGATAGATAGATTTTTAACCAGTAAGGGAATTAAGGGTTACGGGGAGCGGGCGGGTAAGTGGAGCTGAGTCCTCGGCCAGATCAGCCATGATCTTTTTGAATGGCGGAGCAGGCTCGAGGGGCTAGATGGCCTACTCCTGTTCCTAATTCTTATGTTCTTATGTTCTTAAAAGTCAGTAGAGAACAACAGGACACTTGCTGTCCAGTGACAGATTCTACCTTTTGTTTCAAACCTCAGGTGAAGACACTAATAGCACAAGAAAGAATAATTCCTATCTCAGAGCACAAACACATAAGTATCACAGTCAATGTTACTTTACCGAACCTCCAAGAATACATGTCGCTTTTTGGATACGATATCCCACTGTTACCCAAACATTTGACCGAGCTATTAAAGGACATCGAGCTATCCCACAAACATTATTACACATTACAATAAAAGAACAAAAAAGTAGGGGAGGAAATCGAAGAAATGATTACCCCTCCACGATGGGACTTGGGACTCAATATTGACAACCCCACCTGGGTTCTAATCGTATCACACGCACTAGTGATCATACAGTTGGTAATAGTGCTGTATCTATTTATCTTATCCTGTAAGTTAAAACAAAAGACAAAGGAAGGGAATCTTGAAGGGTTATTAAAATGAACCAAGGCCAAAATGTTTGCAAATATAAAACTGAAGTCAGATGGATCAAGGCCGAACATTGTGTTGTTGTAAAATGCATTGGTTTGTCGGGAAAGATACAAAGATACTGTTCTGTTGTAAAAAGGGATATAATCTGGAGATTTGACTGAAGGCTGTAATACACCCAAAAAGGCTCATGGAAAAGAAAAAGTCACCAAGAATAATGTCTCTGAATTTATAAGAGACATTTAAGGGAGAGTGTAAGGATTGCACACTTTTACAGAAAGCACAGGAAGAGGACACAAACTAAAAATGATTTAAAATAAGCTTTTGGGATTGACTGGACAATGGGAGAAAAAGGCGCTAGCCTGGGGCAGGTGGTGACTCATCACCAATCTCTGCGGTCGAGAGCCAGACTAAAGGGATTGATACAATTCATAAAATCTCACAGAAGAGCCCCTGGATTGATTGGCCGGCGGGCGGGCGGGGGGGGGGGGGGGGGGGTGAAATTAACTCTAGGGACTACAAGTCTGCAAGAAACCAGGACAACAAAAGACCCAACAAGGCATACATTTTTGGAGAATGGGGTACTTAAGATAAGGATTTATATTTTGTCCTGTCGACTCCGTGTGCAAATTGGGGATATCCAGGTCCATCATATCAGTCAGTCAAATGGATTACCACAAACAACGAATCGAAGCAGACAGGTTAATGGAAACCTCAGTTCAGTGGGTGTTTTATTCATAAAATGGATAGAAATACACAAGCTGGGAGCAGCTCGCGGCGAAAGAAAAGGAACCGAACAAACACGGTACAAATAGAAACATAGAAACATAGAAAATAGCTGCAGGAGTAGGCCATTTGGCTCTTCGAGCCTGCACCACCATTCAATATGATCATGGCTGATCATGCACTTCAGTACCCTATTCCTGCTTTCTCTCCATACCCCTTGATCCCTTTCGCCCTAAGGGCCACATCTAACTCCCTTTTGACTATACTGAATGAACTGGCCTCAACAACTTTCTGTGGTAGAGAATTCCACATGCTGACAACTCTCTGAGTGAAGAAGTTTCTCCTCATCTTGTTCCTAAATGACTTACCCCTTATCCTTAGACTGTGACCCCCTGGTTCTGGACTTCCCCAACATCGGGAACATTCTTCCTGCATCTAACCTGTCCAATCCCGTCATAATTTTATGTTTCTATGAGATCCCCTCTCATTCTTCTAAATTTCATTGAATATAAGCCTAGTCGATCCAGTCTTTCATCATATGTCAGCCCTGTCATCCCGGTAATCAACATGTTGAACCTTTACTGCACTCCCTCAATAGCAAGAATGTCCTTCCTCAGATTAGGAGATCAAAACTGTACACAATTTTCAAGGTGTGGCCTCACCAAGGCACTGTACAACTGTAGTAAGACATCCCTGCTCCGATACTCAAATCCTCTCGCTATGAAGGCCAACATGCCATTTGCCTTCTTCACCGCCTGCTATACCTGCATGCCAACTTTCAATGACTGATGTACCATGACACCTAGATCTCGTTACACCTCCCCTTTTTTTCTAATCTGTCACCATTCAGATAATAATCTGCCTTCCTGTTTTTACCACCAAAGTGGATAACCTCACATTTATCGACATTATACCGCATCTGCCATACTCACCTAACCTGTCCAAGTCACCCTGCAGCCACTTTGCATCATCCTCACAGCTCACATTGCCACCCAGCTAAGTGTCATCTGCAAACTTGGAGACATTACATTCAATTCCTTTGTCTAAATAATTAATGTATATTGTAAATAGCTAGGATCCCAGCAATGAACCTTGCGGAACCCCACTAGTCACTGCCTGCCATTCTGAAAACAACCCGTTTATTCCTACTCTTTGCGTCCTGTCTGCCAACCAGTTCTCTATCCACATCAGTACACTATCCCCAATACCATGCTTTAATTTTGCACACTAATCTCTTATGTGGGACCTTGTCAAAAGCCTTTTGAAAGTCCAAATATACCACATTCACTGGTTCTTCCTTGTCCACTCTACTAGTTACATCCTCAAAAAATTCTTGAAGATTTGTCAAGCATGGTTTCACTTTCATAATTCAATGCTGACTTGTCACTGCTTTCCAAATGCGCTGCTAATACATTTTTAATAATTGATTCCAACATTTTCCCCACAACCGATGTCAGGCTGACTGGTCTATAATTCACTGTTTTCTTTCTCCCTCCTTTTTTAACAAGTGGGGTTACATTAGCTACCCTCCAGTCCAAAGGAACTGATCCAGAGGCTATAGAATGTTGGAAAATGATCACCAATGCATCTGCTATTTCTAGGGCCACTTCCTTAAGTACTCTGGGATGCAGACTATCAGGCCTTGGGGATATATTGGTCTTCAATCCCATCAATTTTCCTAATACAATTTGCTGACTAATAAGGATTTCTTTTTGTTTCTCCGTCTCGCTTGACCCTCGGTTCCCTAGTATTTCCAGAAGGTTATTTGTGTCTTCCTTCGTGAAGACAGAACCAAAGTATTTGTTCAATTGGTCTGCCATTTCTTTGTTCTCCATTATAAATTCACCTGATTCTGACTGTAGGGGGCTAATCTTTTTCTCTTCACGTATCTGTAGAAGCTTTTGCAGTCAGTTTTTATGTTCCCTGCAAGCTTACTCTCTTACTCTATTTTCCCTCTCCTAATTAAACCTTTGTCCTCCTCTGCTGAATTCTAAATTTCTCCCAGTCCTTAGGTTTGCTGCTTTTTTTGGCGAATTTATATGCCTCTTCCTTGGATTTAACACAATCCCTAATTTCCCTTGTAAGTCACGGCTGAGCCACCTTCCCCGTTTTATTTTTACGCCAGACAGGGATTTACAACTGAGGAAGAGAAGAGAACGACCAGAAGAGGGAAAATCAAAAAGTAACAACCGGTCATGGAACCAATGACCACGAACCTACAATCTACGGTTTCAGCAACTAACTAGACGGGTGATTGTATGTCTTTGGTCAATTCTCTCAGAAGTCTTGTTCTGTAATTTTTAGTTAGTTTTTGCGTAAAAAAACTGACAGCTGGTTTAATCTACACTTTGCGTCCTTTTTCCTGTAATTCCCGAGGTCGACGAATCAAGGTAGTGTGTAAAATGAACACCTTACACTACTCCCTCCCTTTCTCCTTGCCCGCCAAGCCAAATCTCTCTGCAGGTTCCCCCCTGCTCTAGCCCCAAACCATGTTACTCTCTAGTTTCTCTCCATCGCCCCTTATGCCCTCTCTGAGCTCATCTCATCCATGAGCCCCCACCTCCTTTTGTCTTGGCTCCGGAGCCACTAGCTGCTAATCAGTCAGCTGCCCTTCCTGTACTTCATACCAGCTGACATTGTAAGTGGTTCCCTTTCCTCAGGTACTAACCCTTTCAAAGCTGCTGTCATCACCCCCACCTCAAAAATACACACCTATGACCCTACTTTAGCAACTCCATGCTTGGATCCCTCCAATCAGGTTTCCGCTCCTACCACAGCACTAAAATGGTCCGAACCAAAGTCACAATTTACATTCTCTGATTGTTACCATGGTCCATTATCCTTCTCTGTCCTCCTGTCCTCTCCATAGTCTTTGACATGGTTGACTCCACCACTCTCCTCGAATTCCTCTCCTCTATTGTCCAGTTCAGGGGGACTTCCCTCACCTAGTCTAACTCTTACCTATTCAATTGTAGCCGGAGCTTTCTCTGCAATGGCTTCTCTTTCCGCTCCAATAGCATTACCTCTAGATTCCCTCAAGGATCTAGCCTTAGCCCCCTACTCTTCCTCATCTACAAGCACTACCTTGTCAACATCATCCACAGACGTGGTGTCAGCCTTCATATATAAGCTGACAACACCCAGCTGTATCCCTGCACTATCTTTCTCGACCTCTCAAGAACCTCTGTGTGGTCAGACTACCAGCCCGACATCCACTTTCGGATGAGCCACAATTTCCTCCAGCTAAACATTGGGCAGATCAAATCCACTCTCTTTGGCCCCCACCTCAAACTCTGTCCTTTGTCACTGATTCTATCACACTCCCTCACCACTGTCTCAGGCTGAATCAGATTGTTCATAATCTTCGTGTCCAATTCCACTGCAAGCTGTGTGATGCCATATCCTCTCCATTAGAAAGGCCAGTCAATTTGAATCAGATTTCTGCCCCTGCTACAGCATCTGCAGCAATGGCTTTTCTTCCCATTCCCACACCGTTATCTCTGGAGTCCTCAAGGAACTATCCTTCACCCCCATATCCTGTCCATCCCAAAGACCAGTTACATTTACCTATATACCTTCCGTTTAATATCAGCCCATCTGCTGGTGCAATTCTCATCTATGACTTTGTTACTTCCAGACTCAACTATTCCAATATTCTCGTGGCCAGCCTCTCATCCTCAACCCTCCGTAAACTTCAGCTTATCCGAACCTCTGCTGCACATATCCTATTCTGCTTCACATCCTGCTCACCCATCTCCCTTGTCCTCACTGATCTACATTGGTTTCAATCCCCAGAGACATCAAAATTAAAATTCTCATCCGTGTGTTTATATCCCTCATACCCTCGCACTCCTCCAGCCCAACAAATCTTACCCCCACAAACCATCAGTTCCTCTGACTCTGGTTTCTTGCACATCCCCCTCTCCCCTTGCCATGACTTTCAGCTGTTTAAGCCCCATCCATGGAATGCATTTGCATTAATCCATCTGTCTCTCCATCTCTTTCTCTTCTTTTAAGATGCTACATAAAACCCATTTCTTTGACCCAGCTGATGTTCGTTCCCCCTAATATCTATTTTTTTGATTCAACATCCATTTTTTCCATTTACCTTCTCTGAAACAACTGGGGACATTTTCTTCTACATTAAAGGTGCTTTATAAATACAAGTTGTTGTTGAAATATAGAGTCTGTCGTTTCACCTCTTGATCGAGACCAGAAATAACTGATTACATACTACTTCTGGTGTAACCCAAGGGTAATAGGGTAAATTGTTTGGCCTGAGGCATATTGCATCCCATTCACTACACACATAAGGTTAATTTTCATTTCACATGAGGTGCAGACCTCCCTGAGGTAAAGAATATTGAGTTTTGCAACAAATCTGAATAGTAACACAGGTGATGAAAAGGCATCAGAGTCAGAGCAACTTGACTATATTTTCTGAGCTATTTCCATGCTCTGTTTTTGTTTCTTTAATGCCTTTTCACTGAATAGGATGACCTTTGTATATCATTCAGCAGTTTCCTACCATGTTCAGGCTGTTTAAAAACCTTATTGTCAGATTGCTAAAGCCATCAAATGTCTCTTCGTGACAGGAGTATGCACATTTTGTATTTTTACCAGTTGTGCTCTATCTTGATTTTATGTAGGGGATTATCTTCCAATTTTCTAGTTTTGATGAATGGGTAATTTATCTTTATTTTCCCAAAGCTAATAGACCTGCTGTGCATTTCTAGCATTGTGGGTCTTATACATAGGAGCATTGAATACAGAAGCAAAGCAGGGGTGCAGAATGTCTACAAGACATTGGTTCTGGATGCAGTGGGAGTACTGCATGCAGTTCAGAGCACTCCATTATAGTAAAGATATTGGACCGTATCTTGCGGCCCCTACGGGTATATACGATGTGTGTACACACCCGTAAGGGCTGCACAAGTTGCAGGCCTTCTAGGACCAGAGCTGCAATGTCATCTGCAGTCTCCCCCATGGAAAGTCAGCAGCCTTCCACCAGCCATTCTGTAGCCACTGGGGGAGCACTTCATAGGAGCACTAGATCAGGAAAGGACACCTGAACAACCGGCACTAAGGGATTGCACAGAGAGATTAGTTCATATCATTAATATAAATGCGTGTGAAGTGATTTTTGATAAATTTATTCATTTTGATTGAATCTTTTTTGGTGTCTGTCATTTGGTGTGCCCAGGAGGCCGCTATGATATTCCATGACAGAGGGAAGGTATGATGGGGATATGATGAGCAACGGCGTTCTGGAGTTTCATTTATTGGAATTGGAGTTTGATGAGGCATTCATGGACAACCCGTCTGGATGGGGAATTGTCTGCCTGCCTCCTCCCTCACTCCTCGTCCTCTTCCTCTTACTTCTCCTCCTTCTGTAGAATTTACCAATTTTTCGCAAAGTACCTTTCCCCTGCAGAGGAGAAGAACCCCTTTCTGGACTTTTAAAATGGAAGGAAAAACTTCAGGACACAAATGAGTTTAAAGGGGCAGACGAGGCCTGCAGGGGATAAAAGGGGATGCATTCATGGAGACCCCCCCCCCAGTGTTTTGACTCATAGGGAAGGGAATTTAATTTGGAACTCGATAAACATTTTGTTATCCTAGGAAAAACTCTGAGGAAGATACCTAAGAGCTTTACAAGTTTAAGATCTCTAAAGGAGCATTTTGCAACAGACTGCCAGAACAGAGGGTGGGACTTCACTCAGGAATTGGGTATTGGAGCTAATTCGATCTTTCTGGGAGAATGAGTCGATCGACAACTAACAAGAACTGTGAGACATAAAAATTCACTCCCTAGTGAAAATAAGCGCATCAAGAGCTATCAGGATAATCACTGGAAACCATTAGTGGTATGCATGTGCAAATAGACCTATAGAAATCACGGGCCCAGCCCAACGGCCCAAGAGTTTAAACACTGCTTCAACAATGCCAGCAGGTGATTTTCCACATTAAGACATCATAATCAAATTACTGCTGAACGAGCCCAACAAATTTTGACAAAGAAGAGAGCTCAAAACTAATGAGCAGCTCCCTTGAAACAAAGAGCTGGGCCAGATTTGGTGGGAGATAAGGAAGCCTTTTTGGGGTATATCTATTCCCAGTTTTACTAGGAAAAGACACAAGCAGCTGGAGGTGGGGAGTGAAGAAATGGAGTAGTGGAGAAAACTACAAGAAACCATCAAGGATTGACCGAGCACGCCGACAGCCAGAGGCCCACGAAACAGAAGGTTGTCAGCAACCGAATTGACAACCCAGGCCACCACAACTAGCGAAACGACCAACCGAAACCAACTCAGCAAAAACCGAAGAATCGACATTTATTTCCACTCTACAATCTACTTCTGAATGACCAAAGGGTGAGAAATTACCAAAAAGGACGAAATAAAACTATTCCTAACCAAAAAAGTGGGTACTTACCCCATGCATTCAAAACGCAACTTACCGCATCAACGGACGCACCCCAACTGAAGACTACACAGTTCGAAGTCCTCTCCTCCGTCCAGGGTACGGCTCGCCTAGAAGGCCAAGTGCAGCGATCCCCGAAACCGCGATTCACCGGCAACTGTCAAAAGGGATTGGTGAGCACAGCCCCTGAACCCCCAGAGCTATAACTTAGTTAGTTAGGGGAATTGGGAGGGGGAGGCTGGGATAAATTGTGTAAATGTATCTGCATTCTCCTCTTTACCCCATTTAGAGTTTAAGCTGTATTCTTTTCCCCACAGGCTGTATTTTGACATTTTATTCAACGTGTTGTACCCCTCAGTGTGTATTGGTATCACTATTCTGTGTGTGTTATTAAAGATGTGCCTTTTACTTCCTTTTAAACACAATAAAGTCACACCTGCTTCCTACCTTGAAACCGATTGTCTGTCCAAGTCTGTCACAGTCCCTTCATAATTTCAGAGTCTAGAACCAAGGGTGTGGGAGCGATTCGAAACCACTCATATAAGGTCCGAAGGGAAAGCTGACCCCCCTCCGAAAGACCACCCCTTACACTCCTCCTCTCCATGTCTGCTTCCTGAAGTGGTCCTGCAACCCTGGGGGTAAGGGGTACGCCCTCATGATGGGCAAGTTGTGAAACATGTGGCAAACCAGCATGAAATGGGACACTCACTACGGCAAGCACTGGGGGGCTCCTCTTGAGTGGTTAAGGCAGTAAAACCAATATTTCAGTAGCCCGATGGTCTGATCGATGATAATCCTGGTGGCAGTAAGGCTCTGATTATAGGAGTGCTGGGAACGAGTATTGGGATTGCTGAAGGGACTGACGAGAAAGGATAGCCTTCGTCTCCCAGCAGCCACCATTGCATTCGCTATGGTGGCTGGAAGATTGCTGACACAGGGGACTGACACAGGATGAAGGCATCATGGCTGCAGCCAGGATAGTAAGCATTGACCATCAGGAATCTCTAGGCGTGTTTGCACTCTGACTGCACATTAAATGAATGGTAGCCTTTGCAGTTACGGAAGAACTCAGGATTGGTATGCGGTGCCCACAAAGTCACATGTGTGCAGTCAATGGCGCCCTGCTCATGGGGAAGGAAGTCTGCTATCCTGGCAAAGTCACATGCGCGCTCATCCTGCATCTTTCTGTTCAGAGTAAAGGTAAAGTCGACCCTTCTCCTGGTGTATAGAGCCCCAGTGACTTCCTGGATGCATCGATGGATGCCAAACTGTGAGATGTTAAGAACATAAGTGATTTGTCTCAAATAAAGCAATGTGATTGAGTACTGTAGACTTGAGTAAGTGTGACCTCAGTCTCTTTATTCTGACTCCAGAGTGATGGCACAGCATGGGAGGCCTGCTTATATGCAGTGCTCCCAAGGGATGCTAGGAACCCTTGTGACTCCAACAGATGCGCACCCTGGTGGCGGTAGAATGTTGGTTACAAGGTGTTGCATACATAACATCACTCCCCCCCCCCCCAAAGTCAATAGTACATTTATTTACAGGGTGAGACAATCTGGACTTTCCGTTCCCTAGTCGATCATCTCAGTACAAACACAGGTGCAGATGAGTTGGTTGGGCCTTCGCTGGGCTGCTACGCAACTGGCCTTGCTGGGCTGCTGGGGATGATGAGTTCAGCTTCGTGGTCAACCATGATATCGGTTGCCACTTGTGTCTGTATCAGAGGGTCGAAGTTGATGGTGTCCTCTTCAGGTTGCTCGTGGCTGTCTGTGAATCGCAGTTTGGTTTGGTCCAAATACTTTCTGCAAGTTAGTCCATTTGCAAGTTTGACCTCAAACGCCCTACTCCCTTTTTGTCTATGACAGTGCCAGCAAGCCATCTGGGACCATGTCCATAGTTGAGTACAAATACAGGGTCATTGACTTCAATACCGCACGATCATGGTACATGCTTTGTTGATGCCGCCTATCCTCGACACGCGTTTCAAGCTTTGCTTGATGGTTTGGACTGCCGTTCTGCCTGGCCATTAGGTGCGGGCTTGAACAGGGCAGATGTGATGTGCTTGATCCCATTCCGGATCATGAATTCCTTGAATTCAGCACTGGTGAAGCACGGCCCAGTGTCGCTGACAAGGACGTCAGGCAGGCCATGCGTGGCAAACATGGCTCGTACGTTTTCAACGGTGGCAGTGGATGTGCTTACAGACATTATTGCACTCTCAATCCATTTTGAATAAGCATCCACAACAACCAAAAACATTTTGCCTAGAAACGGGCCAGCGAAGTCAACGTGGATCCTAGACCAAGGTTTGGAGGGTCATGACCACAAACTTTGCGATGCCTCCCTTGGTGCATTGCTCAGTTGAGAGCAAATTGGCGCACGCAAGACTCCAAATCTGAGTTGATGCCGGGCCACCACACATGAGATCTGGCTATAGCTTTCATCATTACTATGCCTGGGCGGGTACTGTGTAGGTCACGTATGAACGTTTCCCTGCCTTTCTTAGGCAAAACCACGTAATTACCCCACAAAAGACAGTCCGCCTATATGGACATTTCGTCTTTACGCCACTGAAACGGCTTGATCTCTTCATTCGTCTCCACTGGGACGCTGGACCAGCTCCCATGGAGGACATTGTTTTTTACAAGGGACAGTAAAGGATCCTGGCTGGTCCAGGTACTGATCTGGCGGGCCGTAACGGGAAACTTTTTGTTTTCAAATGCATCCATCACCAAGAGCAAGTCTGCAGGCTGTGCCATTTCCACCCTGGTGGTGGGCAATGGTAGCCGACTGAGAGCATCAGCGCAGTACTCTGTGCCTGGCCTGTGGCGAGTTACATAGTTATATCCAGACAGCGTAAGCGCCCATCTTTGGATGCGAGCAGAGGCATTGGTATTAATACCTCTGAGAATAGCAATATGGACGGCTTATAGTCAGTTTCTAACTTGAACTTGAGCCCAAACCGATACTTGTGCATTTTTTTCACCCCATAAACGCATGTCAGATCTTCTTTTTCAATCATGCGTAGGCACTTTCAGCCTTGGACAAACTCCTGGAAGCATTGGCGACTGGTTGAAATGTTCCCGATTCATTGGCTTGTTGCAACACACACCCGACCCTGTATGAAGACACATGACAAGCTAGCACTGAACATTTACATGGGTCATACAGAACAAGCAGTTTGTTGGAACATAACAGAGTTCTGGCTTTCTCAAAAGCAGTCTCTTATGATTTCCCCCACACCCAGTCATCTCCCTTGTATAGTAACACATGTAGAGGTTCTAGCAAGGTGCTTAACCTGGGTAGGAAATTATCAAATAATTGAGGAGTCCCAGGAATGACCACAGTTCCGTCACATTCTGCGGTCTCGGCGTGTTCTTGATGGCCTCCGTCTTGGCGTCGGTGGGTCTGATGCCATCTTCCGCGATTCTTCTCCCTAAGAACTCGGCCTCTGTTGCCAGGAAAACACACTTCGAGTGTTTCAACCTGAGTCCCACATGATCTAGCCGACTTGGAACCTCTTCCAGGTTCTGCAAGTGTTCGATGGTGACCCGACCTGTGATCAATATGTCGTCCTGGAAAACCACGGTGCGTGGAACCGACTTTAGCAGACTCTCCATGTTCCTTTGAAAAATAGCTGTGGCCGATCGAATCTATTGTAGATGAACAGACCTTTGTGTGTGTTGATGCAGGTGAGTCCTTTCGAAATTTCAGCCAGCTCCTGCGTCATATAGGGCGAGCTCAGGTCCAACTTGGTGAACGTCTTCCCTCCTGCCAGCGTCGCAAATAGGTCATCTGTCTTGGGTAGCAGGTGCTGGTCCTGCAGTGAAAAACAGTTAATTGTTACTTAATAGTCCCCACAATTTCTGAACGTGCCATGTCCCTTGAGAACAAGAACAATCGGGCTGGCCCACTCATTGAACTCAACCGGCACGATGGTGCCCTCTCATAGCAGCTTGTTCAGCTCGATTTCCACTATCTCTCGCATCATGTATGGCACCACACGTCACGTACCAGGAACCAAGTGGATCTGCACCTTCGCCCCAGAGAAATTTCCGATGCCTGGCTCAAACAACGACGGGAACTTGTTCAAAAACTGGGCACATGTGGCGTCGTTGACAGACGAAAGCACTCGGTTATCATCCCAGTTCCAGCGGATTATTCCCAGCCAGCTTCTGCCGAACAGTGTGGGGCCATCTCCTGGTACAATCCATAGTGGTAGTTCGTGCACTGCTCCATCATAGGAGACTTTTACTGCTGCACTGCCAATTACATGGATCAGCTCTTTAGTGTAAGTTCTCAGCCTGGCATGAATAGGGCTCAGCTTGGTTCTTTGTGCCTTGTTGCACCACAACCACTCGAAGGCCTTTTTGCTCACGATAGACTGACTCGCACCCGTGTCCAATTCCATGGATACTGGAATTCCGTTCAGTTCAACTTTTAACATGATCGGTGGACATTTCGTGGTGAAGGTGTGTACCCGGTACACTTCTGCCTCCTCGGTTCGAGTCTCTAGTTCAGTTTGATCTGCCATGGATCGGTCTTCCTCTGCAACGTGGTGGTTTGCAGAGTTTGCAGCTCATCTGCACATTCGCTGGAGGTGTCCTATTGTTCCACAGCCTTTGCACGCATAGTGTTTGAAGTGGCATTGATGGGCTCGATGATCACCTCCGCAGCGCCAACAAGTTGTTAATTGCCACTTGATGGCGGACTCTGGTGTCGACTCTGAGGTCGTGCAGCTGCAAGTATGTACATGCTGGCATATGCATTCCTGCCTGAAAACGATGTTACTTTGTGTACAATACTTGCCAATACATCTTTATGCTGCAAACTTTATTTGGTGTTATCGCAGGTGGACATAAATCCCTGGGCTATCGTTATGGCTTTGCTCAGGTTCGGTGTTTCAACAGTCAGTAGTTTGTGAAGGATAACCTCATGGCCAATGCCAAGCACAAAAAAGTCTCTTCGCATTTGTTCCAGGAATCCATCGAATTCGCAATGTCCTGTAATGTGCCTTAGTTCAGCGACATAGCTCGCCGCCTCCTGGCCTTCTGACCGTTGACATGTATAACACTCTCCTTCGGATTTACGTGCTCCCGGACCAGCGTGCACAGTTCTTCATACAATTTGGTTGTTGGTTTCACCGGAGCAAGAAGATTCTTCATGAGGCCATAGACAGTGAGGAGGATCGCCCTTCGTTTGACAGCGTTCTCATTCTCTTCCAGCTCATTGGCCTTGAAGTATTGGTCATGTCACTCCACGAAGGCTACCCAATCATCACCTTCTGAGAATTTCTCCAGGATACCAACAGTTCTCTGCATTTTTGCGTGATGGCTTGTTATTTATTACTCGTCGACAGTTGTTATGTCTCAAATAAAGCAATGTGGCTGAGTACTGTAGACTTGAGCAAAGATGACCTTAGTCTCTTTATTCTGACTGCAGAGTGCTGGCACAGCATGGGAGGCCTGCTTATATGCAGTGCTGCCAAGGGATGCTGGTAACCCTTGGGGCTCTAACAGATGCCGCAGGGTTCAGTGCTGGGACCCCAGCTATTGACAATATACATTAATGATTTACATGAAGGCATTGAATGTAATATCTCCAAGTTTGCAGATGACGCTAAGCTGGGTGGCAGTGTGAGCTGTGAGAAGGATGCTAGGAGGCTGCAGGGAAAGGTTAGGTGAATGGGCAATTGCATGGCAGATGCAGTATAATGTGGATAAGTGTGAGGTTATCCACTTTGGTTGCAAAAGCAAGAAGGCAGTTTATTATCTGAATGGTGATAAATTAGTAAAAGGGCAGGTGCAACGAGATCTGGGTGTCATGGTACATCAGTCATTCACGAAGGCATGCAGATACAGCAGGCAGGAAAGAAAGCAAATGGCATGCTGGCCTTCACAGTGAGGGGATTTGAGTATAGAAGCAGGGAGGTCTTACTGCAGTTGTACAGGGCCTTGGTGAGAGCACATCTTGAGTATTGTGTGCAGTTTTAGTCTCCTAACCTGAGGAAGGTCATTCTTGATCTTGAGGGATGCAGCGAAGGTTCACCAGACTAATTCCCGCGATGGCAGGACTGACATATGAAGAAAGACTGGATTGACTAGGCTTATATTCGCTGGAATTTAGAAGAATGAGAGGGGATCTCATCGAAATATATAAAATTCTGACAGGATTGGACAGGTTAGATGCAGGAAGAATGCTCCCGATATTGGGAAAGTCCAGAACTAGGGGTCACAGTAATAAGGATAAGGGCTAAGCCATTTAGGACCGAGATGAGGAGAAACTTCTTCACTCAGAGAATTGTGTACCTGTGGAATTCTCTACCACCGAAAGTTGTTGAGGCCAGTTCATTAGATATATTCAAAAGGGACTTAGATATTGCCCTTACAGCTAAAGGGATCAAGGGATTTGGAGAGAAAGCAGGAATGGGGCACTTAAGTTGCATGATCATCCATGATCGTATTTAATGGTGGTGCAGGCTCAAAGGGCCGAATGGCCTACTCCTACACCTATTTTCCATGTTTCTATGTTTCTATGCACCCTCTGGTGATGGTAGAATGCTGGTTACAAGGTGTTGCATACATAACAATAAGAACATAAGAAATAGGAACAGTATTACGCCATACGACCCCTCGAGCCTGCTCCGCCATTCATTAAGATAATTGCTGATCTGATCAAGGACTCAGCTCCACTTCCCTGCCCGCTCCCCATAAGCCCTTATGCTCTTATCGTTTAAGAAACTGTCTATTTCTGACTTAAATTTATTCAATGTCGCAGCTTCCACAGCTCTCTGAGGCAATGAATTCCACAGAATTACAACCCTCTGAGAGAAGAAATTCCTCCTCATCTCCATTTTAAATGGGCGACCCCTGATTCTAAGATCATGCCCTCTAGTTCTAGTCTCCCCCATCAGTGGAAACATCTTCCCTGCATCCAACCTGTCAAGCCCCCTCATTATCTTATACGTTTCGATAAGATCACATCTCATTCTTCTCAATTCCAATGTGTAGAGGCCCAACCTACTCAACCTTTCCTCATAAGTCAACCCCCTCATCCCCAGAATCAACCTAGTGAACGTTCTCTGAATGGCCTCCGAACCAAGTATATCCTTTCGTAAATATGGAATCCAAAACTGCATGCAGCATTCCAGATGTGGCCTCACCAATATCTTGTATAGCTGTAGCAAGACTTCCCTGCTTTTATACTCCATCCCCTTTGCAATAAAGGCCAAGGTACCTTTGGCTTTCCTGATCACTTGCTGTACCTGCATACTATCCTTTTGTGTTTCATACACAAATACCCCCAGGTCCCACTGCACTGCAGCACTTTGCGATCTTTCTCCATTTAAATAATAACTTGCTCTTTGATTTTTTTCTCCCAAAGTGCATGACCTCACACTTTCCAACATTATACTACATCTGCCAATTTTTTGCTCACTCACTTAGCCTGTCTATGTCCTTTTGCAGATTTTTTGTGTCCTCCTCACTAATTGCTTTTCCTCCCATCTTTGTATCATCTGCACACTTGCCTACGTTACACTCAGTCCCTTCTTCCAATTCGTTAATGTTGATTGCAAATAGTTGGGGTCCCAGCACTGATCCCTGCGGCACCCCACTAGTTACTGGTTGCCAACCCGAGAATGAACCATTTATTCTGACTCTCTGTTCTCTCATAGTTAGCCAATCTTCTATCCATGCTAATATATTACCCCCAAACCCGTGAACATTTATCTTGTGCAGTGACCTTTTATGTGGCACCTTGTCAAATGCCTTCTGAAAGTCCAAATACACCACATCCACTGGTTCCCCTTTATCCACCCTGTTCGTTACATCCACAAAGACCTGCAGCAAATTTGTCAAACGTGACTTCCCCTTCATAAATCCATGCTGACTCTGCCTGACCGAATTTTGCTTTTCCAAATGTCCTGCTACTGCTTCTTTAATAATGGACTCCAACATTTTCAAAACCACAGATGTTAGGCTAACTGCTCTCTAGTTCCCTGCTTTTTGTCTGCCTCCTTTTTTAAATAGGTGCGTTACATTTGCAGTTTTCCAATCTGCTGGGACCTCCCCAGAATCCAGGGAATTTTGGTAAATTACAATCAATGCATACATAATCCCTGTCACTACTTTTCTTAAGACCCTAGGATGCAAGCCATCAGGTCCAAAGGATTTATCTGCCTTTAGTCCCATTATCTTACTGAGTACAACTTGCTTTGTGATTGTGATTGTGTTAAGTTCCTCCCTGCCTATAGCCCCTTGACTATCCACTGTTGGAATATTGTTAGTGTCCTCTACCATAAAGACTGATACAAAATATGTGTTCAAAGTTTCTGCCATCTCCATGTTCCTCGGTCTTGTCTTCCAAGGGACCAACATTAACTTTAGCCATTTTTTTCCTTTTTGTATACCTATAGAAACTCTTGCTATCTGTTTTTATATTTTGTGCTAGTTTACTTTCATAGTCTATCTTCCCTTTCTTAATCATTTTTTTAGTCAAACTTTGCTGGCTTTTAAACTCTTCCCAGTCTTCTGTTCTCCCACTAGTTTTGCCCACTTTGTATGCCCTTGTTTTTAATTGGATACCGTCCTTTATTTCTTTAGTTAGCCATGGATGGCTATCTATTCTCTTGTTATCCCCTGCTGCAGACTGGAAGGATCTGCTGGAGAAGAAGTTGACGGTCATGGTGAACTTGAGAGCCACTGGGAAAACCATGATCACCCTACTCTCAGTCTGCAGGTCTGGTTTCAGGAGGTAGCAGAGTTCTGTGACCAACTCCTTGACGAAGCGGAGGGTCCCAATACACTGCTCCTCGCTTAAGCGGATATTAGGGAAGTGCTCTTGGAAGACCCTAGGTGGGTAAAGCCTCCTGTTGAGAACCCTCCTCGCCCTCCTCCTCCTCCCTTTATGAGCATCTTCTCCTCTTCTTCACTGCCTCCGCTCCCTCTCCCTAAGATACTCGAGTATGAGGGGAACTGCCAGTCGAGCCCCCATGACTGTGAGCAAGTATTGTGAGTAGAAGCCTTTAAATAAAAATGAAGGTGGTCACCACTCCCAATACTCTCTGTTACCTTAGAACCTTGAAATAAATGAATAAAGTTACTGGAGTTGCAGAAGGTTGCACAGAGCCACTCAAAATGCAGAAACATGTCAGCTTCAGACAGTTGCAGATAATCCCTTTAAATACCGCTGCTGGAGCCTCCTTCCTGTTTCTTAGTGCTTGCTCCGCTCATGGCACTAAGGAATGCTGGGAAGTGATGCGGCAAAGTCGAAACTCGCGGATCGGGCATCAAGTAAGTTTTGCACATCACTGATGCCATGATATACATCCTCTATAAAACTGTGAGACATCAGCATCACCGTTGGCCATCCAAAAATACCAGCCGCCATGGGTCCCACCAGCAGCGACCGCCATTTTGTTTCCCTGAAACTGGTGATAATGGGTAAGGCTAAACCCCCAAATTTCTTGGCTGCTGTATCTTTTACTGTAATACCCTCTGTACTATGCAAAGTCTTTGGTGAATTTGTACTGGTTGCAATGTAAAGACAAATGTTCCTGTGTCAGTCTAAGGTTGTTACTCTAAATCAAAAACATTATTGTCCCTTCAACCTTCACCAGGCTGCGACAGACAAAAGGTGATAGCTGAAGTACAACAATTGATTTTGATTTACATTTAAAGCAAACTTGCTGTCAGGCAGTTGGAAATCAGTTTAGTTTGTGACTGAACTACTTAACTAATGGCATGGCTCACAGCTCGAGGCACAACTCTTGGTGTTAACACAGCACATTATAGAAGTTCTATTACCTTTCAATGTAACAAAACTATCGTATGTTAATACAGTGAAAAGAAGTAATTCAACCATTCATTCTGTAAATTGTATGAACATCACAATCTAATTTCTCCTCATGTGAAACACATTTTTTCTCTGGCATTGCTAGCCTTGAGATTACAGTCTGTGAATATTAGCATACAAATGTTTGGCACATTCTTGCACCTTTCCTTATTCAGCGATTTCAAAATAGGCACCAACTAATTTAACACAAATGTATTAATGCCTCTGTCAAAACACTGGACAAAGGAACCGCATAGCAATGTGTTAAGTGTTCAAATGCTAATATCTCTGCAGCATAATTTCAAGGCCATACTTTGGCAGTTCAACTATGCAGCAGTACATTTAATAAGAGAAGGTGAATCAACGACTGCCTGAAACTGTATATCATTATTTGCAGCTATGATAAGCATGGTGGTGACCAATAATTATTGACAGTGACTCTATCTTGTGAGTAGACAGCGGGCGGGGGGGCTAAAAAGCGATTGGGAAACCCAGAGAGCAGGTTTTCTGCCGGAACTGCTGAAGTTAACAGCAGGGCCCGATTAACATTTCAAAGCTCTGTTTCCCGCCAGCAGCCAGCCAGGTGGGGAGGCAGGCTAACTGCAGGCAGGTGGCACTAGGCCTCAGAGAGGAGGGAAGGAGGAATCGGGAGGATGATTGGGGGAGGAACTGGGGCAGGAGGATGATTGGGGGAGGGATCAGGGCTGGACGTTGATTGAGGGAGGGATCGGGGCTGGACGTTGATTAAGGGAGGGATCGGGGTTGGACGTTGATTGGGGGAGGGATCGGGACTGGAGGATGATTGGGGTCTGGAGCGGGGAGGCCAGGAAGGTGATCAGGGGTCGTATGGATGGGGCTGGTGGAAGATTGGAGGCCTCAAGTGGGGAGGGATCGGAAGGGTGGGTGTCCGATCATGGGAGGTGGGTGAGGCAGGGACGCTGAATCCAGCAGTCCTTGCCTTATTTCCCTGAGGCCTGAAAAACCCGATCAGTCAGAGTTAAATCAGAAAAAAATCACCATGGGCATGCCAGCCTCGGACAGTGGCTGCCTGGCATAGAATCAGGGAATCATAGAATCATAGAATGGTTACATCATGGAAGAAGGCCATTCGGCCCATCAAACCCGTGCCAGTACTCAACTAGTCCCACTCCCCTGCCCTTTCTCCGTAGCCCAGCAATTTGTTTTCCTTCAGATACTTATCCAACTCCCTTTTCAAAAATAAAATTGAGTCTGCCTCTACCGCTCTTTCAGGCATTGTATTCCAGATCCTAATCACTCACTGCATAAACAATTTTTTCCATATGTCGCATTTGGATCTTTAGCCAATCACCTTAAATCTGTGTCCTCTGGTTCTCGACCCTTCTACTAATGGGAACAGTTTCTCTCTGTGTACTCTGTCCAGACCCCTCATGATTTTGAACACCTCTATCAAATCTCCTCTCAACCTTCTCTGCTCCAAGAAGAACAATCCCAGCTTCTCCAGATTATCAACATAACAGAAGTCCCTCATTCCTGGAATCTTTCTCATAAATCTTTTCTGCACCATCTCTAAGGCATCCTTCCTAAACTGTGGTGGCTCCAATTTAAAAAAAAAATTCATTCTTGGGATGTAGGCGTCACTGGCAAGGCAAGCATTTTGGCCCATCCCTAATTGCTCTTGAGAAGATGGTGGTGAGCCATCTTCTTGAACTGCTGCAAACTTTGTGGTAAACGTGCTCCCACAGTGCTGTTAGGGAGGGTATTCCAGGATATTGACCCAGCAACGATGAAGGAACAGTGACAAGTCAGGCTGGTGTGTGACTTGGAGGGGAACGTGGAGGTGGTGGTGTTCCCATGTGCCTGCTGCCCTTGTCCTTCTAGGTGGTAGAGGTGATTGGTTTTGGAGTTGCTGCCGAAGGAGCTTGGCGAGTTGTCGCAGTGCATCTAGTAGATGGTACACACTGCAGCTACGGTACACTGGTGATGGAAGGAGTGAATGTTATAGGTGGTGGATGGGATGCCAATCAAGCAGACTGCTTTGTCCTGGATGGTGTTGAGCTTCTTGAGTGTTGTTGGAGCTGCACTCACCCAGGCAAGTGGAGAGTATTCTATCACACTCCTGACTTGTGCCATGTAGATTGTGGAAATGCTTTGGGGAGTCAAATGGTGAGACACTCACTGCAGAATACCCAGCCTCTGGACACAGTACTCCAGTTGGGGCCAAACCAGGCTCATCAAGTTTATACATGTTCATCATAATTTCCACACTTTTGTACTTTATACCTCTATTTATGAAGCCCAGGATCCCGTTAGCCTTTTTAACTGATTTCTCTACCTGCCCTGCCACCTTCAACGATTTATGAACACATACCGCCACGTCTCTCTGTTCGTGCACCCCATTTTGGATTGTACCATTTAGTTTATATGTCCTCTCCTCATGTTTTCTACCAAAATGCATCACCTCACATTTTTCTGCGTTATATTTAATCCGCCTCATGTCTGCCCATTTCGCCAGCCTGTCTTTGTCTTCCTGAAGTTTATTACTCTCCTGCTCACTGCTCACGATACTTCCAAGTTTTGTCTCATCTGCACATTTTTAAATTGTGCTCTGTATACCCATGTCTAAGTCATTAAAATATATAAAGAAAAGCAATGGTCCTCGTACCGACCATAGTATCTACCGACTGTATACCTTCCTCCAGTTCGAAAAACAACAGTTCACCACTACTCTCTGTTTCCTATCACTTAACCAATTTAGTATCCAGGCTGCCACTGTCCCATTTATTCCATGGGCTTCAATTTTGCTAGCAAGCCTATTGTGTGGCATTTTGTCAAATGCTTTTTGGAAATCCATGTATACCACATCAACCGCATTACCCTCATCAACCCTCTCCGTCACCTCATCAAATTGGTTAAAATGATTTGCCTTTAATAAATCTGTGCAGGTTTTCCTTAATTAATCCACCCCTATTCAAATGTGCCTAATTCTGTCCCTAACACTTGACCTACCTCTTTCCCCAGCAATGCCTCCTCCCTCGTTGACCTGCAAATATACTGATCAAGAAAGTTCTCCTGAACACATTGCGGAAATTCTTCCCCTTCTCTGCCCTTTACACAATTACGATCCCAGTCTATATTAGGATAGTTGAAGCCCCCCATTATTATTACTCTAGTTCTTGCACCTCTCTGTAATTTCTCTGCAAATTTGCTGCTCCATATTTCTTAACTTTAGCCAGATAGATTCTGTCCTTGTCCCCTCCAGGACATCCTCCCTCTCCAACACTGTAACATTCTCCTTAACCTATGCTGCCACATCACCTCTTATCTTTCCTTCCCTATCTTTCCTGAACACCCTATAACCAGGAATATTTAAATCACAATCCTGCACTTTTTTGAGCCAGATCTGTTATTGCTACAACATCTTAATCCCATGTGGCTATTTGTGCCTGCAGCTCACTTACCTTGTTTGCTAAGCTTTGTGCGTTCACAGACGTACACCGTAAACCCACCTTAGACCATCCTGTATTCCCTCTTAAGTGGGCCCCGCCTAATACGTTACTATTTCATAGTTTAGTGCTCTCTGCCACTCCCAATCCGTTAAGCACTTTGCTTCCCTTTTCTAATGCTACATCCTGGTGCCCATTCCACTGCCAAATTAGTGTAAACCCTCCCCAACAGCAGTAGCAAACCTCCCCTCGAGGATATTGGCTCCGGCCCTGTTGAGGTATAACCTGTCCGGCCTGTACAGGTCCTACCTCCCCCAGAACTGGCCCCAATGCCCCAGGAATCTGCAGCCCTCCCTCCTGCACCATCTCTCCAGCCATGCATTCATCTGCTCTATCCTTCTATTTCTATACTCACTTGCGCATGGCATCAGGATTATTGGCAGATTACTACCTTTAAGGCCCTGCTTTTTAATCTCTTTCCTAGTTCCCTAAAATCTGTCTGTATGACCTCAACCCTCTTTCTGCCTATCTCGTTGGTACCAATATGGACCACGACCTCTGGCTGTTCACCCTCCCCCCCGCAGAATGTTCTGCAGCCATTCAGTGACATCCTTGACCCTGGTACCAGGGAGGCAACATACCATCCTGGAGTCACGTCTGTGGCCACAGAAACACCTGTTAGCTCCCCTAACTATAGAATCCCCTACCACTATTTCACCCCCACTCTTCTTCCTTACCCCCTCCCGTACAGCTGAGCCACCCGTGGTGGCACAGATTGGCTCTGGCTGTAATCCCCAGAGGAACCATCACCCTCACCAGTAATCAGAACCGAATACTGATTGGAGAGCGAGATGCACTCAAGGGACTCCTGCACTGCCTGCCTGGTCCTCCTTTTCTGTCTGGTGGTCACCCATTTCCCTCTCTGCCTGTGCACTCCCTATCTGTGGGTTGACCACCTCCTCAAACGTGCTATCAACAAAACACTCAGCCTCATGGATGCACTGCAGTGATGCCAGCTGCTGCTCAAGTTCCGAAACCTGGAGCTCGAGCTCCTCCAGCCGCCAATACTTCCTGCACATGTGTTTGTCCAGGCCACGGTCAACGTCTTGGATTTCCCACATGGCACATGATGTGCATTCCATGGGATTGAGCTGCCCTACCATGTCTTTATTTATTCAAATACTTTACAGAAACTTAAGATTAAGATGTATGTAATTCAAGTTATTAATATATATTATGAACAGCTACTAAGTTAATATAGTATTAGCAGTTAATCATTTAATACAGTATTAACAGTTACTATTCTGCTAGCTCCTGCTTTATCCTTAACCAGCTATTTAACAAAGACCCCTAGCTTGAAGAAAAAAAAATGGTGTAACCTTTACCAACCATCTAGTTACCAGCTATCATTCCTGGATTTTTTTTCTCTTTCAACACTGCTCTTTGTTTATATTCTACTGCGTCCTCGCTGCAGGCTCCTCTCCAATCCCTTTCACCTCTGTTAACACTGGAAGTGGGTAGGTTGGTGGCGGATTGGGGTCAGGATTTAGTTTTTTAAAACCTCCCACAACCCTCCTGATGTTTCAGATTAAATTCCCCCAATTGTTTCAAAGTGCTTTACAGCCAATTAATTACTTTTGAAGTACAGTTACTGTTGTTTTTGTAGGCAAACGCTGCAATCAATTTACACACAGCAAAGTCCCTCAAACACCAATGTCAATTTAATCTGTTTTTGATGGTATTGATTGAGGGACCAATGTTGGCCAGAATACCAGGAGAACTCCTCAGCAATTCTTCAAATAGTGCCGTGGGAACGTTTTCATTCACCCAAATAGGCAGACCTTCTCTTGCTTTAGTACGTCATTTGAAAGGTGGTGCCTCCAACATGCAGCACTACCTCAGTACTGCACTGAAGAGTCAGCTTAGATTATGTGCACAATTTCTAGAGTGGAGCCCACAACCTTCTGATTCAGAGAGTGCTACTACTTTGTCAAAACTGATGCCTCCACAAAATACCAATAAAATTGTAGACAAATGATGAGGCAGAATTTGTGATCGGTATGATGGCACCGCCTTTGGAATGGACAGCAATTAAGGATTTCCGCATGCACTGTTCATGCGCTAAATCCTGAACTTGCAATCTGTCAAGTTCTATCTCGGCACATCATCCACTACGAATATGAAATCTTTATTACTGGCACAGAGTTGGGCTAATTGCCCACCCACTGCCCAGCAATTACATAGGAGAATTTTATGGTTGGTGCAAACAGGCACAGGAGAATGTTTTCCCACCGTACTTGTGAATTCTGCAAATTTGAGCGATATCCTTATTGCTATTGCCAGAAAATAATACCCTGATAACTTTAGTTTTAAGTGGGTCCACAAGCTGTGCGGCTTTCTTGTGGGGAAAACATCCTTTCAAAGTTGTGGTCATCCTCCTGCCAGCTCTTCATAAGCAACTAGTTTTGGCGACAATAAACGGCTCAATGTATTTCTGATAACTTCTGTACATTGTTAAACAGTTTGTAATTTTGGAAATCTCTTCTGGTACGATCCAACTGCATGTGGCTGTGATTAAACACTGCAATGTTGGTACCTGTAATCCCAATATTATTTGAAAGAAAGAAAAACGAAAGATTTGCATTTATATAGCGCCTTTCATGATCACTGGACATCTCAAAGCGCTTTTCAGCCAATGAAGTAGTTTGGAGTGTAGTCACTGTTGTCATGTAGGAAATGTGGCAGCCAATTTGCCCACAGCAAGCTCCCGCAAACAGCAATGTGATAACGAACAGATAATCTGTTTTTTTTGTTATGTTGATTGAGCAATAAATATTGGCCAGAACACCGGGGATAACTCCCCTGCTCTTCTTCGAAATAGATCTATGGGATCTTTTACGTCCACTTGAGAGAGTAGCCGGGGCCTCGGTTTAGCGCCTCATCAAGGAGATCAAAGTGTCAGTCTTAAATTGATATGCATCCAACTTTCATGACACCCAAATCGTCCGTAAATTAATTAAAGAATGCAAGTGTCAGAGATTAATGGAGGTGAATGATAGAACTTCTGTTTGCTGATTGGAGTGCCACCTCATGTGATCCCAGATACGCTTCCACAATGGTGCGCCCCTGGGATCCCTGGGCCACGATGCTGCCCTCTACTCTGCAGTGCCTGACAGCAAATTCACAGAGGAGGGTTCCCAGCAAGTAAGTACGCATTCCGTTTGGAAGCCGGCTGGGTAATAGAAACATAGAAACATAGAAAATAGGTGCAGGAGTAGGCCATTTGGCCCTTTGAGCCTGCACCGCCATTCAATGAGTTCATGGCTGAACATGCAACTTCAGTACCCCATTCCTGCTTTCTCGCCATACCCCTTGATCCCCCGAGTAGTAAGGACTATATTGAACTCCTTTTTGAATATATTTAGTGAATTGGCCTCAACAACTTTCTGTGGTCGAGAATTCCACAGGTTCACCACTCTCTGGGTGAAGAAGCTTCTCCTCATCTCGGTCCGAAATGGCTTACCCCTTATCCTTAGACTGTGACCCCTGGTTCTGGGCTTCCCCAACATTGGGAACATTCTTCCTGCATCTAACCTGTCTAAACCCGTCAGAATTTTAAACGTTTCTATGAGATCCCCTTTCATTCTTCTGAACTCCAGTGAATACAAGCCCAGTTGATCCAGTCTTTCTTGAAATCTCAGTCCCGCCATCCCGTGAATCAGTCTGGTGAACCTTCGCTGCACTCCCTCAATAGCAAGAATGTCCTTCCTCAAGTTAGGAGACCAAAGTTGTACATAATACTCCAGGTGTGGCCTCACCAAGGCCCTGTACAACTGTAGTAACACCTCCCTGCCCCTGTACTCAAATCCCCTCGCTATGAAGGCCAACATGCCATTTGCTTTTTTAACCGCCTGCTGTACCTGCATGCCAACCTTCAGTGACTGATGTACCATGACACCCAGGTCTTGTTGCACCTCCCCTTTTCCTAATCTGTCACCATTCAGATAATATTCTGTCTCTCTGTTTTTACAACCAAAGTGGATAACCTCACATTTATCCACATTATACTTCATCTGCCATGCATTTGCCCACTCACCTAACCTATCCAAGTCACTCTGCAGCCTCGTAGCTTCCTCCTCGCAGCTCACACTGCCACCCAACTTAGTGTCATCTGCAAACTTGGAGATACTACATTTAATCCCCTCGTCTAAATTATTAATGTACAATGTAAACAGCTAGGGTCCCAGCACAGAACCTTGCGGTACCTCACTAGTCACTGCCTGCCATTCTGAAAAGTACCCATTTATTCCTACTCTTTACTTCCTGTCTGCCAACCAGTTCTCAATCCATGTCAGCACACTACCCCCAATCCCATGTGCTTTAACTTTGCACGTTAATCTCTTGTGTGGGACCTTGTCGAAAGCCTTCTGAAAGTCCAAATACACCACATCAACTGGCTCCCCCTTGTCCACTCTACTGGAAACATCCTCAAAAAATTCCAGAAGATTTGTCAAGCATGATTTCCCTTTCACAAATCTATGCTGACTTGGACCTATCATGTCACCTCTTTCCAAATGTGCTGCTATGACATCCTTAATAATTGATTCCATCATTTTACCCACTACCGATGTCAGGCTGACCGGTCTATAATTCCCTGTTTTCTCTCTCCCTCCTTTTTTAAAAAGTGGGGTTACATTGGCTACCCTCCACTCCATAGGAACTGATCCAGAGTCTATGGAATGTTGGAAAATGACTGTCAATGCATCCACTATTTCCAAGGCCACCTCCTTAAGTACTCTGGAATGCAGACCATCAGGCCCTGGGGATTCATCGGCCTCCAATCCCATCAATTTCCCCAACACAATTTCCCGACGAATAAGGATTTCCCTCAGTTCCTCCTTCTTACTAGACCCTCTGGCCCCTTTTATATCCGGAAGGTTGTTTGTGTCCTCCTTAGTGAATACTGAACCAAAGTACTTGTTCAATTGGTCTGCCATTTCTTTGTTCCCAGCTATGACTTCCCCTGATTCTGACTGCAGGGGACCTACGTTTGTCTTTACTAACCTTTTTCTCTTTACATACCTATAGAAGCTTTTGCAGTCCATTTTAATGTTCCCTGCAAGCTTCCTCTCGTATCTATTTTCCCTGCCCTAATCAAACCCTTTGTCCTCCTCTGCTGAGTTCTAAATTTCTCCCAGTCCCCAGGTTCGCTGCTATTTCTGGCCAATTTGTATGCCACTTCCTTGGCTTTAATACTATCCCTGCTTTCCTTTGATAGCCACGGTTGAGCCACCTTCCCTTTTTTATTTTTACGCCAGACAGGGATGTACAATTGTTGTAGTTCATCCATGCGGTCTCTAAATGTCTGCCATTGCCCATCCATTGTCAACCCCTTAAGTATCATTCGCCAATCTATCCTAGCCAATTCACTCCTCATACCTTCAAAGTTACCATTCTTTAAGTTCTGGACCATGGTCTCTGAATTAACTGTTTCATTCTCCATCCTCCACCATATTATGGTCACTCTTCCCCAAGAGGCCTCGCACAACGAGATTGCTAATTAATCCTCTCTCATTACACAACACCCAGTCTAAGATGGCCTCCCCGCTAGTTGGTTCCTCGACATATTGGTCTAGAAAACCATCCCTTATGCACCCCAGGAAATCCTCCTCCACCGTATTGTTTACAGTTTGGTTAGCCCAATCTATATGCATATTAATGTCACCCATGATAACTGCTGCACCTTTATTGCATGCACCCCTAATTTCCTGTTTGATGCCCTCTCCAACATCACTACTACTGTTTGGAGGTCTGTACACAACTTCCACTAGCATCTTCTGCCCTTTGGTATTCCGTAGCTCCACCCATACCGATTCCACATAATCCTTCGTTACGCCACCAACCGCAAAATCCGGGCCATTGTGAATGCATTGTGACTGCTAATAGCTGCACAATCTCATTTTGCATATGGGGTGCCCATTAAAGTTCATATTCTGAAGAAACTGGAAGAAAAAGACTATTCCACATCCATTTCCAAGATAATTGTGCTTTGCAAATCTGCCCCCTTACATCCATATACTCCAAGCAGGAAGGTGGACTGTCAGGATCAATGCAGAATCGACGCTACAATGTTGTAGCCTTCTCCCAGACCCACACTCCCAGCTAGTGCAGTTTCCCACTGGGAGCACTCGGAGCTTAGATATTATCTATTTCATAATAGCAAAACTACTTTTCCAATTGAGCTTGTGGCCATCAATAGGTTTTGAATTAGGTAAAGTAAAGAGATATAAGGCTTGTTATGCCTCTTTATATAGAGAGGTTGATTTTCCTGGCCCAACATCTAACCCTGTACTAGACAGGAGCATGTTCCAGGAGTGCCCCTTATTTCCTGCCCATGGCCATTAATATGGTTTGGGGGCATCCCAGCACATGGCTGTCCCATGGCAGGGCCCAGCACCAGCAAAAGGGGAAGGAAATTTGAATGCAGCGGCAGGCCTAAGAGATCAGGATCTTCTGGTTAGCGTTCTTCATCAGCAACCAGAGGTTCCCGAAAAACTCTAAAAATTCCCGAGCCCTGGGAAACCCAGCCGTCAGCCATTCAATTAAAATCATTGATAAATCTGTGACATGCAGCCTCATTGAAATATTATAATTACCGACCTGCCTCCCAGGAGCGGGTTACTCGTCCAACCCCAAACCCGTCACGGTTAAATCAGAACTAGATGCGTTTGCGGCGGGTTGGGGTCAGGCTTTCTATTTTTAATAATTTAACTGCCACCCCACCCCCGACACCACCTGTCCTGGATTGGGAGGGAAGTAAAATTACCGCCATAGAACTATTACATATTTGAAAAAGACAACTTGCAGCCGTTGGTAATATCATTATCAACTATGTATTTTGGTGAGGAAGGGAAATTCAGATGCGAATCTTCGGCTACTGTTGACTGGCATCATACTCCCCACAAATACCAAGTAACACGCATTGATTTGGATTTAAAGTTATACTGATCAAAATCACAATGCCATCTTTCTTAGAGCCTACCTTGCTTGACTTGTGGAAGAGTCTGGGTTCTGCTTTCAAATAATTATTTTCCAGGACAAGGAGTATTTCGCCACCAGTTACTCTGTATGTCAAAATAAGTGCTGAATCTGTCAAGTGTTCTGACATCAGTTTTGCTATCCCAATGAATATTCCACAAATATTAAGTCAAACTTTGTCAGCTTCCTGTGAATGATAGCTGTTTTGGCTGAATATGAGAGTGTGAATCTTCAAAACATTTGCAGAGAGCATTACTCGATTAATCCTGACAGGTGAATCAAATACAACTTTATAATACAGGTTGGGCGTTCAAAATCCGAAGTGTTTTGGAATCCAGACACCAGGCCGATCAGTGGCGAGGTCGTCCGGAAACCGGAAAATGTTCCGAAATCCGGATTCCTCCAACTCGGCCGCCCGCCTCGGCCGCCCAACCTCCGGCCGCCCAACCTCGCCCTGGCCTCGGCCTGACTGACCTGGCCTCGGCCTGACTGACCTGGCCTCGGCCTGACTGACCTGGCCTCGGCCTGACCGACCCCCCCCTTAACTTGGCCTGCCCTGAGGTTTCCAGATTTCGGACATCACACCTGTATGGTTGCATCTCTAAATTTTTCCAGTTCTGATGAAAGTTCATCGATATGAAACGTCAACTCTGTTTCTCTATCCACAGATGCAGCCTGACCTGTTGAGTATCTCCAGCATTTTTTGTTTTTATTTATAATGTGGTTCATGAACTTGAAAGTAAACACAAATGTAGACTATAATCTGGAAATTACTTGATGCATGATATGTCGGTCATAAGCCATTTATTTAGAAGAATTTTGTGTTTAGAGAGGGGATTTTTTTTTAATTGTAATTGTGTGAGTGACTACAGCCAAATTAATGCCAATATATAATGGGCATTCGGCTTTAATATTAGCTGCCAAATTGAATTGATAGTGGATATGTTATCGAAGAAAGAAAGAACTTGCATTTATATAGCACCTTTCATGACCTCAGGATGCTCTGAAGCAATTCACAGTCAATGAACTACACTTTCAAGTGGAGTCACTGCTGTAATGTGGGAAACACGGCAGAAAATTTGTACACAGCAAGCTCCCACAAACAGAAATTTAAGCTGTTTTAGTAATGTTGGTTGAGGGGTAAACATCTGGCCAGGACACCGGGATAACTCCCCTGCTCTTCTTGGAATAATGCCATCGGATCTTTTACCTGACGTCTCATCTGAAATATGGCACCTCTGACAATGCAGCGCTCCCTCAGCACTGCACTGAAGTGTCAGCCAAAATCATGTTCTCAAGTCTCTGGAGTCTCTGGGGCTTGAATCCATGACCTTCTGACTCAGAGGTGAGAGTGCTACCAACTGACCCAAGGTTGCTGCATTAAGTTATGTCAGGTTACCTTATATTAATTTTAAACTTGGTAAATGTTGTGGGTTATTCAGAGAATGGAACATTTTCTATTTTTGACAGCATCAAGCACCTCCAGGTCAGTCAGAGCATGGATGGATACACAGCAAAGCTTCAACATCCGCATCAACTTGTGTTTTGTAGTTTATGTAACAATGTATTCCAAGGCACATGTGCGGGAACAGATTCAGCATTAGCAGGATAATGCACACAAGGCCAGAGTCAGAGGGCCGTACTATGGCTTTGTCAATCTTTCCACTTCAAACACCAGGGGGTGAAAATTTAGCCATGCCTCTGTTGCGGCATGAACCTGGGCAGAGCAGTAAATATTGCGCCAGCAAATGGTTTGCGTCTCCAGCCACAAAATTTAACAGCTGAGCCCTGAGTGTGGAGCGGAGCACGAAGGGTAGTGTTCCACATCTCTTTAAGCGTGCTAGGTCGACTGAGCAACTGAAAATCTTGAGCTACACAGCCGGCCTCCGAGCTTCCGTGACAAAAAAATCTGAAAAAAACCCGCCAAAAACATTCCCAATACTTGCCTGACGCAACAGACACATGAATCGCAAAAATAAAAAAATTAAAACAATCACACTTCGCTTAAGCACGCATTCGTTCCCTCCGTGCAACCACCCAAGCTGGAAACATCAGCTGTCACAGGCATTCCCACTAGGTCGTGCTGCGGGCACTCCAGATCTGGCGAGTTTCAAATTTCGATCCGGTGTCGCAACCTGGAGCATTGCACACCGGCTCGCCTCTCCCAGGCTGTTATATATGTGGACTTGTATTTACTCTGTTCAGCCACCAGAGGGCTCATCCCCTGGAGTCCCAAGGGATCCAATAATCCCTTTGGAGCACAGGTATTTAAGGAGGCTTCACAAGTTGGAGAGGCACTCTGGAGACCTGCAATAAAAGAATACGGTCACACTTTATTTTGAGCTCACAGTGTTCAGTCTGACTCTTTCTCCATACACAACAATTGGTGATGAGATACAAATAGTGAACCCAAAGATTCAGAGAACAATTGAGATGATTGGGAAACCTTTGTGGAGCGACTCGACCAATACTTCGTGGCCAACGAGCTAGATGGGGAAGAGAGCGCTGCGAAACGATGGGCGATCCTCCTCACCATCTGTGGGGCAGCAACGTATGACCTCATGAAGAATCTGCTCACTCCAGCGAAACCCACGGAGAAATTGTACGACGATTTGTGCACTCTGGTCCGAGAGCATTTGAACCCGAAGGAAAGCCTTCTGTTGAGGAGGTACCGGTTCTACAACTATAGAAGGTCTGAAGGCAGGAAGTGGCGAGCTAAGATGCCTTGCAGGACAGTGCGAATTTGAAGGACATTTGGAGCACATGCTCAGAGACTTTTTCGTACTTGGCATTGGCCACGAAACCATACTTCGCAAGCTTTTGACTGTAGAGACCCCAACCTTGAGTAAGGCCATAGCGATAGCCCAGGTGTTCATTGCCACCAGTGACAATACGAAGCAAATCTCTCAGCACACAAGTGCTGCTACAAATACAAAGTGATATTGTTTTCAAATCGTAACGTACAGGGCAGGTCACACATACCTGCAGCTGCATGTCCGCAGATGAATCAGTGTCCACCATTAAGGGTGATGAATGCAGGGCCATTAATAACTTGTTGGCGCTGTGAGGGTGATCATCATTTTCATTCATGCCGATTCAAAGAGTATGTTTGCAAGGGCTGTGGAACAATGGGACACCTCCAGCGAGTGTGCAGGCGAGCAGCTAAGCCTGTTAAACCTGCAAATCGCCATGTTGCAGAGGAGGACAGATCCATGGAGGATCACAACGAACCAGAGCCTCTGATAGAGGAGGCAGAGGTACATGGGGTGCACACATTCACTACGAATTGTCCCCCGATAATGCTGAATGTTGACCTAAATGGACTCCCGGTGTCAATGGAGATGGACACGGGCGTGAGCCAGTCCACCATGGGCAAAAAGACTTTCAAAAGCTTGTGGTGCAACAGGGCCTCAAGGCCTGTCTTAACTCCAGTTCGCACGAAACTAAGAACTTACATGAAAAAACTGATTCCTGTAATTGGCAGTGCTACCATAAAGGTCTCCTACGATGGAGCGTTGCACAAGCTACAACTCTGGGTGGTACCGGATGATGGTCCCACACTGCTCGGCAGCAGCTGGCTTGTAAAGATACGCTGGAACTGGGATGACGTCCGAGCGCTATCACCAGCTGATGATACTTCATGTGCCCAGGTCTTAAACAAATTTCCTTCGCTGTTCGAACCAGGCATCGGGAAATTCCAAGGAGCAAAAGTGCAGATCCACCTAATTCTGGGGGAGCGACCCATTCATCACAAGGCGAGAGCAGTACCGTACATGAAGAGAGAAAGGGTAGAGATCGAGCTAGACCGGCTGCAAACAGAGGGCATCATTTCACTGATCGAGTTCAGCAAGTGGGCCAGTCATATTGTCCCAGTCCTCAAGAGAGACGGCACCGTTAGAATCTGTGGCGATTACAAAGTAACTATCAATCGTTTTACCCTGCAGGGCCATATCCACTACCAAAGGCCGACAAACTCTTTGCAACGCTAGCGGGAGGAAAGACATTCACGAAGCTGGATCTGACTTCAGCCTACATGACACAGGAACTGGAGGAATCATCGAAGGCCCTCACCTGCATCAACACGCACAAAGGTAATTTGTTTATAACAGGTGCCCATTTGGAATCCGATCAGCGGTGCCGATATTCCAGAGAAACATGAAAAGTTTACTGAAGTCGTTCCCGCACACCGTGGTCTTCCAGGGCGACATCTTGGTCACAGGATGGAACACAGTCGAGCACCTGCAGAACCTGGAGGAGGTTCTTAGTCGACCCAACTGCATGAGACTCAGGTTAAAACGCTCGAGAACGCACCGTGGTCACAGAGCGAGACGGAGTTGTGGTTGAACTGGGACTCTTGAACTACTTTGGTAACTTCTTACCGGGTCTCAGCACACTGCTAGAACCACTGCACGCCTTACTGCAAAAAGAGGGCGAATGGGTTTGGGGCAACAGCCAAGCAAATGCCTTTGTAAAAACGAGAAAATTGTTATGCTCAAACAAATTGCTTGTGTTGTACGATCCATGTAAACGTTTGATACCAGCATGTGATGCATCATCATATGGCATCGGGTGTGTATTGCAACAAGCTAATGATTTTGGGAAACTGCAACCGATTGCTTATGCATCCAGGAGTCTGCCTAAGGCTGAGAGAGCCTACAGCTTAATGAAAAAGAAGCGTTAGCATGTGTCTATGGGATAAAGAAAATGCATCAATACCTATCTGGGCTAAAATTCGAATTGGAAACTGACCATAAGCCACTTATATCCCTGTTTTCCGAGAGTAAAGGGGTAAATACCAACACGTCGGCCCGCATCCAGAGATGGGTGCTCACGTTGTCCGCATACAACTACGCCATCCACCACAGGCCAGGCACAGAAAACTGCACCAATGCTGTCAGTAGGCTGCCATTGCCCATCACGGGGTGGAAATGGCACAGCTCGCAGATCTAGCCACGGTTATGGAAGCATTTGAGAGTGAGCAATCACCCGTCACTGCCTGGCAGATCAAAACCTGGATAACCCGGACCCCTTATTATCTCTAGTCAAAAGCTGTGTGCTTCATGGGAGCTGGTTCGGTGTCCCAGTGGAAATGCAAGAAGAGATAAAGCCGTTCCAGGGGCGCAAAGGTGAAATGTCTATACAGGCAGACAGCATTCTGTGGGGCAATCGAGTAGTGGTCCCCAAGAAGGGCAGAGACACCTTTATCAACGATCTCCACAGTACGCACTCAGGCATCTTAATGATGAAAGCGATAGTCAGATCCCACGTGTGATGGCCCGGTATCGATGCAGACTTAGAGTCCTGCGTTCACAGATGTAGTACATGCTCGCAGTTAAGCAATGTACCCAGGGAGGCGCCGCTAAGTTTATGGTCTTGGCCCTCCAAACCGTGGTCTAGGGTACACATCGATAATGCAGGCCCATTCTTGGGTAAATTGTTCCTTGTGGTTGTAGATGCGTACTCCAAGTGGATTGAATATGGGATAATGTCGGCTAGCATGTCGGCTACTGAAAGCCTGCAGGCCATGTTTGCCACACAAGATTTACCCGATATCATGATGAGCGACAACGGGCCATGTTTTGCCAGTACTGAGTTCAAAGAATTCATGACCCGTAACGGGATCAAACATGTCACATCTGCCCTATTTAAACCAGCGTCCAATGGCCAGGCAGAGAGAGCAGTGCAAACCATCAAGCAAGGCTTGAAGCGGGTAACTGAAGGCTGACTGGAAACTCGCCTATCCCGAGTCCTGCTTAGCTACTGCACGAGAGCCCATTCACTCACTGGGATCCCACCTGCTGAACTGCTCATGAAAAGAGCACTTAAGACAAGACTCTCATTAGTTCACCCTGATCTACATGAACAGGTAGAGAGCAGGCGGCTTCAACAAAGTGCATACCATGATAGCGCAAATGTGTCACGCAAGATTGAAATCAATGATCCTGTATTTGTATTAAATTATGGACAAGGTCCTAAGTGGTTTCCCAGCACTGTCATAGCCAAAGGGGGAAGCAGGGTGTTTAGGATCAAACTTTCAAATGGACTCATTCATCGGTAACACTTGGACCAAATCAAACTCAGATTCACGGACTATCCTGAGCACCCCACCTTGTACCCTAACTTTTTTGATCCCCCAAAATACACACCAGTGGCAACCGGCATGATGGTTGACCACGAAGCAGAATCCATCATTCACAGCAGCCCTGCAGGGCCCAACACACCAGGCAGCCCAGCAAGGCCAGCTGCAAAGCAGCCCAGCGAGGGCCCAACAAATTATTCAACAACACCAGCTTTCACACCAAGACGATCAACCAGGGCAAGAAGAGCCCCAGATCGACTCACATTGTAAATAGTTACACTATTGACTTTGGTGGGGGGGGGGGGGAAGTGTTGTTATATATGTGGACTTGTATTTACTCTGTACAGTCACCAGAGGGCTAATCTCTCTGGAGTCCCAAGGGATCCCATAATCCCTTGGGAGCACAGGTATTTAAGGAGGCTTCACAGGTTGGAGAGGCACTCTGGGTACCTGCAATAAAAGACTAAGGTCACACTTTACTTTGAGCTCACAGTGTTCAGTCTGACTCTTTCTGCTTACACAACATGGGCGATATAGCAAACCAGGCACCACATTTTCCGACAGGACGCTGGAAGCTGGCCACCCACCCAGAAATGCTCACTGCTGCCATTACTGCCCTACCTGGGTGAAAACAAAGGTGCCAACAAACAAAAAAATCAAACTACAGCTGTCCTTCTGGTACATTTCTATATCTATTCAATGTCAAACTGCAATCTGAACTGTGCTGTGGGCCCATGCCCATCCGCAACTGGGCAAACTCTGTCCAACCACATTCCACATAGGACCTTATAGTCTGAAGCGAGGAATAGGCCATTTGGCTCCTCGAGCCTGCTCCGCCATTCAATAAAATCATGGCTGATATGATCATGTACTCAGTTTCACTTCCCTGCCCGCTCCCCATAAACCTTCACTCCCAAATCGTTCAAAAATCTGTCTATCTCCACCTTAAATATATTCATTGACCCAGCCTCCACAGCTCTCTGGGGCAGAAAATTCCATAGATTTACTACCCTCTGAGAAGAAATTCCTCCTCATCTCAGTTTTAAATGGGCGGCCCCTTATTCTGAGACTATGTCCCCTAGTTTTAGTTTCCACTATGAGTGGAAATATCCTCTCTGCATCCACCTTGTCGAGCCCCCTCATCATCTTATATGTTTCGATAAGATCACCTCTCATTCTTCTGAACGCCAATGAGTATAGGCCCAACCTACTCAATCTATCTTCATAAGTCAACCCCCTCATCTCTGGAATCAACCTAGTGAACCTTCTCTGAATAGCCCTCAATGCAAGTATATCCTTCCTTAAATACGAAGACCAAAACTGTACGCAGTACTCCAAGTGTGGCCTCACCAATACCCTCTACAGTTGTAGCCGGACCTCTCTGCTTTTATACTCTATCCCCTTTGCAATAAAGGCCAACATTCCATTTGCCTTCTTGATTAATTGCTGTACCTGCATACTCACTTTTTGTGTTTCATGCACAAGGACCCCCAGGTCCCTCTGTACTGTAGCACTTTACAATTTTTCACCACTTAAATTGTAATTTGCTTTATTAATTTTTTTGCCAAACCTCACATTTTCCCACATTGTATTCCATCTGCCAAATGTTCTGCTCACTCAATTAGCCTGTCTATATTCTTTTGCAGATATTTTGTGTCCTCAAAATTTGCTTTCCCACCCATCTTGTATCATCAGCAAACTTGGATACATTACACTCGGTCCCTTCATCCAATTCATTAATATAGATTGTAAATAGTTGAGGACCCAGCACCAATCCCTGCGGCACCCCACTAGTCACTGTTTGCTAACCGGAAAATGAACCATTTATCCATGACTCTCTGTTTTCTGTTGGTTAGGCAATCCTCTATCCATGCTAATATATTTCCCCCAACTTCTTGGTCTTTTATCTTGTGCAGTCACCTTTTATGTGGCACCTTATCAAATGCCTTCTGGAAATCCAAATACCTCATATCCACTGGTTCCCCCTTATCCACCCTGCTCATTACATCCTCAAAGAACTCCAGCAAATTTGTCAAACATGATTTCCCTTTCATAAAACCATGCTGACTCTGCTTGATTGAATTACACTTTTCCAAATGTCCTGCTACTGCTTCCTTAATAATGGTCGCTTGCATTTTCCCAACGACAGATATTCGGCTAACTGGTCTATAATTTCCTGCTTTTTGTCTGCCTCATTTTTAAAAAAAATAGGGGCATTACATTTGTGGTTTTCCAATCCACTGGAACCGCCCCAGAATCCAGGGAATTTTGGTAGATTACAACCAATGCATCCACTTGTTTTCAATTTGATACCATCCCTTATTTCCTTAGTCATCCACGGATGGTTATCCCTTCTCTTACAGTCTTTCCTTCTCAATGGTATATATTTTTGTTGCGAGTTATGAAATATCTCCTTAAATATCTGCCACTGCTCATCAACCATCCCATACCTTAATCTAATTTCCCAGTCTACTTTAGCCAACTCTGCCCTCATATTTTTAGTCTCCTTTATTTAAGCTCAGGGCACTGGTTTGAGATCCAACTTTCTCACCCAGCAACTGAATTTGAATTTCAACCATGCTATGGTCACTCATTCACAGAGCATCCTTTACTAGGAGATCATTTATTAATCATGTCTCATTACAGAGTACCAGATCTAAGATAGCCTGCTCCCTGGTTGGTTTTTGGACTGTTCAAGAAAACTATCCCAGATACTGTTCATGAACTCTTCCTCAAGACTACCCTGGCCAATTTGCTTTGCTTTGTCCAATCAATATGAACCACATCAGCATAGGCTCAATTCAGAACTGAATGTTGAAGGGACAGTTTGCTAACACTATGTGCCAACCAGTCCCCATTATACCGCTTTATCAATATTAATGATTTACTGTCGGCATCGACATTTGATTTTATTCTGTGATTAATTATGTATCCTAACTTACAATTTTGGTCTCCTAACCTGAGGAAGGACATTCTTGCTATTGAGGGAGTGCAGCAAAGGTTCACCAGACTGATTCCCGGGATGGCGGGACTGACCTATCAAGAAAGACTGGATCAACTGGGCTTGTATTCACTGGAGTTCAGAAGAATGAGAGGGGACCTCATAGAAATGTTTAAAATTCTGATGGGTTTGGACAGGTTAGATGCAGGAAGAATGTTCCCAATGTTGGGGAAGTCCAGAACCAGGGGTCACAGTCTAAGGAGAAGTGGTAAGCCATTTAGGACCAAGATGAGGAGAAACTTCTTCACCCAGAGAATGGTGAACCTGTGGAATTTTCTACCACAGAAAGTTGTTGAGGCCAATTCACTAAATATATTCAAAAAGGAGTTAGATGGGGTATGGCGAGAAAGCAGGAATGGGGTACTGAAGTTGAATGTTCAGCCATGAACTCATTGAATGGTGGTGCAGGCTAGAAGGGCCAAATGGCCTACTCCTGCACCTATTTTCTATGCTTCTATGTTTCTATGTTTCTATAACAGCTGCCGGTTAAGGTTGTTAACATCATTGCATTGTTAATCAAGTGCCCTTTATTGTACTAATGTTGCTGCTGCTTATAGGACTGGCTGTAGGAGCCTGCAGTAGTACACTGCAGGTCCCTTTCCTGATATCCAGCCCTTATTTAGCAATTTTGTTTTACAGCCACTCTTACCTTTTGCTATGAATATTTATATAAAGTTTGAAAAATTCACTTGCCCTTGGTGTCATTGAAATAGAACTCCTTCCGGAGAGGCAAGTCACCTTGATTTTGATGACTCCAGTGAAGTGTCCAGGAACAATCATAATTCAGTCAAGGAAAGGTTTGAAATCACACAGAATCTATCAGAGTACCAAAAAAACGCCTCTCCTGTCTGCGTGTATATACATATTTCCGAGCAGCCAATGGTAGAATAAGGTGCATCGTGTAAGTGAGTTCCGATTTACATCGATGATGCTGTGATACATTCTTTGCTCTTCAGTGCACTTACATTGCAGAAACACTGTTGTTTAGATCGCCATTTGCTTCCTCACTATAGGACGGAAATTCTACTATGTAATATTTGTATTGCATTGGCTCACATGTTTGTGTCCAAGTTCTACGTTGCCTGTTTTAAAGAAAGAAATACTTGCATTTATAAAGTGCTTTTCATGACGACTGGATGTCCCAAAGCACAATTCAACCAATGAAGTAGTTTTTGAAGTGCTGTAATGCAAGAAACATGGCAGCCAATTTGCACACAGCAAGGTCCCACAAACAGCAATGTGAAAATGACCAGATAATCTGTTTTTAGTGACGTTGATTGAGGGATAACTGTTTGCCAGGACACCAAGGATAAGGCATATTAAGGGAAAAAAGTAGTGTAGTCTATAGGCCCTCTAACAGCAGCTACACTGTTGGACAGAGTATAAATCAAGTAATAATGGAAGATTGTAAAAAAGGAACGGCAATAATCATGGGCGATTTTAACCTTCATATTGATTGGACAAAGCAAATTAGACAGGGTAGCCTTGAGGAAGAGTTCACAGAATGTATCCAGGATAGTTTCCTTGAACAGTACGTTGTAGAACCAATCAGGCTATCTTAGATCCGGTACTGTGTAATGAGACAGGATTAATAAATAGTGTCCTAGTAAAGGATCCTCGAGGAATGAGTGAAATGGATGAATATGAAATTCAGTTGAGGGTGAGAAAGTTGGAACTCAAACCAGTGTCCTCAGCATAATAAATGAGACTACAAAGGTATGAAGGCAGAGATGGATAAAGTGGACTGGGGAAATAGATTAAAGTAAGGGATAGTTGATGAGCAGTGGCAGACATTTAAGGAGATATTTCATAACTCACAACAAAAATATATCTCAATGAGAAGGAAAGACTATAAGAGAAGGGATAACCATCTGTGGCTAACTAAGGAAATAAGGGATAGTATCAAAGTGAAAACAAGGGCATACAATGTAGCCAAGACTAATGGAAGGCCAGAGGATTGGGAAACTTTTAAAAGCCAGCAAAGAATGACTAAAAAAAATGATAAAGAGAAGGAAGATAGATTATGAAAGTAAACTACTATGGAATATAAAAACAGATAGTAAGAGTTTCTACAGGTACAGATAAAAAGGAAAAGAGTGGCTAAAGTAAATGTTAGTCGCCTAGAGGATGAGACTGTGGAATTAATAATGGAGAATAGAGAAATAGCAGAGATGTTGAACAAATATTTTGTATCGGACTTCATGGTAGAAGACAATAAAAACATCCCAATAGTGGATAATCAAGGGGTTCTAGGGAGGGAGGAACTTAGTGCAATCACGATCACTAAAGAAGTAGTACTCGGTAAAATAATGGGACTATAGGCTGACAAATTCCCTGGACCCGATGGCTTACATCCTCGGGTCTTAAAAGAAGTGATCTGCAGAGATAGTGGATGCATTGGTTGTAATCTATCGAAATTCCCTGGACTCTGGGGTGGTTCCAGCGGATTGAAAAACTGCAAATATAATGCCCCTATTTAAAAAGGGAGGCAGGAAACTATAGACCAATTGGCCTAACATCTGTTGTTGGGTAAATACTGGTGTCCATTACAAAGGAAGCAGTAGTGGGACATTTGGAAAAGCATAATTCAATCAAGCAGAGGCAGCATGGTTTTATGAAAGGGAAATCATGTTTGACAAATTTTCTGGAGTTCCTTGAGGATGTAACGAGCAGGGTGGATAAGGGAAAACCAGTGGATGTGGTGTATTTGGATTTCTAGAAGGCATTCAATTTGGTGCCTCATAAAAGGTTACTGCACAAGATAAAAGTTCAAGGGGTTGGGGGTAATATATTAGCATGGATAGAGGATTGGCTAACTAACAGAAAATAAAGAGTCGGGATAAATGGATTGGCAAACAGTAACTTGTGGTGTGCTGCAGGGATCAGTGCTGGGGCCTCAACAACTTACAATCTATATTAATGACTTGGATGAAGAGACAGAGTGTAATGTAGCCAAGTTTGCTGATGATACAAAGATGAGTGGGAAAGCAAATTGTGAGGAGGACACAAAAAAATCTACAACGGGATATAGTCAGGCTAAGTGAATGGGCAAAAATTTGGCAGATGGAGTATAATGTGGGAAAATGTGAGGTTATCCACTTTGGCAAAATAATTTGTAAAGCAAATTATAATTTAAATGAAGATAAATTTTCAAGTGCTGCAGTACAGGGGTCCTTGTGCATGAAACATAAAAGGTGAGTATGCAGGTACAGCAAGTAATCAGGAAAGCAAATGGAATGTTGGCCTTTATTGCAAGGGGATAGAGTATAAAAGCAGAGAAGTCCTGCTACAACTGTACAGGGTATTGGTGAGGCCACACCTGGAATACTGCGTGTAGTTTTGGTCTACGTATTTAAGGAAAGATATACTTGCATTGGAGGCTGTTTAGAGAAGGTTCACTTGGTTGATTCCGGAGATGATGGTGTTGACTTATGAAGTTAGGTTGAGTAGGTTGGGCCTATACTCATTGGAGTTCAGAAGAATGAGAGGTGATCTTATCGAAACATATAAGATAATGAGGGGGCTCGACAAGGTGGATGCAGAGAGCATATTTCCACTCATAGTGGAAACTAAAACTAGGGGACATAGTCTCAAAATAAGGGGCCGTCCATTTAAAATTAAGCTGAGGATGAATTTCTTCCCTCAGAGGGTTGTAAATTTATGGAATTCTCTGACCCAGACAGCTGTGGAGGCTAGGTCATTGAATGTATTTAAGGCAGATTTTTGAGCGATAGGGGAATAAAGGTTTATGGGGAGCGGGCAGCGAAGTGGAACTGAGTCCATGATCAGATCAGCCATGATCTTATTGAACGACGGAGCAAGCTCAAGGGGCCAGATGGCCGACTCCTGATTCTATTTCTTATGTTCTTATGATAACTCCCCTGCTTTTCTTCAAAATAGTGCCTAGGATCTTTTACGTCCACCTGAGAATACGGACAGGGCCTCGGTTTAACGTCTTATCCGAAAGTTAGCACCTCCGATTGTGCAGCACTGCCTCAGCACTGCACTGGAATTCAGCCTAGATTTTTGTGCTCAAGTCTCTGAAGTGGGACTCAAACCCACAACCTTATGTCTCAGAGGCAATGGTGCTAAGTACTGAGCAACATCCGACACCAATGTGGTTGACCTGTATAATAACAGAATGAATTATTTGCAAATAGAAGCCGCATTAACCAATCCATTAAATATTGCACAGCAGGATGTTAACTATATGGGGCAAAATTTTAACGTTTGAAGGCTCAGTCAGCGAAAGCAAGCCCGTGCCGAATGGAAAGAGGCCGTGGCCATTTTGAGACCCGGAACTCATGAAAATAGACCTGGTGCCAAACGGTCACCCTGATGCAGCTTGTCGAATGAGGGCCAGCATAATATAGGGCGACTGGGAGGCCACGGGACTGATAAGTTAAATCCTTTGGGGGGTGAGGGGGGGGGGGGTTTCGCAATCAGAGGCAGAGAACCTGGAGCGAAAGCGGCCCAGATTTTTTTTGTAGGGTCCGTTTCGGTCCTCTTCAGCTGTCCCATCCATAAAACTCTCCCAGGGTTCCATGTATGTCGTAGGACCCACATTTGCATATTAAAAGGGCTGACCTGATGAAACAGGCGGGTGCTTCGGCCAACCAATGGGACGCCCCTGTTGGGATAACGATGGTGGGAGTGCTGAGGTAAGATGAGAGCTGAATTCTGCACAACTATTTCAACACTGCCACCGCTCTGTATACGCTGGGTGGTGGGTTAAATCTTCCCCTGTGTCTTTAATTACCTAAATCGACAAAGATGAGGAGATGGGAATTTTCATCTTCGGCACTCCAGATTTTAATGGACAGCAGTTCCTGAGCAGTGCGTGCCTGAATTTCTAATGATCAGCTCTGTACCGGGTGATCTGCAAAGACATTTTGCTCATGAATTCATTTTTGTTTTTCTTTTGCAGTGGTTAAGACAACATTTCCGTTTTTTCACTCATCTTTCCTATTGCTTTGTGAGGCATTTATCGATTTTTCTCTTAAAGCAGTGATCTAGAATTAATAGAATTCATGAAAAAAGGGCATAGTTTCAGTGCACGTAACTCCTGCGAGAGTGACTCTCACTACTGGCACTAAGAATGTGCAGACTCGCCCACATTAGTGACTGAGAACGAATGAAAAAGGATCCAATGATTGATGTGTTTGTAACTATTTTCTTCTTGTGCCAACAGTGAAGGTTCCGAACTAAAATATAAGCTGAACTGGCCGATAATATTTCTGAAGCACAAACATGCTGAAAAGGAGGATTTTTCCATTTCAGGCAGGGGTGGAGTGGAGTTTGTGATTTGAAGACAGCAATTATTTATTCACATCTTTAATAGCAATGTTGCACAACTTTGTTCTATCTGTGGGCCATTTTACAAGTCTTGCAAGATTTGATACCATGAGACCACTATACTCTTCATTTCAGTGTTTATATCAGAGGCCTACATAAGAAGATCAAAGGTAAATTACTGATCTATCCTGCAGCAATGTCATAAACAAGATAGCATTTCTAAGAGTACTAGAAAGAGACGGACAGTGTTCACAGGCTAGAAATTACTGTCACCAGTGTTATCATACAAGTATTTATCACACTCATGTCAAATGCTGCTTTCCCATGGGTAAGTGGCTTCATTTAAATATGGAGTGAGGGTAATATATTCTTTACAACATCACTAATACACAGACTTTACAAGATGGCACCAAAACCTCATGTGACTTTTATTGTAAACATCAGTGGCTGCATTACCACAATAATCCACTTGGTGGAGCAGAAGTCTATCAGTGGAGCTGCATGTTACACTTCTCCCTCCTTAATGAAGAACTAATTATAACTAAATAATCATTGTACATAACTTGCATGTTTATACATAACAAAAGATATGGGCCTGGAAATCCCGGCCTCCCCGGGTCCGTACTGAGTGTCTATGGACCCGGGATCGCATCGCAAAAGCTGAAAACCGGCTTTTCTGATCTGTAAAGCTGGAGCTTGACAGATCCAATGCATATCAGGAGCGAGGACATTTGCAAAGGCAAGATTGCGGGATTTACCCATATCTTGCCCAGCAAATTGCCTCAAAACCCTTGCACCTGATAAAAGCATGCACATAGCCTACTTTTACAGGCATTAGAGTTTTAAAACATACAAAAATATAATTAAATGAAATTAAAAAAACTCATTTTTATTGTTAAAAAACCTGCCCACTAAGGTAGGTTTATTTTTAACCCTAATTACAAAACTTTAAAAAAAAATCAGAAAAATATATTATTTTTCTAAGGCATTTATTAACAATAATTTTGATTAATTTTAATTATGTGAGGTGTGTTTTTTAATTTTTATTATGGTGTTTAGTGTGTTTGCTTTTTTTCTTCTCGTTAATAGCATTGAGAACTCGAAGATATGGAGTTCTCATTGCTATTAATGAGAAAGCTGTGGAATACTGCACCTGATTGGTTGTGCAGTCACATGTTACTGCACCTTCTGCATTCGAACCTGGAGGATGGGAGCAAGCTTCACAGCACAGGAAGAGACGGCTTCTTCACCAGAATCCCATGCTCCTCTGGGGCTACCAGGTACATTCGTAGAAATTTTTCAGAACGGAGACATTCGCCTCCTACCGCAATTTCTGGGCCATGGACTTATTTTGCCATATTTACAAATCAAACTTAATGACTTGTTTTTTCTTTCGCAGAGGATACTTTCACTCTTGAACAGAGCTTTCCTAACTTGGTGCCGAAGTTAGACTCATTTTAGGCTGAGCCTGAAGAGTGTCTCCATGTGATGCTCTTGATTTACATTTGAACTCTCTAGAACTTCAGACTATTTGTCTGCCTAACCTGGACACAGATCTACATTCTGACTTTCTCGTGGACTTGTTTCTAGTACAACTGATATAGGATTTGCTACTGGTACTCTACTTTTAACAAGACTATCTGACTCATCAGAAATAATCTAATCATTCCAACTTTCAACTCCTTCCACATCTGCAGGTAAAATATGATCAATGTGAACAAACCTAACATTTCCATGATCAAACATCTTGACCAAATATGTGCGAGGATCACATATCTTCACTACTATTCCTGGTAACCATTGTAACCATGTATGATGATGGTTCTTCACTCTCACCTTCTGATTCAATTTCACACTTCTCTCTCTTACTCTACCTCTATTATAATTCTCTTTCTGTCTTAATTGTTTCTCTTCTACTGTCATTGCCAAGTTTGGCTTTAACAACGAGAACCTGGCTCCTGGCTGTTATTTGAGGAGTATTATAAGTAATTAGAAAATTTGTTAATTTGTTATCCAACGACAATTGCGATTTCTTTGGATTTGGATCCAACATTTGCTTGATGAGGGAATGTTTTACAATTTATACTGTACGCTCTGCTGCACCATTTGTAACAAGGTGGTATGGTGGATCCTTGGCATGATTCACACCATTTCTGCTCATGGACAGTGTAATTCTTCTGAACAAAATTGTAGCCCATGATCAGACATAATTTCTTCTGGGAGGCCATATGAAGAAAACAATCTTCGCAAAATTCACATCCGAAACACCTCTACCCACTTTGAATGGCTATCAATTACAATGAACAATTGTTGTCCTTCTAGCTCAGCAAAATTGATATGTAGCCTTTGCCATACCCTGGGAGGCCATTTCCATGGCTGTAATGGTACTGATGGTGATTTCTTGCTTACCAATTAACATGTTATACACTGACTAATGCTGTACTCTATATCTTAATCGACACCTGGCCATCTTATGTAACTGTGTGCGAAACTCTTGGTCAAGCACATACCCAGGTGCTGGTCATGAAGATCTCCTAATAATTTGGACCTGAAATTATTTGGAATAATGACTGAAGCACCCCACATTATACAATCTTTATCCACTGATAATTCATTCCTGTGAATGAAGCATGGATGAATATCCTTCTCTGATATCTGGTTTTGGCCAGCCATTTGCTATCTAATCATACACCTTTGACATAATTGGGTCACGTTTGGTTGCTCTACCAACCTCTTCAGCTGTGACTGGCAGTTCATCAATGTATGAAAAATAGAACACTTTTTCCCTACTGGGTGTAACGTGTGATGGGGAAGGCAACCTGGACATAGCATCAGCATTATCATCTGACTTAGGTACAACAACAATGGGTGTAGCCCAATTACTTAATCTACCTTAGAGGTAATTTTCTCAGTTCTTGCTCAACTTCTCCTTGAGTGTGTATGGTACGGGACATGGCTTGCAGTAAACTGGTCCAGCGACCTTCTGCACTCTGACACTCGCCTTGAAGTCTTGGATCAGACTGCCTGTTTTACAGAACACCTTCAGATACTATTTGATGATGTCATCTTTTGATGCATGGCCATCTGGACTCTTCAGTTCAGCCAAGTATGCTTGTAATTTACCTATGATTTTTAGCTGATCTGCAAAACAAGACCTCTCAAAGTTGCTCTGTCAGTTGGCTGGATTATCCACCAACAAAAATTTCAGCCTGGGAATCTGATTATCTTAACCTACGTTGCCAATGTAATATATTCTTTACAACATCACTAACAAACAGCGGCCGAAATTCATGGTCCGATTAAGACCCGTTACCGCCAGAAAGTGGCAGCCAGGCGGCGGAGTCGAGCAGCCGCTGATTTCCGGTCTAATGGCCGCCACGACCCAAATTCAGCTCGGGGATTTTTCTGGTGGTCCTCACTATCGCCCCGCTGCTGCCGACGTCCCCAAGCATGTCATCAAAGTGCGCACCGCTGATCTCCCGCACTTCACACTTCACGCAAAATTTATGGTGAAAAATCCTATTCCAATACTTCGCTGCTGAGTAACAGAGGCAGAGAATCCATCCCGCCTCCAGTTCCACCCTTCACCAGTACTTACCGGCGCATTTCCGCCGCCATTATGACCAGCTTCCGGTCCAATCTGAAAAAAACAGCAAAAAGAAGAAAATTGATCAAGAGCCCACCTCCTCGGACCCAATGGTAAAAATGTTTTAAAAACGGAATGTGCACAGCTTTCTGGCAGGCATGAATTTTGGCCCCATAGACGTTACAAGATGGCACCAAAACATCAGGTGACTTTTATTGTAAACATCAGTGGTTGCATTACCACAGTAGTCCACTAATGGAGCAGTAGCCCACTAGGTGGAGCAATTTATTATAGTGAGGACGTTGATACAAGCACATTAAAGACTTCATTTTAACTCCTCATGTGGGGACAGTTAAAATGGATTATAATCATAATACTGCATCGGGGCTCGCAGTGAACGGTGTTTCAAGAAAATGAGGCGCGAGGTCAGGACTACCCCTTTCCCATCTCATTGGCATGCTTGCTGCATGTGCAGGCCCAGCATCAAATCCCTAGGGAAACCCTGGAAATTCTGGGCAATGTGAAAGGGGCTGAGACCTAACCAAATAAGCCTCCATCCAGTTCTTCCTGATGTTAGTAGTTGGCGAAATGGACATTCCTTGGGGGCAAAGGTCAGGAATATCAACCCCAGAATTCATGTGACTTGCTGCAGCTTTGCTAGATTACCCTTTTCCAAGGTGCATTTGTCCTATTAATAGTTGTTATTCCACAACATTGATAATGCTCTATATGGAAAGGTTGAAACAGATGGAGAAGCTGTAATACTGATTGGTATTCACTAATGTCATTCATCCTTTCACTCAACAAGATTAGAACAGGATGGCTGACTGATTTCATCTTTCCATACTCATTAATCACATCTTTCTTATCTTTATGTGTTCACCAGTGAGATATGAACCCACTTTAAACTTAAGTTGCATGTGTGTTATATTCTTATTGAATGGCAGAGCAGGCTTGAGGGGCCAAATGGCCTACTCCTGCTCCTATTTCTTATGCTCTTATGTTATTATATGAAACTTTATTGACTTACTGAAGTTATATACTATGATAGGTTTCCATCTAACAATGTAATGCTCCTGTCTAATCACCCATTTTGTTGTGGGGTGCACACTGAGCTGAACCTCTGGAGATATGATCATCCAAAAATACCCCTGACGTAAGAGATCACATTCTGCTTTCCGCTTTTTGTGCTCTGAATGTGCAAGATCATTTTAGGAGATAGCTTGGGGCCATTATATTGCCACAAATAAAATTATATTGCTCCAACAAAATCAGGTATAATCGAACATTGCCTCACTTAGCCTTCTTCAAAGAATCTGGAAGGAAGGCCGGTGAACAAGAAATGCTCTGTGTGTTACTCTTCCTTTCATATAAATGTGAGGTTGGTGTCCTCCACAGCCCCTTGTCACTCACCATTAAGAAAGTTGGATGGAGGGAGCTGCACTGTCCTCTATATCTAGCCATGCTATATCTGACCTGGGATTGCCTGGTGCTGACAGTACCTGCCCTAAAGGGCAAGCCCTGACATCCCTCACCATGATAAGGATCAAATTTCATCTAAAGATGTCAAGTAAGAAAAATGAGCCTAACAGTACATGACATATTCATTCATTCAGGCAGCTCTTTGCTATTTATACTTTACTTATTTGTATCAACATTAAAAATGTCTTCTTGTTCTTCGAAGGTTGATTACCAAGTACTGCCATACTCCTCTACAATGTCAGAATACGATTGTTCTGGAATGCTGACTCAGAGTGCTGCCCCTTCTTCACAAACCATTTTTGAAGAGCACTGGCCGACTTCAAAAGCTTTTAACTATCGGATTATTTTTTTTCAACTGTTTTTCTTCACACTGTCACATCGTACCTTATTGCAACAATTCAATCTACGTAATACAATTGCACCTTGACCAAACTGAGGGAAGCACACAGAGGGATTGGATTAACATTCTCAGTGACCCAAGGCAAGATTTCCTGTGAAATGAGGTAACTAATCCACAGTTAATTAAAGGGGAAGGTTACAGCCATGCGGTAGTATATCCTTCGTGCAGAACCACAAACCCTTTTACTTATTACAATAAATATTTTCACTAACTATTCAAGTAAAACTTAGGTTGCTTTTTACGTTCTGAGGACGATACAGGATATGATTCTACTTTCGAATTGATTGATCAATCTTGTTTTGTCCGAATGAAAAGCATTGTGAACTAGACGCAACATCAAAAAGTGAGAATTTTTAAAAACTGCCGATGTTGGAAATCTGACAAAAAGAGAAAAGGCTGGAAACACTCAGCAGGTCAGTCAGCATCTGTGGGGAGAGAAACAGAGGATTGACATTTCTGGTGTGGACCCTCCATCACCTCTGTGCTTGCTGACCTAGATTGGCTCCCAGTTAAGCAACATCTCGATTTGAAAATTCTCATCCTTCTTTTCAAATCCCTCCATGGTCTCATCCCTCTCTATCTCTGTAATCTACTCCAGCCCCACACCCCCCCGAGATTTGCACTCCTCTAATTCTGCCCTCTTGAGCATCGGTGGCCATGCCTTCTGCTGCCTGGGCCCTAAGCTCTCGAACTCCCTGCCTAAACCTCTCTGCCTCTCTACCTCTCGTTCCTCCTTTACGACACTCCTTAAAACCTACCTCTTTTGACCAAGCTTTTGGTCACCTGCCCTAATTTCCCCTTATGTGGCTCAGTGTCAAATTTTTTGTCTCATAATACTCCTATGAAGTGCCTTGCGACCTTTCACTACATTAAAGGTGCTATATAAATACAAGTTGTTGTTTTTTCATGTGTGTTCTCTCTACAGATGCTGACTGTTCTGCACTATGTTTCCAGCCAATTTTCAGATGCATTCCAGAAATGTGGCTCTGGAGACCGTTAACCCATTGTAATATAATGTAGTAATGCAGACACTGTTGCTTATACAATAAAAGGCAGTTCCAGATTCAAGCCATCTTGAGTATGTGTACTTAGTGATGTCTTAAAAATATATCACATTGGCAAATGAGGATAGGATTTCTGGATTCCCTGCCTGAAAATTTTGTCGGTGGATGATCCAGCCAACCGGCAGAGTGACTTTGAGAGGCTCTTTGTTTTGCGGAACAGATAAAAATGCAAGGTAAATTACAAGCACAATTGGCTGAACTGAAGAGTCCAGATGGCTGCGCCAATGTGAATAATAGGGCGCTTGGGTGAGTTCCATCATGACCAAGAGACTTTTACAGAATAGTTTTTCACCGCAAATAGTATCATCGATCATCACCAGATTGGAGCGGGAGATAAAGGAGTGGCCAAAACAATGCCAACCGACCTGCGAGGGTAAGAAGTAAAAATAAATCAAAGCGTGATGTCACAGGAAAGCAGGGAAGTGATTGGTTAGTCAGTATTTCTTTCTTTTTCTTGGGCATTGGTTGCATTTAAGAGCCGGCTTTAAAAACTAAACGTTCAAAACTTGAAAAATTAATGAATTAAATAAAATACATTTGAGATGGCAGGGGAGCCAATGTATTACTGCTGCAGCATGTCGGAGCTGATGGACACCATTGAGGTCCATGGTGATCACTTCTGCAGCAAGTGTCTGCAGCTCGTGAAACTTCGGCTCCATGTTGATGAGCTGGAGGCTGAGCTTCAAACACTGTGACACATCAGGGAGGGGAAGAGTTACCTGGGTGCTGTGTTCCAGCAGAAAGTCACAACCCTTAGGTTAAATAATTCAAATTTGGTCTGTGGTCAGGGACAGGAGTGTGTGACTATGAGTGAGGCAGGTATGGGTACCCAGGATGTAGTGATGGAGGAGCCTCAGCCCTTGCAATTGTCCAACAGGTTCAAGGCTCTCACTTTCTGTGTGGATGAGAGCAAAGACTACAGGGAGGATGAGCAAACTGACCACAGCACCGTGGTAAGGGAGGGCTATTCAAGTGGGGGGAGCAAAAAGAAAAGTAGTAGTAGTAGGGAACAGTATCATTAGGTGGATCGACATTGTTCTCTGCAGCCAAGATCATCATCATCATAGGCAGTACCTCGCACTCCCAAAGTGAGTACTTTGAATGGCTGAACTGTCCGATACGAGAGCCATAGACCCTGTTACAGGTGGAACAGACATTTGTTGAGGGAAGTGCTCCTTCCACTGCCTGCGCTTGGCATCTTCATGCTCTTTGCGTTGAGAAGGACATGAAAGCATGGGCCTTACGCTTAACATCTGTAAGACAAAGGTCCTCTACCAGCCTGTCAACGCCACACCGCTTTCCAATCATCAAGATCCACAGCGGGCCCTGGACAACGTGGACCATTTCCCTTATCTCGGGAGCCTCTTATCAACAAAGGCAGACGTTGCTGCGGAGATGCAGCATCGCCTCCAGTGCGCGAGCGCAGCCTTCAGCCGTCTGAGGAAAAAAGTGTTTGAAGACAAGGCACTCAAATCTACCACCAAATTCATGGTCTACAGGGCTGGAATAATACCCACCCTCCTGTATGGGTCTGAGGCATGGACGATGTACAGAAGGCACCTCAAGTCGCAGGAGATAGATCACCAACAATATCTCCGCAAGATCCTGCAAATCCCCTGGGAGGACAGGCGCACCAACATCAGTGTCATCGACCAGGCCAACATCCCCAGTATTGAAGCACTGACCACATTTGATCAGCTTCGCTGGGCAGGCCACATAGTACGCATGCCAGATACGAGACTCCCGAATCAAATGCTTTATGCAGAGCTCCTTCATGGTAAACGAGCAGCCGAGCGCGTGAGTCCCAAAGGCTGTATTGCCTACCCAGTGCCAGGGTTAAGGACATCTCCTCTGTGTTAGATCTCTTAATTTCCAATGAAATACGAACTCCGATTGTCATTTTAACTTCTTTATTTTTGGCAGAGAGCAATAACAAGTTCTTGGCTTGAAACCAAGTCTTTGTTCTTCTGGTACCACATGGTCAAAATGGCTGTACTTATACCTGAATCAATTTACAGAAAAGAACTCGCCTTCTTTGACCTTATTGGCTCAATTAATAGTCTTTTAACCTTTTAATTGGCTCGCTACCCAAGGTCCTAAAATGTCAAGTTGATTGATGACTTAATGCAACATGCTACCACTCACGTAGCATCTCTGACTTGTTGTCTGTGAATTTTCACAGCCTGTCTAAATGCAGCCTGTTTGCATTCTCTATCAATCCCCCCTTTGATTCTTTCACAAACTGAATCATAAAACATCAGGTATCACTGGTTAAACATTCTACAAAATAATTTCATACATGTTAATAGAGTTTCCTTCTAAAATGTGTTGATGTGTTTCGCCACATGTCCGGACTAGTAGCTTCCACACAAATTTACACCAACCCGAGTTCCATCGTGGCCACAATGGAAGTCTGGTTTTAGTAGGTTCATTAACCTTATTCCAATTTAATCCAAATCAATATCTTAGTTCAACCAGTAAACAACCTTCCCTGAAGCATAACATACCCCTGTGCCACGTACAGACGGTCTGCTGGGACCTGCAAGGTGTCTCACCTGCGGGACAGCAGCTACAGCCGCCCGGTTGCAACAACATTTAATCAACATAAACAAACAATATAAAAGTAAAACAATTACAACAAATAGAATTAAACCTTCCACCAATGAAGTTGCTATTGAACCTAGCCATTCAGTGGCTCCGCTCCACAAAATGAATGATGGGGGTTGCTTAAGTTTTTCTACCTCCTTTTGGATATGCTCCGCTAAGTGGGTCATTTCTTCGGAGCTATCTGGGATATATGTGCAACACTCAGTTCCGAGTAGGGTGCAAGTACCTCTCTTTTCAGCCAGGATGCAATCAAGGGCCAGTCTATTCTGTAGGGCTACTGTGCGGATTGCTACCATTTCTGCATTGATTTTAACTAGGGCCTCTGAGGTATCATTGGCTACTCGTTCCACAACGGATGCCATGTTAATGGATTCCCTTGCCAGTTTGGTGGTCCCATACCCAGGGATCAGAATGGCAAAGAACCTCTCTATTTCTGTGATAGCTCTCTTAGGACGGTGTAAATGTTCCGACAGTGACTTTATATGATACATATAAGGCACAATGTAGGCTAAATAGCAGGATCCCATCCAATTCTGGGGCAGCCAAGGGTAGGCCTTGTGGCCACATGCCCAATAGGTGCCATTATATGCAATGAATGTTAGCTGTTTCTTTGTCAGCAACACTCCGGGGCCTGTCCAGGCTTTTCCATCTGTTTTATTCAGAATCCCCATTACGTTAAAAATTCCCACATCGGCCCAGTTTGGACGGTTCCGTGGCTTGATTATATTATAATTCCGGGAGCAGTTACTATACCCCATATTTTGGCCTCGTTTGATGTTTCTAATCAGACAAACCGATTCCCCCGGTCTTCCTATTCCCGTTGTATTAGTGATAACAAAAAATGGGGCCGTTTGGAATTATTGTAGCACGGTTGGTATCCCCCTTCAAAGGTAGTCAGATTGTAACCTGCTGACTTCCATTTATGTGCCCAGTTTTCCGTATCCTGAAACGCATTGCCTGTTTTGTTTTGATTAATTACCCACTCAGCCATTTCCAAGATATTCAAGGGAACTGGCCTCAAGGGAATCCCTCCCTTTGAGTGAATAGGAATATGCGCACACACCCAACAACTAGAAATGTTACCTTGTTTGGCATAAATGTATGACATATATAAAAAGGTATTTACATGTAATTCCCTTGCTACCCTACTATTTCCCTTTGGTGCAGAAGGTCGGCTAGTAAGAAGTAGACCTATGCCTAGAATACCTACAATCAGTAATACAGTAAATTTAAACATTTTCGCAAAAAGTAATTATCCTTATTAGATTTCAGTTTCAGTTACAGGTGCTCGTTTAACGTGTGAAGCGTGGATCCAGGCTTTCTTTCCTTGGACTTTAACAGCTGCCTGGGTGGTCAATAACACTTGATAAGGTCCCTCCCATTTGGCACCCAAAGGTTCTTTATGCAACTTTTTCACATACACCCAGACTCCCAGGATGATGTCATGTCCTCCTTCGGGTGGATTACCCCAAGCTGCCGATACCTGTTGGGAAACAGAACTAATAGCATTGGTTAAGTTCTGACAGTATGATAACAAAGTGTCACTCATTAAGTGAACATCAGCTTTCCGTAAATCGATAGTTCCTGGCAGCAACATGGGTCTTCCTGTTATAATTTCAAATGGGCTTAGACCAGTAGTTCTGTTCGGGGTTGCCCTAATGCTACATAGCACTATTGGTAGTGCCTGGGGCCATGGTGTTCCTTCTTGGTGATATTTGGCAAACTGTTGTTTCAGAGTTCGATTCATTCGTTCTACTTGTCCTGATGATTGTGGATGATAAGGACAGTATAAATCCCACGTAATGTTCAGTAACCTACAGACTTCTTGGCAGACAGCACCTGTGAAGTGTGTTCCCTGATCTGAGTCAATGCTACTCGGGACTACCCATCGGGGAATGCAATGAGTGCTTTCAATCTGCACATCTGTGTTGGTTCTTCTGGAGGAACGCCCTGTGAGGCAGCATCTTTAGCTGCCTGGTCAGCTAGGGCATTTCCCTGTGCTTCTGTGGTATTTGCCTTGGTATGGGGTTACACTTCAGGATGGACACTTCCTGAGGTAATTGTATGGCCTCCAGTATGTCTCGGACTTCTTTTCCATTTTGGATAGGTGTACCAGCAGTAGTGAGGAATCCTCTTTTCCGCCAGAACATACCAAGTCGTGAGCGACTCCAAAAGCATAACGCGAATCTGTGGAGACATTAGCTGTCTGTCCTTCTGCTATTCGACATGCTTCTGACAGGGCCCGTAACTCGGCCTGTTCTGCTGATGTTCCTGAGGGTAAACATCCATTTGCCACTACCTCATATAAGGTTGTAACTGCCCATCCTGCTTTTCTGCTACCATTGTCAACAAAGGAGGAACAATCTGTAAACAGGATGAGGTCTGGGTTGTGTTTAGGCTCCTCTGCTGCTAAGGCTGCTTCTTCTGTTTCTTTTAAATCTCCACGCATTCATGCTCTTCACATTCTCCCCCCTCTTGCTCTCTCGATTCTGACATCGGGAGCATAGTTGCGGGATTAACCGGGCTGGCCCGGACGATATGGAAATTAGGAGCTTCCAAAACTGCTGTCTAGCGGGTCCATCTTGCTGCTGTCACCTGAGACATTCTATTCATAGACAGCAAAGCGTGTACGGTGTGGGGATACTTGACAATCAGCTTTTGGTCGAGGACTAGACTCGCAGTGGTCATTACCGCTCGACATGTAGCTTCCATGGCCTTTAGGCAACTTCCCCATCCGAGGGCTACCGCATCCAGTTTTGCCGAATAATAGCCAATAGGTCTTTGCCGATCCCCATGTTCTTGTGTCAGTATAGCTGTCATATATCCTTCTTTCTCATGGACAAATAGGGTAAATGGCTTACCACTGTCGGGGATTCCCAGAGCCGGTGCCGAACACAAAGCCTTTTTCAAACTCAGGAAGACCTCTTGCTGTTCTTTAGTGAGGGTGATGGCTTCTTTAGAGGCATGTTTCCCCTTTAAAATATCATTCAGTGGCTGAGCACTCTGTGTGAAGGAGTCAATCCAATTTCTGTTAAAGTTACACAATCCCAAAAAAGACCTTAGTTCCTGAATAGTGGTGGGTTTTTTAGCAGCCCGAATGGCTGCAGTTCTATCCTGGGTAAGTTCTCTCTTTCCTTGTGAAATCTTTTGTCCCAGGTATACAACCTCTTCTTGGGATATTTGTGCTTTGTCGATGCTGGCTTTATGTCCTTTCAGCCGAAGGTGGTCCAGCAAAGCTCGTAAATCTTGTTCATGTTGTTCCTCCGTGTTTGAAGCTAGCAAGATATTGTCTACATATTGGATGACTGTGGATGATAGGGGAGGTAATTCTCGCAAATGGCTTTGTAAAGCCATGTGGAATACCGTTGGGCTATTGTGGAAACCATGCGGTAACCGGGTCCAAGTATATTGTTGTCCTTGGACCGTGAAAGCAAACCACTGTCAAACCTCCGGTGCCAGAGGCACCGACCAAAATCCGTTGGCCATATCTATAACCGAGAAATATTTATGTTCCGGCTTGAGGGCATTAAAAATGGTGGAAGGATCTGCGACCAAAGGAGCTTTTTGATCAATACACTGGTTAGCTTTCCTATAATAGACAGTCAAACGCCAAGTCTCATTAGATTTCTGTACCGGCCACACAGGGCTATTGGAGGAGCAATGTGTTTTAATAAGCACCCCTTGTTTCTCCAATTGCTGAATAACCGGCAAGATTCTCGCGATGGCAGTTGGACTGATGGGATACTGTTTCGTGCATTGAGGCTTGGTCCCTGTAAATGATGCAGGCTCCATCTGGAGTCGGCCACAATTGTTCTTATCTTTAGCCCATATCGGGTGTTCCTTCAATTCTTCTTTCTTCAAAGTTCTAATTGACCATGTCACCCGACCATCCTCGAAATGCAATGATGAATCTACTTGGATTAGAACGTCCATTCCCAAAAGGGGTTGATCTACTGGGCCTATCCAGACCGGCATGGTTAGTTCATGTGGACCCAGCCCTATAAGTACCGGTGTTGTCCTTTTAATTTCCATTTTATGGCCCCCAACTCCATAGGCTGTACGTGCCCTACCATCCAACGGCAAAAAGTCTCCATATTGTAAGGGTAAGCATGTTAATTCCGCCCCTGTGTCTAAAAGACAGTCCACATCCTTATCGCCCACCCTCACAGTTATATATAGCCCATCTCCCCTTTGTTGTATTAGTGTGAGGAGCGGGGCCAGGGTGGGCTCTAATCGTTTTTTGCTATCCCAAGTAACTCCTTCTGTTGTTGTATTATCAGTCGCTTAAATGCTTCTATGAGGTCGTTATCTTGTGACAAGCCTGGCTTGTTGGCTGAATTGTATCCCTGGTTGCGTCCTCTTCCCCAGCCATGACCTTTCTGTTTTGCCCTGCACGTCTTGGCCCAGTGACCTTCTTTCCCACAATAATGACATTTTCCGGGTAATTTTCCTAATAACTGTTTATCGGAATCCTGGGATTTCCATCCCATAGCCTGTACAGCTCGGACTTTAGCTCTCATATCCCGATCTAATTGGTTACATCGATCCACCAATGCTGCAAAGGTAGTTCCTCTTCCTTCCCAGTCCGGTAACACTACCTTAAGCATTTTGGATAGTTCTGGCTTTAGACCTGCCACGAAAGCTGCTTTCAGGGGTCCAAACACTTGTTCATCCATTTCCTCATCCGTATTATTCATACCCGAATGTTCTAGCCACGTGCATCTAAACCGCTTGTCATACTCCAAGACCTCCTCTGTTCCTTTCTGTTGGCAGGCTGCAATTTTTCCCCAGTCTGTCTTAGCTGGACTGAAGGCTTGCAGCCAGTGTTTAATCGCCTCCCATCCTGCATCTAAATCTTGTTCATCCTGCCCCAAAGCTTCTTCTACCTTGTCGTGCAATTTTCTTCCCTGTGTTTTTGGCACCATTATGGTCAAAATTTGCATTCCGTCCCAGGGATGAAGTTGATATGTATTTCTTAAGCGGTCCAATTGGTCCCACGTTTTTACTCCCCCTTTGGATTGGGCAATTCCTTGGACCATTTATCAATTTTCTCTGGGTCTGCCGGATCATGAAATAAGTATTCTGCATACACCCTTTTCTTCGTTTTTTTGGTTCCGCCCTCTTCCGCAGTCTCTTCTGATTTGACTACAACTCATCTTTTTTTAAACGGGGCAAAGCGCACCCCTAATTCTTCATCCTCCGACACTGTATCGTCGGAGGATTCAGAATCCGTATCTATTCCTCGGTCGTGCCTTCGGGTTTGCGCTTTTAATTTATTCAAACATGGGTACCCTGGGAATTGATCAACACATTTTCCTTTTCCTATTACTGTCTCTTGACCTAATGATTTTTTCCATTCTTTAATTTCACCTTTAAGATCTTTAACTTCCACTTCCAGCTTTTCAAGTTCAAGTTTTTTCTGTCGCAGCTGCGCACAAACAGCTTGCAATTGATCCTTTTACTGGTCAGTTCTCGATCATGTTGGGAACGCATTATAATTTCATTCCGCTTTCGGATCTGTCCCATAACCGCTAGGGACCATCTAGTTCGCTCCTTATTTTTCATACAGGTCGTTTTTCCCCAGACCTTTTTAATCTCGCCCAAGGACCATTGTCCTTTGGAGGTTCCGTACTTTTGTTCGATCTTAATACAGGGCTTAGATAAGTTGAATTGTTGCTCTGTGTATTCTTTCAACTGTTCGAGAATTAAATCTAGCGAAACTTCAGGTGGTGCCTGCCCACCTTTAACAGTTGTAGGCAATTCTTTGCTCTTATCTCCTGCTGCCATAATTTCTTTACTGGAGTCTCGAGTCGCAGGCTTTCTAGCCGATCAATAGGTCGGTGATTAATTAACTAACACACCGCTGAAGTTTAGACGTCTATGGGACCTCGAGCCGACTACCAACTGGAGGGATCACAAACCGGAGGCTTTCGGAATCACGTAGAAGGAGAAGCGAATTTAGACTTTTGAACGAGGACTTTTTAAAAAGAGGTGTCCTTACCTCAATATGTAGGTCCGATGTCCAAAATTCTGTTTCTTTCCTCAGCGATCGTGTTCGTGACGCCAAAATTGTTAGATCTCTTAATTTCCAATGAAATACGAACTCCGATTGTAGTTTTAACTTCTTTCTTTTTGGCAGAGAGCAATAACAAGTTCTTGGCTTTAAGCCAGGTCTTTGTTCTTCTGGTACCACATGGTCAAAATGGCTGTACTTATACCTGGATCAATTTACAGAAAAGAACTTGTCTTCTTTGACCTTATTGGCTCAATTAATAGTCTTTTAATCTTTTAATTGGCTCGCTACCTAAGGATCCTAAAATGTCAAGTTGATTGATGACTTAATGCAATATGCTAACACTCACGTAGCATCTCTGACTTGTTGTCTGTGAATTTTCACAGCCTGTCTAAATGCAGCCTGTTTGCATTCTCTATCACTCTGGGTAGCAGAGGAACCTGGAATGGGAGGGGAAAGGTCCAGTTGTCGTGGTCCACGTAGGTACCAATGACATAGGTAGGACAAAGAAAGAGGTTCTGCTGAGGGAATATGAGCAGCTAGGTCTAAATTAAAATGCAGAACCACAAAGTTAATAATCTCTGGATTACTATTTGAGCCACAAGCAAGTTTGCATACGGTAAATAGGATCAGAGAGATGAATACGTGGCTCAAAAGATTGGTGTGGGAGAAATGGTTTAAATCATGGGGCAGTAGCATCAGTACTGGGATAGGAGGGAGCTGTTCCACCCGGATGGGCTTTATTTGAACCAGGCCGGGGCCAGTGACCTGCCGAATCGAATAACTAGGGCTGTAGATAGGGCTTTAAACTAAATAGTGGGGGGGAGGGATGCGGTGAGCGGAAATTTAAAAAGTCAAAGAGAAAGGAGAAAGCAAGAGAGCAGGGTAGCACTGGGGGAAATTATGATGATGATCATCATCATAGGCAGTCCCTCAAAATCGAGGAAGGCTTGCTTCTACTCTAAAAGTGAGTTCTTAGGTGACTGAACAGCCCAATACGGGAATTACAGTCTCTGTCACAGGTGGGACAGATAGTAATTGAAGGAAAGGGTGTGTGGGACTGGTTTGCGCATGCTCCTTCCGCTGCTTGCGCCTGTTTTCTGCATGCTCTCGGCGACGAGACTCAAGGTGCTCAGCACCTTCCCAGATGAAATGCAACATCCTCACCGATACCTAGGAGTCCCTGGCCAAAGATCACCCTAGGGTGGGGATGTTGCATTTTATCAAGGAGGCTTTGAGGATGTCCTTGAAACGTTTCCTCTGCCTACCTTGGGCTCGCTTGCCGTGTAGGAGTTCCGAGTAGAGCACTTGCTTTGGGAGTCTTGTGTCAGGCATGTGAACAATGTGACCCATCCAACGGAGCTGGTCAAGTGCGGTCAGTGTTTCGATACTGGGGATGTTGGCCTGATCGAGGACGCTAACGTTGGTGCGTCTGTCCTCCCAGTGGATTTGCAGAATCTTGCGGAGACATCGTTGATGGTATTTCTCCAGTGATTTGAGGTGTCTACTGTATATGGTCCACATCTCTGAGCCATACAGGAGGGCGGGTATCATTACAGCCCTGTCGACCATGAGCTTGGTGGCAGATTTGAGGTCCTGATCCTTCGAACACTCTCTTGCTTAAGTGGCCGAAGACTGCACTGGCGCACTGGAGGCGGTGTTGAATCTCGTCGTCGATGTCTGCCTTGCTGATAATAGGCTCCCGAGGTATGGAAAGTGGTCTACATTGTCCAGGGCCACGCCGTGAATCTTGATGACTGGGGGGGGGGGCAGTGCTATGTGGTGGGGTCAGGTTGGTGGAGGACCTTTGTCTTACGGATGTTTAGTGTAAGGCCCATGCTTTCGTATGCCTCAGTGAAGATGTTGACTATGACTTAAAGTTCAGTCTCTGAATGTGCGCAGAACTGATAACCAGCATGTGACAGGAAGGGACAGAGCATATACACATAAGAAAAAATTAAAAGCTCTATATCTGAAAGCATGCAGCTTCGTAACAAGATAGATGAGTTGACGGCATAACTAGAAATAAATGGGTATGATCTGATTGCCATTACAGAGATGTGGTTGCAAGGTGAGCAAGGATGGAACTGAATATTCAGGGATATTTGCCATTTCGTAAGGATAGGCAGAAAGGAAAAGGAGGTGGGATAGCTCTGTTAATAAGAGATGAGATCAGTGCAGTAATGAGAAATGATATTGGCTCACAAGATCAAGATGTAGAATTCGTTTGGGTGGAGATAAGAAATAGTAAGGGAAAGTAGTCACTGTTGGGAATGGTCTACAGGCTCCCAAACAGTAGCCACACTGTAGGACCGAGTATAAATCAAGAAACAATGGAGGCTTGTAAGAAAGGTACGGCAATAAGCTTGGGCGATTTTAATCTTCATATTGATTGGACAAATCAAATTGTCAAAGGTAGCCTTGAGGAAGAGCTTATGGCGTGTACGCGGGATGGTTTCTTGGAACAATATATTGTTGAAACAAACAGTTTGCAGACTATTTTAGATCTGGTAATGTGTAACAAGTCTGGATTGATTAATTATCTCATAGTGAAGGCTCCTCTTGGGAAGAGTGATCATAGCATGGTAGAATTTCAAATTCTGTTTGAAAGTGAGAAAGCTAGATCTTAAACTAGTGTCCTGAACTTAAATAAAGGTATGAAGGCAGAGTCGGTTAAAGTGGACTGCGAAAATATATTCAAAGGTAAGACGGTAGAAAAGCAGTGGTAAATATTTAAGGAGATATTTCATAACCCTCAGCAAAGATATATTCCAGTGAGAAAAAAAGGCCCCTATTTTCCACTTGCTGGATTTTTGGTGCCCGTACATGTTAACGTACGATTTTTTTGTGTACAGAAAAAATAAAGTGTGACTTAAGCCAAATAAATATTTCAATTTGGCGCAGGGCTCTCTAAAGTTAGTCTTGGCGGGGGCAGAGCTTCAAGTCTGCGCTAAAAATTCTCTGGGCATGTATGAAAAGCTGAAGTTGCCAGGGCAACCAGAGACGCTGAAGCAAACTGAAGCCCGCCCCCACCAAAAGGACTGCTACACCACCGCTGCGAAAAAACCACAAAGGACCTCTCCCCCCCAGCTGGACCCGCTGCCAACGCTCCCCCCAACTGGATCTGCTGCCATGCAGCGCCCCAGCTGGACCCACTGCAATCCCGGCCGAATGGCTTTCCCGCTCCCAAACTTCAAATCGTAGGGGAAGCGGGACTGAGCGGGGGGGGCCATTCGCCCCGGATTGCAGTAGGTCCAGCTGGGGGGGAACAATCCTTTCATCCCGGAAATCTTTTTCCCTTCTCCAAAAAGAGTTCTCTGTGAAAAAAAAAGTATTTTATTGTGTATTCTTATTGCCTCGCTCCTGTCCTCTTGTATGCTGTGCTGATTCATTAAGTTAACATAGGGTTTTTTTTGCGGGGCTTTTGGGCAGTGTGCGCCATGCTGAACAAAATCGTGGATGGCCAAACTCAATTAAGTTCATAAAAACCCTGCCTGATCTCATTTTGACTTGTGACTGCGGCAACATTTTTTAAACTGACGCACATGTTCAGCGCCGGCGTCCAAACGTTGGCGAAAGTTGGAAAGTGAGTATTTCATGGCAAAAAAAATTTGGATGCCAAAAAACGGAGCACAATCGTGGTGAAAATAGCGGCCAGAGATTTTAAAAGAAGGAAGAAACATCTGTGGCTAACTAAGGAAGTAAAGGATGGCACCAAATTGACAACAAAGGCATACAATCTTGGTTCCTGAGAGGATGAGACTGGGGAACTAATAATGGGAAACAGGGAAATGGCGGCGACTTTGAACAAAAATTTTTATCGGGCTTCATGGTAGAAGACACTAAAAGCATCCCAATAATTGATAATCAAGGGGCTATTAGGAGGTGGGATGATCTTAAACAATCGCTATCACTAGAGCAAAAGTACTAGGCAAACTAATGGGACGAAAGGCGGACCAGTCCCCTGGACCTTATGGCTTACATCCTAGGGTGTTAAAAGAGGTGGCTGCAGAGATAGTGGATGCATTAGTTGCAATCTATCAAAATTCCCTGGATTCTGGAGAGGTCCCAGCAGCCTGGAAAACCAAAATGTAACGCCCCTATTTAAGAAAGGAGGGAGACAAAAAGCAGGAAACTATAGAGCAGTTAGCCTAACATCTGTCATTGGGAAAATGCTGGAGTCTATCATTAAGGAAATAGTAGCAGGACATTTAGAAAATTATAATGCATTCAAGCAGAGTCAGCATGGTTTTATGAAAGGGAAATCATGTTTGGCAAATTTGTTGGAATTTTTTGAGGACGTAATGAGCAGGGTGGATAAAGGGGTGGATAAGTGGATGTCAGCAAACGACAGCAAAGAATGACTAAGAAAGCAATAAAGAAAGGAAAGATAGATTACGAAAGTAAACTTGCGCAAAACATAAAAACAGAGAGTAAAAGCTTTTACAGATATATAAAACGGAAAAGAGTGACTAAAATAAATGTTGGTCCCTTAGGAGATGAAAAGGGGGATTTAATAATGGGAAATGTGGAAATGGCTGAGACCTTAAACAATTATTTTGCTTCGGTCTTCACAGTGGAAGACACAAAAACCATGCCAAAAATTGCTGGTCACAGGAATGTGGGAAGGGAAGACCTTGAGACAATCACTATCACTAGGGAGGTAGTGCTGGACAGGCTAATGGGACTCAAGGTAGACAAGTCCCCTGGTCCTGATGAAATGCATCCCAGGGTATTAAAAGAGATGGCGGAAGTTATAGCAGATGCATTTGTTATAATCTACCAAAATTCTCTGGACTCTGGGGAGGTACCAGCGGATTGGAAAGCAGCTAATGTAACGCCTCAGTTTAAAAAAGGGGGCAGACAAAAGGCAGGAAACTATAGGCCGGTTAGTTTAACATCTATAGTGGGGAAAATGCTTGGAACTATCATTAAGGAAGAACTAGCAGGACATCTAGATAGGAATAGTGCAATCAAGCAGACGCAACATGGATTCATGAAGGGGAAATCATGTTTAACTAATTTACTGGAATTCTTTGAGGATATAACGAGCATGGTGGATAAAGGTGTACTGATGGATGTGGTGCATTTAGATTTCCAAAAGGCATTCGATAAGGTGCCACACAAAAGGTTACTGCAGAAGATAAAGATACGCGGAGTCAGAGGAAATGTATTAGCATGGATAGAGAATAGGCTGGCTAACAGAAAGCAGAGAGTTGGGATAAATGGGCCCTTTTCGGGTTGGAAATCAGTGATTAGTGGTGTGCCACAGGGATCGGTGCTGGGACCACAACTGTTTACAATATACATAGATGACCTGGAAGAGGGGACAATGTGTAGTGTAACAAAATTTGCAGATGACACGAAGATTAGTGGGAAAGCAGTTTGTATAGAGGACACAGAGGGGCTGTAAAGAGATTTAGATAGGTTAAGCGAATGGGCTAAGGTTTGGCAGATGGAATACAATGTCGAAAATGTGAGGTCATCCACCTTGGAAAAAAAAACAGTCAAAGGGAATATTATTTGAATGGGGAGAAATTACAACATGCTGCGGTGCAGAGGGACCTGGGGGTCCTTGTGCATGAATCCCAAAAAGTTAGTTTGCAAGTACAGCTGGTAATCAGGAAGGCGAATGGCATGTTGGCCTTCATTGCGAGAGGGATGGAGTACAAAAGCAGGGAGGTCCTGCTGCAACTGTACAGGGTATTGGTGAGGCCGCACCTGGAGTACTGCATGCAGTTTTGGTCACCTTACTTAAGGAAGGATATACTAGCTTTGGAGGGGGTACAGAGACGATTCACTTGGCTGATTCCGGAGATGAGGGGGTTACCTTATGATGATAGATTGAGTAGACTGGGTCTTTACTCGTTGGAGTTCAGAAGGGTGAGGGGGGATCTTATAGAAACATTTAAAATAATGAAAGAGATCGACAAGATAGAGGCAGAGAGGTTGTTTCCACTGGTCGGGGAGACTAGAACTAGGGGGCACAGCCTTAAAATACGGGGGAGCCAATTTAAAACCGAGTTGAGAAGGAATTTCTTCTCCCAGAGGGTTGTGAATCTGTGGAATTCTCTGCCCAAGGAAGCAGTTGAGGCTAGCTCATTGATGTATTTAAATCACAGATAGATCGATTTTTAACCAATAAGGGAATTAAGGGTTACGGGGAGCGGGCGGGTCAGTGGAGCTGAGTCCACGGCCAGATCAGCCATGATCTTGTTGAATGGCAGAGCAGGCTCGAGGGGCTAGATGGCCTACTCCTGTTCCTAATTCTTATGTTCTTATGTTCTTTTGTCGTGTATTTGGATGTCTAGCAACCATTCGATGAGGTGCCACATAACAGCTTACTGCACAAGATAAGAGCTCATGGGGTAGGGGGTAACATATTAGCGTGGATATAGGATTGGCTAACTAACAGGAAACAGAAAGTCAGGATAAATGGTCATTTTCAGGTTGGCAAACTATAACTAATGGGGTGCCACAGGGATCAGTGCTGGGGCCTCAACTATTTACATTCTATATTAATGACTTTGATGAAGGGACCGAGTTTAATGTAACCAAATTTGCTGAAGATAGGTGGGAAAGCACGTTGTGAGGAGGACACAAAGAATCTACAAAGGGATATAGATAGGCTAAGTGAGTGGGCAAAAATTTGACAGATGGAGTATAATGTGTGAAAATGTGAGCTTATCGACTTTGTTAGAAAACATAAAAAAGCAAATTATTATTTTAATGGGAAAAGATTACAAAATGCTGTGGTACAGAGGGATCTGAGGGTCCTTGTACATGAAACACAAAAAGTTAGCATGCAGGTACAGCAAGTAATTAGGAAGGCAAATGAAATGTTGGCCTTTATTGCAAGGGGGATGGAATATAAATGCAGGGAAGTCCTGCTACAACTGTAATGGCTGTTGGTAAGACCACACTTGGATTACTGCATACAATTTTGGTCTCCTTATTTAAGGAAGAATATATTTGCATTGAAGGCAGTTCAGAGAAGTTGCACAAGGTTGATGCCTGAGATGAAGTGGTTGTCATATGAAGAAAGGATGAGCAGGTTGGATCTAAACACATTGGAGATTAGAAGACTGAGAGGTGATCTTATTGAAATGTATAAGATTCTGGAGGGCGGGGGCTTGACAGGGTCGATGCAGAGAGTATGTTTCCCCACATGGGGGAATCTAAAACTAGGTGGCATAGTTTCAGAATAAGGGGTCGTCCATTTAAAACGGAAATGAGGAGGAATTTCTTCTCTCAGAGGGTCGTGAATCTTTGGCATTATCTACCGCAGAGAGCTGTGGAGGCTGGGACATTGAATATATTTAAGGTGGAGATAGCCATATTTTTGAATGATAAGGGAGTCAAGGGCTATGGGGAGTGGGTGGGAAAGTGGAGTTGAGGCCAAGATCAGATCAACAATGAGCTTATTGAATGGCAGAGCAGGCTCAAGGGGTCAAATGGCCTACTCCTGCTCATATTTCTTATTATGTTCTTATTTAGTCCCCGATGATGAAAACTGTAATCGGGTGGTTTTAGAAAGAAAATGGGTTATTTTCTTGACTGAAGCAGACCCCGAGGTGTATGAAACCCTGAAAAGTGTGCTAGTTCCTGTCATGCCAAAGGCTACATCACTTATGGAGATTCTAACAAAGTTAGAACAGCACTACAATCCTGAGCCCCTGGGAATTGCTGAACATTATTGTTTTGGATAATGAGATCAGTTGAATGATGAGAGTAAACCTGGTATCAGAGAAAGATATTCATCCATACTTCGTTTGTAGGAATGAATTATCAGTGGATAAAGATTGTATCACGTGGGGTGCTGCAAGTAATTATCCCAAATAAGTTCAGGTACAAATTATTAGATCTTCATGACCAGCACCTGGAAATGTGCTTGACCAAGTGTTTAGAAACTTAGAAACATAGAAAATAGGAGCAGTAGTAGACCATTCGGCCCTTCGAGTCTGCACCGCCATTCAATATGATCATGGCTGTTCCTCTATCTCAACACCATATTCCCACTTTTTCCCCATATCCCTTGATGCCTTTTGTTTCTAGAAATCTATCTCTCTCCCTCTTAAATATATTCAGTGGCTTGACCTCACAGCCTTCTGTGGTAGAGAATTCCACAGGTTCACCACCCTCTGAGTGAAAAGATTTCTCCTCATCTCGGTCCTAAATTTCCTACTACATATCCTGATACTGTGGCCCCTTGTTCTAGACTTCCCAGCCAGGGGAAACATCCCCCCCCACATCCAGTCTGTCCAATCCAGTCAGAATTTTATACGTTTCAAGAGATCCCCCCTCATTCTTCTAAACGCTAGTGAATACAGACCTCGTCGACCCAATCTCTCCTCATACGGTAGTCCTGCCATCCCAGGAATTAGTCTGGTGCACCTTCGCTGCACTCCCTCCATGGCAAGTATATCCCTCCTCAGGTAAGGAGACCAAAACTGCACACAATACTCCAGGTGCAGTCTCACCAAGGCCCTGTATAACTGTAGTAAGACATCCTTGCTCCTGTACTCAAATCCTCTTGCAATGAAGGCCAACATACCATTTGCCTTCCTAACTGCTTGCTGCACCTGCATGTTTGCTTTCAATGACTGGTGTACAAGGACACCCAGGTCCCTCTGTACATCGACACTTCACAAATCATCACCTTTTAAATAATACTTTGTCTTTATGTTTTTCCTACCAAAGTGGATAACTTCACATTTATCCACGTTATACTGCACCTGCCATGTGTTTGCAAACTCACTCAACCTATCTAAATCGCCTTGCAGCGTCTTTGCATCCTCCTCATAACTTACAATCCCACCTAGTTTTGTGTTGTCAGAAAACTTGGAAATATTACAGTTGGTTCCCTCATCCAAATCATTTTTATATATTGTGAATAGATGTTTTGCATGTAGTTACTTATAATGGCCAGGTTTAAATAAATATATAGAGTACATCATTAATCAGTGTACAACATGTTAATCGGTAAGCAAGAAACCACCATCAGTACCATTACAGCCATGGAATTGGCCTCCCAGGGTGTGGCAAAGGTTACATGTAGATTTTGTTACGCTGGAAGGACAACAATTGTTCATTTTGATTGATAGCCATTCAAAGTGGGTAGAGGTGTTCCGGATGTGGAACATAACAACAAGTAAAACACTAGACAATTTGCAAAGATTGTTTTCTTCATATGGCATCTCAGAAGGAATTATGTCTGAAAATGGGCTACAATTTTGTTCAGAAGAATTGCACTGTTCATGAGCAGAAATGGTGTGAATCATACCAAGGTTTCACCATACCACTCTGCTTCAAAGTACAATTTGTAAAATGTGCTCTTACAAAGCAAATGTTGGATCCAAATCCAAGGAAATAACAGCTGACGTTGGATCACAAACTGGCTAATTTTCTGACTACTTATCATAATACACCTCATAAAACTACTGGTAGAACACCAGCAGAGTTGTTCTCAAACGATAGCCATGGACCAGGTTCGTGTTGTTAAAGCCAAACCTGGCACATTTCAGTAGAAGAGAAACAATTAAGACAGAAAGAGAATCATAATGGAGGTAAAATAAGAGAGAGAAGTTTGAAATTAAATCAGAAGGTGAGAGTGAAGAACCATCACCATAAATGTTTAAAGTGGTTTACCAGGAAGAGTAGTAAAGATGGGTGCCCTCGCACATATTTGGTCAAGATATTTGATCCTGGAAAGGTAAGGTGTGTTCACATTGATCATATTTTACCTACAGATTTGGAAGGGGTTGAAAGTTGGAATGATTCGATTATTTCTGATGAGTCAGATCGTCTTGTTACAAGTAGAGTACCAGTAGCAAATGCTACATCAAATGTATAGAAGCAAGTCCAAGTAAATGTCAGAATTTAATTCTGAGTCAGAGTCGGGCAGATAAACAGTCTGAAGTTGTACAGAGATCAAATGTAGATAAAATGTAGATCAAGGGCATCTCTTGGAGGAAAAATCTCCTCAGGCCAGCCTAGAATGAGTCTACATTCGACACCATGTTTGGAAAGTTCTGTTCGAGAAAGAAGGTATACTCTTCGAAACAGAAAACCAGTGGTTAATTTTGATTTGTAAATATGGCAAAATAAGTCCATATCTTTTGTTATGTGTATAACCATGCAAATTATTTAGAATGATTATTTTGTTATGATTACTTTTTCATTAAGGAGGGAGATGTGTAATATACTGCTCCACCCTGTGGACTACTGTGTTAATGCAGCCACTGCTGTTTATACAATAAAAGGAAGTTCCACATTGAAACCTTCTTGAGTGTGTATGCTTAGTGATATCATAAGAATATAAAAGGAGTGGTGAGCGGCGGCATGGACCAGCATGGCGGCCCCAACCTGTGAGAGACCACCAGCGGCAGGCCGGGGCCATAAAAGGCGAGTGGCGGCCTTGAGCAGTGTGACAATCCCTGGAGCAGGGTGGCAGCATACCACTGCAAGGTACAGTGCGAGCTGGTGCAGGAGGGCAACTGGATTGGAAGTCATCAAGGACCAGGTCGCTGATTGGATTACGGGCAGGTACAGCAGGAGTGGCTAGAGTGGGGCGCAGAAGCGGCGAGTGATCGTGGGGCAACATGATCAGGGGCCAAGAGAGGCGTGAGTTTGGTGCCTGAAGAGGTGAGGGCCCAGGGGCAGCACAGGCCAGCCCACATTGCGATTGTGTGCGCATTAGGTCCGTGCAGCAGAGCTGGTCTTCAGTCCTCTTGGTTAATCCTTGCCACTGGACAAAGACCTAGCTCTGTCAAGCCCGTATGATGGCTGGTGTGCAACGGCCATCACACCTTAAAGAAATCCACGTACAGGCCTGTTCCACCCTTCAGGATGTAGTTCTGCACCTGGAATATTAGGTCCTTCATTGAAACACCTTTGAACTCATCCCTTTTTGGCATGGAAGGCATGGAAGCAAGTCATCCTTAATACGAGGGACTGCCTATGATGAAGAATATCACACCCATTAAGCACTTTTTTACCTCACTAAGCTAGCCCTGATTTAAAGCAAAGTGTTCTTTCACTTCAAAAAATGCCAGCACCAGATTTTCAAAGCATGACTGAAGGATCAACATGCAGAGGTAGTGCAGAAAATTAAAGGAAGTAGAATCATTTTTTTAAATTAGTGACTCCTTATCACAACTGAAAGAGTCCTCAGAACAATTCTTTTGTGCTCCCTGTTGGAGGCATTGAAATCTCGTTGTACTGTGCTGTGAGGTGATGTATAGCTGACACATGGCTAAAACCTCACATTTATGATCTGCCCAAGGCTTACAGCCACGATAACAGCTGTACAGCTAATCTGGGGATTCTCTGCCTTGCTGCTGTCCTTGGTTTGCACTACTAAATTTTCCTACATTTCAACAACAGTGACGACACTCCAAAAGTACTTCATTGACTGTAAAGCACTCAGAGACGTCAGGTGGTCGTGAAAGGCGCTATATAAATCCAAGTCTTTCTTTCTTTAAGTATCAATGCATAGGGATAAATGCATCTCTTATGATTTCCAGATGACCTTTTGTGGCTTTAATTTTTAGCTAAGCCTTCCTTGATTTTCTCAGATAAACTCTTGTGAATACCTATGTGTCGATGTATCTTCACCAGGAAAATACTGCACTCCATCCTTAGCACTGCCTACTTTAATAACTGGTGCTGCATAACACTTGACAGTAAACTAGTTCACATTTTTGTACAATCATTTCACCACTGGAATGGTTGGAACTATACAGCATTTTGTACCATTGCATCAAAGTTTTATTATTATTCCTGGCTATTACTGGTGGTTCAATAAGCAAACATTTATGAGAATTACTAAGAGCAGAAAATAAAACCAGTAATTAATAAATAAAAGAAAGGAAAGATTTGCATTTATATAGCCCCTTTCATGGCCACCAGACATCTCAATGCACTTTACGGCCAATGAAGTACTTTTGAAGTGTCGTCACTCTTGTAATGTAGGAAACACGACAGTCAATTTGCGTACATCAAGCTCCCACACAGAGCAATGTGATAATGACCAGATCATTTGTTTTTTGTTATGTTGATTGAGGGATAAATATTGGCCAGGACACCAGAAATAGCTCCCCTGCTCTTTTTTGAAATAGTGCCATGGGATCTTTTACGTCCACCTGAGAGAGCAGATGGGGCCTCGGTTTAACGTCTCATCTGAAAGACGGATTGCTCAAAATATGGAAAATGTGGGTTTTTTTCATTGCTACTTTGCAGTTAATAGCCTTCATTACATATTTCAGGTTATCAACCGAGTCATCTTGCACAATTTAAAGTACTCGAACTCCCTAATTTGTTTCTGTAATAAGATTCGCCACAGATCTCTGGAAAGTGCCTAGCAAAAATAAGTTGGCTCACTTTTATAATTGAAAATCCAAAGACTTTCTTGGCACTCTGTAACTTTAGCTTCTCCAGGTGTTCCTTAACTCTTGCCACTTCATACACCATCCCTTAACTGAGGGAACAGTCAGGCATCCTGCTTTCAGCCTTCTGTCAATGGCTGCTGAGAGGGACGTGAGAGGAAGCAAGTGAGGTTGTCTCTGTATCCTGTGGACAAGCATCTTATCCTCATTAAACGAATGTCTCCCTAAGGTCGCACAGCTCCGACTGGAAAATGCATGAGGGAATCATAAGATAATAAATGCATGTGAAGCCATAGGATGATAAACGTAGGAGGAATTGTAAGGTGGCATATATTTGGGGAATGCAGGCTGTTAAATGTATGCGGAATTTCAAGGTTCTAAGTGCATCGAAACCATAAGGTGGTAAAAGTGTGAGGCGTCATAGGGTGATAAACATTTGGAGAGTCTTAAGATGAATTACATGGTGAATAATAAGGTTGCATATGCACACGGGGGAATCATGAGCTGATAAATGCATGTGGAATCACAAGATGATGAATGCATGGGGATTCATAAGGTGATAAACATGTGTAAAATCATAAGGTAGCAGAAGGCAGAGGGGATCAAAAGTTGCCAAATGCTTGGGGAATCATGATTGTGGAAATTCATTCTTGCCCGATTTCAGGTTTGAGGGCAGTGATGTGGCCGCATCGCACGCTTAAACCAGGCTGGCCTCAGGCTAAAACTGGACCTCGGGCCTGATCTAGATAATTGGGGCATGCTGCCGATGCATGTCCACAGGCTGATCACCCAACTTCAGCAATGAATTTAAAAGCTGTCTGCCTCACCAGCTGTAGCTTTTAGTAAGTGTCGCTGGGGACGGGGGTTCTGATTGCAGCCAGCAGGGGCTGTCACAGTGGAGAAACGTGGAGCACTCCTGCTTAGGCCGGAGTGCCTGATGAAGCATGATGTCTACACCACTCAGCACACATCAATTTCGGTGAAAAAGACTTGCATTTTTATATAGTACCTTTCACAACCACCAACTGTCCCAAAGCACTTTACAGCCAATGAAGTACTTTTTGGAGTGTAGTCACTGTTATAATGTGAGAAATGACCAGATAATTTGTTTTTTTTATGTTGATTGAGGGATAAATATTGGCCAGGACACTGGGGATAAATCCCCTTTTCTTTTTCGAAATGGTTCCATGGATTCTTTTATGTTCACCAGAGAGAGCAGAAGGGGCCTCAGTTTAATGTCTCATCTGAAAGAGGGCACCTCTGACAGTGCAACACTCCCTCAGTACTGCTCTGGAGTATCAGCCTAGATTTGTGTGCTTATGTCCTTGGAGTGGGACTTGAACCTACAATCTTCTGACTCACACACAAGAGTGCTACTCACTGAGCCATGGCTGAGACGGAGGATCATAAGCTCATGAAAACAAATCTGTCATTATATTGCACAGTATGGGTAAAATTCCTCCTGTCAGCAATTTTTCCCAAATAGTTATTGTGGGACACAGACCAACATTTTCAGTAAAACTATCAACAAGAGGAGTTTGACCTGTAGTGTGTTGCAACTGTAAATATTGCATCATTTTTACAGCCCTCAGTTGAAGTTTTCTCATGGAAAATTATATCAGCCTGCATTTAATAGTGCTGTTCTAATTTCGAGGACAGCTTCAGTGATTTTTGGAAAAATCTGCAATTTCCATTCACAGGACAGGCATTTTCAGCCTTTTACTCCTGGCTGTGATGACATGAAGGATCATGGTGCAGTGTTCACCCTCATACAATTAGAATTTCCATATTAAGTTGCAGAAGTGGAAATTTGACAAGAGTAAGTAAGACATGTTTTATAAAATGGGCAGTATTTGCACAGTGGAGCCAAAGTTTTGATATTGGAGATGAAATTCTGCCTCGTATCCTGATATAATCATCTGGATGTGTCCGTCCGGGATGGGCGCTACTGACACTACCAAGACTTTTGGGGGGAGAAATTTGGGAGTGAACTAGTTGGGGCGCCAAATTTTAAAAGTTGAAAACATCAGCAACAGGTTGAGCGCAAAAGCGCCCCACTTCCTTGCTGGAGCACTAAAGGACGCAGACGAGGCGGTATTGGTGCAGCGCTGCACAATGTCCCATGCAGCGCTGCCGTGTTACAAGTCTCCTTCCCTCCCTTGAAGGGTAGGGCCATTGCTACTGGCTCTGCTTTGGGACCAGTGAGCAAATGAATTCTGTGCTGATTGATCGCGGCCAAAGAGGAAGCTAAAAAAATGAGAAAGTCCATTTTTTGAATTTTTTTTACTTACCTCGGCCAGCTCCCCTTTAACTTTTGCCCCCGAAGCTCCTGGCATTCCGATGAACGCCTCCTGCAGCTGCCGATGTTTTCGTCTGGTGATGCCACGGGGGGGCGGAACCAAAGTTCGGGTCCGGGGTGCTACTAGGACGATGTGCATGGCAATGACATCACGGTGTCTGGGCGAAGGAGATCAGGCACAATGTCCTACCGCCGCCTCAAATCTCCCGTCGAAGTTAGCGGGAGTCATTCACCTCGCCACGCCCGGTCAGTAATGGTTAGCATCCAGTTATCGCCCAACAGAGGCGATAACAGGAGGTGTTAAAGAGGCCAATTTCTAGGCCTTGGTTTCGATGGCAGGCATCCACAACACTAACGATGCATCCAGGGTGACCCTCCTTGCTCCAGTAATCACACACTGCATGGGAGAGTGCACTCTTCTGAAAAAAAGAAAACGGTTTTCTTTTGGGGTCCAGGCCACTTTGCCGGAACCCACAAACATTGCTGGCTCAGAACATTGAATGTGTGCTCACTGTTTGAGTGGCCAAGGAGACGGGAACTCCCAGCGTTGTGTGTATCCAGCCCTGTTAAAAAGCCTCACATTTGCTAGCTCTGGATCCTAGTGCCAGGGAACGGTCTGATTTGTGGCCCTTCTGCCGCACTTCTGCCAGAGTTATGGTTGAAATGAGGATCAGAATGACTGGATATTCAATAAAATCAATAACATTTGTAAGAAAGAAGGAAAGACTTGCATTTGTTTAGCACATTTCACAACCATCTCAAAGCTCTTTTCAGCCAATCAAGTACTTTTGAAGTGCAGTCACTGTTGTAATGTAGGAAACGCGGCAGCCAATTTGTGCACAAGCAAGCTCCCACAGACAGCAACGTGAATATTTTTTTACAAATTGGGTAGCGTCACAGAATTTTCATTTAAGGCTCGCTGCCTGGAAACTCCACAAAGCAGAGCCCCTGTGTTAGTCACCTCAGCAAACTCACACGGTAATTTAAGCGTTTTAAAAAATGTGTTTTTCAATTTTTTGTTCACTGAAGACGCAATCAGCAACATTGATTATAAAGGTGTCGACACTGCCCTCCTAAACAAATATTTAACTGATCTTATATTTTGTAAAACGCAATAGATGTGTGTGCATGTCCAGTATAAACCAACTCTTAATTAATATTAATTAATATCGCTCGCTCCAAGAAGCCTAAATATCTTGACAGAATAATTCAGTTCATAATTTGTGCATGGAATCTAACATGTATAAATTTCTGCTACAGTTAAACGGAACAAGAAAATGATAGGCTAATTACTGCAAATCATAACAATCCAACTAGTAATTCCAACACATTAAAATAAACAACCAGGGTTAAATTCTTTTCCCCAATTCTGCCTGAAATCAGATGAGATAGTGGCAGAAAATGAGAGGGAACTCCATTTCTCTTCCCTTGCCCCTGCCCCACTGCCTCATGTAAATAGTGTCCGAGGGATGGTGATCAGTTCCTCGACAGACTTCCCTCCACCCGTATTCACCTTCCGGGTCTGCCATGGGAAAAGTGACAGCAAGCCTCTGGAGGAGATGGTAATGTCTCCGAGGAGATTCCATGGAGGGAGAGGTCCTTGTATTGACCTCAACCCCCTCGATTCCAGCCCTCACTTATCTTATTTTGACGGCCTCTGTCTCTGTTGAAACCTACTGGGTTGCCAATCTTTCGGTCTTTTGGCTGCTTCTGCCCCCATTAGTGTCATCGTCATAGTGTTAGCTGTGGCTCAGTGGGTAGCACTCTCATCTCTGAGTCAGAAGGTGGTGGGTTCAAGTCCCACTCCAGAAACTTGAGCAGAAAAGAAAGATAAGCTAAAACTCCAGTGCTCAGGCACTGCATATAAGCAGGCCTCCCATGCTATGCCAGCACTATGGAGTCAGAATAAAGAGACTAAGGTCACACTTACTCAATTCTACAGTACTCAGCCACATTGCTTTCTTTGAGACATAACAACTGGCGATGAGTAATAGATAACGAACCATCATGCGAAAATGCAGAGAACTGTTGGTATCCTGGAGAAATTCTAAGAAGGTGACAATTGGGAAGCCTTCGTGGAGCGACTCAACCAATACTTCGTGGCCAACCAGCTGGAAGGGAATGAGAATGCTGCCAAACGAAGTGCGATCCTCTTCACCGTCTGTGGGGCAACAACCTATAGCCTCATGAAGAGTCTTCTTGCTCCGGTGAAACCAACAACCAAATCGTATGAAGAACTGTGTACACTGGTCCGGGAGCACCTAAATCCAAAGGAGAGCGTTCTGATGGCAAGGTATCGGTTTTATACATGTCAGTGGTCTGAAGGCCAGGAAGTGGCGAGCTATGTCGCCGAACTAAGGCACATTACAGGACATTGCGAATTCGGTGGATTCCTTGAGCAAATGCTAAGAGACTTCTTTGTGCTTGGTATTGGCCATGAGGTTATCCTTCACAAACTATTGACTGTTGAAACACCGAACCTGAGCAAAGCCGTAACGATAGCCATTTATGTCCACCAGCGATAACACCAAACACATTTCACAGCACAAAGATGCATCGGCAAGTACTGTACACAAACTAACATCGTTTTCAGGCAGGAATGCACATGGCAGAACGTACACGCATGCAGCTGCATGACCTCAGAGTCCGCCATCAAGTGTGAATGCGGGGCAATTAACACCTTTTTGGCGCTGCGGAGGTGATCATCGAGCACATCAATGCTGCTTCAAACACTATGCGTGCAAAGGCTGTGGAACAATGGGACACCTCCAGCGAATGTGCAGACGAGCTGCAAACCCTGCAAATCACCACATTGCAGAGGAAGACTGATCCATGGCGGATCAAATTGAACTAGAGACTCAAACCAAAGAGGAAAAAGTGAATGGGGTACACAACTTCACCACGAAATGTCCACCGATCATGCTAAAAGTTGAACTGAACAGAATTCCAGTATCCATGGAATTGGACACTAGTGTGAGTCAGTATATCGTGAGCAAAAAGGCCTTTGAAAGGCTGTGGTGCAACAAGGCACAAAGGCCCAAGCTGAGCCCTATTCATACCAGGCTGAGAACTTACACTAAAGAGCTGATCCATGTAATTGGCAGTGCAGCAGTAAAAGTCTCCTATGATGGAGCGGTGCACGAACTACCACTATGGATTGTACCAGGAGATGGCCCCACACTGTTTCGCAAAAGCTGGCTGGGAAAAATCCGCTGGAACTGGGACATCATCCAAGCGCTTTCATCTGTCGACGACGCCTCATGTGCCCAGGTTTTGAGCAAGTTCCCATCGTTGTTTGAGCCAGGCATCGGAAATTTCTCTGGGGCGAAGATGCAGATCGACTTGGTTCCCGGTACACGACCCATCCAACACAAGGCACATGCGGTGCCGTACATAATGCAAGAGAAGGTGGAAATCGAGCTGCAAAGAGAGGGCACCATTGCATTGGTTGAGTTCAATGAGTGGGCCAGTCCAATTGTTCCAGTTCTCAAGGGCGATGGCACGATCAGAATTTGTGCGGACTTTAAAGTAACGATGAGCCATTTTTCACTGCAGGACCAGTACCCGATACCAAAGGGATACGACCTATTTGTGATGCTGGCAGGAGAGAAGACGTTTACCAAGTTGGAACTGACCTCAGCTGATATGATGCAGGAGCTGGCTGAATCTTCGAAAGGACTCACATGCATCAACACGCACAAAGATCTGTTCATCTACAATAGGTTCCCATTTGTGATATGATTGGCCGCGGCTATTTTTCGAAGGAACATGGAGAGTCTGCTAAAGTCACTTCTGCGCACCGTGGTTTTCCAGGATGACATATTGATCACAGGTCGGGTCACCATCGAACACTTGCAGAACCTGGAAGAGGTTCTAAGTCGGCTAGATCGTGTGGGACTCAGGTTGAAACGTTTGAAGTGTGTTTTCCTGGCAACAGAGCTCGAGTTCTGAGGGAGAAGAATCGCGGCAGTCGGCATCAGACCCACCAACGCCAAGACGGAGGCCATCTAGAATGCGCCGAGACCATAGAACGTGATGGAGCTGCGGTCGTTCCTGGGACTCCTCAATTATTTGATAATTTCCTACCCAGGTTAAGTGCCTTGCGAGAACCTCTACATGTGTTGCTACGCAAGGGAGATGGCTGGGTATGGGGGAAATCATAAGAGACTCCTTTTGAGAAAGCCAGAAATCTGTTATGTTCCAACAAACGTAGGACCCTTGCAGTCAGATTCAGGTGAATTTATAATGGGGAACAAGGAAATGGTAGACCAATTGAACAAATACTTTGGTTCTGTCTTCACGAAGGAAGAAACAAATAACCTTCCGAAAGAACTGGGGGACCGAACGTCTAGGGAGAAGGAGGAACTGAAGGATACCCTTATTAGGCGGGAAATTGTGTTTGGGAAATTGAAGGGATTGAAGGCCGATAAATCCCCGGGGCCTGATAGTCTGCATCCCAGAGTACTTAAGGAAGTAGCTCTAGAAATAGTGGATGCATTGGTGATCATTTTCCAACAGTCTATCGACTCTGGATCAGTTCCTATGGACTGGAGGGTAGCTAATGTAACACCACTTTTTAAAAAGGGACGGCGAGAGAAAGCGGGTAATTATAGACTGGTTAGCCTGACATCAGTGGTGGGGAAAATGTTGGAATCAATTATTAAGGATGAAATAGCAGCGCATTTGGAAAGCAGTGATAGGATCAGTCCAAGTCAGCATGGATTTATGAAGGGGAAATCATGGTTGACAAATCTTCTGGAATTTTTGAGGATGTAACTAGTAGAGTGGACAAGGGAGAACCAGTGGATGTGGTGTATTTGGACTTTCAAAAGGCTTTTGACAAGGTCCCACACAAGAGATTGGTGTGCACAATCAAAACACATGGTATTGGGGGTAATATACTGATGTGGATAGAGAACTGGTTGGCAGACAGGAAGCAGAGAGTCGGGATAAACGGGTCCTTTTCAGAATGGCAGGCAGGGACTAGTGGAGTGCTGCAGGGCTCAGTGCTGGGACCCCAGCTCTTTATAATATACATCAATGATTTGGATGAAGGAATTGAGTGCAATATCACCAAGTTTGCAGATGACACTAAACTGGGTGGGGTGTGAGCTGTGAGGGGGACGCTAAGAGGCTGCAGGGTGACTTGGACAGGTTAGGTGAGTGGGCAAATGCATGGCAGATGCAGTATAATGTGGATAAATGTGAGGTTATCCACTTTGCGGGCAAAAACGCAAAGACAGAATATTATCTAAATGATGGCACATTAGGAAAAGGCGAGGTGCAACGAGACCTGGGTGTCATGGTTCATCGGTCATTGAACGTTGGCATACAGGTACAGCAGGTGATAAAGAAGGCAAATGGTATGTTGGCCTTCATAGCTAGGGGATTTGAGTTTCGGAGCAGGGAGGCCTTACTGCAGTTGTACAGGGCCTTGGTGAGGCCTCACCTGGAATATTGTGTTCAGTTTTGGAATCCTAATCGGAGGAAGGACGTTCTTGCTATTGAGGGAGTGCAGCGAAGGTTCACCAGACTGATTCCCAGGATGGCTGGACTGACATATGAGGAGAGACTGTATCAACTGGGCCCTTATTCATTGGAGTTTAGAAAAATGAGAGGGTATCTCATAGAAACATACAATATTCTGATGGGACGGGACAGGTTAGATGCGGGTAGATTGTTCCTGATGTTGGGGAAGTCCAGAACCAGTGGACACAGTCTTAGGATAAGGGGAAAGCCATTTAGGACTGAGATGAGGAGAAACTTCTTCACTCAGAGAGTTGTTAACCTGTGGAATTCCCTGTCGCAGAGAGTTGTTGATGCCAGTTCATTGGATATATTCCAGAGGGAGTTAGATATGGCCGTTACTGCTCAGGGGATCAAGGGGTATGGAGAGAAAGCAGGAAAAGGGTACTGAGGGAATGATCAACCATGATCTTATTGAATGGTGGTGCAGGCTCGAAGGGGTGAATGGCCAACTTCTGCACCTATTTTCTATGTTTTTCTGTTTCTAAACTGTTTGTTCTGTATGACCCATGTAAACCTTTAGTGCTAGCTTGCGATGAGTCTTCGTACGGGGTCGGGTGTGTATTAAAACAAGCAAACAAATTGGGAACATTGCAACCGGTCACTTATGCATACAGGAGTTTGTCCAAGGCCGAAAGGGCCTACAGCATGATTGAAAAAGAAGCTCTGGCATGCGTTTATGGGGTGAAAAAAGTGCACCAGTATCTGTTTGGGCTTATGTTCGAGTTAGAAACTGACCATAAGCCGCTCATATCGCTATTTTCAGAGCAAAAGTATTAATACCAATGCCTCTGCTCGCATCTAAAGATGAGCGCTCACGTTGTCTGCATATAACTATGTAATTCGCCACAGTCCAGGCACAGAGAACTCTGCTGATGCTCTCAGTCGGCTACCATTGCCCACCACTGAGGTAGAAATGGCACAGCCTGCAGACTTGCTCTTGTGATGGATGCATTTGAAAATGAAAAGTCACCCATTATAGCCCGCCAGATCAGGACCTGGACCAGCCAGAATCCTTTACTATCCTTTGCAAAAAACTGTGTCCTCCATGGGAGCTGGCCCAGCATCCCAGTGGAGATGCATGAAGAGATCAAGCCGTTCCAGCGGCGCAAAGACGAAATGTCCATAAAGGCGGACTGTCTTTTGTGGGGTAATCGCGTGGTTTTGCCTAAGAAAGGCAGGGAAACCTTCATACACGACCTACACAGTACCCACCCAGGCATAGTAATGATGAAAGCTATAGCCAGAGCTCATGTGTGGTGGCCCTGCATCGACTCAGATTTGGAGTCTTGCGTGCGCCAATGCAACATTTGCTCTCAACTAAGCAATGCACTCAGGGAAGCACCGCTAAGTTTGTGATCATGGCCCTCCAAACCGTGGTCTAGGATCCACGTTGACTTCTCTGACCCGTTTCTAGGCAAAATGTTTTTGGTTTTTGTGGATGCTTATTCAAAATGGATTGAGTGTGTAATAATGTCTGTAAGCACGTCCATTGCCACCATCAAAAGCCTACGAGCCATGTTTGCCACGCATGGCCTGCCGGATGACCTTGTCAGCAACAATGGGCCGTGCTTCACCAGTGTTGATTTCAAGGAATTCATGACCCGCAATGGTAAAGCATGTCACATCTGCCTCGTTCAAGCCCACATTTAATGGCCAGGCAGAACGGACAGTCCAAACCATCAAGCAAAGCTTGAAACGCGTGTTGGAAGGTTCCCTGCAGACCCGCCTGTCCGGACTCCTGCTCAGCTAACGCACTAGAGCCCACTCGCTCACCGGGGTTCCCCGTGCCGAACTGTTCATGAAAAGGGCATTCAAAACAAGGCTATCTCTAGTCCAACCTGATCTCCATGATCATGTCGAAGGCAGGCGGCATCAACAAAGCATGTACAATGATCGCGCAAATTTGTCACAGGATATCGAAGTCAATGCCCCTATATTTGTACTCAACTGTGGACATGGTCCAAAATGGCTTGCTGGCACTGTCATAGCCAAAGAAGGGAGTAGGGTGTTTGAGGTCAAACTTGCACATGGACTAACTTGCAGAAATTATTTGGACCAAATCAGCTGTGATTCATAGACAGCCACAAGCAACCTGAAGAGGACACCACCAACTTCGAACCTCCGATACACACACAAGTGGAAACCGACATCACAGTTGACCACGAAGCTGAACTCATCATTCCCAACAGCCCAGCAAGGCTAGCTGCAGAGCAGCCCAGTAAAGGCCCAACCAACTCACCTGCACCTGTGTTTGTATCGAGACGATCGACTAGGGTGCGCAAAGCCCCAGATCGTTTCATCCTGTAAGTAAGTGTACTATTGACTTTGCGGGGGAGTGATGTTATGTGTGCAACAACTTGTAACCAACATGCTTCCGCCATCAGAGGGCGCTTCTGTTGGAGTCCCAAGGGATCCCAGCATCCCTTGGGAGCACTGCATATAAGCAGGCCTCCCATGCTGTGTCATCACTCTGGAGTCAGAATAAAGAGACTAAGGTCACACTTACTCAAGTCTACAGTACTCTGTCACATTGCTTTATTTGAGACATAACAACTATCATATTGCTATTTGTGGGAGCTTGCTTGCGCGCAAATTGGCTGCCGTGTTTCCTAAATTACAACAGTGATGACACTCCAAAAGCATTTCATTGGCTATAAAGATCTTGAGATGTCCTGTGTTATGAAAGGCACGAATAAATGCATGTCTTTCTTTAACTGCTTGGCCAACTCTTCTGGTGCTGCAACATCAGTCCTGTTTTAGTACTGCTGGGATTTGGGAGCCAGGCAATGGAAGACTTGACGGTTTTGATGGGAACCTGCCGCACATACTTGGATTAACCCTGACCCAGTGAAATGAGCTGGCATTCTAGCAGGGGCGTGGGAGAGGAATGCAGATCAGGCAGTGAGGCACCAATAGGGCCTCACCACTCAGATCTTCCAACATTCCCTGCCACTACCCCTGTAGTTACAGGAATTTGACCCAGCAACAATGAAGGAACGGCGATATATTTCCAAGTCAGGATGGTTTATGACTTGGAGACGAACTTGGAGGTGGTCGTGTTCCCATGCGTCTGCTGCCCTTGTCCTTCTCGGTGGTAGAGTTCGTGGGTTTGGGAGGTGCTGTCGAAGAAGCCTTGGCGAGTTGCCGCAGTGCACCTTGTAAATTGTACACACTGCAGCCACGGTGCACCAGTGCTGTAGGAGTGAATGTTTAAGATGGCAGATGGGTTGTCAATCAAGCAGGCTGCTTTGTCCTGGTTGGTGTTGAGCTTCTTGAGTGTTGTTGGAGCTATGCTCATCCAGGCAAGTGGAGAGTATTCCATCGTTCTCCTAACTTGCGACTTGATGATGGTGGAAAGGCTTGAGGGAGTCAGGAGGTGAGACACTCGCCGCAGAATACCCACCCTCTGACCTGCTCTTGTAGCCGCAGTGTTTACGTGGCTGGTTCAGTTAAGTTTCTGGTCAATGGTGACACCCAGGATGTTGATGGTGGGGGAGTCGGCGATGGTAATGCCATTGAATACAAGGGTCGGTGGGTTAGGCTCTCGCTTGTTGGAGATAGTCATTGCCTGGCTCTTATGTGGAGTGAATGTTGCTTGCCACTCAACTGCCCAAACCTGAATGTCATCCAGGTCTTGCTGCATGCGGGCACAGACTGCTTCATTATCTGAGGAGTTGGGAATGGAACTGAACTCTGTGCAATCATCAGCGAACATACCCACATCCCGCGGATGGAGGGAAGGTCACTAATGAAGCCGCTGAAGAGAGTTGGGCCTAGGACACATCCTTGATGAATTCCTACAGCGATATGCTGGGGCTGAGATGATTGCCCTCCAACAACTACAACCATCTTTCTTTCTGCTAGGTAAGACTCCAGCCAGAGGAGAGTTTTTCTCCTGATTCCACATTGACTTCAGTCTTACTAGGGCTCCTTGATGCCACACTTGGCGAAATGCTGCCTTGAAGTCAAGGGCAGCCACTCTCCTTTCACCTCTGGAATTCAGCTTTTTTGTCCATGTTTGGACCAAGGCTGATATAAGATCTGGAACCGAGTGGTCCTGGCGGAACCCAAACTGATCATCACTGCGCAGGATATTGGTGAGTAAGTGTCGCTTGATAGTACTGTCGACGACACCTTCCATCTGCTGGTGATTGTGAGTAGACTGATGGGGTGGTAATTAGCAGGATTTGATTTCTCCTGCTTTTTGTGGACAGGACATACCTAGTAATTTTTATACAATGTCGGGTCGATGACAGTATTGTAGCTGTACTGTAGCAGACCCAACAGGCAACGGCGGGAACCCAATTAAATTCATTAACATCTAGTTGGCTGATCATTAACATGCTCTTTAAACTTACCTTTTCACTTTAACTTCATGGCCAGAGTAACCATGCTGCTCTGGTCCATGGCTGTCAACCTGAGGTCGGAGTTCAGTGGCCATTATTCCAGCTGATTACTTGACAGCTTCAAATGTACAGAAAAAGATCCCACCCGACAGATGATCACTTTCCTCAGACACAAGCTGTTTCTCAGTCCATTTCCAGTGCAGATTCTGTCGGCTTTCCAATTTCCACTCTCCTTTGGGTATCACCACATTGGAAGAACTCTCTCACCTTTGACAAATTGCTTCTGTCATCTCTACTTCACTTGCCATCTATTCCATCAACATGGGGGCCCTTTATACTGTCTCTACTTGGTCCGCAGAATTCTACCACGATCAGCCCCAACACCAGCAGCACTAGGCACACCAGCAGCACCAACAACAACACTAACCTACTCCGCAATAAACTGATGCTGCCACTCAAGACAAATTGCAGCCCGATGCATTTCTAAATTTTAAACAAAAGAAAAAATGAAGAAATACTCTCAATCTTTGGAAAAATTGTAATGCACGTAGAAACATAGAAACATCGAAAATAGGTGCAGGAGTAGAACATTCGGCCCTTCGAGCCTGCACCACCATTCAATAAGCCCATGGCTGATCATTCCCTCAATACCACTTTCCTGCTTTCTCTCCATACTCCTTGATCTCTTTAGCCATAAGGGCCATATCTAACTCCCTCTTGAATATATCCAATGAACTGGCATCAACAACTCTTTGCGGTCGGGAATACCACAGGTTAACAACTCTCTGAGTGAAGAAGTTTCTCCTCATCTCAGTCCTAAATGGCCTACCCCTTATCCTAAGACTGAGTCCCCTGATTCTGGACTTCTGCATCATCGGGAATATTCTTTCCGCATCTAACCTGTCCAGTCCCGTCAGAATCTTGTAAGTTTCTATGAGATCCCCTCTCATCTTTCTAAACTCCAGTGTATAAAGGCCCAGTTGATCCAGTCTCTCCTTATGTGTCAGTCCCGCCATCCCGCGAATCAGTCTGGTGAACCTTCACTGCACTGCCTCAATAGCAAGAATGTTCTTTCTCAGATTAGGAGACCAAAACTGAACACAATATTTCAGGTGAGGCTTCACCAAGGCTCTGTACAACTGCAGTAAGACCTCCCTGCTCCTATACTCAAATCCCCTGCTATGAAGGCCAACATACCAGTTGCCTTCTTCACCGCCTGCTGTACCTGCATGCCAACTTTCAATGCCTGATGAAGCATGACACCAAGGTCTCGTTGCACCTCCCCCTTTCCTAATCTGCTGCCATTCAGTTAATATCCTGCCTTCGTGTTTTTGCCCCCAAAGTGGATAACCTCACATTTATCCACATTATACTGCATCTGCCATGCATTTGCCCACTCACCTAACCTGTCCAAGTCACCCTGCAGCCTTTTAGCGTCCTTCTCACAGCTCACTCCGCTACCCAGTTTAGTGTCATCAGCAAACTTAATGTTCCACAGAACACATAGAAGCTGATGACAAGTATTGGAGTTAGCGCTTTTGAATATAACCAGTATAAAGGACACACATAAGTAAGACATAAGTGGAATCACCTCAGTGGCTTAAAATCAACTGGTGTGGTTTTTGCAGACAAATTAACGTGACCTTTGTAAAAGTTCTGTGGAAATAGTATCTTTTGTTTCACAGAAATTTTAAATCTTGTTGGGCATATTATTACCCTGGAAGATTTGTGATCCTAGCCCAGTATCAAGTGCACTGAATGTGCCAAATTACTTGTCATAAAAGTGAGATGGATGTTCTAATGCTCAATGTCATTGTGAAATAGAAGGCGGCCAAAAGCATTATATAATAATTACTCATGTAGAAACTTGCCTACTTAAAATTGAAAATGACCGTACTAACAATTGTCAATTCTAAATATGTGTACGAACACAAACACATACGCTAAAATGTTAGGGGAGAAGTTTAAAAAAGACAGCCATGTATTATGATATACTAATGTCATAATAGGTACAAAAAGCTGTAATTACTAAGTGTTCATCAACGGTATACATTTCATTCTATGAAAAAAGTGTTGAGATAAAATATTGCTGGAAATTGAAAGGGGTTAAAACCATGGGGACCAATACTGCGTGTTATTGGTTTCCTCAGTCACATGATCACACTGGAAAGTAGCCTTACCATACTTATGCCTTCAGGTAAGACTGCAATGTTAATTTTTTGTAAGACATTCATCATTTAAATGCGAATGGAGCTTTAGGGATACTTTAAAATGCCCTGTTGGCATGAAAAACACCACTATATTGGGGTTTGCTGCAATAAAAATGGTAAATTGCAGCATGTGAAATTATATCTTGAAATGCAGACTTTATTAAAAAAAAGCTAAAGGTTCCAGATATATAATTGTTATAAAATGTGATTACATATTTGGTCCAACAGATTATATTGGTTCTTTTATTGTGATGGCAGTTTAACTGATGTATGAAGATACATCTCAATGTGTTGTCCAATTGGTGAAAATATTGATGTGAATGATACCATGGCCTAAAAATTGGATTTCACCTGAATTTGGGCGTGGAGTTCACCGCACATACCTAAAGAGGCAGGTGACAGGACCACGGAAAATTGACTCCCTGCCCTGATTTGTATATGACCGGCAAGCTGCGGACGCTAGTCCCAACCACAGATCCAGCTCGCCAGTCATGGGGGAGGAGCGAAATGGGCCAACTGAGACTCCGGCTGAGGGCACCGTGTAAGTCCAGGAGGAGGTCGAGGGGTGGTTAGCAGCAGCCCGCACTCCTGCTCCACATTACCACTGGTTTGTGGAATTTCTCCTTGTAACTTAACCCCTAGAGTCCAGGTATCATTCTGGTAAACCTACGCTACACTCCCTCCAAGGCCAGTATATGTATTCATATAGCGCCTTTAATGTAGTGAAACATTCCAAGGTGCTTCACAGGAGTATTCTGAGATTAAAAATTTGACACCGAATCACATTGGTAGAAATTAGTGCAGGTGACCAAAAGCTTGGTCAAAGAGTTTTGTTTTAAGGAGTGTCTTGAAGGAGGAAAGAGAAGTAGAGAGGCGAAGAGGTTTAGGCTGGGAGTTCCAGAGCTTATGGCCCAGGCAACAGAAGGCACGGACACCAATGGTTGAGCAATTATAATCAGGGATGCTCAAGAAGGCAGAATTAGAGGAGCACAGACATCTCAGGGGGCTATGGGGCTGGAGGAGATTACAGAAATAGTGAGGGGCGAGGCCATGGAAGGATAAGAATTTTGAAATCGAGGCGTTGCTTAACCAGAAGCCAATGTAGGTCAGCGAGCACAGGGCTGATGGATGAGCGGGACCTGGTGTGAGTTAGGACATGGGCAGTCTTCCTAAGCTGTGGTGCACAGAACTACTCACAGTACTCCAGGTGTGGTCGCACCTGGGTTTTGTATAGCTATAACATAGGGCCCAAGTTTGCCCCAACGTGAGGTGCGCCGACTTTCTGAAACAAAAAGCACGCCTAAAACTTACCGAGAAATACTCCCCGCTCTTCCGGACGTCTTCGGGCTCGGCGTAGCGCACCACAGCCAGAGTGTGTCCCACAGTGCCGGGACCTCTGCACATGCGCGCTAGAGTGTGTGCGCATGTGCAGTAGCTTCCAGCCCCCGAATCTCTGCAGGCTGTGTGGGAGGGGCCCATAGCACACCGCCCCTAGCCCTGGCTGAATGGGCTCCCTAGAGAAGGAACTAGGTAAGAAGTGACTCCAGGCAGTGGGATAGAAAATCAAGCAGCAAGGGAGCGATCAGGGCAGCGGAATGGAAAATCAAACAAAGAGGGAGTAATTGAAGATAATAGGGGCCAGCCTACACATCAATTTAAATTTTCCAGTTGCATTGTGAAATTTTCCTGTGAATATCACGATACACGCATTCAAACAAACAACTGGATGATTTTATAATGGCCTCCGATGCACCTCCCCTGGCTGTCGGGTGGGTAGGCACCACCCACTCCTCCTCCCCACTCCTTCCCCCACACCCCCGTTCCCCCCATCCCCCCCATTTTCCCCCTTTCCCCCCTCTTCTTCCCGCCCTTCTCCACCTTCCCCCTACCCCTTCACTGATGCCGTGTTGAGCCGAGCCTCCCGGTGTGGGTTTTACTGTCCCTAGCCCTGGCCGAATGGGTTCCCTCATCGGCGGCCTGCTGCCTTCCCTTCACATAAAGGTAGGACTTCTATTTTTATTTGTTATTGATTGATTGGTTATTACTTTGGTCTTAGTGCTTTAGGTGCAAGGTTCCTTCTATTTTTTATTTGTTAATTAATTGCTGATTATTTTTGTGCTTTGTTTAGTGATTTGTAAGTCTTGGTGCTTTTTGTCATGTATTCAACTAGCATTGTAACCCATGTATAATCTGACCTAAGTTGTACACTGTGAGAACAATGACCACTAGGTGGTGAACTTGTGGGAGACACTCCTAACCTGGACCTTCAGATATAAAAGGGGAAGCTCCACCCACTTCCATCATTTGAGTGCTATGGAATAAAGGATAGGTCACAGACTGACCATCTCTCAAGCATGGGCCTCGTGTGCATTTATACTGTATAGTAAGGACGTATCAATGGCGACGAGGATCTTGGATTTAAACCACGCGAGCATGGCCACGAGCAGAACAGACGAGAGGTACTGTGTTAAGGAATGGTTGGGACAGAGATTCAACATTGTTAAAGCAGCACACAGTTCTCCAGGCAGACAAGGGCAGTCGGGCATGCCCCAACATGTAGTCGAACCCAGAGGGGGAGTTCGACAGAGACAATGGCAAGCTGAACGGCGATTCACGCCATTGCAAGGGACAATGCGGCCAGTAATGAGGCCATCAACATCTGTTAATGGCGCACTCAAGGACAATGACAGGGGCAGTCAGGGACGATTGTCTGGCAAGGGACCTTTTGTTTCCAACAGCAGCTCATGTTGGAGGCATGGAGGCACACACTCAGCTGGAGTTTGCAGAGATAAGCAAAATACCTGAAGAAATTGCAGAAATGAATGCTGGGGGAACTCGCTGGAAGCTGAAGTTCAGCGAGTTCATGTGGAGCACGTATACAGTTCATACACCAGGACGCCACCGATAATGATGAAAATGCTCCTCAATTGCATCCCAGTATCAATGGAGCTAGATACAGGGCCAGCCAGTCCCTGATGGGTATCAAACAGTTCAAAAAGTTGTGGGCGTCCAAGGCCAGGAGGCCAAAATTATCGCCGATTGATGCACAGCTATTGACATACACAAAGCAGATCATTCCGGTGCTCGGCAGCGCCACGGTAGTTGTGACCCACAAAGATTCGGAGAACAGGTTGCCACTCTGGATTGTCCCAGGGGATGGTCCCGCACTACTGGGGAGGAGTTGGCTTGCTGTCATGAACTGGAAATGGGGCGATGTCAATGCAATTTCCTCTGTGGAGCGAGTATCATGCTCACAGGTCCTGGACAAATTGACTCATTATTTCAACTCGGCATTGGTACATTCATGGGGGCCAAGGTAGTGATTCACATAAACCAGGATGCCAGGCCAGTACACCACAAGGCCAGAGCGGTGCCGTACGTGATGTGGGAAAAGAAATTGGACCGCCTGCTGAGGGAAGGCATCATCTCGCCAGTCGAATTCAGTGACTGGGCAAGCCCGATCGTGCCGGTGCTCAAGGCGGATGGGTTGGTCAGGATATGTGGCGATTACAAGGCCACCATCAATCGGGTGTCACTCCAAGACCAGTACCCGCTACCGAGAGTGGAAGACCTCTTTGCGACGCTATCCGGTGGCAAACTTTTTTCAAAATTGGACCTGACCTCAGCTTACTTGACCCAGGAGCTGGTGAGTGAGTCGAAGAAGCTGACCACCATCACGACACACAAGGGGTTGTTTGAGTACAACAGATGTCCGTTCAGGATTCGCTCGGCCGCCGCAATCTTCCAACGAAATATGGAAAGTCTCCTCAAGTCGATTCCAGGGACGGTGGTTTTTCAGGACGACATCCTCATCATGGGTTACGATACTGAAGAACACTTCCACAACCTGGAGGAGGTGCTACGCAGATTGGACCGGGTAGGGCTGCGACTGAAAAAGGCGAAGTGCGTCTTCCTAGCTCCAGAGGTAGTATTCCTGGGAATGAGGGTACCGCAGACGGGATCAGCCCGACTGCGTCCAAGATGGAAATGATCCAGAGAGCACCCAGACCCTGTAACACGACGGAGCTGCGTTGATTCCTGGGGCTCCTGAACTATTTTGGTAACTTTCTTCCCAAATTGAGCATGCTGCTAGAGCCGCTACATGTGCTCCTATGCAAAGGTCGCGAATGGGTCTGGGGGAACAGCCAGGAAAGGGCTTTTAATAGAGCACGCAATTTGTTATGTTCCAACAATCTGTTAACACTATATGACCCATGTAAGAAACTTGTTTTAACTTCGTCCTATGGTGTCGGGTGTGTGTTGCAACATGTCAATGCCAAGGGTCAGTTACAGCCGGTAGCTTATGCCTCCAGAAGTCTGTCCCAGGCAGAAAGGGGATACGGGATGGTAGAAAAGGAGGCGCTCACATGTGTATATGCGGAAAAGAAAATGCACCGGTACCTGTTTGGCAGGAAATTTGAGCTGGAGACAAATCACAAACCCCTAACGTCCCTTTTGGCTGAAAACAAGGCCATAAATGCAAACGCATCGGCCCGCATACAGAGGTGGGCACTCACGTTAGCCGCCTATGACTACACTATTCGGCACAGACCGGGCACCGAAAACTGCGCTGATGCACTCAGCAGACTCCCATTAGCCACCACTGAGGGGGCTACCGAGCATGCTGCTGAGATGATCATGGCTGTTGAAGCTTTCGGAAGCGAAGGCTCACCCGTGACAGCCCGTCAGATTAAAGTCTGGACAAATAGAGACCCGCTATTGTCTCTAGTTAAGAAATGTGTCCTGAATGGGGACTGGGCAGCCACGTACAGGGCATGCCCTGAGGAATTTAAACCATTTCACAGGCGCAGGGATGAACTCTCGATTCAGGCCGATTGCCTACTGTGGGGAAACCACGTAGTCATGCCCCAGATGGGCAGAGAGGTGTTCATCAGAGAACTCCACAATGGGCACCCGGGCATTGTCACGATCAAGGCAATTGCCAGGTCACACGTTTGGTGGCCAGGGATAGACGCAGATCTGGAACTTTGTGCTCGCAGGTGCAACATGTGTGCCCAGCTGGACAATGCGCCCAGGGAAGCCCCCCATTAGCCCCTGGCCATGGAGTCCAAGCCTTGGTCATGCATCCAAGTGGACTACGCAGGTCCTTTCATGGGAAAAATGTTTTTGGTTGTAGTAGACGCCTACTCCAAATGGATCGAGTATGACATTTTAAATTCAAGCACATCCTCTGCCATGGTAGAAAGTCTACGGGCAATGTTCGCCGCCCACGGTCTACCGGACATCTTGGTCAGCGACAATGGCCCATGCTTCACAAGCACTGAATTCCAGGACTTCATGGCAGGCAATGGAATTAACCATGTCAGAACAGCACCATTCAAGCCGGCCTCAAACGGCCAGGCAGAACGAGCAGTGCAGATAATCAAACAGGGGATGCTCAGAATCCAAGGGGGTTCCCTACAATGCCGCATATCATGCCTCCTGTTGGCCTACAGATCCCGACCACACTCGCTCATAGGGGTTCCATCCGCAGAGCTGCTAATGAAAAGGACGCTCAAAACCCAGTTATCCCTTATACACCCCACCATGAAAGAAATTGTCGAGAGCAGGCGCCAGTCACAATATGACTACCATGACAGGAATGTGAGGGCGCGATGTATTGATGTAAATGACCCTGTTTTTGTCCTCAACTACGCTGCAGGGCCCAAATGGCTCGCAGGCACTGTGGTTGCCAAAGGGGGAAATAGGATTCTGGTAGTTAAACTTACCAATGGACAAATCTGCCACAAACATGTGGATCAAACAAAAAGGAGGTTCAGCAACCCCATAGAAGAAGCAGAGGAAGAACACGATATAGAGTTCACTCCACCACAGGTGACCGAACACAGGAACCAAAGGGAGGAGAGCCCAGTCACTGTGAGTAGTCCGGACAGGCCTGAGGCACCGCAAACAGCAGACACTCAGGCCAGCGCACAACAACCGGAGCCCCAACTCAGGCACTCTACAAGAGAGCATAAACCACCAGAGAGACTCAACCTGTGATCCCAATAAGACTTTGGGGGGGAGGTGATGTCATGTATTTAACCAGCATTGTAACCCATGTGTAATCTGACCTAAGTTGTACACTGTGAGAACAATGACCACTAGGTGGTGAACTTGTGGGACACTCCTAACCTCGACCTTCAGATATAAAAGGGGAAGCTCCACCCACTTCCATCACTTGAGTGCTATGGAATAAAGGATAGGTCACAGACTGACCTTCTCTCAAGCATGGGCCTCATGTGCATTTATACTGTATAGTAAGGACATATCACTTTTCTTGTATTTTTTATTTGTTGCTGAATGTTTATTTTTGTGCTTTGTTTAGTGCTTGGTGCTTTAAATGTTCTTATGCTTCTATAATGTTGTTGTGAAGGTGTTTAGTGCTTTGGAAAATCCTCTAACTTCCTTTCCCCCTCCCTATCTTGGGTTACCTGTGCTGATTTCTTCAGTCTCTGCAAGGTTTTCCTGAGCGTACAAAAGTGGACACATACGCTGGCCTAAGTTAGTTTGGAGTAACCTTCCAGTGGCTAAACTTGCTTCAATGGTCAAAACAGGCATAAGTGGCTGGTAACGCCCCTTATGAAAAAAAAACGAACTAAAAATAAACTGAACTGACTCACTTAAAGTGGAGCAAACTGAATGGGGAGAATTGCGATTTTTAAGATACTCCAAAAAAAACTAGTTGCTCCAAAAAAATAGGAGCAACTCCTGGGGAAACTGGGACCCATAACTTCTACTCCCTTGTATTCTAGTTTTTTAGATAAAAAGGCCAGAATTCCGTTAGCCTTTCTGACTATTTTCTGTACCTGTCCATGAGGTTTTAATGATCTATATACGTGGATCCCCGAAGTCTCGTTGGGCCTGTACAATTTCTAGCTTTTCACTATTTAGAAAGTACTCCAATCTATCTTTTTTAGATTCAAAGTGGAGACCTCACGTTTACCTCCATTGAATTTTTAACTCCACTGTATGTATGTGACATCCTGGGAATGTTCCCTGTCTGGAAGTCACCCTGATCGGGAAAAGCTGGAGAAGAGGTGGCAGCCTCTGGTAACTGCGAGCTCTGAATCTGGGGGGTGGGGTCCGATCCCGGGGCGGGCATCCGATCGGGGGGCTTACGATGCCAGAAGGGGGGGGGGCTGATGTTGGGAGAGCTATAGAGGACTGGGGAAAAGCACTTCTGCTCCTCCAAGCCCACAAGGATTGCTCCCCGAGGTTGTCCTCGCCTCGCTGCAGCAGCCAGGAATCCCAAGGCCCGGGACCCCAGCCGTCCGCAGTCAGACCTGCACAGCAGGTTAAAGCAGAGGCTTCCAGCCTCATTATATTAGCATGGAGAGAGGATTGGCTAACTAACGGAGAACAGAAAGTCGGGATAAATGATTCATTCTCGGGTTGGCAAATAGTAACTAGTGGGGTGCCACAGGGATCAGTGCTGGGACTCCAACTATTTACAATCTATATTAACAACTTGGAAGAAGGGACTGAGTATAACATAGTCAAGTTTGCTGACGAGACAAAGATGGGAGGAAAAGCAATGTGTGAGGAGGACACAAAAATCTGCAAAAGGACATAGACAGGCTAAGTGAGTAGGCAAAAATTTGGCAGATGGAGTATAATGTCAGAAAGTGTGAGGTCATGCACTTTGGCAGAGAAAAATCAAAGAGCAAGTTATTATTTAAATGGAGAACAATTGCAAAGTGCCGCAGTACAGCGGGACCTGGGGGTAACTGTGCATGAAACACAAAAGGATAATATGCAGGTACAGCAAGTGATCAGGAAGACCAATAGTATCTTGGCCTTTATTGCAAAGGGGATGGACTATAAAAGCAAGGAAGTCTTGCTACAGCTATACAAGGTTTTGGTGAGGCCACACCTGGAATATTGCGTGCAGTTTTGGTTTCCAAATTTACGAAAGGATATACTTGCTTTGGAGGTAGTTCAGAGAAGGTTCACTAGGTTGATTCCGGGGATGAGGGGGTTGACTTATGAGGAAAGGTTGAGTAGGTTATGCCTCTAACTCATTGGAGTTCAGAATAATGAGAGGCGATCTTAATGAAACATATACGATTATGAGGGGGCTTGACAAGGTGGATGCAGAGAGAATGTTTCGACTGATGAGAGAGACTAGAACTAGAGGGCATGATCTTAGAATAAGGGGCCGCCCATTTCAAACAGAGATGAGGAGAAATTTCTTCTCTCAGAGGGTTGTAAATCTGTGGAATTCGCTGCCTCAGAGAACTGTGAAAGCTGGGACATTGAATAAATTTAAGACAGAAATAGACAGTTTCTTAAACGATAAGGGGATAAGGAGTTATGGGGAGTGGGCGGGGAAGTAGAGTTGAGTCCATGATCAAATCAGCCATCATCATCATAGGCTGTCCCTCGGAATCAAGGAAGACTTGCTTCCACTCCTGAAGTGAGTTCTTTGGTGGCTGAACAGTCTAATACAAGAGCCACAGACTCTGTCACTGGTGGCACAGATAATCATTGAGGGAAGGGGTGGATGGGACTGGTTTGCCGCATGCTCTTTCCGCTGTCTGCACTTGATTTCTGCATGCTCTCGGTGTTGAGACTCGAGATGCTCAGCGCCCTCTCGGATGAACTTCTTCCACTTAGGGTGGTCTTTGGCCAGGGACTCCCAGGTATCAGTGGGGATGTTGAACTTTATCAGGGAGGCTTTGAGGGTGTCATCGTAGCATTTCCATTGCCCACCTTTGACTCGTTTGCCATGAAGGGGCTCCGAGTAGAGCACTTGCCTTGGGAGTCTCGTGTCTGGCATGCGGACTATGTGCTCTGCCCAGCGAAGCTGATCGAGTGTGGTCAGTGCTTCAATGCTGGGGATGTTGGCCTGAGTGAGGACACTGATGTTGGTGCGCCTATCCTCCCAGGGGATTTTTAGGATCTTGCAGAGACACCGTTGGTGATATTTCTCCAGCAATTTGAGGTGTCAACTGTACATGGTCCATGTCTCTGAGCCTACAGGAGGGCAAGTATTACTACAGCCCTGTAGACCATGAGCTTGCTGGCAGTTTGGAGGGCCTGGTCTTCAAACACTCTTTTCACAGGCGACCGAAGGCTGCACTGGCGCACTGGAGGCGGTGTTGGCTTTCGTCGTTGATTGATAGGAGGCTCCCGAGATATGGGAAGTGGTCCACAGTGTCCAGGGCCGAGCCGTGGATCTTGATGACTGGGGGGCAGTGCTGTGCGGTGAGGACAGGCTGGTGGAGGACCTTTATCTTACGGATGTTTAGCGTAAGGCCCATGCTTTCGTACGTCTCAGTAAATACGTCGACTAGTCCTGGAGTTCAGCCTCTGTATGTGCGCAGACGCAGGTGTCGTCCGCGTACTGTAGCTCGACGACAGAGGTTGGGGTCGTCTTGGATCTGGCCTGGAGACGGCGCAGGTTGAACAGGTTCCCACTGGTTCTGTAGTTCAGGTCCACTCCAGCGGGGAACTTGTTGACTGTGAAGTGGAGCATGGCGACAAGAAAGATTGAGAAGAGGGTTGGGGCGATGACGCAGCCCTGTTTGACCCTGGTCCGGACGTGGATTAGGTCTGTGATGGATTGGTTGGTAAGGATCACGGCCTGCATGTCGTCATGGAGCAAGCGGAGGATGGTGACAAACTTTTGGGGGCATCCGAAACGGAGGAGGACGCTCCATAGCCCCTCGCAGTTGACAGTGTCAAAGGCCTTTTTAAGGTCGAAAAAAGCCATGTATAAGGGCTGGTGCTGTTCTCTGCATTTTTCCTATAGCTGTCGCGCTGCAAAAATCATGTCCATTGTGCCCCGTAGGGGACGAAATCGGCACTGACTCCAGGAGGAGCTCCTCGGCCATGGGAAAAAGAGGTTGAGGAGGACTCTAACGATGACTTTCACAGTGGCTGATAGCAGGGAGATACCTCTGTAGTTGCCGCAGTCAGACTTGTCCCCTTTTTTAAAGATGGTCCCGATTACTGCGTCTCTGAGATCCCCCGGCATGCTCTCCTCCCTCCAGATGAGAGAGATGAGGTTGTGTATTTGTGCCAGCAGTGTCTCTCTGCCATACTTGAATGCCTCAGCAGGGATTCCGTCCCCACCCGTAACCTTATTGTTTTTTAGATGTCTAATGGCTTTTTCTACCTCGTGCAGTGTTGCGGTCTCACTGAGGTGGTGGCGGGTAGCATGCTGCTGGATGGAGTCAAGAACACTTGAGTCAAAGGCAGAGTCTCGATTGAGGAGAACTTCAAAGTGCTCCTTCCAGTGGGCCCTGACTGCCTCGGTGTCCTTGATGAGTGTTTCCCCATTCTTGGCCAGCAGTGGGTGGAGCCTTGGGAGTTTGGACCGTAGGTGGTCTTGACTGCGATGAAAAATCCTCGCACATCATTGTTGTCAGCCAGTTGCTGTATCTGCTGTGCTTTCTTCTTCCACCACCTGCTCTTTAGGTCCCGGGTTTTTGTTAGACCTCAGCTTTGAGCCGTCTGTAATGCTGCTTTGCTGTTCCCGGATTGGGTTGTTGTTTAAAGCTCAGCAATGCCCTGCGCTTGCGATCTATTAGCTCTTGGATCTCCTGATCATTTTCATCAAACCAGTCCTGGTGTTTCCTGGTTGAGTGACCGAGTGTCTCTTTGCGGGCACTGGTTATGGAGGCCTGGAGGGCAGACCAAGCGCTGTGGGCATTCTGTGTCTCGGGGTCGTCAAGGCACGCCAGGTTAGCTGTGAGGTGCTGGCTGTATAGGGCTCTCTTAGCTGGGTCCTTAAGTCCTCTGGCAATTACTTTTTTGCGGCACTGCTTCTGCTGACCCCTCCACCTTGGGGATATGTTGATGTCGATGATGGATCGGATTCGGCGGTGGTCCGTCCAGCAGTCATTGGCTCCTGTCATGGCACGGGTGATGCGCACATCCTTGCGATCCCTGGTTCGTACGATGACATAGTCAAGCAGGTGCCAGTGCTTGGAGTGAGGGTGTTGCCACGATGTCTTGTATTTGTCCCTCTGGCGGAACAAGGTGTTGGTGATGACAAGTTCGTGCTCTCGACATTTTGTCAGGAGTAGGGTACCACTGGAGTTGGCTTTCCCTAACCCCTCTCTGCCAATCACACCCCCCCAGAGGTCTGTGTCCTTGCAAACCCTGGCGTTGAAGTCACCGTGGAGGATCAGTTTGCCGCCCGCTGGGACGCAGGACAGGGATTTTTCGAGGTTTGCATAAAAACCCTTTTTGGCCACATCAGTGGCATCGAGTGTCGGGGCGTACGCACTGATGACTGTGGCACACTGGTTCCGGGATAGGGTGAGTCCAAGAGTCATGAGGCGTTCGTTAGTCCCGCAGGGGAGTCTTTTAGGCGGTCAACCAGCTCGTTTTTGATGGCGAAGCCGACTCCGTGGAGGCGGTGTTCTTCTTCTGGTTTCCCTTCCCAGAAGAAGGTGTAACCTCCACCTTGTTCCTTGAGCTGGCCTTCCCCTGCCCACTGGGTCTCGCTTAGGGCGATGATGTCGATATCAAAGCGTCTAAGTTCCCGGGCAACGATGGTGGTGTGGCATTCCGGCCTGTCGCTGTTGGGGTTGTCCATGAGAGTCCTGACGCTCCAGCTCCCAAACTTCATGTTAACGGAGTGGAAGATGCCTGTCTGTGAGTTCTTTTAACGTGGGGTGGTCGTTGTACACCAGCTAACAACCCGGGCTTAACTGAGCGAGGTCTTGATCCAGTGGCAAGGGGGTTCAAGACGACTGGAGACCAGGCACTGCTATATGGGCCGCGATGTTGGCCACAGGCTTGGCGCTGGGTAGCGCCTTTGGTGGTAGTTGATCCAAGGCCTGGTGGGGCACAGGCATTGGGAGGGTCAGTGGCCCACCGGGGTTCATGGTGGGAGAGCAGGGGGCGGTCACAGCCATGGTACCCACCATGTATTGGAGGTGGAGAAGAGGTCAGGTCGCCAGTGGGGAAGGAGAGCTCCAGTCGTCGCCGAAGGAGGAGGGGAGGCCAGTCGCCGACGTGGGAGAGGGTGACCCGGTCATCATTGAGGAGGTCGTCTGTTGCCATGCGAGGTCCAGCCGTCGTCGAGGAGGCCCAGACTCTGTCGTGGAGGGGAGGCCATCCGCCGCTGCTGGAGGTGTTCTGATCATCGCTGGCAGTGGGGGTGGAGGCCCGATATCCAGTGGGCTTCAGATCAGCCATGATCTTATTGAATGGCGGAGCAGGCTCGAGGGGCCGTATGGCCTACTCCTGTTTCTATTTCTTATGTTCTTATGTTATACTATTGCAATGTTCGGAGCTTTTTGACAGATTGGAGCCACCGTAGCTGTCTTACCATTTCCTGACACTGGGTGGCGTTTTCCAATTAGACGCAGACAGCCAGAAAGATGGAGAGAAGCACAGCCAGCAAGCCACATGGACCTGCCTCCATTTTAGCTAGAACTCTCTTTAACTTTTGTTAATCAGAAACAAAACTTCTGTGTTTGTGAACCTTCCTAGAAGTACAGTTATGAAAGTAACTTCTCCTTATCCAATTGTTTTAGAATTATTGCATGTTATCTTTTATGTACAGTAAGAGATAAGTAACTTCTCTTTATTGCTGTTTTTATTCGATTGTTACTGTTGTATTACAAGAATTATAGATCTGTCTTTATTCTTTACCAACAGTTTTGCATTGCATTTATTAAAGGATTTGGATTCTGAAGCTCTGAGCTTTAGCCATATTTCTTGGTATAATGTTGCAGCTAGCTGGAGAATCAGAGTTATTGCTTGCTGTTTGCTACACATTGACAGAACCAGTACAACTATTGAAAGTGGGCAACCCTGGGAGCGGGTTGGTTGCAAAGCCTCCATTCCGCCTCCATTAATCCTGGAAGTGGGTGAGTTGGAGGCGGGATGGGATTCAGGTTCTTAACACTTTAACCTTCGACTCGACCCCAACCCACCATTTTTTTTTAGTTAAAATTTCCCCCCAGTATCTTTAATCAATAAGACTACCCCCCTCCTCTTCCAGTTTTCTGCAATATTTAACTCCCAATCTTGACCCTCTTGCAGCAATGTCCAAGAAATGCCAACCATGTCGTATCCTCTAAGTTGTACTTGAGCCTCTAATTCACTCAATTTATGTCTTATACTCGGTATGTTAGTATATAAAATTCTTATTTGGGAAGAGACCCTAATTTGTCCTTCTGCCCTGATCCTCTCCTTCATACACTATTTAACTTGACATGTTTCATATTCTTCATTCCTGCTGTAACGACTTTGGGGCAGATTTTCGAGTTCTTTGCACTCCGTTATTCACCCCAAAGCAGCGACAATGGCAGCAGTGAGGTCTTCTGGGTGGGTGGTCAGCCTCCAGCACCCCGTAGTGATCCTCGCTTCACTCGCTGGTTTATGGGAGCAGCAGCGTCCGGAAGAACTGTACCGGTGTGCAATGCCCTTGGTTGCGACACCAGCACAAATGTTGACTCCCTCCTGACCCGTACACCCCGAAGTGCGTACTGCAGTGAACTCCTGGGACATCCAACTATACCAACTGAAGAGAGGTAAGCAATGCCATCCTAAGGTAAGTGTGATTGTTTTTTCTTTAAATTTTTTTGGCGATTTATATTGTGATGGCATGGACAATGTTTTAGGACTGTTTTTGTGGGGTTTTTTGAGGTTTTTTTTTCCCCAGGCGACTCTCTGAGTGCTCCAGGCACAGCTCTTTAGCTCGGGATTTTCCCATGCTAACGCCCAAGAGAGGTGTACAACGCCTCCCTTAGTGCTGCGCCCCAGACTCAGGACCCAGCTGCCCAATTTTGATGACTGAGGTGCAAATTTTACCACCCATTACTGCCTAAAATCATTAAAGCCGAACATCCAGTCCTTTAATTATTTTAGTATTCCCTTCACCTGGAGTATCTCTATCATTGTTTGTGAGTGAACTCTGCTTTTTTAACTCTTTAAACTATTATTTTAACTATTTATCTGACTGATAACTTCCCCCCCCCCCCCGCACCAACCCCCACCCCATTTATTAGTTTACAATCCTTTTTGCTGCCTATTTATCCTTTCCACTAGGACCTTGGTCCCAGCCTATCCCAGCAGTACAGCTCCTTCCTATCCCAGTACTAGTGCCAATTCCCATGATATGGAACCCCTCCTTCTCACACCACTCCTTTAGCCACGTCTTCACCTTCCTGATCTGTTAATCCCAATGCTAATTAGCACGTTTCTCTGATAATCCTGAGATTACCAACCTTGAGAGCCTGCTCTTTTATTTAGTTCCTTATACTCCCTCAGCAGAATCACCTCCCTTTTCTTCCCCATGTCATTGGTCCTGACATGGATCACAACAAATGGATCTTCCCTCTCCATTTCTAAATTTCTTTCCACTGGCATTGAGATATCACTTACACTGGCACCAGATATGCAACATTCCCTGTGAGACTCTTGCTCATGGTTGCAGAGGATGGTATCTATTCTACAGGATTACATAGGATATACAGCACAGAAACAGGCTATTCGGCCCAACCAGTCTATGCCAGCCTTTATGCTCCACTCGCGCCTCCTCTCGTCTTTCCTCATCAAAATCTATCAGCATAACCCTCTTTTCCCTTCTCCCTCATATACTTGTCTAGCCTCCCCTTAAATGCATCTATACTATTTGCTTCAATCATCCGCTATGGAAGCAAGTTCCACATTCACACCACTATTTGGGTAAAGAAGTTTCTTCTGAATTCCCTTTTGAATTTCTTGGTGACTATCTTATATTGATGGCCTCTAGTTATGCTCTTCCCCACAAGTGGAAATATTCTCTCTGTATACACTCTATCAAAACCTTTCATAATTTAAAAAACCTCTATTAAGTCACCTCTCAGCCTTCTTTCTTCCTTTTCTAATATGTATACCCTCACATTTCTGGTATCATCCTTTTAAATTCTTCTCTTCACCTCTCCAGTAACTCTATATCAATGTTATAATATGGCAACCAGAAATGTACACAGTACTCTAAGTGTGGTCTAACCAAGGTTCGATACAGGTTTAGCATAACTTCCTTTCGTTTCAATTTTATGGGCTAGAACCTCCACTTTTTCAGCATGCTTAACGCCCACTTATTGCCCATTTTACCGCTGAAATTACGTATAATGCCCATTTAGCGCCCATTTTGGCACAAAATGGAAACTGACGGGCATTTTTAGGAATCTTATCGCCGAGTGTTACTTTCCCCATGTGCTTAAGGCCGGGAAGAAATATTACCACCCGTCCACTTTTTTTGGGCGGAATCATCAAAATGGGTGAAATCAACGCCCGTAATTTCGCCAGCGTAAATTTCCACACTGATTTAACGCCGAGATTCAATAATACCGCCTGCCCCACTTTTTTTTTGTCATAAAGAGCATATTTACTGAAACTAGCGGCCATGAGATCGCCCAGCGTCAAGCTCACCACCTCGCACACATATCGGCCACAATATCGCTCGCCCAAAAAACTGCCCAGAAAAAGTGGAACTAACCGGAACTAATCACAGCGTTATGGACGCCATGTTCTCGATCACATGTCGCATCCTTTAAAAGGCTGCTGTGCTTCAACCTCGGCGGAGTTCGGCTGTACTCTGCAGGTCGTTGGGGTTGATGTGAACATCTCTACAAACATCTTGACCATACTGTGACCGATTGGAATTGAATAGGTGTCTTCATCAGGACATTCCTTGTTTGTGACCAATCAGTGGAAAACAGAGAGCAACTGGAATGGGGCCTGTCTTTTCTCACCTTCTCTTGGTGACCAATTACTTGCAGCAGACTCAAGATCGCCGAAGGTATGCTCCACTGCATTATGTGCCCAATGTAAGACGCGACAGACTGATGAGGAGGACCAGATGTTACACCCCCTGAAAGTACAAGGAGAAGCATTCTTACCTCGACTTGCCCGACACCACCTGCCTTCGGAGATTGCGCTTCCACAAAGAGGTTATCACTGAGGTATGTCAGCTTATAAAGGTAGATCTGCAGCCTGCCAGCACCATCAGTACTGCACTGTCCATCGAGGTCAAAGTCACCGTGGCACTGTCGTTCTATGCGCTGGGTTCTTTTCAGGCCACAGCTGGTGACATTTGCGGACTTTCTCAGCATGCCACACAATGCTGCATTAGACAGGTCACTGAAGCCCTGAATGCATGCAGAAGGGACTTGATCAGCTTCCCTATGACCCGGGAGTCACAGAGTGAGAGGGCTCTAGGATTCTCCAGAAATGCTAACTTCCCCAAGGTGCAGGGAGCAATACACTGTAAGCACATCGCGATATGGGCACCTTTTCAGGATGCTGAGGTTTTCAAGAACCGCAAGGGATTCCACTCCCTGAATGTCCAACTGGTTGTCAACCACCAGCAAATAATTATGGCAGTGAATGCTCAATTTCCAGGCAGCATCCATGATGCTCACATCCTGCGTGAGAGCACTGTATCTGACTTGTTTAACGATCAGCCACAAGGTCAATGTTGGATGCTTAGTGACAAAGGATATGGCCTCGCCACCTGGCTGATGCCCCCCCCCTGCATGACACCCACACCAAAGCCGAGAGGCGATAAAATGGGAGCCACAGAACGACTCGCAATATCATGGAGAAAACCATTGGAGTGCTGAAGCAGTGCTTTAGATGCCTGGACCACTCAGGAGACGAGCTCCAATACCACCCTGGCAAGAAGCTCAATTCATGGTGGTGTGCTGCATGCTGCACAACTTGGCTATCAAGAGGGGACAAGAATTGCCTGATGTGTCTGACAGAGAGAGGAAGAGAAGGATGAGGAGGTGGACGCTGACATCAGCCCAGACAATCAGGTTGATGCTGAAGCCATGCCCCCTGCTCCCCTGGAGACTGCATGAAAGAGCCCATGGTGGCATGATAGCTGCAAGAGCCTTATGTCAGGAGCTCATCAATGATCACTTTGCCTGAAAGAACGTTATTGTTATTTACAAGGCTGACACACTGCTGGGTGTGCAGGTGATACATCAATGGTGGGCATCAGCTTGGTGACAGTTAAAGTTTGTTGATTGAAGTTAAGTGTCATTATATCCTTTCATGTTGAGGAATCACCAGCGTGTAATGGTGCAGCTATCTGAGCCAATGCGCTACAAGGTTTTGTTAAATAAAACAACATTTAAACCGAACATTAGTCTGAAATTATCAGTATTTCTGTACAAACCAACCCTTCCCGCGCGCCCCCCGCCCCCCCCCCCCCCCCCCGTTTCTCCTCCCCACCTCTACCCTTTCCCCACCCCATCCTGACTCCAATCCGCCTGGCCAAAGAGCTCCTCAGGCGATGCTTCATTGGGGGCGGGGGGGAGGGAGGGTGGGGGATGTGAAGGCCAAACCACTGCTTGGATGGATACGGGAGAGGACGGTTCCGAGGTGGGAAAGTGCTCCGAGCCAGAAGCAAGATGTTGCTGCTGGCTCTCATGTGTGATTGGCAATGGGAGGGGGCGGCACCTTGGGGTGCAATGCCGTGCTCCGGGACCACTGGGAGGCCTCTGTCACCAGTGTTCCTGGCTAACAACTCCAGTGCCTCCTCCATCCCTTCCATGTTATATCTTATTTGTTGGCCAAAAACCCGGTGCCAACTATGTTCTTAATGCTTAGTGGGCTTTTTGCTGCTGGTGAATCTCCGTTGTTCCTCCCACAACAGCCAAACAAGCACACACTACAGACACAGATGCTTTCAGTGCCTCTGAGCTCCCTCTCTCTCTGTCCCCTCTTCTGCGCATGTCATGATGACCCTTGACCTCATGGATCACGGGAATCGAGCGTTGCCATGTCATTGCTAAGTACGGCGACACTTTACGGCAGAAGGACAAAAAATGTTACCGCTAACGCCCATTTCATATCGCTCGCAGTAACGCCCGTTTTCAAAAATGGAGACTAGGTGCTTTGAGAATGAGCGAGAAGCGGCAATCTGAAAACCCTTTTTTACCACCCATACTGGAAACATCACCCATTAAGTGAAGGTTCTAGTCTTGGCTTGCTTTTTTTATGGCTTTGCTTGTGTTGCAACTTTTAGTGACTTGTGTATTTGTACACCGAGATCCCTTTGTTCCTCTACTCCACCTAGACTCTCACTCTTCAAGTAATAAGTGAACTCCCTATTCCTGCAACCAAAATGTAATGCCTCACATTTATCTGTGTTGAACTTCATTTGCCAATTATATGCCCATTCTGCAAGTTTATTATGTCCTCCTGTAATTTGTTGCAGTCTTCATCAGTATTGACTAAACCGACCCCGCCCTCCTCCCCTGCCAAATTTGGTGCCATCTGCTAATTTAGACATTGTGCATTTTATTCCAGTCTAAATCATTAATATAAATTGTGAACAACAGTGGTCCAAGCACTGATACTTGTAGAACACCACTACCCACCATCTGCTACTGTGAATAGTTACCTTTTACGTCTACTCTCTGCTTTCTGACTTGAAGCCAGCTAGCTATCCATTCTGCTACTTGTCCCCATACTCCGCATTCTCTGACCTTGTTCATCAGTCTATTATGGGGTACCTTATCGAAGGATTTTTGAAAATCTAGATAAATTACATCATTACATTGTCCATTCTCTCTGTTAACTCTTCAAAAAATTCAATGAAGTTGGTCAAGCAAGACTTTCCCTTTTGAAATCCATTTTCTGACTATTTATTATTATATTTTTGTTTCTGGATGTTGTAAGGGTTTCTGATACTTGTCCCTGTTACACACAGTTCTTGGACGTCAGGATGTAAAGGACAAAATATACACAGGGTTTTGGCTCAATCTTAGATTTGTTCGTTTATTGAACATACACACAATTACCTCCCTAGTATAAATCCCTACGATTTTTATCAGACAAACAAAACCCAAAATACAAACCCCTACTCAAGAGTAATTTGCAGCAACAGAATATGACACAGTTAAACCCGTCCGCGATTCGACTGTTAAATATAAAATGACTCAGACTAAATCAAAAAAATCCTTCAATGTTTTGAGTGAAACATACAATTACACACTCATAGGCTGTTTCTAGGCCCAGACTGTAGTTACCAGCTTGCATCATGTCGACTGTCCAAAACTGCTCCTCTCTCTTTGATTAGTGAAGACAAACATAGGTCCCTTGCAGTCAGAATCAGGTGAATTTATAATGGGGAACAAAGAAATGGCAGACCAATTGAAGAAATACTTTGGTTCTATTTTCACGAAGGAAGACACAAATAACCTTCCAGAAATACTAGGGGACCAAGGGTCTAGTGAGAAGGAGGAACTGAAGGAAATCCTTATTAGTCAGGAAATTGTGTTAGGAAAAATGATGGGATTGAAGGCCGATAAATCCCCAGGGCCTGATAGTCTGCATCCCAGAGTAGTTAAGGAAGTGGCCCTAGAAATAGTGGATGCATTGGTGATAATTTTCCAGCAGTTTATCGAATCTGGATCAGTTCCTATGGATTGGAGGGTAGCTAATGTAACACCACTTTTTAAGAAAGGAGGGAAAGAGAAAACGGAGAATTATTGATCAATTAGCCTGACATTAGTGGTGGGGAAAATGTTGAAATCAATTATTAAAGATGAAATAGCAGCACATTTGGAAAGCAGTGACAGGGTCGGTCCAAGTCAGCATAGATTTATGAAGCAGAAATCATGTTTGACAAATCTTCTAGAATTTTTTGAGGATGTAACTGGTAGAGTGGACAGGAGAGAATCAGTGGATGTGATGTATTGGCTTTTGACAAGGTCCACACAACAGATTGGTGTGCAAAATTAAAGCACATGGTATTGGGGGTAATGTACTGACATGGATAGAGAACTGGTTGGCAGACAGGAAGCAGAGAGTCGGGATAAACGGGTCCTTTTCAGAATGGTAGGCAGTGACCAGTGGGGTGCCGCAGGGCTCAGTACTGGAACCCCAGCTCGTTAAAATATACATCAATGATTTAGATGAAGGAATTGAGTGCAATACCTCCAAGTTTGCAGATGACACTAAGCTGGGTGGTGTTGTGAGCTGCGAGGCGGATGCTGAGAGACTGCAGGGTGACTTGGACAGGTTAGCTGAGTGGGCAAATGCATGGCAGATGCAGTATAATGTGATAAATATGAGGTTATCCACTTTAGTGGCAAAAACATGAGGGCAGAATATTATCTGAATGATGGCAGATTAGGAAAAGGGGAGGTGCAACGAGACCTTGGTGTCATGGTATATCAGTCATTGAAAGTTGGCCTGCAGGTACAGCAAGCGGTGAAAAAGCAAATGGCATGTTGGCCTTCATAGCTAGGGGATTTGAGTATAGGAGCAGGGAGGTCTTACTGCAGTTGTACAGGGCCTTGGTGAGGCCTCACCTGGAATATTGTGTTCAGATTTGGTCTCCTAATCTGAGGAAGGACATTCTTGCTATTGAGGGAGTGCAGCGAAGGTTCACCAGACTGATTCCCGGGATGGCTGGACTGTCATATGAGGAGAGACTGGATCAACTGGGCCTGTATTCATTGGAGTTTAAAAGAATGAGAAGGGATCTCATAGAAACATGTAAAATACTTACAGGACTGGACAGGTTAGATGCAGGTAGAATGTTCCCGATGTTGGGGAAGTCCAGAACCTGGGGACACAGTATAAGGATAAGGGGTAAGCCATTTAGGACCGAAATGAGGAGAAACTTTTTCACTCAGAGAGTTGTTAACCTGTGGAATTCTCTACCGCAGAGAGTTGTTGATGTCAGTTCATTGGATATATTCAAAAGGGAGTTAGATATGGCCCTTACGGCTAAAGGGACCAAGGGGTATGAAAAGAAAGTAGGAAAGGGGTGCCAAGGTGTTGAACAGCCATGATCTTATTGAATGGTGGTGCAGGCTCGAAGGGCCGAATGGCCTACTCCTGCACCTAATTTCTATGTTTCTATGAAGTGGTTCTTCTTTACACAAAATGCAACTTGCAATATATTGAAACAGATTTCCTGTTGACCTCATATGAATTATGGCAGTCTGTTCCTGTGGTGTATTGAATGTGTGAATGTCTCTAGCAGCAACAATCTTGATACTAATTGTCTCTCATTTAGGATCATTGTCCATGATTACCTTGACCACAACCTGTCTGTTTGATAAGGTCTTTCTGGCAATGCAACCTTCCCAAGGTAACTGCATATGTAAATTTTGTTTTCTGGTAGCATTCGTATTCAATGGCTCATGGATCCGGCCCATTGGCTGGGCCGACACTGGTACCAGCTTGTCTGGGGCCATGGTCCACAGTACCTCTTTTGACAATACAACACCTTAAGTAACCAAATGTGGAAATGTTCTTGTATCTTTTCCAGACAGAAAACATTTACATAGAAATTTGTGCCATTGTGGATTGTACAGTCTCTTGAGACTTCATGGTTTTCGGCTGCAATGTCTGAATTAACCCCTTACTGCCCAGATCAATTTGCGTGCTGCAATGCAGTTCTGAGTATTTATATTTCATTATCCAATTTTTACTGTTGACGGTGGTGGGGGTGGGATTGGGGGCAGATGGGGGGGTGGGGGCGGAGGGCTGGGGAGGAACAGATCCTACAATGTTCTATTTTCTTCTTTTGTAGGGATTCCATTATTTTTTCTACTGATGTGAAGCTAACTGGTCTATAATTCACTGGACATGTTCTATCCCCCTTCTTTAATATAGGTATTACGTTAGCTATCTCCAGTCCTCTGGTATTACCTTGTTCTAAAGAATTATTAAATATGTGTAGTAATGCCTCTTCTATCTCTTCCCTAGATTATTTGAAAAAACATGGATGCAACCATCCGGGCTAGGGGTTTTATCCCCTTTGAGTTTGATTAGTTTATTTAATATATCCCTTCCTTTTATTTTAAATGTATTTATCTCATTACTAATCTCATCATCCAATGTCATGTCCACCTGTTCTATCACTCTGAGAAATACCAAAGCAAAATAATTATTTAATATTTCTGCCATCTCTCTATCGTTACCTGTGGTATTTTCCTGTCAATCTCTCAATGACCCGATTCCCATCCTAACCTTCCTTTCCTTATTGATTTGCCTGTAAAATGTTTTTCTATTTTGTTTTATGAACCTTGATAATTTAATTTCATAGTTCCTATTTGCCTTACGAATTGTTTTTTTGACTGCTTTCCTAATCTTTTCATATTCTCCTTTATCATGCACTCCCCTGCTGTCTATGTACGTAATGTTGGCCTCTTTGCTTACCCTCAATTGTTCCCTTATGGCTTTATTCATCCACGGAGTGTCAACAGTGTTTAGTTTGTGCTTTCCTTTTAGCAGAATATATTGTACCAGCGTTATGTTGAACAATGTTTTCCATTGCTGTTCTACATCGTTTTTTGCCAATATTGTTGCCCATTTTATTTTCCCAAATTCTATTCTCAGCCCCTCAAAATCTGCTTTTATGCAATCTATTACCCTGGTTTTCATGATACTTATATCCTTCTCAATTCTTAAAGCATGTTCTGGTTGCTATTGCCTAAATGTTCCCTTACTTTTACTTCTCTTATCTGCTCTGGTTCTCCATTACTAGATCCAATAACGAATCTTCCCTTGTTGAGCTTTTTGCATATTGGGTTAGAAAGGAGTCCTGTACACATTATAGGAACTCTATTCCCATATCCACTTTACCTACCTCTTCTGTCCAATTAATATCAGGTTAGTTGAAAACCCCCATGATTATTATTCGATATTTTTTACTCATTTCCCTAATTTATCTGCATATTTCTTCCTCCACCTCTCTTCCACTATTCGGTGATATGTCGACTAAACAAGAAATAAAGAATGCATGCAATAAAGCTACAGCAGTTATCATGTGTGACTTTAATCTACATATTGATTGGGCTAACCAAACTGGCAGCAATGCGGTGGAGGAGGATTTCCTGGAGCGTATTAGGGATGGTTTTCTAGCCCAACATGTCGAGGAACCAACCAACTAGACTGGGTGATGTGTAATGAGAAAGGACTAATTAGCAAGCTTGTTGTGTGAGACCCCTTGGGGAAGAGTGAACATAACATGGTAGAATTCTTTATTAAGATGGAGAGTGACACAGTTAATTCAGAAACTAGGGTCCTGAACTTAAGGAAAGATAATTTCGATGGTTTGATGCGTGAATTGGCTAGAGTAGACTGGCAAATGATACTTAAAGGGTTGACGGTGGATAGGCAATGGCAAACATTTAAAGATCACATGGATGAACTTCAGCAATTGTACATCCCTGTCTGGAGTAAAAACAAAATGGTGGCTCAACCGTGTCTAACAAGGGAAATTAAGGATAGTTTTAAATCCAAAGGAAGAGGCATATAAATTGGTGAGAAAAAGCATCAAACCTGAGGACTGGGAGAAATTTAGAATTCAGCAGAGGAGGAAAAAGGGTTTAATTAAGAGGGGGAAAATAGAGTACGAGAAGAAGCTTGACATGAACATAAAAACTGACTGCAAAAGCTTCTATAGATATGTGAAGAGAAAAAGATTAGTGAAGACAAACATAGGTCCCTTGCAGTCAGATTCAGGTGAATTTATAATAGGGAACAAAAAAATGGCAGACAAATTGAACAAATACTTTGGTTCTGTCTTCACGAAGGAAGACACAAATAACCTTCCGAAAGTACTAGGCGACCGAGGGTCGAGTGAGAAGGAGGAACTGAAGGATATCCTTATTAGGCGGGAAATTGTGTTAGGGAAATTGATGGGATTGAAGGCCGATAAATCCTCGGGGCCTGATAGTCTGCATCCCAGAGTACCTAAGGAAGTGGTCCTAGAAATAGTGGATGCATTGGTGATCATTTTCCAACAGTCTATCGACTCGGGATCAGTTCCTATGGACTGGAGGGTAGCTAATGTAACACCACTTTTTAAAAAGGGAGAGAGAGAGAAAGCGGGTAATTATAGATCGGTTAGTCTGGCATCAGTGGTGGGGAAACTGTTGGAATCAATTATTAAGGATGAAATAGCAGTGCATTTGGAAAGCAGTGACAGGATCGGTCCAAGTCAGCATGGATTTATGAAGGGGAAATCATGCTTGACAAATCTTCTGGAATTTTTTGAGGATGTAACTAGTAGAGTGGACAAGGGAGAACCAGTGGATGTGGTGTATTTGGACTTTCAAAAGACTTTTGGCAAGGTCCCACACAAGAGATTGTTGTGCAAAATCAAAGCACATGGTATTGGGAGTAATATACCTACGTGGATAGAGAACTGGTTGGCAGACGGAAAGCAGAGAGTCTGGATAAATGGGTCCTTTTCAGAATGGCATGCAGTGACTAGTGGAGTGCCGCAGGGCTCAGTGCTGGGACCCCAGCTCGTTACAATATATATCAATGGTTTGGTTGAAGGAATTGAGTGTAATATCACCAAGTTTGTAGATGACACTAAACTGGGTGGGGGTGTGAGCTGTGAGGGGGATGCTAAGAGGCTGCAGGGTGACTTAGACAGGTTAGGTGAGTGGACAAATGCATGGCAGATGCAGTATAATGTGGATAAATGTGAGGTTATCGACTTTGGGTCAAAAACGCAAAGACAGAATATTATCTGAATGGCAGCAGATTAGGAAAAGGCGAGGTGCAACGAGACCTAGGTGTCATGGTTCATCAGTCATTGAAAGTTGGCATACAGGTGCAGCAGGCGGTAAAGAAGGAAAATGGTATGTTGGCCTTCATAATTAGGGGATTTGAGTATAGGAGCAGGGAGGTCATACTGCATTTGTACAGGGCCTTGGTGAGGCCTCACCTGGAATATTGTGTTCAGTTTTGGTCTCCTAATCTGAGGAAGGATGTTCTTGTTATTGAGGGAGTGCAACGAAGGTTCACCAGACTTATTCCGGGATGGCCGGACTGACATATGAGGAGAGACTATATCAACTGGGCCTTTATACATTGCAGTTTAGAAGGATGAGAGAGGATCTCATAGAAACATACAAGATTCTGATGGGACTGGACAGGTTAGATGCGGGTAGATTGTTCCTGATGTTGGGGAAGTCCAGAATCAGGGGACACAGTCTTAAGATAAGGTGTAGGCAATTTAGGACTGAGGTGAGGAGAAACTTCTTCACTCAGAGAGTTGTTAATCTGTGGAATTCCCTACCGCAGAAAGTTGTTGATGCCAGTTCATTGGATATATTCAAGAGGGAGTTAGATATGGCCCTTACGGCTAAAGGGTTCAAGGGGTATGGAGAGAAAGCAGGAAAGAGGTACTGAAGGAATGATCAGCCATGATCTTATCCCATGGTGGTGCAGGCTCAAAGGGCCGAATGGCCTAGTCCTGCACCTATTTTCTATGTTTCTATGTTTCTATGACTACACCTATTGGTATGATTGAACATTTATTATCTGTTATCTCTATCCATGTGGATTCTATTTTTATCTTGCTGATAGCTGTGTCAAAATTTTCTCCTGCCAGTATGCTATCCCTAATAATTACAGCTACTCCACCTCTCTTTTTTCCCTCTTTATCTTTTCTAAATATGTTATACCCTGCAATGTTTAATTCCTAGTCCTGATTACTAGCCATGTCTCAGTAATCCCTACTTTGTCTGGTTCCTCGCAATGCATGATTGCCTCCAGCTCCCCTGTATTATTACGAACACTGTGTGCAATGCTGTGCAGACAGTTGAACCCATTTTTAATAGGATTTCCTCTCACTTTATGATTAACCATCTTTTTAGACTCCTGTTGTACACCTCTATCACCTCTATTTATCTCCTTTGCCATCAATGTCCTCCCTTACTTTATTCTTTCCGATGCTTTCTTTTCCTGTTTTGTTTATATTTAGGCTAGTTACATTTCTTGTAGATCCCTCCCCCCAGCTTATTAGTTTAAAGCCTTTGCCGCCTCCCTATTTACCCTTTCCTCTTGGACACGAGTCCCATTCCGGTTCAGGTGGAGCCTGTCCCTTCAGTATATCTCCTTCCTGTCCAGAACTGTGCCAATGTCTCATGAACAAAAAACCCTCTTTTTCACACCTGCCCTTTAGCCATGTGTTAATTCTCCTACTCTTTCTACTTCTATGTCAATCTTGCACTTGGCTTAGGCAATAATCCAGAGATTATTACCCTTGAGGTCCTGCTTTTTAATTTAGAGCCTAACTCCTGACCTTGTTTCAGCAGGACCTCCTCCCTGTTCCTATCTATGTCATTTGTTCCAATATGAACCACAACAACTGGATTTACCCCTTCCCTTTCCAAGTTCCTCTCCAGGCGCGGTGAGATATCCCTTGCCCTAGCAACGTAGGCAACACACCCTTTGGGATTCTCATTCTTGGCTGCAGAGGACGCTATCTATCCCCCTAATAGTCCCCTATCAGTACCACATTTTTATTCTGCTTTCCACCTCCCCCACCTTTGGACAGCCTTCTGAGCCATGTTGCCTTGGTCTACATTGTGACTGTCCTCCCTGCTTTCTTTCTCCTTGTCCTCACAAGTAGATACTACATTGTACCTGTTGGACAGGACCAGTGTCTGCGGAACCTCTTTCTCAACCTCTCCTAAATTCCCACTACCCAGCTCCCTAACAGTCACACCCTCCCTTTTCTGAAGCTGTGCTTTCCCCTGGGTTATGACTGTAATCTTGATAAAACTGTCCAGAAATTCCCCCCTCTCCCTTATGTGTCAGAGTGTCTCCGACTCGCACTCCAGCTCAATGACTCTGAGTTGGAGACATTCAAGATATAGACAACTCCCGTGGACCTGTTTGCTCAGGACAATCTCGCTGTCCACAAACACCCACAAACTGCAGTCCAGACACAAAATCTAAGTCTAGCCTTATTTTATTCACTTAATTAATTAAAATCTTATATTCAATTTGTTCGATTCCACTTTGGCCGCGTTCGATCAGCCCGGCACTCTGCTGCAGTGCTCGGGTCGGATCGCTGCTGCCGGAGGGACCAGCTTACTGGTCCCAAAACAAAGCCTGCAGTGATGGCCCTTTTCTTTAAGCGAGGGAAGGAGCCTCAGATCACGCCAATGCTGCATGGGACATTGTGCAGCGCTGCACCCCTACTGTCCCGTTTGCCTCCTTTGGCGTTCCAGGAAGGAAGTGGAGCACTTGATTTAGTGCTTCACTTCTTTTCTGGAGTGTGAACACCGAATTTAGAAAAAACTGAGTCCAGTTTTTCCAGATTTCAAAAGTTAACAGCCCAAACAGGCCGCTACCGAATTTCTCCCCCAAGGACATTTTGATTGGCTCTGGACCTTTGCTCAATGAGTAGCTGAGCCATAAAGAGCTGGTAGTTCTAGGTTCAATTGTCAGTCTGTCCTTAATGAGCTGCCATGACCTTAGGTGATACAATTGCCCTGAGGTAGGGAGAGTAAAAATTGACCATGGTTATCTCTTTCTGATTGATATCTAGTAGCCTTCGTTAAAAATAAAAGTGTGGGTATCTGGTGAGGAAAATAACATATATGAGAGGGGTGCCATGCTGCTTGTTGGCAGCCTGTCCGAACCGGGCACATATTTGCTGGGCCGACATGGCGGTCGGCTGACAAAAAAAACATGGCGGCCACGGCAGTGCGCCCTCCCCTTTTAGGGAAGCCGCACCACCATTGCAGAAGGCCACAGCCTCACTGGACATCTGGGAAAAAGCTTGTTTTGGCACCGCCAGGTGGGCCGAAGATTTTCCCAGGGGAATGTCACTGTCAGGGGGTTAGATCGGCGGTGCGCACAGTGATGACGCGCTTAAGACGGATCTGCAGCAGCGGAGTGGTGGGGGGATGGTGATCGGGGCACTGCCGGAAAAACTCAAGAGGGCAATTGGGCTAGCAGCAGCCATTCCACGAAAAGTTGGCGGCCACTCCACTCTGCAGCGTGGCCGCCAATTTGTGATGGTAACAGGCCTTAAGGAGAGGGTCAATTTTGGCTCCAATGTTTCCACTTGTGGGAAAGAGCATAACTAGAGGCTATCAATATAAGATAGTCACCAAGAAATGCAATAGGGAATTCATAAGAAAATTCTTTACCCAAAGAGTGGTGAGAATGTGGAACTCGCTGCCACAGGGAGTGGTTGAAGTGAATAATATAGATGCATTTAAGGGAAAGCTGGAGTAGGGAATAGAGGGGTACGCTTATAGATTTAGATGAGGAAAGACAGGAGGAGGTTCATGCGGAGCATAAAGACCGGCGTGGACTGGTTGGGCCGAATGGCCAGTTTCTGTACCATATATCCTGTGTAATCCTATGTAAGCACTTGTTGCAGCCAGAATCCAATTCCCTTTTCAGAGGTGCTGGCTGCTTTTAAATAGTGTGGGCTCCTCCCGATATTGGGCATCCCCTTCAGGTGAGCGGTCAATGAACAGTGAGGGTAGCGTAGTGTTGGCTCATTAAAGTGAGTGGGCAATACGGGGTCCACGTGCTGCCTGCACTCCTATCAACTAACATGGGTGAACATTACCTCACCGCAACAATGCTTATTTTACCTCACGAGTACATTTTCAGGCATTGGCTGCTGATAGAGATTAGGCGCCAATAGAAACAAATTGCTTGTAGACATCCCAAGGTGGGGAGAGTTTTTAAACTTGACCATTCTGTTTTGAGCTGCCTCTGGGCCTCCTGCTGACCCTCCAGCTGCTGGTGTGCCCAGTGAGTTTTCCACCAGGGAGAGGAGCTGGGAGACCAAGAACGCTATCATGCATCAATTGTATGGTGCCAGGGTCCTGCACCTGCTCCTCTATGATCCCGAGAAAGCTCTACCCTCACCTTCCCCCTTTCCAAGAAATTCCCAGAAATCATCGGACAACATAAAGGTGAGAAGCGATCCATTTTTCCAGGTCTCTGCATCTTTTTGCTGACCTTCGCGTCTGAGGAAATGAGCATTTCCCAGTGTAATGTATCCACCTGTGAGTATGCTCAGAGGTTTGTCGAGCTACTGAAGCGGGCAGGTCAGAAGGCCTCCTCGTAGGACTGCTCAAGGGCATGGCCAAAGGGGCCATCAGCCGGTCCAGGCAGCGGGCGGTCGAGGGGGTCGTTCAGCCTGACTGCCTGCCTCTCTTCCGTGTGTACATCCGTGCCAGGGTGTCCTTGGAGATGGAGCACGCGGTGTCCATCGGTACGCTCGCGGCCTTCCGTGAGAGGTGGGCGCCGGAGGGACTGAAGTGCATCGTTACCCCTGGCAACCAAATTTTAATTTGATTTTATATGTTTTAAAGTTTAATTTGTTTTAATTGCCGGTTTTAGTGTCTCCCCTCCCCTTTTATAGGGGGCACTTGTAAAATATACGATTTTAATGCCCAAAAAAAATCACAAAAAAAAACACGAAAAACCAAAAAACCCCTAAAAAATAAAAAAAAAGGGCAGTTCAAAAGTGTCTGAAGTGTCGCCCAGATCGGGGGGCACTTGATCTAACTGTTTATTTTGTCCCCCAAAAGAGTTGTAGAGCTACTGAAGCGGGCAGGTCAGAAGGCCTCCTCGTAGGACTGATCCTGGGCATGGCCAAAGGGGCCATCAGCTGGTCCAGGCAGCGGGCGGTCGAGGGGGTCATTCAACCTGACTGCCTGCCTCTCTTCTGCGGTTACATCCGAGCCAAAGTGTACCTGGAGATGGAGCACGCGGTGTCCACCGGTACGCTCGCGGCCTTCCGCGAGAGGTGGGTACTGGAGGGACTGGAGTACATCATCACCCCCGGCAACCAAATTTTAATTTGAACCACGTCAAAATTTTAATTTGTTTAAGTTTGTCTGTTTTAATGCCCCCCACTCCACCACCTTTTTAGCAAGGGGACACTTGTATAATTTTGTTTTGGTGCCCTCAGGAAAAAAAGACAGAGGGTACACGAAAATGTTTTGAAGTGTGACCCCACCTTTAATCAGGGGGCACTTGATTATTTTCCAAAAAAATAGTTGTAGAGCTATTTAATTATGAGTGGCTGAGATTTTCACAAGACTCAATAAAACCCCAGTCAGTTGGCTCTGGGTCATCCACGAAGAGGCATGTGGTTGTGAGCCTAGTGGTTGAACTGGTAATGTGTCGTGTGATTGTTAAAACTTTGTTAATAAACTAACTAGTTCTTAATAGCAATGTGTTGCTAAGAATTCTTAAGCAAGAACCCATGGAGCAAATGCATTACAGCCAGCAGCAACTTTCAGGAAATCAGTCCAATATTTTTTTAATTGGTCACATGACCATTAAGCCAACAGGATTCTCTCACAGAGAGCAATCAATATATAGTTGAAAAGAAGAAACATCGTCCATTGGTTTACTTTTTAAATAACTGCAGAAGCGTTCCCCAAAACACAATAGATTTTCTGATTTTGAATTGAAACAATGCCACTGCAGAGTTATTACATCCTTCTGAATCATATCTAAACCTGAGATCGACATTCCTCCCATTATAAAATCATTTGAAAGAATATTTATAATTTAATGGCTAATAAGATGGTAAAAAATTGCAAGGACAGAATCGGATCTTATTTTATGACTACTTTGAAATGCAGGGCTGAAAGTTACTGAATATCTCAGGTCACTTATCAATAAATAATGAGTTATATTTCCTTAAAGAAGTCAAAGGGTATGTCAAAATATGAATGCTCATGGAGGGAGCACACTGCAGCAAAGAGGTCCTGCATATTATTATGGACCGAGAGAGGGCACGTGAAGCTTATGGGGCATAAGTTCAACCTGATACTAAACCGAGGGTTTAGCAGTCACAAGAACCAACCACGGAAGAAAAAAAGCAAGACTTACATTTATATAGCGCATTTCATGACCATCGGATGGCCCAAAGTGCTTCACAGCCAATGCAGAGAGTGAAACCATGCCGAGAGTGAAAGTGGCACCTCCCACCCCTTCCCTTTGGAAGGATATTTGGAAAAAGGTGACGAAATGTGCCATACTAAGCAATAGGGATGACTGTAAATGAGCTTCAATTTCTATAAATAGCTATCCAAACAATTGCAAGGGTCAGGTGTGTTTACCAGCATAGCTTTACAGAAGAAGATTGTATACTAAAAATGTATGCACTAATGAGCTGGAATTGAAACACAAAAGAAAAGTAGTGGGGATATTTTGGAAGTATTACCACAAACTAGAAAGGGAACATTTGTAAATTTGATGGCTAAAATGAGTGTTGACCAACTTATCATCTGGCATTGACAAAACTGTCAATACAAAGTACTGACTCTTCTCTTCAAAGTTCCATAGCAAGATATTGTTATTTTATTCTAAGCATGAATTGCAATATACGCACTGTGGCACAGACCAATGTTCCCTGTAATGTTTTGGGTGCAGAAAGCCCTTTAACAGGCTGCGTGGCCTATTCAATTTTTCGCACATGCGTGTTTATTTACATTGAAAAGCCTGCACAAGACCTCCAGACCGTTACCCAGCCGCACGACTATGCAGCTTGGCGGGAATGTTGGTGCAGACATCAGTTCTTCTTTTACATTATATATCTTTATTTTTCTTTACAGAAGGAAAGCAGCAGCGCCTGAGCACTGGTGGTGCAACTGTACAAATTGGACTTGTTACTTAAAATGGGTGCCAGACTGCGAATAGGCAAATAGCCATTTGGATTGCCTGTCTAAATTCCTCATGTCATTCAAGGCCATCCTCCTTCAAACCCCTGATTAAGCAGCAGAACCACTGATGGCTACATGCATTGTGATGCAATTATGACAGTGATGTTTTGGTGTTGCTGGCATCGTCTTGCAAAAATACACTAAAGCTTTGGATTTTACCAACTCGGCGGGTTTGTGGATAGCGCTGTTGATGGTGGGTCTGGATCCTGCTGCTGTCTCCATCCCGGCCTCCCACATAATTTCCCCTTGATTGGGCTTGTTAAGCCTGCTCAATGAGGTTCCGGCCAATTAAAAAGAAGCAAATCTGATGACGCGTAATCAGTTGGTTTTCTTAAAGGGTCCATATGCAAATTAATTTTGACAGTTGTGCTGTCAGTGTTCCACAGCATTGAGGTGCTGCAAATACTGACAAGCACTGCAGAAAGAGGCAGGGCTGCACCTGGGCTCTCCCATCATTCCCTCCAGACACCTATTGAAGGAGTCACAGCATGCAGGGAGGTTCTCTTCCCTTCTCATGGGCGGAAGAGACCCCCCCAGGAGATCAACGCAGCCTGGCTACACATTGCACAAGAGGGCACAATCAGGGATGTTGTCGGGAGGACCAGGCTGCAGTGGTGCAAACCATTCAATGATCTCAGTAGATCATGAAACGTTACTGCAAAGCCAGACTCAACCTCATCCTGCTATGCCACCCATCATATCCCGATCACTCTCCCTTCCCTACCTGATTCCTGTACATCCGTACTCACACCAACTTATCTTGCACCTACACCTATCCACCTCTCTCTATCCACATTAACACTTTCCCATCTTCCTAGCCACTCCTCACACTCACCCTCATCCTAGTCCAATCCTACCAATTATCATCATCATCATAGGCAGTCCCTCAAATTCGAGGAAAACTTGCTTCCACTCCTGAAGTGAATACTTAGGTGGCTGAACAATCCAATACGAGAGCCACAGGCTTTGTCACAGGTGGGGCAGATAGTCGTTGAGGTAAGGGTGGGTGGGACTGGTTTGCTCACACTCTTTCTGCTGCCTGTGCTTGATTTCTGCATGCTCTCGGCTTTGAGACGCGAGGTGCTCAGCGCCCTCCCGGATGCACTTCCTCCACTTAGGGCGGTCTTTGGCCAGGGACTCCCAGGTGTCAGTGGGGATGTCGCACCTTATCAGGGAGGCTTTGAGGGTGTCCTTATAACGTTTCCGCTGCCCACCTTTGGCTCATTTGCCATGAAGGAACTCCGAGTCGAGCACTTGCTTTGGGAGTCTCGTGTCTGGCATGCGAACTATGCGGCCTGCCCAGCGGAGCTGATCAAGTGTGGTCAGTGCTTCAACGATGGGGACATTAGCCTGAACAAGGATGCTGATGTTGGTGCGCCTGTCCACCCAGGGGATTTGTAGGATCTTGCGGAGACATCATTGGTGAAATTTTTCCAGCGACTTGAGGTGTCTACTGTACATGGTCCATGTCTCTGAGCCATACAGGAGGGCGGGTATTACTACAGCCCTGTAGACCATGAGTTTGTGGCAGTTTTGAGGGCTTGGTCTTCAAACACTTTTTTCCTCAGGCGGCCGAAGGCTGCACTGGCACACTGGAGGCGATGTTGGATCTCGTTGTCGATGCCTGCTCTTGTTGATAGGAGGCTCCCGAGATATGGGAAGTGTTCCAGGGTGTCCAGGGCCACACCGTGGATCTTGATGACTGTGGGGCAGTGCTGTACGGCGAGGACAAACTGGTGGAAAACCTTTGTCTTACGGATGTTTAACGTAAGGCCCATGCTTTCGTACGCCGCAGTAAATACGTTGACTATGTCCTGGAGTTCAGCCTCTGTATATGCGCAGATGCAGGCATCGTCTGCCTACTGTAGCTCGACAACAGAGGTTGGGGTCGTCTTGGACCTATCCTGGAGATGGCACAGGTTGAACAGGTTCCCACTGATGCTGTAGTTTAGTTCCACTCCAACAGGGAGCTTGTTGACTGTGAGGTGGAGCGTGACAGTGAGGAAGATTGAGAAGAGGGTTGGGGCAATGGCGCAGCCCTGTTTGACCCCGGTCTGAATGTGGATTGGGTTTGTGATGGATCCATTGGTAAGGATCATGGCCTGCATGTCTTTGTGGAGCAGGCGGAGGATGGTGACGAACTTTTGGGGGCATCCGAAACGGAGCGGGATGCTCCATAGACCCTCGCGGTTGAGAGTGTCAAAGGCCTTTGTAAGGTCAAAGAAGGCCATGTATAAGGGCTGGCGCTGTTCACTGAATTTTTCCTGTAGCTGTCGCGCTGCAAAAATCATGTCCGTTGTGCCCTGTAGGTGACGAAATCCGCACTGTGACTCCGTGAAAACAAGGCACTTGGGTGACTTAGGCAATATTCATGTAACGTTCTGTTAATGTGTTGTCAAACATTGAAAGCTTTATTTTTAAAACGTTGTGATCTTGGACAGATCTGTGAGCACCTTTGGAAGTGGCTCAGTAAATGGTGAAACCGGTACCTTTGCAATGGTAATGAGTGTGAAAGGAATGGCTTGGGCATTGTGGGGATGTTTTATGGTGTTGGTGTGAAGTGATGTCAACCTTGCACTTCCTATGGCAGCCATGGTGTGCGGCATCAAATAAAGTAAATGTGGCCATGATGTGACCATTCCGAGTGTCCCGGGCAACAATGTAGTCAGGTGCTGATGCCCTGTGTCCTGTGCAGCATCAGGTGATTGTGGAGAAGGTTAGTGCTGTTGGTGCTGCTGATGTGGCTGGTGATGTTGGTGTTGGGGCTGATTGTGGTCGGATTCTGAGGGCAAAGGTGACAGAGTATAAATGGTTCCCATCCTGAGGGAGTAGTTACCAGGTGAAGGTGAGATGACAGTAGCACTCTGTCAAATGTGAGAGAGGTTGCTGCAATGAGGTAATCCTGTCTGGAGCATTTGCTACAAAGTCTTGCAGCCTGCATAAAACACAATCTTGCAAAAGGAGAAACCAAAGAATCTCTGTGTTTAAATGTAGGTGTAAATTGTGCTGTTTTATACAAGTTTTAGCGCAGTCACCAATCACCTGCTACAATGGCCATTCAACCTCCGCCTCAGATGAACAGACAGGTCCAGGAGCAGCGTGAAATCCATGGGTGACCTGGTAAAGTTAAAAGCTGAGTAAAGATTCATTGTTAAGGGCTTCTAAACAAGCCAATAATTGGCTCAATTTCCTCCCCCCACCGCTGCCGATCGGGTCTGCTCAGCGCAGGCAGACCCGACATTTGGCAAAGGGACACGTGGCGGCGGGTTAACAGCAGGGTCCTGGCCTGCCACCAATCTTAACATAGAAACATAGAAACATAGAAAATAGGTGCAGGAGTAGGCCATTCGGCCCTTTGAGCCTGCACCACCATTCAATAAGATCATGGCTGATCATTCACCTCAGTACCCCTTTCCTGCTTTCTCTCCGTACCCCTTGATGCCTTTAGCCGTAAGGGCCATATCGAACACCCTCTTGAATATATCCAATGAACTGGCATCAACAACTCTCTGCGGTAGAGAATTCCACAGATTAACAACTCTCTGAGTGAAGAAATGTCTCCTCATCTCGGTCCTAAATGGCTAACTCCTTATTCTTAGACTGCGTCCCAGGTTCTAACCTTCCCCGACATCGAAAACATTCTTCCTACATCTAACCTGTCCAGTCCTGTCAGAATGTTATATGTTTCTATGAGATCCCCTCTCATCCTTCTAAACTCCAGTGAATACAGGCTCAGTCGATCCAGTCTCTCCTCATATGTCAGTCCTGCCATCCCGGGAATCAGTCTGGTGAAGCTTTGCTGCACTCCTTCAATCGCAAGAATGTCCTTCCTCAGCTTAGGAGACCAAAACTGAACACAATATTCCAGGTGAGGCCTCACTAAGGCCCTGTACAACTGCAGTAAGACCTTGCACTTATACTCAAATCTCCTAGTTTGAAGGCCAACATACCATTTGCCTTCTTCACTGCCTGTTGAACCTGCATGCCAACTTTCAATGACTGATGAACCATGACACCCAGGTCTTGTTGCACCTCCCCTTTTCCTAATCTGCCGCCTTTCAGGTAATATTCTGCCTTCGTGTTTTTGCCCCCAAAGTGGATAACCTCACATTTATCCACATTATACTGCATCTGCCATGCATTTGCCCATTCACCTAACCTGTCCAACTCACCCTGCAGTCTCTTAGCGTCCTCCTCACAGCTCACACCACCACCCAGCTTAATGTCATCTGCAAACTTGGAGATATTACACTCAATTCCTTCATCTAAATCATTGATGTATATTGTAAATAGCTGGGATCTCAGCACTGAGCCCTGCGGCACTCCACTAGTCACTGCCTGCCATTCTGAAAAGGACTCGTTTATCTCGACTCTCTGCTTCCTGTCTGCCAGCCAGTTCTCGGTTCTCTATCCACGTCAGTACATTACCCCCAATACCATGTGCTTTGATATTGCACAACAATCTCTTGTGTGGGACCTTGTCAAAAGCCTTTTGAAAGTCCAAATACACCACATCTACTGGTTCTCACTTATCCACTCTACTAGTTACATTCTCAAAAAATTCTAGAAGATTTGTCAAGCATGATTTCCCATGCTGACTTGGACCGATCCTATCACTGCTTTCCAAATGTGCTGCTATTTCATCTTTAATAATTGCTTCCAACATTTTCCCCACTATTGATGTCAGGCTAACCGGTCTATAATTCCCAGTTTTCTCTCTCCCTCATTTTTTAAAAAGTAGGGTTACATTAGTTACCCTCTAGGCATAGGAACTGATCCAGAGTCTATAGAATGTTGTAAAATGATCACCAATGCATCCACTATTTCTAGGGTCACTTCCTTAATACTCTGGGATGCAGACTATCAGGCCCTGGATATTTATCAGCCTTCAATCCCATCAATTTCCCGAACACAATTTCCCGCCTAATAAGGATATCCTTCAGTTCCTCCTTCTCACTAGACCCTCGGTCCCCTAGTATTTCCAGAAGGTTATTTGTGTCTTCATTCGTAAAGACAGAACCAAAGTATTTGTTCAACTGGTCTGTCGTTTCATTGTTCACCATTACAAATTCACCTGAATTTGACTGTAAGGGACCGACGTTTGTCTTCACTGATCTTTTTCTCTTCACATATCTATAGAAGCTTTTGCAGTCAGTTTTTATGTTCCCAGCAAGCTTCCTCTATACTCTATTTCCCCCCTCCTAATTAAACCCTTTGTCCTCCTCTGCTGAATTCTAAATTTCTCCCAGTTCTCATGTTTGCTGCTTTTTCTCGCCAATTTATATGCCTCTTCCTTGGATTTAACACTATCCTTAATTTCCCTTGTTAGCCACAGTTGAGCCAGCTCACCCTTTTTATTTTTACTCCAGACAGGGATGTCCAACTGTTGAAGTTCATCCTTGTGAACTTTAAATGTTTGCCATTGCCTATCCACCGTTAATCCTTTAAATATCACTCGCCAGTCTGTTCTAGCCAATTCACGTCTCATACCATCGAAGTTACCTTTCCTTAAGTTCAGGACCCTAGTCTCTGAATTAACTGTCTCACTCTCCATCTTAATAAAGAGTTCTACCATGTTATGGTCACTCTTCCCCAAAGGGCCTTGCACAATGAGATTGCTAATTAGACCTTTTTCATTACACATCTCCCAGTCTTGGATGGCCAGCCCTCTAGTTGGTTCCTCGACATATTGGTCTAGAAAACCATCCCTAATGCACTCCAGAAAATCTTCCTCCACCGTATTGCTACCAGCTTGGTTAGCCCAATCTATATGTAGATTAATGTTGCCCATGATAACTGCTGTACCTTTATTGCACGCATCCCTAATTTCTTGTTTGATGCTGTCCCCAACCTCACGACTACTGTTTGGTGGTCTGTACAAACTCCCACTAGCGTTTTCTGCCCTTTGGTATTCCGCAGCTCCACCCGTACAGATTCCACATCATCTAAGCTAATGTCCTTCCTTATTTTTGCGTTAATTTCATCTTTAACCAGCAATGCTACCCCACCTCCTTTTCCTTTCTGTCTATCCTTCCTGAATGTTGAATACCCCTGGATGTTGTGTTCCCAGCCTTGGTCACCCTGGAGCCATGTCTACGTGATGGTAATTATAACATATTCATTAATTGCTGCCTGTGCAGTTAATTCATCCACCTTATTACGAATACTCCTTGCAGTGAGGCACAGAGCCTTCAGGCATATATTTTAACACACTTTGCCCCTTTAGAATTTTGCTGTAATGTGGCCCTTCCTCTCTATTTCTGTAGCCTCTTGTGAATTTTTCTGTAATGTGGTGCTGTAAAGCGATCAGCAGGTATGGAGAGAAGGCAGGGGTGGGGTATAGAGGTTGCTTGATCAACCATGATCATATTGAATGGTGGTGCAGGCTCGAAGGGCTGAATGGCCTGCTACTGCACCTATTTTCTATTTTTCTATGTTTCTATGTTTCTAAGACCACCTACCTTCAGCTCTGTGTGATCGCCATCTCTGTCCCTGCCTCAGCTCATCCACTGCTGAAACCCTCATTTATGCTTTTGTTACCTCTAGACTTGCCTATTCCAATGGTTTCCTGGCCAGCCTCCCAAATTCCACCCTCCAATTCATCCAAAATTTGCCTGCATCCTAACCCATACTAAGTCTCGTTCAACCATTACATTGTGCTTGCTGACCTCTGTTGGTTCCTGGTCCACCAATGCCTCCGCAGCCTCATTCCTCTCTATTTCTGTAGCCTCTTGCATTCATGCTGGGAAGGTTGACCAAATTCAAAAAATGATATGCAGACTCTCTAGAAGGCTTCAGATTAGAAGGCCTAAAGAGACTGTGGGAAACAGTCGTAAACATCAGAGGCTAGAATCTGCACTTTTTTGCATGCTTAACACCCATTTAACACCCATTTTACCGCTGAAATTACGTATAATGCCTAAATATCGCCCATTTAGCCACAAAATGGAAACTGACGCCCATTTTTAGGAAAGTTATCACCGAGCATTACTTTCCCAATGTGCTTACTGCCGGGAAAAAATATTACCGCCCGGCCACTATTTTTGGGCGGAATCATCAGAATGGGCGAAATCAATGGCCAAAATATCGCCCAGCGTTACTTTCTGCACTGATTTAACGCCGAGATTCAATATTAATGCCCTCCCCCTTTTTTTGTCATGAAGAGCATATTTACCAAAACTAACGCCCAGCAGATCACCCAGTATCAATTTCATCACTTCGCACACATATCGCCCACAATATCGCTCGCCGAAAAAAACGCCCACAAAAAACGGAACTGCTCTGAACGAACGCCAGCGGTGTGGCTGGCATTTTTTAAATCCCACTCTTATATGAGGAGCTGATATCTGAAAGGTATGCCTGAAAGAGCGTAGATGTGAGTGACAACCCTGAGACACTGCTGTGTGTGTGCAACTCAGACATCAATGGTGCCCATCACCAGTTAAAGTTTACGTTTATTGATGTTAAGTTGTATTTAATCCTTTCATGTTAAGGAATCAGCAGTGTGTAACGATGCATCTAGCTGAGACAATGCGCAACAAGGTTATGTTCAATAATAAACATTTTATACCAATATTGGTCTGAAATCATAAGCATCACAGACAATAACAGCCAATCCCAGCCCACACCCCACTTTTTCCACTAATGACATAACTCACATGTTCAATATGTCCAGCAACACCAAATACAAAGGCAAAGCAAGGGCATGGTCCCCAGCCCCCATACATTGCAACAAATTGCATACACCCAGATGGAGATATAACACAGCCATCACCTGCGCACATGCACCTCACTTTCCTACACCCCTCCTCTTCTTCTCCCCATCTCTACCACATCCCCTCCTCGCTCCATGGCGCTTGGCCAAGGAGCTCCTCAGGAGGTGCCTCATTGGGGGGGATGAAGGCAGATGCAGTCATTGGACTGGTACGGGAGCGGGGGGTGCCAAGGGGGCAACATTCTCTGATGTAGAAGCAGGATCTTGGTCCTTGCTCTCGTCTGTCGTTCGCAGTGGTGGTGCGGAACCTAAGGTTGGAGTGCCACTCTCGGGAGCCACTGGGAGGCCTGTGGCAGCAGTGTTCCTGGCTATCGCATTCAGGGATTCCGCCACCCGCAGAATGTACTCGGTCATGGTGCCGGAGATGATGACCAGCTGTCGGGATATGTCCCCCAATGCTTCGATGAGCTGGTCACCAATATCTACAGTCCTCCTCGACAACTGTACCATCTCTTCGTTGTCACGTGGTGCTCGTGGAACAGACCTGCCTCGTCCACAGGACCTCCGCCATGTCAGCGCTGTCCTGGGGCAAATGTGGTGCCCTGTGGTGAGGTGCTTGGGCCCGGTACCTCCAGAGTGGAGGCGGGAATGACCGGAGGACCACTAGATGGCCTTGGGGTGGAATGGCTTCTGGAGCGTGGCGATGCAGGTTTCTTGAAGTCCGCGCTCTCATTCATGGAGAACAGACCCAGTGGATTGACGGGTGAGAATCAGACCTCCTTAGCACTAGATGTAGTAGGATCATCCGCCAACTCCTGCCCCGCGCCCCCACCTTCTGGCCACTGTGGTATTGCCTTGGGATGCACTGCTGGCTGAGCTGCAAAACACAAAGGAGGTTATTGGAGCAGAAGGGGGTGCTAGGGTGACAAGGTGAGTCCAGCGCTACACACAGTATATGCACGACAAAAGCACCATTGCTATCAAAATCATCACAGCCATCACATTTCATGACCATCAACACATTTGCATTCCAATGATTTTCATTAGGCCATCATTATTTCGAGGACAGTTTTAGAAACCATCTATCATATATGATTGTTCAAATATGAGTGGCTGTGGCATCTATTGAGTTACATCATGCAATGGCGTAAGCTTTTCTCACGTGGCATCACTTCAGGGTCTGCAGATGCATCCGTGGCTGTCTGGGGGTTCTTCCCCATGAGTGCGAGCACACGCTCCTCCATGTCAGTGATGTCGCTGGGGACTGGTGCCCCCTCACCCGTTTGCCTCTGCATGGACCTCATCGTCGATAGCTTCTTCTGTAAAAGGTGACAGGACGACATGGCATGAGATCATTGCATGCTATCATTGCTAGGTATTGACACAGACATTGATACAACACATAACCAACAGATATAATCATGATTATTATAATAATTATCATTCTTTACCTAAAGATGTACACCGTGACTGTAGGCTTTGATCATAACATTCCCAGTAAAAGTGAAAGGCTTCACATCTGATGATAATCACTCATGACTGTTACAAATCAAATTATATAAATACATAAGCACATGTAAATCAATGTAATGCTTACTCTTGCAGATCTCACAAGGTCGTTCCATCATTTGCTACATTGGTTGCCCTCATGCACCTCGTTGGTCGCCGATTAGACCACCTCTGCTATCTCGGTCCATATTTTCTGGTATGCCTTTGGGGTGGGCTTCCCACGCCCTCCCTGTGTCAAATCACCCCAGCGTAACTCGACCTCCTGCAGGAGGGAGGCATTTGCCTCATCCGAGGACCTCCTGGCTCTTTTGCGCCTTCCAATGTGCTCCTCTCCCACCTCACTGCTCTCTCCAATATCAGTCTCCACAGCGTGATGTAATGACTCCTCCTCTCTCTCCATTATAGGCGAAATTCGGTCAAATATATGGCTTGTAACAGCTACTTTTTATTTGCCTACTTACTGTGAAGCTCCAAATTCTCCCTCCTTTCTCCCAAAGCAGCCACACCACACCCAGACATGCCTTCAGTTCTTCTGATCTCCCTCTCTCTCTCTCTCTCTCTCTCTCCTCTTCTGTGCATGTCATGATGACTCTTGACCTCCAGAATCGCGGGAATTGAGCATTACCATGCCGTTGCTAAGGACGGCCACACTTTACGGCAGAAAGTCAAAAAAATTTAATGTTACCGTTCGCGGTAACGCCCATTTTCAAAGTGGAAAAATGTAAATTAGGTGCTTTGAGAATGGGCGAGAAGCCAGTGATCTGAAAACCCATTTTTACCACCCACACCAGAAATACCGTCCAAAAATGGGCGATAACCACAAAAGTGCAGGTTCTAGCCCCAGGTGTTGTTTGGTAACATCAGTCTGTGTAACAATGGGAGAGAGATAATGGAAGGTTACTGAATAGCTTGTTATTGTAAGCAATAATGGTATTGTTATATATCGAATAAAGCAATGTGACTGACTACTGTAGACGTGAGTAAGTGTGACCTTAGTCTCTTTATTCTAACTGCAGAATACTGGTACAGCATGGGAGGCCTGCTTATATACAATGCTCCTAAGGGATGCTGGGATCCCTTGGGACTCCAACAGGTACGCCCTCTGGTGGCGGTAGAATGCTGGTTACAAGGTGTTGCATACATAACATTACTCCCCGCAAAGTCAATAGTACACTTATTTACTGTGTGAGACTCCCTAGTTGATCATCTCAGTACAAACACAGGTGCAGGTGAGTTGGTTGGGCCTTTGCTGGACTGCTGCACAGCTGGCCTTGCTGGGCTGCTGGAGATGATGAGTTCAGCTTCGTGGTCAACCATGATGTCGGTTGCCACTTGTGTGTGTGTCAGAGGGTCGAAGTTGGTGGTGACCTCTTCAGGTTGCTCGTGGCTGTCTGTGAATTGCAGTTTGTTTTGGTCCAAATGCTTTCTGCAAGTTAGTCGATTTGCGAGTTTGACCTGAAACATCCTATTCCCTTCTTTGGCTACAGTGCCAGCAAGCCATGTGGGACCATGTCCTTAGTTGAGTACAAATACATGGTCATTGATTTTAATATCGCATGACAAATTTGCGCGGTCATGGTCCATGCTTTGTTGATACTGCCTGCCCTCGACACGATCATGGAGATCAGGGTGGACTAGAGAGAGCCCTATTTTGAGTGCCCTTTTCATGAACAGTTCGGCACGGGGAACCTCAGTGAGCAAGTGGGGTCTAGTGCGGTAGCTGAGCAGGACTTGGGACATGCGGGTCTGCAGGGAGCATTCCGACATGCATTTCAAGCTTTGCTTGATGGTTTCGACTGCCCGTTCTGCCTGGCCGTTGGATGCGGACTTGAACGGGGCAGATGTGACATGCTTGATCACATTGCGAGTCATGAATTCCTTGAATTCAGCGCTGGTGAAGCACGGCCCATTGTCGCTGACAAGGGCATCAGGCAGGCCATGCGTGGCAAGCATGGCTCGTATGTTTTCGAAGGTGGGCAGTGAACGTGCTTACAGACATTATTATACACTCAATCCATTTTGAATAAGCATCCACAACAACCAAGCAAATTTTGCCAAGAAACGGGCCAGCGATGTCAACGTGGATCCTCAACCACGGTTTGGAGGCCATGAACACAAACTTAGCGGAGCCTCCCTGGGTGCATTGCTCAGTTGAGAGCAAATGTTGCATTGGCGCACGCAAGACTCCAAAACTGAGTTGATGCCGGGCCACCACACATCGGATCTGGCTATAGCTTTCATCATTACTATGACTGGGTGGGTACTGTATAGGTCATGTATGAAAGTTTCCCTGACTTTCTTGGGCAAAACCACGTGATTACCCCACAAAAGACAGTCCGCCTGTATGAACATTTCATCTTTGCACCGCTGGAACGGCTTGATCTCTTCATGCATCTCTGCTGGGACGCTGGACCAACTCCCATGGAGGACACAGTTTTTTACAAGGGACAGTAAAGGATCCTGACTGGTCCAGGTCCTGATCTGGCGGGCCATAACGGGTGACTTTTCATTTTCAAATGCATCCATCACCAAGAGCAAGTCTGCAGGCTGTGTCATTTCCACCCCGGTAGTGGGTAATGGTAGTTGACTAAGGGCGTCAGCACAGTTCTCTGTGCCTGGCCTGTGGCGAATTACATAGTTATATGCAGATAGTATGAGCGTCCATCTTTGGATGCGAGCAGAGACATTAGTATTAATACCTTTGCTCTCTGAGAATAGCGATATGAGCGGCTTACAGTCAGTTTCTAACTCGAACTTAAGCCCAAACAGATACTGGTGCATTTTTTTTACCCCATAAACGCATGCCAGAGCTTCTTTTTCAATCATGCTGTAGGCACTTTCGGCCTTGGACAAGCTCCTGGATGCATAAGCAGCCGGTTGCAATGTTCCCGATTGGGTCATACAGAACGAGCAGTTTATTGGAACATAACAGATTTCTGGCTTTCTCAGAAGCAGTCTCTTGTGATTTCCCCCATCCAGTCATCTCCCTTGCGTAGCAACATGTGTAGAGGTTCTAGCAAGGTGCTTAACCTGGGTAGGAAATTACCAAAATAATTGAGGAGTCCCAGGAATGACTGCAGCTCCATCACGTTCTTTGGTCTCGGCGCGTTCTTGATGGCCTCCGCCTTGGCGTTGGTGGGTCTGATGCCATCTGCCGCGATTCTTCTCCCTAAGACATCGACCTCTGGCGCCAGGAAAACACACTTCGATTGTTTCAACCTGAGTCCCACACAATTTGGCTGACTTAGAACCTCTTCTAGGTTCTGCAAGTGTTCGATGGTGTCCTGACCTGTGATCAATATGTCGTCCTGGAAAACCACGGCGCGCGGAACTGACTTTAGCAGACTCTCCATGTTCCTTTGAAAAATAGCCATGGTCGATCGAATCCCAAAGGGGTATCTATTGTAGATGAACAGACCTTTGTGTGTGTTGATGCAAGTGAGGCCTTTCGAAGATTCCACCAGCTCCTGCATCATGTATGCCGAGGTCAGGTCCAACTTGGTGAACATATTCCCTCCTGCCAGCATCGCAAATAGGTCATCTGCCTTCGGTAGCGGATATTGGTCCTGCACCGAAAAATGGTTAATCGTTACTTTATAGTCCCCACAAATTTTGACCATGCCATCACCCTGAGAACCGGAACAATTGGACTGGCCCACTCGTTGAACTCCTCCGGCACGATGATGCCCTCTTGTTGCAGCCTGTTGCAATAGTAATCCTGCTCAGTACGAGAGGGACCGCACTTTCTCTCGCATTATGTATGGCACCGCCCATGCCTTGTGGCGAATGGGTCGTGTACTGGGAATCAAGTGGATGTGCACCTTCGCCCCAGAGAAATTTCCGATGCCTGGCTCAAACAAAGACGGAAACTTGCTCAGAACCTGGGCACATGAGGCATCGTCGATGGCTGAAAGTGCTCGGATTTCGTTCTAGTTCCAGCGGATGTTTCCCAGCCAGCTTCTGCCGAACAGTGTGAGGCCATCTCCTCGTACAATCCATAGCGGTAGTTTGTGCGCTGCTCCATCCTAGTGGACTTTTACTGCTGCACTGCCAATTACAGAGATCAGCTCTTTAGTATAAGTTCTCAGCTTGGTATGAATAGGGCTCAGCTTCGGCCTGTGTGTCTTGTTGCACCACAGCCTCTCGAAGGCCTTTTTGCTCATGATGGACTGACTTGCATTCATGTCCAATTCCATTGATACTGGAATTCCGTTCAGTTACATTTTTAACATGATCGGTGGACATTTCATGGTGAAGGTGTGTACCCATACACTTCTGCCTCCTCAGTTTGAGTCTCTAGTTGAGTTTGATCTGCCATGGATCAGTCTTCCTCTGCAATGTGGTGGTTTGCAGGGTTTGCAGCTCATCTGCACATTCGCTGGAGGTGTCCCATTGTTCCACAGCTTTTACTCTCATAGTTTTTGAAGCGGCATTGTTGGGCTTGATGATCACCTCCGCAGCGCCAACAAGGTGTCAATTGCCTCGCATTCATGCTTGATGGTGGACTCTGAGTCATCTGAGATCATGCAGCTGCAGGCGTGTACGTTCTGCCATATGCATTCCTGCCTGAAGACGATGTTACTTTGTGTACAGTACTTGCCGAAGCAACTTTATGCTGCAAAATTTGTTTGGTGTTATTGCTCATGGACATAAATGCCTGGGCTATCCTTATGAATTTGCTTAGTTTCGGTGTTTCAACAGTCAATAGTTTGCGAAGGATAACCTCATGGCAAATGCCAAGCTCAAAAAAGTCTCTTAGCATTTGCTCCAAGAATCCATCGAATTCGCAATGGCCTGTAAGGTGCCTTAGTTCGGCAACGTAGCTCGCCACTTCCTGACCTGCAGACTGTTGACATGTGTAAAATCGATACCTTGCCATCAGAACACTCTCCTTCGGATTTAGGTGCTCCCAGACCAGCATGTACAGTTCTTCATACGATTTGGTTGTTGGTTTCACCGGAGATAGAAGATTCTTTATGAGGTCATATTTGTTGTTGCCCCACAGATGGTGAGGAGGATCGCCCTTCGTTTGCCAGCGTTCACACTCCCTTCCAGCTCATTGACCACGAAGTATTGGTTGAGTCACTCCATGAAGGCCTCCCAATCGTTCCCTCTGAGAATTTATCCAGGATACCAACAGTTCTCTGCATTTTCGCGTGATGGTTCGTTGTCTCGTTGCCAGCTGTTATGTATCGAATAAAGCAATGTGACTGAGTACTGTAGACGTGAGTAAGTGTGACTTTAGTCTCTTTATTCTAACTTCAGAGTACTGGCACAGCATGGGAGGCCTGCTTATATACAATGCTCACAAGGAATGCTGGGATCCCTTGGGACTCCAACAGATACGTCATCTGGTGGCGGTAGAATGCTGGTTACATAGTATTGCATACATAACAGGTATAAGAGCAGCCATTCTAAAGTGAAAAATGGAGACAGTCAATGAGACCGACCAGAACACAATCCATGAGACAGGCCACAAGAACATGATGCAGGATGTCAATGGATTATTAAAATCTCAGTCTCGGGAAGAAGTGTTGGCCATTCTGAAGTTCAGGTTGTACTACTGAATAAGATTGTATGAATCAATTAGTTACAAGTTTAAAGTTTTGGTTGATCTAATTTCCGATTACCCTAAAGAATAAACATATTTTATATAGCGATTTGATACAATTGAATATTCTGCTAGACTACTTCGGAGAGCAAATAATAGTCAACCACATTGGTGTGGGATTGTTGTCAAAATTCTAATTTCCCCACTTCCCTCACTTTCACATGATCTATCTCCGACTATTCTCTTCCCTTCCTTGACTTCTCTGTCTCCATTTTGGGGATAGACTATTGAAAAACATCCACAATAAGCCCACTGACTCCGACAACTACCTTGACTGCACTTCCTCCCACCCCACTTCCTGTAAGGACTCCATTCCATTCTCCCAGTTGTAAGCTGTGTGGAATTGCCCCTTGCCCCGTCTAACAGGTTATAGAGTTCGGACTTGAGACTTATGAGAAATTACATAAGACACACGAGCTCTGCCTTTAACATTTTATTCTCCTTAAGACAGATTAAAAACCCCAATCACCATTCGAGCAGCATACCAATAATGTTACAAGAGATTATACATACAACCACCCACAGATGATCAGTCCAGCATTGATTGTAGGTCCTCATAGTTAAGATGACTGGTCAATCACCTCCTTCTGACTGCAGTGCTGATATCACTGTCTTTTATACAGTTCTTGTTCTTCATGCAGGGACTGTGAGGGGTGCTCCTCCAATGTTCGACTTGAGTTGACTGAGCTGTCAATCTTACAAGCATACACATCCTGTGTCCATTGTTATCTGTTAGCTGTCAGATCTTGAGTTGTTCAGGTATTAATAAGAATTTGCAGAAGTAGGCGGCAAACCATTTGGTCAGATTTCATGTCGTTACCTTGTGTCCTGCTTTGCAGAATTCCCAAGATCTGTTTCCTCCGTCCAACCACAAATGTCTTGTTTTATGATCCTGTGTCTCCTTCATTGGAGACACTGGGGCCAAAATGTCCCCCTCTTTAAGGCTCGGATGGGCCAACTATTTCTCTATTTCCCCCGGGTTGGGAGAGGCAGGAATGGGTTTCTGCGCCGCCTGTGTTGCGCCGACCCCACAGCGGTGACTCCCTTTCAGACCCCTGCAGGAAATTGCTCGGTGGGTGTGGAGTATCTGGCAGCCAGTGCCACTGACAGCTTTCCCCTGCAGGAAGCTGTGTGTCTCTGGATCTGCCTTTAAAGGGGAGGGTGCATTAATGTCGGCCGACTACCAGGTCGGCCTGAAAATGGTGCCCACAGGTTGGGTTGGGCTGCTAACATGCAGCCCGGCACCCCCTCTTATGTACCGGGCCTTTACAAGTCTCCTTTGTTATGTCTGCAATTACCATCGAAATGACTCCATAAGGCCTTGTACTGTGAGTAAGAGCTGTGTGACTTCAGTCCATTTAATACGACTGCAAAGTGAGAGGCAGCATGGCTGGATGCCTTTTATATCCCCCTGCACACCAGGGCAGGTAACCCCTGGGCCTCCAACAGCAGTGCCCTCAAGTGGTACATCGTACACAGTTACATTGGGAATACAAAGAGTTTGCAGACATGACATCATTCCCCCCCAAAGTCTTTGATGCGAGTTGATTACAGGTTAAGGCGAACCGGAGCCCTGTGCTCCCTGGTTGACCGTCTGAGTGTCGCTTCTGGCCTGGGTGAGTTGGTTGGGAACTGCTGTCTTGCGGCATGACTGGTTGCGCTGGACTGTTGGGGATGGTGGGATCATCCTCGAGGTTGGCAGCGAGGTCTGTTGTCGATTGGGTGTGTGTCGGTGGGTCGCTGAAGATGAAGTCCTCTTCTGGTGGTTCCTGGTTATCTGTGAATCGTAATTTGGTTTGGTCCAAATGTTTTCTGCACATTTGACCGTTAAGCAGTTTGACAACAAACACTCTATTCCCCTCCTTGGCTACTACAGTGCCAGCGACCCATTTGAGGCCCTGACCATAATTCAGCACAAACACAGGGTCATTTACAGTGATGTCGCGTGATACAGCCGTGCAATCATGGTATGTGTTTTGCTGATAATGCCTGGTTTCCACCTGATCACTGAGGTCAGGGTGTACTAAGGAGAGCCTGGTTTTGAGTGCTCATTTCATTAGTAATTCTGCAGGGGGAACCCCGCTAAGTGATGTGGGGTCTTGTCCTGTAGCTGAGCAGTACCCGGGACAGGTGGGTTTGTAAGGAGCCTTCTGTGACACATTTCAAGCTCTGCTTTATGGTTTGGACTGCCTGCTCCGCTTGGCCGTTGGATACGGGCTTGAACGGGGCAGATCTGACATGCTTGATGCCATTACGGATCATGAATTCATTGAATTCCGAGCTGGTGAAGCACGGACCATTGTCGCTGACAAGAATTTCGGGTAAGCCATGGATGGTAAACATGGCCCTGAGGCTTTCAATGGTGGCTGCGGACATGCTGAATGCCATTATAGAACATTCAATCCATTTGGAGTAGGCGTCCACAACAACCAGGAACATCTTTCCCAGAAAGGGGTCTGCATAATCCACATGGATCCTGGACCATAGTTTTGAGGGCCAGGAGATTAAGTGGCGCCTCCCTGGGAGCATTACTCAGTTGTGAGCACGTGTTACACTGGTGCATGCACGACTCCAGGTCCGAGTCAATACCGGGCCACCAGACGTGGGACCTGGCGATAGCCTTCATCATGATTATGCCTGGGTGGGTGCTGTGTAGGTTGAGTATGAAGGTTTCTCTGCCTTTCTTTGGCAAGATAACGCGGTTGCCCCATAAGAGACAATCTGAATGGATCGACATTTCGTCTTTACGACGGTGAAGCGGCTTGATCTCTTCTTGCATGTCTCTCGGGACCGCTGACCAGCTCCCATTGAATACGCAACTTTTTATAAGGGATAGCAGAGGATCCTGGCTGGTCCAGGTCTTAATTTGGCGGCTGTTACGGGTGACCCTTCGCTATCAAAGTCTGTGGGCTGCGCTGTTTCCACCCTGGTGGTGGGCAATGGTAGTCGGCTGAGAGCATCGGCGCAGTTTTCAGTGCCTGGCCTGCGCCGGATCACATAGTCGTAGGCAGACAGTGTTAGTGCACATCTTTGGATTCGAGACGAAGCATTGGTGTTTATTCCTTTGCTTTCCGAAAACAGTGAGATTAGGGGCTTGTGGTCAGTCTCTAACTCGAACCTGAGTCCAAACAAATATTAGTGCATCTTTTTTACACCGTAAACACAGGCTAAAGTCTCCTTTTCAACCATGCTGTAGCCTCTTTCGGCCTTTGATTGGCTTCTGGACGCATATGCAACTGATTGGAGCTTGCCTACGGCATTGGCTTGCTGCAAAAGATACCCAACACCGTCTGACAACACATCACATGCTAAAACTAGACGTTTACATGGGTCATATAATACAAGCAACTTATTCGAACACAGTGGTTTCTAGCCTTCTCAAAGGTGGCATCTTGATTTTTACCCCAAACCTAGTCGTCTCCCTTGCGCAACAGCTTGTGCAATGGTTCCAGCAAGGTGCTCAACCCTGGAAGAAAGTTACCAAAATAGTTGAGGAGTCCCGGAACGAATGCAGCTTCGTTATATTTCCATGTGGGTGCATTCTTGATGGCTTCTGTCTCCGAGTCCATGGGTCTGATGCCGTCTGCCGCAATCTTCCTCCCCAGGAATTCTACCTCTGGCGCCAGGAAGACACATTCGGATCGTTTCAACCGGAGTCCAACTCTGTTTGGTCAACTTAAAACTTCTTCCAGGTTGTGCAGGTGTTCGGAAGTGTCGCGGCCAGTGATGAGGATGTCATCCTGAAATACGACACTGCATGGAACCGGTTTCAACAGGCTCTCCATGTTTCTTTGGAATATGGCTGCAGCCGAGCGAATCCCGAATGGGCACCTATGGTACACGAACAGTCCTTTGTGCATGTTAATGCATGTTAATTTTTTCAATGACTCAACCAGCTCCTGGGTCATGTAAGCAGAGGTTAGATCCAGCTTGGTGAATGCCTTTCCCCTTGCTAATGTCGCGAAAAGAGCATCGACTTTGGTGAGTGGGTACTGGTCCTGTAACGAGACTCGGTTGATCGTTACTTTGTTGTCGCCGCAGATTCTGACCATGCCATCGCTCTTTAGCACTGGAACAATCGGGCTGGCCCACTCGTTGAACTCAACTGGCGATATGATTCCCTCGCGTTGAAGTCTGTCCAATTCGATCTCCACTTTCTCCCTCATCATGTAGGGGACCGCTCGAGCCTTGTAATGAATGGGCCATGCCTCGGGGACCAAGTGGATCTGTACTTTAGTACCTGTGAAGTTGCCAATGCCTGGTTCAAATAAAGATGGGAACTTGCTCAGCACTTGAGCACAGGAAGCATTGTCCACTGACGATAATACTTTGACGTCTTCCCAGTTCCACCGAATCTTCCCCATCCAGCTTCTGCCAAGCAGCGTTGGCCCATCATCTTGTACAATGCACAGTGGCAGCTCGTGTGCCTCTCCATCATAGGATACTTTTACGTTCACACTGCCAATAACTGGTATCAGTTTCTTGGTGTAAGCTTTATCTGAATCGGACTCAGCTTGGGTCTTTGTGCTTTGTTGTTGTCCCACAGCCTTTCAAATGCCTTCTGGCTCATAATTGACTGACTCGCCCTCGTGTCCATCTCCATGGATACAGGAACAGCATTTAATTTGACTTTTATCATCATGGGAGGACTTTGTGTGGAGAGAGTGTGCACCCTGCACATTGCTCCCTCGGGCTGAGATGCCTTTCTGGCTTGTCCTTTGAGATCCACGCTGGATCTGGACTCTTCTGCCAACTCCACTGCCATGTGATGTGTCACAGTATCTTTGCACATTCGCTGGAGGTGGCCCCTTGTTCTGCAGCTTTTGCACACATAGTCTTTAAATCGACATTGATGGGCCCCATGATTACCTCCGCAATGCCAGCATTGTGTTAATGATTTCACATTTACACCCCTTGGTGGCCTAACAGCAGCAGGCATGTAGGCTCTGCTCTGTACAATTCTTATTAGTTCAACAGTTCTGCCTGCAATCGGCGTTATTTTACATACGGTACTTGCCAGTGAACTCCAATTCTGGTAGGAAGTCATCTGTATGGTATCACAAATTAGTTCAGTCAGCTCATTGTATGTCTAATCCTTGGCCTTCATGGGTGCCAGCAAGTCCCTGTCGAGGCAGTAGACCTCGGGCCCACAATTGGTCAGCAGTATAGCCTTGCGCTTCTCTACCAATGTTTCCGTCTCCGCTGCCAGGTCGTTTGCCACAAAATATTGCTCGAGCCTTTCCGTGAAGGCATCCCAATCATCACCCTCTGCAAAGTCTTTTAGTGCGCCATAGGTAGCCATAATCGCGTGAAAGTCCGTATTCTTGCTGCCAGTCGTTATGTCTGCAATTACCATCGAAATGACTCCACAAGGATTTGTACTGTGAGTAAGAGCTGCGTGATTTCAGTCCATTTAATACGACTGCAAAGTGAGAGGTAGCATGGTTGGCTGTCTTTTCTATCTCCCTGCACACTAAGCAGGAAACCCCTGGGCCTCCAACAGCAGCACCCTCAGGGGGTACATCGTACACAGTTACATAGTGAATACAAAGAGTTTACATATATGACATCCTTCACATTGGGGGGACCAAACACAGATTGGATGATTGATTTGTGGAACACCTCTGTTCAGTCCATAAGCATGACCCCAAGCGTCCCGTCACCTGTCACTTTAATTCTCGTCTCCACTCCCACTCTGATCTCTCTGTCCTCAGCCTCTTACATTGTTCCAACGCAGCTCAATGTAAGCTCGAGGAACAGCATCTCATCTTTGGTTTAGGTACTTGACAGCCTTCTGGACTCAACATCGAGTTCAACAATTTCAGATCATAAATTCTGTCCCTATTTTTTCACAAGGCAGTTGTTAATGATTCTGCCATTCCCATTTACTCCTCTTCTAGACCCATCTTTTCTTTCTTTACTTGTCCCATTACCATCTCCTTTTGCCTTGTACTATTATCCTTTTTGTCTTTAAACACAACTACCTTCCACCCTATCACATACCTTCACTTTTATTCTTTCCTCCCATCCCCTCTTTCCCTGCCTCTGCACTTGCTTAAAATCTGTTACATCTCTAACTTTTTCCAGTTCTGACGAAAGGTCATTGACCTGAAACGTTAACTTTGTTTCTCGCTCTACAAGTGCTACCCACTTGCTGAGTATTTCCAGTGTAAAGTCCTGTCCCCTCAGTACAGATTCACACGAGGCATGGAGTGAAGTCAAGGTCACTCTGGACCTGCACCTTTATTTCACAGCTCTGGAATGCTGCACTTGCCTGAGACCTGTCCTTATATACCTGTCTCTTGCAGGTGCTCCCCTGGTGGTAAGGTATGCTGGTGGTTACAGGTCATATCTTATTACAGTCATGTATAGCATGTTAGGATACAGTTATATATAATAATGTAAGATACATGACATCACCCTCCCCCAAGGTCTTATTGTCTTTATAGGTTCAGTCTCTCAGGTGGTCTACGCTCTCGCGTGGAGCGTCTGAATTGTGGTTCAGTTGTTTGCCTTGGTGTCTGTTTTTCTTTGGGTGTGGTTGCTGGTATCTCGCCTGGCTTGTCTGTTTCAATTGGTGTGATTGTTGTTGACTCGCCTGGGTTGTCTGTTGGGATTGCCCTTTCCTCAGGTTGTTACCTCTGTCTGTCCACCAGGTGTGGTGCGAGTTCCATATTGTAGACTGCCTCTGGTTCCGCAGTTTGTTGGTAAATTTGCTTTTGACTTGGTCTACATGCCTCCGGCAGGTTTTGCCATTGTCCATTTGTACTACCAGTAGCCTGTTTCCTTCCTTGCCCGTTACTGTCCCTGCAAGCCATTTGGGGCCCCTTCCATAGTTTAGAACAAACATTTTGTCCCCTATCTCATTCCATCTCCCCCTCAAATTTCTGTCATAGTACTCAGTCAGCTTACGGCGCTTTGCCTCAATGATTTCGTGCATGTCTGGGAGGATTAATGAGAGCCTTGTTTTTAAAGTCCTTTTAATCAACAGTTGCGCGGGGGGGGATCCCAGTCAAGGAGTGCGGACGAGATCTGTATGCCAGCAGCAGTCGCGACAGGCGACCCTGCAGCGTGGGACCTTGGATTTTAAGCATGCCTTGTTTAATGATTTGCACTGTTCTCTCCGCCTGGCCGTTGGAGGCCGGCTTGAACGGTGCCATCTTGACGTGATTTATGCCGTGGTCAATTATAAAGTCTTGGAATTCTGCGCTGGTGAAGCACGGACCATTATCACTGACCAATATGTCAGGAATTCCGTGCGTTGCAAACATGGTTGCGAGGCTCTCCACAGTGGTGGAGGTTGTGCTCGAATTTAAAATGGTGCATTCGATCCACTTTGAAAAGGCATCTACAACTTCAAGGAACATTTTGCCCATGAATAGGCCCACATAGTCTACGTGCACCCACGACCACGGTTTGGTAGGCCAGGGCCAGGGTCTCAGTGGAGCCTCCCTGGGGGCATTGCTGAGTTGGGCACAAATGGTGCACCTTCGGACGCAGAGCTCCAAGTCTGCGTCAATACCAGGCCACCAGGCGTGGGATCTGGCTATGGCCTTCATTATAACGATCCTCGGGTGCTCGGGGTGGAGCTCCTGGACAAATGCCTCTCTGCCTCGCAGAGGCATGACTACTCGGCTGCCCCACATCAGGCAGTCTACTTGTAGTGTAGCTCATGCATGCGCCTGTGAAAGGGATTTAATTCCTCGGGGCAGGCATCGCGAGCCTCTGCCCAGTCACCGGTTAGGATACATCTTTTTACAAAGGATAACATGGGGTCGCTGGCCATCCAGGCTCTGATTTGGTGAGCCATCATGGGCGAACATGTGGACTCAAAGGCATTGATTGCCATGAATATCTCACAGACCTGTTCGTCAGACCCTTCCGTGGTCGCCAGGGGTAGCCTGCTGAGCGCGTCGGCACAGTTGTCTGTGCCTGGTCTGTGCCTTATGGTATAGTCGTAGGATGCCAGCATGAGTGCCCACCGTTGAATTCGCGCCGAGGCGTTGCCGTTTATTACCTTGCTCTCGGGTAGGAGGGACGTGAGGGGCTTGTGGTCAGTTTCTAATGTGAATTTGGCCTCGAAATTATATTGGTTCATATTTTTGACACCATACACGCACGCGAGCGCCTCCTTCTCTACAATTCCGTACCTGCGCTCTGCCCGCGAAAGTGACCTGGAGGCATAAGCTAAGGGTTGTAATTTGCCCGCGCTATTGACATGTTGCAAAACGCACCCGACCCCATACGCTGAAGCATCGCATGTGAGAACTAGCTTTTTACTTGGATCAAAGAAAGTCAAAACACTGTTGGAACACAGAAGGTTGCGTTCCTTATTGAAGGCGTGTTCCTGGGCGTCCCCCCAAAATCAATCGCACCCCTTCCTGAGTAGCACGTAGAAAGGCTCCAGCAGCGTGCTTAAGTTCTGCATAAAGTTCCCAAAGTAATTGAGTAGCCCGAGAAAGGCGCGCAGTTCTGAGACATTGTAGGGCCTGGGTGCCAGGTGAATTGCTTCTGTTCTGGACTCTGTTGGGCAGATTCCATCAGCGGCAATCCTTCTGCCCAAAAATTCAACCTCGGGTGCGAGAAACAGGCACTTGGATTGCTTGACTTGTAGGCCTACCTGATCTAACCGCTTTAGTACTTCCTCCAAATTACGGAGATGGGAGTCGGTGTCCCTGCCCGTGATAAGTATGTCGTCTTGAAATACAACCATCCCCGGGATGGACCTGAGAAGACTCTCCATGTTGCGCTGGAATATGGCAGTTACCGACCTGATGCCGAATGGGCATCGATTGTACATGAAAAGGCCTCGATATGTGTTGATGGTGGTGAGTAGCTTGGATTCCTCGGTCAAATCTTGCGTCATATAGGCAGATGTGAGGTCTAATTTTGAGAAAAGTTTACCTCCAGCCAATGTGGCAAATAAGTCCTTTACTCTGGGCAGCGGGTACTGGTCCTGTAGGGAGACTCTGTTTATGGTAGATTTGTAGTCCCCACAGATTCGTACGGATCCATCAGGCTTCATGACTGGGACGATGGGACTTGCCCAGTCGCTAATTTCCACAGGTGATATAATGCCTTCCCGCAGAAGCCTGTCTAGTTCGTGTTCAATATTTTCCCTCATCACATAGGGTACTGCTCTGGCCTTGTGATGGACCGGTCTAGCATCCTGTGTGATGTAGATTTTGACTTTGGCCCCTTTGAAAGTGCCCATACTTGGCTGAAAGAGATGTTCAAATCGCTTTATAACTGTTGAGCAGGAGTTCCATTCCTCTAATGACATGGCATGGACATCATCCCATTTCCAGTTTAGTTATGCCAGCCAGCTTCTCCCCAGTAGTGCTGGGGGGTCTCCGGGGACAATCCACAGGGGAAGTCGGTTCACTGCCCCTTTGTGTGTGACAGAGAGCATGGCGCTGCCGAGGACTGGTACGATTCCTTTGGTATAGGTCCTTAGTTTGGTGTCGACCCTTGTGAGTTTTGGTCTGTCTCTTTTATGCGGCCACAGTTGTTCAAATTGTTGAGCGCCCATGAGAGATTGACTCGCTCCCGTATCCAGCTCCATGTTGACAAATATCCTGTTGAGTAGGACCCTCATCATTATAGGAGGCGTCCTGTTGTAGGAGCAGCGGCCATTGATCGTGTTGACCCGCTGTACACCGGTGTCCCGGGTACTGTCCCCACCATCTTCTGGTCCGCTTTCCAACCCATCTGATTCGTATACTAGCCGAGCTGCCATTTTTTTGCACATGCGGGCCAAATGCCCTGTATTTTCACAATTTCTGCAAACAGTCTGCTGAAATCGACATCCCCTTGACGAGTGCCCACCCCCACACCTCCAGCACAGATCTGTTCCATTGTTCAAAGTGTTCTCAAAGAATGAGCAGCGTCTGGCTGATCTCTCTTGAGCTTTTTTCAGTTTGTAGTTGATTGCTCGCATTGTGGGTTGATGAGGTGTGAACGGCCGTTCCTGTGGCCCTGATGGCTTCTGCCTGCTGTCAAGAGCCTATTCTCCCGGTTTTGTCTGTGTGTGGGGGTAGCAGCTTGTTTAGTGCTGTGAACTTCTTATTCCGATATTTCGTTAGTTGTCGTACCTGCATTGTAAATCAACCTCGTTTCTTCTTCCCCTACCAAGAATGTCTGTGCAACCAGTACTGCTGCCTCTAAGGTCAGGTTCTTGGTCTCTATGAGCTTTCGGAATATGCCTGCGTGGCCTATTCCTTCAACGAAAAAGTCTCTCAGCATTTCTCTCCTCAGTTCATCGGAGAACTCACATAAACTAGCCAACCTCCGAAGTTCCGCCACGAAGTTGGGAATGCTCTGGCCCACACAGCGTCTGTAGTTGTAGAACCTGTGTCTGGCCATGTGTAGGCTGCTCGCTGGCTTCAGGTGGTCTCTTACCAGTGTGCTCAATTCTTCAAACGACTTGCTTGCTGGTTTCTCGGGTGCCAACAGATCCTTCATTAAAGCATATGTTTTTGAGCCGCAGCTGGTCAAGAGATGGGCTCTTCTCTTGTCTGCCTTATCATCGCCTAACCAGTCTTTGGTTACAAAGCTTTGCTGGAGCCTTTCTATAAAATCCTCCCAATTGTCTCCCGCATTGTACTTTTCATCTGATCCGTTGTTCGCCATTCTGTGGATTCTGTAATCCCGTAACTCGTCGCCACTGTAAAGTCCTGTCCCCTCAGTACAGATTCACACGAGGCATGTAGTGAAGTCAAGGTCACTCTGGACCTGCACCTTTATTTCACAGCTCTGGAATGCCGCACTTGCCTGAGACCTGTCCTTATATACCTGTCTCTTGCAAGTGCACCCCTGGTGGTAAGATATGCTGGTGGTTACAGGTCATATCTTATTACAGTCATGTATAGCATGTTAGGATACAGTTATATATAATAATGTAAGATACATGACATCCAGCATTTTCTGTTTTTTTTCAAATATACATGTGGGTACCAACGACATAGATAGGACAGCCAAGACGATTCTGCTCAGGGATTATGAGCATGTAGGGCCCAAATTAAAAAGCAGAACCACAAAGGTAATAATCTCTGGATTACTACCCGACCCATGAGCAAATTTACATTGGTTAAATAAGATCAGAGAGCTAAACTCGTGGCTCAAAGGCTGGTGTTGGAGAAATGGGTTTTGTTTCCTGGGACACTGGCACGAGTAATGGGGTAAGGGCGAGCTGTTCCGTCGGGACGTCCTCCACTTGCACCATGCTGGGACTAGTGTCCTGATGAATCAAATAACTCGGCCTGCAGAGAGAGTTTTAAACTAATTAGTGGGGGGGGAGGGTTCAGCTGAGCAGAAACCTAAAAGCTCAAAGAACAAGGTGAAGGCAATAGAGCAGGGTAGCATTGGGGGAAACGAAAACCAGAGCGTGACAGGAAGGGATAGAATCTATAAACATAAGAGTGTGTCAGAAACTGGGGCTATAGCAAGAGAAAATGGTAAGAAAACACATTTAAAAGCTCTTTATCTGAATGCACGCAGCAATCGTAACAAATTAGATGAGCTGTCGGCACAAATAGTTACAAATGGGTATGATCTGATAGCCATTACAGAGATGTGGTTGCAAAGTGACCAAGACTGGGAACTAAACATTCAGTGGTACTTGCCTATTCGGAAGGACAGACAGAAAGCAAAAGGAAGTGGGGTAGCTCTGTTGATAAAGGATTGAATCACTGCAATAGTGAGAAACGATATTGGCTCAAATGATCAGGATGTTGAAACAGCTTGGGTGGAGATAAGAAATAGAGGAAAAAGTCATTGCTAAGCATAGTCTATAGGCCCCCTAACAGTAGCAACTCTGTTGGTCGGAGTATAAACCAGGAAATAGTGGGGGCTTGTCAAAAGGGAACAGCAATAATCATGGGTGATTTTAACCTCCCATGTTAATTGGACAAATCAAATTGGTCAGGGTAGCCTTGAGGGAGAGTGCATAAGGGACGGGTTCCTTGAGCAGTATGAAACTGAATCAACCAGGGGGCAGGCTATCTTAGATCTGGTCCTGTGTAATGAAACAGGATTAATAAACAATCTCCTAGTAATGGATCCCCTTGGAACGAGTGACCATAGCATGGTTGAATTTCAAATTCAGATGGAGGGCAAGAAAGTTGGATCTCAAACCAACGTACTTAAATAAAAGAGACTACAAAGGTATGAGAGCAGAGTTTGTTAAAGTGGACTGGGAAAATCGATTAAAATGTAGGATGGTTGATGAACAGTGGCATACATTTAAGGAGATATTTCATAACTCTCAAGAAAAATATATTCCAGTGAGGAGAAAAGAGTGTAAAAGGAAAGATAGCTCTCCGTGGCTAACTAAAGAAATAAAGGACGGTATCCAATTAAAAACAAGGGCATATAAAGTGGCCAAAACTAGTGGGAGGACAGAAGACTGGGAAGCTTTTAAAACCAGCAAAATATGACTAAAATAATGATTAAGAAAGGGAAGGGACTATGAAAGTAAACTAGCACGAAATCTAAAAACAGATAGCAAGAGTTTCTAAAGGTATATAAAAAGGAAATGAGTGGCGAAAGTACATGTTGGTCCCTTAGAGGATGAGACCGGGAAATTAGTGATGGGGAACATGGAGATGGCAGAAATTCAGAACAAATATTTTGTATAGGTCTTTACGGTGAGGACACTAAAAATATCCCAACAGTGGATAGTCAAGGGGGAGAGGAACTTAACACAATCACAATCACAAAGGAGGTGTACGCAGTAAAAGGCGGATAAATCCTCTGGACCTGATGGCTTGCAGCCGAGGTTATTAAGAGAGGTAGCGGCAGGGATAGTGGATGCCTTGGTTGTAATTTACCAAAATTCCCCGGATTCTGGGGAGATCCCAACAGATTGGAAAACTGCAAATGTAACGCTCCTATTTCAAAAAGGAGGCAGAAAAAAGCAGGAAACGATAGACCAGTTAGCCTAACATCTATGGTTGGGAAAATGTTGGAGTCCAGTATTAAAGAAGCAGCAGCAGGACATTTAGAAAAGCATAATTCAGGCAGAGTCAGCATTGATTTATGAAGGGGAAGTCATGTTTGACAAATTTGCTGGAATTTTTTGAGGATGTAATGAACAGGGTGAATAAAGGGGAAATCAGTAGATGTGATGTATTTGGACTTCCAGAAATCATTTGACAAGGTGCCACATAAAAGTTTACTGCACAAGATAAAAGTTCATGGGGTTTGGGGTAGTATATTAGCATGGATAGAGGATTGGCTAAATAACTGAAAACAGGGAGTCGGGATAAATGGTTCATTCTCGGGTTGGCAATCAGTAACTAGTGGGGTGCCTCAGGGATCAGTGCTGGGACCCCAACTATTTACAATCTATATTAACAACTTGGATGAAGGGACTGAATGTAACATAGCTAAGTTTGCTGATGATACAAAGATGGGAGGAAAAACAATGTGTGAGAAGGACACAAAAAACCTGCAAAAGGACATAGACAGACTAGGTGAGCGGGCAAAAATTTGGCAGATGGAGAATAATGTTGGAAACTGTGTGGGCTTGCACTTTGGCAGAAAAAATCGAGGAGCAAGTTATTTTTTAAATGGAGAAAAATTGCAAAGTGCTGCAGTACAGTGGGACCTGGGGGTACTGGTGCATGAAACAGACAAGGTTAGTATGGGGTCGGGGCCCAGGGAAGTTGCAGCACGGGCCAGCCCACACTGCGATCTATGGACAGTAGGAATATGTGTGCGTACTAGGTCCATGCAGCAGAGCTTGGTCTCCAGTCGTCTTGGTCAACCCTTGCCACTGGACCAAGACCTTGCTCCGTCAAGCCCGTATGGTGGCTGGTGTGCAACGGCCACTCCACGTTAAAAGAATTCACGCACAGGCATCTTCCACCCTTCAGGATGTAGTTCGGGAAACACCTGTTCGCTCATCATTTTGGTGTGGAAGTGGGCCATCTTCGACACGATGGACTGCCGAATATTGCTACTAGTATTACGCTTAACATCCATAAGACAAAGGTCCTCCACCAGCCTGCCCTCGCCGCACAGTATTGTCCCCCAGTCATCAAGATTCATGGCGTGGCCCTCGACAACGTGGACCATTTCCCATACCTCGTGAGCCTTTATCAATAAGAGCAGACATTGATGCGGAGATTCAACACCGCCTCCAGTGCGCCAGTGCAGCCTTCGGCTGCCTGAGGAAAAGAGTGTTCAAAGACCAGGCCCTCAAATCTACCACCAAGCTCATAGTCTACAGGGCTGTAGTAATACCCGCCCTCCTGTATGGATCAGAGGCATGGATGATGTACAGAAGACACCTCAAGTCGCTGGAGATATATTACTAATGATGTCTCCGCAAGATCCTACAAATCCCCTGGGAGGACAACATCAGTGTCCTTGTCCAGGCTAACATCCCCAGCATTGAAGCACTGACCACACTTAATTAACTTCGCTGGGCAGGCCACATAGTTTGCATGCCAGACATGAGACTCCCGAAACAAATGCTCTATGCAGAGCTCCTTCATGGCAAACAAACCAAAGGTGGGCAGTGGAAACATTACAAGGACACCCTCAAAGCCTCCCTGATAAAGTGCGACATCACCACTGAAATCTGATAGTCCTTGGCCGAAGACCGCCCTAGGTGGAGAAAGTGCATCCAGGAGGGCGTTAAGCTCTTCGAATCTCAAAAAAGGAGGGAGAGAGAAAATAGGGAATTATAGACCGGTCAGCCTAACATCGGTAGTGGGTAAAATGATGGAATCAATTATTAAGGATGTCATAGCAGTGCATTTGGAAAGAGGTAATATGATAGGTCCAAGTCAGCATGGATTTGTGAAAGAGAAATCATGCTTGACAAATCTTCTGGAATTTTTTGAGGATGTTTCCAGTAGAGTGGACAAGGGAGAACCAGTTGATGTGGTATATTTGGACTTTCAGAAGGCTTTTGACAAGGTCCCACACAAGAGATTAATGTGCAAAGTTAAAGCACATGGGATTGGGGGTAGTGTGCTGACATGGATTGAGAACTGGTTGTCAGATAGGAAGCAAAGAGTAGGAGTAAATGGGGACTTTTCAGAATGGCAGGCAGTGACTAGTGGGGTACCGCAAGGTTCTGTGCTGGGGCCCCAGCTGTTTACACTGTACATTAATGATTTAGACGAGGGAATTGAATGTAGTATCTCCTAATTTGCGGATGACACTAAGTTGGGTGGCAGTGTGAGCTGCGAGGAGGATGCTATGAGGCTGCAGAGTGACTTGGATAGGTTAGGTGAGTGGGCAAATGCATGGCAGATGAAGTATAATGTGGATAAATGTGAGGTTATCCACTTTGGTGGTAAAAACAGAGAGACAGACTATTATCTGAATGGTGACAGATTAGGAAAAGGGGAGGTGCAAAGAGACCTGGGTGTCATGGTACATCAGTCATTGAAGGTTGGCATGCAGGTACAGCAGGCGGTTAAGAAAGCAAATGGCATGTTGGCCTTCATAGCGAGGGGATTTGAGTACAGGGGCAGGGAGGTATTGCTACAATTGTACAGGGCCTTGGTGAGGCCACACCTGGAGTATTGTGTACAGTTTTGGTCTCCTAACCTGAGGAAGGACATTCTTGCTATTGAGGGAGTGCAGCGAAGGTTCACCAGACTGATTCCTGGAATGGCGGGACTGACCTATCAAGAAAGACTGGATCAACTGGGCTTGTATTCACTGGAATTCAGAAGAATGAGAGGGGACCTCATAGAAACGTTTAAAATTCTGACGGGGTTAGACAGGTTAGATGCAGGAAGAATGTTCCCAATGTTGGGGAAGTCCAGAACCAGGGGACACAGTCTAAGGATAAGGGGGAAGCCATTTAGGACCGAGATGAGGAGGAATTTCTTCACCCAGAGTGTGGTGAACCTGTGGAATTCTCTACCACAGAAAGTTGTTGAGGCCAATTCACTAAATATATTCAAAAAGGAGTTAGATGAAGTCCTTACTACTAGGGGAATCAAGGGGTATGGTGAGAAAGCAGGAATGGGGTACTGAAGTTGCATGTTCAGCCATGAACTCATTGAATGGCGGTGCAGGCTAGAAGGGCCGAATAGCCTACTCCTGCACCTATTTTATATGTTTCTATGTAAGAGGTCAAGTACAGGCAATGGAAGGAGCATACGGCAAACCAGTCCGACACACCCTTTCCCTCAGCGAATATTTGTCCCACCTGTGACAGAGTCCATGGCTCTCGTATCAGATTGTTCAGCCACCAAAGAATTCACTTCAGGAACGTCTTCCTCGATTTCGCGGGACTGCCTATGATGATGATGACTACTAATATGCAGGTACAGCAAGTGATCAGGAAGTCCAATGGAATCTTGGCCTTTATTGCAAAGGGGATGGAGTATAAAACCAGGGAAGTCTTACTACAGTTATATAGCGTATTGGTGAGGCCACCTGGAATACTGCATACAGTTTTGGTTTCCATATTTAAAAAAGGATATACTTGCTTTGGAGACAGTTCAGAGAAGGTTCACTAGGTTGATTCCAGAGATGAGGGGGTTGACTTATGAGGAAAGATTGAGTAGGTTGGGTCTTTACTCATTGGAATTCAGAAGAATGTGAGGTGATCTTATCGAAACATATAAGATAATGAAGGGGTTTGACAAGGTGGATGCAGAGAGGGTGTTTCCACTGATAGAGGACATTAGAACTTGGGTGGCATAATCTTAGAATAAGGGGCCCCCATTTAAAACTGAGATGAGGAGGAATTTCTTCTCTCAGAGGGTTGTAAATTTGTGGAATTCGCTGCTTCAGAGAGCTGTGGAAGCTGGGACATTGAATAAATTTAAGACAGAGATAGACAGTTTCTTAACCGATAAGGGAATAAGGGTTTATGGGGAACGGACAGGGAAGTGGACCTGAGTCCATGATCGGATCAGCCATGATCATATTAAATGGTGGAGCAGGCTCGAGGGGCCGTATGGCCTACTGCTGCTCCTATTTCTTATGTTCTATGTTCTTATAGGCCAGACTAGGTAGCGATAGGTTTCTTCCTTAAAAGGAGAATGGGAAAACAGTAAAGGTCAGAATTTTCTGTAGCTGGCTGGTTGAGTGCGGGGCTCACCGTGATGAGTCATGACCCCATTCCTGATTTCATGCCGCTCCTCAGAGCGACTTTGCATTAATAGGGCATTTTAAGCCCGCCCTGCACATTATCCGGCACAATTAAATGGTGCAGATCTGGTGACATAGGCAACGACGTGTTTTCAGCTGGGATATTTAAAGGAGCCTTGGCCACATTGTATTTGAAGGTTCATCTAGGAATGTACAGGCAGCACACTGCACAAACTGGACTGCTGGAAAGAGTGCTAAATATAACTGCACTGAGACATAGGGCTGCACCCAGGTTCTCTGATGACTCCCTCCATATGTTTGCAGCGGGAGTGAGAGCATGCAGGGAGTTCTCCTACCCTTCTAATAGGCAGAAGAGACCTCCCCAGGAGACCAAAAGAACCTTGCTCCAAATAACAAAGGAGGTCGACTGCAGGGATGTCATCAGGAGGCCCTGGGTGCAGTGCCGCAAACGTTTCAATGATCTCATTAGATCAGGAAAGGTGAGTGCAAAGCCACACTCAACCTCATCATGCTGTGCCTCTCATCACATCCCCATCACTGTGCCTTCCCAAACCTGCTGCTGCACATCCAACTTACCTTGCACGCCCATCCATCCCTCTCTAGCTATATTTTCACATTCCCATCTCACTAGCCACCCATCACACTCACCCAATTCCTAATGCAATCATACCAAATAACAACACACAAGGACAACATGCTACTTGGCATTGCCACCTCACTCCATCATAGTCTCCCTCTAAAGTTGTAACCCATGTAATCATTACAGTCATTCCATCATTCTCACTCAAGCATCTCTTCTTTTCAATGATGGCAGGAAAAGTGAGCTTACAATAAATGGGAGTGGGAGACAACCTGAGGTGAAGTGCCATCATTGGTGACCCTAAAATCAGAAGAGGAGGCTGCCTTGGAAGCTTTTGGCATCACCGAGCAGCTGGAGGTGGGAGATGCAGAGAGGAGGACATCTCAGAAATCTGGTGACAGAATTACATCTGCATACAGCTGTCACTCATATGGGGACTGATGTCAGCAGCCACTGAATGTTCATCATGTGCATAATGGTATCTGTACACATTCTTGATATGAAATATCTAAATAATCTCTTTACTGTCCCACAGGTCCATCAAGAGTCCCCCCCTCCCCCTCTGTCCAGGAGGAAGAGGAAGATGATTCTCAGAGGAGCCTCCAGCCACTGAGGGTGCAGCATCATCAGACAGAAGCATACCCAACACCATCGCAGAGACGCATACCTCGGTGGATCCCACACGAGTTAGAGTAGTGTTGTCACCTGGTGTCTCTCAACTCACAAGTGAGTGAGAACAGTTCGTGTTGACAGGAACATCACTGGAAACTCCACAACAGCGAGCACAGGACGCACCTAGCTCGGCTCAACTGCATGCAGACACTGAGCCTTGGGGGCTTTCCAGAAAGAGGAAGATCCTGGAGTGCAGCACAAAGTGCAGGAAGCTTCGACAGGTTTTGCGACCGCGATGTCTGCAAATGTACAGAGAATGGAGGAGTCCATCTGCAACATGAGCACAACCCTGTCGCAGATGATGGTGATTGCAGGCTATTCCATGGATAGGATGGCCACCTGCTTGGAGCAGCTAATGTGCCACTCACAGGAGCACATGGTCTCTATGGAGAATAGATGGCAGACGCTTACAGACCTCCTCTCGAGGAGGGATATCACCATAGAATGGGTCGTCATGGCCCCACTGCTGTGCAGCAAGGTGCTCTCGAGTTCCTTGCTACCAGGGAAGTGCAGGTGGCCCTTGAGAGGGACGACATTGAGTGCTCCATAGAAGTGAAGGCTCCTCTCAAAGCGCTCACACTTCGCCATTGTCACCCCCTCAATCAGAGCCCCAATTGCCTCCTGCGATCGTGATGGCCAAGTCTACCTGTGCACAGTCGCAGGAGGAGCAGAGATTGGCGGTGCCATCAGAGGCTTCAAAACCCAGAGAACATCGAAAAAAACATCTAAGCAGTCGCAGCAGGGAAGTGAGCAGGCTGCCTCTACCTCTGCTGAAGCCACAGGGCTAGCACCTTGTAGAAGCACTCGGAAAAGGCAAATGACACACAAGTAGATTCACAAGTGTAGCCACTTGTGTGTTTTGTTAAATGACCCAGCAAAGTTTCTGTTACTGTAATCTTTATTTTCACCACTTTGATGGGCAAATTTATGTGCACTTTATGAAATGGCTTCGTGAGTTGGAGTGAATGGTGAGGCATAAAATTACACCCAGCAATGGTGGTCACTGTGAAAGGAATGGTTTATACATTGTAGGGAAACTTAATGCTGAAGGGTGGTGCTAACCTGGCACAGCATGTGGCCACCAAATGGGTGCAATGCGTAAAGTTCAGTAAATCTGGCCATGATGAGCCCATCCCTGGCCTCCTGGGCAGCAATGTTTGGCTGCTATGGGATCTGGAGCGCAGCTTCCTCATGCTCCTCCTCCTCCACTGTAGAGGCTGTGCGCAGAATGACTTGCTACTCATGAAGTGCTAATCCTGGCTGCTGTGCTATGTTGCGTAGGGCACAGCAGACCAGGATGATTTTGGAGACCCTGGATGGTACGTACTGAAGGGCTCCTCAGATCTGTTAAGTCATTTAGAGTGCATTTTGAGCATGCCTATTGTCTGCTCTATGGCACATCTGGTAGAAATTTGGTGTTCATTATATCTCTTCTTGGCCTCTATACTTGGCCTCTTCAAGTATGTCATGAGCCATGTCTTTAATGGATAGCCCTTGTCTCCAAGCTCCAAGCAGCCAGCCAGAAAGTCTGTTTGTAGCAGCGACTAGCGCAGGATGAAAGAGTCATGACCGCTGCCAGGGACGTTGGTGCATACATGCATGATGATCTTCCTATGGTTGCAGACATTGAGGGAGTGGAAGCCCTTGTGGTTGACAAAGACTCCTGCATGATGTTAGGGTGCCCTGATGGCCACCTGTGTGCAGTCGATGATGCCCTGCACTTGTGGGATGCTAGCCAGAGTGGCAAACCCAAGCGCCTGCTCAGGAACACTGGCTTAATCAATGGCAAATTTGTTATAATTGGCTGACTTGTCAAACGTGACATCAGTGACCTGTGTGATGCATCTGTGAGCAACCAACTGCATGTTGCTGCAAATGTCTGCTGTAGATCCCTGGAAGGAGCCTAAGGCGAAGAATTTGAGGCACTGGTGACTTTGACAGCCACAGGTAAGGCATGTCCACCCACTCCTCTGGGCTGCAGGACTTATTCCAGCAATGTGCAAATGTTTGCGACGACCTGTCATGATAGCTTGAGCCTGCTTTGGCACTGCTGCTCAGTCATGTTGAGAAAACATGGAAACATAAAAAATATGTGCAGGAGTAGGCTATTTTGCCCTTCGAGCCTGCACCACCATTCAATATGATCATGGCTGATGATGCAACTTTAGTACCCCATTCCTGCTTTCTCTACATACGCCTTGATCCCTTTAGTTGTAAGGGCCACCTCTAACTCTCTTTTGAATATATCTAACGAACTGACCTCAACAACTTTCTGTGGTAGAAAATTCCATAGGTTCACAATTCTCTGAGTGAAGAAGTTTCTCCTCATCTCGGTCCTAAATGGCTTACCCCTTATCCTTAGACTGTGACCGCTGGGTTTGGACTTCCCCAACATCGGGGACATTCTTCCCGCATTTAACCTGTCCAATCCCGTCAGAATTTTATATGTTTCTATGAGATCCCTTCTCATTCTTTTAAATTCCAATGAATATAAGCCTAGTCGATCCAGACTTTCTTCATATGTCAGTCCTGTCATCCCGGGAATCAGTCTGGTGAACCTTCGCTGCACTCCCTCAATAGCAAGAATGTCCTTCCTCAGATTAGGAGACCAAAACTGTACACACTATTCAAGGTGTGGCCTCACAAAGGCCCTGTACAACTGCAGTATGTCCTCCCTGCTCCTACACTCAAATCCTCTCGCTATGAAGGCCAACATGCCATTTGCCTTCTTCACCACCTGCTGTACCTGCATGCCAACTTTCAATGACTGATATACCATGACACCCAGGTCTCATTGCATCTCCCCTTTTCCTAATCTGTCACCATTCAAATAATATTCTGCCTTCCTGTTTTTGTCACCTAAGTAGATAAACTCACATATATCTACATTATACTGCATCTGCCATGCATTTGCCCACTCACCAACCTATCCAAGTCACCCTGCAGCCTCTTAGTATCCTCCTCACAGCTCACACTGCCACTCAGCTTAGTGTCATCTGCAAACGTGGAGATATTACATTCAATTCCTTCGTCTAAATCATTAATGTATATTGTAAATAGCTGGGGTCCCAGCACTGAAACTTGCAGTACCACTAGTCACTGCCTGCCAGTCTGAAAAGGACCCGTTTATTCCTACTCTTTGCATCCTGTCTGCCAACCAGTTCTCTATCCACGTCAATACATTACCTCCAATAACATGTGCTTTCATTTTGCACACTAATCTCTTGTGTGCGACCTTGTCAAAAGCCTTTTGAAAGTCCAAATACACCACATCCACTGGTTCTCCATTGTCCACTCTATTAGTTACATCCTCAAAAAATTCTAGAAGATTTGTTTAGCATGATTTCCCTTTCATAAATCCATGCTGACTTGGACTGATCCTGTCACTGCTTTCCAAATGTGCTGCTATTACATCTTTAATAATTGATTCCAACATTTTCCCCACTATCGATGTAAGGCTAACCCTGTTTTCTCTCACCTCCTTTCTTAAAAAGTGGGGTTACATTAGCTACCCTCCAATCCATAGGAACTGATCCAGGGTCTATAGAATGTTGGAAAATGACCAGCAATGCATCCACTATTTCTAGGGCCACTTCCTTAAGTACTCAGGGCTGCAAATTATCAGGCCGTGGGGATTTATTGGCCTTCAATCCCATCAATTTCACTAACACAATTTCCTGACTAATAAAGATTTCCTTCAGTTCCTCCTTCTCGCTAGACCTTGGTCCCCTAGTGTTTCCAGAAAGTTATTTGTGACTTCCTTAGTGAAGACAGAACCAAAGTATTTGTTCAATTGGTCTGCAATTTCTTTGTTCCCCATTATAAATTCACCTGATTCTGATTACAAGGGACCTACATTTGTCTTCACTAATCTTTTTCTCTTCACATATCCATAGAGGCTTTTGCAGTCAGTTTTTATGTTCCCAGCAAGCTTACTCTCATACTCTATTTTCCCCCTTCTAAGTAAACCCTTTGTCCTCCTCTGTTGAATTCTAAATTTCTCGCAGTCTTCAGGTTTGCTGCTTTTTCTGGCCAATTTATATGTCTCTTCCTTGGATTTCACACTATCCTTAATTTCCCTTGTTAGCCACGGTTGAGCTACCTTCCCCGTTTTACTTTTACGCCAGACAGGGATGTACAATTGTTGAAGTTCATTCATGTGATCCTTAAATGTTTGATGGTGATGATATCCACCATCAACCCTTTAAGTATCATTCGCCAGTCTATCCTAGCCAATTCACATCTCATACCATCAAAATTACCTTTCTTTAACGTCAGTACCCTAGTCTCTGAATTAACTGTGTCACTCTCCATCTTAATGAAGATTTCTACCATATTATGGTCACTCTTCGAGAAGGGGCCTCGCACAACAAGATTGCTAATTAATCCTCTCTCCTTACACATCACGCAGTCTAGGAAGGCCAGCTCAACAGTTGGTTCCTCGACATTTCTCACTGGAAGCTCATCCTCTGCCTGTATACCCTGTGTTGGTGGTACCGCCTCTGACACGGTGCAGCCCTGCGCTGATGCCCTCTGTCTTGTGCAGCATCAGGTGGTTGAGGAGAAGTTTGGTGGTTTTACTGCTGTTGTGCCTGCTGCTGCTGGTTTTGGGGCTCAATCGTGGTCTGATTCTGACGGCCAAAGTGAGACTGGTTAAACAGCACCCATGCTGATGGAACAGACGGCAGGTCAAGTAGCGATGATGTGATAGATTTTAACAATGTGGTGACAGTGGATGATGACTTTGCTGGAAACACTTGCAGGCTGCAGAAATCTAAATCTGTACTGGCAATGCAGTCAGCTGCAGCTTCTGCCTGAGGAAAGTGACCAGCGCTTTCATTGATCAGCTGGAGGAATGGTTACTAAACTCCCACCTCAGGTTGACAGTCATGTTTCCTGAGCTGCGTGATTCCTATAGTTATCCAGTGAAATTTGAAATTTAGGCTTAAAAAGACTCTCAAGGATTTGACAAGTACCTTATAATGATTTAAGTTAGCTCGACCGCTTCTGCCATTTGGGTCGCTGCCGCACCGGCAAACACGCCCGAGGGAAAGGTGCGTGGGGGCGGAATGGCAGCAACTGCCTGTCCAATTGCAATATTTTTCAAATTTCCCACCCAGCTCACCCCCAATCGTGTCTGCACCGACCCCAGAAAATTCCGGCCTTGGATTCTTATGACACTATAACAGCTTCACAACCAGTTTTACTGATAACAGCTCTTTATTTCAAAATTTGATATTTTAAACTGAATTCCAATTCTCAAACTGCCATGGCGGGATTTGAACTCACCTTCTCTGGATTGTTAGGCCAGGCCTCTGGAATACTTGTCCAGGAACATATCTATCATGCTGCATGATTTATTAGACAAAAGTCCTGAACCTAACTTCCTCACCAGTTAAATTCTTGACGGTTGGAATCGTCTTTGTTAATTTCCGCTGTACCCAAGCCATAATATCTTCCCTATTATTAGTTGACCAGAACTGCGCACAATGCTCCAGATAGGACCTGATCAATGCCTTGTACAGAAACAGTGTTACCTCATTTGATTAGTAACTGTCTCTCTGCAAATGCAACCCCATACATTATTCCTGCCTTTTAATTTTGGGTAAGCAATATATTAAAGCTTTTGTATAATTCTTATGTTCAGCAATATTATTTATTAGGCTAAAGTATGGAAAATACTGCTACCTCACTGATATAGAAAAACAATTTGTAATTCAGTGGTGTTATACAACAGATCTGCTGCATAATTCCTGCCAATAGTGGCATGAACGCAATAGCAAATGTACAGTATAACAGCATTAAACTGCGTTTCACAAAATTGCCATTCGTGTGTAATATCAATGCCCCATGGATTATATCAGTACAAAAATGACTACCATGAAAATAATGATGTTGGTTAGCAGAGATTTTCATGGCATTACAGTCAATTTCTGCAGTAAGATTGTGCACTCATTTAATGCACTGTTCTAATTATAACTATTACCTCCATTCCTTATCTGTGGCATGTAGCTTGCATCTTATATTTTCTGCTATGGGCACATACTTCCTCCTGGAGGAAAACTATGATAAAATGTATAGCTACATAACTACAGTAGTCATTATTCTATGTATGAAGGTTAGACTATACATATTATCGTGATAGGTAAAAAGCACAGGAATTGTTATTATTTAACGATTTTTCAGGCAGGAAGCACACGATCTCCATCAGGAAAGTGGTTTGGGTTTATGGTTGTTACATCTATGAAATCATCAGACCTGTGCTTTTCTGTAGTTAAAAAACCCAGAAATAACATTAATAAAGACTTGCATTTATGTAGCGCCTTTCACGACCACCAGGACGTTCCAAAGTGCTTTACAGCCAATGAAGTACTTTTTGTTGTTGTTGTTGTTTGTGAATGTAGCAAACATATTGGGTTGCATTAGCAGAGGGACAGTTACAAATCTAATGAGGTAACGCTGTTGCTGTACAAGATATTGATCAGATCCTTGCTGGAGCATCGAATCTGCAGGTCAGATTAAGTTTTTCCTATTAATATTAATCAGCTGGGGCTCCTCTCCATTAGATTATGTAGATCAGTTAAGTGTATTACTGCGCTAGAGTGGGTACAGGAGGAATTAACAAGGATGATTCCAGATGTCAGGAAGTTAAGTGGTGAGGATGTTAGGCTCAGGAAATGTATCTCGTGAATCATGCAGACTTGGAAGGCAGATTCAAATGATACAGAATTACTTCTGAAAAGTTTGAATAAAAGTCATATCATTTTCTACAGTTCTTCAATTGGCACACCACTTCTGATAGATAACTCAAAAACTGAGTCCTTTGATTGGTCGATTGAGAAAATTGCAAAATTGAATATTCTGGAGAGGTTCCATCTGCTCAAGTGTAACATTCCTCTTAAGATTCTTCGGGACTCTTGGCAAAATAAGCAATAAAAAAATTGCTGGGAGCTCAATGCAATATTTCACTTTTATTAAATTTATATCCCATCTTCCTCATCCTTTACAATGAAAATTTTCTATTTCAATATTAAACAGAATTTTAAGGGCACAATTTCTACCACTTTGTCTTGAATGCAGTAAAGCTAAATTTAAATGTTTTATTCTCTTCACCTTACACTCTGGATCTGGTCTCCTTGAGCCACTATCTCCACCCAAAGGAGCTGATCTTGATTTTGTCCGATTGTATAAAATGCATGATAGCGAATCGGCAGCCCATTTTACATCACTCTCGATTGACTTCAATCGAAATAAAAATCGAGAGAGATGTAAAACGGGCTTCCGATTCGCTATCATGTGTTTTACACTATTGCACAAGTCTCGATCGAGCCCAGAGTCCACTTACACAGCCTGAAGCCAAGTCTGTACCAATGCCATTCCAAGAGATGTGTGAATACATCCAGTTTGGAGTGACTCCCCCTCCAATCTTCCTTCCATCACTACTTGTGAGGAGACACTTGGCTCCCACTTGGCACCACCTCATGGAAGAATGGCTTAAATATGTATTGCCTGAAGCCCAATAATTATAATATTTTAAACACAACATTTTTTCTTTTTTATGATTTGCAATGCCATAAATTTTTTTAAGCATCCTGCACAGTTTTGAAACAAATAGAGTTATTGGGGCCGAAATTGATGAAGGCCCCCGTGCCCAAGTGCCGCCCAAAGGACCGGCGATGGCCGCCGAGGTACCTGACGGTTCTTTGGGCAGGATATCCATCAACAAGGTCCCTCGAAGGTTGGCAGGCGGCAAATGAGGGACTTACCTGCCAATCTGGAAGGCAGCCGGTGGGAGCTCCCAATCTCGGCGGCAAAGGAGCTTGCTGCCCAAGTGTCGCGGAGGATGGAGATCGGTCCACAGAGGGTCGAAGACCTGCAAATAAAAATTATCAGGAAATAAAAACAATCGGAAGACCTTCAGTGGAACCCCCATTGAGGTAATTTGCTGTGAAAAAAAAATATTTACTAACCTTTTTTCAGGATCTTCATACTTACCGTTGAGGACAGACCAGCCTCCAGCCAGCGGTCCACCCCCGTTCTGGCGCCTTCGCCCACCGACTCCTGCCCGCATGAATATGGGAACTCAGCGGGCGGGAGCTCAGTTGCGCCACGCGGCCATCCACTGACGTCAGCAGCTTCCTGGCAGCTCTCCCCTCTCACCCGCTCCAGCCCACCTCGAAAGTGGCACTGAGCAGATCTTCCAGAGGAATGTCGGCGGCAGTGGGCGGCAGTGGGCAGTGAGTTCATCAATTTTGGGCCCATTACCTTTTATGTAAAACAAAATCATCTACACTCATTCTTTTTACCTACTTGAGATCAATTGGATGAAGATTGGCCGGATTCTGTTGTGGGCTGGTGATCTGTTTTGCTGCATTACCACCCAGGTGGTGAAGATAAAAATTACCTCAATATATTAATAACATTTTAAACAGAAATGTGCTCCATGTCCCTTATTCACCACGTGCACAAGTTAGTCAGGAAACCATGGTTCTGTGAGCCAATATGGACCTTTCGGGAAGGGCAATCCAATTATCAATAGTTGATTGAGCTCCAGGCTGATATTTATCATTTGGTGGGAGGATTTATGTTCCCATTATTTAACAAAGGGAAGAAAATCAGATCCTGATAATTATAAACTTGTGAGTTTGATCTCAGTTTGAGGAAGCAGTTGGAAGGCATTAGACAATTAAGTTATAATCACTTGGAGAGTTTGGCAATTATTAGGGAAATGTCGGTCCTGCTTCACTAACCTGCATTAGTTCCCTGAGGAAGTGATCAGAATTGTAGATAAAGGTAGTTGTGCTGTTGTTGCATACCTGGATTTCAAAAAAGTATTAAATTTAGCATCATACAGATAGCTATTAGACAATAGGGGATTATAGCATATATGTGATGTTGGATCAGTAACTGGTTGACCTGGGGAAGCACAGGGCTATCCTTTTGGAGTGGGGCCTCATCATGAGTGAAGTTTCACAAGGCTCCACACTGGGACCAATGCTGTTCAGCATTTTCATTAAACTTCAGAAAAATCTTAGGAATTATATAGTTTTACTTGTTTCTTGGATCACTGTGGCTTTGTCGATCTATAGTAGGATTAATAACTAATAGCTAAGAAACCCTCAGTTTAAACCTATTGACATGGCAGGTTATCAACAATATTGAATTATTTCGAAATTATAATTTTAGATGCAATTATATTATACAAAAAATTGAATACTAGTCCCTGACTTTCATAGTAGCTCTACTCTAATGTCCAGCAGATACCAATACCAACTATTTTAGATCAACTGAACACTACTGGTTGAACTGGACTGAAATGGTCCATGCAGTTCACAATATGGCAGAGTAAAATAATTTACGATTGAATTTTCCAGCAGTAGCTTTAAAGTATTTTTCTTCAGGTTACAAGAATGAGTTTTAAAACCCAAGAATCGATATTCAAAGTTAATATTATCTTCAAGGGTGACTTGGCACCCATTGTAAATCTCATTATGTATTTTTTATAACTTTACATCTTGGTAAGCAGTTGTACCGACATTTAAAGAAACCTAAAAATAAGGGATGAATGATGATGAAAGCAAAAGGAAAGTGTCTCTGCTCAATTTAAAATGAGCACATATATTGAAAAAAAATAACTCCACTTTAATTTTTGATATTTATCAAAAATATATGTTAATATTCCAGCATATTAATACAGAATTGACTCCCATGTGTAATTTTTTAAGCAATATAACATAATTCATGTAATCTTGCATCTGCTGCCTTACTGTGACATGGCGGCTGATTTTCAATCAATACAAGTAAAATCGATATTTTTTTAAATAGCTCATTAATAAAATAAGGACATGCAGACCAAGGTCAACTAAAGCTGTGATAGACAAAAGCATGCTATTGCTAGTTGCCAGCTTGGTGAATAAGGCATCAGCAGATGTAGCTGGAACTGGCTTTCTCTGAGCAACAGCTTCCACTTTCTTCTCCAGGCAGCAGCAGTAGTTGGCGTTGTTCTTGGGGCCAGGGCTGGATTAAGGGCCTGATGGGCCTGGGGCAAACTGATCCAGATGGGCCTATAGTAATATTTGTTCATGTTCATTACATTACATTTATGATTCTGATTATGAGTATGAAAACATGGGCCAGTATATTCAACAATGAAAGCATATATTCTGTATGATTTAGGTACATATTCTGGTTCTGGTAACATTGCAGTACTAGATTCCTATACATATCTGCAAATTTCTCTCAATAACATGTGAAATAAAACAGGCTAGTACTTATTTTGTTCTGTATAACAGTAATTAACGTATATAGGTACTTCTGTATATAGGTATAAAAAAGTGAATCTATTTTCTTCGGCCTTGTTTTTCCTCTCTCATTGTCTACTCTATTCAGCCTATTTGAGAGGCCTTATATATTTTTTCCTGCATTTATCTGGTCGGCCTATGTTCTTTAGTGGGCCTGGGGATGCAGCCCCATCCAGTCCATGGTTAATCCGCCCCTTATGGCATCCTTTAAATTGTTGTCTGCCCAGTTAGGGTAGCACATATTCCTCTGCTTGTCTACCTGTTCTTTGGAAGAATCCATGCTGTCCTGGTTGATACTCTCATATATATGAATAAAGGCACAATAGGTGAAGGACGGTGAGTGCTGTATTTTCATCAGACTCAAACTGTACCCTCACACTCAAAACATCAGGAATAAAACAGTTGCATTCACAAGCCTATGCAAAACTAGTCTAACATGTTAATGGAAGGTGCTGACTGTTTTACTAGTATTATAAAATCTTGGCGAAAGGTCTAATTAGCACAGTCCACAATGCAATTCAGGATTTCTTTTTAGAAAGGGTTGGAAATCTACAACTATCTCATCATATCTATCATTACTTATCTGTAGCCATACCCTTTACAGTCTCTATAAATTTAAATTACTCTGCTGCTCAATACTTTAACCCCTTTAATTCGGCGCAGCTCTTCAAACAGACTGTAGCAAGTTCTGTCCGTCAACTTTTAATAATCTCGCTGTTGAATGAATATGCATTGTGCTCATGCAATACATTCCTTCTACAAGACTTAGCAGCTACTGCTTTCATAATTTGATATGAAAGACCAGAACTGCAAACTTGGGTAATTGTGAGGGACGCTCACTGTAACTCTAAGAGGTTAATTTTATGCATCAAAAATGGCTGGGTTTGGACCCCAACCCACATCAAACCAGTCCATTTCCGGTTTTAACGGAGACAGGATGGGGGGGTGGTGGGGGGGGGGTGAGCGTCCAATCCTCTCTCAGCAGGCGGGTTGGTCATTGAAACCTTTTAAGGAGGCTGCATGCCTCCATTTTAACAGTGATCCTACGATAACGACTGTTGCCGAATTTCCCTGACCTCAGGAAACCCAGCAGGTAAAAGGATGTGAGAAGGTGTGGATCCATAAAGTAAGTGCCTTTACAGCGCTGCTTGTGGGCCAGGAAGAGCAGGAGTGTTTCCTCCAGGCCCAACAAACTAACCTGTAAACGCCCTCCATTCCCCGCCACAATCTCACCCGGCCTCTCCCGTGATCACTGATCCCACACCCAAACATGCTCTAACCATCCCACCCACAATTACCGACTCCCTCCAACCACTCTATACCCACCCACAGCCTCCTCTTCCCCCTGTAATCTCACCCTACCATCACTGAACCTATCTGCTTCTGGGCTGCGGCCTTGATGCCACAGCTTTCCCTGTCTGACAGGTAACCAAGCCCAAAAATCAGGCTGGCAGTCGGGCAGGAAATCTGGAAAAAAAAATTCAAACATGTCATGTAGTTCAAACTGCAGGGCATTCAAGGAAACCCATTCTTCAGAGGCTCCCATCTATAGCTCCTCCCTACCCCTGCTCCTAAAGCACGCCCCAGTAAATATCGGGGCTGAAAGTGCTGGAAGTAGGCCATTCAGCACCTCAACCCTGTTCTGTCATGTAGTTACATTATGGCTGATTTGCATCTTAACTCCACCTACCCTATATCAGCCATGGTGTAGGAACTCACATGATAAGTTCCTAATCTCTGCAATTATGAACTTGTGGTCATTCAAAAACTCGGCTGGCCATGTCCTAACTCGCACCAATTCCTGCTCACCCATCACCATGTGCTCGCTGATCTACATTGGCTCCTGGTTAAGCAACGACTCGATTTCAAAATTCTCAACCTTGTTTTCAAATCCCTCCATGGCTTCACCTCTCCCTATCACTGTAATCTCCTCCAGCCCCACAACCCCCCCGCCACCCCCCCACCACCCCTCGCCGCCTCCAGCCGGAGATTTCTGCGCTTCTCAAATTTTGGCCTCTTGAACGTCCCCTGATGTTAATCACTCGAATTCCCTGCCTAAACCTGTCTTCCGCTACCTCTCTTTAAGACACTCCTTAAACCCTACCTTTTTGACCAAGCTTTTGGCCACCTGCCCTGACTTCTTTTTATGTGGCTCAGTTTCAAATTTTGTTTTCCAATGCTTCTGTGAAACGTCTTGAGATGTTTTGCTACTTAAGAGGCACTATATAAATACAAGTTGTTTTTGTTATTCTGGTGTCATACATAGGCATTGAGCAGAAAGTAGGCTATTCCCATCAGGGAGCAGCATTCGCAGAAATGTTGAACATTTTGGCAGACTGGCCTCTCAACAGGGAAAGTTATGTTGCAGACCAACAGAAGTAAGGAGACAAAATACCTCAAGAAATATATTTTAACAACATACAACAGGCACACATGCAGTAGCTTTTGATTTCATAGAAACATAGAAACATAGAAAATAGATGCAGGAGTAGGCCATTTGGCCCTTCGAGCCTGCACCACCATGTTGTGTCGGGCGCAGCGGACCAGGATGTTTCTGGAGACCGTGGATGGTGCGTATTGAAGGGCTCCTCCAGATCTGTTAAGGCATCTAGAGTGCATTTTAAGCATGCCTATTGTCTGCTCTATGACACATCTGGTAGAAATTTGATATTCATTATATCTCTCCTTGGCCTCTATACTTGGCCTCTTCAAGTATGTCATGAGCCATGCCTTTAGTGGAAAGCACTTGTCTCCAAGCAGCCAGACAGAAAGTCTGTTTGTAGCAGCGAAAAGTTAAGGAAGGGTGGACTGGCACAGGAAGAAAGAGTCATGGCAGCAGCCAGGGATTTTGGTGCACACATGCATGATGATGTTCCTATGGATGCAGCTGCACATTGAGGGAGTGGAAGCCCTTGTGGTTAACAAAGATTCCTGGGTGATGATAGCGAGCCCTGATAGCCACCTGTGTGCAGTCAATGAAGCCCTGCACCCATGGGATGCTAGCCAAAGTGGCACAGCCAAGCGCCTGCTCAGTTGGCAAAGTTGATATAATTGGCTGACTTGTCAAACATAACATTGGTGACCTGTGCGATGCATTTGTGAGCAACCAACTGCGTGTTGCGACAAATGTCTCCTGTAGATCTCTGGAAAGAGCCTGAGGCGAAGAGGTTGAGTGCGCTGGTGACTTTGACAGCCACAGGTAAGGCATGTCGACCCACTCCTCTGGGTTGCAGGGCTTACTCCAGCAATGTGCAAATGTTTGCGACGTTCTGGCATTATAGCCTGAGCCTGCTTTGGCACTGCTGCTCCGTCATGTTGAAGAAACATAGAAACATATAAAATAGGTGCAGGAGTAGGGCATTTGGCCCTTCAAGCCTGCACCATCATTCAATATGATCATGGCTGAACATGCAACTTTAGTACACTATTCCTGCTTTCTCTCCATACCCCTTGATCCGTTAAGCTGTAAGGGCCAAATCTAACTTCCTTTTGAATATATCTAATGAACTGGCCTTAACAACTTCCTGTGGTAGGGAATTCGATAGGTTCACAATTCTCTGAGTGAAGATGTTTCTCCTCATCTCGGTCCTATATGGCTTACCCCTTATCCGTAAACTGTGAACCCTGGTTCTGGACTTCCCCAATGTCGGGAAAATTATTCCTGCATCTAACTTGTCCAATCCCGTCAGAATTTTATATGTTTCGATGAGATCCTCTCTCATTCTTCTAAATTCCAGTGAATATAAGCCTAGTTGATCCAGTCTTTCTTCATATGTCAGTGCTGCCATCCTGGGAATCAGTCTGGTGAACCTTCGCTGCACTCCCTCAATAGCAAGAACGTCCTTCCTCAGATTAGGAGACCAAAACTGAACACAATATTCCAGGTGAGGCCTCATCAATGCCCTGTACAACTGCAGTAAGACCTCCCTGCTCTTATACTCAAATCCTCTCGCTATGAAGGCCAACATACCATTGGCCTTCTTCAATGCCTGCTGTACCTGCATGCCAACTTTTAATGACTGATGTACCGTGACACCCAGCTGTCGTTGCACCTGCCCTTTTTCTAATCTGCCGCCATTCAGATAATATTCTGCCTTCCTGTTTTTGCCAACAAAGTGGATAACCTCACATTTATCCACATTATACTGCATCTGCCATGCATTTGCCCACTCACCTAACCTGTCCAAGTCACCGTGCAGCCTCTTAGCATCCTCCTCACAGCTCACACCACCACTCAGCTTAGTGTCATCTGCAAACTTGGAGATATTGCACTCAATTCCTTCATCTAAATTATTAATGTATATTGTAAATAGCTGGGGTCCCAGCACTGAGCCCTGCGGCACCCCACTAGTCACTGCCTGCCATTCTGAAAAGGACCCATTTATCGCGACTCTCTGCTTCCTGTCTCCCGTCAGTACATTACCCCCAATACCATGTGCTTTTAGTTTGCACACCAATCTCATGTGTGGGACCTTGTCAAAAGCATTTTGTAAGTCCAAATACACCATATCCACTGGTTCTCCCTTGTCCACGCTACTAGTTGCATCCTCAAAAAATTCTAGAAGATTTGTCAAGCATGATTTTCCTTCCATAAATCGCTGCTGACTTGGATCGATCCTGTCACTGCTGTCCAAATGCGCTGCTATTTCATCTTTAATAATTGATTCCAACATTTTCCCCACTACTGATATCAGGCTAACCGGTCTATAATTAACCATTTTCTCTCTCCCTCCTTTTTAAAAAAGTGGTGTTACATTAGCTACCCTCCAGTCCACAGCAATTGATCCAGAGTCGATAGACTGTTGGAAACTGATCACCAATGCATCCACTAGTTCTAGGGCCAATTCCTTTAGTACTCTGGGATGCAGATGATCAGGCCCCGGGTACTTATTGGCCTTCAATCCCATTAATTTCCCTAACATAATTTCCCACCTAATAAGGATTTCCTTCAGTTCCACCTTCTCACTAGACCCTCGGTCCCCTTGTATTTCTGGAAGGTTATTTGTGTCTTCCTTCGTGAAGACAGAACCAAAGTATTTGTTCAACTGGTCTGCCATTCCTTTGTTCCCCATTATAAATTCACCTGAATCTGAATGCAAGGGACCAACATTTGACTTCACTAATCTTTTTCGCTTCACATATCTACAGAAGCTTTTGCAGTCAGTTTTTATGTTGCCAGCAAGCTTCCTCTCATACTCTATTTCCCCCCTCCTAATTAAATACTTTGTCCTCCTCTGCTGGAGTCCAAATTTCTCCTCAGGTTTGCTGCTTTTTCTGGCCAATTTATATGCCTCTTCCTTGGATTTAACACTATCCTTAATTTCCCTTGTTAGCCACGGTTGAGCCATGTTCTACGTTTTATTTTTACTCCAGACAGTGATGTGCAATTGTTGAAGTTCATCCATGTGATCTTTAAATGTTTGCCATTGCCTATCCACCGTCAACCCTTTAAGTATCATTCACCAGTCTATTCTAGCCAATTCACATCTCATACCATCGAAGTTATCTTTCCTCAAGTTCTGGACCCTAGTTTCTGAATTAAATGTGTCACTCTCCATCTTAATAAAGAATTCTACCATATTATGGTCACTCTTCCCCAAGGGGCCTCGCACAACAAAATTGCTAATTATTCCTTCCTCATTACACATCACCCAGTCTAGGATGGCCAGCCATCTTGTTGGTTCCTCGACATATTGGTCTAGAAAACCATCTCTAATACACTACAAGAAATCCTCCTTCATCATATTGCTACTAGTTTGGTTAGCCCAATCTATATGTAGATTAAAGTCACCCATGATAACTGCTGTACCTTTATTTCACGCATCCCTAATTTCCTGTTTGTTGCCATCCCCAACCTCACTGCTACTGTTTGGTGGTCTATAGACAACTCCCACTAGCGTTTTCTGCCCTTTGGTGTTCCACAGCTCTACCCATAAAGATTCCACATCATCCAAGCTAATGTCCTTCCTTACTAGTGTGTTAATCTCCTCTTTAACCAGCAATGCTACCCCACCTCCTTTTCCCTTCTGTCTATCCTTCCTGAATATGGAATACCCCTGGATGTTGAGTTCCCAGCCTTGGTCACCCTGGAGCCATGTTTCCATAATCCCAATTACATTATATCTGTCAACAGCTGTCTGCACAGTTAATTCATCCACCTTATTACGAATGCTCCTCGCATTGAGACACAGAGCTTTCAGGCTTGTTTTTTTTAACACTCTTTGTCCTTTTAGAATTATGTTGTAATGTGACACTTTTTGACATTTTACCTTTGATTTCTCTGCCCTCCACTTTTCCTTATCTCCTTTCTACTTTTGCTTCTGCCCCCATTTTACTTCCCTCTGTCTACCTGCATAGATTCCCATCCCCCGCCATATTAGTTTAAACCCTCCCCAACAGCACTAGCAAACACTCCCCCGAGGCCATTGGTTCTGGTCCTGCACAGGTGCAGACTGTTCAGTTTGTACTGGTCCCACCTCCCCCAGAACCGGTTCCAATATCCCAGGAATTTGAATCCCTCCCCCTTGCCCCATTCCTCAAGTCACATATTCATCTTAACTGTCCTGCTATTTCTACTCTGACTAGCACGTGGCATTGGTAGCATTCCTGAGATTACTACCTTTCAGGTCCTACTTTTTAATTTAACTCCTCGCTCCCTAAATTCATCCTGTAGGAACTCATCCCATTTTTTTACCTGTACCGTTGGTACCTATATGCACCACGACAACTGGCTGTTCACCCTCCCCCTCCAGAATACCCTGCAGCCGCTCCGAGACATCCTTGACCCTTGCACCAGGGAGGCAACATACCATCCTGGAGTCTCGATTGCGGCCGCAGAAATGCCTATCTATTGCCCTTACAATAGAATCCCTTACCACTATAGCTCTCCCATTCTTTTTCCTTCCCTCCTGTGCAGCAGAGTCACTCATGCTGCTATGAACTTGGCTGCTTCTGCCACCCTGATGAGCCATCTCCCCCATCAGTACCCAAAGCGGTATATCTGTTTTGGGGGGAGAAGACCGCAGGGGACCCCTGCCCTGCCTTCCTTCCCTTGCTCTGCCTGATGGTCACCCATTCCCTATCTGCCTTTTCTAACCTTTACCTGCGGTGTGACCAACTCACTAAGTATGCAATTCACGACATCCTCAGCATCGCGGATGCTCCAGAGTGAATCCATGCGCAGCTCCAGTGCCGCAATGCGGTCTGACAGGAGCTGCAGCTGGACACACCCCCTGCACACGTAGTAGTCAGGGACACTGGAAGTGTCCCTGATTTCCCACATAGCACAGGAGGAGCTCTCCTGCCATGACTTAACCCTTAAATTAACGTAATTTGGCAACAATGCCAATGGTTTCCTACGAATAAGAAAAAGAAAAAAGATAATTTAATTAAAAAAGCTTAAAAAATGCTCCCAATAGTCAGTTTTGGAGTGGGCTGTGGTGAATTTATGGTCGGGAGAGAACACGGAGCAGGGAGATGGAGGCTCAGGGAGAATTGAAGCTCACTAGGGGTCGGTGATCACGGGGCTGTCGGGAGGACATGAGAGGTCGGTGATGAGGGATTGGTGATTGCGGTATATGATCAGAGCGATTCAGTGACGGGGTGTGGTTGGGGAACAATTGTGGAGGTTGGAGATTTTGTTTACAGGTTAGTTTGTTACACCTGTATGAAATGCTCCTGCTCCTCCTTACACACAAGCAGTGCTGTAAAGGCATTTACATGATGGATCCAGCCCCTCTCGCCTCCTTTTACCCACTGGGTTTCCTGAGTCCACTATTTGCCACATTCCTCCTCCCCCTCCCCCGTTATCCAACTGAATTAACTTTGAGACAACAGGCCAAATTTTAAGAGATCCTGCTGTGTTGGGAGTATTTTGCACTGCCCATGACTTGCCATCAATAGTTTGACAATAAGCCACTCGCTCGACATATAGCCCCACAGTTTGCGCGGGATCTTAAAAAGTTTCATGTCAAAAACAAGCAACGATGGCCATGATTTTAATTTCAGGTGGAGTCCACTCTCAGGCCTGAGTTAAAATTGCAGTCGAATCTCAATGATGTCATCGGATTGCAACATGCATATGTAAAGAAGGATCCTGTTGGCTCCAAGCACATGTCCTTAATGCCTGCTCAGGAAAGCAGGTTAAAATGGCAGATGTTGTGATCATGGCGGCTTTTGGACAGGTAAGAGCCAGGGTGATTTTAACTCTCCAGGTTTCTGCTGAGCAAGTTGGGTTAAAATCGTCCATTGTTTCAGCTCTTGGTTCAGCTGTGGTTCAGTGGGTCGCACACTCACCTCTGAGTCAGAAGATTGTGGGTTCAAGTCACAGTCCATGGAACATGAGCACAAAAATCTACAATGACAGTCCAGTGCAATGTTGAGGGTTGGAGGTGCTGTCTTTCGGATGAGAAGTTAAGCTGAGGCACTGTCTGCTTTCTCAGGTCGACGTAAAAGATCCCATGGCATTATTTTGAAGAAGAGCAGGGGAGATATCCCCGGTGTCCTCATCAATATTTATCCCTCAATCAACATAACAAAAATAGATTGTCTGGTTCTTATGACATTGCAGTTTGTGCGAGTTTGCTGTGTGCAAGTTGGCTGCTGCATTTCCCACCTTACAATAGTGATTACACTCCAAAAGGACTTAATTGACTGTAAAGTGCTTTGAGACGCCTGGTAGTTATGAAAGGCGCTGTATAAATGTAAGACGTTCTTTATTTTTCTTAAACTCTTGCTGCTTCTAGAACTTTAATTTATTCCTAATGCAGGCACCTCAGAATCAAGTGGTGCAACTACTTTTTTTTTACAAAAGTATGGGAATGTAAACTCATGCAAATACAATAGATTGGATTGTAAAAAATTCTGACCCCATGCAGAACGTTGTGCCATGGAAGGAATCTGTGGCAGTGAAAAACGGGCACTGAAGCATTTCCATCCATTGAAGTTCGTGTATGGAAAATTCTGCATGGTGTGCTGAGCCCAAAGTCCTGATCTGTATGACTTCATAGAATCATAGAAATTTACAGCACAGAAGGAGACCATTCAGCCCATCATGTCCATGCCGGCTGACAAAGAACTATCCAGCCTAATCACACTTTCCAGCTCTTGGTCTGTAACCTTGTAGGTTACGGCAATTCAAGTGCATAACCAAGTACTTTTTAAATGCTATGAGGGTTTCTGCCTCTACCATCATTTCAGGCAGTGAGTTCCAGACCTGCCCTCCACCACAGTCTGGATGAAAACATTTTTCTCCAAATCCCCTCTAAACCTTCTATCAATTACGTTAAATCTCTGCCCCCTGGTTATTGATCCCTCTGCTAAGGGAAAAAGTCCTTCCAATCCACTCTATCTAGGCCCACCATAATTTTGTAGACCTCAATTAGGTCTCCCCTCAGCCTCCTGTGTTGCAAAGAAAACAGTCTCGGCAATCTCCTCTGTGCCCTCTCTTGTGCAATCACATCTTTTCTGTAATGTGCTGACCAGAACTGCACACAGTATATTAGCTGTGGCGTAACTAGTGTTTTATACAGTTCAAACATAACCTCCCTGCTCTTATGTTGTATGCTTCAGTTAATAAAGGCAAGTATCCCAAATGCCTTTTTAACCATCTTACTTACCTGTCCTGCTACCTTCAGGGATCTGTGGACATGTACTTCAAGGTCCCACTGTTCCTCTACACTTCTCAGTGTCCTACCATTTAATGTGTATTCCCTTGCCTTGTTAGCCCTCCCAAATGCATTAATTCACACTTCTCCAGATTGAATTCCATTTGCCACTGTTCTGTCCACCTGATCTGTCCATTAATATCTTCCTGCCGTCTACAGCTTTTTTCTTCGTTATCAATCACTTGCGGGCATAACTTGTGCCAGCACAATTAATTTATTAAACTATATTCTAATTTAAAAATAAACAAAAGTCTTAAATAAAAATCAATAAAATTAAGAGCAAAAGAACAATCAAGACTGAGAAAAGACCATTCACCTCATCAAAACTCATTCCTCCAGTACCCACTCTCCTCTCTTGTTTATTGAATACCTCTCATGATTTTGTCTGTACTATCCTGCCTGGCAGGATCATTAAACACATTTATCGCCCTCGGTGTAAATAATGTTTCCTTACAATTGCTTGAGATTCACTTTTCATTAAATATTTGCAAAATACAGTGGTTGTTACTTTTAATTTGAATAGTCACTGTTACTGTTACCTTAGTGATTATCGGGCCAAAAATTGCGACCTCTCCATGTGTGTATGATGTGCACATGCACCCGAAGAGGCCTCAAAAATAGCGGTTCTTGGCAAGTGATAAGCATGTGCCAAGAACCGGCTTTTGCAATCTGTCAAAATTTCTTTTGACAGATCCAACACATTCCTGCAGGAAGGAAATCCGCAGGACAGGGATTAGACGATTTTCCCAACTCTTGCCCAGCAAATGTTCTTCAAACTCTTATACCTGGTAAAAGCAAGCGTTATAGCCTACTTTTACCAGCTTAAGAGTATTATATTAAAAACTTATCCATTAAGGTAAGTTTATTTTTAACACTATTAAAATACGTTAAAACAAATTTCAAACAATATATTTTTTTCGAACACATGTAATTTCATTCAATTTCAATCAATTTTATTATGTGAGGTGTTTTTTTTAATCTATTGTGTTGTGTTTCTTGTTTTTTAGGGGTATTCTCATTGATATGGGAGGTCGTACAAACAGAGTCTCCATTATTATCAATGAGAATATTACATTGTGATTGGTGGTTCAGGGCCACGTGATTCTAGGATACGCTTTCGTACCTGGAAGATATGTCCCCGTACGCTTTACTGCAAAACTAGGCCACCGACCGGAATCCTACTTTCCTCCGGGACCACCAGGTATTTTCATAAAAAGCATTTTGTGTTGGAGGCCTTCGCCCGAAGGAAGCTTCTGACTGCAATTTCCCCCGATTGATTTAGTGTACTTAATGCTTGCAAACTGCTGCCTGTGTTAAGCCTAATCACGATGCTGTTTGAGCATCACTAATCAGTCACTTAATGAGTGACATTTAGCCCATCACTTACCACCCATTTTGCGATGGCTGCAAAATTGCCGTGGACTGAAAGATGCGTCCATGCGCTTCAGCGTTCCTTTCAGCCCGGCGCCGGTTGCATTCAGGAGAGCCCAATTTTGGCATGAGGGTTCCAATAGGCATGAGGCATATGCAAAGAGCATAACGCCTGTTTCAGGAATAGGTCCTGGCTACCGATACTGGAGCCTTTACCAATATGGTGGGCGGCACACTTCCGATTGGGAATATGCACCACATGCCATATTGGACAATTAGGCATCCATTCTGTGCCTATAAAATATGTAAGGCATAAGCAAATTTCTAGGTCCCAATAAATTTATTCTAAAAATAAAAGGAATTCCTTTTGTCAAATGTTGCTGAAGAAGATTTTCAAATGTATAATATTATAATGGTTGATTTGCAAAAGGGTCTGTACAATGAGGACTGGCCGTACTTCATCCTTGAACCTGGTTGCAAATCCTATGCAGACTGATGGGATGAATTTTACTTCTCTCTGATAGATATAACAATCCTATAGAAAATGCAACTGACCTATTATAATCCAGTTCGTCCCAATATACTCCCCAGATAAATGGGTTTTCTCAAAGTTAAAAGAAAGGAAGGCTTACATTAATATAGCACTTTTCACGACCACCGGACATCTCAAAGCACTTTTATAGCAAATATATCTCCGCATGTCGGGGGTATAGAAAGAGCTGGAGTGCCGGGCCCTGGGACATTGTGGGCCACGCCAACCTGTGTGAGAACATCTTCGTAGATCGGGGCTATAAAAAGAGCTGGAGCATGCCACTGTAGCTTCCAGCGCGAGCTGACACAGATGTGCAACGACTTCGAGGTGGGCGACTGGGTGACATCATCAGGACACTGGTCGCCGTTTGGAGCATGGGCAGGAACATTGATGGGGCCCTGGTAAAGCAGAGGAGCAAGTAGGTTGTGGCGGGGCGGAGGAGTGATAAGGGATCGTGTTTGAGATTTGGTGGGCGATCGTAATGGAGGTTCGGCGAATGTTTGGTATGCAGGTGTGGCGGGAGATCGCAGCAGAGGTGCGGCAAGTGTTTTTGTGGTGAAGGAGCAGTGAGGGATCATGGCAGAGGTGTGGTGAATGTTTCTGGTGGAGGAGCGGCGAGAGATCAAGGCGGAGGTGCGGCGAATGAGGGTATGGGGCCCAGAAGAATCGAGGGCCCAGGAGAGGCATGGACCTGCCCACACTGTGATATGTGTGCATACTCGGTCTGTGCAGCAGAGCAGGTCTCCAGTTGTCCTGGTTAACCCTTGCCACTGGATAAAGCCCTAGCTCTGTCAAGCTCGTGTGGTGCCTGATGTGCAACTGTCACCACACGTTAAAAAAATCCACGCACAGGCATCTTCCACCCCTTCAATTGCTGTTCAGGCCTGGAACATCGGGTCCTTCATTGAAACATCTGTGAACTCATGTGGAAGCAAGTCATCCTCGTTCGAGGGACCGCCTATGATGATGATGTAGGAAATATGGCAGCCAATTTGCACACAATCACGTTCCCACAAACAGCAATGTGATAATGACTAGATAATTTTGCTTTTCTGTTATGTTGATTGAAGGATAAATATTGGCCAGCACACCAGGGATAACTCCCCTGCTCTTCTTCAAAATAGTGCCATGGGATCTTTTACATCCAACTCAGAGAGCAACCAGGACCTCACAGCACTGCACTGGAATGTCAGCTGAGGTTTTTGTGCTCAAATTTCTGGAGTGGGACTTGAACCCACATCCTTCTGACTCAGTGGTGAGTGTGTTACCAACTGAGCCACAGTTGACACTCTAATGGCTAGTGTTAACAAGAACACTTGTGTAAGCATGAATATTGATAGGGAAAGGGCACTAATTTACACCATTCTGCACTGTATCATTTTAAAATCTCCAGGAGATTCATAGAGAAAATACCTGGGCGTAGAATTTCGATTTGGCCAGGAAACGGCCGGTGCCACTGTGGGCCGAAGTTAACGCCAGCCCACAAAAAGAACGCAGGCAGCACTAGTATTTTGGTGCTGCCTGCTGCCTTAAATTAGCGCAGCACAAAATCCGCACTGTTTCAGGTGGTACTGGCAGCAGAAGACCAATTATAGCGTGGCCTTAGTGACCCTCGAGCGAGGCAGCATTCCTTTAAAGCTAGCCTGTGATTTTAGCAAGCAGAGTCGAGCCCTTAAAGGGGAACTGCCTTCTAAAATGAAATAATTACATATAATTTAAAGATTGACAGTTTTTAGCCTTTAGAGTTCAACTGCCTTCTGAAAAAAATCCATTAAAGATAATTCCCAAATGAGGGTCATGGCGTTCGGGGATCATGTCAGGTAAGTAGGTCTGGTTTTCAATAACTCTCCATTCCTCTGAATAGGTGACAGCTGCAAAAGTGGTATAAAAGCTAGCATTTCACAGCTGGTCGCTTTCCAATCTTAGAAGCTGGAGCCTTCAATATTTGGAAGACACTTTTGAGCTTTATGCAGTTTGGAAGTGTTTGGAGTAAACTCTCTATCCACTGTCACCTCCTTAGAGCAATCAATCTCACCAGTAACCGATCGCTTCTGTCACCTCAACTTTACCTCCCATCTATTCCATCAACATCAGTGCCTTTTAAAAGATCTCACCTTGGTCCTCAGAATCCCACCTTGATCATCGCCAACATCAGCATCACCAGGCACACCAGCAGCACCAACAACAAGACCCACCTTCTCCACAATCATCTTATATTAAAATTTCCCAGATCTTTTGTGCTGGTTCGGCCGATTCCACCCAGAATGCGCTGCTACGATTCACGTAAATAAGTTATTCGACCTCTAAATGTTGAGCATAGAGACAACAGCCTCATTTGTGCCTACAACAGTCTTACCACTGCTTCTGAGAACTCCTTCAGCATGTCCACTGAACTGCATGGTAGCAGATTTGTGGCCAGTCATGCCAGTCATCCACCATACTGAAGCTGGAAAAGAGAAGCCATTGTAGTTTGGAGCCAAAGGCCTCTATAGCATCAATCTGAGCATCCAAGATTGAGTCTGCAACTCGGCCTGATAGCTATACAACTTAGGGCTCTGCTACAGATTCCTCAGAAGTTGTCACACTCGGCAAGGTGCATCATCATCATGATAGGCGGTCCCTCGAACGAGGATGACTTGCTTCCACTTGAGTTCACCCGATGTTTCAATTGAAGGTGTGGAAGATGCCTGTGTGTGGATTTTTTTAACATGTGGTGACCATTGCACATCAGCCATCACACGGGCTTGACAGAGCTAGGCCTTTATCGAGTGGCAAGGGTTAACCAGGACGACTGGAGACCTGCTATGCTGCACGGACCTAGTGTGCACACATATCACAGTGTGGGCAGACCCATGCTGGCCCTGGGCCTTTGGCTCTTCTTGGCCCCGTACCCTCATTCATTGCACCTCCACCACGATCTCTCGCCACTCCTTCGCCACAAACATTCACCGCTCCTCCGCCACAAAAACACTTGCCACACCTCCGCCACGATCTCCCGCCACACCTCCACACCAAACATTCACAGTGTCTCCGTCACAATCACCCATCAAATCTCAACCACGATCCCTCATCACTCTTCCACACCGATCACTCGTCGCAAGTCCGCCATGACCTTCCCACTCCTCTGCTTTACGAGGGCCCTGCAGATGCTCCGACCCATGCTCCAAACGACGACCTGGGTCCTGATGATGTCACCCAGTCGCCCACCTCGAGGACGTCACATATTTGTGTCAGCTCGCGCTGGAAGCTGCAGTGGCATGCTCCAGCTCTTTTTACAGCCTCTACCTGCGAAGATGTTCTCACACAGGTCGCGGTGGCCCACGTCCATGCTGTAAGTTGCACTGCAATGCCAAGAGCTGTACACCCACCATTGTGTAGATGCAGCTGGTGGATCCCTTCACTCTTAGCCAGACCTTGTCGAGCACAGCCTCAATTGACATTGTATATGTATCTCCTCATTTTTTAAGCCACCCCTCTGTGGCCAAAGGCCCTGGGCACTATAGCTGAAGGAGGAACCATGCAGCATCTCTGGGCAGCAGATCCCTATTTCTCCTCTTCCACCACAATTTGCTGCTCTTCACCTGTGCCCTATAACTCAAGCAATGCCCCTTCCTCAAATGGGTGAATTTACAGATGCATTGAAAGGTTTATTTGTTTCTCATGGGTGATTTTTGTTTTGAGATTATATTTAATCATCCAGCTCAGGAAACTAACCGCCAAAAGAATTAAAACATTTTTTTTGAATGATTTGATTGGTCAGTTCTGCGGTACTTGCTGGTGTGTAAATGCCAGCTGGGAAAAATAACTTGAGAGGTTTGATTGCCTGGCTTTCTGCTAATTACTCATTCCTCACCAGCTAAGTCAGCCATGACTCAGTGGGCCTCTGAGTCAAAAGGTTATGGATTCAAATCCCACTCCAGAAACTTGAGCACAAAAATCTAGGCTGACACTCCAGTGCAGTACTGAAGGAGTGCCGCACTGTCAGAGGTGACGTCTTTTCGATGAGACATTAAACTGAGGCCCTGTCTGTCCTTGCAGGTGGACAGAAATGATCCTATGGTGCTCTTTTGAAAAAGGGCAGCAGAGCTAGCCCCACTGGCCAATATTTATCCCTCAATCAACATCACTAAAACAAAATATCTGGTTATTATCATATTGCTCTTTGTGGGAGCTTGCTATGTGCAAATTGGCTGCTGACTGATTCGTTTCCTGCACTACTACAGTGACTACACTTCATTGGCTGTAAAGCACTTTGGGACATCCAGTGGCCATGAAATGTGCTATATAAATAAAAGTTTTTCTTTCTTGTTACTTTTGATCCATTCACATGGTTAATTAGATAACTGATTGGAAATTGACATATAAATGATTATTTAAACCAATCATATTTATTCCTTTACAGGGCATGTGATGCTATAAATGTGACCTTATTAAGCTGTAATGCCTCTGTGGCTACACCTTCAAGTGTCATGCCATTGACATATACTTGAAGTAAGACTTCTATTGCAGTGATATTTTGAAACAAATCATGCAGGTTATAGAAACATAGAAACATAGAAAATAGGTGCAGGAGTAAGCCATTCGGCCCTTCGAATCAACATTTAATATGACCATGGCTGATCATGCAACTTCAGTACCTCATTCCTGCTTTCTCTCCATACGCCTTGATCCCTTTAGCCGTAAGGGTTACATCTAACTCCCTTTTGAACATATCTAATGAACTGACCTGAACAACTTTCTATGGTAGAGAATTCCACAGGTTCACAATTCTCTGAGTGAAGAAGTTTCTCCTTATCTCGATCTTAAATGGCTTACCCCTTATCCTTAGACTGTGACCCCTGGTTCTGGACTTCCCCAACATCGGGAACATTCTTCCTGCATCTAACTTGTCGAATCCCATCAACATTTTATATGTTTCTAGGTGATACCCTCTCATTCTTCTAAATTCCAGTGAATATAAGCCGAGTCGATCCAGCCTTTCTTCATATGTCAGTCCTGCTATCCGAGGAATCAGTCTGGTGAACGTTCGCTGCACTCCCTCAATATCAAGAATGTCCTTCCTCAGATTAGGAGACCAAAACTGTACACACTATTCAAGGTGTGGCCTCACCAAGGCCCTGTACAACTGCAGTATGACCTCCCTGCTCCGATACTCAAATCCTCTCGCTGAGAAGGCCAACATGCCATTTGCCTTCTTCACCACCTGCTGTACCTGCATGCCAACTTTCAATGACTGATATACCATGACACTCAGGTCTTATTGCACCTCCCCTTTTCCTAATCTGCCACCATTCAGATAATATTCTGCCTTCCTGTTTTTTCCACCAAAGTGGATAACCTCAAATTTATCTACATTATACTGCATCTGTCATGCATTTGCGTAATCACCTAACCTGTCCAAGTCACCCTGCAGCCTCTTAGCGTCCTCCGCACAGCTCACACTACCACCCAGCTTAGTGTCATCTACAAACTTGGAGATATTACATTGAATTCCTTTGTCTAAATCATTAATATATATTGTAAATAGCTGGGGTACTCTACTAGTCACTGCCTGCCATTCTGAAAAGGACCAGTTTATTCCTACTCTTTGCTTCCTGTCTGCCAACCAGTCTCTCGACACGTTGTTATGTATTTAACCCCTTATAACCTGTATTTACCACCAGAGAGCCTACCTTTTGGAGTCCCAAGGGAACCCAGCATCCCTTGGGAGCACAGCATATAAGCAGGCCACCCACGAGGTACCTGCACTCTGGAGTCTTATTAAAGGAGCGAAGGTCACACTTGCTCATTGTACACAGTACTCAGTTTCATCCTTTATCGTGAACATATCAATTGGCGATGAGGTAACGAACAACTGCGTGAAAATGCAAAGAACAGTTGGTATCCTGGAGAAGTTCTCAGAAGGGAATGATTGGGAGGCCTTCGTAGAGAGACTCGACCAATACTTTGTGGCCAACGAGCTGGAAGGGGATGAGAATGCTTACAAACGAAGGGCAATCCTCCTAACTGTCTGTGGGGCAACAACCTATGGCCTCATGAAGACTCTCTTAGCTCCGGCAAAACCAACACCTAAATCCTATGAAGAACTGTGTATGCTGGTCTGGGAGCACCTAAATCCTAAGCAAAGCTTTTTGATGGCAAGATATCGGTTCGACACATGTCAACGGTCGGAGGGCCAGGAAGTGGCGAGCTATGTCGCTGAACTAAGGCGCCTCGCAGGACATTGCGAATTTGAGGGATTCCTAGAACAAATGCTTAGAGACTTTTTTGTACTGGGCATTGGCCACGAGGTAATCCTTCGCAAACTGTTGACTGTTGAAACTCCGAATCTAAGTAAAGCCATAACGATAGCCCAGGCATTTATGTCCACCAGCGACAACACCAAGCAGATTTCGCAGAGTAAAAAAGTTTCTGTCAGTACTGTGATCAAAGTAACGTAGTTTTCAAGCAGGAATATACATGGCAGAACGTACACGCCGGCTGCTGCTGCCCGACCGCAGATGACCCAGAGTCCGCCATCAATCGTTAATGCGAGGCAGTTAACACCTTGTTGGCCCTTGTTGATGGGGTTGATGATGCTGTTTCAAGCACTATGCGTGCAATGGTTGCAGAACAATGGGACACCTCCAGCGAATGTGCAGAAGAGCTGCAAACCCTGCAAACCCTGCAAACTACCACGTTGCAGAGGAAGATCGATCCACTGTGGATCAGGCTGAATTGGAGACTTGTACCGAGAAGGCAGAAGTTTACAGGGTACATACATTCACCATGAAATGTCCACCAATAATGTTGAAAGTTGAACTGAAAGGAATTCCAGTATCTATGGAACTGGACACGGGTGCGAATCAGTCAAAATGGGTAAAAAGGCCTTCAACAGGCTGTGGGACGAAAAGGCACACAGGCCCAAGCTCAGCCCTATTCACAACAAACTAATGACTTACACCAAGAAACTAATCCCTGTGCAGAAGTCAAAGTCTCCTATGATGGAGCAGTACACGAACTGCCACTGTGGATTGTGCCAGGGGATGGCCCCAGATTGTTTGGCAGAAGCTCGCTGGGAAAAATCCGTTGGAACTGGGACGACATCTGAGCGCTTTCGTCCGTCAACGATGCCTCATGTACCCAGATTCTTAGCAGGTTTCCATCGTTGTTTGAGCCAAGCATTGGAAGCTTCTCAGGGGCGAAAGTACAGATCCATTTGGTTCCCGGTACGTGACCCATCCACCTCAGGGCATGGGCGGGACCATATATGATGTGTGAGAAAGTGGAAATTGAGCTGGACAGGCTGCAGTGAGAAGGCATCATTGCGCCGGTGAAATTCAATGAGTGAGCTAGTCTGATTGTCCCGGTATTAAAGAGGATGGCACGGTCAGAATTTGTGGGGACTATAAAGTAACGATTAACTGTTTTTCGCTCCAGGACCAGTACCCGCTACCCAAGGTAGACAACCTATTTGTGACCCTGGCTGGAGGGAAGACGTTCACCAAGCTGAACCTGACCTCAGCCTACATGACTCAGGAGCTTGAGGAATCTTCGAAAGGCCTCACCTGCATCAACATGCACAAAGGTCTATTCATCTATAACAGACGCCAGTTCGGGATTTTGTCGGCCGCCGCAATCATCCAACGGAACATGCAGAGCCTGCTATAGTCGGTTCCTCGTAGCATGGTTTTCCAGGACGACATACTGGTTACAGGTCAGGACACCATTGAGCACTTGAAGAATCTGGAAATGGTTCTTAGTCACTTTGAAATGCTCGAAGTGTGTTTTCCTGGTACAGGAGGTCGAGTCCTTGGGACGGGAAATTGCAGCAGATGGCATCAGACCCACCAAGACGGAGGCCATCAAGAACACGCCGAGACCACAGAACATGACGGAGCTGTGGTTGTTCCTGGGACTCCTTAACTATTTTGGTAATTTCCTACCTGGGTTAAGCACCCTGCTAGATCCCCGACATGTGCTACTGCACAAGGGAGACAACTGGGTGTGGGGGAATTCACAAGAGGCTGACTTTAAGAAAGCCAGAAATCTGTTGTGTTCAAACAACCTGCTTGTCCTGTATGACCCTTGTAAAAGATTAGTGCTAGCTTGCGATGCGTCATCATACGGGCTCGGGTATGTTTTACAACCAGCTAAAGAATCGGGGATTTTGCAACCGGTCACTTATGTGTCCAGGAGTTTGTCCAAGGCCTAAAGGGCCTACAGCATGATTGAAAAAGATAAAGAAAATGCTCCAGTACTTATTTGGTCTCAAGTTTGAGCTTGAAACTGACCACAAGTCGCTCACATTGCTGTTCTCTGAGAGCAGAAGGATTAACACCAATGCCTCTGCCCGTATCCAAAGATGGGCGCTCACGCTGTCGGCATACAACTATGTAATCCGCCACAGACCGGGCACAGAGAACTGCGCAAGTGGCACAGCCAGTGGACTTGCTCATAGTAATGGATGCATTCGAAAGCGAAAAGTCCCCCATTACAGCCCGCCAGATCAGGACCTGGACCAGCCAGGATCCTTTACTGTCCTTGGTAAGAAACTGTGTCCTGCGTCCCAGCAGAGATGCAGGAGGCAATTAAGCTGTTCCATAGGCGCAAAGACTATTGTGGGGCAATCGCGTGGTCTTGCCCAAGAAAGGTAGAGATATGTTTATTTGTGAACTGCACATCACCCACCCAGGCATTGTAATGATGAAAGCCATAGGCAGATTCCATGTATGGTGGCCCGGCATCGACTCAGATTTAGAGTCATGCGTGCGCCAGTGAAACACTTGCTCTCAGCTGAGCAATGCACCTCGAGCGGCACCACTAAGTTTGTGGTCTTGGCCCTCCAAACCGTGGTCGAGGATCCACATGGATTATGTGGGCCCATTTCCAGGCAGAATGTTCTTGGTTGTCGTGGACGCTTACTCAAAATGGATTGAATGTGCAATAATGTCTGTAAGCACGTCTACGGCCACTATTGAAAGCCTACAAAACATATTTGCCATGCACGGCCTGTCTGATGTCCTAGTCAGCGACAATGGGCCATGTTTCACCAGTGCTGAATTCATGGAAATCATAACCCGCAATGGGATCAAGCACGTCACATCTGCCCCGTTCAAGCCCGCATCCAACGGCCAGGCAGAATGGGCAGCTCAGACCATCAAGCAAAGCCTGAACTGCATGTCGGAAGGCTCCCTGCAGACCCGACTATCCCGAGTGCTGCTCAGCTACCACACCAGATCCCACTCACTCACCGGAATTCCCCCAGCCGAGCTGCTCATGAAAAGGGCGCTCAAAACAAAGCTCTCTCTTGTCCACCCTGATCTCCATGATCATATGGAGGGCAGGGGGCATCAACAAAGTGTGTACCATGACCTCGTAAATTTGTCACACGATATTGAGGTCAATGATACTGTGCTTGCACTCAATTATGGACATGGTCCCAAATGGCTCGCTGGCACGGACATAGCCAAAGAGGGCTTGAGGTCAAATTGGCCAATGGATTATGTACAGAAAACATTTGGAACATTTGGACCAAATCAAATTGCGGTTCACCAACAGTTACAAACAAACCGAAGAAGATACCCCCAACTTTGACCCTCCAACACACACACAAGTGCCAACTGACACCATAGTTGACCACGAAGCCAAACCCACCATCCCCAGCAGCCCGGCAAGGTCAGCTGCCCAACAGCCCAGTCAAGAACTAACCAACTCACCCACATCCACATTTGTACCGAAACGATCGACAAGGGAGCGAAAAGCCCCAGATTGTCTCATCTTGCAAATAATTGTACTATTGACTTCACAGGGGAGTGATGTTATATATTTAACCCATTGTAACCTGTATTACACTACTACCAGAGGGCCTACCTGTTGGAGTCCCAAGGGATCCCAGCATCCCTTGGGAGCACGGTATATAAGCAGGCCACCAACGAGGTACCTGCACTCTGGAGTCTTATTAAATGAGCAAAGGTCACACTTGCTCATTGTACACAGTACTCAGTTTCATCCTTTATCATGAACGTATCACACGTCAATACTTTACCCCCAATACCATGTGCTTTAATTTTGCACACTAATCTCTTGTGGGGGACATTGTCAAAAGCCTTTTGAAAGTTCAAATACACTACATCCACTAGTTCTCCCTTGTCCAGTTCTCTACTAGTTACGTCCTCAAAAAATTCGAGAAGATTTGTCAAGCATAATTTCCCTTTCATAAATCCGTGCTGAATTGGACCAATCTTGTCACTGCTTTCCAAATGTGCTGCTATTGCATCTTTAATAATTATTTCCAACATTTTCCCCACTCCCGATGTCAGGCTAACTGGTCTACAATTCTCTGTTTTCTCTATCCCTACTCTTTTAAAAAGTGGGGTTACATTAGCTACCCTCCAATCCATAGGAACTGATCCAGGGTCTATAGAATGTTGGAAAATGACCACCAATGCATCCACTATTTCTAGGGCCACTTCCTTAAGTACTCTGGGATGCAGACTATCAGGCCCTCGGGATTTATCGGCCTTCAATCCCATCAATTTCCCTAACACAATTTCCTGACTAATAAGGATTTCCTTCAGTTCCTCCTTCTTGCTAGACCCTCGGTCCCCTAGTATTTTCGGAAGGTTATTTCTGTCTTCCTTAGTGAAGACAAAACCAAAGTAATTATTCAATTGGTCTGCCATTTCTTTGTTGCCCATGATAAATTCACCTGATTTTGACTGTAAGGAACTTACATCTATCTTCACTAATCTTTTTCTCTTCACATATCTATAGAAGGTTTTGCAGTCAGTTTTTATGTTCCCTGCAAGCTTACTCTGATACTCTATTTTCCCACTCCTAATTAAACCCTTTGTCCTCCTCTGCTGAATTCTAAATTTCTCCCAGTCCTCAGGTTTGCTGCTTTTTCTGGCCAATTTATATGCCTCTTCCTTGGATTTTACACTATCCCTAATTTCCCTTGTTAGCCATGGTTGAGCGACCTTCCCCATTTTATTTTTACGCCAGACAGGGATGTACAATTGTTGAAGTTCATCCATGTGATCTTTAAATGTCTGCCATTTCCTATCCACTGTCAGTACTTTAAGTTATCATTAGTCAGTCCATTCTAGCCAATTCACATCTCCTACCATCGAAGTTACCTTTCTTTAAGTTCAGGACACTAGTCTCTGAATTAACTGTGTCACTCTCCAGCTTAATGAAGAATTCTACCATATTATAGTCACTCTTCCCCAAGGGGCATCGCACAACAAGATTGCTAATTAATCCTCTCTCATTACACAACACCCAGTCGAGAATGGCCAGCTCTCTCGTTGGTTCCTCGACATATTGGTCTAGAATTCCATCTCTTATACACTCCAGGAAATCCTCCTCCACTGTACTGCTACTAGTTTGGTTAGCCTCATCTGTATGTAGATTAAAGTCACCCATAAGAACTGCTGTACCTTTATTGCAGGCATCTCTAATTTCCCGTTTGATGCCATCCCCAACCTCACTACTACTGTTTTTTGGTCTGTACACAACTCCCACTAGCTTTTTCTGCTCTTTGGTGTTCCACAGCTCTACCCATACAGATTCCACATAATCCAAGCTAATGTCCTTCCTTACTATTGTGTTAATCTCCTCTTTAACCAGCAATGCTACCCCACCAACTTTTCCTTTATGTCTATCCTTCCTGAATATGGAATACCCCTGGATGTTGAGTTCCCAGCCATATCTCCATAATCCCAATTACATTATATCCGTTAACAGTTGTCTTTGCAGTTAATTCATCTACTTTATTATGAATGCTCCTCACATTGAGGCACAGAGCCTTCAGGCTTGTTTGTTTAACACACGTTGTCCTTTCAGAATTATGTTGTAATGTAGTCATTTTTGATTTTTGCCTTTGATTTCTCTGCCCTCCACTTTTACTTATCTCCTTTCTAACTTTTGCTTCTGCCCTCATTTTAATTCCCTCTGTCTCCCTGCATAGATTCCCATCCCCCTGCCATATTATTTTAAACCCTTCCCAATAGCACTCCCCCAGGACATCGTTTCCGGTCCTGCACAGGTGCAGACTTTCCAGTTTGTACTGGTCCCACCTCGCCCAGAACCGGTTCCAATGTCCCAGGAATTTGAATCTCTCCCTCTTGCACTATTCCTCAAGTCATGTATTCATCTTAACTATCCTGCTATTTGTACTCTGACTCACATGTGGCACTGGTAGCAATCCTGAGATTACTACCTTTGATGTCCTACTTTTTAATTTAACACCTAGCTCCCTAAATTCAGCCCGTAGGACCTCATCCCATTTTTTATCGATATATTTGGTGCCTATATGCACCACGACAACTGGCTGTTCACCCTCCCCCTCCAGAATGCCCTGCAGTTGCTCCAAGACATCCTTGACGCTTGCACCAGGGAGGCAACATACCATCCTGGAGTCTCGATTGCGGCCGCAGAAACGCCTATCTATTCCCCTTACAATAGAATCCCCTACCACTACAGCTCCCCCATTCTTTTTCCTGCTCTCCTATGCAGAAGAGCCACCCATGCTGCCATGAACTTGGCTGTTGCTGCCTTCCCCTGATGAGCCATCTCCCCCAACCGTATCCAAAGCGGTATATCTGTTTTGGAAGGAGATGACCACAGGGGACCCCTGCACTGCCTTCCTACTCCTGCTCTGCCTGATGGTCACCCATCCCCTATCTGCCTTTGTAACCTTTACCTGCGCTGTGACCAACTCACTAAATGTGCTATTCATGACATCCTCAGCATCGCGGATGCTCCAGAGTGAATCCATGCGCAGTTCTAGTGCCGTCATGCAGTCTGTCAGGAGTTGCAGCTGGATGTACTTCCCGCACACATAGTAGTCAGGTTATGTGATTTGGTACAGAATACATTATCATCAATGCATACTTCAGTATGGAGAAACAGCAAGTTATCTTTTCCTCCAGTATGGCAATCTAAACTATAGGCTATGCCATTCAGCAAATGAGCTACTTCTACGCCGCACTGTATTTGCTGTGACCTATTATAATTCTTCTGAGCAGATGCAAGCGCGACATTATGTACTGTACAATGCGCAGGCAGAACTGTGTCACCCTCACAAGCACAGATCGCCTTTCATTTTCCTTAAAGCCACTCACTAAAATCCCGATGCCATACATATCAACTGAAGTGCATGGAAATGAATGACAAATGAAATTATATGGAAAGAAGAAAAATATGTCATTGCTACAATGTTATCTGGCTTAGAGAATGCTATGAGAGAGGGAGAGCGATGGAGAAATTCACCTCTATAATCAGAATTTCAAGTAAATCTTCTGATGATTTTGATATTGGATTAAAATGAATAAATTATGTTACTTTCTCGACTGGCAAAACAACATCAGAAAATTGTCAGAAGCGCTTGGATATAAAATAAACACCAAGGGGGAGAAATTGGGTACATTTGCATCTCTCGTTAGCACCCCCAGGAAACGCTAACGGGGCGCAAATGAGTTTGCGACCGGGCACGGCGTCGCTAATGATTCCCACTATGGTGTTGCACCCCGATCTCCTACGCCCCTGAGATCGTGATGTCATCGCTGTGTGTATTGCCCCTTTAGCACTCGGCCCCTAAATTGGGTTTCTCCACCGAAGCTGCGCCTGGTGTTAATAGTGACAGCTTCAGGAGACGTTTACGAGGCAGCCGGCCACTACCAGGGAAACATTTAAAGGGGAGGTGGCCGGCTGTTATGAAAAAAATCTGTCCTTTTCGTTAGTTTGTGCGGTCGGTGTTGTTATCGCTCACCCCGGCACTCTGCTTCAGTGCTAGGCTGATCATGCAGCAACCCCGCTTCCCGGCAGCCCAGGTAGGTGGCTTCTTCTTGGTAAAGTATGCAGCTTGGGCCCTTCTCTTTGATTGAAGAAAAAGCCTCTCGTAAGCGGCAGTGCTACGCAGCTAGAGCTTAGCGCTGTTGAGCGTGCGCCCTGCTCTTGGCACAGGAAGAAAGTGGAGCACTTGATTAATCCGAATTTAGCGAGCGGTGCCGGACTTCCACGCTTGGCTCACAGTTTCCCGCCTCCCGGATGTTATCGCCCTCAAACGGGACAATAGTGAATTTTGAGGCCCTTTGAGATAATTAGTTATAAAATAATAGCTTTTTTAATGAGAAAGAGAAGAGTACTTAGAATTTTAGACATCTTACAGCTTGAAATGGAAAACGTAAGTTCTTCCCGATACACGCATTCTTTTATCTGCAGTGGATCGTTCATTCATGAAATCCTGGCGGAAATGTTTTTCTGTTTGCTGGTCCAAAATACCAGGAAAATACATCACTCTAATTAAACAGCGAGTAGACAGTAATCTGACTCAGAAGATCTCGTGTATCATTTCCAGTTTTATATTCTTCCTGCCCTTTATAGAGAGGTACATAAGCATGACAGCAAGGTCTTTTAAGTCCACTGCAGGTTCTTGTTATAAATGGCACGTCTGCGGTAGGTAGTACTCTGATGCATTATTAATTTCCTGAAAGACATAAAATCAGAAAGGAACTGAAGGACGTGATTTGCAACCAAGCCAAAATGTTACATCATTATGCAACTAATAGAATGCCGGAAATCAAATTCGTTTCTGGCCAATTTAAAGACTAAGGTAGCATTTGTGAGTCCCATGTGATATGTATCTTGAATTGGGACAGATCTGCTGAATGTAATGTTCATAAAGTCCTTTAATGGTCACTTGATTATTCTCCTAATTAAGAGGTAGAATGATGCAAGGTCGATTTAACTACCTTGACAATTTACAAAAATAATAATAGCAATTTAAAAAAAAACAATTCTCACTTGTAGGCATGTAATTAGTTAAATTACACGATTATGTTTCTTTCTTCTATTTCGGTTATGGTTCCCTCAAGCCTTAATGTTTCAGAGAAGGAAAGATCAGAGATATGGAGAGAATCCTTTCAGAGATCTACAATGCATAAGCATTGAATTTGAAGTTGGTGCTGATGAATAAATTTCACTGAATATTAATACTACAGTTGGAGGTGAACTCCACCTCATTTTCACAAGAAATAGTTTGCGCATGAACCTAATGTTGGAAATACTTAGAATCATAGAATCATAGAATGGTTACAGCACAGAAGGAGGCCATTTGGCTCATCGAGCCCGTGCCGGCTCTCTGCAAGAGCAGCTCAACTGGTCCCATTCCCCCACCCTTTCCCCATAGCCCTGCACATTTTTTTCCTTCGGGTACTCAACCTTTTGAAAGCTGTGATTGAATCTGCCTCCACCACCCTTTCAGGCAGTGCATTCCAGATCCTAACCACTCGCTATGTAAAAAGCAATTTTTCTTATGTTGCCTTTCGTTCTTTTGCCAATCACCTTAAATCTGCATCCTCTGATTTTCGACACTTCCGCCAATGGGAACAGTTTCTCTCGATCTACTCTGTCTAGATCCCCTCATGATTTTGAACACCTCTATCAAATCTCCTCTCAATCTTCTAAGCTCTAAGGAGAACAACCCCAGCTTCTCCAGTCTATCCACCTAACTAAAGTTCCTCATCCCTTGAATCATTCTCGTAAATCTTTTCTGCACCCTCTCAAAGGCTTTTACATCCTTCCTAATGTGCAGTGCCCAGAATTGGACAAAGTGCTCCAGTTGAGGCCGAACCAGTGTTTTATACAGGTTCCCCATAATATCCACAATTTTGTACTCTACACCTCTATTCATGAAGTCCAGGATCCCGTAAGCCTTTTTAACTACTTTCTCAACCTGCCCTGCCACCTTCAACGATTTGATATACCCCTAGGTCTCTGACATTACTGACACTCTGTGTTAGCACCACATAAAAAGAGAAAAATGCACAAACGGGTATAGTCAGAAGTACAGAGTAAGGATCCCAAGGTCTGCCACTGATTCCAGCAGTCCTCCTGCTCAGGTAAGATTACATGATCCCTGCCAGGTCTTGGAGAGGGAGACGCGTATCTCCTAGTGAATGGTTCGAGAGGATCACATATCCCTGAAGTGATTATAGTGAGCACTGGCATTTAAGCAGCAGCTGGTCTTTCATACCTGGCAGCTGCAATAACTCAGACCTGATAGACCTGAGGCTCACAGATTCAACCTGGCTTCCAATCACAATACAACACTTTCTCTCATTGCCTACTTGTGCAAGTTCACCAAACAGGCTTGTATCCATTCCCAGCATATTTTGTCAATGAAGATTCTTTAACATTCAATATGAAGGTTATTAGTGAATTTCACTAATATTTTCACATGGAGAGATAGTCTGTTTCTTTTCAACATTGTCCTATAAATTGAACTAATAAATATTGACAATAATCTATTCAAAGGTAGTTCTATTCGTGTATATGTATTTCCCTACACTTTTCCACGTAGATATGTATCCAGGTCTCCTTCATTACCCTTCATTCTAATAATCAGATAATTATCATACAAAAACAATGATTCGCACCTCAACACCAATTTATGATTTATTTTTGTCTCTACTGTCTAGTTCCCTGATTCTTCTGTATCCCTCCTTTCTTCCTTTAGAGAGAATACTCTTCACCGGATTTATATTTAAAGGTGCAGTATGCTATTATCAATGGGGCAACTGATAGAATTGATGGGCGTGCATAAACATAATAATCTTATAAAAGAATCCACTTCAAAGGAATATCTATTTATACTATCTTAAAATTATTGGGTCGGATATTCAAACCAGTGAAACCTGCTGTATACATTTATATACAAGTAAACTAGTACTCATGCTATGTTCCCAGGGCTGCTATGTTAACTGCAGCTGCAATGACGATATATTTCTTCCCAACTGTAGCTTGGCCCTGCCTTCCAGATAGAGCATATGTACATATAAAGCACATAAGAATGAAACAAAGAAAGGATTAAATTAGAGGAATAAATAACAAAGGAAATGAAGACAGTTCCAGCTGTGAAAAAATTAACTATTGAGCCATGGCTAGGGTAAAACGAGTCTTCTTCTGATAATAATAGTGTCCATGACATGGAGGGGGTGAAGAGGAGGGCAAAGCTCTATTCCGACGAGGCAATTGAGGCCCTCATCCAGAAGGTGCACTCCTGGTGGGCCCAACAAACCTGGGGTGGGCGTTGGAAACCTCCAGAAAAATTTGGGCCGACAGAAAAATTTGGGGCGAGATCGTCGATGTGGTCTCCTCTGCATCCCACAAGGCGAGGGAGTCCGATCAGTGCCACAAGTGCTGGAACAACCTGGTTGCTTCGGCAAGAGTAAGTATGAAATAAATTTTAGATTGTAATGATCCACATAATATGTAAATCTCCAGGATTGAAATTAAACTGGTTATTCTTGCATACAATCCCTGCAAAAATTTGGACAGGACTTGTAACCTGTGCCGTTTTTAAGTCTAATTTTGGCTCCGTCTCCTTTTGGGTTACATTGGTGGATGGGACATGACTGAGCACTGAGGGGTCCGGTCACCTTTACCCAGACTGTGCCAGTCTCTCCGACTGCTGTCACTTACACAGTGAGCCAGCCTGGACTGGGGGAGAGCTGCCCTGGCTCACTGTCTGCCCTGGGACACTTTGGAACATTAGCTGCTGTCATTGCCGAGTTCACCAGCTATCCTGGTTCCCACCACTACCGGGGACCCTTCAATGGAGATTGTAGTCGAGAGAGATGTTTGTGTCAAGCATTAGACCCTAAATACGATCTTTGTTATAACCATGCATCAATTGTGGATACAAACCCTATTAGCATGTAACGTTGGAAACTGTTGTCTTTCCATGATAGTACCTCGTCAATTAACTTATGCCATGCTCTTGTCATGTTTGCAGAGGAAGATATCTAACAACCGCAGTGAGCAGAGGCACACCAAAAGAGGCCCTGCTCAGCTGCAGCAGCTCACCGACCTCGAGGAACGTACGGTGGCACTTGTGACAACCCACAGTCGCTCGGCCACCCATGGTGGTGCAGAATCCTCCCTTGCGTCACGTGAGTAATGTGTAAAGCAGTGTTAAAGTAATGTAATGTCATTTAATTATAATACACGAATGATGTCATGTTATGCATGCAGCTTCTGTGCTACTCTTAGGTTAACAACATTAGAACCTAGTAAATAGGAGCAGGAGCAGGCCATCTGGCCATCTAGCCCCCTCCCTGTCCGCTCCCCATAAACCATCACTCCCTTATCATTCTGTCTATCCCCGACTGATCCAGCTTCCACAGCTCTCTGGAGCACTGAATTCCACATAGATGTACTACCATATGTACTACCATATGATGCATTAATCTGTAACATCTCTCGGTCATGTTTATTGTATTATTGCTTCTCCTCCTACATTTGCCAGTGCAGCACAAGATTCATGTGTACCCTTCTGTTATAATAAGCTCAATTAACTCAATTCTGTTTTGCAGATCACCAGAGGCGCAAAGGGAGGCCACACCCTCACCTGCACCTGCCCCTGCACCAGCACCAGCACCATTGGAGATGCTCATCACCACCGATGGTGAGGAGGAGGAGAAGAGCATGAACCACCGAGCCTGAGGTGGAAACAGAGGAGGATGTCCCTTGCATCTCTCTTACATTTGTACCTGCGGCCACTTCGTTGTCTTCGACAGAAGTAGCGGGACCAAGTGGCTTGCAGCCAGCGACACCAAAGCGTTTAGTGCTCACGCCGATCCCATGGATGTCAAGTCAGCAAGGTCAGCACACACCTCCACTGGCTGATCAGATTGAGGGCTTGACCAGACTGTGAATGGAAAGTGTCGCGATAAGTTGCGACCTCCTCCAGGCGTTTGGTGTATACACGGGGAACATGTCCTGGATATCCGCTTGCATATCGGAAGATGATCCGGGAGATGCGTGCGAAGACCGCCGCCGTCCATGCCTTGTGGTATGTGGTAGTGTCAGGGGATGGCATTGCACCCCAAGGTGCCATCCCACCAACCACCAGCACCAGCACAGATGCAAGTCAGCAGGAAGAACTTTCTTCTGGCTCGGAAGTCATTTCCGCAGGTATGTCTTCCCCTCCACCACCTCCTGAGCCGAACATGCCACTGTCACCACCACCCGCCCCCCCTCCCCCCCCCGACCAACAGCAGGAAGTCTTGCTGTCATCCGCTGCATGTCCGACTCGTCCCACTACCCGGGTACCCAAACAGGGTGTTAAGAGGGAAACGTGGCCGCAGTTAGGGAGGGGCGTGTTTTATTGTTGTTATTATTGTTGTGTTTTTATTGTTGTTATTTTTTAAAATTTATTGTTGGGTGATTGTTGGGGGTGGGCGGGAGAGTTACAGTTCCAAAAAAAATTATTTCCTTTATTGTTAAATTAATAAAAACATTTATTGAATTTCACAATTGTTGTGCAGTGTCTTCTAATAATGTAAGGTAAGGTAAAACGAATACAATTGTTGGAAATCAATGGCCAGGCCAGGCAAGGATGAAACCTTATGTAACTGCAACTGGTGTCTTTCTGTAACTGGAACTGTATCTGTCACCAATGTAAATTCATTCAAAGTGTTCATTTATGAGCTGCTGATGCAAGAGTTTTGCAGCCGCGTAACTCCCACGAGGTTTTTCCAGTCTTGCGGGGGGCGTGGGGGCATGGGTTCATCGCCAGGCTGATTGTTCTCCCTGAGGTCTTCATCAACCTCCTCCTCCTCATCATCTGCCTCTTCCACCTCCACTCTTTTCTGAGGTGGACCGGCAGCCCCATCTGACAATTGTTGTTCTCTCCTTATAGTTAAGTTATGCAACTATAATAAACTCAGCGACCTGTTCAGGGTGGTATTCCAGGCAGCCTCCAGAGTGGTCCAGGCATCTGAAGCACTGCTTCAGCACTCCAATTGTCTTTTCGATGATATTGCGTGTACCTATATGGCTTTCTTTGTAACGCTTCACAGCTTCCGTCTGGGGATTACGCAGGGGGGTCATGAGCCTGCTGGCAAGGACATAACCTTTATCCCCCAGCATCCAACCGTGACCTTGTGGCTGACTGTTAAACAGGTCTGAGACACAAGATGTGCGTATCATGGATGGTGCCTGGAAAATTAGCATTTATTGCCATGATTATTTGATTGTGGTCAACAATGAGCTGCACATTCAGGGAGTGGAATCCCTTTCAGTTACGAAACACCTCCGCATCCTGTAAAGGTGCTCTCAGGGTGATGTGCATACAATCTATTTCTCCTTGCACTTTGAGAAAGTTTGCTATTCTCGAAAAACCCAAAGCCCTCCCGCTCTGTGTCTCCCTGGGTCATAGGGAAGCTTTAAAGTCCACCCTGCGTGCATGAAGGGCTTTAGTCACCTATCGAATGGAGCAATGTGTGGCATGCCGCGAGATAGCACAGATGTCGCCAGCTGAAGCCTGAAAGGAGCCTGATGTGTAGAAGGATAGTGCCGTAGTAACCTTTACCTCAATGGGCAGTACGGTCCTGATGGTGCTGGTAGGCTGCAGATCTCCCTTGATGAGTTGGCACATCTCAATGATGACCTCCTTTTGGAAGCGCAGCCTCCTAAGGCACGTGTTATCAGACAAGTTCAGGTATGATTGCTTTTATCTGTATGTTTGCCGGGTGCACGGTCTCCTCCTCTGCATTAGTCTGCCACCTCTTTGATTGGGCTCTTCACTAAACCCAACTTCAGACTCCAGCATGTGAGCATTTACAAATAATGGTAGAGAAGTTCCAGACCCCATCACTATTGCTATAAATGCCCTTTGTCCTCAATAAATATAAATATAAATATCAATATAAATGTGAGCAGATCAGTCAGTAAATAAGGCCCTTAAATAACTCACAAATTACAATTATCCTGCTAAGCTCCTTCTTCATCAGCCTCTCACTTCCTCCGATGTTTACAATGGTGTCTGCAGGCCTTCGCAATGAACCTCAGGACCACAAGTCACCCAACCTCCGAGACCACCAGGTACTTTTGTAGATATTTTTGCGGTCGGAGGCATCCATCCGCGGGAAGCCTCCGACCACAATTTCTGGGTCAAAATGTTATTCTAAAAATACCATCGAAACATTATCTATCTATACCATATTAAAATTCTTAAATAGGTGCTCATTCCATTGAAATCTGCTATGTGAAAATTTCCAGTTGGAATTCCAATGCTGAAATTTCAACAGTTACTTGTAACACTTACCTGTAATTAATACCCAGGATGTCACGAGGTGGCAGTGTTATTTCCCCCCCCCACAAATCACTCAAAAAGCTTTCTGACAGTAAATAATCTGCCATTTTATTCTCTGTAACTGAAATTTGATATATCTAAAATAGTTTTTTTTTAAACGTTCAGAAGGTACATATTTCACAATAATATGGTTAAATGCACCCATTGTGTCAGCTGTGGCTCAGTGGGTAGCAACCTTGCCTCTGTGGGTTCAGCTCCTACTCCAGAGAGTTGAGCATAAAAATCTAGGCTGAAACTCCAGTGCAATGCTGAGGAAATGCTGCACTGTCAGAGGTGCTGTCTTTCAGATGAGATGTTAAACTGAAACCCTGTCTGCTCTCTCAGGTGAACATAAAAATCCCATAGCACAATTTTGAAGGGGAGCAGGTTGGAACATTGTAACTAGTGGGGTGCCACAGGGATCAGTGTTGGGGCATCAACTATTTACAATTTATATTAATGACTTGGATAAAGGGACCAAGTGTAAAATAGACAAATTTGCTGATGCTACAAAGATAGGTGGGAAAGCAAGTTGTGAGGAGGACACAATGAATTTACAAAGGGATTTAGATAGGCTGAGAGAGTGGGCAAAAATTTGGCAGATGGAGTATAATGTGGGAAAAGGTGAGGTTATCTACTTTGGTCGGAAAAATAAAAAAGCTAATTATTATTTAAATAGCGAGAGATTACAAAATGCGACAGTACAGAGGGATCTGGGGGTCCTTGTACATGAAACACTAAAAGTTAGCATGCAGGTACAGCAAGTAATTAGGAAGGCAAATTCAATGTTGGCCTTTATTGCAAGCGGGATGGAGTACAAAAGTAGGGAAGTCCTGATACATCTGTACGGGACGTTGGTAAGACCACACCTGGAGTACTGTGTACAGTTTTGGTCTCCTTATTTAAGGAAGCATATACTTGTACTAGAGGCAGTTCAGAGAAGGTACACGAGGTTAATTCCTGAGATGAAAGGGTTGTCATATGAAGAAAGGCTGAGCAGGTTAGGCCTATACTCATTGGAGTTTAGAAGAATAGGTGATTTTATTGAAATGCATAGGATTCTGAGGGGGATCGACAAAATAGATGTAGAGAGGATATTTCCCTCATGGAGGAATCGAGAACTAGGGGGCATAGATTCAGAATAAGGGGTCGCCCACTTAAAACGGAAATGAGGAGGAATTTCTTCTTTCAGAGGGTCATGAATCTTTGAAATTCTCTACCTCAGAGAGCTGTGGAGGCTGAGTCATTGAATGTTTTTAAGGTGGAGATAGACAGATTTTTGAACGATAAGGGAGTCAAGGGTTATGGGGAGCAGGAAGGGAAGTGGAGTTGAGGCCAGGGTCAGATCAGCCATGATCTTATTAAATGGCAGAGCAGGTTCGAGGTGCCAAATGGCCTACTTCTGCTCCTAATTCTTATGTTCAGTATTCTAGAATATTTATCCCTTAATCAACATAACAAAAACAGATTATCCGGTCATGATCACATTACTGTTTGTGAGAAATGCTGTGCACAAATTGGCTGCCACATTTCTTACATTACAACAGTGACTACACTTAAAATAGTACTTCATTGGCTGTAATTGCTTTGGGATTTCTGGTGGTCATAGAAACATAGAAACATAGAAAATAGGTGCAGGAGCAGGCCATTCAGCCATTCGAGCCTTCACTGCCATTCAATATGATCATGGCTGATCATGCAACTTCAGTACCCCACTCCCACCTTCTCTCCATACCCTCTGATCCCCTTAGCCGTAAGGGCCACATCTAACTCCCTCTTGAATATATCCAACGAACTGGACTCAACAATTTTCTGTGGTAGAGAATTCCACAGATTCACCACTTTCTGGGTGAACAGGTTTCTCCTCATCTCGGTCCTATATGGCTTAGCCTTTATCCTTAGACTGCGACCCCTGGTTCTGGACTTCCCAATATCGGGAACATTCTCCCTGCATCTAATCTGTCCAGTCCCGTCATAATTTTATATATTTCTATGAGATCCCCTCTCATTCTTCTAAATTCCAGTGAGTATAAGCCTAGCCGAACCAATCTTTCTTCATATGTTAGTCCTGCCATCCAGGAATTAGTCTGGTGAACCTTTGCTGCACTCCCTCAATAGCAAGCACGTCCTTCCTTAGGAGACCAAAACTGCACACAATATTCAAGGCCCTGTACAACTGCAATAAACCCTCCCTGCTCATATACTCAAATCCTCTCGCTGTGAAGGCCAACATGCCATTTGCTTTCTTTACTGCCTGTTGTACCTGCTTGCCTACCTTCAATGATGTACCATGACACCCAGGTCTCGTTGCACCTGCCCTTTTACTAATCTGTCACCATTCAGATAATAATCTGCCTTCCTATTTTTGCCACCAAAGTGGATAACCTCACATTTATCTGCATCTGCCATACATTTGCCCACTCACCTAATCTGTCCAAGTCACCCTGCAGCCTCTCAGCATCCTCTTCACAGCTCACATTGCCACCCAGCTTAGTGTCATAATGTGGAGATATTACATTCAATTCCTTCATCTAAATCATTAATATATATTATAAATAGCTGGGATCCCAGCACTGAGCCCTGCGGCACCCCACTGGTCACTGCCTGCCATTCTGAAAAGGACCCGTTTATTCCCACTCTTTGCTTCCTGTCTGCCAACCAGTTCTCTATTCATGTCAATACATTACCCCCAATACCATGTGCCTTAATTTTGTGGGACAATATCTCTTGTGTGGGACCTTGTCAAAAGCCTTTTGAAAGTCCACATCCACTGGTTCTCCCTTATCCACTCTACAAGTTACATCCTCAAAAACTCTAGAAGATTTGTCAAGCATGATTTCCCTTTCATAAATCCATGCTGACTTGGACTGGTCCTTTCACTGCTTTCCAAATGCGCTGCTATTATATCTTTAATAATTGATTCCAGCATTTTCCCCAACACTGATGTCAGGCTAACCAGTCTATAATCCCCTGTTTTCTCTCACCCACCTTTTTAAAAAGTGGGGTTACATTAGCTACACTCCAATCCATAGGTACTGATCCAGAGTCCATGGAATTTTGGAAAATGACCACCAATGCATTTACTATTTCTAGGGCCACTTCCTTAAGTACTCTGGGATGCAGACTATCAGGCCCTATGGATTTATCGGCCTTCAATCTCATCAGTTTCCCAAACACCATTTCCTGACTAATAAGGATTTCCCTCAGTTCCTCCTTCCTGCTAGATCCTTGGTCCCCTTGTATTTTTGGGAGGTTATTCATATCTTCCTTAGTGAAGACAGAAACAAAGTATTTGTTCAATTTGTCTGCCATTTCCTTGTGCCCCATTATGAATTCACCTGATTTTGACTGCAAGGGATCTACATTAGTCTTCACTAATCTTTTTCTCTTCACATATCTATAGAAGCTTTTGCAATTTTTATGTTCCCTGCAAGCTTACTCTCATATTCTATTTTCCCTCTCCTATTTAAATTCTTAGTCCTCCTCTGCTGAATTCTACATTTCTCCCAGTCCTCAGATTTGCTGCTTTTTCTGGACAATTTATATACCTCTTCCTTGGATTTAACACTATCCCTAATTTTTGTTGTTAGCCACAGTTGAGCCACCTTTCCTGTTTTATTTTTACGTCAGACAGGGATGTACAATAGTTGTAATTCATCCAGGTGATCTTTAAATGTCTGCCATTGCCTATCCACCATCAACCCTTTAAGTGTCATTCGTCAGTCTATCCTAGCCAAATCACGTCTCATACCATCAAAGTTTATTTTCTTTAAGTTCAGGACCCTACTCTCTCTATTAACTGTGTCGCTCTCCATTTTAATGAAGAATTCTACCATATTATCGTCACTCTTCCCCAAGGGACCACGCACGACCAGATTGCTAATTAATCCTCTCTCATTACACAAGACCCAGTCTAGGCTGGCCTGCTCTCTAGTTGGTTCCTCGACATATTGGTCCAGAAAATCAACCCTTATGCACTCCAAGAAATCCTCCTCCACAGTATTGCTACCATTTTGGTTAGCCCAATCAATATGTAGGTTAAAGTCATCCATGATAACTGCTGTACCCTTATTGCACGCATCCCTATTTTCCTTTTTGATGCCATCCCCAACCTCCCTACTACTGTTTGGTGGTCTGTACACAACTGCCACTAACGTTTTCTGTCCTTTGGTGTTTCGCAGCTCTACCCATATAGATTCCATGTCATCCACGCTCATGTCCTTCCTTACTATTGCGTTAACCTCCTCTTTAACCGTTACCACTACCCCACCTCCTTTTCCTTCCTGTTTATCCTTCCTGAATATTGAATACTCCTGGATGTTGAGTCCCAGCCTTAGTTACCCTGGAGCCATGTTTCCATATTCCGAATTACTTCATATCCGTTAACAGCTATCCGCGCAGTTAATTCATCCACCTTTTACGAATGCTCCTCGCATTGAGACTCAGATCCTTCAGCCTTGTTTTTTTAACACTTTTTGTCCTTTTAGAATTATGTTGTATTTTGGCCCTTGTTGATTTTTTCCCTTGATTTCTCTGCCCTCCACTCTTGCATTTCTCCTTCCTACCTTTGGCTTCTGCCCCCTTTTTACTTCCTTCTGCCACCCTGCATAGCTTCCCATCCCCCGGCAATATTAGTTTAAACCCTCCCTAACAGCAAACACTCCGCCTAGGACATTGGTTCCGGTCCTGCCCAGGTGCAGAGCATCTGGCTTGTACTGGTCCCACCTCCCCCAGAACCGGTTCCAATGCCCCAGGAATTTGAATCCCTTCCCCTTGCACCATTCCTCAAGCCACGTATTCTTCTGAACTATCTTGCCATTCCTACTCTGACTAGCACGTGGCACTGGTAGAAATCCTGAGATTACTACCTTGAGGTCCTACTTTTTAATTTAGCTCCTAGCTCCCTAAATTCAGCTTGTAAGACCTCATCCTATTTTTTACCTATATCGTTGATACCTCTAGGCATCACAACAGCTGGCTCTTCCCCCTCCCCCTCCAGAATGCCCTGCAGCCGCTCCAAGACATCCTTGACCCTTGCACCAGGGAGGCAACATACCATTCTGGAGTCTCGTTTGCAGCCGCAGAAACGCATATCTGTTCCCCTTAGAATAGAATCCGCTATCACTATAGCTCTCCCACTCTTTTTCCTGCCCTTCTGTGCAGCAGAGCCACCCATGGTGCCATGAACTTGGCTGCTGCTGCCTTCCTCTGATGAGTCATCTCCCCCAACAGTACCCAAAGTGCTATATCTGTTTTGGAGGGAGATGACCGCAGAGGACGCCTGCACTACCTTCCTTCCACTGCTCTGCCTGATGGACATCCATTCTCTATCTGCCTGTGTAACCTTTACCTGCAGTGTGACCAACTCACCACACTTGCTATTCACAACATCCTCAGCATTGTGGATGCTCCAGAGTGAGTCCATGCGCAGCTCCTGTGCCGCAATGTGGTCTATCAGGAGCTGCAGCTGGACACACTTCCTGCACACATAGTAGTCAGGGACACTGGAAGCGCCCCTGATTTCCTACATAGCACAGGAGGAGCATGACGCGGGTCTGGGCTCTCCTGCCATGACTTAACCCTTAAATTACTTAATTTGGCAACAATGTCATAGGTTTCTTACTGATAAGAAAAGAAAAAGAAAATGTTTTTACGTTTAGAAAGTTTAGATTTTTAGTCCCAGCTCTTAATTTAAACCTATGCCCAAGAAAAAGAGAGAAATACTGACCAACCAATCACTTCCCTGCTTTCTTGTGATGTCACACTTTGAATCTTTTTACTTCTTCTCCTTCCAGGTCAGTTGGTGCTGGTTGAGCTGGCTTCCTTTATCTCCCACTCTGATCAGCTGCTGCTCTCGCTGTGTTTGTGTCCTGGCTCCTGCTCGCGCTCCCTTTATCTCCCACTCTGATCAGCTGCTGCTCTCGCTGTGTTTGTGTTCTGGCTCCTGCTCGCGCTCCCTTTATCTCCCACTCTGATCGGCTGCTGCTCTCGCTGTGTTTGTGTCCTGGCTCCTGCTCGCGCTCCCTTTATCTCCCACTCTGATCGGCTGCTGCTCTCGCTGTGTTTGTGTCCTGGCTCCTGCTCGCGCTCCCTTTATCTCCCACTCTGATCGGCTGCTGCTCTCGCTGTGTTTGCCACTATATAAATGCAAGTAATTTTTTGAAATTGAATTGTCTCTATGTCTATTAGTGGATTTGTTAATCTTTTTATTTCAAGGCTGCAAGCTGCCTCAAAAACTTGGTCTTTAACTAGGTATTTTTATTTTACAATTGTGCAAAACTCTCCATGCAATCCATGCATTCTGGACATGTTTGCGCAATTTCCCAGAATACAATCACGTATCAATAGGCGTTGAAAGACATATCTTCATTCTGTAAAGCATTAGGGCTGGTTTTTCGGCTTTGCTCATTTCAGGCTGGTAATGGCGGTGGGGCGATCAAGTTTGCACCTGAGGACAGTTTGCTGCTCAGTCAGCAAAATTGGGCAGCTGGGTCCTGAGTGTGTGGCAGAGCGATAAGAGAAAGGCTGCACACATCTCTTCGGGTGCTAGGCTGGCTGAGCATGCCAAAATCCCAAACTAAACAGCTGGCCTCAGAGTGCTCTAAGAGAGGCCTGGGAGGAAAAAAAACCTGAAAAAACCCACCAAAAAACATTCCCAATAATTAACTCATGCCAGCACAACATAAATCGCAAAAAAAACAATCACACTTACCTGAGATCGACATTACTTACCTCACTGCAGCCGCAACAGCTCGGACTGCCCAATTTCACAGGTGGGCCAAGCATGATACGCTTCGGAATGCTTCAAATCGGGTGGGTTTCCAAAAATCGAGCACGTTTCGCAACCAGGGACGTTGCACACCGGCTCGCCTCTTCTGGGCGGTAATACTCCCTGCCCCGCCGAAACCGGCATCGGAAACCCCGGCAGAGCGCTGGAAGCTGGCCACCCACCTGGAAGAGCTTAACACCACCATTGCCACCTTCAGGGCACTAACATAGGTGGCAACAAGCTGAAAATCCAGCCCTAAGAGTTTATTTGCTTTTATTTCCAAAAGAGTTTTTGAAAGAAACTTGAGATTAAATTTTCAATCTTATATGTCAGGCAAGTGATGACATTTATAAAGATGTATTAACAAATGTACTTTTCTGTTCTGAATACCTCACAGAGAAGCAATACTTGTGAGAGGCAGTATCTGTGAACAGCAATATTGGAGTTTCTTTGTTGGTGGTTAGAAAATAAAACAGATTGTTCATTGCGAATGGATTTGATTTAGTCAGTCAGTCCAGATCCCAGTATTTCCAGAACCTTCTTCTCCAATGTTACTTGAATCCTGAAATGCTCCCCCACCCCTGAGTCCACCCAGACACTGGGGGATGAATTTCAATGTAGTGGTAGGGTTTGGGTGTGGGTGGGCCAAAACTAGGGAAATTGACAGGGCGTCAAGAAGTCGGTTCCAAACTGTAAACTTCCGGCTTTCACTCCAGCGCGTTAGGCTGTGTGTGTGCATCCCCTTGGGAGAGGCGGGTTGTCAATTAACATAAGTTAATCAGTCCATCAGAGTGATATTTACACAGACTTTCGAGTTTAATGTTCCGTCTGTTGGGGAGGAGTTAAACTAATATGGCAGGGGGATGGGAACCAATGCAGGGAGACAGAGGGAAACAAAATGGAGACAGAAGCAAAAGATAGAAAGGAGATGAGTAAAAGTGGAGGGCAGAGAAACCCAAGGCAAAAAACAAAAAGGGCCACCATACAGCAACATTCTAAAGGGTCAAAATGTAATAAAAAGGCGAGCATGAAAGCTCGGTGCCTCAATGCAAGGAGTATTCGGAACCCAGGAGAGGGCTATGAGCTAGTTAGAGTGGGTGAGAGCTCAGATGAACAGGACCCCAAGAAAGAATGTAAAAGGCAGGAGGCAATAGAGCAGAGTAGCACTGGGGTAAGTGTAAACCACAAGGTAATAGGAAGGGACAATATGTATGAATATAAAGGGGCTGCAGAAGGGGTCAAATCTAAAAATCATGGTTTAAAAACTAGCATTAAAAAACTCAACCTAAACGCACGCAGCATTCCAAATAAAGTAAATGAGTTGACGGCACAAATCATTACAAATGGGTATGATTTGGTAGCCATTACAGAAACGTGGTTCCAGGGTGGCCAAGACTGGGAATTAAACATACAGGGATATCTGACAATTCGGAAAGATAGACAAGACGGGAAAGGAGGTGGGATAGCTCTGTTAATAAAGGATGATATCAGGGCAGTTGTGAGAGATGATATTGGCTCGATTGAACAAAATATTGAATCATTGTGGGTGGAGATTAGAGATAGTAAGGGGAAAAAGTCACTGGTGGGCATAGTTTATAGGCCCCCAAATAATAACTTCATGATGGGGCGGACAATAATCAAGGGAATAATGGAGGCATGTGAAAAAGGAACGGCAGTAATCATGGGGGATTTTAACCTACATATCGATTGGTCAAATCAAATCGCACGGGGTAGCCTTGAGGACGAATTCATAGAATGCATACGGGATTGTTTCTTAGAACAATATGTTACAGAACCTACAAGGGAGCAAGCTATCTTAGATCTGGTCCTGTGTAATGAGACAGGAATAATAAATGATCTCCTAGTCAAAGATCCTCTCGGAATGAGTGATCACAGTATAGTTGAATTTGTAATAGAGATTGAGGGTGAGGAAGTAGTGTCTCAAACGAGTGTACTATGCTTAAACAAAGGGGACTTCAGTGGGATGAGGGCAGAGTTGGCTAAAGTAGACTGGAAACATAAACTAAATGGTGGCACAATTGAGGAACAGTGGAGGATTTTTAAGGAGCTCTTTCATCGTGCTCAACAAAAATATATTCCAGTGAAAAAGAAGGGCGGTGAGAGAAGGGATAACCAGCCGTGGATAACCAAGGAAATAAATTAGAGTATCAAATTAAAAACGAATGCGTATAAGGTGGCCAAGGTTAGTGGGAAACTAGAAGATTGGGAAAATTTTAAACGACAGCAAAGAATGACTAAGAAACCAATAAAGAAAGGAAAGATAGATTACGAAAGTAAACTTGCGCAAAACATAAAAACAGATAGTAAAAGTTTTTACCGATATATAAAACGGAAAAAAGTGACTAAAGTAAATGTTGGTCCCTTTGAAGATGAGGAGGGGGATTTAATAATGGGAAATGTGGAAATGGCTGAGACCTTAAACAATTATTTTGCTTCGGTCTTCACAGTGGAAGACACAAAAACCATTTCAAAAATTGCTGGTCACGGGAATGTGGGAAGGGAGGACCTTGAGATAATCACTATTACTAGGGGGGTAATGGGACTCAAGGTAGACAAGTCCCCTGGTCCTGATGAAATGCATCCCAGGGTATTAAAAGAGATGGCGGAAGTTATAGCAGATGCATTCGTTATCATCTACCAAAATTCTCTGGACTCTGGGGAGGCACCAGCGGATTGGAAAGCAGCTAATGTAATGCCTCTGTTTAAAAAAGGGGGCAGACAAAAGGCATGAAACTATAGGCCGGTTAGTTTAACATCTGTCGTGGGGAAAATGCTTGACGATGTCATTAAGGAAGAAATAGCGGGACATCTAGATAGGAATAATGCAATCAAGCAGATGCAACATGGATTCATGAAGGGGAAATCATGTTTAACTAATTTACTGGAATTCTTTGATGATATAACGAGCATGGTGGATAGAGGTGTACCGATGGATGTGGTGTATTTAGATTTCTGAAAGGCATTCGATAAGGTGCCACACAAAAGGTTACTGCAGAAGATAAAGATACGCGGAGTCAGAGGAAAGGTATTAGCATGGATCGAGAATTGGCTGGCTAACAGAAAGTCGGGATAAATGGGTCCTTTTCGCGTTGGAAATCGATGGTTAGTGGTGTGCCACAGGGATCAGTGCTGGGACCACAACTGTTTACAATATACATAGAAGACCTGGAAGAGGTGACAGAGTGTAGTGGAACAAAATTTGCAGATGACACCGAGATTAGTGGGAAAGCGGATTGTGTAGCGGACACAGAGAGGCTGCAAAGAGATTTAGATAGGTTAAGCGAATGGGCTAAGGTTTGGCAGATGGAATACAATGTCGGAAAATGTGAGGTCATCCACCTTGGAAAAAAAAACAGTAAAAGGGAATATTATTTGAATGGGGAGAAATTACAACATGCTGCGGTGCAGAGGGACCTGGGGGTCCTTGTGCATGAATCCCAAAAAGTTAGTTGGCAGGTGCAGCAAGTAATCAGGAAGGCGAATGGAATGTTGGCTTTCATTGCGAGAGGGATGGAGTACAAAAGCAGGGAGGTCCTACTGCAACTGTACAGGGTATTGGTGAGGCCGCACCTGGAGTACTGCGTGCAGTTTTGGTCACCTTACTTAAGGAAGGATATACTAGCCTTGGAGGGGGTACAGAGACAATTCACTAGGCTGATTCCAGAGATGAGGGGGTTACCTTATGATGATAGATTGAGTAGACTGGGTCTTTACTCATTGGAGTTCAGAAGGATGAGGGGTGATCTTATAGAAACATTTAAAATAATGAAAGGGATAGACAAGATAGAGGCAGAGAGGTTGTTTCCACTGGTCGGGGAGACTAGAACTAGGGGGCACAGCCTCAAAATATGGGGGAGCCAATTTAAAACCGAGTTGAGAAGGAATTTCTTCTCCCAGAGGGTTGTGAATCTGTGGAATTCTCTGCCCAAGGAAGTAGTTGAGGCTAGCTCATTGAATGTATTCAAATCACAGATAGATAGATTTTTAACCAATAAGGGAATTAAGGGTTACGGGGAGCGGGCGGGTAAGTGGAGCTGAGTCCACGGCCAGATCAGCCATGATCTTGTTGAATGGTGGAGCAGGCTCGAGGGGCTAGATGGCCTACTCCTGTTCCTAATTCTTATGTTCTTATGTCCTTATATCTAAGCTGTGCGCGTCCGTGGCCACGCTGCAATTGGGAAGGCCATTCACAAGCTGTTCCCCGTAAGATACCATGTGTGCTCTGGCCATGCAGCACATGTCAAGATAACACGCCCAAAAGAAGTTTAGAGGAAGCATTGGTCCACAGGTTTCCTGGGCTTCCTGAAACTCGCCAGGGAAAGTAAGACAAGTACACAGCAGCAACTGGAGGGGACTGATTTACACTTTGGAGCTTTGTTCCACACATCAAGATGTGTGTCACTTATGCTGCCTTAGATTGGCCCTCAGTTGAGGAGCAACATGACCAGCAACATCAACACCACCTGCAGCCTGCTTGTCACTGACATGTAGATGCACACCACAGAGGGCAGCACCTGAGAGGGGACCAACAGAGAGAGGACCAGCAGAGAGAGGACCAGCAGAGTGAGACCTGCAGAAAGAGGACCTGCAGAGGGGTGCAGCTTGCAGGAGGCACTACCCACGAAACAGCGTGTACAGGCAGCGGATGAATTTTATTGACATCTCTGAACAGCAGTGTCTCAGGAGGCTTAGGATGTCACGTCGGGTGGTGGCCGACATCTGCCGTCTCCTCGAAGAAGACCTGCCCCTTGCTGAACCTGTTGGCCATGCATTGTCTGTGGTTGTCAAAGTCACCACTACACTCAACTTTATTGCCTCTGGATCCTTCCAGGGCTCTGCCAGAGACATATCCAGGATCACCCAGTGGACCACACTCAAATGCATAATTTAGGTCACTGATGGGTTGTTCACCAACGATGATGCCAGTCAGAATGAGCAGGCATGCAGGTTTGTGTCTCTGGCTGGCTTCCCATAGGTGCAGGGCATCATTGTCTGCATATACGTGCCAATCTGCGCACCCCCTGATAAACCAGGAGTATTTTTCAACGACAAGGGTTTCCATTCCATCAATGTGCAGCTGGGTTGCAACCACAAAAAGATTTTATGCGGGTGTGCGCTAGATTCCCGGGCAGTTGCCATGATGCTTTTGTCCTGCGGCAGTCAAAACTCCCTGATCTCTTCGGACTTGTAAGCAGACTTAAGGGGTGGCTGCTAGGCAACAAGGGTTACCGACTTCAAATTTGGCTCATGACACTCGTCAGAAACCCGATCACTGAAGCCCAATATCACTACAATGAATGCCATATCACCACCAGATGTGCGATCAGACAACACTTCAGGTGCCTCAACAGATTGGTAGGCGCCCTTCAGTGCGCACCAGCCAGGGTCTCCAGAATGATCATAGTGTGCTGCGCTCTGCACAACATTGCGAAGCAGCTAGGCTTGGATCTGCAGGAGGAACAAGACAGGAGAGCTCAGATCCTCCTCTGATGATGATTAGGAAGAGGAAGAGGAGGAGGGTGATGAGGGCAATGCCCCCCCAAATGCTCACATTGCTTCCCAGGATGCCAGGGATGCCCTAATTAATGCAAGGATCACTTAGCTTGCACCAGTGAACCTATCTCATAAGCAAACTGCAACGTCTACTATCCCTGCCACCACCTACCCACAATGCCACTGACACAAAACAGACCTGCAACCAACCAACTACCCCTTCAACAATCCGCCCCCCCACCCCCCCATCCCAATGGTCCCCATCAATCCATGTCCTCACATTCATTATCAAACAACTACCATCCAACACCCAAGAAAACACAAGATGGGAAAGTGGTGAAAATGAATAACATTTATGTGAACTGAATGAAGAACAGAAACTTATCAACACAACATTTTCTCAGGCACCTATATGCTTGCCCTTATGTAACTACAAAGCCATACTCTTCCTTTTCCTGCTATTCCTTCGTGGTGTAACCCCTGTGACTTCAGTAGAGGCAGTGCTGCTCAGATCCTGCTCTGACTGCTGAGATGCTCTTGGCGGATGTCCTCTGGGTTTTGAAGCCCCTGAGGGCCCCACTAAAGACTACTCCACCTGCAGCTGCAGGGGCAGACTAGGCCATTGGGAGTCAAGACAGTGTATGGGCAGCAGACTGAGAATTGGGCTGTGGGTGAGAAGTGGAAGTGCTTTGAGTGAAGTCCCCACTTCTATTATCACTTTCGCCATCATCCCTCGCAGGGCTCAACCGTACATCAATGCAACCACTCTGTGGAGAACACTTTGGTATAGATTGGCGTGGCCATGTAAGGCCAAGGCTAAGATATCTGTCAACCTATTTAAGGTGGCAGACCTGTTGATATCCAGAGACTGCCTGATGGTGATCAAGCCGGGCATGGACTCTTGGATTGGAGTGTTTGATGTTCCACAGCATTGGCCTTCTAGCCATGGAAGGAGACGTCATCTCAATGGCCTGCAACATCATCCCCCTCATGCTTGAGGTAGACTCCTCCAATCTCTCTGAATCATGGTGAGTCCACTTTGAAAGCCTATGGGAAAAAGAAGGCAAGTGGGTGTGAGGAGTGATGTGATGGAGTAGGCTTGAGAAGGTAGCGTGAGGTGGATGGGGTGATGCTCACATCAGGATGTAGGGGAATGTGCCACTGTCCTCACCTTTCCTGACCTGCTTCGGTCATTAAACCTCTTTCTGCACTGAATCCTGGAGCGTGGCACTACGCTCCTGTTGCTGACCTCCTGGGCCACCTCAAGCCATGCCTTCTTGTTTGGAGGTTGCAAACATTTCTAATGGGAATTCAAATGTAGTAATGTCAACACTTACCTGTTACACTTTCCTGTAGTAATGATCTGTGATACCACTACGGCTTTATTACAAATTCCAATGTTGATATTGCTACTGACTTGTCACGGCTCCCTGTCACACCACCAGGTGGCGCTGCAGAGATTGCGCAACCCCAAACTCAGCTACCAAACATCTGAAGTTTTTTAGTGTCTTTGGAAGCTAATACCTGTTGTTTGTTTTATATAAATGTAAGCTTCATGTACATACTTTTATACCTGCACAGCAAAATTCCAGCACCAATGCTAAAATTTCTTGGCCGTTCCATTGCCCAGGAAAATTGTTGCGCTTCCTACATCATCGGGTCATTCCTGATCAGGCCCCAAGTCAAAATTTCACCGTCTTCCTGCCCCATAGATTCCCCTTGACCTGAAACGCAAGCCCTTTTGGACTTTCCAGCTGCTGTAAAGATTCATGGTCTGTCCTAGCCTGAATAAGAACATAAGAACATAAGAATTAGGAGCAGGGAAAGGCCATTCAGCCCCTCAAACCTGCTCCGCCATTCAATGAGATCATGGCTGATCTTTGACGTCAACTCCACTTTCCCACATTATCCCTTGATTCCCTTATCTCAGCCTTGAATATATTCAACGACTCAGCATCCGCAGTTGTAATTTATTAAAATTCCCTGGATTCTGGGGAGGTCCCTGCAGATTGGAAAACTGCAAATGTAACACAACTATTGAAAAAAAGAGGCAGACAAAAAGCAGGAATCTATAGGCCAAACATTTGTGATTGGGAAAGTGTTGGAATCCATTATTAAAGAAGCAGTAGCAGGACATTGGGAAAAGCATAACTCGGTCAGGCAATCAGCATGGATTTATGAAGGGGAAGTTATGTTTGACAAATTTGCTGGGATTCTTTGAGGATGTAACGAACAGGGTGGATAAAGGGGAACCAGTGGATGTGGTGTATTTGGACTTTCAGAAGGCATTTGACAAGCTGCCACATAAAAGGTTACTGCACAAGATAAAAGTTCACGGGGTTGGGATAATATTTTAGTATGGATAGATGATTGGCTAACTAACAGAAAACAGAGAGTCGGGATAAATGGTTCATTCTCAGGTTGGCAACCAGTAACTAGTGGGGTGCCGCAGGGATCAGTCCTGGGACCCCAACTATTAACAATCTATGTTAACGACTTGGAAGAAGGGACTGAGTGTAACGTAGCCAAGTTTGCTGACGATACAAAGATGGGAAGAAAAGCAATGCGTGAGGAGGACACAAAAAATCTGCAAAAGGACATAGACAGGTTAAGTGAGTGGGCAAAAATTTGGCAGATGGAGTATAATGTTGGAAAGTGTGAGGTTATGCATTTTGGCAGAAAAAAATCAAAGAGCAAGTCATTATTTAAATAGAGAAAAATTGCAAAGTGCTGCAGTACAGCGGGACCTGGGAGTACTTGTGCATGAAACACAAAAGGTGAGTATGCAGGTTCAGCAAATGATCAGGAAGGCCAATGGAATCTTGGCCTTTATTGCAAAGGGGATGGAGTATAAAAGCAGGGAAGTCTTGCTACAGTTATACAGGGTATTGGTGAGGCCACATCTGGAATACAGCTTCCAATTTTGGTTTCCATATTTACGAAAGGATATACTTGCTTTAGAGGCAGTTCAGAGAAGATTCACTAGGTTGATTCTGGGGATGAGGGGGTTGACTTATGAGGAAAGGTTGAGTAGGTTGGGCCTTTACTCATTGGAATTCAGAAGAATGAGAGATGATCTTATCGAGACGTATAAGATTAAGAGGGGGCTTGACAGGGTGGATGCAGAGAGGATGTTTCCACTGATAGGGGAGACTAGAACTAGGGGCATAATCTTAGAATAAGGGGCCGCCCATTTAAAACTGAGATGAGGAGGAATTTCTTCTCTCAGAGGGTTGTAAATCTGTGAAATTTGCTGCCTCAGAGAGCTGTGGAAGCTGGGACAGTGAATAAATTTAAGGCAGAGATAGACAGCTTCTTAACTGATAAGGGATTAAGGGGTTATGGGAAACGGGCAGGGAAGTGGACCTGAGTCAGGATCAGATCAGCCATGATTGCATTCAATAGCGAAGCAGGCCCGAGGGGCCATATGGCCTACTCCTGCTCCTATTTCTTATGTTCTTATGTTCTTTTGTGGCAGCGAATTTTAAAGATTCACAATCCTCTGAGTAAAGAAATTCCTGCTCATCTCAGCCTTTGCTTCTGACTTAGTATCCTTGGCTTCTCTTCCCATCTCCCATCTCCCGGCTCTCAGCACTTGGCCTCAATGCCTAATCTGTAAACATTTCTGTCCTCCCTCCCACAGGTTCTCAGACCCAAGTCTCATTCTTCAAAATGATTGGCCCAGAAATTCCTCTTGAGGTCTTCCCGCGAGCAAACCACTGCATAAAGGACAGAAAATGCGCACTTAGTTTAAGTTGCTGCATCCGTTTGAGATCCCAATCTGGAGGCCACTTGTGACTGCACGTCACAGCGCGTTCACATTGGGACATCCGCAGGAGTCACGTGGACCTGGACACCCAATCACAGGAAAGTATTTTCTCGTTCATAGCAATAGGAGATTCGGAAGTTACGAATCTCCTTTACTATGATTGAGAAAAACCCCAAAACGCACTAGCGCTACATAAAACATTTAAAAAAACATCTCATTTAAATACACTAATAGAAATTAAAGTTGCTATAAATGTTTTTTAAAGCAAAAAAATTGGGTGACTTTTTCTTAAAGTTAGCGTGAGTCCGGGGTCGGTGAGAGGCCTACAAAAGGCCGCGAGAGGCGTCGGGAGGTGCGTCGGAGAGACGTGAGTCCGGGGTCGGCGAGAGGCCCACAAAAGGCCGCGAGAGGCGTCGGGAGGTGCGTCGGAGAGACGTGAGTCCGGGGTCGGCGAGAGGCCTACAAAAGGCCGCGAGAGGCGTCGAGAGGTGCGTCGGTGAGACGTGAGTCCGGGGTCGGCGAGAGGCCTACAAAAGGCCAGCCGGTGCAGCTACAGGGAGAGGGCAAAAAAGAAGTAGAGAGAAATAAAGGTGACGTCACAGCCAAGGGGGTAAGTGATTGGCTGGTGATTGGTGAGTAGTTTTTCTTTTTTCTCTTCTATATCAGTGAGTAACTTTTAACATTGTTGTTGCCAATTTAAGTGTATCTAAGGGTTAAGTCATGGCAGGAGAGCTTGGATACATGTTATGCTCCACCTGTACTATGTGGGAAATCAGAGACGCCTCCGGTGTCCCTGACGACTAAGTGTGCGGGAAGTGTATCCGCCTCCAGCTCCTGACGGACCGCGTTGCGGAAGTGGAGCTGAAGGTGGATTCACTCTGGAGCATCCATGATGCTGAGAATGACGTGAATAGCACGGTTAGTGAGTTGGTCTTACCACAGGTAAAGGGTCCACAGCCAGCTAGGGAATGGAAGACCAACAGGAAGAGCAGTGCAAGGAAGGTAGTGCAAGGATCCCCTGCGGTCATCCCCATGCAAAACAGATAGACCGCTTTGAGTACTGTTGAGGGGGATGACTCATCAGGGGGGAGCAGCAGCAGCCAAGTTCATGGCACTGTGGCTGGCTCTGCTGCACAGAAGGGCAGGAAAAAGAGTGGGAGAGCGATAGTGATAGGGGATTCAATTGTAAGGGGAATAGACAGGCGTTTCTGCGGCCACAACCGAGACTCCAGGATGGTATGTTGCCTGGTGCAAGGGTCAAGGATGTCTCGGAGCAGGTGCAGGACATTCTGAAAAGGGAGGGTGAACAGCCAGTTGTCGTGGTGCACATTGGCACCAACGATATCGGTAAAAAACGGGATAGGGTCATACGAGACGAATTTAAGGAGCTAGGAGCTAAATTAAAAAGTGGGACCTCAAAAGTAGTAATCTCGGGATTTCTACCAGTGCCATGTGCTAGTCAGAGTAGGAATTGCAGGATAGCTCGGATGAATACGTGGCTTGAGCAGTGGTGCAGAAGGGAGGGATTCAAATTCCTGGAGCATTGAAACCGGTTCTGGGGGAGGTGGGACCAGTATAAACTGGATGGTCTGCACCTAGGCAGGACTGGGACCAATGTCCCAGGAGGAGTGTTTGTTAGTGCTGTTGGGGAGGAGTAAAACTAATATGGCAGGGGGATGGGAACCAATGCAGGAAGACAGAGGGAAACAAAATAGAGACAGAAGCAAAAGACAGAAAGGAGATGAGTAAAAGTGGAGGACAGAGAAACCCAAGGCAAAAAACAAAAAGGGCCACTTTGCAGCAACATTTTAAAGGGTCTAAGTGTGTTAAAAAGGCAAGACTGAAGGCTCTGTGGCTGAATGTGAGGAGTATTCGGAATAAGGTGGATGAATTAACTGTGCAGATAGCAGTTAACGGATGCGATGTGGTTGGCATCACGGAGACATGGCTCCAGGGTGACCAAGGCTGGGAACTCAACATCCAAGGGTATTCAACATTTAGGAAGGATAGACAGAAAAGAAAAGGAGGTGGGGTGGCATTGCTGGTTAAAGAGGAAATTAATGCAATTGTGAGGAAGGACATTAGCTTGGATGATGTGGAATCTATATGGGTGGAGCTACAGAAAACCAAGGGACAGAAAACACTAGAGGGAGTTGTGTACAGACCTCCAAACAGTAGTAGTGATGTTGGGGAGGGCATCAAACAGGAAATTAGGGATGCATGCAATAAAGGTGCAGCAGTTATCATGGGTGACTTTAACATGCATATAGATTGGGCTAACCAAACTGGAAGCAATACGGTGGAGGAGGATTTCCTGGAGTGCATAAGGGATGGTTTTCTAGACCAATATGTCGAGGAACCATCAAGGGGGGAGGCCATCTTAGAGTGGGTGTTGTGTAATGAGAGAGGTTTAATTAACAATCTCGTTGTGCGAGGCCCCTTGGGGAAGAGTGACCATAATATGGTGGAATTCTACATTAGGATGGAGAATGAAACAGTTAATTCAGAGACAATGGTCCAGAACTTAAAGAAGGGTAACTTTAAAGGTATGAGGCGTGAATTGGCTAGGATAGATGGGCGAATGATACTGAAGGGGTTGGCAGTGGATGGGCAATGGCAGACATTTAGAGACCGCATGGATGAACTACAACAATTGTACATCTCTGTCTGGCGTAAAAATAAAAAAGGGAAGGTGGCTCAACCGTGGCTATCAAGCGAAATCAGGGATAGTATTAAAGCCAAGGAAGTGGCATACAAATTGGCTAGAAATAGCAGCAAACTCGGGGACTGGGAAAAACTTTGAACTCAGCTAAGGAGGACAAACGGTTTGATTAGGGCAGGGAAAATAGAGTACGAGAGGAAGCTTGCAGGGAACATTAAAATGGGCTGCTAAAGCTTCTATAGATTTGTAAAGAGAAAAAGGTTAGTAAAGACAAACATAGGTTCCCTGCAGTCAGAATCAGGGGAAGTCATAACTGCGAACAAAAAAATGGCAGACCAATTGAACAAGTACTTTGGTTCGGTATTCACTAAGGAGGACACAAACAACCTTCCGGATATAAAAGGGGTCAGAGGGTCTAGTGAGAAGGACGAACTGAGGGAAATCCTTATTAGTCGGGAAATTGTGTTGGGGAAATTGATGGGATTGAAGGCCGATAAATCCTCAGGACCTGATGGTCTGCATCCCAGAATACTGAAGGGGGTGGCCTTGGAAATAGCGGATGCATTGACAGTCATTTTCCAACATTCCATAAACTCTGGATCAGTTCCTATGGAGTGGAGGGTAGCCAATGTAACCCTACTTTTTAAAAAAGGAGGGAGAGAGAAAACAGGGAATTATAGACCGGTCAGCCTGACATCGGTAGTGGGTAAAATGATAGAATCAATTATTAAGGATGTCATAGCAGCGCATTTGGAAAGAGGTGACATGATAGGTCCAAGTCAGCATGGATTTGTGAAAGGGAAATTATGCTTGACAAATCTTCTGGAATTTTTTGAGGATGTTTCCGGTAGAGTGGACAAGGGAGAACCAGTTGATGTGGTGTATTTGGACTTCCAGAAGGCTTTCGACAAGGTCCCACACACAAGAGATTAGTGTGCAAAGTTCAAGCACATGGGATTGGGGGTAGTGTGCTGACGTGGATTGAGAACTGGTTGGCAGACAGGAAGCAAAGAGTCGGAGTAAATGGGTACTTTTCAGAATGGCAGGCAGTGACTAGTGGGGTACCGCAAGGTTCTGTGCTGGGGCCCCAACTGTTTACATTGTACATTAATGATTTAGACGAGGGGATTAAATGTAGTATCTCCAAATTTGCAGATGACACTAAGTTGGGTGGCAGTGTGTGCTGCAAGGAGGATGCTATGAGGCTGCAGAGTGACTTGGATAGGTTAGGTGAGTGGGCAAATGCATGGCAGATGAAGTACAATGTGGATAAATGTGAGGTTATCCACTTTGGTGGTAAAAACAGAGAGACAGACTATTATCTGAATGGTGACAGATTAGGAAAAGGGGAGGTGCAACGAGACCTGGGTGTCATTGAAGGTTGGCATGCAGGTGCAGCAGGCGGTTAAGAAAACAAATGGCATGTTGGCCTTCATAGCGAGGGGATTTGAATACAGGGGCAGGGAGGTGTTGCTACAGTTGTACAGGGCCTTGGTGAGGCCACACCTGGAGTATTATGTACAGTTTTGGTGTCCTAACTTGAGGAAGGACATTCGTGCTATTGAGGGAGTGCAGCGAAGGTTCACCAGATTGATTCCCGGGATGGCAGAACTGACATATCAAGAAAGATTGGATCAACTGGGCTTGTATTCACTGGAGTTCAGAAGAATGAGAGGGGACCTCATAGAAACGTTTAAAATTCTGACGGGGTTGGACAGGTTAGATGCAGGAAGAATGTTCCTAATGTTGGGGAAGTCCAGAACCAGGAGTCACAGTCTCAGGATAAGGGGTAAGCCATTTAGGACCGAGATGAGGAGAAACTTCTTCACCCAGAGAGTGGTGAACCTGTGGAATTCTCTACTACAGAAAGTTGTTGAGGCCAATTCACTAAATATATTCAAAAAGGAGTTAGATGTAGTCCTTACTACTAGGGGGATCAAGGTGTATGGCGAGTAAGCAGGAATGGGGTTCTGAAGTTGCATGTTCAGCCATTAACACATTGAATGGTGGTGCAGGCTCGAAGGGCCGAATGGCCTACTCCTGCACCTATTTTCTATGTTTCTATGTTTCTACCTGAGTGGGCAGGGTTTTAAAACAAATATGTTTTTTTTAATTTTATTTTAATCATGTTTTTGATATGTTTTTAAACTTTTACACCTGTAAATGTAGGCTATGCACCTGCTTCTATCATACACCAGAGTTTTGAGGACATTTGACGGGCAAGATATGGGTAAATCCCGCAATCTTGCCTGTGCAAATGTTGTCACTCCTGATCTGCGGATGATCTGTCAAGCTCTAGCTTAACAGATCAGAAAACCGGCTTTTCCAATGCCGTCCCGGGTCCGTAGAAACTTCGTAGGGGCCCGGGACGTCGGAATTTCCATGCCATTATCTCTCTCCCCCACCCACAGATTCTCAGATTGAAGCCCTCTGTAATATGTCCTTACTATAAATGTCCTTACTATACAGCATAAATGCACACGAGGCCCATACTTAACAAAAGATCACTCTGTGACCTGTTACCTTTATTACCAAGACCTCAAGAGGCAGACAGTGGATGGAGCTTCCCCTTTTATACCGGAAAGTCCAAGTTAGGAGTATCTCCCACAAGTTCACCCCCTGTGGTCAGTGTTCTCAAGGTATACAACTTAGGTCAGCTTATACAATGGCTACAATGACAGTTGAATACATGACATCACCTCCCCAGCAAAGTCTTAATGGGATTACAGGTTAAGTCTCTCTGGTGGTTTACGCTCCCTTGTAGAGCGCCTGAGTTGGGGCTCCGGTTGTTGGGCGCTGGACTGAGTGTCTGCTGTTTGCGGTGCCTCAGGCCTGTCCGGACTGCCCACAGTGACTGGGCTCTCCTCCACTTGGTTCCAGTGTTCGGTCACCTGTGGTGAAGTAAACTCTACGTCGTGTTCTCCCTCTGCTTCTTCTATGGTGTTGCTGAACCTCCTTTTAGTTTGATCCATGTGTCTGCGGCAGATTTGTCCATTGGTAAGTTTAACTACCAAAACCCTATTCTCCTCTTTGGCAATCACAGTGACTGCAAGTCATTTGGGCCCTGCAGCGTAATTAAGGACAAAAACAGGATCATTAACATCAATACATCGCGGCCTCGCATTCCTGACATGGTAGTCACATTGTGACTGACGCATACTCTCAACAATTTCTTTCATAGTAGGGTGTATAAGGGATAACCTGGTTTTGAGCGTAATTTTCATTAGCAGCTCTGCGTGTGGAACCCCTGTGAGCGAGGGTGGTCGGGATCTATTGGCCAACAGGAGGCGTGATAAGCGCCTTTGTAGGGAACCCCCTTGGATTCTGAGCATCCCGTTTGATTATTTGCACTGCTCGTTCCGCCTGGCCGTTTGAGGCCGGCTTGAACGGTGCCATTCTGACATGGTTGATTCCATTGCCAACCATGAAGTCCTGGAATTCAGTGCTTGTGAAGCACGGGCCATTGTTGCTGACCAAAACATCCGGTAGACCATGGGCGGCGAACATTGCCCGTAGACTTTCTACCGTGGCAGAGAATTTAAAATGGTACACTCAATCCATTTGGGTTAGGCGTCTACTACAACCAAAATCATTTTTCCCATGAAAGGACCTGCGTAGTCCACATGGATGCGTGACCATGGCTTGGCGGGCCAGGACCAGAGGCTAAGGGGGGCTTCCCTGGATGAGTTGCCCAGCTGAGCACATGTGTTGCACCTGTGAACACAAAGTTCCAGGTCTGCATCTATCCCTGGCCACCAAACATGTGACATGGCAATTGCCTTCATCCATGACAATGCCCAGGTGCTCATTGTGAAGTTCTCTGATGAACACCTCTCTGTCATGTATCTTACATTATTATATATAACTGTATCGTAACATGCTATACATGACTGTAATAAGATATGACCTGTAACCACCAGCATATCTTACCACCAGGGGTGCACTTGCAAGAGACAGGTATATAAGGTCAGGTCTCAGGCAAGTGCAGCATTCCAGAGCTGTGAAATAAAGGTGCAGGTCCAGAGTGACCTTGACTTCACTACATGCCTCGTGCGAATCTGTACTGAGGGGACAGGACTTTACAGTGACGACGGGTTACGGGATTACAGAATCCACAGAATGGCGAACAATGGATCAGATGAAAAGTACAATGTGGGAGACAATTGGGAGGACTTTATAGAAAGGCTCCAGCAAAGCTTTGTAACCAAAGACTGATTTGGCGACGATAAGGCAGACAAGAGAAGAGCCCATCTCTTGACCAGCTGTGGCTCGTAAACATACGCTTTAATGAAGGATCTGTTGGCACCCGAGAAACCAGCAAGCAAGTCGTTTGAAGAATTGAACACACTGGTAAGAGACCACCTGAAGCCAGCGAGCAGCCTACATATGGCCAGTCACAGGTTCTACAACTACAGATGCTGTGTGGGCCAGAGCATACTCGACTTCGTGGCGGAACTTCGGAGGTTGCCTAGTTTATGTGAGTTCTCCGATGAACTGAGGAGAGAAATGCTGAGAGACTTTTTCATTGAAGGAATAGGCCACCCAGGCATATTCCGAAAGCTCAAAGAGACCAAGAACCTGACCTTCGAGGCAGTAGCACTGGTTGCACAGACATTCTTAGTCAGGGAAGAAGAAACGAGGTTGATTTAAAATGCAGGTACGACAACTCACGAAATATCAGAAGACGTTCACAGCACTAAACAAGCTGCTACCCCCACATACAGACAAAACCGGGAGAACAGGCTCTCGACAGCAGGCAGAAGCCATCAAGGGCCACAGGAACGGCCGTTCACACCTCATCAACCCACAATGCGAGCAATCAACTACAAGCTGAGAGAAGTTCAAGAGAGATCAGCCAGATGCAGCTCATTCTTTGGGAACACTTTAAACAATAGAACAGGTCTGTGCTGGAGATGTGGGGGTCGGTACTCGGCAAGGGGATGTCGATTTCAGCAGGCTGTTTGCAGAATTTGTGAATATACAGGGCATATGGCCCGCATGTGCAAAAAATAGGCAGCTCGGCTGGTATACGAAGCGGATGGGTCAGAAAGCGGACCAGAAGATGGTGGGGACAGTACCCGGGACACCGATGTACAGCAGATCATCACGATCAATGGCCTCTGCTCCTACAACAGGACGCCTCCTATAATGATGAGGGTCCTACTCAACGGGATATCTGTCAACATGGAGCTGAATACAGGAGCGAGTCAATCTCTCATGGGCGCTCAGCAATTTGAACAACTGTGGCCGCATAAAAAAGACAGACCAAAACTCACAAGGGTCAACACCACACTAAGGACCGATACCAAAGAAATCGTACCAGTCCTCGGCAGCGCCATGCTCTCTGTCACACACAAAGGGGCAGTGAACCGACTTATCCTGTGGATTGCCCCCACTGCTGGGGAGAAGCTGGCTGGCAAAACTAAACTGGAAATGGGATGATGTCCATGCCATGTCATTAGAGGAATGGACCTCCTGCTCAAAAGTTATAAAGCGATTTGAACATCTCTTTCAGCCAGGTGTGGGCACTTTCAAAGAAGCCAAAGTCAAAATCTACATCACACAGGATGCTAGAACGGTCCATCACAAGGCCAGAGCTGTACCCTATGTGATGAGGAAAAAGATTGAACACAAACTAGACAGGCTTCTGCGGGAAAGCATTATATCACCTGTGGAATTTAGCGACCGGGCAAGTCCCATCGTCCCAGTCATGAAGCCTGATGGATCCGTACAAATCTGTGGGGACTACAAATCTACCATAAACACAGTTTGCCGACAGGACCAGTACCCGCTGCCCAGAGTGGAGGACTTATTTGCCACATTGGCTGGAGGTAAACTTTTCTCAAAATTAGACCTCACATCTGCGTATATGACGCAAGAATTGACCGAGGAATCCACGCTACTCACCACCATCAACACACATTGAGGCCTTTTCATGTACAATCGATGCCCATTCGGCATCAGGTTGGCAGCTGCCATATTCCAGCGCAACATGGAGAGTCTGCTCAAGTCCATCCCGGGGACGGTTGTATTTCAAGACGACATACTTATCTCGGGCAGGGACACCGACTCCCATCTCCGTAATTTGGAGGATGTAATAAAGCGGTTGGATCGGGTCGGCCAACAAGTCAAGAAATCCAAGTGCCTGTTTCTCGCACCCGAGGTTGAATTTTTGGGCAGAAGGATTGCCGCTGATGGAATCCGCCCAACAGAGTCCAAAACAGAAGCAATTCGCCTGGCACCCAGGCCCCGGAATGTCTCAGAACTGCGAGCCTTTCTCGGGCTACTCAATTACTTTGGGAACTTTATGCAGAACTTAAGCACGCTGCTGGAGCCTCTCCACATGCTACTCAGGAAGGGGTGCGATTGGTTTTGGGGGGATGCCCAGGAACGTGCCTTCAATAAGGCACTCAACCTTCTGTGTTCCAACAGTGTTTTGACTTTCTTTGACCCAGGTAAAAAGCTAGTTCTCACATGCGATGCATCAGCGTATGGAGTCGGGTGCGTTTTACAACATGTTATTAGTGCGGGCAAATTACAACCCATAGATTATGCCTCCAGGTCACTTTCGCGGGCGGAGCGCGGGTACGGAATGGTAGAGAAGGAGGCGCTCGCGTGCGTGTACGGTGTCAAAAAGATGCACCAATACCTTTTTGGGGCCAAGCCCACGCTAGAAACCGACCACAAGCCCCTCACGTCGCTCCTATCCGAGAGTAAGGCAATAAACGGCAACTCCTCGGCGCGAATTCAACGGTGGGCACTCATGCAATACACAATAAGGCACAGACCAGGCACAGACAACTGTGCCGATGCGCTCAGCAGGCTACCCCTGGCGACCACGGAAGGGGCTGATGAACAGGACTATGAGATAGTCATGGCAATCAATGCCTTTGAGTCCACAGGTTCACCCATGACGGCTCGCCAAATCAGAGCCTGGACTGCCAGCGACCCCACGTTATCCTTAGTAAAAAGATGTGTCCTAACCGGTGACTGGGCAGAGGCTCGCGATGCCTGCCCCGAGAAATTAAAATCCTTTCACAGGCACATGCATGAGCTATCACCATAAGCAGACTGCCTGATGTGGGGCAGCTGAGTAGTCATGCCTCTACGAGGCAGAGAGGCATTTGTCCGGGAGCTCCACCGCGAGCACCCGGGGATCGTGCTCATGAAGGCCACAGCCAGATCCCACATCTGGTGGCCTGGTATTGATGCGGACTTGGAGCTCTGCGTCTGAAGGTGCACCATTTGTGCCCAACTCAGCAGTGCCCCCAGGGAGGCTCCACTGAGACCCTGGCCCTGGCCTACCAAACCGTGGTCGCGGGTGCACGTATACTATGCGGGCCCATTCATGGGCAAAATGTTCCTCGTACTTGTAGATGCATTTTCAAAGTGTATCGAATGCACCATTTTAAACTTGAGCACAACCTCCACCACTGTGGAGAGCCTCGCAACCATGTTTGCAACGCACGGAATCCCTGACATATTGGTCAGTAACAATGATCCGTTCTTCACCAGCGCAGAATTCCAAGACTTTATAATTGACCACGGCATAAATCCCGTTAAGACGGCACTATTCAAGCCAGCCTCCAACGGCCAGGCGGAGAGAGCAGTGCAAATCATTAAACAAGGCATGCTTAAAATCCAAGGTCCCACGCTGCAGGGTCGCCTGTCGCGACTGCTGCTGGCATACAGATCTCGTCTGCACTCACTGACTGGGATCCCCCCCGCGCAACTGTTGATGAAAAGGACTTTAAAAACAAGGCTCTCTTTAATCCTCCCAGACATGCACAAAATCGTTGAGGCAAAGCGCCGTAAGCTGACTGAGTACCATGACAGAAATTCGAGGGGCAGATGGAATGAGATAGGGGACAAAGTGTTTGTGCTAAACTATGGCTTGCAGGGACAGTAACGGGCAAGGAAGGAAACAGGCTACTGGTAGTACAAATGGACAATGGAAAAACCTGCCGGAGGCATGTAGACCAAGTCAAAAGCAGATTTACCAACAACACTGCGGAACCAGAGGCAGACTACAATATGGAACTCGCACCACACCTGGTGGACAGACAGAGGAAACAACCTGAGGAAAGTGCAATCCCAACAGACAGCCCAGGCGAGTCAACAACAATCACACCAATCAAAACAGACAGCCAAAGCGAGATACCAGCAACCACACCCAAAGAAAAACAGACACCAAGGCAGACAACTGAACCACAACTCAGACGCTCCACACGAGAGCGTAGACCACATGAGAGACTGAACCTATAAAGACAATAAGACCTTGGGGGAGGGTGATGTCATGTATCTTACATTATTTTTTTAACTGTATCGTAACATGCTATACATGACTGTAATAAGATATGTCCTGTAACCACCAGCATACCTTACCACCAGGGGTGCACTTGCAAGAGACAGGTATATAAGGACAAGTCTCAGGCAAGTGCAGCATTCCAGAGCTGTGAAATAAAGGTGCAGGTCCAGAGTGACCTTGACTTCACTACATGCCTCGTGTGAATCTGTACTGAGGGGACAGGACTTTACACTCTCTGCCCTTCTGGGGCATGACTACTCGGTTTCCCCACAGTAGGCAATCGGCCTGAATCGAGAGTTCATCCTTGTGTCGATGAAACGGTTTAAACTCCTCAGGGCATGCCCGGTACGTGGCTGCCTAGTCCCCATTCAGGTCACATTTCTTAACTAAAGACAGTAGTGGGTCTTTATTTGTCTAGACTTTAATCTGACGGGCTGTCACAGTTGAGTCTTCACTTTCGAAAGCTTCAACAGCCATGACCATCTCAGCATCTTGCTCAGTTGCCCCCTCAGTGGTGGCTAGTGGTAGCCTGCTGAGTGCATCGGCACAGTTTTCAGTGCCCGGTCTGTGCCGAATTGTGTAGTCATAGGCAGCTAACGTAAGTTCCCACCTCTGTATGCGGGCCGATGAATTCGCATTTATGGCCTTGTTATTGGCCAAAAGGGACGTTAGGGGTTTGTGATCTGTCTCCAGCTCAAATTTCCTGCCAAACACGTACTGGTGCATTTTTTTTCACTGCATATACATATGCTAGCGCTTCCTTTTCTACCATCCCGTAGCCACTTTCTTCCCGGGACAGACTTCTGGAGGTATAAGCTACCAGCTGTAACTGACCATTGGCATTCACATGCTGCAACACACACCCGACCCCATAGGACGATGCATCACACATTAAAACTAATTTCTTACACGGGTCATATAATGTTAACAGTTTGTTGGAGCATAACAAATTGCGTGCTCTATCAAAAGCCCTTTCCTGGCTGTCCGCCCAGACCCAATCGTGACCTTTGCGTAGGAGCATGTGTAGTGGCTCTAACAGCGTGCTCAATTTGGGAAGAAAGTTGCCAAATTAATTCAGGAGCCCCAGGAGTGAACGCAGCTCCATCGTGTTACAGTGTCTGGGTGCTCTCTGGATCGCTTCCGTTTTGGACACAATAGGTCTGATCCAGTCAGCTGCTACTCTCCTCCCCAGGAATTCTACCTCTGGAGCCAAGAAGACGCACTTCGCCTTTTTCAGTCGCAGCCCTACCCGTTCCAGTCTGCATAGCACCTCCTCCAGGTTGTGGAGGTGTTCTTCAGTATCGCGACCTGTGATGAGGATGTCGTCTTGACAAACCACCGTCCTTGGAATCGACTTGAGGAGGCTTTCCATATCTCGCTGAAAGATCGCGGCGGCCGAACGAATCCCGAACGGACATCTATTATACTTAAAAAACCCCTTATGTGTCGTGATGGTGGTCAGCTTCTTCAACTCACTCGCCAGCTCCTCGTTCATGTAAACTGAGATCAGGTCCAATTTTGAAAAAGGTTTGCCACCGGATAGCGTTGCAAAGTGGTCCTCTGCTCTCGGTAGCAGGTACTGGTCTTGGAGTGACACCCGATTGATGGTGGCCTTGTAATCACCACATATCCTGACCGACCCATTCACCTTGAGCACCAGCACAATCGGGCTCACCCAGTCACTGAATTCGACTGGCGAGATGATGCCTTCCCTCAGCAGATGGTCCAATTCGCATTCTATCTTTTCCCGCATCACGTACGGCACTGCTGTGGCCTTGTGGTGTACTGGCCTGGCATCCGGGTTTATGTGAATCACTACCTTGGTCCCCATGAAAAGCCGATGCCGGGTTGAAATAATGAGTCAAATTTGTCCAGGACCTGTGAGCATGATACTCGCTCCACAGAAGAAATTACATTGACGTCGCTCCATTTCGAGTTCATGACAGCAAATCAACTCCTCCCCAGTAGTGCGGGACCATCCCCCGGGACAATCCAGAGTGGCAACCTGTTCTCCGAATCTTTGTGGGTCACGACTACCGTGGCGCTGCCTAGCACCGGAATGATCTCCTTTGTATATGTCCGTAGCAGGCGTCAATCGGCAATAATTTTGGCTTTCTGTCCTTGGACACCCACAACCTTTCGAACTGTTTGATACTCATCAGTGATTGGCTGGCCCCCGTGTCCAGCTCCATTAATACTGGAATTCCATTGAGGAGCACTTTCATCATTATCGGTGGCGTCCTGGTATATGAACTGTATTTGTGCTCCACATGAACTCGCTGAACTTCAGCTTCCAGCGATTTCCCCCAGTATTTTTTTGGCCTCATAGGGCTTACATCGGGCCCGACCTCCTCGTACATCAACCTGGCTGCAGGCTTCCTGCATATACACGCCAAGTGACCGCTGACATTGCAGTTTCTGCAGGTATATTGCTGATACCTGCAAGCTCTGGCTGAGTGTCTGCCTCCACACCTCCAGCATGAGCTGACGGCCCCGTTGTTGGAAACAAAAGGTACATTACCAGTCGATCGTCTCTGACTGTCTCTGTAACTGTCCTTAAGCGCACCATTAACAGGTGTTGATGGCCCCATTACTGGTCACATTGACCATTGCAATGCCATGAATCGCTGTTCAGCTAGCCATTGTCTCTGTTGAATTCCCCCTTTGGGTTCGACTGCATGCTGGGGCATGTCCAATTGCCCTTGTCTGCCTAGAGAACTGTGTGCTGCATTAACAATGTTGACTCCCTGGTCGTTTGACGCATTTGAGCCAAGATTTTTGCCATAAATCATTCTGGTCTCTTCCTCCCCTGAGATAATTGCCTGGGCTATCATAGCCGCCGCTTCCAAGGTCAAGTCTTTGGTCTCAATCAGTTTCCTGAAAACCGCAGCTTGCCCGATGCACTCAATAAATGCATCTGGGAACTTACATAGGCTCGCCAGTCGCCGGAGATCTGCCACGAAGTCTGGAACGATTTTCCCTTCTCGCGTGTAAAACCGGTGTCTCGCCATGTGCATGCTGCTCGCCGGTTTAAGGTGTTCCCCGATCAACTTACTGAGCTCTTCGAACGTCTTGTCCGCTGGCTTCTCTGGCGCTAGAAGGTCCTTCATCAGTGAGTACTTTCTGGATCCACAAACCGTCAGGAGATGAGACCTGCGTTTGTCGGCCAAATCCTGTCCCAACCATTCCTTAGTGACAAAACTTTGCTGTAGTCTCTCAATATAGTCGTCCCAATCATCACCAACACAGTACCTCTCTTCTGTGCTGCTAGTGGCCATGCTCACGTGGTTTCAATCCCAGTTTCTCATCGCCAATAATATGTCCTTACTATACAGTATAAATGCACACGAGGCCCATACTTATGAAAAGATCACTCTGTGACCAGTTACATTTATTACCAAGACCTCAAGAGGCAGACGGTGGGTGGAGCTTCCCCTTTTATACCGGAAAATCCAGATTAGGAGTGTCTCCCACAAGGACGCCCCCTGTGGTCAGTGTTCTCAAGGTATACAACTTAGGTCAGCTTATACATGGATTATAATAACAGTTGAATACATGACACTATCTATAAAGATTTTTGCCTTTTCCCCCTCTCACAGGTTCCTAGCCGAAGCCCCACTCTGTAAAGAATTTAGGGCTCACATTGGAATTCAAAAAGAACAGATCGCTCTACACAGTCAAGTATGCATTTTCTTTCTTCACGTACGTGTGTCTATTTGTTCATCTTTGCAGTGTGTTTGCTTCATGGGTTCTTTGCTTAAGAATTCATAGCTACACATTTGCTGTAAAGACCTACCAGGTTTATTAGCAACGGTTTAACAATCAAACTGAACACTCCCATTTTATATACCAGGTTCACAACTGCACGCCTCATTGTGGAGAACCTGAACGCAATTAACTGGAGTTTTATTGAATCTTGTGAACATCACGTGACTGGTTAAGCCACTCAAAGTGCAACAGCTGCTCAACTATTTTGTTGTATACTTTAATCAAGTGCCCCCTGATTAAAGGGAGGGGGGCACTTGAAAAGTTTTTGGAGTGTGTCCCCACCTTTTTTGTTTTTTTTTTGAGGGCACAAAAACACAAATTATACAATGCCCCCTGGTTAAAGGTGGGGGGGGTGAAGGAAGGGGGGGGCACTTAAACCGACAAACATAGACAAATGAAATTTTACACACTAACAGATCAAATTAAAATTTGGTTGCCGGGGGTGATGATGCAATCCAGTCCCTCCGGTGCCCACCTCTCACGGAAGGTCGCAGGCGTACCGATGGACACCGTGTGCTCCATCTCCAGCAAAACTCTGGCTCGGATGTAACCGCGGAAGAGAGGCAATCGGGCTGAACGACCCCCTCGACCACCCGCTGCCTGGATTGGCTGATGGCACCCTTGGCCGTGCCAAGGAGCAGTCCTATGAGGAGGCCTTCCGACCTGCCCGCTCTCCTCCACACAGGGTGCCCAAAGATCAGGAGTGTGAGATTGAAGTGCAACCAGAATTTAAGGAGCAGCCCCTTCAGATAATGGAAGTGGGCAACAGCTCCACTAGTCTGTGAGCATGCCCTCAGGTGCATACATTACACTGCTTCTACCTTCTTCACTTAACACACTCAAAGGCTGGATTTCTACTACAAAGCACCTTCATAGTGGAGGAGAAAAATATTTTGCTTATGTACGTAACAATGGGAACACATCACATGCAATCCATGAATTTATTTCCTTCTCACTTCACTCTGAAATCAGATTAGGCCCGAACTCTGGAATTACATAAATGCAATCAGAAAATGCTGGATATACTCAACAGGTCAGGCAGCATCTGTGGAGAGAGAAAAACAGAGTTAACATTTCATGTCAATGGCCTTTCATCAGAACTGGAAAATGTTAGAGATGTAACAGGTTTTAAGCAAGTGCAGGGACAGGGAAAGGGGAGGGTGAGGGGAGGAAAGAGCAAAGGGGAAGGTCTGTAATGGAAGACTGTCTTCTTCTGTATACCCTCTGGAGCAAGGCCTTCAGTGCTGCATCTGTGAAGCAAGGTGTCTTGTCTCTCCCCTGTTGTGCCATTACAGCAGCTACAGTGACAATGAGGTGCTTCTGCCACAAAGCACCTCCCCTTTAAGAAGTGCAGTGAGCCTAGGCCAACTTTAATTGGACAGCAGACTGCACCCGATATTGGTTCCCCCCCATTGAGCGCTGAGCCAACCGGCAGCGCGTTGAGCACTGGGCTCAGCGCTGCAATGATGCTGATGAATTTTGCATGTTTCCTGCACCTTTTTCAATGGACACAAGCAGATCGTGCATCGCAATCCATGCGCCTATTTTTTGGGGCCTAATCCAATTTCATCCCCAATGCCTTTAAAAAAAAATCTCTCCATGTCTCCATGATCACCCATCGTTTTGTAAGAATATAAGAAATAGAATCAGGAACAGAACATTCGACTTATCGAGCCTGCTCCACCTTTCAATAAGATCATGGCTGATCTTCTACCTCAACTCCACTTTCCTGCACTATCCCTATATCCCTTGATTCCCTTAAAATTCAAGTCTATCGATCTCTGTCTTGAATATACTCAACGACTGAGCTTCCACAGCCCTCTGGGATAGCAAATTAATCTACAGATGACGTGGATCCTCTGCCCTATCTCTGATATCATCTTCTGTGATTTCAAAGTGACATGTACCTACTTTAAGGACGACAAAATCAGCTCGTTTTTGGAGGTGGAAATATGGCAGATTAAGAGCAGAATGGCCAGATATATGGGACAGAATCCAATTCCATTGGGCTTCCAACTCTTCTGACCCCAACAAGAATTTCTAATCAGGCATTCTACTTCTTCCGCCAGCCCCTATCCTTACCTCAGTTTTCAGGGTGTGCCTCCGTGGGATTACAGATTTCCCAGAAATCGTCCAAATGATGTTCCTGTATAGCCTGTGGTGTACAAGCCTGCACAAAGCAGATGTACTTGCCATACTAGTCTTTATTTCAGCTCCACAATGCTGTATTTAAATGCCATTGATCGTGAAGAGATTTCCTGTCCCCAGAATTTGAGATGGATCATGGCAAGTCCAAATGGGCAGATGTCCCATCCTGCATTAATTCCAGTGGTGCTATTGCACCATCAGATCTACTGGGCTAAAATCAACCTATCCTACCCTCACCATGTCTCAAAGATCACCCATCTTTCTTTTGTCAGGACCTTTAGGCTCCCTGCTCTCTCTGTGGCTTTGATATTCTCAACTGAAAAATCCCATGCCCTTGCATTATACTGCTTCAATATTTTGGAATTTCATTAATGCATTTGAAATCCCCCTTCCTCTTTTCTTTCTCTCTCTCTCCCTTACACCAATCCCATTATTTGCACATGTCTACCTTCCAGCCATACCAAACAATGTCATGTTCCAACATCCCTTCCACTTGCTGCATGGGTATTCCTACTTGTTCTTCCATCACTGCTGCAACTTGCTCTTTTTCTCATCCTTGGGACCAGGAAGGAGACTTGAGTAGCACACTGGGCAGATGGAGAGAGAAAGTGAGTAAGCATTTCAACTTTAGATTTAGATAGGTTAAGTGAATGGGCTAAGGTTTGGCAGATGGAATACAATGTCGGAAAATGTGAGGTCATCCACCTTGGAAAAAAAACACAGTAAAAGGGAATATTATTTGAATGGGGAGAAATTACAACATGCTGTGGTGCAGAGGGACCTGGGGGTCCTTGTGAATCCCAAAAAGTTAGTTTGCAGGTAATCAGGAAGGCGAATGGAATGTTGGCCTTCATTGTGAGAGGGATGGAGTACAAAAGCAGGGAGGTACTGCTGCAACTGTATAGGGTATTAGTGAGGCCGCACCTGAAGTACTGCATGCAGTTTTGGTCACCTTACTTAAGGAAGGATATACTAGCTTTGGAGGGGGTACAGAGACAATTCTCTAGGCTGATTCCGGAGATGAGAGGGTTACCTTATGATGATAGATTAAGCAGACTGGGTCTTTACTCGTTGGAGTTCAGAAGGATGAGGGGTGATCTTATAGAAACATTTAAAATCATGAAAGGGATAGACAAGATAGAGGCAGAGAGGTTGTTTCCACTGGTCGGGGAGACTAGAACTAGGGGGCACAGCCTCAAAATACGGGGGAGCCAATTTAAAACCGAGTTGAGAAGGAATTTCTTCTCCCAGAGGGTTGTGAATCTGTGGAATTCTCTGCCAAATTAAGCAGTTGAGACTAGCTCATTGAATGTATTCAAATCATAGATAGATAGATTTTTAACCAATAAGGGAATTAAGGGTTACGGGGAGCGGGTGGTTAAGTGGAGCGGAGTCCACGGCCAGATCAGCCATGATCTTGTTGAATGGCGGAGAAGGCTCGAGGGGCTAGATGGCCTACTCCTGTTCCTAATTCTTATGTTCTTATGTTCTTATGTTCTTATAACTTGACAGCCTATGAGTAGGTAAGCACTAACTGTTATGTCTTTAGATGCTCTGATAATTACTCCACGAGACAAGGTATTGTACTTGAACTGTGGTGACCTTAGTCCATTTAATGTAACTCCAGAGTGAGGATCACACATGGTGGCCTGCCTTTTATACTAGGCCTGGCCCACCTGTACAGGTAACCAACAAGTTTTCCATAGTAGTGCCCTCTGGTGGCACATCATATGTAATAGTTCCGGCAGTAACATGTCTGGATACATGACATCACTCTCCCCCAAGTCTTTAGTGCAAATCGCCTTCATGCATTGACTGCTCTGGGCTTAGCTCTGTCTGGTTGACCCTTGGGGGGTCGTTTCCATCTTGGGTGAGTAGGTGGTGTTTCATTGGCAATAGAGGCGCTGGTGGTTTCTGTTTATGTGTCCATGACAACTCCATTCTCTCCCCCCCACATATAGATTATACCGTTGGCTTGTTACATTCATATACATTTGTGGTACAGTTGTGAGGCAAGTACATTTGACTGGTGAGGTACATTCTTGATACAGACTTGGACTCAGTGCTGGTGTCAGCACCGGTGCGTGAGGAAAAACTAATTCCAGAGTTGCTGGGTGGTGTCCAGGTAGTCTGGTGGTGGCGCGGTGCCCAGTGCTGGCAATGGGAACCCGGTTGGCTCAAGTTGCCTGCTCTCGGTGCCTGTGCCATTGCTCCTAGCGTTGGGCAGGTTCACAGATGCCTGTAACCTCCCTGTCCTTTCCTTGCGCCCTGGGTCGCTGCTGCTCCCTGAGGGGCAGTCGTCTGGCAGTGCACAGGGAACTGCTGACTCGCTTGCCTGGGCATTCTTCGGGGTTGGATCCTGGCTGGTCCCGGTCCCATTTGGGAGGAATGTTGTGGGTGACCCTTGGTTCCCAGGGGTAGCCTTGGGGCGATAGGGTCTGGGGGCTGCGCCTTAGCATGGTTGGCTCTTTCAGGCTCGTGGTGGTTGGTGCCTTTGGGTGCCTAAGAGGTGGAGCCAATCAGGGGTAGGGTATCGATACTGGTGGTGTTGCCCTCCTGAGATTGCTTGCTCTGCATCTTGTCTATTTTAGCTGCTTGTGCCCACACTCCGTGGTGTATCACTCTGGTCCGAGGGACGTGGGCTACAGCATCAGTTAGTCGGCTGGACCTGTGTGCTCCCGATGGGTGTTTGCCCACTATATGATCAGAATACAATTGAAATCCTACATCGCACATCGTTTCATTACTCATTGCAGATAAACTGTATCTCCGATCGCAATCGCACGACTTTTCTTTGCTTATTACGTATATAAAACTCTCATCAATTGCAAGCTTTACATTTGACTCACAGTTGCTATTACATTGATTGAGAATGTGGAACTGTCCCTTTAATTGTGGTGGGTTGCTGACCTCCTTTAAAAGGGCCTTGCTATTGTTACCCCAATCCTCTTCTTCGCTTGGTACCACGTGGTGCTCCATCAGCACTGCACCTCATGGTCTGGCCGCTGCCATCTTTTTCTTCAACACTTCACCTCGTGGTTTGGGCTCCATCTTTTTTCCATTCACGTTGTTATCTACTGTGATCCTCTTCTCCCCGGGTTCTGCCATCGAAGCTGGGAAGTCGCCTCTGGATCCGATTTTGTTCGTTCGGAGTCCTGCCACTGGAGCCTGGAAGGTGCATTCGGGTCGTCTCAGCTGGATCATCTCCACGCAGTCGTGCTGAGCGGTCTGTGCCTCGGGTGCTGTGCTAGTCTGCTCTCTGGTGCCGAATCCAACCTCAGATGGGGGCTTGCTTTGCCCCCAATGGGGGACGTCAATCGCTGGAGGGGTGAAGTCTTCCCAGCTTCAATGGATCTTCTTCATCCACCTTCTTCCAAGTAGAGTTAGTCTATCACCTGCAACAATCCACAGTGGTAACTGGTGCAGCGCACCATCATGGAGTACCTTTACATCGGCACTACCAACGACTGGGATAAGTTCATTGGTGTAGGTGCGCAGCTTTGCCTGAACCGAGACCAACTTGGTTCGTTCAGCTTGATTGTCCCATAGCCTCTCAAAGCATTACTGACTGGCTCACCCCCATGTCCACTTCCAGGAAGACTGGAACACCGTTTATCTCAACTTCCATCCTCAACGGGGAACATTCTGTGGTGCAGGTAAACATGCCGGCACCTCATTGTGGGACTGAGCTGCCTCTCTGACTATCACTTCATAATCCACGCAAGATTCATGGCCATCTGCAGACTCTTCATCAACACAGTGAGTCGTATTTCTTTTACACATTCACTGGAGGTGGCCCTTTGTGCTGCAGCCTTTACACACATAGTCCTTAAAACGGCACTGGTGAGCCCTGTGATTCCCTCCGCAAAGCCAGCATGGTGCTACTCGATTAGCCCCATCAGCGGACTCTGAGTTAAGGGACTCGGGGGCCTGTTCTGACTCCCCTCAGAAGATTCACGTTCTACAGTCCAGCCTCTAAAAGGCGCCATTCTGTGCACAATACTTGCCGGGTTTGAGTCCTGAGGATGAGTCATCCGCCTAGAGCAACAGGTCGAGGTCATGAATGCCTGGCGCACAGAGATGGCGTTCTGCAGTGTGACTGTGGTATCCACAGATAGTAGCCTGTGAAGAAGGCCCTCGTGGCCGATTCCGATGACAAAGATATCCCGCAGTGCTTCGGTGAGGTGGTCGCCAAAATCACATGGTGCCGCCAGCCTCCTGAGGTCTGCAGCATATTTCGCGATTTCCTGGCCTTCAGGCCATTGGTGGGTATAAAACCGGTGTCTGGCTGTGAGGATGCTCTCTTTGGGCTTGAGTTGTTCTTGGCTCAGTGTTACAAGCTCCTCCTATGTCTTAGTCATTGTCTTCGCTGGTACCAGCAAGTCCCTGACAAGGCCATAGACGGTGGGCCCACAACTGGATAGCAGGATAGCTCTGCGCTTATCAGCCAGTGTGACCAGGTTGTCGCCTACCAGGTTGTTTGCTGTGAAGAAATGGTTGAGCCTCTCCACAAAGGCATCTCACTCATCACCATCGACGAACTGCTGCAACGTGCCAAGGTTAGCCATTTTCGCGTGGAAGTCCATAATCTCGTCGCCAATTGTTATGTCTTTAGATGCTCTAATAATGACTCCACGAGGCAATGTATTGATCTGGAACTGTTGTGACCTTAGTCCATTTAATGTAACTCCAGAGTGAGGATCACACATGGTGGCCTGCCTTTTATACGAGGCCTGGCCCACCTGTACAGGTAACCTACAAGTTCCCCATAGTAGTGCCCTCTGGTGGCACATCATATGTAATAGTACAGGCAGTAACATGTCTAGATACATGACACTAACTATTGACAGAGATTACTTAATATGAATAATTATGTCATAGATTTCCCATTTACTCTTTTCCATATTCTAAATTGCTGTAATTGTGTAAGATAAAACAGCTGGTTCCATGGGAGCATATTATATGGGCAGGCTTAATGATTGTAAAATTAGTCGCTCACTGTACCAACTAATTTTAGTACTCCCAGTGCAAACATGATAAACTGGGCACTAACTTATAATGGACAGCACACCAGTTCACCCACCAGTCCATTGTGAGTGGCTTACGTTACACTCTTTTCAGTACCTCTGACTTTGCATTGTTCTTGGCATCATTATTTTATAGACTATGCTGAATTTGAGAATCAGTAAAAAATATAATCAATGAATAATTCAAGAATCGCAACTGAAGTCTTATTAAGCCATAACCAACATAGCTCAGGGAATGACAGGAAAAGCTCAAAATGAAGGCAGAATGAGGTAATAAAAAATAAATATTTGCTAAAACATAAGTTCAGCTACCAAAATGACATCTAGAAAATAAGAATTTGCCACAAGGATTTTTACTTGTCACAACTTTTTATCTCTGCTTTGATTCCCATCCACGGCTTCTGATTTCAAGGCTGCATGATATCTATTTATGGATAGCGCAGTATGTATAACCAGAAGGAAAGTGGAACTACATTCAACAAACTTGGAAAGTCATAATAAATGTGACAGAGACTTCTGATACCTCAAAAAGTCTGACATTGAATGTAGTTGGGCTAGCTGAAACTACATTATAATTACTGTGGTCCAGGTCCAATTATAAAGAATGACTAACTGTGCTGAAACATCCAAACTGAGAGACATACGCACACAGACGCTATACAGGTTGTTTTATTCAGCAGTGCAGTTACTTTACAAAAGTTGCACCATGTTATAATTGAGACTTGCAGAACCAGAAACTTTAATTTATTTGAACCATTTCTAATGTTAAAGATATGCGTTCTGCATAAGATTTCAAAATGTGGGGATATTGCCTGCAGTGTTCATTAATCTTTCCACCATATACTTGCTAGGGTTTCAATACTAGACAAATTCTCGTCATTACTATTGAAAGGTAAAGGCCAGCTGGACAATTCATGGATCTCATGAGGAAAGCGCCCCTCTAAGTTTGGCTTGTAATGGGAGACCAGGACAACTCCATGAAGTGTCAGCGCCTCTTTCTATAACTATTTCTTATTGCCATGTCTACCCTTTGTGCTAACTACCTTGATTTCCCTAATTCCTGATCACTATACAATTGCTCTACCAACCTATGAGATTACTGCCTCAGATTGTTTTTATACCATTGAAGTGGATAAATCCAGGCTTTCTCAGAACTAAAATGATTTTCAGAACCTGAAGCAGAGTGCAAACGATTAAACAGCGATCTAACAACAACGGGAAGGATTGTGTCAAAAGTGGCTGCACCAATCTAGTAACCAGGTGCGTGTGGGCTATTGAAGTTGAAGTCCAATGCCAGGTTTCCAGTGCAGAAACAGTATGGAGATTTGTCCTTGGGTCCTGTTGCAGATGGCTCTCTTTGGCATCTGAATCCCTGCCCTGTCGTTTGAAAATGATACCGGATGGATGTGGTTTGCTTAAGGATCACTTTCCCCTGTGATTTCCAACAGTAGAGAACACCCCCCGTGGAAGAGATATTGTGACAGCTCAGAGGCATTCCATTGCAAAAGACTATAGGGACCGAGTAAGGACGTTTTTTTAATCAGCATGAGATCAATAGTTGTATTCAATTATTTTTAAGTTCATGTCAATTTTTTTTTAAGCAAGAATTTACTTAAAAGTACATATCAATATAATGTATGTTTTTTTCAAGCTAATTTACTTATTTTAAATCTATTTTTACAAGCTTTTTACATTGTTTGAAAGTGAAAGATTGCATCTGGATCTAAGGAAACAATGGGGTTTCCAATAGATCTTGTCCTGTACCACTGCCTTGATGAGGAAGAAGAGGGAAAAAAAGGAGGTCCACCACAGGAATGGCAGTCTGAGTAATCACCAGTCGATGGTCCTGTCCACTGACATTGGCATCTTCCTGTCTGCAGACCCAGGTGGGCTATTTCATCGTGATCCCTTGACAGTGCACGAGAAGGCATTTCACTCACAAAGCAATCTCTCATAAATTGCTCCAGCTGCCAGATAGCTGCAGAGCCAGCTGAAAAGGAAAATCTTCAGATGAATAATAGACAAGCCCCCACTCCAAATGAATCCTGCCACCATTGGGCTCAATTTTCCCCAAAGCTGTTTTTTGGCGTACTTGAAGAGTTACGCCCGTTTTTTGGGGGCCCAAGTACGACAAAAAAAACATCCAAGTTTCCCCATTTGAATTCTTCATTTTGGCGCCCACTAGCCTGTCGTTTAGATTTGGGGGTGGAGCCCAAGATCTGTGACAAAAAGATCGGGTTGCCACAGTAACCAGGAACACAATGTGGGCTGAGGCTGAAAAGTGAAACAGACAGCCAGCTCACAGCAACCTGCACAAGCACATTGCAGCAACTTACCAAGCACATTAAACATTGCAGCAACTTATCTCCATTAAATTATTAAAGTGTAATGACAAATGTTTATCTCCCCAAATCCTCTAGATGCCGGTTCCAGTCCCCGCTCTAACATAGGCCGAAGAGCCTCCCGATTGCAGTCCCGATCCCTGCACCTATCTGTGGTCGAATGGCCTCCTCACTCCCGGTCCCTGCAACTATCCATGGCCGAATGGCATCCCGGTCACGGTTCCTGCACCAATCCCAGGCTAAATGGCCTCCTCCCTCCCAGTCCCCGCACCTAACTATCCCCAAAAAACTCCCCCCTGCCATTCTCTCCCACTCTCTCTCACCTCTCTGCTGCTGCAGTCCAGGCATCTGCTGCACTGATTTACTTACCTGCAACGATTTATTTACCTGCACTGATTTACTGACTGCGCTGATTTACTGACCTGCACTGATTTACTTACCTGTGCTGATTTACCGACCTGCACTGATTTACCGACCTGCCCTGATTTACTCTCCTGCACTGATTTACTGACCTGCACTGATTTACTGACCTGCCCTGATTTACTGACCTGCGTTGATTTACTGACCTGCGTTGATTGACTGACCTGCGCTGATTGACTGACCTGCGCTGATTGACTGACCTGCAATGAATACTGAGCTGCGCTGATTTACTGACCTGCACTGATTTACTTACCAGCCCTGCTTTACTGACCTGCGCTGATTTACTTACCTGCGCTGATTTACTTACCTGCACTGATTTACTTACCTGCGCTGATTTACTGACCTGCACTGATTTACTTACCTGCCCTGATTTACTGACCTGCGCTGATTTACTGACCTGCGCTGATTTACTTAGCTGCACTGATTTACTTACCTGCAATGATTTACTGATCTGCACTGATTTATTTACCTGCACTGATTTACTTATCTGCGCTGATTACTTACCTGCACTGATTTACTTACCTGCGCGGATTTACTGACCTGTGCGGATTTCCTGACCTGCACTGATTTACTTACCTCCACTGATTTACTTACCTGCGCTGATTTACTGACCTGCTCTGATTTACAGACCTGTGCTGATTTACTGACATGCGCTGATTTACTGACCGGCGCTGATTTACTTACCTCCGCTGATTTACTTACCTCCGCTAATTTACTTACGTGCCCAGATTTACAAAGCTGCACTGATTTACTTACCTGCCCTGATTTACATATCTGCACTGATTTACTTACCTGGACAGAACTACTTAACTGCGCTCATTTACTTACCTGCTCTGATTTAATTACCTGTGCTGATTTACTTACCTGCGCTGATTTACTGACCTGCGCTGATTTACTGCATTGCGCTGATTTACTGAACTGCGCTGATTTACTGACCTGCGCTGATTAACTGACCTGCTCTGATTAACTGCACTGATTTACTTACCTGCGCTGATTTACTGACCTGCACTGATTTACTGCATTGCGCTGATTTACTGAACTGCGCTGATTTACTGACCTGCGCTGATTAACTGACCTGCTTTGATTAACTGCACTGATTTACTTACCTGCGCTGATTTACTGACCTGCATTGATTTATTTAGCAACACTGATTTACTGACCTGCGCTGGTTTACTTACCGGCACTGATTTACTTAGCTGCACTGATTTACTGACCTGCTCTGGTTTACTTACCTGCACAGATTTACTTACCTGCACAGATTACCTGCACTGATTACTTGCACTGATTTACTCACCTGCTCTGATTTATTGAACTGAATAACTTACCTGCACTGATTTAATGACCTGCGCTGATTTACTCACCTGCTCTGTTTACTTACCTGTGCTGATTTACTGACCTGCACTGATTTACTTTCCTGCCCTGATTTACTGACCTGCACTGATTTACTGACCTGCGCTGATTTACTTCACTGATTTACTGACCTGCGCTGGTTTACTTACCTGCACTGATTTACTTACTTGCGCTGATAAGCTGCACTGATTACCTGCACTGATTTACTTACCTGCGCTGATTTACTGCATTGCACTGATTTACTGACCTGCGCTGATTTACTGACCTGCACTGATTTACTTCACTGATTTACTTACCTGCACTGATTTCTTTACCCACACTGATTTACTGACCTGCGCTGATTAACTGACCTGCTCTGATTAACTGCACTGATTTACTTACCTGCGCTGATTTATTACACTGATTTATTTACCTGCACTGATTTACTTCCCTGCACTGATTTATTGCACTGATTTACTTACCTGCACAGGATTACTGACCTGCGCTGATTACCTGCACTCATTACCTGCACTGATTTACTCATGTGCGCTGATTTATTGCACTGATTTACTTACCTGCGCCGATTTACTGACCTGCGCTGATTTACTAACCTGCGCTGATTACCTTACCTGCACTAATTTCCTTACCTGCACTGATTTACTGACCTCCGCTAATTTACGTATCTAAACTGATTTACCTACCTGCACTGGTTTACTTAGCTGCACTGATTTACTGACCTGCCCTGGTTTACCTACCTGCACTGATTTACCTACCTGCACTGATTTACTGACCTGCGCTGATTTACTGACCAGGCCTGATTTACTGACCTGCACTGACTGCAGACCTGCACCAATTTACTTACCTGCACTGGTTTACTGACCAGCACTGATTTACTGACCTGCGCTGATTTACTGACCAGTCCTGATTTACCTATCTGCACTGATTTACTGACCTGCACTGATTTCCTGACCTGCACTGATTTACCGAACTGCACTGCTGTACTTACCTGCGCTGATTTACTTACCTGCGCTGATTTACTTACCTGCGCTGATTTGCTGACCTGCACTGAATTACTGACCTGCGCTGATTAACTGACCTGCGCTAATTTACCGACCTGCACTGATTTACCGACCAGCACTGATTTACTAACCTGCGCTGATTAACTGACCTGCGCTGATTTACTGACCTGCGCTGATTAAATGCACTGATTTACTTACCTGCGCTGATTTACTTACCTGCACTGATTTACTTACCTGCATTTATTTACTTAGCTGCACTGATTTCCTGATCTGCACTGATTTACCGAACTGCGCTGCTGTACTTACCTGCACTGATTTACTTACCCGCATTGATTTACTGACCTGCGCTGATTAAGTGACCTGCGCTGGTTTACTGACCTGCGCTGATTTACTTACCTGCACTGATTTACTGACCGCGCTGATTTATCGACCTGCACTCATTTACTCACCTGCACTGATTTATTTACCTGCGCTGATTTACTTACCTACGCTGATTACTTACCTGCGCCGATTTACTGACCTGCGCTGATTCATTGACCTGCGTTGATTCACTGACCTGCGCTGATTCACTGTCCTGCGCTGATTCACTGATTTACTTACCTGTGATGATTTACTTAGCTGCACCGATTTACTGACCTGCACTGATTTACTTTCCTGCACTGATTTACTGACCTGCCCTGATTTACCTACCTGCACTGATTTACTGACCTGCACTGATTTACTGATTTGCACTGATTTACTTACCGGCACTGATTTACTTAACCGCACTGATTTACTGACCTGCGCTAATTAACTGACCTGCGTTGATTTACATGCTCTAATTTACTTACCTGCACTGATTTACTTACCTGCACTTATTTACTGACCTGCGCTGGTTTACTGACCTGCGCTGGTTTACTGACCGCGCTGATTTACCGACCTGAGCTGATTTACTTACCTGCGCTGATTTACTGACCAGCGCTGATTTACTGACCAGCGCTGATTTACTGACCAGCGCTGATTCACTGACCTGTGATGATTCACTGACCTGCGCTGATTTACTGACCTGTGATGATTTACTGACCTGCACTGATTTATTGACCTGCACTGATTTACTTTCCTGCACTGATTTACTTTCCTGCGTAGATTTACTGACCTGCTCAGATTTACCTACCTGCATTGATTTACTGACTTGCGCTGATTTACTGACCTGCACTGATTTACTTACCTGTGATGATTTACCTACCTGCACTGATTTACTGCCTTGATTTAATTACATCTACTGATTTACTTACCTTGCGCTGATTAACCTATCCGCGCTGATTTACTGACCTGCGCTGAGTTACTGACCTGCGCTGAGTTACTGACCTGCGCTGATTTACTGACCAGTCCTGATTTACCTATCTGCACTGATTTACTGACCTGCACTGATTTACTGACCTGCTCTTGTTACTGACCTGCACTGATTTACCGACCTGCATTGATTTACTGACTTGCGCTGCTTTACTGCCCTGTGCTGATTTACTTCCTGCACTGATTTACTTCCCTGCGCTGATTTACTTACGTGCCCAGATTTACTAAGCTGCACTGATTTACTTACCTGCCCTGATTTACATATCTGCACTGATTTACTTACCTGTGATGATTTACTGACCTGCGCTGATTTACCTACCTGCACTGATTTACGGACTTGCACCGATTTACTTTCCTGCCCTGATTTATTGACCTGCGCTGATTTACCTACCTGCACTGATTTACCTACCTGCACTGGTTTACTTACCTGCACTGATTTACTTACCTGTACTGATTTACCTACCTGCACTGATTTGCTGACCTGCACTGATTTACTGACCTGCACTGATTTACTGACCTGCGTTGATTGATTTACCTACATGCTGTTATTTACTGACCTGCACAGTTTACTTCCCTGCACTGATTTCCTGACCTGCACTGATTTACCGAACTGCACTGATTTACTTACCTACATTGATTTACTGACCTGCACTGATTTCCTGGCCTGCACTGATTTCCTGGCCTGCGCTGATTTACTTACGTGCGCTGATTTACTGACCCGCACTGATTAACTGCACTGATTTACTTACCTGCGCTGATTTACTTACCTGTACTGATTTACATACCTGCATTGATTTACTGACCTGCGCTGGTTTACTGATCTGCGCTGATTTTCTGAATTGTGCTGATTTACTGACGTGCGCTAAATTACAGACCTGCGCTGATTTACTTCACTGATTACTTACCTGCACTGATTTACTGACCTGCGTTGGTTAACTGACCTGCGCTGATTTACCAACCTGCACTGATTTACTTACCTGCACTGATTAACTGCACTGATTTAATTACCTGCAATGATTTACTTACCTGCATTGATTTACTTAGCTCCACTGATTTACTGACCTGCACTGATTTACGAAACTGCACTGCTGTACTTACCTGCGCTGATTTACTTACCTGCGCTGATTTACTTACCTGCGCTGAATTGCTGACCTGCACTGAGTTACTGACCTGCGCTGATTAACTGACCTGCGCTAATTTACCGACCTGCACTGATTTACCGACCAGCACTGATTTACTAACCTGCGCTGATTAACTGACCTGCGCTGATTTACTGACCTGCGCTGATTAAATGCACTGATTTACTTACCTGCGCTGATTTACTTACCTGCACTGATTTACTTCACTGATTTACTTACCTGCACTGATTTATTTACCTTACGCTGATTAACTTATCCGCGCTGATTTACCGACCTGCTCTGATTTACTGACTTGCGCTGATTTACTTACCTGCACTGAAGTACTAACCTGCACTGATTTACTCACCTGCACTGATTAACTGCACTGATTTACTTCCCTGCGCTGATTTACTTACCTGCATTGATTTACTTAGCTGCACTGATTTACTGACCTGCGCTGGTTTACTCACCTGCGCTGATTTACTGACTGCGCTGAATTACTGCTCGGATTTACTTACCTGCACTGGTTTACTTCCCTGCACTGATTTACTGATCTGCATTGATTTACTGACCTGCGCTGGTTTACTTACCTGCACTGATTTACTGACCTTCCCTGATTTACAGACATGCACTGATTTACTGACCTGCGCTGGTTTACTTACCTGCGCTGATTTACTGACCTGCCCAGATTTATCAACCTGCATTGATTTACTGACTTGCGCTGATTTACTGACCTGTGTTGATTTATTGACCTGCACTGATTTACTTCCCTGCACTGATTTATTTACCTGCGCTGATTGACTTACGTGCACTGATTTACTTACCTGCCCTGATTTAAATACCTGCACTGATTTAAATACCTGCACTGATTTACTGACCTGCGCTGATTTACTTACCTACGCTGATTAGTTACCTTTGCCCATTTACTTACCTGCACTGATTTACTTACCTGTGATGATTTACTGACCTGCGCTAATTTACTGACCTGCGCTGATTCACTGACCTGCTCTGATTCACTGACCTGCGCTGATTTACTGACCTGCGCTGATTCACTGACCTGCACTGATTTACTGACCTGCGATGATTTACTGACCTGCGCTGATTTACTGACCTGCGCTGATTTACTGACCTGCACTGATTTACTGTCCTGCCCTGATTTACCTACCTGCGCTGATTTACTGACCTGCACTGATTTCCTGACCTGCACTGATTTACTGACCTGCCCTGATTTACCTACCTGCACTGATTTACTTAGCTGCACTGATTTACTGACCTGCGCTATTTACTGACCTGCGCTGATTCACTGACCTGCGCTGATTCACTGACCTGCACTGATTTACTGACCTGCCCTGATTTACCTATCTGCACTGATTTACAGACCTGCACTGATTTACTTACCTGCGCTGATTTACTGACCTGCCCAGATTTATCAACCTGCATTGATTTACTGACTTGCGCTGATTTACTGACTTGTGTTGATTTATTGACCTGCACTGATTTACTTCCCTGCACTGATTTACTTACCTGCACTGATTGACTTACGTGCCCGGATTTACTCTGCTGCACTGATTTACTTACCAGCCCTGATTTAAATACCTGCACTGATTTACCTACCTGGACTGATTGATTTACCTGCACAGATTTACGGACCTGCACTGATTTACTGACCTCCGCTGATTTACTTACCTGCACTGATTTACTGACCTGTGCTGGTTTACTTACCGGCACTGATTTACTGACCTGCCCTGATTTACAAACCTGCACTGATTTACTGACCTGCTCTGATTTACTGACCTGCACTCAATTACTTACCTGCACTCAATTACTTACCTGCCTTGATTTACCTACCTGCACTGATTTGCCTACCTGCGCTGATTTACTGACCTGTCCAGATTCACCAACCTGCATTGATTTGCTGACTTGCGCTGATTTACTGACCTGTGCTGATTTATTGACCTGCACTGATTTACTTCCCTGCACTGATTTACTTACCTGCGCTGATTGACTTATGTGCCCGGATTTACTAAGCTGCACTGATTTACTTACCTGCCCTGATTTAAATACCTGCACTGATTTACTTACCTGGACTGATTGACTTAGCTGCTCTGATTTGCTGACCTGCGCTGATTTACTTACCTGCACTGATTTCCTTCCCTGCACTGATTTACTGACCGCGCTGATTTACTGACCTGCGCTCATTTACTTACCTGTGATGATTACCTTACCTGCACTGATTTACTGACCTGCACTGATTTACTTACTGTTGCTGTTTTACTGACCTGCTCTGATTTACTCACCTGCTCTGTTTACTTACCTGTGCTGATTTACTGACCTGCACTGATTTACTTTCCTGCCCTGATTTACTGACCTGCACTGATTTACTTACCTGTGATGATTAACTTAGCTGCACTGATTTACTGACCTGCGCTGGTTTCCTTCCCTGCACTGATTTACTTACCTGCACTGATTACCTGCACTGATTACCTGCACTGATTTACTGACCTGCACTGATTTATTGCACTGATTTACTTACCTGCACAGATTTACTTACCTGTGCTGATTACCTGAACAGATTTACTCACCTGCGCTGATTTATTGCACTGATTTACTTACCTGCACTGATTTACTTACCTACGCTGATAACTTACCTACGCCGATTTACTTACCTGCGCTGATTAACTGACCTGCGCTGATTTACTGACCTGCGCTGATTACCTTACCTGCACTGATTACCTTACCTGCACTGATTTACTGACCTGCGCTGATTACCTTACCTGCACTGATTACCTTACCTGCGCTGATTAACTGACCTGCACTGATTTACTGACCTGCGCTGATTTACTTACTGTTGCTGATTTACTGACCTGCTCTAATTTACTCACCTGCTCTGTTTACTTACCTGTGCTGATTTACTGACCTGCACTGATTTACTTTCCTGCACTGATTTACTGACCTGCACTGATTTACTTTCCTGCCCTGATTTACTGAACTGCCCTGATTTACCTCCCTCTACTGATTTACTGACCTGCCCTGATTTACCTACCTGCACTGATTTACTGACCTCCGCTAATTTACTTACCTGCACTGATTTACCTACCTGCACTGGTTTACTTACCTGCACTGATTTACTTACCTGTGATGATTTACTTAGCTGCACTAATTTATTGACCTGCCCTGGTTTACCTACCTGCACTGATTTACCTACCTGCACTGATTTACTGACCGGCGCTGATTTACTGACCAGGCCTGATTTACTGACCTGCACTGACTGCAGACCTGCACTGATTTACCTACCTGCACTGATTTACTGACCTGCGCTGAATTACTGACCTGCGCTGAATTACTGAGCTGCACTGATTTACTTCACTGATTTACTGACCTGCACTGATTTACTTCACTGAATTACTGACCTGCACTGATTTACTTCACTGATTTACTGACCTGCACTGATTTACTTCACTGAATTACTGACCTGCACTGATTTACTTCACTGATTTACTGACCTGCTCTGATTTACTTCCCTGCACTGATTTAGCTGATTTACTGACCGGCGCTGATTTACTGACCTGGGCTGATTTACTGACCTCGCTGATTTACCGACCTGCACTGATTTACTTACCTGAACTGATTTACTTACCTATGCTGATTACTTACCTTCGCCAATTGACTTACCTGCACTGATTTACTGACCTGCGCTCATTTACTTACCTGCACTGATGGACTGACCTGCGCTGATTCACTGACCTGTGATAATTTACTTTCCTGCACTGATTTACTGACCTTCACTGATTTACTGATTTGCCCTGATTTACCTACCTGCACTGATTTACTGACCTGTGCTGGTTTACTTACCTGCGCTTGATTTACTGACCTGCGCTTGATTTACTGATCTGCGCTGATTAACTGTGCTGATTTACTTACCTGCACTGCTTTACTTACCTGCATTGATTTACGTAGATGCACTGATTTTTCTGACCTGAACTGATTTCCTGACATGCACTGATTTCCTCACCTGCACTGATTTACCAAACTGCATTGCTGTACTTACCTGCGCTGATTTACTTACCTGCGCTGATTTACTTACCTGCGCTGATTTGCTGACCTGCGCTGATTTGCTGACCTGCGCTGCGCTGAATTGCTGACCTGCGCTGATTTACTGACCTGCACTGATGCACAGCGCTGATTACTTACTTGCACTGATTTACTGACTTGCGCTGATTTACTTACCTGCACTGATTTACTTAACCGCACTGATTTACTGACCCGCGCTGATTAACTGACCTGCGTTGATTTACTGCTCTGATTTACTTACCTGCTCTGATTTACTGACCTGCGCTGGATTACTGACCTGCGCTGGTTTACTGACCTGCGCTGGTTACTGTCCGCGCTGATTTACCGACATGCGCTGATTAACTGCACTGATTTACTTACCTGCACTGATTTACTTACCTGCGCTGATGCACTTATCAGCGCTGATTTACTTACCTACGCTGATAACTTACCTATGCCGATTTAATTACCTGCGCTGATTTACTGAACTGTGATAATTCACTGACCTGCGCTGATTTACTGACCCGTGATGATTTACTGACCTGCACTGATTTACTTTCCTGCACTGATTTACTTTCCTGCACTGATTTACTGACCTGCCCTGATTTACCGACCAGCAGTGATTTACTGACCAGCACTGATTTACTTAACAGCACTGATTTACTGACCTTTCCTGATTTACCTACCTGCGCTGATTTACTGACCTGCGCTGATTTACTGACCTGCACTGACTTACTGACCTGCACTGATTTACTGACCTGTCCTGATTTACTTATCTGCACTGATTTACTGACCTGCTCTTGTTTACTGACCTGCACTGATTTACTGACTTGCGCTGCTTTGCTGCCCTGTGCTGATTTACTGACCTGCACTGATTTACTTCCCACACTGGTTTACTTACCTGCGCTGATTTACTTACCTGCGCTGATTTGCATATCTGCACTGATTTACTTACCTGGTCTGATCTACTTAACTGTGTTGATTTACTGACCTGCTCAGATTTACTTAGCTGCGCTGATTTACTTACCTGCACTGATTTACTTACCTGCACTGATTTACTGACCACGCTGATTTACTGACCTGCGCTGATTTACTGCCCTGATTTAATTACATCCACTGATTTACTGACCTGAGCTGATTACTGACCTGCACTGATTTACTGCACTGATTTACTTACCTGCATTGATTTACTTACCTTGCGCTGATTAACTAATCTGCGCTGATTACTTACCTGCGCTGATTTACAGACCTGCGCTGATTTACTTACCAGCACTGATTTACTGACCTGCGCTGATTTACTGACCTGCACTGATTAACTGCACTGATTTACTTACCTGCGCTGATTTACTTACCTGCGCTGATTTACTTACCTGCACTGATTAACTGCACTGATTTACTTACCTGCACTGATTTAATGACCTGCGCTGATTTACTGACCTGCGCTGATTCACTGACCTGCACTGATTTACTGATCTGCGCTGATTTATTTACCTGTGATGATTTACTGACCTGCGCTGATTTACTGACCTGCGCTGATTCACTGACCTGCACTGATTTACTGACCTGCCCTGATTTACCTACATGTACTGATTTCCCTACCTGCACTGGTTTACTTACCTGCACTGATTTGCTGACCTGCGCTGATTTACTGACCTGCAAAGATTTACTGACCTGCACAGATTTACTTAACTGTACTGATTTACTGACCTTTCCTGATTTACCTTTCTGCACTGATTTACAGACCTGCACTGATTTACTGACCTGCCCAGATTTATCAACCTGCATTGATTTACTGACTTGCGCTGATTTACTGACCTGTGTTGATTTATTGACCTGCACTGATTTACTTTCCTGCACTGATTGACTTACGTGCCCGGGTTTACTCAGTTGCACTGATTTACTTACCTGCCCTGATTTAAATACCTGCACTGATTTACTAACCTGGACTGAATGACTTAACTGCACTGATTTACTTACCTGCACTGATTTACTGACCTGCCCTGATTTACAAACCTGCTCTGATTGACTGACCAGCACTCAATTACTTACCTGCACTGATTTATTGACCTGCCTTGATTTACCTACCTGCACTGATTTGCTTACCTGCGCTGATTTACTGACCTGCCCAGATTTACCAACCTGCATTGATTTACTGACTTGCGCTGATTTATTGACCTGTGCTGATTTATTGACCTGCACTGATTTACTTCTCTGCACTGATTTACTGACCTGCGCTGATTTACCGACCTGCGCTGATTTACTGCACTGATTTACTTACCTGCACTGATTTACTTACCTACGCTGATTTACTTACCTATGCTGATTCGTTACCTTCGCCGATTTACTTACCTGCGCTGATTTACTGACCTGCGCTCATTTACTTACCTGCACTAATACACTGACCTGCGATGATTTACCTACCTGCACTGATTTACTTACCTGTGATGATTTACTTACTTGCGCTGATTTACTGACCTGTGCTGATATATTGACCTGCACTGATTTACTTCCCTGCACTGATTTAAATACCTGCACTGATTTACTAACCTGGACTGATTGACTTAACTGCATTGATTTACGGACCTGCACTGATTTAAATACCTGCACTGATTTACTAACTTGGACTGATTTACTTACCTGCACTGATTTACTGACCTGCCCTGATTTACAAACCTGCTCTGATTGACTGACCAGCACTCAATTACTTACCTGCACTGATTTATTGAACTGCCTTGATTTACCTACCTGCACTGATTTGCTTACCTGCGCTGATTTACTGACCTGCCCAGATTTACCAACCTGCATTGATTTACTGACTTGCGCTGATTTATTGACCTGTGCTGATTTATTGACCTGCACTGATTTACTTCTCTGCACTGATTTACTGACCTGCGCTGATTTACCGACCTGCGCTGATTTACTGCACTGATTTACTTACCTGCACTGATTTACTTACCTGCGCTGATTTACTTACCAACGCTGATTCGTTACCTTCGCCGATTTACTTACCTGCGCTGATTTACTGACCTGCGCTCATTTACTTACCTGCACTAATACACTGACCTGCGATGATTTACCTACCTGCACTGATTTACTTACCTGTGATGATTTACTTACTTGCGCTGATTTACTGACCTGTGCTGATATATTGACCTGCACTGATTTACTTCCCTGCACTGATTTACTTCCCTGCACTGATTTACTGACCTGCACTGATTTACTGACCAGCACTGATTTACTTACCAGTACTGATTTACTGACCTGTCCTGATTTACCTATCTGCACTGATTTACTGACCTGCACTGATTTACTGACCTGCTCTTGTTTACTGACCTGCACTAATTTACTGACCTGCCCTGATTTACCTACCTGCACTGATTTACTTACTTGCGCTGATTTACTTACCTGCACTGATTTACCTACCTGCACTGTTTAACTGACCTGCACTGATTTACTTACCTGCGCTGATTTACTGACCTGCATTGATTTACTGACCTGCACCGATTTACTGACCTGCGCTGATTTACTCCACTGATTTACTGACCAGCACTGATTTACAGCGCTGATTACCTACCTGCAATGATTTACTGAATTGCGCTGATTTACTTACCTGCGCTGATTTACTTAGCTGCACTGATTTACTGACCTGCACTGATTTACTGACCTGCACTGCTTTACTTTCCTGCGCTGATTTACCGACCTGCACTGATTTACCGACCTGCACTGATTTACTGACCTGCTCTTGTTTACTGACCTGCTCTTGTTTACTGACCTGCACTAATTTACTGACCTGCCCTGATTTACCTACCTGCACTGATTTACTTGCCTGCGCTGATTTACTGACCTGCCCAAATTCACCTACCTGAATTGATTTACTGACTTGCGCTGCTTTACTGCCCTGTGCTGATTTAGTGACCTGCACTGATTTACTTTCCTGCACTGATTTACATATCTGCACTGATTTACTTACCTGGACTGATCTACTTAACTGTGCTGATTTACTTACCTGCGCTGATTTACTGACCTGCGCTGATTGAATGACCTGCGCTGATTGACTGACCTGCACTGATTTACCTACCTGCACTGATTAACTGACCTGCACTGATTTTCCTACCTGCACTGATTTACTTTCCTGCGCTGATTTACTGACCTGCCCAGATTTACCTCCCTGCATTGATTTACTGGCCTGCACTGCTTTACTTACTTGCGCTGATTTACTGACCTGCGCTGATTTACTGACCTGCACCGATTTACTGACCTGTGCTGATTTACTTCACTGATTTACTGACCAGCACTGATTTACAGCGCTGATTACCTACCTGCAATGATTTACTGAATTGCGCTGATTTACTTACCTGCGCTGATTTACTTAGCTGCACTGATTTACTGACCTGCGCTGATTTACTGACCTGCACTGATTTACTTTCCTGCGCTGATTTACCGACCTGCACTGATTTACCGACCTGCACTGATTTACCGACCTGCCCTGATTTTCCAAACTGCCCTGATTTACTTACCTGCACTGATTTAGTGACCTGCCCTGATTTACCTACCTGCACTGATTTAATTACCTGCGATGATTTACTGACCTGCGCTGATTTACTGACCTGCGCTGATTCACTGACCTGCGCTGATTTACCTACCTGCGCTGATTTACTTAGCTGCACTGATTTACTGACCTGCGCTGATTTAGCTACCTGCACTGATTTACTTAGCTGCACTGATTTACTTACCTGTGATGATTTACTTTCCTGCGCTGATTTACCGACATGCACTGATTTACTGACCTGCACTGCTTTACTGACCTGCCCTGATTTACCTACCTGCATGATTTACTTACCTGCGCTGATTTACTGACCTGCCCAAATTTACCTAGCTGAATTGATTTACTTCCCTGCACTAATTTACTTACCTGCCCTGATTTACATATCTGCACTGATTTACTTACCTGGACTGATCTACTTAACTGTGCTGATTTACTTACCTGCGCTGATTTACTGACCTGCGCTGATTTATCTACCTGCACTGATTAACTGACCTGCACTGATTTTCCTACCTGCGCTGATTTACTTTCCTGCGCTGATTTACTGACCTGCCCAGATTTACCTCCCTGCATCGATTTACTGGCCTGCACCGCTTTACTTACTTGCGCTGATTTACTTACCTGCGCTGATTTACTGACCTGCGCTGATTTATCTACCTGCACTGATTAACTGACCTGCACTGATTTTCCTACCTGCGCTGATTTACTTTCCTGCGCTGATTTACTGACCTGCCCAGATTTACCTCCCTGCATCGATTTACTGGCCTGCACCGCTTTACTTACCTGCGCTGATTTACTTACCTGCGCTGATTTACTGACCTGCACCGATTTACTGACCTGCGCTGATTTACTTCACTGATTTACTGACCAGCACTGATTTACAGCGCTGATTACCTACCAGCAATGATTTACTGAATTGCGCTGATTTACTTACCTGCGCTGATTTACTTACCTGCACTGATTTAATTACCTGCGATGTTTTACTGACCTGCGCTGATTCACTGACCTGCGCTGATTCACTGACCTGTGCTGATTCACTGACCTGTGCTGATTCACTGACCTGCGCTGATTCACCTACCTGCACTGATTTACTTCGCTGCACTGATTTACTGACCTGCACTGATTTACTGACCTGCACTGATTTACTTTCCTGCGCTGATTTACCAACCTGCACTGAGTTACCGACCTGCACTGATTTACCGACCTGCCCTGATTTTCCAAACTGCCCTGATTTACTGACCTGCCCAGATTTTCTGGCCTGCACTGCTTTACTTACTTGTGTTGATTTACTTACCTGCGCTGATTACCTACCTGCACTGATTTACTGACCTGCGCTGATTTACTTACCTGCACTGATTTAATTACCTGCGATGATTTACTGACCTGCGCTGATTTACTGACCTGCGCTGATTCACTGACCTGCGCTGATTTACTGAGCTGCACTGATTTACTGACATGCGCTGATTTACCTACCTGCGCTGATTTACTTAGCTGCACTGATTTACTGACCAGCACAGATTTACTGAACTGCACTGATTTACATATCTGCACTGATTTACTTCCCTGGACTGATCTACTTAACTGTGCTAATTTACTTACCTGCGCTGATTTACTGACCTGCGCTGATTGACTGACCTGCACTGATTTACCTACCTGCACGGATTAACTGACCTGCACTGATTTACCTACCTGCACTGATTTAATTTCCCGCGCTGATTTACTGACCTGCCCAGATTTACCTCCCTGTGTTGATTTACTGAACTGCACTGATTTAATGACCTGCATTGATTTCCTGACCTGCACTGATTTTCTGGCCTGCACTGCTTTACTTACTTGCGCTGATTTACTTACCTGCGCTGATTACCTACCTGCACTGATTTATTGACTTGCGCTGATTTACTTACCTGCGCTGATTTACTTACCTGCACTGATTTAATTACCTGCGATGATTTACTGACCTGCGCTGATTTACTGACCTGCGCTGATTCACTGACCTGCGCTGATTTACTGACCTGCGCTGATTTACTGACCTGCGCTGATTCACTGACCTGCGCTGATTTACTGACCTGCGCTGATTCACTGACCTGCGCTGATTTACTGACCTGCGCTGATTTACCGACCTGCACTGATTTACTGACCTGCGCTGATTTACCGACCTGCACTGATTTACTGACCTGCACTGATTTACTGACCTGCACTGATTTACCGACCTGCACTGATTTACTGACCTGCACTGATTTACTGACCTGCACTGATTTACCGACCTGCACTGATTTTCCAAACTGCCTTGATTTACTGACCTGCATTGCTTTACTGACCTGCCCTGATTTACCTACCTGCATGATTTACTTACCTGCGCTGATTTACTGACCAGCCCAGATTTACCTACCTGCATTAATTTACTGACTTGCGCTTATTTACTGACCTGTGCTGATTTACTTCTCTGCACTGATTTTCTTACATGCGCTGATTGACTGACGTGCCCGGAATTACTAAGCTGCACTGATTTACTTACCTGCCCTGATTTACCTACCTAAGATGATTTACTTACCTGTGATGATTTACTGACCTGCGCTGATTCACTGACCTGCCGTAATTTACCGACCTGCACTGATTTACTGACCTGCACTGATTTACTTTCCTGCACTGATTTACTGACATGCCCTGATTTATCTCCCTGCACTGATTTATCTACCTGCACTGATTTACTGACCTGCACTGATTTACCTACCTGCACTGGTTTACTGACCTCCACTGATTTACTGACCTGCACTGATTTACTGACCTGCACTGATTTACCGACCTGCACTGATTTACCAAACTGTCTTGATTTACTGACCTGCATTGCTTTACTGACCTGCCCTGATTTACCTACCTGCATGATTTACTTACCTGCGCTGATTTACTGACCAGCCCAGATTTACCTACCTGCATTAATTTACTGACTTGCGCTTATTTACTGACCTGTGCTGATTTACTTCTCTGCACTGATTTTCTTACATGCGCTGATTGACTGACGTGCCCGGAATTACTAAGCTGCACTGATTTACTTACCTGCCCTGATTTACCTACCTAAGCTGATTTACTTACCTGTGATGATTTACTGACCTGCGCTGATTCACTGACCTGCGGTAATTTACCGACCTGCACTGATTTACTGACCTGCACTGATTTACTGACCTGCACTGATTTACCTACCTGCACTGATTTATCTACCTGCACTGGTTTACTGACCTCCACTGATTTACTGACCTGCACTGATTTACTTACCTGCACTGATTTACCTACCTGCACTGGTTTACTGACCTCCACTGATTTACTGACCTGCACTGATTTACTGACCTGCACTGATTTACCGGCCTGTCCTGATTTACCGACCTGCACTGATTTATCTACCTGCACTGGTGTACTTACCTGCACTGGTTTACTGACCTCCGCTAATTTACTTATCTGCACTGATTTACTTACCTGTGATGATTTACTGACCTGTGCTGATTTACTGACCTGCCCTGGTTTACCTACCTGCACTGAATTACTGACCTGCACTAAATTACCGACCTGCACTGATTTATTGACCGGCGTTGATTTACTGACCTGCACTGATTTACTGACATGCACTGATTACAGACCTGCACTGATTTACCTACCTGCACTGATTTACTGACCAGCACTGATTTACTGGCCTGCGCTGATTTACTGACCTGCGCCGATTTACTTACCTGCGCTGATTTACTTACCTACGCTGATTTATTTACCTTCACCAATTTACTGACCTGCACTGATTTACTGACCTACACTGATTTAATTTCCTGCTCTGATTTTCTGACCTGCTCTGACTTACTGACCTGCACTGATTGACTGACCTGCACTGATTGACTGACCTACACTGATTTTCTGACCTGCTCTGTTTTTCTGACCTGCACTGATTTACTGACCTGCACTGATTGACTGAACTGCACTGATTGACTGACCTGCACTGATTGACTGACCTGTACTGATTTACTGACCTGCGCTGATTTACTCACATGCACTGATTTACTGACCTGTACTGATTTACTGACCTGCGCTGATTTACTCACCTGCACTGATTTACTGACCTGCGCTGATTTACTCACCTGCACTGATTTACTGACCTGCACTGATTTACTTCCCTGTACTTACCTGCACTAATTTACTGACCGGCACTGATTTATTTACCTGCACTTAGCTGCGCTGATTTACTTACCTGCGCTGATTTACTTCTGTCCACTTAGCAGCACTGATTTACTTACCTGCGCTGATTCACTGACCTGCACTGATTCACTGACCTGCTCTCATTCACTTACCTACACTGATTTACTGACCTGCTCTGATTTACTAACCTGCGCTGATTTACTCACCTGCACTGATTTACTGACCTGCACTGATTTACTTCCCTGTACTTACCTGCACTAATTTACTGACCGGCACTGATTTATTTACCTGCACTTAGCTGCGCTGATTTACTTACCTGCGCTGATTTACTTCTGTCCACTTAGCAGCACTGATTTACTTACCTGCGCTGATTCACTGACCTGCGCTGATTCACTGACCTGCACTGATTCACTGACCTGCTCTCATTCACTTACCGACACTGATTTACTGACCTGCTCTGATTTACTGACCTGCACTGATTTACTTACATGCTCTGATTCACTGACCTGCACTGATTTACTTTCCCGCTCTGATTTTCTGAGCTGCTCTGATTCACTTACCTGCACTGATTTATTTACCTGCACTGATTTACTTACCTGCACTGACTTACTGACCTGCACTGATTTACTGACCTGCACTAAGCTGCGCTGATTTACTTACCTGCGTTGATTTACTTATGTCCACTTTGCAGCACTGATTTACTTACCTGCGCTGATTCACTGACCTGCGCTGATTCACTTACCTGCTCTGATTTACTGACCTGCTCTGATTCACTGACGTGCTCTGATTCACTTACCTGCTCTGATTTACTGACCTGCTCTGATTTACTGACCTGCTCTGAATCATTTACCTGCTCTGATTCACTTACCTGCTCTGATTCACTTACCTGCTCTGATTTACTGACCTGCACTGATTTACTTTCCTGCTCTGATTTACTTTCCTGCTCTGATTTTCTGACCTGCCCTGGTTTACTGACCTGCACTGATTTACTTACCTGCTCTGATTCACTGACCTGCACCGATTCACTTACTTGCACTGATTTACTTACCTGCACTGATTTACTTACCTGCACTGACTTACTGACCTGCACTGATTTACTGACCTGCTCTGATTTACTTACCTGCGCAGATTTACTTATGTCCACTTCGCAGCACTGATTTACTTACCTGTGTTGATTCACTGACCTGCGCTGTTTCACTGACCTGCGCTGATTTACTGACCTGCTCTGATTCACTGACGTGCTCTGATTCACTTACCTGCATTGATTTACTTACCTGCTCTGATTTACTGAACTGCACTGATTTACTTACCTGCTCTGATTCACTGACGTGCACTGATTTACTTTCCTGCTCTGATTTTCTGACCTGCTCTGATTTACTGACCTGCACTGATTTACTTACCTGCTCTGATTCACTGACCTGCACTGATTTACTTTCCTGCTCTGATTTACTGACCTGCACTGATTTACTGACCTGCACTGATTTACTGACCAGCGCTGATTTATTCACCTGCACTGATTTACTTACCTGCACTGATTTACTTACCGACGCTGATTTACTTACCTGCACTGATTTACTGACCTGCCCTGATTTACTGACCTGCTCTGAATCATTTACCTGCTCTGATTCACTTACCTGCTCTGATTCACTTACCTGCTCTGATTTACTGACCTGCACTGATTTACTTTCCTGCTCTGATTTACTTTCCTGCTCTGATTTTCTGACCTGCCCTGGTTTACTGACCTGCACTGATTTACTTACCTGCTCTGATTCACTGACCTGCACCGATTCACTTACTTGCACTGATTTACTTACCTGCACTGATTTACTTACCTGCACTGACTTACTGACCTGCACTGATTTACTGACCTGCTCTGATTTACTTACCTGCGCAGATTTACTTATGTCCACTTCGCAGCACTGATTTACTTACCTGTGTTGATTCACTGACCTGCGCTGTTTCACTGACCTGCGCTGATTTACTGACCTGCTCTGATTCACTGACGTGCTCTGATTCACTTACCTGCATTGATTTACTTACCTGCTCTGATTTACTGAACTGCACTGATTTACTTACCTGCTCTGATTCACTGACGTGCACTGATTTACTTTCCTGCTCTGATTTTTTGACCTGCTCTGATTTACTGACCTGCACTGATTTACTTACCTGCTCTGATTCACTGACCTGCACTGATTTACTTTCCTGCTCTGATTTACTGACCTGCACTGATTTACTGACCTGCACTGATTTACTGACCAGCGCTGATTTATTCACCTGCACTGATTTACTTACCTGCACTGATTTACTTACCGACGCTGATTTACTTACCTGCACTGATTTACTGACCTGCCCTGATTTACTGACCTACCCTGATTTACTTACCTGCACTTATTTACTTACCTGCGCTAATTTACTGACCTGCACTGCACTGATTTACTTACCTGCGCTGATTTACTTACCTGCGCTAATTTACTGACCTGCACTGCACTGATTTACTTACCTGCACTGATTTACTTCCCGGCGCTGATTTACTTACCGATGCTGATTTACTGACCTGCCCTGATTTACTGATCTGCCCTGATTTACTTACCTGCACTGATTTACTTACCTGCACTGATTTACTTTCCTGCTCTGATTTTCTGACGTGCTCTGATTTACTTACCTTGCACTGATTCACTTTCCTGCTCTGATTCACTTACCTGCACTGATTCACTTACCTGTGCTGATTCACTTACCTGCACTAATTTACTTACCGACGCTGATTCACTTACCTGCACTGATTTACTTACCGGCACTGATTCACTTACCTGTGCTGATTCACTTACCTGCACTGATTCACTTACCTGCACTGATTTACCTACCGGCACTGATTCACTTACCTGCGCTGATTCACTTACCTGCGCTGATTTACTTACCTTGCACTGATTCACTTAACTGCTCTGATTCACTTACCTGCACTGATTTACTAACCTGCGCTGATTTACTGACCTACTCTGATTTACTTACCTGCACTGATTTACTTACCTGCACTGATTTACTAACCTGTGCTGATTTACTGAACTGCTCTGATTTGCTCACCTGCACTAATTCACTGACCTGCACTGATTTACCTACCTGCACTGATTTACCGACCTGCACTGATTTACTGACCTGCACTGATTTACTTCCATGCACTGATTTCCTGAATTGCACTGATTTACTGACCTGCTCTGATTTAATGACCTGCGCTGATTTACTGACCTACTCTGCTTTACTGACCTGCACTGATTTACTGACCTGCGCTGATTGACTTACCTGCTCTGATTTACTGACCTGCGCTGATTTACTGACCTGTGCTGATTGCCTTACTTGTTTTGATTCAGTTGCCTGCACTGATTTACTTACCTGCACTGATTTACTGACCTGCACCGATTTACTGACCTGCGCCGATTTACTTACTTGCTTTGATTCACTTGCCTGCACTGATGCCCTTACCTGCACTGATTTACTTACCTGCACTGATTCCCTTACCTGCACTGATTTACTGACCTGCTCTGATTTACTTACCTGCACTGATTTACTGACCTGCACTGAATTACTGACCTGCTCTGATTTACTGACCTGCGCCGATTTACTTACTTGCTTTGATTCACTTGCCTGCACTGATGCCCTTACCTGCACTGATTTACTTACCTGCACTGATTCCCTTACCTGCACTGATTTACTGACCTGCTCTGATTTACTGACCTGCACTGATTTAATGACCTGCGCTGATTTAATGACCTGCTCTGATTTACTTACTTGCACTGATTTAATGACCTGCGCTGATTTAATGACCTGCGCTGATTTACTTACTTGCTTTGATTCACTTGCCTGCACTGATTCCCTTACCTGCTCTGATTTACTTACCTGCACTGATTCACTTACCTGGTCTGATTTACTGACCTGCACTGATTTGCTGACCTACACTGATTTACTGACCTGCACTGATTCACTTACCTGCACTGATTTACTTACCTGCGCTGATTTACTTAACTGCCTGATTTACTGACCTGCACTGATTCACTTACCTGCACTGATTTACTTACCTGCGCTGATTTACTGACCTGCACTGATTCACTTACCTGCACTGGTTTACTTACCTGCACTGATTCACTGACCTGCGCTGACTTACTTACCTGCGCTGATTTACCGACCTGCACTGATTCACTGACCTGCGCTGACTTACTTACCTGCGCTGATTTACCGACCTGATCTGATTTACTGACCTGCGCTGATTTACTTAACTGCCTGATTTACTGACCTGCACTGATTCACTTACCTGCGCTGACTTACTTACCTGCGCTGACTTACTGACCTGCACTGATTCACTTACCTGCGCTGATTTACTGGCCTGCACTGATTTACTGACCTGCACTGATTCACTTACCTGCGCTGATTTACTGACCTGCGCTGATTTACTGACCTGCTCTGATTCACTTTCCTGCACTGATTTACTGACCTGCACTGATTTACTGACCTGCACTGATTTACTGACCTGCTCTGATTCACTTTCCTGCACTGATTTACTGACCTGCACTGATTTACTGACCTGCACTGATTCACTTACCTGCGCTGATTTACTGGCCTGCACTGATTTACTGACCTGCACTGATTCACTTACCTGCACTGATTTACTGACCTGCGCTGATTTACTGACCTGCTCTGATTCACTTTCCTGCACTGATTTACTGACCATTCACTGATTTACTGACCTGCACTGATTTACTGACCTGCTCTGATTCACAACCCGCTCTGATTTACTGACCTGCTCTGATTTACTTACCTACGCTGATTTACTTACCTGCGCTGATTTTCTTAACTCACCAGAAGGTTTTCCCCCAGAGGACACATATGCAGTCCTAAGAGGAATTAGAGTAAATCGGAGCTGGCCAAACTTGCTTATCTGGCCAGAATTGATGCGAGTGGCAGGTTACGTCCTCTATGATACAATAAAAATCTAACCTAAAAAAATCTCCTGCAGTGGCAGAAGCTTCTGATGTATTTGCCTGATGATCAAACTCAAGATAGAGATCAATCGATAGATTTTTGGATATTAAAGGAATCAAGGGATATGGGGATCGTGCAGGAAAGTGGAGTTGAGGTAGAAGATCAGCCATGATCTTATTGAGTGGCAGAGCAGGCTCAATGGGTTATGGCCTAGTCCGGCTCCTAATTCTTATGTTCTTATTTGCAGTCGGACCCTTAGGTGATTGAAGTGGTTCTTCCGTGTCTTTGATTGTAAACTGTTCCATTTCAATAAGAAAGTAGAGAATTTGAAGCCAGTCTGTGTGCCATCATATATGTAATGTATTTGCTTCATGGGTTCTTTGCTTAAGAATTCATAGCAACACATTGCTATTAAGAACTAGTCGGTTTATTAGCAAAGGTTTAACAATCACAATACACATTACCAGTTCATCCACCAGGCTTACAACCACATGTCGAGGAGAGGCGGGAGTTCCGGGGTCGGAGCGGCAGTGGCCGAAAAAAGGCCCAGAGTCTGTGAGGCGTTGGAGAGTCGAGGAGAGGTGGGAGTTCCGGGGTCGGAGTGGCAGCGGCCTACAAAAGGCCAGCCGGTGTTGCTGCAGCAGTGAGGCAAAAAAGAAGTAGAAAGAAATTGATAGGTGAAGTCACAGCCAAGGGGGTAAGTGATTGGCTGATGATTGGTAAGTAGTTTTTCTTTTTCTTTTTCTTTCTTTATCAGTAAGTAACCTTTAGCATTGTTGTTGCCAAATTAAGTTAATCTAAGGATTAAGTCATGTCAGGAGAGCTCGGACACGTGTTATGCGCTTCCTGTACTATGCGGGAAGTCAGGGACTCTTTCGGTGTCCCTGACGACTATGTGTGCAGGAAGTGTATCCACATCCAGCTCCTGACGGACTGCATTGTGGCACTGGAGCTGTGGGTGGATTCACTCTGGAGCATCCACGATGCTGAGAATGACGTCAATAGCATGTTTAGCGAGTTGGTCTTACCACAGGAAAAGGGTACACAGCCAGATAGGGAACGGAAGACCAACAGGAAGAGCAGTGCAAGGAAGGCAGTGCAGGGGTCCCCTGCGGTCATCCCCCTGCAAAACAGATACAACGCTTTGGGTACTGTTGAGGGGGATGACTCATCGGGGAGAGCATCAGCAGCTAAGTCCATGGCACTGTGGGTGGCTCTGCTGCACAGGAGGGCAGGAAAAAGAGTGGGAGAATGATAGTGATAGAGGATTCAATTGTAAGGGGAATAGATAGACATTTCTGCGGCCACAACCGAGACTTCAGGATGGTATGTTGCCTCCCTGGTGCAAGGGTCAAGGATGTCTGGAGCGGGTGCAGGACATTCAAAAAAGGGAGGGTGAACAGCCAGTTGTCGTGGTACATATAGGTACCAACGATATAGGTAAAAAACAGGATGAGGCCCTACAAGACGAATTTAGGGAGCTAGGAGTTAAATTAAAAAGTAGGACCTCAAAAGTAGTAATCTCAGGATTGCTACCAGTGCCACGTGCTAGTCAAAGTAGGAATCGCAGGATAGCTCAGATGAATACGTGGCTTGAGGACTGGTGCAGCAGGGAGGGATTCAAATTCCTGGGGCATTGGAACCAGTTCTGGGGGAGGTGGGACCAGTACAAACCAGACGGTCTGCACCTGGGCAGGACCGTAACCAAGGTCCTAGGGGGAGTGTTTGCTACTGCTGTTTGGGAGGAGTGAAACTAATATGGCAGGGGGATGGGAACCTGTGCAGGGAGAAAGAGGGAAATAAAATGGAGAAAGAAGCAAAAGATAGAAAGGAGAATAGAAAAATTGGAAGGCAGAGAAACCCAAGGCAAAAAACAAAAAGGGCCACCTTACAGCAAAATTCTAAAGGGGCAAAGTGTGTTAAAAAGACAAGCCTGAAGGCTCTGTGCCTCAATGAGAGGAGTATTCGGAATAAGTTGGACGAATGAACTGCACAGATAGCAAATAACGGATACGATGTAATTGGCATCATGGAAACATGGCTCCAGGGTGACCAAGGCTGGGAACTCAACATCCAAGGGTATTCAGCATTTAGGAAGGATAGACAGAAAGTAAAAGGAGTGGGGTGGCGTTGCTGGTTAAAGAGGAAATCAATGCAATAGTAAGGAAGGACATTAGCTTGGATGATGTGGAATTGGTATGGATGGAGCTACAGAATACCAAAGGGCAGAAAACGCTAGTGGGAGTTGTGTACAGACCAGCAAACAGTAGTAGTGAGGTTGGGGACAGCATCAAACAAAAAATAAGGGATGTATGCAATAAAGGTACAGCAGTAATCATGGGCGACTTTAATCCACATATTGATTGCGCTAACCAAACTGATAGCAATAAGGTGGAAGAGGATTTCCTGGACTGTATTAGGGATGGTTTTCTCGACCAATATGTCGAGGAACCAACCAGAGAGCTGGCCAACCTAGACTGGGTGATGTGTAATGAGAAGGGACTAATTAGCAATCTTGTTGTGCGAGGCACCTTGGGGAAGAGTGACCATAATATGGTAGAATTCTTTATTAAGATGGAGTGTGACAAAGTTAATTCAGAAATTAGGGTCCGGAACTTAAGGAAAGGTAACTTTGATGGTATGAGGCACGAATTGGCTAGATGAGACTGGCAAATGATACTTAAAGGATTAAAGGTGGTTAGGCAATGGCAAACCGTTAAAGGTCACATGGATGAACTTCAACAATTGTACATCCCTGTCTGGAGTAAAAATAAAATGGGGAAGGTGGCTCAACCGTGGCTAACAAGGAAAATTAAGGATAGTGTTAAATCCAAGGAAGAGGCATACAAATTAGCCAGAAAAAGCAGCAAACCGGAGGACTGGGAGAAATTTAGAATTCAGCAGAGGAAGAAAAAGGGTTTAATTAAGAGGGGGAAAATAGAGTACGAGAGGAAGTTTGCAAGGAACATAAAAACTGACTGCAGAAGCTTCTATAGATAAGTGAAGAGAAAAAGACTATTGAAGTCAAACATAGGTCCCTTGCAGTCAGCTTCGAGTGAATTTATAATGGGGAACAAAGAAATGGCAGACCAATTGAAGAAGTACTTCGGGTCTGTCTTCACAAAGGAAGACACAAATAACCTTCTGGATGTACTAGGGGACCGAGGTTGTAGTGAGAAGGAGGAACTGAAGGATATCCTTACTAGCGGGAAATAGTGTTAGGGAAATTGACGGGATTGAAGGCCGATAAATCCCCAGGGCCTGATAGTCTACATCCCAGAGTACTTAAGGAAGCGGCCCTAGAAATAGTGGATGCATTGGTGATAATTTTCCAGCAGTCTATCGACTCTGGATCAATTCCTATGGACTGGAGGGTTGCAAATGTAACACCACTTTTTAAAAAAGGAGGGAGAGAGAAAACGGGTAATGATGGATCATTACCGTTAGCCTGACATCAGTAATGGGGAAAATGTTGGAATCAATCATTAAGGATGAAATAGCAGCGCATTTGGAAAGCAGTGATAGGATTGGTCCAAGTCAGCATGGATTTATGAAAGGGAAATCATGCTTGACAAACCTTCTGGAATTTTTTGAGGATGTAACTAGTGACTAGTAGACTGGACAAGGGAGAACTAGTGCCCATGGTGTATTTGGACTTTCAAAAGCCTTTTGACAAGGGTCCAGACAAGGGATTGGTGTGCAAAATCAAATCACATGGTATTGGGGGTAATGTACTGACATGGATAGAGAACTGGTTGGCAGACAGGAAGCAGAGACTCGGGATAAATGGGTTCTTTTCAGAATGGCAGTGACTAGTGGGGTGCCGCAGGGCTCAGTGCTGGGACCCCATCTCTTTAGAATATATATTGATGATTTAGATGATGGAATTGAGTGTAATATCTCCAAGTTTGCAGATGACACTAAACTGGATGGCGGTGTGAGTTGTGAGGAGGATGCTAAGAGGCTGCAGGGTGACTTGGATAGGTTAGGCGAGTGGGCAAACTCATGGCAAATGCAGTATAATGTGGATAAATGTGAGGTTGTCCAATTTGGGGGCAAAAACACGAAGGCAGAATATTATCTGAATGGCGGCAGATTAGGAAAAGGGGAGGTGCAACAAGACCTGGGGGTCATGGTTCATCAGTCACTGAAAGTGGACATGCAGGTACAGCAGACGGTGAAGAAGGCAAATGGTATGTTGGCCTTCACAGCTAACGGATTTGAATAAAGGAGCAGGGAGGTCTTACTGCAATTGTACAGGGCCTTAGTGAGGACTCACCTAGAATATTGTGTTCAGTTTTGGTCTCCTAATCTGAGGAAGGACGTTCTTGCTATTGATGGAGTGCAGCGAAGGTTCACCAGACTGATTCTAGGGATGGCTGGGCTGTCATGTGAGGAGAGACTGGATCAACTGGGCCTTTATTCACTGGCGTTTAGAAGGATGAGAGGGGATCTCATAGAAACGCATAAGATTCTGACGGGACTGGACAGGTTAGATGTGGGAAGAATGTTCCCGATGTTGGGGAAGTCCAGAAGCAGGGGACATAGTTTTAGGATAAGGGTAGGCCATTTAGGACTGAGATGGGGAGAAACTTCTTTACTCAGAAAGTTGTTAACCTATGGAATTCCCTGACGCAGAGAGTTGTTGATGCCAGTTCATTGGATATATTCAAGAGGGAATTAGATATGGCCCTTATGGCTCAGGGGATCAAGGGGTATGGAAAGAAAGCAGGAAAGGGGTACTGAGGGAATGTTCAGCCATGATCTTATTGAATAGCGGTGCAGGCTCGCAGGGCTGAATGGCCTACTCCTGCACCTATGTTCTATGTTTCTATGTTTCTATGTTTCTATCTTTCTATGCCTCATCGTGGATCCCCTGAACCCAACTGGCTGGGGTTTTGTTGAGTCTTGTGAATATCACGTGACTGGCTAAGCCATTCACTAGTCAACAGCTCCACAAAACTGTGAGCATACCCACAGGTTCATACATTACAATATGGACTGCAACCCAGATTTCAGAAGACATTCCTTAATGAGGCTGAGGCAGTACTCAATGCCAAGGCAATCTCCTTCCATAGGCCTGTTTAAGTACAATCACAGTCATAGAATATCAGATATAAAGATCTAATGAGAATGATGGAACTGACATTGATTCAGACTTAGTGATTACTGGTGGAATGGGACTTCCACCTTCCCTTGTGACTCCATTATTATTCGGAGGTTTTTCATCCGAGGTCCCTAATTATGTATTCACAGCAGGTTAGGACCAGTATTATTGCTTCTCAATAGGTTATTGCCACTAGGAGGAAGGGAAGTTGAATATAGCAGAGTACAGAACAATTGGCCTGTATTTTTGGAGAGGTGATGGTGGTGGCGGGGGGTGGACACAGGTGGATTGAGGCAGGGGGTTGACAGCAAACGGAGTTCCCAAATTTATAGGTTAATTTGAAAAGAATAAGAAAGTCCTGCATTTATATAGTGCCTTTTACGACCTCCGAACATCCCAAAGCGCTTTACAGCCAATGAAGTACTTTTGAAGCGTAGTCATTGTGGTAATGTAGGAATCGCAGCAGCCAATTTGTGCACAGCAAGCTCCCACAAACAGCAATGTGATCATGATCAGTCTGTTTTAGTGATGTTAGTTGACGGATAAATATTGGCCAGGACATTGCAGATAACTCCCTGCTCTTCTTCGAAATAGTGTCATAGGATCTTTTACGTCCACTGAAAGAGCAGACGGGCCTCGGTTTAACATCTCATGCGAAAGATGGGATATTTTGTGGATATTTTATACGCTGAAGGAAGGACTCGATGGGAATGAATGAAGAGGAAGCCCATAAGGTGGTGGTTCGTGATCTATAGGAGTTTGCTGAAGCAGTGAGTAAAATCTCTTTCCCTTCCAAAACAGCCACACAGTGCAGGAAGGAGTTTAATGGGCTCACAAGGGTAGCGAAGGTAAGGCAGCACATTGTTCCCTGTGCTCAATGATGGAGGCTTCACTCACCTCCTTATTTCTCATGCTCTTTTTGTGTCATCATCTGGGTGTCAGAGAAAGTAACTTCTGAAAAGTTAACTGGGAACACTGAAACACCAAGTTAATTTGAAAACACTTTGTGGGAGAAATTTGGCTACCTTGCACCTCCCATTCTCGCCCCCGGTGGGTGCTAATGAGGCGCAAATATATTTGCGACTGGGCACGGCACCGTTAACGGCTCCCGCCATATTGGGCGGGAGTTTAGTGGCGGCACTACAACATTGCGCCCCGATCTCCTGCACCCAGAGATCGTGACGTCATCGCCGTGCACATTACCCCGTTCGTGCCCCAGCCCCAAAATTGGCTTTCAGCACCTGAAGCAGCACCGGGCAATATCAGCGACAGCTTTAGGGGGCACGTATCAGGCAGCCGATCGCTACCGGGGTGAAAATTAAAGTGGAGGTGGCCGGCTGCTGAAAAAAAAACCTCACTTTTTCATTTCCGTCCTTGATGTGGTTTCTTCACGGGATTGTGGCCGCGATCATTCAGCCCGGCACTCTGCTGATAATGCGGTAACGCTGATCCCCGGCAGTCCATATTGGTGCCTTCTTCTTTTGCAGTGTCGTCAGAGTGGGCCCTTCCCTTTAAATGAGAGATGGGCCCCTCGGACACGGCAGCGCTGCATGCTCAGTGTGGACCGCTGCTGACGCCTTCGCCCTGTTACCGCCCAGGAAGGAAGTGACGTGCTATCCACTGAGCCACGGCTAACTAGCTGGAAGTGGAGAACATTTTATTCATCTGCCTATGAAGTATGTAAAGTTTAGTCAAGATAGCCAATCAAAAATGTTGCAAAGTCTGTTTTACAGATTTGGACAAAGTTGCACACAGCTATACAGCCTGCTGGAAATACATGATAAACCTTTTGAGCCAGGATGCTAACTGAGAAACAATGCAGAGAAATAGTGAATTTAGAGAGTGCAACCATATCATGCAGCTTATCAATCTGACTCTAACTGGTAGCCCTGACTTGATTCCTGTTGGCAGCCTAGACTTAATTCCTGTTGTCAGCTCTGTCCCAACTCTCACTGGTATTCCTGACCTACTCTTACTGCATCTGACATGCATCAGGTATGTAATTAACTCTCAACTCCTGAGCCCAACTGTCCCTCTTGTGTCTACTGCTCGTGTGTGTTCAATAGATAAGGCTAATCTCTACTAATACTACAACTTCCAGTTTAAATATGCATGAGTTGGAAACATCTCTATTAGCCTCCTAATTGTAGCATGTATCGCTTCTGTCAGTGTTCTGATAGAATGTAGTCCTTGCATCATATCATCACTAGTCTCATTGTAAATAATCAACACCATTTATTTGTCTCTGCTCCAGCACAAAACTGTAAGGATTTTATCTGGATTGCCCTGAAAAGGAAATAACAGTCCTTAAGATAAACCGAGCTTAACAGGAGAGCATTTTGGAACAACAGTGAAAATGGAAGAAAATTCGAATAATTTTTTTTTGGAGGGCCTATAAGTTTTTTAAAAAATTAAAACAATAGGAAAATGCTCCATATTCTCTGCACTTCCACATGTTCCAGACCCACTAATAAAAGTGATAGACATCCCATTCTGGATTTTTCTTACATTTATCATTTGATTTGGGCTAGTTTGGGGGTGCTAGACTGAAGCAAATGAAGTGCTAAGGCCTAGCATATCAAATCCAGTCTGACATGAGTCAATTGGATAGGTGGAAGCCCAGCCTTGCCACTTACCTGCCGAGAAAAGCTTATTTTAGAATATTATTGAATCTTGACAAAGATCTTAATGGGCCGTATTTTGCTATAGAATTAACGGCGCGGCTAATAGTGCTCACGGTATTTCAATGGAAATCGGACCACTCATGCACAATTAAACGTGGAAATCAGGAAGTTTTTGTCGGAGTTGCCCTGCTCCTCCCTACTAGAATGGAGCTAAACTATAGAACCAATGGGAATCTCTGCAACCTTCATCGCCTCAAGGGTAGATCCAAGACCTTCCCATCCTCTGTCGTTGAACTACAGTACGCGGACGACTCTCGCATATGCTCACATTGAGAGGCTGAACTCCAAGCCATCGTCAACATCTTCACCGAGGCATATGAAAGCATGGGCCTTACACTAAACATCCGTAAGACAAAGTACCTCCACCAACCTGACCCCGTTACACAGCATTGCCCACTGCTGCACAGGAGGGCAGGAAAAAGAGTGGGAGAGCTATAGTGATTGGGAATTTGGTTCTAAGGGGAATAGATAGGTGTTTCTGCGGCCGCAACCGAGACTCCAGGATGGTATGTTGCCTCCCTGGTGCAAGGGTCAAGGATGTCTTGGAGCGAGTGCAGGACATTCAGAAAAAGGAGGGTGAACAGCCAGTTGTCGTGGTGCATATAGGTACCAACGATATAGGTACAAAATGCGATGAAGTCCTACGACACGAATTTAGGGAGCTAGGAGCTAAATTAAAAAGTAGGACCTCAAAAGTAGTAATCTTAGGATTGCTACCAGTGCCACGTGCTAGTCAGAGTAGGAATCGCAGGATAGCTCAGATGAATACATGGCTTGAGCAGTGGTGCAAAAAGGAGGGACTCAAATTCCTGAGACATTGGAACCGATTCAAGGGAGGTGGGACTAGTACAAATTGGACGATCTGCACCTGGGCAGGACCGGAACCAATGTCCTAGAGAGAGTGTTTGCTAGTGCTATTGGGGAGGAGTGAAACTAACATGGCAGGGGGATGGGAACCTATGCAGGGAGACAGAGGGGAATAAAATGGAGGCTGAAGCAAAAGATAGAAAGGAGAATAGAAAAAGTGGAGGGCAGAGAAACCCAATGTAAAAAACAAAAAGGGCCACAATACAGCAAAATTATAAAGGGGCAAAGCGTGTTAAAAAGACAAGCCTGAAGGCTCTGTGCCTCAATGCGAGGAGTATTCGGAATAAGTTGAAAGAATTAACTGCGCAGACAGTAGTTAACGGATATGATGTAATTGGCATCACGGAGACATGGCTCCAGGGTGACCAAGGCTGGGAACTCAACATCCAGGGGTATTCAACACTTAGGAAGGATAGGCAGAAAGGAAAAGGAGGTGGGGTGGCATTGCTGGTTAAAGAGGAAATTAATGCAATAGTAAGGAGGGACATTAGCCTGGATGATGTGGAATCGGTATGGGTGGAGCTGCGGAATTCCAAAGGGCAGAAAAAGCTAGTGGGAGTTGAGTACAGACCAGCAAACAGCAGTAGTGAGATTGGGGACAGCATCAAACAAGAAATAAGGGATGCATGCAATAAAGGTTCAGCAGTTATCATGGGCGACTTTAATCTACATATTGATTGGGCTAACCAAACTGGTAGCAATGCGGTGGAGGAAGATTTTCTGGAGTGTATAATAGATGGAATTCTAGACCAATATGTCGAGGAACCAACCAGAGAGCTGGCCATCCTATAGACTGGGTGATGTATAATGAGAAGGGACTAATGGACAATCTTGTTGTGCGAGGCACCTTGGGGAAGAGTGACCATAATATGGTAGAATTCTTTACTAAGATGGAGATTGATATAGTTAATTTTGAAACTAGGGTCCTGAACTTAAGGAAAGGTAACTTTGATGGTATGAGACGTGAATTGGCTAGAATAGACTGGCGAATGATACTTAAAGGGTTGATGGTGGATAGGTAATGGCAGACATTTAAGGATCACATGGATGAACTTCAACAATTGTACATCCCTGTCTGGCGTAAAAATAAAACAGGGAAGGTAGCTCAACCATGGCTAACAAGGGAAATTAAGGATAGTGTTAAATCCAATGAAGAGGCATATAAATTGGCTAGAAAAAGCAACAAACCTGAGGACTGGGAGAAATTTAGAATTCAGCAGAGGAGGACTAAGGGTTTAATTAAGAGGGGGAAAATAGAGTACGAGAGGAAGCTTGCAGGGAACATAAAAACTGACTGCAAAAGCTTCTATAAATATGTGAAGAGAAAAAGATGAGTGAAGACAAACGTAAGTCCCTTGTAGTCGGATTCATTTATAATGGGGAATAAGGAAATGGCAGACCAATTAAACAAATACTTCGATTCTGTCTTTACGAAGGAAGACACAAATAACCTTCCGAATATACGAGGGGACAGTGGGTCGAGTGAGAAGGAGGAACTGAAGGATATGCTTATTAGGCGGGAAATTGTGTTCGGGAAATTGATGGGATTTAAAGCCGATAAATCTCCGGGGCCTGATAGCCTGCATCCCAGAGTACTTAAGGAATTGGCCCTAGAATAGTGGATGCATTGATGATCATTTTCCAACAGTTTATCGACTCTGGATCAGTTCCTATGGACTGGAAGGTAGCTAATGTAACACCACTTTTTTTAAAATAGGAGGGAGAGAGAAAACGGCTAATTATAGACTGGTTAGCCTGACATCAGTAGTGGGGAAAATGTTGGAATCAATCATTAAGGATGAAATAGCAGCGCATTTGGAAAGCAGTGACAGGATCGGACCAAGTCAGCATGGATTTACGAAAGGGAAATCCTGCTTGACGAATCTTCTGGAATTTTTTGAGGATGTAACTAGCAGAGTGGACAAGGGAGAACTAGTGGATGTGGTGTATTTGGACTTTCAAAAGGCTTTTGACAAGGTGCCGCACAAGAGATCGATGTGCAAATCAAATCACATGGTATTGGGAGTAATGTACTGACATGGATAGAGAACTGGTTGGCAGACAGGAAGCAGAGAGTCGGGATAAATGGGTCCTTTTCAGAATGGCAGGCAGTGACTAGTGGAGTGCCGCAGAGCTCAGTGCTGGGACCCCAGCTATTTACCAATATACATTAACGATTTAGATGAAGGAATTGAGTGTAATATCTCCATGTTTGCAGATGACACTAAACTGGGTGGCGGTGTGAGCTGTGAGGAGGACGCTAAGAGGCTGCAGGGTGACTTGGACAGGTCAAATACATGGAAAATGCAGTATATTGTGGATAAATGTGAGGTTGTCCAATTTGGAGGCAAAAACACGAAGGCAGAATATTATCTGGATGGCGGCAGATTAGGGAAAGGGGAGGTGCAATGAGAAGTTCAAAACTAAAAATCATGGTTTCAAAACTAGTGTTAAAACACTCTACCTAAACGCACGCAGCATTCGAAATAAAGTAAATGAGTTGACGGCACAAATCATTACAAATGGGTATGATTTGGTGGCCATTACAGAAACGTGGTTGCAGGGCGGCCAAGACTGGGAATTAACCATACAGGGGTATCTGACGATTCGGAAAGATAGACAAGAAGGGAAAGGAGGTGGGGTAGCTCTGTTAATAAAGGATGATATCAGGGCAGTTGTGAGAGACGATATTGGCTCTAATGAACAAAATGTTGAATCATTGTGGATGGAGATTAGAGATAGTAAGGGGAAAAAGTCACTGGTGGGCGTAGTTTATAGGCCCCCAAATAATAACTTCATGGTGGGGCGGGCAATAATCAAGGGAATAATGGAGGCATGTGAAAAAGGAATGGCAGTAATCATAAGGGATTTTAACCTACATATCGATTGGTCAAATAAAATCGCACGGGGTAGCCTGGAGGAGGAATTCATAGAATGCATACGGGATTGTTTCTTAGAACAATATGTTACAGAACCTACAAGGGAGCAAGCTATCTTAGATCTGGTCCTCTGTAATGAGACAGGAATAATAAATGATCTCCGAGTAAAAGATCCTCTCGGAATGAGTGATCACAGTATGGTTGAATTTGTAATAGAGATTGAGGGTGAGGAAGTAGTGTCTCAAACGAGTGTACTATGCTTAAACAAAGGGGACTACAGTGGGATGAGGGCAGAGTTGGCTAAAGTAGACTGGAAACACAGATTAAACGGTGGTACAATTGAGGAACAGTGGAGGACTTTTAAGGAGCTCTTTCATAGTGGTCAACAAAAATATATTCCAATGAAAAAGAAGGGCGGTAAGAGAAGGCATAACCAGCCATGGATAACCAAGGAAATAAAGGAGAGTATCAAATTAAAACCCAATGCGTATAAGGTGGCCAAGGTTAGTGGGAAACTAGAAGATTGGTAAAATTTTAAACGACAGCAAAGAATGACTAAGAAAGCAATAAAGAAAGGAAAGATAGATTACGAAGGTAAACTTGCACAAAACATAAAAACGGATAGTAAAAGCTTTTACAGACATAAAAATGGAAAAGAGTGACTAAAGTAAATGTTGGTCCCTTAGAAGATGAGAAGGGGGATTTAATAATGGGAAATGTGGAAATGGCTGAGACCTTAAACAATTATTTTGCTTCGGTCTTCACAGTGGAAGACACAGAAACCATGCCAGAAATTGCTGGTCACAGGAATGTGGGAAGGGAGGACCTTGAGACAATCACTATCACTAGGGGGGTAGTGCTGGACAGGCTAATGGGACTCAAGGTAGACAAGTCCTCTGGTCCTGATGGAATGCATGTCAGGGTAGTAAAAGATATAGAAACATAGAAACATAGAAAATAGGTGCAGGAGTAGGCTATTCGGCCCTTCTAGCCTGCACCGCCATTCAATGAGTTCATGGCTGAACATGCAACTTCAGTACCCCATTCCTGCTTTCTCACCATACCCCTTGATCCCCCTAGTAGTAAGGACTTCATCTAACTCCTTTTTGAATATATTTAGTGAATTGGCCTCAACAACTTTCTGTGGTAGAGAATTCCACAGGTTCACCACTCTCTGGTGAAGAAGTTTCTCCTCATCTCGGTCCTAAATGGCTTACCCATTATCCTTAGACTGTGACCCCTGGTTCTGGACTTCCCCAACATTGGGAACATTCTTCCTGCATCTAACCTGTCCAAACCCATCAGAAGTTTAAACATTTCTCTGAGGTCCCCTCTCATTCTTCTGAACTCCAGTGAATACAAGCCGAGTTGATCCAGTCTTTCTTGATAGGTCAGTCCCGCCATCCCGGGAATCAGTCTGGTGAACCTTTGCTGCACTCCCTCAATAGCAAGAATGTCCTTCCTCAGGTTAGGAGACCAAAACTGTACACAATACTCCAGGTGTTGCCTCACCAAGATCCTGTACAACTGGCGGAAGTTATAGCAGATGCACTCGTTATAATCTACCAAAATTCTCTGGACTCCGGGGAGGTACCAGCGGATTGGAAAGCAGCTAATGTAACATCTCTGTTTAAAAAAGGGGGCAGACAAAAGGCAGGTAACTATAGGCCAGTTAGTTTAACATCTGTAGTGGGGAAAATGCTTGAAGCTATCATTAAGGAAGAAATAGCGGGACATCTAGATAGGAATAGTGCAATCAAGCAGATGCAGCATGGATTCATGAAGAGGAAATCATGTTTAACTAATTTACTGGAATTCTTTGAGGATATAACGAGCATGGTGGATAGAGGTGTACTGATAGATGTGGTGTATTTAGATTTTCAAAAGACATTCGATAAGGTGCCACACAAAAGGTTGCTGCAGAAGATAAAGGTACGCGGGGTCAGTGGAAATGTATTCGCATGGACAGAGAATTGGCTGGCTAACAGAAAGCAGAGAGGCGGGATAAATGGGTCCTTTTTGGGTTGGAAATCGGTGGTTAGTGGTGTGCCACAGGGATCGGTGCTGGGACCACAACTGTTTACAATATACATAGATGACCTGAAAGAGGGGACAGAGTGTAGTGTAACAAAATTTGCAGATGACACAAAGATTAGTGGGAAAACGGATTGTGTAGAGGACAAAGAGAGGCTGCAAAGAGATTTCGATAGGTTAAGCGAATGGGCTAAGGGTTGGCAGATGGAATACAATGTCGGAAAGTGTGAGGTCATCCACCTTGCGAAAAAAGACAAAAAAAGGGAATACTATTTGAATGGGGAGAAATTACAACATGCTGCGATGCAGAGGGACCTGGGGGTCCTTGTGCATGAAATTTCTTCACTCAGAGAGTTGTTAACCTGTGGAATTCCCTGCCGCAGAGAGTTGTTGATGCCAGTTCACTGGATATATTCAAGAGTTCGATATGGCCCTTATGGCTAAGGGAATCAAGGAGTATGGAAAGAAAGCAGGCAAGAGGTACTGAGGGAATGATCAGCCATGATCTTATTGAATGCCGGTGCAGGCTCGAAGGGGCGAATGGCCTACTCCTGTACCTATTTTCTATGTTTTTATGTTTCTATGTCATCAAATCCATGGCACAGCCTTGGACAATGTGGACCACTTTCCATACCTCGAGAGCCTACTAGCAGCAAGGGCAGACATAGTCGACAAGGTCCAACACCATCACCAGTGCACCTGCACAGCCTTCGGTCGCCTGAGGAAGAAAGTTTTCGAGGATCAAGCCCTCAAATCTGGCACCATACTTATGGTCTACAGGGCTGTAGTGATACCCGCCCTCCTGTATGGCTCAGAGACGTGGACCATAAACAGCAGATACCTCAAATTGCTGGAGAAATACCACTAACGATGTATCCGCAAGGTCGTGCAAATCCCCTGGCAGGATAGATGCACCAACATCACTTTTCTCAATCAGGCTAATATTCCCAGCATCGAAGCACTGACTGCACTCAACCAGCTATGTTGGGCGGGCCACATCGTCCACATGCCCGACACAAGATTCCCAAAGCAAGCGCTCTACTCGGAACACCTACAAGCAAGCGAGCCCCAGGTGGGCAGAGGAAACGTCTCAAGGTCATCCTCAAAACCTCCTTGATAAAGTGCAACATCCCCACCATTACCTGGGAGTCCCTGGCCAAAGAGCACCCTAAGTGGAGGAAGAGCATCCGGGAGGGCGCTGAGCATCTCAATTCTCGTCGCCGCGAGCATGTAAAAAACAAGCGCAGGCAGCGGAAGGAGCCTGTGGCAAACCAGGTCTCCCCACACATCCTTTTCTTCATTGACTGTTTGTCCCACCTGTGACAGAGACTGTAATTCCCATATTGGACTGTACAGTCACCTGCGAACACACTTTTCGAGTGAAAACAAGTCTTCCTCGATTTTGAGGGACTGCCTATGAAGATGATGATGATGCTCCTCCAAAAGCTGTGTGATAATTGTATCTCACCGTGAGACTCACCCATTCAAATCCCTTGAACGGCATCAAGTTACTTCTCACAAATATGTACTAAACTCACCAGAATAGGTTAGGGCTTGTCCATTCCAGATTAACCTTTAGATTTTAATTATTGTTGGAGATTTCTTTTAATTTAAAAAATGTAAATAAAAAGAATAATTTCCTTGTGTTGGTTTTATCTCCCCTCTCTTAATCCAACCTTTCTTTCCCTCTCTTGCTTTCACTTTCTGTACCAGATTTGACATCGAATTCAATATTCTAACTGACAGTTCCTGGTTCAGACTCTGCGCTGCTCATTAATGATTCTTTAGTCTGTTACAAACATACGAACATGCGGACAATGTTGCAGAGGTAAAGACCCTTTGGTCCATCAAGCCTGTTCAACACAAATGTGATACCTTCTGCATTACAATATATATGCACCACCCCACCGAGAACCTTGTAATCTCCCGGCGAGAGGCAAAAAACAGATAAAATTCCCAGGCTAATTTGGGGAACAAAATCTGGAGAATTCCTCCCCAACCCATCTAGGTGATCAAAACTAGTCCAGGAGATCACTCTGGCTTTGAATTCCCTGCAATACCTCCCATCTGTAAGAGATGATCTCCGCCCCAACCAAAAAGAAGTCCAGCTCTCACTTCAAGGAATTCAACGAATCAGCATCACTGCACGAGATGGCAGCCTGTTCCACAGGTCCACTATTCTCTGGGAAAATAACTACTTCCTGATGTCTAACCTAGATCTGACCAAATACAACTTAAGTTTGTGACCCCTGGTCCTCCCTAACCTATGTAATTGAAACAAACTATCAACTGAAACACAATCTATTCCCTTCATTATTTTATAAACTTCAATAATATCACCCCAAGTCTACGCTTCTCGAAAGTGTAGAGTCCAAATTTTTTTAGCCTATCTTGATAACCAAGATGCTATAAACTGGGAATTAGTCTAGTGGCCCTCTTCTGCACCATTTTCAAAGCTTAAAAAATAGCGTAATTTTAAATCCTCCTCGAAGGCCCGCAACCGAGTGCAATTAGTGGAAACTCACAATGTTGGTTAGTTCGATCCGGGGGCGATCAGTTTTGTCAGCGGGGTTGGCTTCTCCCATAATGATTCTTAAAGCAGCACAAAAGATTACAGAAACTCAATTTGCGCTGGGCGTAATTTGCATTTAAAATGTCCTCATCATTTAGGCTGATTTTGTTGATTTAGGGTGAATTGGGCCGAACAAACCAACGCAACTGAGCGGCAATTGCAGATCAATGTTGTAAGTTATTGGCCGACATAAAGTGTAAAACAACAATCTGCACTGCTTACATGTTGTGTGTGTTTACCAGTTAGTTAAGAATGAAAGAACTTGAATTTACCTGGTGTCTTTCATGTCATCAATATGTCCCAAAGGGGGCAGAATTTCCTCCTTTTTATAGACACTTTTCACCCAGGGGACGGGGGGAGGGGGGTGGGGCGACACTCCCTCCCAGGGAATTGCCTGGAAGTTTGTGGAGCACCGCACGCCGTGGTCAGCCCCCCGGGCCGCCGCGCAACCAGCGATGACATCACCGTCATGCGCGGCGACCCCTCGCTACCCCGTGCCAACCCCTTAACTTCCACGTGCCGTGATGCAGGCCGACATCCATTCTCGGGGCAGTACTTAAAAGGGAGGGCACCATACCCCGGGCCGCCATCTTTTTTTGGCAGCCAACTCTTGGGTCGGCTCGATGATGGTGGCCCTGTCATGGTCCTGGATGCCATCTGCAGCCCGACACTCCGTTTTGGGTGCCAGGCTGCTGGCCCGGTCGCACGCTGCCCTGGTGGGCCAGTGGAGGTCATCAGAGGCCATGCAGAGTGCGTAGCGGCCCTCCCCTTTAATCAACGGAGAGGAGCGTTGAAGCATATTATCACTACATGGAGCATCCACATAGATCTTCCTTCAGCATGCCTGTAGCGCCCCGGTTACCACCCCCAATGAAAGTGGAGCTTGTAAGATTGTGCTCTGCTTTCTTTTAGGGGCGGTAAGGGCAATATGCGGGCGGCGGGGTGGAAATTCTGGGCTGGGAGCTAAAAGTCCTGACCCAGAAGGTTATCGCCCCCAATCGGGATGCAGGGTAAATTCACCCCCAAAGTGCTTTTCACAGTGAATGAATTAGATTAGAAAAATAGTCACTGTTGTTTTCTAGGCAGTCAATTTGCACATAACAAGATCTCCCAAAACGCAACTGAGACAAATGACCAGTTGATCTGTTTGGTGATGTTGGTTAAGGTATGACTGTTAGCCAGGACTGCAGGAGAATTCAATGCTCTTCTTCAAATAGTGCCATGGTACCAGTTACTTTTGATAAGTTTACTCTGAGAAGGAATGCTCCAAGAATTATTGTCTTATCTTCTTCAATTAATTTTGAGCTGGCATGTATTTACACGAAGCTTGACTGTTATCAATTTATCAATCTCTATTGTATTCGTATTCAGTAATAGCAGACTCAGAATTTAATTAGCATAGAGCTGGGAAACAGGACTTAAACACAATTAACTGCTCATTGTTGCACAGCAAAACCTTCACGTGATCACCAATTCTGCTGATGTTTGTGATATTGTATTTTACGGCCCATGGGCTTGAAGGGAAAATGACAAGGAACAGATTTTAAGAGGAAGTATTAAATGCCAACGAATGACACAAAAGCAAGAAAGAAAGACTTGCAATTATATGGTGCCTTTCACGAACACCGGACATCCCAAAGTGCGTTACAGCCAACGAAGTACCTTTGGAGTGTAGTCACTGTTGTAATGTGGGAAATGCAGCAGCAAATTCATGCACAGCAAGCTCCCACAAACAGCAATGTAATAATGACCAGATAATCTGTTTTTGTTATGTTGATTGAGGAATAAATATTGGCCAGGACACCAGAGATAACTCCCCTACTCTCCCTCTAAATCATGCCATGGGATCTTTTACATCCATCTGAGACAACAGACGGGGCCTCGGTTTAACGTGTCATCTGAAAAACGGCACCTCCGACAGTTCAGCCCTCCCTCAGCACTGCACTGGAGTGTCAACCTGGATTTATGTGCCCGAGTCCCTGGAGTGGGAAAAAGATGATATGTTGTAATATAAAGCTAAAAATTATTTTTGGTGAAATCAGCATTCAAATATATAACTGGTCTGGTCAACCTCCTCTGTTCTTAAAGGTAGCATCAACCTATTAATTTTAAACGGGTGACACCTTTGTCAACATATCGGACAGGGGACTGTATTTGAATGCATTAAGTATTAGTACATTAATATTGCTAACTGTAATTTCTAGTCATTACTGATTTAGGGCATGTCTCTGCAGTGCGGTAACAAACACTTTGGGGTAAACATTCGGAACTAGACTCGACATTGTGCGAACAGCGCACCTGAACTAAGCATGGAACTTGGTCTTCAGGTTTCATCAACATATTTGGAGTGAGCTATCGGAGCTGCTCACGCCTCCCCAGACAGCTCACTCAAGGCAGACATCAATGGCAGACCACCTACCTCAGGAAAGACCCAGATTGGAGCAGGATATGCGGGGTGGGGGGCAGGGTGACAGGTGCTCACAATGCCTGCGGAGTGAGGGGAGCACTCCTGCTCCGCCTGGCTCCACAGGAAATGTTTTTTAAAAAAGTGTAACTTACCTTTCATTGGTGGCCATGAGCGGTGCACTGAAAAATGCTGACTAATTTTCGCAAGAGGTCCTTCATCGTGCATAAGGCCCGGAATTAACATGTTCAAGGTATAAAAATGTCTAATTTAGGTGGTCAGCCAAGATCGACTGAAAAATGGTCCCAATTAAATTATCAGTAAGACCAATGCCTGCGCAAGGCCATTCAAATACTAAATTGGTATGTTGGCGGCTATATTAAGCCGTATTAAACCCAATGAAATGGGCACAGCTCATACCAATTTGCCACTCCCCCCCCAAACTTTTTGTCTCAGCAGTGAGGTAATAACATTGGCCAGGTATTTTCGTGGAGCTGCTCCCACTTATGTATGTAATTTCTAATTTCTGTAATCTCCTAAGCTATTCTCTGGATATCAGTCTCCCATATAGCTTTTTACCTCTAATAAAAAGGCTTTGTATTATATAAAACAGCCTTCATAGTGTAATTAATTAAAACATGTTCAAACTTGATTAGCTTAAAAGCTTTAATGGCTTGTGTTTGATTAGCTGAGATGTCTACTTTGCAGCCACTTCCCAGCTTTCAGTTTGACAGCTGAATGCCATATTGAGTGGGCAGCTTTCAAGCTAAAACTCTATTTTGAGCATGTTTTAGACCATTCCTCTATAAATCTCAAAGCCATGCTGTGGGTAATTTATGGGGTACTTTTCCAATATAACACAGCCAGGGAGCGAGGCAAACTTCCTTGCTCTTCTTCAAATAGTGCCGTGGAATCTTTTATGCCAACCGGTGAGGGCAGGTGGGGCCTCAGGACCTCCAAAAAGAGGTACCTCCCATGGTGCTGCACTGAACTGTTAGCCAAGATGCTGTGCTCCAGTCTCTGTAGTGTTGCTTGGATCCACAACCTTCTGACTCAGTGCTACCACTGAGCCAAGGCTGACACCAAACATTTTTGAGACATATGCAGATTTGGCTGGAGTTATAAATCTGAATTTTCAAGGTAGAAGCCAATGTGAGTTGTCTTTTCAGTGCATATTCAGAAAGTTTACCACAAAATGTCACTTTCATATTGATGCAAGGCGGTTTTGGTTGCACTGCAACTTTAGCACTTTAGGAGACTAGAGGGCACATTAAAACTGGTGAGGTGTGAGCCCACTCCAGGATGTCATCTCACACTTGTCTGACTTTGCACGTAATCTGGTATAACTCCAGCCATTTTGGTGGGTGAATGTTGGTGTAGAGTGATTTTGTTTTTCTAAAATCCATGTGTACAAGCTTTTCCACATTTTAAAAGGAATCATTATTCAACACATTTATCCAATAAATGAATTTAATCTTTCATCTGTTGAAATCAGAAAACTCATTTGATTATATAGTAGAAATCTTTTTGTAGCAGGATAAGAGTAAATTGAAAGAAACAAACAAAGAAATTAATGCACACAGAATTTATTTTTGTAAATGAAGAGTACATGTCATTTAATTTGATGTAGTGTTAAAAGATATGAATTTCATGTACTTATTGCAGATATTTCAATTTGATTTCACTTCTTGTTTAGTCCTTACTCAGAGCAAAAAAAAACAAGGAAACTATCATTAGGAATAGCCAGAAGATATCAGAGCAACAGAGAGCATGAACCTGTTCTGCAATAATTTGGAAATAATACACAGTACTTGCTGACATTTCACCATTACAGTCGATAAGTACGGTGAAAGAGCCAAATACAGGTACAGCCGAGAGGTTAGTGGGAGCAGGTCTTTCACACTTTGTAAATGTATCGTAAATCATTGTAGCAGCTCCATCGCTTTTTAGTTATGCTTATATCAGCAGTGGTTGTTTTGGATAACTTTTAGTAGCTGCCACTTCTGAAAGAACTGTACCATTATTTAATTTGGGAGGATGTTCTGAATAAAAGTGTTAATATTTAAATGTTTCAACAAAGAGTTCTGCTTTTGCAGAGAAGCAAAGAAGAAAGGATTAAAGCTGTATGGGCTAGATTTTCCATTATTTTTGCATGCATACTGCCCACTTAACGTCCATTTTAACGCTGAAATGAGGTATAATGCCCAGATATCGGCCATTTAAATAACCAAATGTCATTTATGGCCTATCGTTAATTTCGCCATGTATGTAACGCTGATAAAAAATAATACCGCTCGCCCACTTTTTGGGGGCGGAAATATCAGAAAGGGTGAAACCAACACCCATAATATTGCCCAGCATTACTTTCGACACGCAATTAATGCCGATATTTAATAATACCGTCCGACCACTGTTTTTTGTTGTAAAAATCACATTTGCCGAAACTAACGCACAGAAATTCGTCCAGCGTTACTTTCAGCACCTCGCACACATCTCGCCGACAATATCGCTTGCCTAAAAAACCATTGGGAAAAAGGTGCTCTGACCTGAACTAATCACAGCGGTATGGACGCCATTTTCTAAATCGCAGGTCACTTCACAAAAAAGGTTGCTCTGCTTCAACTTCGAGGGAGTTTGGATGTACTCTGGAGGTCTTTTAAACATCTGAACAAACATTTTACAATACTGTGGATGATTGGAATTTACTTTTGGTGTCTTAGTGGGGACATTTATTGTTTGTGAACAATCAGTGTAATATTTGGAATGGGGCCTGTCATTTCGCAGTCTGTCTTGATGACCACACACATGCTGCAGACTACAGATGGCAGAAGATATATTCAACAGCATTATGTGCCCAATTTAAGATATGCCAGACTGGTGAGGAGGACCAGACCTTACACCCCCCGCACTTACAGGGAGAAGCAGTTTTACCTCAACTTGTCCGATAACACCTGCATTAGGAGACTGCGCTTCAACAAGGAGGTTGGTATGCCAGCTCATTAGGTGAGATCCGCAGCCTGCCAGCACCATCAGGACTGCACTGTCAGTCGAGGTCAAGGTCACCGCGGCACTTTCGTTCTATGCGTCGGGTTCCTTTCAGGTCTCAGCTGGCGACATTTGCGCTGTATCTCAGCATGCCACACATTGCTGCATTAGACAGGTCACTGAAGCCCTTTACGTATGCAAGATGTAATTCTATGTAATTCTATGTAATCTATGTACATTATCAGCTTCCCTATGATCAAGGAGGCTCAGACTGAGAGGGCTTTAAGATTCTACCGAATAGCTAACTTCCCCAAGGTGCAGGGAGCAATAGACAGTACGCACATCGCGATGCGGGCACCTTTTCAGGATGCAGAGGTTTTTATGAACTGCAAGGGATTCCACTCCTTGAATGTGCAACTCGTTGTCAACCACCAGCAAATAATTATGGCAGTGAATGCCAAATTTCCGGGCAGCATCCATGATGCTCACATCCTGCATGAGAGCGTGTATCTGACATGTTTACCAGTCAGCCATAAGGTCAATGTTGGATGCTTGGTGACAAAGGATATGGCCTCACTACCTGGTTGATGACACCTCTGTGTGACACCCACACCGAAGCCGAGAAGCGGTACAACAAGACCCAAAGAGCCACTCGCAATATCGTCGAGAAAACCATTGGAGTGCTTAAGTCGGGCTTTAGATGCATGGACCACTCAGGAGGTGAGCTCCAATACCACCCTGAGCAGGTAGCTCAATTCGTGGTGGTGTGCTCAATGCTGCACAACTTGGCTATCAGGAGGGAACAAGAATTTCCAGAAAGGACTGATGGTTCACCTCAGGAGAGAGAGGAAGAGGAGGATGAGGAGGTGGACACTGACCTCGGGTCAGACAATCATGCTGAAAATGAAACCATGCCCCCGCCAGCCCCCCTCTGGACCGCAGGAAAGGGTCTGTGGTGGCTACATAGCTGCAAGACTCTTATGTCAACAGCTTATAAATGAGCACTTTGCTTGAAAGGACATTGTTGTCATTTACAAAGCTGCAACACTGCTGGGTGTGCAGGTCATACATCAATGGTGTGCATCACTTTCGAGACAGTTAAAGTTTAAGTTGATTCAAGTTAAGTGTAACTATACCCTTTCATGTTCAGTTTTATTTTTTCCACAAAAACTCAATACCTTCTTTTTGCTTAGTAAGCTTTTTGCTGCTGGTGAATCTCCCTCGTGCCTCCCACAACAGCCAAAGAAGCACACATCATACCCATACACACGTTCAGTCCCTCTCTGCTCCCTCTCTCTCTGTCTCCTCTTAGGCGCATGTAATGATGACCCGTGACCTCCTGAAATGTGGAAAACGAGCGTTGCCATGCCTTTGCTATGGTCGGCGACACTATATGGCAGCATGTCAAAAAATGTTAACGCTAACGCCCATTTCAGATCGCTCGCGGTAACGCCCATTTTCAAAAATGGAAATTAGGATTTTGAAAATGGGCGATACTCTGGCGATCTCAAAACTCATTTTTGCCACCCACGCTGCAAATAATTTTTGGCTGATCTGCAGAAAAGTGGAAAGTCTAGCCCAATATGTTTTTGGAATTTATCGATATGCCAAAGTCACATTCGAAATAGATGGTCGGCAAAGATTAAACATTGTTCCTCCATATTACATGCATTTATTTGTTATCTATATGAGCAGTGTACAAGGGGACCCATTTATTTATATATCTGCCCACAGTTGGTAAATTTTCCAGGAACCAATCAAAAACATCACTGTCCACAGGAAGATCTCTTACAATCTTCTTTCCAAATATCATCAGTAGTGATGTTAACCTCTCTTTCACTTCCACAGCCTCGCTCGCTTTCCCTCACGGCACTCTAATGGCTAACTGATCATAAATAACACCTCGAGGGATCTGTTAGTATCTTTAAAAGAAACTGGATTAATTTCTGTTGATGAAAGGAACTGAAGATTACACAAATAAGCATACTTTATGGACAAATATGACTCCAGGTCTATTGGAACTATGACAGTCTAATTTATGAATTATGACTGTTCAGTTTAATACCACATTGGGTCAAAAATTGCGTTTGGAGGCTTCCCTCGGGTGCAAGCCCCTGACCAAAAATGTTTTTACAATAGTACTTGGTGGTCCCAGAGGAGCGAACACTTGCGCTCTGAGGCCTCGATGTGCAGCCTAGCGCAGAGGCCCACGCATCCCAGGAGCGTATACTCATCCTGGGATCAGGTGGACCTGGACCACCAATCACAATGTAGTATTCACATTCATAGTAATAGGAGCTCCGAGCTCCAAGCTTCCATTACCATCAATGAGAATACACCTAAAAACAAAAAAACATGCATATATAAATAAAAACACTTCATTTTTTAAAAAGTAATAGAAATTAAATTAAATTCAATGCTTTATAAAGAAAAATATTTTTTTGATTTAAAAAAAAAATGTTTTGATAGTGTTAAACATAAACTTACCTTCATGGGCAGAGTTTTTAATATAAAACTAAGTACAGGAAACTCTCGTTTATCCGGATCACTCGGGGATTCGACAACTCCAGGTAAACAAATGTTCTGATAGGACGAGTTTACATTTTAAAGTTAATATTTGTATATATATTTAACAACTCATTGGAAATCAAAATTCCCACGAGTATGTTAGTGATCGCCTACTTAATAGTCACTGCATCTGAAGTAACTAATTGCAAGAAGAGTTCTGAGTGGTTTCAATGTGAGAACGTGCGGGGCAAACAGTTCATGAGCGACAATCCTTTCTGCAGAAGAAAAGGGATGGAGTTGCCAGCATGCATGTACTTCCCCCGGACTGTCATCGCCGAGGGACAAATGCTGTATTAGGAGTGGCTGAAGGTGGCCTCGAGGAGGAGATTGTCTAGCTCCGGGGTTCTGGAGCACGCTCTCCAGGCTGCGTTCTGTGCCTGGAACCCGGTGCCGGCACTGCCCCCGTTCCCAACGTCAGCGGCGGTCGCAAGAGACAGCGGCTGCAGCAGCGCGCTCACACTCACCAGCAAAGCAAGGGCAGAGGAGGGTGAACTTGTGTATTCAGTTTTTAGATTTTTACGGTAGATTTTCTGAGTCCTTGCTCATGGTGAGTGTCACATTGTGCAATTGTTAATGATTTTGCAGCAGAAGGATCTGGATGTGCTACAGGTTGAAGTGTTACATGCAGGGCCGTCAGCCGGTGAGAAGTGGCGACGTAATATTTCAAATTCCATTACGGCGGGTTTTCCATTAAATCCGTATCCGCATAAACCAGAGTTTCCTGTCATAACATTTATTTTTTCTATCTTCTAAAACTCTTACACTGGTAAATGCAGGTGTAAGAGTTTGAAAGACATTCGCTGGGCAAGAGTTGGGCAAATTGCCCAAATCTTCGCCTGCAAAGACCCTTCTCCCATGAGGCATGCAATCTGTCAAAAGAAATTTTGACAGATCGTAAGTGCCGGGTTTAGGTGCACGCGCTTCGTGCGCTTAAACCCTGATTTTGCAGGGCCTCTTCGGTCAGGTGCGCACATCGTACACACCCAGAGAATCCACAACTTACAGCCTATTACAAACTTAGGTTGATATTGCATGTTGCCCACTCTCGGGGTTAGGGAAACATTTCAGGGTTTTTTCTTGTGGAGGTGCCCTCTTGCCCTCCGCCCAAAATGGGGCGCACCGACACTTTTTAAAAGTTTTTCTCTGCCGCAGTCCATGGGGCGAAGATACCGGAAAAATTCAGCACTTTGTTTTTTTTTCCCCGTGGTGCGGTGTTCCGGTCGAGTGCGGAGTGGAAGTGACCTCGGTCAGTCATCAGTGCCGCTTCAGTTAAAGGGGAGAGCTGCTGTGAACTTTGCAGCCACTGGGCTACCAGGGAGTTTTTCCAATGGTCAGTGGCCTGTCACCCAAAAGGAGGTGCAAGGCTGCCTGTTGCCGGCCTGGCCGAACTCGGAGGCATAATTGACAGGCTCACCTGGAGGTCGGCCGACAAAAAAACATAACATGACGACTGCGGCAGTGCGCCCACCCCTTTAAATGTAGCTGTGCCACCATTTTACAGAAAGTGCACTGACAGCAAAAGCTGGTGTGGGCACCGGCTGGTGACGAGGCCACTTCCACAGGGCAATTACAGGTAAGGAGCAATTTCATGAGGGAATCCTGGACACCGCTCCACTCCAGAGGAATGGCAATTTCTAAAATGGCGGCCCCTGCACGGAGAGTCATGGGGGCAGCGCGGAATGGCCGTTGCTTTCCGGTGATGAGAAGCCTTATCGAAAGGGGCAATTTTGGCCCAGTTGTCTGTTCTTCTTTGCTCCAATGGCTAAGTCCATGACAATATAAACTGAATATGATTAATCAGAAAGAGCTGAAAGGCGTTTAATTGTACCATGCTCTTTTTTTTAACTTTAATATTTTTCTGAAGCATTTGGTGAATCCCTGTTGTGCTAGTTTAAATGCTTCTGGAGATCTGTGTTGATGTACTGATCATCGTGGGCCACCCCAAACTGTGAGAAAACATCTCAGCAGGTCGGGGCTTCAAAAAGAGCTTGAGCGGCGGGCCCTTCACCATCGTGGGTCACCCCGACCTGTATGAGAAGATATTCGCAGGTCAAAGCTATAAAATAACTGCCGCATGCCACTGCAGCTTCCAGCGCAAGCTGACACAAATGTGCGACAGCTTCGAGGTGGGCGACTGGGTGACATCATCAGGACCTAGGTCGCCGTTTGGAGTGTGGGCAGGAACATCGGCTGGGCCCTGGTACAGCAGAGGAATGGAAAGGTTGTGGTGGACTTGTGAGGTGTGATCTGGGCTGAAGAACAATGAGGGATCGTAGCTGAGATTTGGTGGGTGATCATGGCTGAGGTTCTGCGAACGTTTGGTGTGGAGGTGCAGCGGGAGATCGTGGCAGAGGTGCGGCGAGTGTTTTTTGTGGCAGAGGAGCGGAGAGAAATCGTGGCGGAGGTGCAGTGAATGAGGCTACGGGGCCCAGAAGAGTCGAGGGCCCAGGGGCAGCACGGGCCAGCCCACACTACGATATGTGTGCACACTAGGTCCGTTCAACAGAGCAGGTCTCCAGTCATCCTGGTTAACCCTTGCCACTGGATAAAGGCCTAGCTCTGTCAAACCCATGTGGTGGCTGATGTGCAACGGTCACCATATGTTAAAAAAATCCACACACAGGCATCTTCCACCCCCTCAATTGAAACATCGGGTTCTTCATTGAAACAGTCATGAACTCATGTGGAAGCAAGTCATACTCGTTTGAGGGACTGCCTATGATGATGACTGAACAGAGCACAAAACACACAGTTAATAACAGGAAATAGAGAATCTTGTTTCCTTCCAAACGTGAGTTGGTTTGATGCTGCTGCTCCTTCCCAAGTGCCAGTATCAACATCAATATCCTCACAGCCATAGGCAGCAGTTCACAATTTCCTCATCAAACTCACAGGTTTTGGAGTGGAGCCAGTGGATTCACACCTGCAGAGATAAAGTTTAGGAACTGAAGGACTATCTGATACTTAAAAACTAACACTCCTGCTGGCGTGATCAATAATGTTATGCTTTTGGAGTATATATGAAAACCATTTTTGCTAAACAAATAGCAAAATATACACTGAGGTGAAAAAAAATCACTAAAGATTGTGTAGAAAATTAAACATGGAGAGCTTGACAGATCAACTGTGGTGACTGCCGAATAAAATGTTTAAATAGTGTCCAGCAGCGTTCAGATTCTGTATTACCATCCCCTTTTGTTTTCAAAATTCTGATTATAATCGCTCAACCATCGGTGGCTGTGCCTTCAGCTGCCTAGGCTCTAAGCTCTGGAATTCCCTCCCTAAAGCTCTCCACCTCTCCACCTCTCTTTCCTCCTTTAAGATGCTCCTTAAAACCTACCTTTTTGACCAAGCTTTTGGTCACCTGCGCCAATTTCTTCTTATGTGGCTCGGTGTATTCTTTTTTTCTTATCACTCCTATGAAACGCCTTGGGACATTTTACTACATTAAAGGTGCTACATAAATAGAAATTGTTGTTGTTGCTGCTTTGTACAATCATACCTTTTGTCACCTAATCTTCCCTGCCTTCCAACCTATCACAGGCCTTCCCTTTTGTTCTTTCCTCCCCTGCACCCATTCCAGCCTCTGTAATTGCTTAAAACCTGTTACATCTCTAACGTTTTCCTGTTCTGATGAAAGGTCATCGACCTGCAACGTTGGCCGCGATTTCCCCTATCTCAGCAGGTGGCTGGAGTTCTGAGTAGAGCGCTTGCTTTGGGAGTCTCGTGTCTGGCATGCGGACAATGTGGCCTGCCCAGCCGAGCTGATGAAGTGAAACTATCTCTCCTTGGTCCTCAGAATAGTACCATGATCAACCCTAACACCAGCAGCACCAGGCACACCAGCACCAACAACAACACCAAATTTCTCCGCAATCACCTGATGCTGTACAGGCCTCGCTGTTGGCTCCAGCCAGCTGTCCAAAATAAATTTACCCTGATTGACTTGCCCAGCGCGTTTGCCCACCGTTTGAAGGAAGAGAGCCTGATGACATCATTTGATGACGTGTCATCAGCCAGTTTGCTTAAAGGGACCATGCACACATTGATTTTGATCGTTGTGTTGTCAGTGTTCTACAGCACTGAGGTGCTGCAAACACTGACAAGCACTGCACAGAGGTGCAGGGCTGCACCAAAGCTCTCCCATCACTCCCTCCAGATTCCTATGGAGGGAGTGACAGCACGCAGTGAGGTTCTCTTCCCTTCCAATGGGCAGAAGAGACCTCCCGAGCAGACCAACACAGCCTGGTTGCACATTGCACAGGAGACAATAAGCAGGGATGTCGTCAGGAGGACCTGGCTGCAGTGATGCAAACCTTTCAATGATCTCAGTAGATCACAAAACGTTCCTCAAAACCACACTCAACCTCATCATTCTGTGCCACTCATCACACCCCATCACGCTGCCTTCCCTACCCGACACCTGAACATCCTTGCTCACACCAGCTTACCTCACACCTCCACCCATCCCTCTCTATCTACATTATCACATTCCCATCTCACTAGCCACCCCTCACACTCACCCTCAACCTTGTCCAATCTTATTAACTAACAAAACACAAGGGTAGGTATTGTGTTCCGAACACAGATGAGACTGCACACAGGGAGGTTAAAGTAACATGACGCAGGAGCTGGAGGAGTCTTTGAAGGGCCTCACCTGCATCAACATGCACAAGGGACTGTTCATCTGCAACAGATGCCCGTTTGGAATTCGGTTGGCTGCAGCGATGTTCCAGAGAAACATGGAGAGCCTATTCAAGTCGGTACCACACACGGTGGTTTTTCAGGACGACATATTGGTCACGGGTCGGGACACCGTCGAGCACCTACAAAACCTGGAGGAGGTCCTGCAGTGACTGGATCACGTAGAGCTGCGGCTGAAGAGGTCGAAATGTGTTTTTGTGGCAACAGAAGTGGAGTTTTTGGGAGAAAGATCGCGGCGGATGGCATTCGGCCCACAGACGCCAAGACAGAGGCTATCAGGAACGCGCCCAGGCTGCAGAACATCACGGAGCTGCGGTCGTTCCTGGGACTCCTCAACTATTTTGGTAACTTCCTACCGGGGTTAAGCAGCCTTTTAGTGCCCCTACATGTGTTATTGCGTTAAGGTGAGAACTGGGTATGGGGAAAAAAACAAGTAATTGCTTTTGAGAAAGCCAGAAACATTTTATGCTCCAACAAGCTGCTTGTATTGTATAACCCATGTCAAAGACATGTGCTAGCATGTGATGAATCGCCGTATGGAGTCGGGTGTGTATTACAACAAGCTAATGTTGCGGGGAAGTTGCAACCTGTCGCCTTTGCCTCCAGGAGCTTATCCAAGGCCGAGAGGGCTTGCAGTATGATTGAGAAAGAGGCATTAGCGTGTGTGTTCGGGGTAACGAAATGCATCAGTACCTGTTTGGCCTCAAATTTGAGCTGGAAACCGATCACAAGCCCCTCATATCCCTGTTTGCTGAAAACAAGGGGATAAATACTAAAGCCTCAGCCCGCATACAAAGGTGGGGACTCATGCTATCAACGTATAACTATACCATCCGCGACAGGCCAGGCACTGAGAACTGTGTGGATGCTCTCAGTCGGCTATCATTGCCCACCACGGGGGTGGAAATGGCGCAGCCTACAAACTTGTTGATGGTGGCGCAGCCCGCAGACTTGTTGATGGTTATGGAAGTGTTTGAAAATGATAAATCACCTGTCACGGCCTGCCAGATTAGGACTTGGACCAGCCAAGATCCTCTGCTGTCCCTAGCAAAAAACTGTATACTGCATGGGAGCTGGGCCAGCTTCCCCATTGAAATGCAAGAGCTAATCAAGCCATTCCAGCGGTGAAAGGTCGAGCTGTCCATTCAGGCAGACTGCCTGTTGTGGGATAACTGCGTAGTGCTACCCAAAAAGGGCAGGGAGACGTTCATCTCGGATCTCCACAGCACACACCCGGGTATAGTAATGATGAAAACGATAGCAAGATCCCACGTGTGGTGGCCCGGTATCGGCACAGACTTCGAGTCCTGTGTCCGGCAAGACTGCGTGTGTGTCCAGTTGAGCAACGTGCCCAGAGAGGCACCACTAAGTTTGTGGTCCTGGCCCTCCAGACCATGGTCGAGGATCCATGTCGACTACGTGGGCCCGTTTCTCAGTAAAATGTTCCTGGTGTTGGTGGATACTTTTTCAAAATATATTGAATGTGAAATAATGTCGGGAAGCACCGCCACCGCCACCATTAAAAGTCTGAGGGCCATGTTTGCCACCCACGGCCTGCCTGACATACTGGTCAGTGACAACGGGCCATGTTTCACCAGTGCCGAATTTAAAGAATTCATGACCCGCAATGGGGTCAAACGTGTCACCTCGGCCCCGTTTAAACCAGCCTCCAATGGGCAGGCAGAGCGGGCAGTACAAACATCACACAGAGCATTAAATGAGTCACAGAAGGCTCACTCCAAACCCGCGTGTCCCGAGTACTGCTCAGCTACCAGACGAGATCCCACTCGCTTACTGGGGTGCCCCCGGCTGAGCTTCTCATGAAAAGGACACTTAAAACCAGACTCTCGCTGGTTCACCCCAACCTGCATGATCAGGTAGACAGCAGGTGGCAGCAACAAAATGCAAACAATGGTCATGCCACTGTGCCACGGGTAATTGATCTGAATGACCCTGTGTATGTGCTAAACTATGGACATGGTCACAAGTGGATCGCGGGCAAGGTGATAGCTAAAGAAGGAAGTAGGGTATTTGGAGTCAAATTAGACAATGACAAATTTGCAGAAAGCACCTGGACCAAACGAGGCTGCAGCTCACAGACTGCCCTGAAAAACCCACAGCAGACACCACCTTTTTCAAGCCCACAACACACACCCAAAGGATCAACGACACCACCCCGGACCAGGAAATTGAACGCATCACGTACAACAGCCCAGCAAGGCCAGGCCAGGACCAACAACACGCCAGCCCAGCGAGGGCACAGCCAACACACCAGAACAGACATTTGTACCGAAGCGGCCCACCAGGGAAAGAAAGACTCCCGACCGCCTCACCTTGTAAATAGTTTTCACTTTGACTTTGGGCGGGGGGGGGGGGAAGTGATGTTGTGTATCTGTAAAGCATTCACTCCCATGTTCCACCACCAGGGAGCGCATCCCCTGAAGTCCCAAGGGATCCCAGCATCCCTTGGGAGCACTGTATATAAGCCGGCCCCTAAAGGCTGTTCCTGGCTCTGGAGTGTCTTCACAAAGACTGAGGTCACTGTTACTTTAACTTCCCTGTGTGCAGACTAATCTGTGTTAGTAACACAATAATTGGCCGAAGTCAGGTCGAGCTTGGTGAACGTCTTGCCTCCTGCCTGCGTCGCAAATAGGTTATCTGCCGTCGGTAGCGGGTATTGGTCCAGTAGCGAGAAATGATTAATAGTTACTTTATAATCGCCGCAAATACTGACCGTGCCATCACTTTTGAGTACTGGAACAATCGGGCTGGCTCACTTGCTGAATTCCATTGGAGAGATGATGCCCTCGCATTGCAGCCTGTCCAGCTCGATTTCCACTCTCCCCCTCATCATGTGAGCTACCGCTCACGCCTTGTGGTGAATGGGTCGTGCTTCTGGAACCAAGTGGATCCACACCTTTGCCCCGGAAAAGTTTCCAATGCCTGGCTCAAAAAGGGAAGGAAATCTGTTCAGAACCTGGGTACATGAGGCCTCATCGACATGTGATAGCGCTCGGATGTCATCCCAGTTCCAACGGATTTTGCCTAGCCAGCTCCTTCCAAGCAGTATGGGGCCATCGCCCGGGACAATCCAGAGTGGCAGTTCGTGCATCATGCCCTTGTAGGTGACCTTGACCATGGCGCTGCCCAGGACAGTGATGAGCTCTTTGGTGTACGTTCTCAGTTTCGTGTGGATGGGGCTCAGAGCTGGTCTGAGTGCCTTGGTGCACCACAGTCTCTCAAACATCGTTTTACTCATGATGGATTGGCTAGTGCCAGTGTCAGTTCCATGGCTATGGGTAAGCCATTCAATTTTACATTCAGCATTATAGGTGGACATTTCATCGAAAATGTTTGCACCCCGTGTACTTCAGCATCTGCCTCCTCTCTCTGAGGATCGAAATTGCTTTTATTCACCATGGACCGATCTTCCTCTGCCATGTGGTGGTTAACAGCTCGTCTGCAAGCTCATTGCAGTTGCCCCATTGTTCCACAGCTCTTGCAAACATACCCTTTGAAGCGGCATGAATAGGCTGAATGGAAGCTTCCACAATGCCAACAAGGTGTGAATTGCCTTGCATTCATCCTTTGTTGCGGACTCTGAGTCATCTGGGTCACCTGAGGCCTGTTGGTAGTTGCAGACTTGTGGTTTCTGTCCTGTACATTTCTGCTCGCAAACACAGTTCGAGTTCATCTATGAACATTGCTAGCAGTTGTGTGCTGAGAGATTTGTTTGGTGTTATCACTGGTGGAAATAAACGACTGTGCTATCGCAATGGCCTTACTGAGGGTCGGTGTCTCTGCAGTCAAAAGTTTTCGCAGGATGGTCTCGTGGCCAATATCCAGTACAAAAATGTCTCTAAGCATCTGCTCCAGGTAGCCATCAAACTCACATTGTCCTTCAAATCGCCTTAGTTCGGCGATGTAGCTCACCATTTCCTGATCTTCAGATCGTTGGCATGTGTAGAACCGATACCTCGCCATCAGCACGCGCTCCCTCGGGTTAAGATGCTCCCGAACCAGTGTACACAGCTCCTCATCCGACTTATCTATGGCTTTCACCGGAGCCAGAAGATTCTTCATGAGGCTGTAGGTCGGTGCCCTGCAGACTGTGAGGAGGACCGCTCTCCCTTTTGCAGCTTCCTTCTCCGTCCAGCTCATTGGCTACAAAGTACTGGTCTAACCGTTCGACATAGGCTTCCCAGTCCTCACCCCCCGTGAACTTCTCCAGGATGCCCACAGTTTGCTGCAGCTTTGCGTTGGATTTGTATTCTCGTCGCCAGTTATTGTGTTCCTAACACAGATGAGACTGCACACAGGGAGGTTAAAGTAACAGTGACCTCAGTCTTTATTAAGACATCCAGAATGAGGAACAGGCCTTCGGGGCCGGTTTATATACAGTGCTCCCAAGGGATGCTGGGATCCCTTGGGACTTCAGGGGATGTGCTCCCTGGTGGAAGAACATGGATACACAAAATCAGGCACTTGGGTGTTTTATGCAATGTTAATGTAAAGTTTCTGTTAATGTGTTGTCAAACATTGAAACCTTTATTTTGAACACTGCATTCTTGGACAGATCTGCTTACACATTTGGAAGTGATTTATTGAGTTGCAGTGAATGGTGAGACTTAACGATATACCCCGCAATGGTGATGAGTGTGAAAGGAATGGCTTGGAATTGTAGAGATGGTTTATGATGTTGGTGTGGGGTGATGCTAACCTGGCACATCATGTGGTAGCCAGTGTGTGCAGCTTCAAATGAAGTAAATCTGGCCATGGTGAGGCCATCCTTTGCACCCTGGGCAGCAATGTGGTTGGGTGCTGATGCCCTGTGTGCTGTATAGCATCAGGTGATTGCGGAGATCGTTGGTGTTGTTGTTGGTGCCAGTGTGCCTGGTGCTGCTGGTGTTGAGGCTGATCATGGTATGATTCTGAGGACCAAGGAGAGATAGTTTTATTTCACCAGCTCCGCTGGGCAGGCCACATTGTCCTCATGCCAGACACAAGACTCCCAAAGCAAGCGCTCTACCCAGAACTCCTTCACTGCAAGCGAGCCAAAGGTGGGCAGAGGAAACGTTACAAGGACACCCTCAAAGCCTCCCTGATAAAGTGCAACATCCCCACTGACACCTGGGAGTCCCTGGCCAAAGACCGCTCTAAGTGGAGGAAGTGCATCTGGGAGGGCGCTGAGCATCTCCGTCTCATCGCCGAGAGCATGCAGAAAACAAGTGCAGGCAGCAGAAAGAGTGTGCAGCAAACCTGTCCCACCCACCCTTTCCCACCTGTGACAGGGACTGTGGTTCTTGTATTTGACTGTTCAGCCACCTAAGGACTCAAATTAAGAGTGGATGCAATTCTTCCTTGATTCAGAGGGACTGCCTATTATGATGAGTTTCAAGGGCACCGATGATATAATAGATAGCAGGTGAGGTTGAGATGACAGAAGCGATCTTTCACTGTTCAATGATTGTTCCAATGAGGTGACACTGGATAGAGAGTTTGCAGAAAGCCTGCAGAAAGCTCAATCTGTCTGTCAAATATCGTAAGTAGCAGCTCCTGAGCTTGGAAAGTGAACAGCTATGAGATGGAAGCTTTTATAGCACATTTCCAGCTGTCAATAATGAGATGATTCCATGGTCATTCACACCCACCCTGCTTACCTGACATGATCCCCGAGTAGTCTGAAGCCCATGGGCGATCTGGTAAATTCTGAAGGTGAGCTCAAAATTCTTCTTAATCGGCTGTTAACAAGGACATAATGATCTGAATTGCCTCCATCACTGCGTGTCGGATCTGCTCAGCGCTGACAGACCCGACATTTGGGAAAGGTGCGTGGTGGCGGGTTGGCAACAGGATCCCGACCCGCTGTCAAAATATAATATTTTCGCACCCGACCTGCCACCATCATCCCCCGAAAAATTTCCCGTTAACTCTGTTTCTCTCTCCACAGATGCTGCCTGACCTGCTGAGTATTTGCAGCGTTTTCTGTTTTTATTTCAGATTCTGTATTATGGGGCTTCGGTTTCCACAGTGGTGTAACAATAATTGAACAATGTTCTGTTCGAGAGCCGCCCCTGTTTCTGAGGCAAGATCTTCTTTGGATGCCAATGCCCCATGTAACACTGCATTTTGATTTATTCTACTTATTCCGTACACCAGTTAAATAACAGCCAATCCTTCAGTTATGCGGTTTCTGTTGAAATTCGAGACACCCACGCTCTTCCCCAGATCAAAAGGTGTTGCCTCTTTCGATAAGAATAAAGATTTATTTTTAAATCTTTTAAAGAGCTGCATCTTCATGAAAAACTTTTTGTGAACTTTTATTTGGGAAAAGAGACAAGCCATTGTGCTTAAATAACTCGATGATTCATTTAAATGAGAATAACCTCACTGTGCTGTGTGATTGTAAACAGATAAAAACACTTTAGCAAAAACAAAGATATTGAGTATTACATCCATGTCTGCGATTGTTTTAGCCTTTGTCTTTTCTGCCTGATAAAACTTATGACTCGCTTCCCTTCCCAATTCATTATCATGTGAGTACTTTCTCTTCACGGAGTTCTAGATTTTACAGTATCACATTACAACAATTTTCAATTGCGCAGTTACATGAATGTAAAGGAATATTCCAAGGCACTTAATGGGGTCAGGGGGGGTGGGGAGTGGAGGAGGGGGAACGGACACTGCGCACAACTTTAGGGAAGAGTTAGGGGAGATGACCAAAGTTGTGGTCAAAGAAATTGAGTAACATGGAGAGCAGGAGAAAAGAATCCAGAGTGTAGGGAGCTGACAACTGAAGTCTCCGTTACAAATCTTAGGCAGAATATAGTCTTGGAAATACATCGTAGACCAGAGTTGGAATAATAGATTCTGCAAGCTGGAGTGTAGGGTTGAAGAGGTTGCAGTGGTGAACATGGAAGGTATTTTGAAATGAGGACGATCATTTTTAAATCAATGGACTGAGAGCAATTGGAGGCTGGACATACTACTGGATGATACAGGTTGCAGATTTCTGAATGAACTGGTGTATATCTAGGATGTAGTTTGTGAGGCTGGTGAGGAGAGTTTAGGAGAAATCAGGCTTGCAGGTGATAACATCATAGTGAGAGTTTTGCTGATGTTCAGGGTGAGGGAAGGACAGAGCTGGGTGAGATTGCTCAGGAAGAAATAGGTGGTCTTGGCAATAGGTAGGATTTTGGGTTTGAAACTCGGGTCAGGGTTTATGAGATCAGAGCACAGTTAGGTTTAGCCTTGTAATATAGTTCCACCTTATGGACTACGGCTCCACCTAGTGGACTACAGTGGCAATGCAGCCATTGCCGTTTACAAGAATAAACAGGTCAGGTCACCTGAAAAATTCCTGTGTTAACAGCTATCTTGCAGTCTGTGTGTTTGTGAGGTCATAAGAATATATCACAATGGCGATGAAGGATAGAATTTCTGGATAACCTGGCTGAAATTTTTGTTGGTAAATAATTCCTGCCAAACAACAGAGAGACTGCAGATGTCCTATGCGTTGCAGAACAGCTAAAAATCCAAGGTAAATTAAAAGCACACTTGGCTGAACTGCCAGAGTCCAGATGGCTGCCACTATTGGAATAATAGGGTGCTTGGGTGAATTCCATCATGACCGTGAAACATTCGGAGCGTATGTGGAGCGGCTAGAAATGTTTCTCACTGCGAATAGTATCATCGAAGTCCCCGATGATGAAAACCATAGCCCGGCGATGTTATAAAGAAAACAGGCTATATTCCTAACTGAAGCAGGCCCAGAAGTGTATGAAACCCTGAAAAATGTGCTTGTTCCCATCAAGCCAAAGGATACATCACTTATGGAGATTGTGAGGAAGTTAGAACAGCACGACCTTCCTGAGCTCCTGGAAATTGCTGAAAGTTATCGTTTTGGAACACAAGATTAGTTTATTGATGAAATTATCAGTGAGTACATTGTAGCATTAAAAAAGCTATCATTTTGGAAACTTTCAGGACCGAGCATAGTGTGACCACTTTGTGGGATGAAAAATGAAGCAATCAGAAGAAAGTTGACTTTTGAGTCAGCTTGTCAGACAGTTATGTCAATGGATATGGCCGACAAATATTCACGAGAATTTCGTACCATTTCCAGTTGACAGGCAACTGAGGTGAATTGCCTGCAGGTTAAAGTAAAAGGCAGTTGGGCCCCAAGCAGAAATTTGCCAAAGTAACAATACATTGAAGTCATGCTATCGGTGCCTGGGACAACGCATTATTTAAAGTTGTCCATATGTGAAGGCAGAGTGTTTCTTCTGCAGGAAAACTGGGCATTTTGCGAAGGCATGCCAAATGAAGAGTAAATCAACTTTCAAGGCTATAAGTAGAAATCTCCAGAGACTACATAGCATGGAAGAAAAGCAGCAGGATGAAGAAATACATGTCATCAGGAGCACAAGTGTATCTAACCACGATTTGAAAAATATCATCATCCAAGTAGATGTTGCAGGAACCAACAAATCCATGGAAATCGACACTGATGCATCTGTGAGTATCGGAATCGCTATATCTCGACAAATTGCGGGATTTCCAAGATAGAACTGTGAGGCTACTCAGGAGAAAACATTCCTCTGGTAGATCATATCACCGTATTGGTGAAATACAAGGATCAATTTCAGAGCTTGCCTCTCTGAGTATTGGCAGGAGGCAAGCCTATCTTACTAGGTAGAAATTGGTTGGGATCACTGAAGCTGGATTGGGATGAGATTTTTTGTGTTGAAACGAGATTTGAATTGAAGGAAGATGTCATCAAGATGTATCCAAAGATGTTCTGTGAAACACGCAGTCCGATCCAAGGTTTCAAGGCGAGTGTCAGGGTACAGAAGGACACTAGACCAGTTTACTGCAAGCCACAACCCTTACCATATGCACTCAAGGAGAAAGTTGAGCAAGAACTCAAAAGCCTAGAGACTGAGAACAATGGCCCTAAGTTTCCACATGATTTGCTCCTGATTTTTAGGAGCAACTGGTGTAGAACGGAATATTTTAGAAATCGGAATTCTCCACATTTAGTTTGCTCCAGTTCTAGTCAGATAGAACAGTTTCACTTTGGAACAGAATTTTTTTTTCCAAAGTGGGTGTGTCCGGCCACTTACGCCTGATTTCAAAGTTTCGTGAGTGAAAACTTACTCCAAACTAACTTAGAATGGAGTAAGTGAAGATTTTTGTATGCTCGAAAAAACCTTGTCTACACTTTAGAAAATCAGGCGTAGGTTACAAATCAGGCGTAGGGAATGGTGGGGGGGGTTGTTTAAAGGGAAGTTTACAAACATTAAACACTTCAGTTTTACAAATAAAGAGCCATCATCAATAATAAATGATAAATACATCAATAAATCAACCAATAAATCAATCAAAAAGAATTAATAAGAAATAAACCTTTTTCTACTTATTGACTGCAGCACCGGGAGCCCTCCAACAGCGTGCTGGGATGCCCCCCTCAGTGTGTCTCTGTCAGTGTCTCTATCTCTCTGTCTGTCTTTGTGTCTCTCATTCTCTGTCTGTCAGTGTCTGTGTTTCTGACAGCGAGGGGAGGGGGAGGACGGGGGTAGAGGGAGAGAGAGGGGGAGCAGAGGGAGGGAAGGGGGAGGGATGGGGAGAAGGGAGAGGGGGGGATAAGGGGGAGGGATGGGGGAGAAGGGAAAGGGATGGGGGAGAAGGGGGAGGGATGGGGGAGAAGGGGGGAGTGGGGGAGAAGGGGGGAGGGGGGGAGAAGGGGATAAAGGGGAGAAGGGGGAGAAAGGAGATGGGGGGGAAAGGAGATAGGGGGAGAAGGAGATTGCGGGGGGGAAGGAGATTGGGGGGGGGAAGGAGATTGGGGGGGTGGGGGGGAAGGAGAAGGGGAAGGGCGGCTGAACGGGCCGGGCCCGAGACTTCAGGCAGGGCCCGTCCCCAGCACCAGATTTACAGGTAGGTGGCATTGGGTCGGGTCGGAGAGGTTGGTGGGAGGGAGGTCGGTTCGGTTCGGGTCGGGGGGAGGGAGGGAGGGAGGGAGAGGGAGGGAGAGGGAGGTCAGGTCGGGGGGAGGGAGGTCAGGTCGGATCTAGTCCGGAGGCAGGGGCGGGGAGCGGGAGTCGGGTCCGGTCCGGGGAGCGGGAGTCGGGTCCGGTCCGGGGAGCGGGTGCCGGGTCCGGTCCGGGGGCGGGGGGTGGTGGGGAGCGGGTGCCGGGTCCGGTCCGGGGGCGGGGAGGTGGGGAGCGGGTGTCGGGTCCGGTCCGGAGGCGGGGGGAGTGGGGGGGGGGCGAGCGGGTGTCGGGTCCGGTCCGGGGAGCGGGTGTCGGGTCCGGTCCGGGGGCGGGGGGGGGGGGGCCGGGGGTGATGGGGGGAGTGGGAGTTGGGTCCGGTCCGGGGAGCAGGAATCGGGTCCGGTCCGGGGGCGGGGGGGTGGGGAGCGGGTGTCGGGTCCGGTCCGGGGGCGGGGTGGTGGGGAGCGGGTGTCGGGTCCGGTCCGGGGGCGGGGGTCGGGGGCGGGGAGCGGGTGTCGGGTCCGGTCCGGGGGCGGGGGTCGGGGGCGGAAGCGGGTGTCGGGTCCGGTCCGGGGGCGGGGGCCGGGGGCGGGAAGCGGGTGTCGAGTCGGGTTGGGAGGAAGCAGGAGCTGGCCGTGGGAGGAGCCTTATTCACGCAGCCCCAGTGAGGCCATTCGGCCAGGGCTAGGGGCTGCGTGCTTCGGGCCCCTCCCACACAGTTTCGGGCGCCTGGAGCTACTGCACATGTGCGCCCACTGTAGCGCGCATGTGCAGAGGTCCCGGCACTGTTTTCAGCGCAGGGACCTGGCTCCTCCCCCTACAGCTCCTGCTGCGCTGCGCCGAGGGCCAGAGGACCTGCAGGGAAGTGGAGAATACGGAGGGTTTTTTTAGGCGCACTTTGTGGCATGAAAAACGGGTGTCCAGGTCGGGACTGCGCCGTTCTAGGCGCGGCTCGAAACTTGGGCCCATTATCTCTAAGATAAGTCTATGTAATTGGGCCACACCCATTGTTGTTGTACCTAAGTCAGATGATAAGGTAAGGTTGTGTGGTGATTATAAAGTCACCGTAAATCAAGTTCGAGAGGATAATCTCCCCAATACATTGCCAAATGTAGAAGATGTGTTCACAATGCTGACAGGTGGTCAGATCTTCTCAAAGTTGGAGCTTATAAATGCCTACTTACAACTTGCTTGACTATAAATACTCATCTAGGCCATATCAATTTAATAGGCTACCATTCGGAGTGTCTTCCGCTCCTGCCATATTCCAAGGGGTGATAAACCAGATTTTGAAAGGTATTGAAGGGATAGTATGTTATTTAGATGACTTACTCATTTCAGCACCAAACAAGCAAATCCATAATAACATATTGAATGAAGTGCTCAAATGGCTAAAGAAGCACAGAATATGAGTGGCTGCTCACAAGTGTGAGTTATTTCAAAACTCAGTGGAGTAGTTAGGGCACAGAGTAGACAAAGATGGTTTACATCCAACCAAGGGAAAGTTCCAACTGTCACAGGACAGAGAGTGGAGAGCACCAGGTCCAGCTATCACAGGAGCATCCAGTCGTGCCCCAGTAACTGCCCCCAAAGGAAGTGGAGTGAGGGAAATTGCACTCCGCTTCCATTGAGGGGTGGTAAGGCCAATTCTGTGGCGGGAGCAGGACTTCCACGCTGGGGGCTAAAATTCCTGGCCCCAGAAGATTACCGCCCCCAAGGTGGGAGCCTGTGCGGGGAGGCAGAGGGAAGATGAGGAGAGACGGGGGTGGGGGATGGAGGGGAGAGTGGTGGAGGTGGGGGGGTGGAGAAACCCAGGGCGGGGGACGGGAGGGGCCACATTGCAGCAGAGGTCTGGGGGGGCGAAGTGTGTTGGAGGGGCGGGCCTGGGGGCTCTGTGCCTCGGTGCGGGGAGTGTTCAGAGTGGGGTGGACGGGTTGACTGTGCAAATGGCGGTTGGCGGATGTGGTGTGGTTGGCATCGCGGGGGCGTGGCTCCGGGGTGGCCAGGGCTGGGGGCTCGACATCCGGGGGTGTTCGGCATTTGGGAAGGATTCTGACGGGATGGGGCGGGTTGGGTGCGTGGGGAGTGTTCCCGGTGTTGGGTGGGTCCGGAGACGGGGGGTGGCACGGTCTTGGGATGGGGGGGGGGGGCTGTTTGGGGCTGGGATGGGGAGAGACTTCTTCACTCGGGGAGTTGTTGGCCTGTGGGGTTCCCTGCCGCGGAGAGTTGTTGATGCCAGTTCATTGGATGTGTTCGGGAGGGAGTTGGATGTGGTCCTTGCGGCTGGGGGGGTCGGGGGGTGTGGAGGGGGCGTGGGGAGGTTGCTGCTGGGGTGGGTGATCAGCCATGATCTTGTTGAATGCTGATGCAGGCTCGAAGGGCCGAATGGCCTACTCCTGCACCTATTTTCTATGTTTCTATGGATGCAATTGGAAATGCACCCACTCCCAGGAATGTCACTGAACTTCGATCATTTTTGGGTCTTTTGAACTATTATGGGAAGTTGCTACCAAATTTGGCTACAGTCTTGCATCCACTGAATGAGCTGTTGAAAAAACAGGTCCATTGGAAGTGGTCAGAAGAATGCGACACAGCATTCAAGGAGTATAAAAGCCAATTGGTAGAGAGCACCATGTTAGTTTATTATGACGTATCTACGGAGATCAAGCTAGCATGTGATCCTCTCCGTATGGAGTTGGGGCAGTGAACTCTCATGTACTATATATAGTAGGGAGGAGAGACCAATTGCCTGCGATAACAGTGGCCACAACCCCAATTCCCCTTTCCATATTTGTTTCACAGCTTACCTTCCCTCTGTTACTGACCATCACAGCGTCCTCTTTGGTCACAATGTTGAAATAAAAGTCACCACAAAGCAAACTTTCCAATCCTACTTTGCACAACTATCCATCTAATATGACATCAAAATATCATCTTTGTGCATTCCTTTAGTGACTGTCTTACATCTGCCTTTGCATATCCTAGTGATATTACACTGATAGTTATGCCCCTGGTTTTGGCCGGGCCATCAACAGGTAGCCTGGCACCCTCTCTTGGGGGGCCAAAATCCTCCCTGGTGACCCAGTGGGCTGAAGTTTTAAAACCACGCAGGCTCTCCCCTTTAAGTCAGGGGAAGAGGGGAGAGCCATGGTGACGCAGTGCCGTAATGACATCATCGCAGCTGTGCTGATGACTGACAGCGGCGACCACTACATCCACCTGCTAACTTCCACCCCTCTAGTGTGCTCACCACTGCATATCCGACCCCATTATGAGTGACTTCCGATCTGCCAGAAAAAGCCAAAGAGCCGAATTTCATTCAAGCGATGAAAACACTAGAAATGGGATGTGTGAACCCCGTTTCCAGCAGTGGGCATTTTCAGCCCCGTGGACTTTTACCAGTTTTTTACATGCGGAATGCAGTTCAGCTTGAATAGCTGAATATTCTCATTTTGGAATTTAAAAAAAATTCTTTCCAGGAGGCTGTAAGACTGTTTATTTTTAAATATTTTTTATTTCTAGAAGGCAGTCCCCCTTGAAGTTCTTGAGAATGCTTTCTAAAATGACAGGTTAGCTTTAAGAGAATGATGCCTTGCTGCAGGGGTGCTAAGACCACGCAACATTGGGCCTCCTGCTGAGACTGCCATCGGAAACAAAGGAGGCGAAATTGCCCCTTTTTATAGCCCCGTTAGAGCCTCCAGGGGGCAAGACAGTTTTTGACCTGGGGAGTGGGACACTACTGCCTCCCGGGAAATTGCCGCGCAATCGGCGATTATGTCATTGCCGTGCATGGCAACTCCTCACTGCCGCGTGCCGACGTGGGCGGATGTCAAGGGTAGTGAACCTGCTGGACATCCGCTCTTGGAGCAGCAATTAAAAGGGAGGAGGCAAGCATCCCGAGCTGGCATCTTGGGTGCCGGGCTGCAGGCCCGGTCTCACGCTGCGCTGGTGGCGCAGTGCAGGCCACAGAGGCCATCCAGAGTGTGCAGTGGCCCTCCTCTTTAATCGAAGAGTGGGGGGGCATTGAAGTGCACCAGTGCTCCGCGGAGCATCCACATAGTGCTCAACCTTCCACCCCAGTAGCACCCCAGGACCTGCCCCCAAAGGAAGTGGAGCATGGGAGATTGCGCTCCGCTTCCTTTGAGGGATGCATGGCCCAATTCAGTGGCAAGGTCGGGACTTCCGTGACTGGCACGAAAAGTCCCGGCCCTGGAAGTTTACCGCCCCCAATCGGGTCATGGGGCAATTTTGCCCAACAAGTCTTGCACTTCAGATTTTGCGCTGTGATAACTTAAATCAGCAAGCAGCACCAAAATACAGGTGCTGCCTGTGCTATTATTGCGGCCGGCCGTTAACTTCGGCCCACGGTAGCACCGGCAGGCTTACGGCCTACTCGATTTTCTAGCCCATAATATAAACCGGAATATTTTCACCTGAAGGTTAACCAGACTGACAGTCAATGTATAAGGCAACACATAAACCAGTGGTTCTTAAAACTTTTTGGTTGATGGTTGCCTTTGCAAATGGTTTGGAATTCATAGACCCCCATCTAAATTATAACAGAAAGTGCAGCATGTAAAGAATGGTTTATTAATACTTTTAAGTAAACAGGTACTTACTTACACATATCCAGTGCGATGGTGTGCCTTCATCTCACACCAATTCTGGGCACTACACAGCAACAGATGACTACTATTAGCCACATAGTGCTGGACAATTTTTAAAGCCATCACCAGGCTGGCCAAGGTGAGTGAGGGTATGGTTATCCATGCAGATGCTGGGATGCTGCTGGAAGCTTGACTCAGTGCCGCACTGCCCTGCTGACATGTTCTGCAACAGCTGCACTGTGGGATGGTACATTGTTTGCATGAATACATTCAGATGCGTGTCTGAAGGGCCCCCCGGACTCTCTGATTATGTGCCGTGCACAGGGTCCTGGCGCCAGGGAATGGAACGGCTCGATCGGCAGGGGGTTGCAAGGTGAGTGAGTGAGAACTGTGGGTCTCTGTGAAGAGGCAGGCCCAGCTGTTGAGAATATTTCGCAAGAACTGAATCAGTGTTGGTTTTATAAAGACGAGCAGGCTTGAAATTACCTCAGGTCGCAGGCCCCCTGGAAAGTTTCTATGGACCCCCAAGAGGTCTGTCACCCCCAGTTGTCAGCTGTGGTTCAGTGGGTAGCATTCTGAGCTCTGAGTCGGAAGGTTGTGGGTTCAAGTCCTACTCCAGGGACTTGAGCATTAAAACCTTGGCTGAAACTCCAGTTTCAACTGAGGGAGTGCTGCACTGTTTGAGGTGCCGTCTTTCGGATGATATGTTAAACCGAGGCCCTGTCTGCTCTCTCAGGTGGATGTAAAAGATCTCATTACACTGTTTCAAAGAAGAGCAGGGGAGATATCCCCGGTATCCTGACCAATATTTATCCCTCAATCGACATAACAAAAACAGATAATCTGGTCATTATTGTTATGTCTTTAGATGCTCTGATAATGACTCCACGAGGCAAAGTATTGCACTTGAACTGCAGTGACCTTAGTTCATTTAATATAACTCCAGAGTGATCATCACACATGGTGGCCTGCCTTTTATACTAGGCCTGGCACACCTGTACAGGTAACCTACAAGTCTCCCACTGCAGTGCCCTCTGGTGGCACACCTTAGTGAACATACAGCTGGTGTACAAGTTTTCCATAGTATTGCCCTTTGGTGGCACATCATATGTAATAGTACAAGCAGTTAACATGTCTCGATTCATGACAATTATCACATTGCTGTTTGTGGGAGTTTGCTGTGTGTAAATTGGCTGCTGTGTTCCCCACATTATAACCGGTACTACACTCCAAAAAGTTCTTCATTGGCTGTAAAACACCTTGAGACGTGCAGTGGTAGTGAAAGGTGCTATATAAATGCAAGTGTCTCTTTTTCTTTCAGTTTGAGAACAGCTGGCAGATAGGATGGCCATTTGGGTAAGATTCTGTCTCAGAAAACTTGCATCCTTCCCAGCTATTTGGGTCAGACTTGTGATATATTCTTACGACCTCACAAACGCACAGACTTCAAGATGGCTGTTAACACAGAAACTTGTCAGGTGACCTGACCTGTTTATTCTTCTAAACAGCAATGGCTCCATTACCACAGTACTCCACTAGGTGGAGCAGAAGTCCATAAGATGGAGCTATATATCCCTCCTTAATGAAGAAGTAATTACAACAAAATAATCATCATACATAACTTGCATGATTATACATAACAAAAGATATGGACTTATTTTGCCATATTTACAAATCAAACTTAATCACTGGTTTTCTGCTTTGAAGAGGATACCTTCACTCTCAAACAGAACTTCCCAAACTTGGTATTGAACTTAGACATATTCTAGGCTGAGCCTTAGGAGAATTTTCCTCCAAGGGATGCCCTTGATTGACATTTGAACTCTCTTCAACTTCAGACTGTTTGTCTGCCTGACTCAGACTCAGACTTAAATTCTGACTTTCTCTTGAACTTGCTCCTAGTACATTTGATGTAGGATATGCTACTGTACTGTACTTGTAATAAGACTATCTGATGAGTCAGAAATAATTGAATCATTCCAACTTTCAACTCCTTCCACATCTATAGGTAAAATATGATCAATGTGAACAAACCTAACGTCCATGATCAAACATCTTGACAAAATATGTGCGAGGACCACATATCTTCACCAATCTTCCTGGTAACCATTTATGGTGATGGTTCTTCACTTTCATCTTTTGATTTAATTTCACACTTCTCTCTCTTACTCTTCCTCTAGCATGATTCACTTTATGCTCACTGACATTGAGATTGGGGGGGGGGGTGCGGGGAGAAGGAGATTGGGGGGGGGGAGAAAGGAGATTGCGGGGGGGGAAGGAGATTGGGGGAGGTGGATGATTCCATCCTGGATATCCCGGTTAGAATGCGGCTGTCTGGGATGCATTCTTCCTCTTCTCTCTGCGAGCAGATGCTGGAAATCTGAAATAAAAACAGAAAATGCTGCAAATACTCAGCAGGTCAGGCAGCATCTTGACCTGAGACATGAACTCTATTTCCCTCTCCATGGATGCTGCCTGACCTGCTGAATATCTCCAGCAAGTTCTGTCTTCTCAGAGGACTTCCTTTAGGATCCGACGCCTTGCAAGCATCTAGCAGTGCTCCCTGTACATTTCAAAAACTTTTAACATCAATTGCACCAAGCCACTACTTCAATAAAATATTTTTAAAAGCAGTCCAAATGCTTAAATTCAAACTTACCTGAAAATGCGTGTGTCCCTTTAAGTGCATCACCCACTCTGCAGAACTGCTTCATGCTCGCTTTGCTGTGTGCGCTGAGGTCCTGGCATTAAACAGAGCGAGAAGATCCAAGTTTGGAGATGTGGCGTCCAATCAGACGTTGCACACCGATTGACATCACAATCTGCTCATTTACATTTCAGGGATCAGCTCTGTCAATAGCAGTGCGTTGCCCGTTACCAAAATGGCGGCCGCCGTGTCATGCGCTGAAAGTGTGGCGGCTGCCATTTTTTCCAGCATAACAGCATTAATGGCTGGCGCTCAGATATAGGCCATAGTTCGTAACATTGTCTCCTGGATAAAAAGTAGTGAGTACTAGAATATATAGAACAGATGTTTCTTGATGTTTTTCCTATTTGTGCTGAATTAATTCATTTCCATTGGGACAATACTTGTGCATTATAGTTGGCTTTGAAGCCCTTAGGTTAAGGAAGAACAAATTGACCCAGCCCTCCTGATGGAATGTGTGTGTGTGTGTATGTTGGCTTAGCTGGAATCAGAGCTTTCAGGAGAGAAGTGAAGAAAGCTGATGGAAAAGAGAATCGCATTATGACACTTTAACTCAATTACCTCAAAAGAAACTTAAGGGGTGAAATTGCTTAGCGCCCCGATTGGGGGTGGTAACATTCACGGGGTGGATGTTCCTGCACAGAAGATCTGCCCGCGAATTATATTCGGGTCACCATCGCCGAGAGCACTGTGGGGCGCGAGTGGGTTGGAAGTGTAAGGGATGGTGTGTGAGGTCAGGTTCATCTCTGACTTTCTGAGCGGCTCAAATCGCTCCCACTCCTGGGTTCTAGACTTTGGATTTATTTGGGGAATGTGACAAAGTGCAAGAGACAACTGGCTTGGTGCAAAGAACTTCAATTTTATTAAGGACAAGAAAATACAATGTCAAACTTATAATCACTTGAATACAGAACACTATATCACACATTCAAAGGGGTTACAGAAATAATACACCTCCCAGCTCCTAATGCCAAACTCTGACTAGGTTAAACTCCAGGGCAAACAGGGACTATGCTCACCGATTCTTTACTGGTAGTTGGTGGTGGTTGCAATTGCGGGGTTCGCTGGATTCTGTAGGTTCTGCTTGCCATACCCCAAACGTCGTAGAAGACTTCCTACTGCGCAATCTTCAGTTGGGTGGTGTCCGCTGATGCTGTAGGGTGCGTTTTGGACTTATGAGGTAAGTACCCACTTTCTTTCGTTAAAAAAAGGTTTCAAAGTCTATTTAGGTAATGTTTTCACCTGTTGGTCGTCAGGCCTAGATTGTAGAGTGGATACTTTCGAATATTTGGTTTCTTCTTTGAGGAGTTCTGTTTCTGAGTTGTTCGATCGTAGTGTTTCGATGGTACCACGTTGGCTGTGGTCGGTTGCTGCCACTATGGTGATGTTTTCCTTCCCTTTTGGTAGCAGGGCAATGTGGCCCCGGTAGTGTCATTGAGGCTGGAGAGGCTTGTTACAACTGCAGCGGTAGTCTCTTTCTCCTCCCTTCTTGATGCTCTCTGATGTTATGCACCTGATGCTCCTATTCTCGTTTAAAATAGGGCCCCAGTTATATTTTTGGAGCAGTTCTAATCTTCGCACCAAATCAGCCCCGATTCTTTGTTCAATTTTTGGCAGGCTTGATATCTCTTTGTCATATTTTGGCGGGCTCATTAAATGTTAACCTGTCTCGGATGTGTCGATCTTCTGAATCTGTTTCTTGATGGAAAAATTAGCTTTGGCATTTGCAATGTCTGACTAGGTTTTGGTTTTCCATGCGGGCTGGATGTGTCATTGTCATTATGCATGTGCTGGAATGGATTTTCTGCTCAAGGTGATGGCTGGCTATCTCTGGGTTGATTGTTGTTATGTTAATGTCTCCTGGGGAGAAGGGTTTTTGAGTTTACACAATTTCCCCAGACAATTTGTTTTAGCTTCAATACCCCAGACAGTTTCATTATTCAAAATGGTTATTTTGAAGGATAGTTCTCCTTTAGTTCTTGGCCCTTCCCACACAGACCCAATCTGCCTTATAAAATCCCAAATTCGATTAAAACTCTTAGTTTCTTCCATGTGCACTTTAAGATCTCAAACTTTCTGGTAGATAGTGCCCAATGAAATTTCCTTTCCAATGAGTACAAACTCATTTATAATGGGGAAGAAAGAAATGGCAGATGAATTGAACAAGTACTTTGGTTCTGTTTTCACAAAGGAAGACACAAATAACCTTCCCGATGTACCAGGGGTCCGAAGGTTTAGTGAGAAGGAGGAACTGAAGGATATCCTTATTAGACGGGAAATTGTGTTATGGAAATTATAAATCCCAAATTCGATTAAAACTCATAGTTTCTTCCATGTGCACTGTAGGATCTCAAACTTTCTGGTAGATAGTTCCAAATTAAATTTCCTTTCCAATGAGTCCAAACACTGGGGGGGTTTTCCCACGAATTTTGCAACTCTAAAGAAGGACTCCATGAGGGGTGAGATGCGTAGCGCTACCATGTAGACAGGGCCCTCCCCTTCATTAAAGCTGAGAAATGGGACCATCGCTGGACCACCAGGGAGTGGGATGCTGTGGCAGCAGCCTGGCACACAAGCGGAGTGCCACACTGCAAGATCATGGCACGGACCCTGCGATCGAGCAGGAAGAATTCCTCGACCAGTAAGTTAGCCATTTTTTTCAATTCCCCACCTCCACTTTAATTATCGCCCCGCGAGAGGCCGACAGTCTGCTCGGTGTCCCCTGAAGCTGTCATGGGCATCGGGGGGGCACATCGGAGGGCTCTGGGGCGAAAATGGATCGCTGCACATGGTGATGCGCTACCATTTACCACCACCGCTAAACTCCTGCAGAAATTTGAGGGAGTCGTTTGCAGCGCTGCGCCTGGGCGCAAAGACGTTTGCAAACCCAGGAGACGCAACCGCCCCGAATTTCTCCCCCTTACTTTTCTTTGCTCTCTGAATCTTATTCATTTACCCCTTTGCTAAACTGCCTCCTATCTGTACTTCTATTTACTTAGGAAGACAGGAATGCATCGGACCAGAAAGAACCATTGCTGATAACAATGGAAAAGGAAATCGGGTGCTGTGGAAAACGGATGGCCGATTTGCTATCGGCCTCTTTGCGCTTCTGGCATTGACCAACTCCTCCCCCCCAACCCCCCCCCCCACCTCCGCCAAATAGTTTGGCAATGATCTGCCATGGTCACCATTTATATTAAATTTGTGAACAAACCAGTAGATTGCCCATAATCACAATCAGTTGACAAATGTAAGCTTTTTGTTTTATATACAACGTGATGAGAATATTATTCCATATGTGTGAACATAACATCGAAAGGAAATAATCCCCCAAACAGGCCCAAGTGTTTGATGCAGCTTTGCTGCAGTTTACTAAGGCAGACCAATGCTCCGTGCTCCTGATGAAACCCAAAAATCAGGCAATTTGTAAAATAATTTCAGCTGAAAATATATTTTCATTGGTTTCTTCACTTTCAGAATTCGGAGAGATCTATAAATATTGGAGCAAATTGCTTCCTTTTGCCTTCCCGGACTGTCAGCTGCAGCAGTGTGTCAGAATGTATTAATACTGAGTTTACTGCCAGTACTTAAATGGGGAAAATATAGAAAAGGAAGTCTACACAATAAAATGCAGGTTTCTTTCTCTTCATTTTGATTGTAGATAGTAAAGGGCCCGATTTTAACCCAGAGCGGGAATTGAGTGGGGGGTAAAGTGAGGTGAACACCAAGGGGTGCTACAGGGTTTGCAGCCATGTGCCGGTGCCGGCGGCACTGAACAGTATCACCCGGGAGCATCGGTCCGGTGTACAATGCCCCCGGTATTGACACAGAAGTAACATTTGGTTTGCGCTGCACCCGTAGTGCCCCGCAGTGATACCGCCAGAGAAAGCTGGCATGCAGAGCTGTCCCGGGGCACTAAGGGAAGGAATAATTGCATGAGGTAAGTGTGATTTAAAAGATTTTTGGGTTTTTTTTTGCGATTTTACTTTATTTGAGGTGAATAACGTACAGGGAATGTTTTTTGTGTTTTTTTTTTTATTTTCTTTTTGTTCTGATTTTTGTTTGTAGGGAGACCTCTCTTAGTTCGTTCCGAAGCCGGCTCTTTAGCAACGGATATTCAGTTGCACACCCAGCCTAGCGCCCTAAGAGAAATGTGGACTTTGCTTTGTGCTCCACTCCGCTGTCAAGACACAAAAACTGAATTTTGCTGTTCCGGACGCTAAAATATATCCGCTGTCAAATTTAGCTGCCGCCCTACACTAGCGCCTCAGGAACCCTCCAACCAAATTTTCGGCCCAACTTCCCTTCTTGACCTTGGCAATTTGAACTCCCGGGCCTCATCTGCAAGCATCTGGTCAATCGGCCACCTGAAATCATCGGTGGCCTTAACTTTCATCAACAGTCACATTTCCTCATTCTTGCCAAAATCCAAACATTTTATTTTGTCATTTCAGATTTTAATCCTGATTCAAAATAAATGAGTTTGACCCCACTGCCTGCTAGAAAATTGGATTTCAAAAATGACACTCCCCTCCCCACAGAATACAGTTCATGGCTTTGCAGAGCATGTGGGAATGTTTGGAAACTAGAAAACATCAACTGATTTACTGATGACAAGGAAGGAAAAGGTTGATCCTGATTAATCATGCAAATTAACCTGAGGAGTGGATTGCATTCAATTTGTTATTGTGATACTTGGGATGGTTTAAAATCACAAAACTGAAGCACTGAGGGCTATTTTGAGGCTGTGACGCTGCCGGGCCGCTACCTTTAGCGCTGGCTGATGTCTATCGCCTCAAAGTGAGATAATCAGTTCTATCATCCCAAGAGGAGAGTGGAGCACTAAGGGAAGCATTCCGCACTCCTCGAGTGCTAACGGAGTGATAATGCAGGAGGCCTACTCAATTTTTGGCACGAGGATGAAAAAAAAAATCCTTTTGAAAAATTCAATAAACTTCACCCACGTATCCCCATGACTGCAACAAATAAATAAAAGTTGACAAAGTGAAATTTCAGCACTTACCTTGCATTCCGGATGATATTGCCCGGCACCATCGCTGGACCGACTGCCTTCCCCTGCCGGTCTCAGTGCCAGGCACTACAACAGGCGAAAGACTGAGGGGTCAAAATTGGGTCCCGCCGTTTTTGAGGCAGTGACACCAGCTGAGTGCTGATTTTAACGCCAGGCAGTTGGTGCCGCCTCAAACTGCAAAGTTCAGTTTTAGCGCCCAAAGATGAGAGAGCAGCGCTAAAAGTGGTGTTGCACACTCATCCTTGGGAGCCAACGAAACGGCATCTCAGGAGGCGTATCGAATTTCCCGACGGTTGGCTGCCGGCATTAGAGATGAAAAATAACGTTTCCGACACTATCCCTCACCCACACCCACACTTCCCCACTGGTCACATTGATACATAAATGGTAAAAAAATTAAACATAACCATTTACCTTGATCTCTGGATGCTACCACCCCAGGATCCCCGATGTCCCACCAGCTTTCACAGGCTATACGGATGCCTGCCGGTAAGGCCAACATACTCACCTAATTTTGAAGCCGTGGCGGCAAGGGAGCGTTGCATGCTCGATGATGTCCCCACATAGGTGGCGGCAGAGTACGCACCGGTACGTCTTGGCTCCGCCCCCACCAGCCATCTAAATTTACCGTGATCCAAGGAACCCGGTTGCTGCCGACGGTAAGGACATAGCCCCCATTAGCTGCTGCTCTCCAGCGGTAACGGGTGGCAGAAGAAAACGAATTTCAAACCCTGAATTTTGAAAATGCGCACTACTAGGTTGTTACACACTTGGTGACATCACTGAGTGGGCGGTGCTAGTGAGCGCAGCGCAAACTCTCAGCACTGCCGCCATACCTTCAGTGAAGTTTGCAGCAGGCACTGACAGCACGGCGCTGGAGCGCTAATGGGTGGCGCGAACCAACCGAATTTCTAGCCCTGATACTTTCCAAATATAGTTAACCAGATAAATAGTGAAGTATTTTCTCTGGTTGTTGTCAGTGTACCTTTAAACACTTCGGATAGGTTACATTTTTGTGTTTCATTGCCCTATCAAATAATTACAAACTAAGCATACACTGAACTAACTCGTTTTCTACATGTACCTAGCTACATCAAAGATTCGACTGGCTATCATAGGCAGAAGGCCTAATTATATATTCTTTTGTGCTTCAACTATGGATTGGATGATTTTGCATGCAAGCAAAACTAATTAGCATGAATAAGTATAATTAGCATAACTTATAAAGTATTACAAAGTATTTACAGCACAGAATCAGCTCATTCGGCCCAACAGTTCCATGCCGGTGTTAATGCTCCATATGAGCCTCCTCCCTTACACTGATGTTTATGGTACGCCTTCCTCGATAGTTTGCACCAATTCCATGAAATGTTGTGTCTCTCATTAACATAGCTTCGTCCCACGCTAAAGAGCAGCTCAAGCGAATTTCCTCCATTTACGCCAGTTTGGTGCGGGTATAGATTTAAGCACTAAGAGTAGCAAGGGCACAGAATGTACTCTGGATGGGGGACTTCAATGTCCGAGCTTGCCAAGTCCTGAAGGATATAGTTGCCAGACTGGGCCTGCAGCAGGTGGTGAGAGAATCAACACAAGGCAAAAACATATTTTACTTCGTCCTCACCAATCTACCTGTCGCAGATGCATCTGTTCATGACAGCATTGGTAGCAGCGATCACCGCAAAGTCATTGTGGAGACGAGGTCCCGTCTTCACACTAAGGACACCAGCCATTATGTTGTGTGTCACTACCACCATGCTAAATGGGATAGATTCCAAACAGATCTAACAGCTCAAAACTGGGCATCCATGAGGCGCTGTGGGCCATCAGCAGCAGCAGAATTGTATTCCACCACAAAATCTGTAACCTCATGGCTTGGCATATCCCTCACCATTACCATCAAGCCAGGGGACCAACCCTGGTTCAATGAAAAGTGTAGAAGAGTATGCCAGGAGCAGCACCAGGTGTAGCTAAAAATAAGGTGCCAAACCATGGAAGCTGTAACACAGGACTACATGCATGCTAAAAAGTGGAAGCAGCATGCTATAGACAAGGCTAAATGATCCCACAACCAATGGATCAGATTCAAACTCTGTAGTCATGCCACATCCAGTCGTGAATGGTGGTGGACCATTAAACAACTAATAGGAGAACGAGGCTCCATGAATATCCCCATCCTCAATGATAGCAGAGCCCAGCATGTAAGTGCAAAAGACAAGGCTGAAGCATTTACAACCAATTTCAGCCAGAAGTGCCGAGTGCATGATCCATATTGGCCTCCATTTGAGGTTCCCTACCATCACAGGAGCCAGTCTTCAGCCAATTCGATTCACTCCATGTGATATCAAGAAAAGGCTAAGGGCCCGACAACATCCCGGCTGTTGTGCTGAAGACTTCTGCTCCAGAACTAGACGTGCCTCTAGTCAAGCTGTTCCAGTACAGCTACAGCACTGTCATCAATCCAACAATGAGGAAAATTGCCCAGGTAATCTTGTCCACAAAAACATAGAAACATAGAAAATAGGTGCAGGAGCAGGTCATTCGGCCCCTCGAGCCTGCACCGCCATTCAATATGATCATGGCTGATCATTCAACCTCAGGACCCAAGCCCAGCCTTCTCTCCATATCCCCGATCGCTTTAGCCTTAAGGGCCACATCAAACTCCCTGTTGAATATGTCCAATGAACTGGACTCAACAACTTTCTATGGCAGAGAATTCCACAGGTTCACAACTCTCTGGGTAAAAAAGTTTCTCCTCATCTCGGTCCTATATGGCTTACTCCTGATCCTGAGACAGTGTCCCCTGGTTCTGGACTTCCCCAACATCGGGAACATTCTTCCTGCATCTAACCTGTCCAGTCCCATCAGAATTTTATACGTTTCTATGAGATCATCTCTCATTCTTCTAAATTCCTGTGAGTATAAGCCTAGCCGATTCAATCTTTCCTCATATATCAGTCCTGCCATCCTGGGAATCAGTCTGGTGAACCTTCACAGCACTCCATCAAAAGCAAGCACGTCCTTCCTCAGATTAGGATACCAGAACTGCACACAATACTCAAGGTGTGGTCTCAGCAAAGCCCTGTACAACTGCAGCAAGACCTCCCTGCTGTTATAAACAAATCCCCTCACTATGAAGGCCAGCTGCCATTTGCTTTCTTTACTGCCTGCTGTACCTGCATGCCTACCTTCAATGACTGATGTACCATGACACCACGTCTCGTTGCACCTCCCCTTTTAATAATCTGTCACCATTCAGATAATAATCTGCCTTCCTGTTTTTGCCACCAAAGTGGATAACCTCACATTTATCCACATTATATTGCATCAGCCATGCATTTGTCCATTCACCTCACCTGTCCAAGTCCCCCTGCAGCCTCATAGCATCTTCCTCACAGCTCACACTGCCACCCAGCTTAGTGTCATCTGCAAACTTGGAGATATTATATTCAATTCCTTCATTTAAATCATTAATGTATATTGTAAATAGCTGGGGTCCCAGCACTGAACCCTGCAGCACCACACTAGTCACTGCCTGCCATTCTGAAAAGGACCCGTTTATTCCCAATCTTTGCTTCCTGCCCACCAACCAGTTCTCTATCCACGTCAAAACATTACCCCAATACATAGAAACATAGAATCATAGAAAATAGGTGCTGGAGTAGGCCATTTGGCCCTTCTAGCCTGCACCGCCATTCAATGAGTTCATGGCTGTACATGCAACTTCAGTACCCCATTCCTGCTTTCTCGCCATACCCCTTGATCCCCATAGTAGTAAGGACTTCATTGAACTCCCTTTTGAATATATTTAGTGAATTGGCCTCAACAACTTTCTGTGGTAGAGAATTCCACAGGTTCACCACACTCTGGGTGAAGAAGTTCCTCCTCATCTCGGTCCTAAATGGCTTAACCCTTATCCTTAGACTGTGTCCCCTGGTTCTGGACTTCCCCAACATTGGGAACATTCTTCCTGCATCTAACCTGTCTAACCCCATCAGAATTTTAAATGTTTCCATGAGGTCCCCTCTCATTCTTCTGAACTCCAATGAATACAAGCCCAGTTGATCCAGTCTTTCTTGATAGGTCAGTCCCGCCATCCCGGGAATCAGTCTGGTGAACCTTGGCTGCACTCCCTCAATAGCAAGAATGTCCTTCCTCAAGTTAGGAGACCAAAACTGTACACAATACTCCAGGTGTGGCTTCACCAATGCCCTGTACAACTGTAGCAACACCTCCCTGCCCCTGTACTCAAATCCCCTCGCTATGAAGGCCAACATGCCATTTGCTTTCTTAACCGCCTGCTGCACCTGCATGCCAACCTTCAATGACTGATGTACCATGACACCCAGGTCTCTTTGCACCTCCCCTTTTCCTAATCTGTCACCATTCAGATAATAGTCTGTCTCTCTGTTTTTACCACCAAAGTAGATAACCTCACATTTATCCACATTATAATTCATCTGCCATGCATTTGCCCACTCACCTAACCTATCCAAGTCGGTCTGCAGCCTCATAGCATCCTCCTCGCAGCTCACACTGCCACCCAACTTAGTGTCATCCGCAAATTTGGAGATACTACATTTAATCCCCTCGTCTAAATCATTAATGTACAGTGTAACAGCTGGGGCCCCAGCACAGAACCTTGCGGTACCCCACTCGTCACTGCCTGCCATTCTGAAAAGTCCCCATTTACTCCTACTCTTTGCTTCCTGTCTGACAACCAATTCTCAATCCATGTCAGCACACTACCCCCAATCCCATGTGCTTTAACTTTGCACATTAATCTCTTGTGTGGGACCTTGTCGAAAGCCTTCTGAAAGTCCAAATATACCACATCAACTGGTTCTCCCTTGTCCACTCTACTGGAAACATCCTCAAAAAATTCCAGAAGATTTGTCAAGCATGATTTCCCTTTCACAAATCCATGCTGACTTGGACCTATCATGTCACCTCTTTCCAAATGCACTGCTATGACATCCTTAATAATTGATTCCATCATTTTACCCACTACCGATGTCAGGCTGACCGGTCTATAATTCCCTGTTATCTCTCTTCCTCCTTTTTTAAAAAGTGGGGTTACATTGGCTACCCACCACTCCATAGGAACTGATCCCGAGTCAATGGAATGTTGGAAAATGACTGTCAATGCATACACTATTTCCAAGGCCACCTCCTTAAGTACTCTGAGATGCAGTCCATCAGGCCCTGGGGATTTATCGGCCTTCAATCCAATCAATTTCCCCAACACAATTTCCCGACTAATAAGGATTTCCCTCAGTTCCTCCTCCTTACTAGACTCTCTGACCCCTTTTATATCCGGAAGGTTGTTTGTGTCCTCCTTAGTGAATACCGAACCAAAGTACTTGTTCAATTGGTCTGCCATTTCTCTGTTCCCCATTATGACTTCCCCTGATTCTGACTGCAGGAGACCTACATTTGTCTTTACTAACCTTTTTCTCTTTACATATCTATAGAAACTTTTGCAATCCGTCTTAATGTTCCCTGCAAGCTTCTTCTCGTACTCCATTTTCCCTGCCCTAATTAAACCCTTTGTCCTCCTCTGCTGAGTTCTAAATTTCTCCCAGTCCCCAGGTTCGCTGCTATTTCTGGCCAATTTGTATGCCACTTCCTTGGCTTTAATACTATCCCTGATTTCCCTTGATAGCCACGGTTGAGCCACCTTCCCTTTTTTATTTTTCCGCCAGACAGGAATGTACAATTGTTGTAGTCCATCTAAATGTCTGCCATTGCCCATCCACAGTTAACCCCTTAAGTATGATTCGCCAATCTATCCCAGCCAATTCACGCCTCATACCTTCAAAGTTAGCCTTCTTTAAGTTCTGGACCATGGTCTCTGAATTAACTGTTTCATTCTCCATCTTAATGCAGAATTCCACCATATTATGGTCACTCTTCCCCAAGGGGCCTCGCACAACGAGATTGCTAATTAATCCTCTCTCATTACACAACACCAGTCTAAGATGGCCTCCCCCCTAGTTGGTTCCTCGACATATTGGTCTAAAAAAAACATCCCTTATGCACTCCAGGAAATCCTCCTCCTCCGTATTGCTTCCAGTTTGATTAGCTCAATCTATGTGCATATTAAAGTCACCCATTATAACTGCTGCACCTTTATTGCATGCATCCCTAATTTCCTGTTTGATGCCCTCCCCAACATCACTACTACTGTTTGGAGGTCTGTACACAACTCCCACTAACGTTTTTTGCCCTTTGGTGTTCTGCAGCTCTACCCATATCGATTCCACATCATCCAAGCTAATGTCCTTCCTAACTATTGCCTTAATCTCCTCCTTAACCAGCAATGCTACCCCACCTCCTTTTCCTTTTATTCTATCCTTCCTGAATGTTGAATACCCCTGGATGTTGAGTTCCCAGCCCTGATCATCCTGGAGCCACTTCTCCGTAATCCCAATCACATCATATTTGTTAACATCTTTTTGCACAGTTAATTCATCCACCTTATTGCGGATACTCCTTGCATTAAGACACAAAGCCTTTAGGCTTGTTTTTTTAACACCCTTTGTCCTTTTAGAATTTTGCTGTACAATGGCTCTTTTTGTTCCTTGCCTTGGGTTTCTCTGCCCTCCACTTTTCCTCATCTCCTTTCTGTCTTTTGCTTTTGCCTTCTTTTTGTTTCCCTTTATTGCCTTTATTTTGCACACTAATCTCTTGTGTGGGACCTTGTCAAAAGCCTTTTGAAAGTCCAAATACACCACATCCACTGATTCTCCCTTATCCACTCTACTAGTAACATCCTCAAAAAACTCTTGAAGATTTGTCAAGCATGATTTCCCTTTCATAAATCCATGCTGACTTGGACCGATCCTGTCACTGCTTTCCAAATTCACTGCTATTACATCTTAATAATTGACTCCATCATTTTCCCCACCACCCATATCAGGCTAACCAGTCTATAATTCCCTGTTTTCTCTTTCCCTCCTTTTTTAAAAAGTGGGTTTACATTAGCTACCTTCCAATCCATAGGAACTGAACCAGAGTCCAAGCAATGTTGAAAAATGACCATCAATGCATCTACTATTTCTCGGGCTACTTCCTTAAGTACTCTGGGATGCAGACAATCAAACCCTGGGAATTTATCGGCCTTCAGTTCCTTCAATTTCCCTAACACCATTTCCTGACAAATAAGGATTTTCCTCAGATCCCCCTTCCCGCTAAACTCTCCGTCCCCTCGTATTTTCAGGAGGTTATTCGTGTCTTCCTTAGTGAAGACAAAACCAAAGTATTTGTCAATTGGCCTGCCATTTCCTTGTTCCCCATTATGAATTCACCTGATTCTGACTGCAAAGGACCTACATTCGTCTTCACTTATCTTTTTCTCTTCACATATCTATAGAAGTTTTTGCAGTCAGTTTTTATGTTCCCTGCAAGCTTACTCTCATCCTTTATTTTCCCCCTCCTACTTAAACCCTTAGTCCTCCTCTGCTGAATTCTAAATTTCTCCCAGTCCTCAGGTTTGCTGCTTTTTCTGGCCAATTTATATGCCTCTTCCTTGCATTTAACACTTTCCCTAATTTCCCTTGTTAGCCACGATTGAACCACCTTCCCTTTTTTATTTTTACGCCAGGCAGGGATGTACAATTGTTGTAGTTCATCCATGTGATCTATAAATGTCTGCCATTGCCTATCCACTGTCAACCCCTTTAAGTATCATTTGCCAGTCTATCCTAGCCAGTTCACGTCTCATACCATCGAAGTTACCTTTCTTTTAGTTCAGGAACCAAGACTCTGAATTAACTGTGTCACTCTCCATCTTAATAAAGAATTCTACCATGTATGGTCACTCTTCCCCAAGGGGCCTCGCATGATCAGATTGCTAATTAATCCTCTCTCATTACTCAAGACCTCGTCTAGGATTGCCTGCTCTCTAGTTGGTTCCTCGACATATTGGTTTAGAAAACCATCCCTCACACACTCCAGAAACTCCTCCTCCACAGTATTACTACCAGTTTGGTTAGCCCAATCAATATGTAGATTAAAGTCACCCATGATTACTGCTGTACCTTTATTGCACGCATCCCTAATTTCCTGTTTGATGCCATCCCCAACCTCCCTACTACTGTTTGATGGTCTGTACACAACTCCCACTAACATTTTCTGCCCTTTGGTGTTTGGCAACTCTACCCATATAGATTCCACATCATCCACGCTAATGTCCTTCCTTACCATTGCGTTAATCTCCTCTTTAAGCAGTAACGCTACCCCACTTCCTTTTCCTTCCTTTCTATCCTTCCTGAATATTGAATACCCCTGGATATTGATTTTCCAGCCTTGCTTACCCTGGAGCCATGTCTCTGTAATTCTAATTACATCATATCCGTTAACAGCTATCTGCGCAGTTAATTCATCCACCTTATTACGAATGTTCCTCGCATCAAGACACAGAGCCTTCAGGCTTATTTTTTTAACACTCTTTGTCCTTTTAGAATTATGTTGTAATGTGGCCCTTTTTAATTTTTTCCCTTGATTTCTCTGCTCTCCACTCTTGTTTTTTTCCTTCCTTCCTTTTGCTTCTGCCCCCTTTTTAATTCGCTCTGCCTCCCTGCATAGATTCCCATTTCACTGCCATTTTCGTGTAAACCCTCCCCAACAGCACTAGCAAACCCTCCACATAAGACATCGGTTCCAATCCTGCCCAGGTGCAGACCGTCCCGTTTTATTGGTCCCACCTCCCCCAGAACCAGTTCCAATGTCCCAGTAATTTGAATCCCTTCCCCTTGCACCATTCCTCAAGCCATGTATTCTTCTGAGCTATCCTGCAATTCCCGCTCTGACTAGCACGCGGCACTGGTAGCAATCCTGAGATTACGACCTTTGAGGTCCTACTTTTTAATTTAACTCCTAGCTCCCTAAATCCAGCTTGTCGGACCTCTTCCCATTTTTTACCTATATCGTTGATACCTATATGCACCACAACAGCTGGCTGTTCAGCCTCCCCCTCCAGAATGCGCTGTAGCCGCTCCGAGACATCCTTGACCCTTGCACCAGGGAGGCAACATACTATCCTGGAGTCTCGTTTGTAGCCACAGACTCACCTATCTATTCCCCTTACAATAGAATCCTCTATCACGCTAGCTCTCACACTCTTTTTCCTGCCCTCTTGTGCAGCAGAGCCACCCCTGGCGCCATGGACTTGGCTGCTGCTGCCTTCCTCTAATGAGCCACCTCCCTCAACAGTACCCAAAACGGTGAATCTGTTTTGGAGGAAGGTGACCGCAGGGGACCCCTGCACTACCTGCCTTCCCTTGCTCTTCCTGATGTTCACCAATTCCCTATCTGGCTGTGCAACCTTTACCTGCGGTGTGACCAACTCACTAAATGTGCTATTCACAGCATCCTCAGCATTGTGGATGCTCTAGAGTGAATCTATACACAGCTCCAGTACCGCAATGCGGTCTGTCAGGAGCTGCAGCTGGGTACACATCCCACACACCTAGTAGTCAGGGGCACTGGTAGTGCCCCTGGTTTCCCACATAGCACAGGAGGAGCATGACATGGGTCTGGGCTCTCCTATCATGACTTAACCCTTAGATCTGGCCAATTATCACCCCATCAGTCTATTCTCAATCATCAGCTAAGTGATGGAACGTGTCGTCGACAGTGCTATCAAGTGGCACTTACTCAGCAATAACCTGCTCACCGATGCCCCGCGTGGGTTCCACCAGGACAACTCAGCTCCAGACCTCATTACAGCTTTGGTCCAAACATGGACAAAAGAGCTGAATTCTAGAGGTGAGGTGAGGGTGACTGACCTTGATATCAAGGCAGCATTTGACTGAGTGTAGTACCAAGGAACCCTAGTAAAACTGAAGTCAATAGAAATCAGGGGAAAAACTCTCCACTGGCTGGAGTCATACCTAGCACAAAGGAAGATGGTTGTGGTGGTTGGAGGTCAATCATCACAGCCCCAGGATATCGCTGCAGGAGTTCCTCAGGGCAGTGTCCTAGGCCCAATCATCTTCAGCTGCTTCAGCACTGACCTTCTCTCCATCATAAGGTCAGAAGTGGGAATGTTGGCTGATGATTGCACAGTGTTCAGTGCAATTCGCAACTCCTCAGATAATGGCGCAATCCATGCCCACATGCAGCAAGACCTGGACGACATTCAGGCTTGGGCTGATAAGTGGCAAGTAACATTCGTGCCACACGAGTGCCAGGCAATAACTATCTCCAAGAAGCAGGAGTCTAACCCCCGCCACTTGACATTCAACAGCATTACCATCGCCAAATCCCCCACCTTCAACATCCTGGGGGGTCACCATTGACTGGAAACTAACTGAACCAGCCACATAAATACTGTAGCAACAAGAGCAGGTCAGAGGCTGTGTATTCTGTGGCAAGTGTCTCACCTCCTGACTCCCCATAGTCTTTCCACCATCTACAGGGCACAAGTCAGGAGTGTGATGGAATACTCTCCACTTGCCTGGATGAGTGCAGCCCCAATAACACTCAAGAAGCTCGACACCGTCCAGGACAAAGCAGCCCACTTGATTGGCATCCCATCCACCACCTTATACATTCACTCTCACCACCACTGGTGCATCGTGACTGCAGTGTGCACCTTCTACAAGATGCACTGCAGCAACTCACCAAGGCTTCTTTGGCAGCACCTCCCAAACTCGCAACCTCTACCACCTAGAAGGAGATGCTCTAGACCTAGAAGGGTCGTAGGTGCATGGGAACACCAACGCCTTCACGTTCCCCTCCAAATCACACACCATTCTGGCTTGGAAACATATTGCTGTTCCTTTATCGTCGCTGGGTCAGAATCCTGGAACTTCCTTCCTGATAGCTCTGTGAGAGTACCTTCACCAGACGGATTGCAGCGGTTCAAGAAGACGGCTCACCACCACTTTCTCAAGGCCAATTATGGATGGGCAATAAATTCTGGCCTTGCCAGCAATGCCCACGTCCCAGGAACTAATTAAAAAAAATATATATATATATTTAAGCCCACAATGTAGCCACTATGGAGCTTTGCAGCGGTCTTTTTTGTGATTTTTTTTTAAAGTTTCCTGACTGAGAGTATTTTCGATATATTTGAAAGCTTTTTTATGGCAGCAGGATGTGTTATGTAAAAAATTGAATGCATCCATGATTGCATCTCTTGGAATCTTAGAAACTTACAGCACAGAAGGCAGCCATTAGGCCTGTTGTGCCTGTTCTGGCTCTTTGAACGAGCAGTCGTGCTCAGTCCCACTTCCCCTTTTTGACCGTAACCCTGTAAGTTCCTCATCCTCAAGTACCTGTCCAACTCCCTTTTACAATTATTTATAGAATCAGCTTCCACCACCTTCTCAGGTAGAGCATTCCAGATCCTGACAACTCTCTGAGTGTTAAAAATTCTCCTCCTCTCCCCTCTAGATCATTTTCCAATGACTTTCAGTCTATGACCTCTAGTTATTCATCTACTCAACAGATTTTTTTGCTGATTTATTCTATCAAAACCTCTAATTGTTTTGAAAACTTCCATTAGGTTACCTCTTCACCGTCTCTGTTCCAAGGAGAACAGTCTGAACTTTTTCATCCTCTCGTCACAACTGAAGTCCCTCATCCCTGCTAACATCCTGATAAACCTCATCAGTACATCTTTGCTTGAACATGCTTTGCCTGATGTGCCTAAATGATAGGTTCAGACTTAAATTGTCATGGGTAAAGAGAGACTTGTAGAAGGAATATGGCATAAGTTCTGCGTTTTCCTGGGCGTTCTGCGTTTCCTTGGGCAACGATTGTATATTCTGATTTCTGCTTGTTTACTCCGGTTCTTACATTCCAGAGATTGTCAGGAAATGTTGGTGTAAGTACTGACATTTATTTTGGCATTTATTTCATTGTACACCGATCCAGGAAATTCAGTTCAATAACTTAAAAAAAAATACTGCTTGGCCCTTGGTTTGATGAAGCTGATAATGTCATTTGGGTGCAAACAAAGTGTAGCAACTATGCTGTTCATATGTTCTATCTGCAAAGAGCACAGGTGATGTATAGAATCCCCAAACATTTTTCTTTTGTTGACCTCGTGTGTCTCACAGTGCCATATATTTCCTCTTTTTTTTACTCCTTGCCGATAACTCGCAACTTTGTGTAGCACCTTGAGTGCTTCACAGCACACTGTGGCTTACAGTGTCAGCTGTAGCCCAGTGGGTAGCACTCTCGCCTGAGTCAGAAGGTCGTGGGTTGAACACATAAATCCAGGCTGACACTCCAGTGCCATATCCTCCAGTGTCGGAGGTGCCGTCTTTCAGATGAGATGTTAAACCGAGGCCCCGTCTGCCCTCTCAAATGTACGTAAAAGATCCCATGGCACTATTTCGAAGAAGAACAGGGCAGTTATACCTGGTGCCCTGGCCAATATTTATCCCTCAATTAGCATAAGCAAAACAAATTATCTGGTCAATGCCACACTGCTGTTTGTGGGAGTCCAGGTGGTCATAAAAGTCGCAAGTCTTTCATTCTTACTTGCTATTTATCACAGAGTTCATTATGTCTCAGCGCCCACATAGTGCTTCACCATACTTGCAATGCCTTAGAATTCCCCAAAGCTGCTCACAATGTCTAAAAATACCTCGCACTACCTTTTTACATCTCAATGCATCACAGTAGCTTGAGGGCTCGCTCGTTTTTTCAAATTTGCAACTGCATTTGTACATCCAAATAAATATTAATTACCTCATTTAAATCTATTCCTGTTGTGCTGTTGCTATTCCTTCTCACAGAAGTCCAGCATCAACTCCTGGATGATTAACAATGCCCTTTGGTTCAATGTTAACAAGACCAAAAACCACCCTTTCAACTCTTGCCAGCACTGAAGCAGTACTGGCTGCCACCTTCAGCAATTTATCCAAGTGCCCTCTCAGGGAAAAGCCAGTGGTGCGCAATCTTGGCTGTTTGCTTGACCCTAAATTGAACTTTCTATCCCCTTCTGGTCCGTTACCAATATCTCATTCTTCCAATGTTGCCCATTCATGAAGCTACTTCTCCCATCCCACTGCTGAAATCCGAATACATGCTTTGATCACCTCTGAGTAATCTGGCAGAACGGATCGCCTAACCATTGTAGAACTCGCCTTGAAATCAATGCGATGAAAATTGGGTGGGCTCTACAATGGTTGGGTGATCTGTCCCCCCGATTATTGCCCAGGTGATGACAATTATAATGGATTTCTATCGCTCCAATCCTCTCTTTGCCAGCCACACTGCCTTCACTCTTCACAAACTAATCCCAGAACTCTATAAGCATATCCTCTCTTGCACAAAGTGCCACATGGCCAGCACCCACATCCTTGCCAAGCTGCAGTTATCATCTGTGCCCCAGCGAATAGACTTCAAGATCCCTGGGCTTATGCAATCAAAGACTGATACAGCACAGAAGGTGTCCATTTGATCCATCATGCCTCCCTCCACTACCTTGCTCCACCTTATCTGGGTGATCTCTAACTATATGTCAACAACAACTGCTCCTCTTACTCTGGATTACTGCTTCTTCCTCATTTCCTGCAGTTCACTGTCAGAGTCTGATCATTTAGCTATGACATCATTGACCTTTGGGCTTCTTTTCCTAAACCAGTTTGTCTCTCTATCTCCTCCCTGTCTTCCACCATCTAAAAACCCTTCTCTTTAACTGTGTTTTTGGTCCCCCCTCTTAAAGCTTCATTCTTGTTAAATATTCGAAGATGTTTTACATGATGAGCACTATGTCACAAGTTGATGTGTTTTCTCGTTGGTGCAATAAATTTGTGCAGGAATTGTTGAGGAAAACATGATTTCTCACAGCACAGAGCAATTACTAAGCAAGTTCCTTGCTCACAGCAACAAATCAAGAGGACTATTTATTTGTTTTTAAAGGCGCTTTGGTATGCAAGCTTTTAAAAATTTATATTACTGGCATGTTTACATATATTCCATGGAACATTCCGGGGCAGCAGCAATGCTTTCAGATTAATCGGGATGTGGACGTAGTTATATTGAGAGACTTGAATGCCTGGTCAGTCAAATTGTCTCTTCCTGTGCTGAAATCTCTATGATGCTATTGGAGTGATATTGCAGCTTATTTTGCCACTGGCCTCACGCATCCAAGTCAGCTGGCCTTGCCAGATAAAACTAACATTTTCTGGTGTTCTGCAAACACCCTCAGGATGTATCAGAAGCACCGAGGCCTCATTGTTGGGCACCAGCAACCACTAAAGGGCTGCCGCCCGCTCATTGTGCATCAGGCACTTTCCTGGCATGAAAGGGGAGGATCACCTCGCACTGCGTTTAAGAAAATAATACTCATCCAGCACTGTGGGCCTACGTATGCTACAATAAAGTACCAGTGATTCCCCTCCACCTCCACGCCAACACCTGAGATGGGAGGAGACGGGCATAAAATCCACCCACCCGAGGTCTGCTGAAATTACGGCAGTCAAGAAATTCAGCCCTGTGCCTTTAAAGGTCCATTTCAGCTAAATGTAAAATCCATTTTTAAAGAATTGCTCCCAACATTACAAAAACAGCAAAGAAAAAGAAAGGCAAATCATATTGAATGGGTGCTGGATGGAAATCCCAAATATTGGAATTAACCGGCCATGCCAGTGCAGGTAATGGAAGCACAACATCATAGAAGCTCGAGGAACAGCACCTCATCTTTCATTTAGGCACTTTACAGCTTTCTGGACTCAACATCGAATTCAACAATTTCAGAGCTTAGCCGCTGCCAATCTTTGGCTCCTCCCCCCCCTCCCCTTGCCCCCTGAGCCTCTTTCTTTCTTTCTCCAATGACAGCCATTCACACCCTATCTTGACTAATGTTTTTTCTAAGTCCTGGCATTACCATTTCAATTTAGAACATCATCCCTTTTGTCTCTCGAATCTCGCCTGTCTTCCAACCTATCACAGACCTTCCCTTTTGTTCGTTCTTCCCCTCCGCCTTTCAGTGTTTGTTAAGAATCTGTTCTTTCCGAACACTCTCCAGTTCTGACGAAGGGTCATCGACCCGAAACGTTAACTCTGCTTTCTCTCCACAGATGTTGCCTGATCCGCTGAGACTGCCATTTGCTAATCTGTGCTGAATGGGCCTGATTAACTCATGTTTATCCAGGTGTTTAGTAATTTCAGCACGTGTTATAGATTCTAGAACAAAAACTGAAGACTGGCAGCATCTGTGGAGAGAGCAAGAGAGTTCATGTTTCAGGTTGATGGCCTTTCCAGTTCTGACAAAGGGTCATCGACCTGATATATTAACTCTGTTTCTCTCTCTACAGATGCTGCCTGACCCCTGAGTATTTGTAACATTGCATGTTCTTATTTCACATTTCCAACATCTGCAGTATTTTGCTTTTGTAAAAATCGAAGACTGACAGGTCTATAATTTCCTGGTTTATCCCTGTCTCATTTTCTGAAGAGGGATATTTGCTGCACTTTCTTTTACTGAAGTTCTCTCTGCAAATTGCAATTCCCGGGCCTTTGTAAACAGCATAACATCCTGTCCGGTTGGCATTTTAGAGTGACCATTAAGAGTTGCTCTGTCTAAATTCCAAGAAAACCTATTCAGAGCCAAACAGCTATAAGCTTCCCAGATTCATGTACAATTTACGAAAACTGTGATAACAGATATGGATTAATAGCCAGGAATCTGTGGTATTCCCACTCCACAAGGGTACTAGGCAAGCATACGCTCTCTCCTCTCTGATATTTGCCTGTGATATTTGCCCTTGCAGTCAGGGATAATCGGAATATTAAAGAAATGGAAATGTCAAACACCACCGGGAAGAATCCTCTTTGTGCAAAGGCAACACATCATTAATGCAACAACTTCCTGAACAAATGTGTTGACAATGTTGTGGAAAGGTAGTAATATTCTGGCAATCAAATAAACCTCAATAAGAATAAAGCAATGTCTGCATTGTTCCTTGAATTGATTTCTCTGTTAAATTGACCAACAAGGGCTTTTTGCATCTAAATGTATTGATCCTCCCCTTATCTGACTGGTATATATAAGCCAAACTGCTGCTTTCTACACCAAATGGCTTAATGTGTATCTGACCTGATGGAATACGCGCCTAGCCTCTTGGCTCAGCATAGTAAATGCCACTGAAACAAACCGACTGATGTCTCTGATTGTTCAATGAGTTTATTTAACTTAGTCATACAGATCAGAAATGTTCCTTGTTTTTGCTGAAACAGATCTCCTAATATTGACATATTAACTAAACAAATGCTAACATTGAGACCACCTCAATGGTCACTTTTGGGTAGCACATTAGTGGACAAATGATCTGCTTTCTTAGACCTCAGGACAGCCACTTTTAAAAATGTGTTTACGGGATGTGGGCATCTCTAATTGCCCTTGAGAAGGAGGTGGTGAGCCACCATTTCAGAGAACAGTTAAGAGACATAGAAACATAGAAACATAGAAAATAGGTGCAGGAGTAGGCCATTCAGCCCTTCTAGCCTGCACCGCCATTCAATGAGTTCATGGCTGAACATTCAACTTCAGTACCCCATTCCTGCTTTCTCGCCATACCCCTTGATCCCCCTAGTAGTAAGGACCTCATCTAACTCCTTTTTGAATATATTTAGTGAATTGGCCTCAACAACTTTCTGTGGTAGAGAATTCCACAGGTTCACCACTCTCTGGGTGAAGAAGTTCCTCCACATCTCGGTCCTAAATGGCTTACCCCTTATCCTTAGACTGTGACCTCTGGTTCTGGACTTCCCCAACATTGGGAACATTCTTCCTGCACCTAACCTGTCTAACCCCATCAGAATTTTAAATGTTTCTATGAGGTCCCCTCTCATTCTTCTGAACTCCAGTGAATACAAGCCCAGTTGATCCAGTCTTTCTTGATAGGTCAGTCCCGCCATCCCGGGAATCAGTCTGGTGAACCTTCGCTGCACTCCCTCAATAGCAAGAATGTCCTTCCTCAGGTTAGGAGACCAAAACTGTACACAATACTCCAGGTTTGGCCTCACCAATGCCCTGTACAACTGTAGCAACACCTCCCTGCCCCTGTACTCAAATCCACTTGCTATGAAGGCCAACATGCCATTTGCTTTCTTAACCGCCTGCTGCACCTGCATGCCAACCTTCAATGACTGATGTACCATGACACCCAGGTCTCTTTGCACCTCCCCTTTTCCTAATCTGTCACCATTCAGATAATAGTCTGTCTCTCTGTTTTTACCACAAAAGTGGATAACCTCACATTTATCCACATTATACTTCATCTGCCATGCATTTGCCCACTCACCTAACCTATCCAAGTCGCTCTGCAGCCTCACAGCATCCTCCTCGCAGCTCACACTGCCACCCAACTTAGTGTCATCCGCAAATTTGGAGATACTACATTTAATCCCCTCATCTAAATCATTAATGTGCAGTGTAAACAGCTGGGGCCCCAGCACAGAACCTTGCGGTACCCCACTAGTCACTGCCTGCCATTCTGAAAAGTACCCATTTACTCCTACTCTTTGCTTCCTGTCTGACAACCAGTTCTCAATCCATGTCAGCACACTACCCCCAATCCCATGTGCTCTAACTTTGCACATCAATCTCTTGTGTGGGACCTTGTCGACGCCTTCTGAAAGTCCAAATATACCACATCAACTGGTTCTCCCTTATCCACTCTACTGGAAACATCCTCAAAATAGTGTTGTCGGTCTGGAGTCACTTGTCGGTCAAACCGGGTAAGGACGGCAGATTTCCTTCCCTAAAGGACATTAGTGAACCAGATGGGTTTTTGCGACAATCCGATAGTTTTATGGTCACCATTATTGACACCAGCTTTCTATTACTTTGCTCTGGAGACAGTCCAGATGCAGTTTTTATGTATCACATGTTAAAAAGTTATGGAGAAAAGTGAAAAAAAAACCTCTCTATTTTACTGCAGGTCTCTTAGAAATCATTCTCTTCCCCTCTCCCCCTCGCCCAACTTGGACAGACTTCAGAAAGAGACCTCTTTCAACTTGAAGACTTCAGAAAGGGTAAATTAACTTTTTGGGGGAAATTGCGTAGCGCCCCGTTTGGGGGCGGTAACAACCGCGCGACAGGAGTTCCTGTACCAAGCGCCGATGTTCCGCCCCATTCACGATAGCAACTCCACTTCCTCTGTGGGGCGCGAGCGGGGTGGAGGCACAGTGAGAGAGGTGAAGAGCTACATGCTGGGCCGCGTAACACTGCCATGCAGAAGGGGCCCTCCCCTCATCAAAAGGAAGGGCCAAGCTGCAGACTCTGAAGGTCGCTATCTGGACCACTGGGGAGCGGGCTGCCGTAGCATCGCCCAGATCGCGGCACGGATCCCGCGTTCAAGAAGGCAATGGGCCGTGACCGGTAAGTCGGACGATTTTTCCTTTGTGCACGGCACCTCCCCTTTAATTAGCGTCCCGCGAGTGGCCGACTGCCCTGTGTGTACCCCCTGAAGCTGTCGCTGTCATTGCCCAGCTCAGCTTCAGGGGGTGCTCCCGAATTTTTGCTCCGGGGTGAAATCGGGTTGCTACGTGATGAGGTCATCAGCGCTGGCGCAGCGGACCGGGGCATTACCGGTTACTGCTGCTGCTAAACTTCCACGGAATTGAGCGGGAATCATTAGCGGCGCCAATTTCTCCCCCATTGCAGGTAGCATTTACTCTTGTACCTAAAGGCTAGACATTGTGGAAGGCAAACTTTGTATGTTACTCAGTTAAACTAACTGTTCTCTCGCTCAAAGCCGTTTCTGTTACAAGCCCAGTCTATGTTGATTTAACTGATCTCAGTCAGAACATCGGTTGCTACCTCTGGATAGGGAATCAAATCAAGCAGGATTCCCATTATCATTATCCAGTGACCCTTGCTGAAAAGTGTGTGTATGGGATGAGGTTTCTGCTTCAACTCTGTATTTAGCAAATACAAATTTTTGATATTGTAAAATGCTATAGACTGCAATTAAAATGTGCACTATTCTGTTTTTGAAAAGGCTGCTTTCCCGCACCTATGGGATTATTAATGTGGGATTTTAAAATCCTACTGTAACATTGAAGTCTCCTCACATTGCTCTACCTCGTTTACTTACGCCATTAAAGTCCAGGCCCGAACTACAAAGTAGTCAGAAAAAGTATATATCAGTTGTACCCACCGCACTCCTGAGCTCCTGAAACTGTCAGTACAAAAGAGGAGAACATCAAATGTGGGACAGAAACAAACCCAAAGTATAACAGCCTCAGTTAAACCAAGGTTTGTACATCCTCACTCAACAGCAAGGGGATACCCTTTTAATTGCCTGGTTTGCCTGGCATGACTACTAATAATGCACAAGTTCTTTTGACTGTCCTCTGCTGCCCAATGTTCCCATGTGTGGTTCTCTTTCGCAACTTATCTCTCTATTTATGTTGTACCTCTCTACCCTTGTGTATCTGTGCTTCTCTCTGACGCTGTGCGAATCTGTGCTTTTCTCTGTCTTTACCCATCTGTCTGCTGTTTTCCTTTCTCATCATCAATGCCAGAGGTCCCCAAAGCCATAAATCATAGCAAGTTTGAAAGCGCCAGCTTTGGTGCCAATTGTGATTGATAGTCAGCTTTTGCCCTGAGCTTGATGTGAATAGCTGATACACTTCTAAGCTCTGCTGTACTACCACTGTCCCTTTGCAGCTCAGCTCACCTGAATGTTCGTCCACATGGACCAGGCCCCAAACCAATTCTTCATCCTGCGATTGTTACTGTACAGGCAATGTCACATGGGCGAGAGAAGGAAGGCCTGGCACTGAGACAGACATGGATGGAGAACACATAGACACACTCAGAGAGGTTTTTTTTCCATCTTTTGAGTGTGTGAACTAAATGTGAATGTGGGATTACAAAAGTAAAGAAAAATAATAATTTTACTACAGAGCTGTAGGACTTTTGTGCGATCTGAGGTCTTGAGGATTTGAGAACATTCCATGAAATAAAGGCCACTGACTCCCTGGACTATACTTCCTCCCACTCTGGATCCTGTAGGGACTCCATTCCATTTTCCCAGATTCTCCGTCTCCGTCGCATCTGCTTTGACAATGCAACCTTTCACACTAGTGCCTCTGGCATGTCTTCCTGTTTCCTCAACCAAGGATTCCCCTCCACCATGGTTAAAATGGTCCTCAACCATATCCGCTCTATTTCCCGCATCTCTGCTCCCACCCCTTCCCCTCCCGCTTAGAACCATGACACGGTTCATCTTGTCCTCACCTTTCACCCCACCAGTATCTACATTCAACGGATCATCCTCCGCCATTTCCACTACTTCCAGCGTGATCGCATCACCAATCGCATCTTCCCCTTCCCTCCCTCTCAGCATTCCGAAGGAACTGCTCCCTCCGAGACGCCCTGGCCTGTAAGGTTCGAAAATCCACGGCCGCATTTTATTGGAACACCCTAAGGACAAGAAAACTACCATGGGATCGTCCTATACATTTTAAATGAACGTTTTTGGCCAAGTAAAATCCTCAGAACAGGCAAACTGGGAAAAGTGTGGGCGGATGCAGACGTTGTGGAGCCTGGCTCACAAGCGAGAGGCACTGGCCAATGGGGGAAAAGTGCATTCTGGCAGGTCAATCAGGGGTCGAGTCGGGCCTGAAGCGGGGAGATCCTCAACCAATGGGGACTACCCGGCCCAGATTGAAAATATGACTCACCCCTAATGGCCCATCAAAAGGGAGGCCCAAACCGATTGACTCCCAGGACTGATACAATGGACCAGCAGACGTTGAGGCACCAATGTGCACTGAAACAATACCCCTGTCCTCACACCTACCTGTACCTGTGACATCTTCTGATTAAATATTCAAAGCTATCTCCCCGCCCAAACTTACACAAAGGACCACCAACTGAGTTTGAGTGCGAGAACGCCAGAACTAAATTGGATACAAAGTTAGGAGCTACAGAACGAGCAGTGGGAGTCAGCTTTTGGAGCAGTGGGAGTCAGCTTTTGGAGGTTGGAGTCAGCTTTTGGGAGTTGAGTCAGGTTTTCACAGGGCCCTCGCTCTGGGGAAGGTGTGCTTAACTCCAGCAGCTTTTTGCTTCGGAGCCAACCGAAAGGCAAAGAGAAGAAACCGACGCAACATCGAGGAGGAAAACCAAACCGACCAACAATGTAAAACCCACCCCAGAGGGACCCCGAGCTGAAATAAGTGCCCCCAGAACCCCAGAGTTGATAGGATTGTGAGTATGGCCCAAACCCCCTCACAAACTCAATTTAGGATAGGAATTGGTAAGAAGGGTGGAAGTGGGAGGTGGGGTTGTGTGTGAGTGGAATGTTTTAACCTCTTATTTTCCCCTTCCCTGTTGCGAGATTTTTCATGTTGTTGAGTGAGATTGTGCCATTACTGCTATTTATGACCTCTTCCTATGCCTTCTATTCTAAATAAACAACATTAGCCATTTTGGACTCTTACCCACTGTGTCTGGTGCCTCATTACTCACCCATCCTCATATGTCGCACGTACAGAACCCCAGGGGAGTGTGGATTCGAACCCACACCCCAAACTCCCCTTACAGGCCCATTCCGCAGTCACACCCAGCACCCCCTCCCCTTCCCATGGCACCTTCCCGTGCAAGCACAGGAGATGCAACACCTGCCCTTTTATCTCCTCCCTTCCCACTATCCAGAGCCCCAAATACTCCTTTTGGTGAAACAGCAATTTAATTGTACTTCTTTCAATTTAGTTTACTGTATTCACTGCTCACGATGTGGTTTCCTCTATATTGGAGAGACCAAACACAGATTGGGTGACCGCTTTGCGGAGCACCTCCATTCAGTTCATAAGCTTGAACCTGAGCTCCCGGTCGCCTGTCACTTTAATTCCCCACTCCATTCCCATTCCAACATCTTTGTCCTTGGCTTCCTATACTGTTCCAATGAAGCTCAATGCAAGCTCAAGGAGCAGCACCTCATCTTTTGTTTAGGCATTATACAGCCTTCTGAACTCAACATCGAGTTCAACAATTTCAGAACATAACCTCTGCCAATTTTTGGCTCCCTTCCTCCACCCCCTCCCCCCCGCCCCCGCACCCACCCCCCACCCCGCCCCGCCCGCCGATCTATTGATTTTTTTCTCTTTTTCTCCAATGGCAGCTAATCATTATTCTGCTATTCACAACCTCTCTAAACTAACCTTTTTCTAATTTCTCTCATTACCATTTCAATTTGGCCATCATCCCTTTTGTCTCACTAATTTCTCCTGCCTTCCACCCTGTCACAGAACTTCCCTTTTGTTCTTTCTTTCCCTCCCCCTTTCAGTGCTCCTTAAGATCTGTTATTTTCAAACATTCGCCAGTTCTGACAAAGGATCATTGACCTGAAACGTTAACTCTATTTTTTCTCTCCACAGATGCTGCCTGACCCACTGAGATTTACAACATTTTCTGTTTTATTTCAGATTCCAGTATCTGCAGTATTTTGCTTTGGAAATAAAGGCAAATACTCATTATTACTCCACTTGGAGCACATTGCACTGCCCGCTGTTATGATGCTGTGGTGTCAGCAAATTGCATGTTAGCAGCGTGCGTAAGTGAAAGAAACACGTTGGGCATCCTGAAGAGATGTATGTTGGACATCTTTAGGAGTTAAGGGTTAACAGATCAACTTCTTTGTTTCTTGGATTAACAGGCTTTCTGATATAAACTGGATGACTTTGAAGTGTTGTAAAAAGAATGCCTTGGTCTGAATTAAATTTGAGTTATTGAGGTTATCTTACCTATTAAATTGTGAAAACCAGACTTTTATTGCAAACATGGTGAAATTCAGGTTGTTGTAAATTGTGTGAAAGCCTCTAGTTCCACACGTGGCACATTCACAGCAACAATTGATATTTTTGAATTTCTGACCAATGTCAAGTATTCAATGCTTCGAGGTGATTGTTTATTCATCTTAGTGATACTGGAATGTGTGACCTGAGTAGAGATTTAAAAAAAGGAGAATGCCACTGCTATGAGTACAATAACAGTCTGAGCTAGTTGGCTTGCACTACAGAATTGTTCCCCAGAATGTTTATAGCGGTGTTTTTTTTTTAATTTACTTGAAAACTACGAGAAGCTGTGTGACATAGGCTGACATTAATTGATGATGTCTGGGTTTGTCTTCTTTTGAAATGCAAAAAAATGAAGTTAACAGTTATTACAAGCAGCTGTGTGTTTTTTTTTCAGTTTCTGATATCAGATTAACTCTGTTTTTAATTCACTAAGAAACAATTTTTTGCATTACTGAATGTAAACATTTTGGGTATTTTCATATTTTAAGTTTCTTAATTTGAGTGGATAATTCCCAACACTGACTGAAGGGATTCAGGAATGGACAAATTCACCCATTGGGCTTGAAGAAAATTCACAATCGATTTTTTGTTTTGTTCTTTGAAGCTGAGGGCCATATGAGTATTGATGGTGCAAGATTACCAAGAGTCGTTCTTCAATATAGAAATTACTTCAAAGTGTTACAGAGCTTGAACTTTGCTGGAAACGTGCAGTGGGAGCTTCAGTGCTGTTCAGAATTGACGTTCTTATCTGCAGACATCAATGAATCTTGAATGTCGCAGTGTGGTGACAAAATTGTACTTAAGACTTTAATCTATTCCGATCGTTTGTTATCTTTTAAGATGCATTGCTCGAGAGAAAGATAAATTCGGCTAGTTTGCACCTCGTTTAGTGACGCGGTGGGGCTACAAATAATGTTTCAGAGCGTCAAACGGGGTGTGCATGATTCTGCGCCCGGGCAGGACTTTCGGCATAGGTTTTGCGGTGACGTTATGATGACATAAATTGGCTTACAAGGCTGTGCTAGAGCCCTGGGTGGAACTTTCGGCCCTAACACCTGAATTAACGACCGGCCGAAAAACCGACAGGAAAAAGCTGCCATCGCCATGTTGCAGCAGATGCTATAGCGGCATCTTTGACTGGAAGTCGGACCATCTCATATCGGAGTTGTCTCACACTGCCAAGGTTTAGCGTTGAACGCTGAGTGAATCTACAGTAGCTTTTCATGGATAGAGAACTGGTTGTCAGACAGGAAGCAGAGAGTTGGGATAAATGGGTCCTTTTCAGAATGGCAGGGCTCAGTGCTGGGACCCCAGCTCTTTACAATATACATTAATGATTTAGATGAAGGAATTAAGTGTAATATCTCCAAGTTTGCAGATGACGCTAAACTGGGTGGCGGTGTGAGCTGTGAGGAGGACGCTAAGAGGCTGCAGGGTGACTTGGATAGGTTAGGTGAGTGGGCAAATGCATGACAGATGCAGTATAATGTGGATAAATGTGAGGTTATCCATTTTGGGGGCAAAAACACAAAGGCAGAATATTATCTGAATGGCGGAAGATTTGGAAAAGGGGAAGGTGCAACGAGACCTGGGTGTCATGGTTCATCAGTCATTGAAAGTTGTCATGCAGGTACAGCAGGCGGTGAAGAAGGCAAATGGTATGTTGGCCTTCATAACTAGGGGATTTGAGTATAAGAGCAGTCTTGCTGCAGTTGTACAGGGCCTTGGTGAGGCCTCACCTGGAATATTGTGTTCAGTTTTGGTCTCCTAATCTGAGGAAGGATATTTTTGCTATTGAGGGAGTGCAGCGAAGGTTCACCAGACTGATTCCAGGGATGGCTGGACTGTCATATGAGGAGAGACTGGATCAACTGGGCCTGTATTCACTGGAGTTTAGAAGGATGAGAGGTGATCTCATAGAAACGTATAAGATTCTGACAGGACTGGACAGGTTAGATGCGGGAAGAATGTTCCCGATGTTGGGGAAATCCTGGACCAGGGGACATAGTCTTAGGATAAGGGATAGGCCATTTAGGACTGAGATGAGGAGAAACTTCTTCACTCAGAGAGTTGTTAATCTGTGGAATTCCCTGCCGCGGAGAGTTTTTGATGCCAGTTCATTGGATATATTCAAGAGGGAGTTAGATATGGCCCTTATGGCTAAAGGGATCAAGGGGCATGGAGAGAAAGCAGGAAAGGGGTACTGAGGGAGTGATCAGTCATGATCTTATTGAATGGCGGTGCAGGCTCGAAGGGCCGAATGGCGTACTCCTGCACCTATTTCTATGTTTCTATGTTTAACTCTTTGACAGCCAGGTCATAAGGGCACAGTACATATGGCGACTGGAATCCAGAGTTCCCAATGAACAAGGACTGCCAGACTGAGAGGGCTATAAGCTCTGAGTGTTTTGCTTGAACGGGGAAGGGAAGGTTTGAACAAAGCCTCGTGACTCAATGCCACCATGCAGGCTATTCCACCACTTAATCTGTGAATGAGACACAAGACAGCAATGTTTAAGGTGAAGGAAATATTTTATCAAAAATTTAATAGTATCAACCCCCCCACCCCCCAACAAAGCCCACAATAATTCAATGATGACACACATATAAAAACACAGATCTGCATCCTGCAGTCAACAGCATGAATAGAAAAATAAAATCTGCATCCAACAAAGGGACCTTGGAGTGCTTGTCCACAAATCCTTGAAAGTAGCAGGCCAGGTGGATAAGGTGGTTAAGAAGGCATACGGAATGCTTGTCTTTATTGGCCGAGGCATAGAATATAAGAGCAGGGATGTTATGCTTAAATTGTACAATACTTTGGTTAGGCCACAGCTGGAGTACTGTGTTTAGTTCTGGTCGCCGTATTATAGGAAGGACGTGATTGCACTCGAGAGGGTGGAGAGGAGATTTACTAGGATACTGCCTGGAATGGAGACTCTTCGTTATGAGGACAAATTGGATAGGCTGGGTTTGTTCTGGAACAGAGGAGGTTAAGAGAAGACTTCATTGAGGTGTACACAATTTTGAGGGGCCTGGACATAGTGGATAGTAATGAGCTATTTCCATTGTTGGAGGGGTCTATTATGAAGGGGCATAGTTTTAAGTTGGTTTGTGGAAGATTTAGCGAGGATTTGACGGGGGGGGGAGCTTTTTTTCGCAGACTGTTGTGGGGATATGGAAGTCGCTGCCTGGAAGGGTGGTGGTTGCAGAAACCCTCACCACTTTTAAGAGATGGTTGGATGGACATTTAAAGTGCCGTAACCAGCAGGGTTACGGATCTAGAATTGGGATTAGACTGGATGACCTTTTGTTGGATGGCACAGATATAATGGTAAGTACTGCAGGGAATCGAATACAGCCAGGGTGATCTCCTGGACTAGTTTCGATCACCTGGATGGATCAGAGAGGAATTTTCCCAGATTTTTTTCTCTCTAAATTGGCCTGGGTTTTTATCTGGTTTTTGCCTCTCCCAGGAGATCACATGGCTCCGGTTGGGGTGGAGTGTAGAATGTTTCAGTATAAGGGGTGTCGCAGTTGTGTGAGGCGGACTGGTTGGGCTGGGTGCTCTTTGTCGAGTCATCAAACCCTGGGAACGCAACCACGTCCCCAGATGAGCTCAGTCGCGATGGGACATCAGGTGGGCTGGGATGCAGCGCCGGAGGTGTCTCATCCATCTCGCCCTCCTCCAAACCATGGTGTGTCGTGGAGCGCTCCCTCGAGGGATGTGGCGCTTCTGGCTGGTCATCTGGAAGTAGAAAGCAACAGTGGTTAGAAGCAGGGGAGGAGGCAGGGTGACATGAGGATGGTGGCATAGCACAGGCTCATTAGAAGGTCCACCACTACTCCATTATATGTCTCAATGCAATGTTTTGAGTCGCGCGATCCATTTATTTACCCCCAGTATTCAAATGGAACTCAGCACCGTCCCCGGCTACTGTCCGATCTGTGATTCTGATAAGGGCTGACACTTTCTCCTCCACATCAATGAGTGGAAGTGTCTGAGGTGGACACAGTCCACAGTTGTTCCCTGCGATTGTGGGAATGCTTCGACTGAAAAGATAAAAATGGGAATGGTTAAAAAAGGTTCCATCTGCCGTTGTGACACCACCAAGACTGGGCATATTTTTTGTGAAATTCTAATTGATTTGATGAATTGATAAAATTGATAAGTTGATATGAATTGTTGTTTAAGCACTCCAGCATGGAAATTGTTCTGAAATTTAAGGAGATAATCACATTTTGTTTTTGCAAAGCTCCAGTCTCGGTGGTTCCATCCAAACTATGTATCAGGAAATAAGTTTTTTGCGCGGAGACTCTTGTGTCAAAGGTAACTAACATCCCTCATCTTACAGACTGAATTGCTCTCTGGAATATTTTGAGAAATAAAAAGTCCAAAAGAGTTTAAGTAGAATGCGTTGATAACTTGGATTGATTTGGGAAACTTGTTAAATGATAATGATTACATTATATTGGACATTGAAGTTTCACCAGGGCTTATGAAGGAGACAAAATTGTAATATAATGAGAATTTTTCTAAAATCATTTTCCGAGGTGATTATAGGTGAATTTCAGGGACTCGAACAAGGGTTTGGAACAGATGTGTGAGTGAATCCCTGCGTAAGACAATACCTGAAAAAAATTACATTTGGTATTGAGGTACATTCAATTGAAAGTCAGGAAAGTGTAGGTGAGAATCATTAATTGCAAGGTTTCTCTTTGAGATATTTGTGTCTTTGCCCATACTGAACAATGAAGAAAATGCGTTTGATAGCCTGACAACTACATGACATCAAGACCATGCAGGGGGCGATGAGAAAAGACCTTCGATCTTTTGATGAGATAAATTAAAAGCCCAGGAATGGCTTGTATCTGATGTCAAATATGGTATGATATTGGGATGCTGGTATGTATGCAAATGAGATATGTTGCGAAAAAATGCATGTTGAATTTGCACTGAAGAAGCGATCTCAGACATGCTCAGCTACTTGACAACAGCATGACATGAAATGGTTAATCTGGCTCAGGAGAGTGGGGAACATTTTAATCAGGGCACTGACCTATGCTCCACAGTGAAACTCACAATTTTTAATGAAATAATATTGAGTTAAACATATTGGTACCTATCAGAGGGATTAAAATTAAAGTAAAGAGAAACATAGGATTTGGTTTCTATACTCCATTACGAAGTCTCATTCTTTTTTGAAATGTGATGTTGTGAACTAGAGGAGAAAGGAGGTTGATTGCTAAAAGAAACAGTGCTTCACAGGACAAAAAGATAGAAGAATAGTTACTACCCAGCAGATTCAGGCACTTGGCACATCCAGGAGCATCAACAGGGACCACTTCCTTATTACGGTCTTAAATTCAGCTTTGGGTTTTCTCAGGAGTGTTATAGCTTTGGCAATTTGTTCCTTTGGCTCCGATCCCCACAAGTAGGTTCAGTTTGAATACTCCATGCTTGTGAGCATCTAGAGAGAACCTTAAAGCAGAAGTTCCATGATCTTTTCTTCCATTCATCCTTGGAATGTGGGTATCGCTGGCAAGGCTGCATTTATTGCCCATTCCTAATTGCTCTTGAGAAGGTGGTGCTGAGCTGACTTCTGGAACTGCTGCAGTCCGTGTAGTGTAAGTACTTCCACAGTGCTATCAGGTAGGGAGTTCCACACTGAAATGCTCCGCAAGGGCAGACATTTAAATATCACATGGGTGAACTACAACAATTGTACATCCCTGTGTAAAAAAGAATAAAGAATAAAAAAGGGTGAATGGGCAAATGCATGGCAGATGCAGTATAATGTAGATAAGTGTTAGGTTATCCACTTTGCTGGCAAAAACAGGAAGGCAGATTATTATCTGAATGGTGACAGATTAGGAAATGGGGAGGTGCAACAAGACCTGGGTGTCATGGTACATCAGTCATTGAAGGTAGGCATGCAGGTACAGCAGAGAGTAAAGAAAGCTAATGGCATGCTGGCCTTCATAGCAAGTGGATTTGAGTATAGGAGCAGGGTGGTCTTACTGCATCTGTACAGGGCCTTGGTGAGACCACACCTTGAGTATTGTGTGCAGTTTTGGTCTCCTAACCTGAGGAAGGACTTTCTTGCTATTGAGGGAGTGCAGCGAAGTTTCACCAGACTGATTCCTGGGATGGCAGGACTGACACATGAAGAAATATTGGATCGACTAGGCTTATATTCACTGGAATTTAGAAGAATGAGAGGAGATCTCAAAGAAACATATAACATTCTGATGGGATTGGACAGGTTAGATGCAGGAAGAATGTTCCCAATGTTGCAGAAGTCCAGAACCAGGGGTCACAGTCTAAGGATAAGGGGGAAGCCATTTAGGACCGAGATGAGGAGGAACCTCTTCACTCAGAGAATTGTGAACCTGTGGAATTCCCTACCACAGAAAGTTGTTAAGGCCAGTTCATTAGATATATTCAAAAGGGAGTTAGATGTGGCCCTTACGGCTAAAGGGATCAAGGGGTATGGAGAGAAAGCAGGAATGGGGTACTGAAGTTGCATGGTCAGCCATGATCATATTGAATGTTGGTGCAGGATCGAAGGGCCGAATGGCCTACTCCTGCACCTATTTTCTATCTTTCTATGTTTCTATGTTTCTTCCCCTCCATCAATGTACAGCTGGTGTGCAACCACAAAAAAATATTTCTGCAGGTGTGTGCACTAGATTCCCAGGGAGTTGCCATGATGCATTCGTCCTGTGGCAGTCCAAACTGCCTAACACCTTTGGACCTGCAAGCACATCTGTGTCCAGCTGAGCAGAGATTGGAGAGGATGGTGCCCTCCGACACAAACTCTCTACTGTTGTTCCTGCCACCACCGCCTGTTCACTTCTGAAGACTGAGTTATCAGATGAAAACCCAACTATGTATCTAACTTGTGTGAGTATTTGAGCTGGTGCATGGTCTGTATGCATTCTGCGATGGTGCACTCTCAGAAGGATTCAACTCCTCTGAGGAATCATCGCCCATGACCACCAGCAATACTGCATGCATGGGTGCCCTGTCGGAGATAAAAGACATGTATTAGTCCTGGCAAGATAAGAATATGTTAGAAACATAGAAACATAGAAAATAGATGCAGGAGTAGGCCATTCGGCCCTTCGAGCCTGCACCGCCATTCAATAAGATCATGGCTGATCATTCCCTCAGTACCCCTTTCCTGCTTTCTCTCCATACTCCTTGATCCACTTAGCCGTAAGGGCCATATCTAACTCCCTCTTGAATATATCCAATGATCTGGCATCAACAACTCTCTGCGGCAGGGAATTCCATAGGTTAACAACTATCTATGTGAAGAAGTTTCTCCTCATCTCAGTCCTAAATGGCCTACCCCTTATCCAAAGACTCTGTCCCCTGTTTCTGGACATCCCCAACATCGGGAACATTCTTCCCGCATCTAGCCTGTCCAGTCCTGTTAGAATCTTGTACGTTTCTATGAGGTCCCCTCTCATCCTTCTAAACTCCCTGTGAATAAAGGCCCAATTGATCCAGTCTCTGCTCATATGACAGTCCAGCCATCCCAGGTATCAGTCTGGTGAAACTTCGCTGCACTCCCTCAATAGCAAGAACGTCCTTCCTCAGATTAGGAGACCAAAACTGTACACAATATTCCAGGTGGGGCCTCGCCAAGGCCCTGTACAACTGCAGTAAGACCTCCCTGCTCCTCTACTCAAATCCCCTAACTATGAAGGCCAAAATACCATTTGCCTTCTTCACCACCTGCTGTACCTGCATGCCCACTTTCAGTGACTGATGAATCATAACACCTCGGTCTCGTTGCACCTCCCCTTTTCCTAATCTGCCGCCATCCAGATAATATTCTGCCTTCGTGTTTTTGCCCCCAAAATAGATAACCTCACATTTATCCACATTATACTGCATCTGCCATGCATTTGCCCACTCAGCTAACCTGTCCAAGTCCCCCTGCAGCCTCTTAGCATCCTCCTCACAGCTTGCAATGCCACCCAGCTTAGTGTCATCTGCAAACTTGGAGAAATTACATTCAATTCCTTCATCTAAATCATTAATGTATATTGTAAAGAGCTGGGGTCCCAGCACTGAGCCCTGCGGCACTCTACTAGTCACTGCCTGCCATTCTGAAAAGGACCCGTTTATCCTGACTCTCTGCTTCCTGTCTGCCAACCAGTTCTCTATCCACGTCAGTACATTACCCCCAATACCATGCGCTTTGATTTTGCACACCAATCTCTTGTGCGGGACCTTGTCAAAAGCTTTTTGAAAGTCCAAATACACCACATCCACTGGTTCTCCCTTGTCCACTCTGCTAGTTACATCCTCAAAAAATGCCAGAAGATTCGTCAAGCATGATTTCCCTTTCATAAATCCATGCTGACTTGGTCCGATCCTGTCACTGCTTTCCAGGTTATCATTATGAAAATGATCCTATTTAATTCACTGTTGAAATCAAGTCAACATGACTGATTGCCAAATGATATGTGGTGGCTGATATTTAATTGTGTCACCAGGTAGCTGGAAGCTCGCTATCTCCCCATCTCTGACAGCAAGACTCACCGAGTCTCCACTGATCTCCAGCACCTCCTCTGCTGCATTTGTCAGTTACAAAATTTGTGGAGGGCCATCTCCAGTTCTCTCCCTCTCCCTGGTGTTCTGTGCTCTCTTCTCCTGCAACAAGGGAAAGAACAGATCTATGATTGAGTGTAATGGTATGTTTTCAGCCGATGGATTGAGTGCATTTGGTGAAGTCGAGTATCGGGAGAGGCTTGACATTTCATTAGGATGAGGCTGAGTGCGAGTGATGGATGGATAGATGAAGATGTGAGGATGTGCATATGACGAGAAGAAAGGTGAGCATGGAAGTTAAATGGGTGTGAGGAGTGGTGTGATGGAGCAGGCTTGACAATGCAGATTGAGGGTTGGGTTGAAGGGCACAGCAGTGATTGTGCAACTGTACTCACCTTTCCTGACTTGGTGAGGTCATTAAAGTGCTTCCTTGAGCATGGCACTACGCTCCTGCTGCTGACCTCCTTTGCCAACTCCAGGCATACCTTCTTGGCATCAGCAGCAGCTTTCATGTTGCTGGGAATAGCAGCTCTCTCTGACCATTCACCACTCACAGAAGCACATCCAGGGAGGCGTGATTAATACGGGGTGCATCCTTTGTGCATCCTGATTCATGCTGAGAGTTCTTCTTCTGTTGCTTCCAAACTATGCTTCTGAAAATTGTACCTTTGGATTGGATCTTTAAATACTGGAGTTGAGGTCATGTCAACACTCCCACTGCTGTGGATTGGGTGGCAAACCAGGAAGTAAAGTAGTCATGAGGTTTAAAAAACCAAAGACAGCCACGCTGAACATACTTCTAGGTTGCCCATGCAATATCGGGCTCCCCCCCACCCCACCGGCTCCCAGCACATCTCGCCGTTAATTTTGGGGCTATATCTTCATTCCCTCCTTCCTCCTGGATTTATTAAGGGTAAGTCATGTTTGACAAATTTGCTGGAATTCTTTGAGGATGTAATGAACAGGGTGGATAAAGGATAACCAGTGGATGTGGTGTATTTGGACTTCCAGAAGACATTTGGCAAGGTGCCACATAAAAGGTTACTGCACAAAATAAAAGTTCACGGGGTTGGGGGCAATATATTAGCATGGATAGAGGATTGGCTAACTAACAGAAAACAGAGAGTTGGGATAAATGGTTCATTCTCAGGTTGGCAATCAGTAACTAGTGGGGGGCAGCAGGGATCAGTGCTGGACCCCAACTATTTATAATCTATATTAATGACTTGGAAGAAAGGACCGAGTGTAATGTAGCCAAGTTTGCTGATGATACAAAGATGGGAGGAAAAGCAATGTGTGAGGAGGACACAAAAAATCTGCAAAAGGACATAGACAGGCTAAGTGAGTGGGCAAAAATTTGGCAGATGGAGTATAATGTTGGAAAGTGTGAGGTCATGCACTTTGCCAGAAAAAAAATCAAAGAGCAAGTTATTATTTAAATGGAGAAAGATTGCAAAGTGCTGCAGTGCAGCGGGACCTGGGGGTACTTGTGCATGAAACATAAAAGCTTAGTGTGGAGGTACAGCAAGTGATCAGGAAGGCCAATGGAATATTGGCCTTTATTACAAAGGGGATGGTGTATCAAAGCAGGGAAGTGTTGCCACAGTTATATAGGGTATTGGTGAGGACACACCTGGAATACTGCGTGCAGTTTTGGTTTCCATATTTACGAAAGGATATACTTGCTTTGGAGACAGTTCAGAGAAGGTCCACTCGGTTAATTTCGGAGATGAGAGGGTTGACTTATGAGGAAAGGTTAAGTAGGTTGGGCCTCTAGTCATTGGAATTCAGAAGAATGAGAGGTGATCTTATCGAAACATATAAGATTATGAGGGGGCTTGATAAGGTGGATGCAGAGAGGATGTGTCCACTGAAGGGGGAGACTAGAACTAGAGGGTATAATCTTAGAATAAGGGGCCATCCATTTAAAACTGAAATAAGGAGAAATTTCTTCTCTCAGAGGGTTGTAAATTTATGGAATTCGCTGCCTCAGAGAGCTGTGGAAGCTGGGACTTTGAATAAATTTAAGACAGAATTAGATAGTTTCAGATGCAGTCAGAATCAGGGGAAGTCATAACGGGGAACAAAGAAATGGCAGACCAATTGAACAAGTACTTTGGTTCAGTATTCACTAAGGAGGACACAAACAACCTTCCGGATATAAAAGTGGTCAGAGGGTCTAGTAAGGAGGAGGAACTGAGGGAAATCTTTATTAGTCGGGAAATTGTGTTGGGGAAATTGATGGGATTGAAGGCCGATAAATCCCCAGGGCCTGATGGACTGCATCCCAGAGTACTTAAGGAGGTGGCCTTGGAAATAGCGGATGCATTGACAGTCATTTTCCAACATTCCATTGACTCTGGATCAGTTCCTATCGAGTGGAGGGTAGCCAACGTAACCCCACTCTTTAAAAAAGGAGGGAGAGAGAAAGCAGGGAATTATAGACCAGTCAGCCTGACCTCAGTAGTGGGTAAAATGATGGAATCAATTATTAAGGATGTCATAGCAGCGCATTTGGAAAATGGTGACATGATAGGTCCAAGTCAGCATGGATTTGTGAAAGGGAGATCATGCTTGACAAATCTTCTGGAATTTTTTGAGGATGTTTCCAATAAAGTGGACAAAGGAGTACCAGTTGATGTGGTATATTTGGACTTTCAGAAGGCTTTCGACAAGGTCCCACAAAGGAGATTAATGTGCAAAGTTAAAGCACATGGGATTGGGGGTAGTGTGCTGACATGGATTGAGAACTGGTTGTCAGACAGGAAGCAAAGAGTAGGAGTAAATGGGTACTTTTCGGAATGGCAGGCAGTGACTAGTGGGGTACCGCAGGGTTCTGTGCTGGGGCCCCAGCTGTTTACATTGTACATTAATGATTTAGACGAGGGGATTAAATGTAGTATCTCCAAATTTGCGGATGACACTAAGTTGGGTGGCAGTGTGAGCTGCGAGGAGGATGCTATGAGGCTGCAGAGTGACTTGGATAGGTTAGGTGAGTGGGCAAATGCGTGGCAGATGAAGTATAATGTGGATAAATGTGAGGTTATCCACTTTGGTGGTAAAAACAGAGAGACAGACTATTATCTGAATGGTGACAGATTAGGAAAAGGGAAGGTGCAACGAGACCTGGGTGTCATGGTACATCAGTCATTGAAGGTTGGCATGCAGGTACAGCAGGCGGTTAAGAAAGCAAATGGCATGTTGGCCTTCATAGCGAGGGGATTTGAGTACAGGGGCAGGGAGGTGTTGCTACAGTTGTACAGGGCCTTGGTGAGGCCACACCTGGAGTATTGTGTACAGTTTTGGTCTCCTAACTTGAGGAAGGACATTCTTGCTATTGAGGGAGTGCAGCGAAGATTCACCAGACTGATTCCCGGGATGGTGGGACTGACCTATCAAGAAAGACTGGATCAACTGGGCTTGTATTCACTGGAGTTCAGAAGAGTGAGAGGGGACCTCATAGAAACATTTAAAATTCTGACGGGTTTGGGCAGGTTGGATGCAGGAAGAATGTTCCCAATGTTGGGGAAGTCCAGAACCAGGGGTCACAGTCTAAGGATAAGGGGTAAGCCATTTAGGACCGAGACAAGGAGAAACGTCTTCACCCAGAGAGTGGTGAACCTGTGGAATTCTCTACCACAGAAAGTAGTTGAGGCCAATTCACTAAATATATTCAAAAGGGAGTTAGATGAAGTCCTTACTACTAGGGGGATCAAGGGGTATGGCGTGAAAGCAGGAAGGGGGTACTGAAGTTTCATGTTCAGCCATGAACACATTGAATGGCGGTGCAGGCTCGAAGGGCTGAATGGCCTGCTCCTGCACCTATTTTCTATGTTTTTTTTAAATGATAAGGGAATAAGGGGTTATGGGGAGCGGGCAGGGAAGTGGACCTGAGTCCATGATCGGATTATCCAAGATCGTATTAAGTGGCGGAGCAGGCTCGAGGGACTGTATGGCCTACTCCTGTTCTTATTTCTTATGTTCCCATAACCCGTGATGATTGCTTCTACTTTGCCTCTAGAAGTACTGTGCACAGTTGTGGTCTCCATAATAAAAAAGAATATTGAGGCACTGGAGAAAGTGCAAAAAGGATTGATGACAAGAATGATACCAGAATTGAGAGGGTACAACTATTAGGAATGACTGAGCCTCTTTTCCCTAAAAAAAGACAAGATTGAAAGGTGATCTAATCGAGTTCTTTAAAATTATGAAGGATTTCAATACGGTAGACGTTGAGAAGATGTTTCCACTTGTGGCCATCAATATAAAATAGTCACTAATAAATCCAATAGGGATTTCAGGAGAAACTTCTTTAAGAACATAAGAACATAAGAAATAGGAACAGGAGTAGGCCATACAGCCCCTCGAGCCTGCTCCCCCATTCAATAAGATCATGGCTGATCTTTACCCAGAGAGTGTTGAGAATGTAGATTGGGCTACCGCATAAAGTGGTTGTGGCGAATAGCATGGATGCATTTCAGGCTCCATTAGATAAGTACATGAAGGAGAAAGGAATAGAAGGATATGTTGATAGGGTGAGATAAAGGAAGGTGGGAGGAGGATCAGGTGGTGCGTTAACACCAGCGCAGACCTGTTGGGCCAAATGGCCTGTTACTGTGTTGTAAATTCTATTTTTTTAAAGTAAGAAATTAGATTTATTTCATCTTGTAGATCATACTGGGCCAGACCTTGGATAAGTCTAACTTTAGTAATCACTTTGACCAGAAGCTAAGCCTCATAATATAGCTCTATGTGTCACAAAATCACAAGCTTGTTGTTGATAAACAAAGAGAGAAAATGTTTCCCCGTACGATTGGTTGGCCTCTAACCATTGACCTCACTCAATACGTGTATTTTGAACACATTCTGTATTTTGCTGTAATCCTTTCTTACTGTTATATACAATAGTAGTGCTGTACCTCCATTGTTATTCATGTGATTCTGTACTCCTGCTGTCGATAAAAACAACCTAATATAAAAAGAAGTGAAGGACTTGCATTTATTTAACACCTTTTACGACCACTGGATATTTCAATGGTTAGAGCTGATCAGGGGCAGGGTACCGGTGATGGTGCCTTTGCCGTCCGCTGATCGCTGGCCCTGCAGCTGGTGTGCTCCCTCTGTCTGTGGCCACGTGGAGCCGGCACCTCACAACTTGAGCCGCCTCGGGGAAATCCCTCCGTGCCTTTCAGTTCTGCGCGGAGGGGTTTCCTGTACGGTCTGCTCCTGCACACTCTCAACCTTGCCATCCTCGCCTGCCGTCCAGACACGCCATGGCACAACATCTTGCCGTCCAGAGGAGGCGGCGGTCCCCGATGGAGTGCACTCTACGCGGGAGTCCTCCCACTATTTATCGGGGACTTGGCCTGGAGGATGGTGCACGGAGCAGTCCCGTACAACAAATTTTTAAGCCGGTTCACGGACTCCCAGGCCGCCTGCAATTTCTGCGGTCTGGAAGAGTCCATGTTCCACGTTTTTATGGAGTGTGCGAGGTTGCAGCCCCTGTTCCATTATTTAAAGGGGCTGCTCCTCAATTTCGGGTTGCACTTCAGTCCCACACTCCTGATCTTTGGGCACCCTATGCGGAGGGGAGCGGGTAGGTCCGAGGGCCTCCTCGTAGGACTGCTCCTGGGCACGGCCAAGGGTGCCATCAGCTGGTCCAGGCAGTGGGCGGTCGAGGGGGTCGTTCAGCCTGACTGCCTGCCTCTCTTCCGCGCCTACATCCGGGCCAGAGTGTCCTTAGAGATGGAGCAGGCGGTGTCCACTGGTACGCTCATGGCCTTCCGTGAGAAGTGGGCGCCGGAGGGACTGGAGTGCATCATCACCCCCGGCAACCAAATTTTAATTTGATTTTATTTGTTTTAAAGTTTAATTTGTTTTAATTGCCGGGTTTTAGTGTCCCCCTCCCTTTTTATAGGGGGAACTTGTAAATTATATGATTTTAATGGCCAAAAAAAAATCACAAAAGGAAAAAAAAACATTAAAAAACCCCCAAAAAACAACAAAAAAAGCGGGCAATTCTAAGTGTCTGGAGTGTCCCCCAGATCGGGGGGCACTCGATCTAATGTTTATTTGTTGTCCCCAAAAGAGTTGTGGAGCTGTTGGGAAATGTTTGGAGTGTCCCCCAGATCGGGGGGCACGTGATTTAATGTTTATGTTTGCCCCCAAAAGAGTTGTGGCCACGCTCCCTGGGGCATCACATTGGTCCCGGAAGTGCAGGCTACATGATTGGGTAGCCTGCTGGACCTGGGTGCTTCCGACGGGAGGTTGCCCTTGTTTTTGTCGCCATACATGTTGAATCCGGCATCGTACATCATTGCTTCATTTTGAGTCATATTACATTGGTTCCAACCGCAATCGCCTGACTTAACATAGTTAGTTACATTTACATACTTGCATTTGTCAATTACATCATTTACATGTGTATCACTGGCATCGCTGTATAAAGAGTGGAATTGTCCCTTTAATTGTGATGGGTTGCCGATCTCCTTTAAGAGGGCCTTGCAATCTTTACCCCAATCCGGTTCGCTGCTCGGCATCACGTGTTGCTCCATCAACGTTGCCCCTTGTGGTCTGGCCGCTGTCATCTTTACTTCAGGCGCTTCACCTCGTGGTGCAGGTGCCATCTTCTTTCTCTCCACGAGATAGGCTGCGGTGATCCTTTTTTCCACAGATTCTGCCATGGAAGCAGGGAAGTTGCCTTCTGCGCCGATTCTCTTCCTCCGGCGTCCTGCCACTGAAGCCTGGGAGGTGAGGTCAGGTCGTTTCGGCTAGATCATCTCACCGTTGGGTTGAGCGGTCTGTGTCGTCTCTCCACGCAGTCGAGTTGAGTGGCTGGTTTCTCAGGTGCTGTGCTGGATCCAAATTTGGGGCCACGTAGGAAGTCGATCCAACAGATTTGTTTCATCCATCTTCTTCCTAGCAGCGTTGGACCATCACCAGCAACGATCCACAAAGGTAACTTGTGCATCGCGGCGTTATGGGACACCTGGACATCCACGCTGCCAACGACTGGGATGGTGTCGTTTGTGTAGGTGAGAAGGTTCACTTGGATTGGGATCATTTTAGGTAGTTCGATTGGATTGTCCCAGAGTTTCTCAAAGGCCGCCTGATTCATCAGCGACTGGCTCACCCTTGTGTCCACCTCCATCGTGATTGGAACATCGTTGATTTCGACTTCCATTTTCAACAGAGGGCTCTCGGTGATGCAGGTAAACACTCTGTACACCTCATCGTGGGGCTGAGCTGCCTCATGGACTTTCTTTTCAATGTCGCTGGAGTCCAGTTGATCGGCCAACACTTCATCGACTCGGTGAGTACAGTTTCTCTTGCACATTTGCTGGAGGTGGCCCTTCGTGTTTCAGCCTTTGTAAGTACAGTTTTTGTAGCGGCACTAGTGGGTTCTGTGATTTCCTCCACAGCGCCAGCATGGGGTTGGCCGGTTGGCCCCATGTGGCGGACTCAGGGTTGTGGGATTCGGGGTTCTGTTCTCTCTATCCTGAGAGAAACTGCTGGCAGCAGTCTTGCCTCTGAGTGCCGCCAGTCAGTTCATGTAACTTGCCAGGTTAGAGTTCTGGGGGTGAGTCATCCACTTGGAATCACAGGCCGACACCATAAACACCTGGCTCACATTAATTGCCTTCTGCAGGGTGATCGTGATGTCCGCAGAGAGCAGTCTGTGGAGAAGGCCCTCGTGGCCGATTCCAATAACGAAAATGTCTCGCCGCGCTTCGGTGAGGCGGTCGCTAAAATCACACAGTGCAGCCAATCGTCTGAGGTCCGCAGCATATTTTGCGATTTCTTGGCCTTTGGGCCGTCGGTGGGTATAGAACCGGTGTCTGGCTGTGAAAATGCTCTCTTTAGGTTTGAGCTGTTCCTGTATCATCATTACGAGCTCCGCATATGTTTTGGTTGTTGTCTTCTCTGGGGCTAGCAAGTCCCTGACAAGGCCATAGACGTTGGGCCCACAACTGCTGAGCAGGATAGCTCTGCGCTTATCAGCCAGCGAGGTCAGTGTGTCTCCCGATGAAGAAGTGTTCTAGCCTTTCCACAAAGGCCTCCCAATCTTCCCCATCGGCGAATTGTTGAAACGTGCCAAGGTTAGCCATTTTTCGCATGGAAATTCGTAATCTCGTCGCCAGTTATTGTGTCTGTAAGCACTCTTGAAATGACTCCACGAGGCAAGGTATTGTACTTGAAGTGTGGTGACCTTCGTCCATTTATTACAGCTCCTGAGTGAGGGTACAGCATGGTGAGTTCCCTTTTATACCTGGTTACCTATCGTGTACAGGTGACCCCTAGGTCTCCACCAGTTGCACCCTCTGCTGGTACAAGCATAGTGTATACAGTGTGAAGGTACATTCAGTAGTCTTATGTAACTGTACATTGAGTGTACAGGGCGCATACTTTTCTTATACATACACAACACCAAGGTGCCTTACAAATATTGAAATACTTTCCTAAGTATAGTCGCTGTTGTAATGCAGGAAACAGCAGCCAATTTGCACACAGCAAGGTCCCACAAACAGCTATGTGATAATGACCAGATAATTTGTTTTAGTGATGTTGGTTGAGGGACAAATATCGGCTTGGACAGTGGGGATAACTCCCCTGCACTTCATCAAAATAGTGCCATTAAATCTTTTACTTCCACCTGCGAGAGAAGACAGGGACTCGGTTTAACGTCTTATCCGAACGAACGCACCTCCAAAAGTGAAGCACTCCCTCAGTATTGCACTGGAGTGTCAGCCTAGATTTTTGTGCTCAAGTCTCTGGAGTGGGACTTGAGCCCACAACCTTCTGACTCAGAGGTGAGAGAGTTACCAACTGAGCCATGGCTGACACTTTAATATACAATATTTATAAACAATCTTCAGAACGAGTTCAAGTTAATTTATTTATGGCTGAGGAGTCTAGAACCAGGGGTCACTGTCTCAGAATAAGTGGTCGGCCATTTAGGACTGAGATGATGAGAATCTTCTTCACTCAGAGGGTGGTGAATCTTTGGAATTCTCTACCCCAGAGGGCTATCAAAACTTGTCTGTGAGTCTATTCAAGACAGAGATCGATATATTTTTGAATATTAAGGGAATCAAGGGATATGGGGACATTGCAGGAAAGTGGAGTTGAGGTAGAAAATCCAGCCATGATCTCATTGAATGGCGGAGCAGGCTCGAGGGGCCGAATGATCTACGCCTGCTCCTAATTCCGATGTTCTTATATTCTTATTATCTGTTTCTCAGATACATGCTATTATCCACCTCAGATTCTGACTTGTGTATATTAAGGATAGAATTATTGATGAAGCAGACTATAATGTGAGAATCAAAGGAAAATAACAGAACCAATCACTATTGTCTCAGGAATAGGAGAGAAGGAACAACATTAATATGCATCCAGTTCAACTGAAATAAAATCATGTTTGTTTGAAGAACATTTGCATAACTATCTAAAATACAGCAAAAGACTGACAACAATGTACTGTTGTTATTGCCTCTGGATAAATTATTCAATCCAATTTAATTGGAATATGTTTTAAATAATTGATCAGATTATGCCCAACTGAATCACATCATCACCCTTTAAATAGATATAATTTAATTGCTAGTTGATCTTTACTGCTCTTCTCTTGGTTTTAAGTGTTGGTCAGCTAAACTCAGCAATGTTGCTCTCGTGGCATTAAAATATACATTTAGTGGCTCTTTGGTAAGCCACTGTTATAAATAATCAGGAACTCATCACTCTATTTTTCTCTTCTCCATTCTGTAGGTACTGCTTCATACTGGGGTATGTTTACACGGATACCAGTTATCCGACAGTACCTCAGGGATCACGTAAGGAGGTGAGCGCTGGCAGGGTATTTGATTGAGGGGGAGTGGGGGTGGCGGAGCAGACATGTGAGTCCTAACCTGTTCCCAACCAATGTGCATCCTTCCCAACTTTGGTTGAGATTTCCTCTGTGAATCCCAAAGGATTTAGTTCAGTTCCAATGAAACATTTTGCAGTGTGGGCTGAAATTAGCACCAACCCAGCCCAGGGATTGAATCTGGGAGCTCAGCGGTCTAAATAACTACCTTTATCAACTGAGCAAGTACTGATTCCACACTTACATCTATGAGCGGAAGGAGTAATGTTACTAATTTGTGGTCCTGGTCTGGAACTTTGCCTGATAGCAGCACATATTGGGAGTGCAAATTCATAAAATTACCTGGAAATGAGGACCGGTAGCTTGTGATTATGTTATAGGGGGCTACAGCACTGGACTTATTTCAAAAGTAAATAGATCATTGGACATATTTTGCTCCGAATACATGTGCTTGATATGTCCTTTCTATTTTAGTGTTTCCCAGTCATCGCCATCTCAGGAGCTTCATGAAGGTGCCTGCACTTTTGGTCCCCTGTGGAGAATGGTTTGAAGTTAATGACCGTGGGTTTTAGAGATTGAAAGACTATTATTACTATTATGTATGTAAACCTGAGAATACCATGTCCAACCACCAGAGGGCTTATCCCCTGGAGTCCCAAGGGATCCCACAATCCTTTGGGAGCACCAGTATTTAAGGAGGCCTCAGAGGCTGGAGAGGCACTCTGAGATCTGCAATAAAGGACTATGGTCACACCATACTTTGAGCTTGCAGTATCTAATCTGACTCTTTATTCAAGACATAACAATTACAATTCAGCATAAAATTGCTATGGATTTGAAGTAAGTTGTCAGAACTGGAGGCTTTGGGAAATGAATATCAAATTCAGGGTTTTAAAGCCTTTGGAAACGACAGAGCGGACAAAAATGGAGGTAGTGTAGCCTTATATGTCAGGGACACCTGGGAGGTAAACAAAGTTGATGCTGTAGGAGAGGAAAACGTGCAAAATGAACTATGCTGGGTTATTCATCATGGTCAGTATAAAAAAGAGGACAATTTGGAAGGATATGTGAGAACAGGAAAGTTATTTCAATGGGAGACTTCAATCAACATAACATAAACTGCAGAAACCCAAGTGGTTTCGAGTTAGAGATGGTAAATTGTAATTCGTGACTCCTCCTTGGTCAGATGTCAAGGAAGCTATGAGAGGCAATGCTCCTTAGAAACTAGAAAATGGCCCAGAAGCAGTATTGGAAATAAAGGCTGGACCAGCAATCAAAGGATAATAAGATTTTAAGCTTCAACATGATAAATACTAGAAGTCAGATCAATAAATTTACAATTCAATGTGGTTAATATTGACCTTTGGGCATCCAGCCAGTGGACTGTGCCAGCAGCATTTTCTTTATGTGGAGAGCTCTCAATTTTTTTCAACCCTTTTAACTATTTACATGTTCCTTAGTTATTTTAAGGTCTCCCCGTTGGCTCACTGATGAGGGGTAATTTTCACTTTGGCTGATATGTAAAACAGGTGATAGCGAATCGACAGCCTGTAATACATCTTCACCAGTTTTAATGAAAATTGGAAGAGATGTATAACAGGCTGCTGATTCAATATTGCATGCTTTACAAAATTACACTCAACAAGCTTCCCCCTAGAGTGGAACTAAACTGCAGAACCACTGGGAACCTGTTCAACCTTTGTTGTCTCCAGGCCAGATCCAAGACCGCACCAATCTCTGTTGTCGAACTACAGTACACGGACGAGCTTGCATCTGCACACATTCAGAGGCTAAACTCCATGTCATAGTCAACATCTTCACTGAGGTGTAGGAAAGCATGGGCCTTACACTAAACATCCATAAGACAAAGGTCCTCCACCAATCTGACCCCACCACACAGCACTGCCCCCCCTAGTCATCAAGATCCATGGCGTGGCCCTGGACAACATGAACCACATTCCATACCTCGGGAGCCTATTATCAGCAGGGCAGACATCGACGACGATATTCAACACCGCCTCCAGTACGCCAGTGCAGCCTTCAGATGCCTGAGGAAAAGAGTGTTCGAAGATCAAGCCCTAAAATCTGCCACCAAGCTCATGGTTTACAGGGCTGTAGTGATACCCGCCCTCCTGCATGGCTCAGAGACGTGGACCATAGACAGTAGACACCTCAAATCACTGGAGATGTCTCCGCAAGATCCTGCAAATCCCCTGGGAGGACAGACGCACCAACGTTAGCGTCCTCGATCAGGCCAACATCCCCAGTATCGAAACACTGACCACACTTGACCAGCTCCGTTGGGTGGGCCACATTGTTCGCATGCCTGACACAAGACTCCCAAAGCAAGCGCTCTACTCGGAACTCCTACATGGCAAGCGAGCCCCAGGTGTGCAGAGGAAATATTTCAAGGACATCCTCAAAGCCTCCTTGATAAAATACAACATCCTCACCTGGGAATCCCTGGCCAGAGACCGCCCTAAGTGAAGGAACTGCATCCGGGAGGGCACTGAGCATCTCGAGTCTCATCGCCGAGAGCATGCAGAAACCAAGCGCAGGCAGCGGAAGGAACATGCAGCAAACCAGTCCCACCTTCCCTTTCCTTCAATGACTGTCTGTCGCAATTGTGACAGCGACTGTAATTCCCATATTGAAATGTTTAATCACTTAAGAACTCACTTTTAGAGTGGAAGCAAGTCTTCCTTGATTTCTAGGGACTGCCTATGATGATGATGAAGCTCCTTTTGGCACGTTTTGTAATGATGTGATTCAAAGATTTATCCATCCGTTAAATTTTCAAGTCAATATTTCTCTTCAGGACCTCTTTTGCTTTTGGTCTCAGGCTCTCTTGCTTTATGTTAATTCCAGGCTGCCATCAATCTCTCTATTTAGTTTATGTTTTACTAGCTCTGTTGTGCAATTGACCAATCAAATCCACATAGCAAATATGATTATACTGGATTCAGAAATAAGATGGCGCTGGGTGCTGTTCTCTGTTGAGGAGGTTTGTCGAGTAAGTCTAGAAAGTATAGCCTAGAAATTCGAGCTAGAAATTCGCGATAGCAAAAAACTTGCCGGTGCATCCGTGGGCCAGAGATAACAGCCGCCGAAATTGATGGTGCTGGTATTCGTGCTGGTTGCTAATTAACATTAGCCTAGTGCCTATGTTCCCTGTAATATTTTGGCCCTGTGGGGCCCCTGTGAGGGGCTGCGGGGGCCATTACTGTGCATGCATAGTTTTTACATTGAAATACCAGCATGCCTGCTGCGTGGGTTTCCTGGAGCAGTGCACAGCTACTCTCCATACAGGAAACACTGCCTGGTGCTAAACTCAGCATGCAAGGCTGTTTTTATACCGTTAGCCCCGACAGGATGCTCCAATGTAGTGTAGCCATAGCGTCATTGCGGAGAGAACAGCCTTCTCTTAAAACGAGGCTGTCATTTCATAGAAACTTAGAAAATAGGTGCAGGAGTAGACTACTCCGCCATTCGAGCCTGCACCACCATTCAATAAGATCATGGCTGATCATTCCCTCAGTACCCCTTTCCTGCTTTCTCTCCAAACCCCTTGATCTCTTTAGCCATAAGGGCCATATCTAACTCCCTCTTGAATATATCCAATGAACTGGCATCAACGACTCTCTGCGACAGGGAATTCCACAGGTTAACATCTCTCTGAGTGAAGAAGTTTCTCCTCATCTCAGTCCTAAATGGCCTACCTCTTGTCCTAAGTCTATGTCCCCTGGTTCTGGACTTCCACAAAATTGGGAACATTCTTCCCGCATCTAACCTGTCCAGTCCCATCAGAATCTTATACATTTCTATGAGGTCCCCTCTCATCCTTCTAAACTCCAGTGAATAAAGGCCCAGTTGATCCAGTCTCTTCTCATATGGTAGTCCAGCCATTCCTGGAATTAGTCTGATGAACCTTCGCTGCACCCTCTCAATAGCAAGAAAGCAATTTCAGAAAGCAGTGCGGTCCCTTAATGGGGAAATGCTTTCTAAAATGAAAAAAAAAATTAAAATTGGGCTGTTTTTAGCCCTTAGAACTTTACTGCCTTCTGGAAAAAAAAACATTAAAAATAATCCCCAAATCGGAGCCATCAGCTCTTAAAGCTGAATTGCCTTCTGCACCTAAAATAATGGACTGTCTGGATTGTATCCTTCCTTTCGCTTCCACCTCTTATGCTTCCTCCTCTTGTACTTTTTCCTCTTCTGCATCTTCCTCTTCGCTCTGCGAGTGTATGCTGGTAATCTGAAATAAAAACATAAAATTCTGAAAATACTCAGCAGGTCAGTAAGCATCCCGACATGAGATGTGAACATTATTTCTCTCCCCACTGATGCTGCCTGACCTGCTGAGTATTGCCAGAATTTTCTGTTTTCTCAGAGGCCTTCCTTCACCATTCGAGGCCTTGCAAGTGTCCAGCAGCACTCACTGCACACTTTAAAAATGTTTTAGCGTGTTTCATGGCAAGCCATTACTTCAATAAAATTAAAAATATCCAGTCGAAAAGCTAAATGCAAATTTACCTGAAAGATGCGTGTACCTTTAAGAAATGCTGACAGCATCTCTGTTGGTCTGCCGTGGCTCATTTTTCAGAGCGAGCTTAAGACCCAGCACTGAATTCAGCGCAAAGGTCCATGTTCGCAGAGTGTGGTGTTAAGTCGGCGTGAGCATTACTCTCTCCATATTTGCATCTCCAGGACCAGCACTGATATCGGCATGGCTAAGGCCCTCACCAAGTTGGCGGTTGCCGAGTCCCGTGCCGCAGAAGGGCGTAAGAGTTGCGGCTGCCATTTTTTTCCACGGTTGTGGAGGTTACTCGTGGCAGTGTGTAGCCTAATTTCTGGGCCTATATTGGACAACCTCGAATGCAGAGTCTTGCAGAAAACAAATGCTTGCTTCATTACTTATTGTGTAAGTTCTCCTTTGTAAGGAGTGGTTTTTAGGTGGACAGCTTTCCCATCTGACCTTATATGAGCGGTTCCGAATCGTTCCCACCCCCTTGGTTCTAGACACTGGAATTATGAAGGGACTGTGACAGACTTGGACAGACAATCGGTTTCAAGGTAGGAAGCAGGTATGGCTTTATTGTGACTAAACAGAAGTAAAAGGCACACCTTTAATAACACACACAGAATAGTAATACCAATGCACACTGAGGGGTACAACACATTGAATAAAATGTCAAAATACAGCCTGTAGGGAAAAGAATACAGCTTAAAGTCTAAATGGGGTAAAGAGGAGAATGCAGATACATTTACACAAGTTATCCCAGCCTCCCCCCTCCCAATTCCCCTAACTAACTAAGTTATAGCTCTGGGGGTTCAGGGGCTATGCTCACCAATCCCTTTCGACAGTTGCCGGTGAATTGCAGTTTTCGGGTTCGCTGCACTTGGCCTTCTAGGTGAGCCGTACCCCGGATGGAGGAAAGGACTTTGGACTGTGTAGTCTTCGGTTGGGGTGCGTCGGTTGATGTGGTAAGTTGCGTTTTGGATGTATGGGGTAAGTACCCACTTTCTTTGGTTAGGAATAGTTTTAGTTAGTATTCTTTGGTAATTTTTCACCCATTGCATCAGAAGTAGATTGTAGAGTGGTTGTCAATTTGGTTGCTGACAACCTTCCGTTCCGAGGTCCTCATGCTCGGTCGGTCCTTGATGATTTCTTGTAGTTTCCTTCACTACTCCATTTCTTCACTCCCCAGTTCCGGCTGCTTGTGTCTGTCAGTGTTCAAGTCTCTGTATTTTCCTGGTAAAACTGGGAATAGATAGACCCCAAAAAGGCTTCCTTATCTCCCACCAAATCTAGCCCAGCTCTTTGTTTCGATTTTGCAGCCCAGCTAACTTAAACTTAATTAAGTGGTTTTAATCTGGCATTAATAGGCTTTTCGAAGTTGATGAGCTCTCGTCCATTGTGCTAGTCTGGCCTGAGCCAGATATTTCTATGTCTGTTGAAAAGGTGTTGGAATATGTATGTGATATTTGGGTCCTCTGGGTGGGGTGATAATGTTTCTTCCATGGTTGATTGTTTAAATGCTAATGTTTTCTAGGGGCAGGTTTCAAGGGTAAACAGTTCCCAGACAATTTGATTTGCTCCAATGTCCAAACTGGCCCTTTAGAGATTGACCCCACCTCTTTTCTTGCAGACCCAACATTCACCTTTTACAAATCCCAAATTCGATTAAAGTTTGTAGTTTCTTCCATGTGCACTTTAAGATTTCAAACTTTCTGGTAAATAATTCCAAATTAAATTCCCTTTCCTATGAGTCCAAACACTGGGGGGGTCTCCATGAATGCATCCCCTTTTATCCCCTGCAGGCATCGTCTGCCCCTTTAAACTCGTTTGTGTCCATAAGTTTTTCCTTCCATTTTTAAAAGTCCAGAAAGGGATTCTTCTCCTCTGCAGGGGAAAGGTACCAGGAATCTTTGTGAAATATTGGTAAATTCTATACCTTTGTATTTGTTTTCTATCTTTTATTCTTCAGTTAACATACTCCCTGAGCCCCTCTGTTTCCTATATTTTCTTTCGCTATTCCTGAATAGAATAATTTAAAAAGGTTCTTTTTATCTTAAAATTAGGCTTAGTTCATTCAGGAGTGAAATCAGGTAGCACCTTTTCACACAGAGGGTAGTAGAAATCTGTAACTCTCTCTCAAACGGCTGTGGATGCTGGGTCAATTGAAATTTTCAAGACCGAGGTCAATACATTTTTGTTGGGTAAGGGTATCAAGGTATGTGGATCAAAGGCAGGAAAATGGAGTTGAGATACAGAACAGCCCTAATCAAAGCGAATGATGGCACAGACTCGAGGGGCCTAATGACCTCCTATTGTTCCTATACAAACTACATTGTGCCTCAGACCAGCCTTATTTGAAGCATTTCATGTTCGTCAGTCTCAAGCCTTTCTATCTTTCGAACTGGTCTGTTCTAGAGATGTCCATTTCAAGTAATTCTGATATTTTCTTTTCCTTTCTGACAGCTGTAGACTGGGTCACAATTTATCTGTGTCCTGTAACTTTCATTGGTTGTTTGCATGCTTTTTGAGCTCTCACACCAACATCTTGTGCTCCTAACATGCTCTATCTGGCCTCTGGCCTTATCCCTTGAAGCAGATTTCACTGGAATACTGCCAATGTTAAGTAAATTTCTGCTTTAATGTTCCACAAGGCTGCCTCCTTTCACTCTCTCTGATTCTGCCTTTTCTCTCCGGGGCCTGCAAGAGAGTTTCTATTATCTGTAAACTTTAACAGGCCATCTCCATCTTCTTTGTATTACTAGCCTTCAGGTCGTATCTTGAGGATTCTGGTCATCTCCCAAGTATTGGAACTCCAGTCCATCATGTTTGAGTCAGAGCTTCAAACTCTGCACCCGACTGGTTCCTCAACACCCGATACTTTTACAAGGTATTTCACCTGTCTTCGCATTCCTGTGCAACTATGATCTGTGAAAAATGAGCACAATGTAATCTTTCTTACCAATGCAGTCAGTGCAAAGTAGAAAGGGAATCTATTTTTTTAAATTCAGTACATGTATTGAATTTTATGATTTTGTCAAAGATTATTCACCGATTTTGCTGCTGTATCTGAAAGTAGGAGCTAAGTTGCTGAGGACTGGTAACCACAGGAGGGGAGTAGAATGCAGTGTGCCTGACCTAAGGCCCATAGTAGCATGCAGTTAAAAGCCATCAAATTGATTGACAAAACAATCGTTATAAATTTCCCCTTGCGTATCCATGCTGCCAAATACCAAGCACCGATGCACAATATACTTTGTTTGATTTTGAACAACTGGACAATTCCTCAGAGTAAGATTTGCATCATTCCCACTTTGATAGTTAGATGTTTCCCTGATTGGTGAACAGCAATGATAGATTCCTGGGAGCTGTTTGGATATCTCCTTTGTTGATAAGGTACATGCGAAGAAAATACCTTGAAACGGGAAATCAAAAATTGCTTTGCAAAAAAATTGTTCAAAAATGCAGCATCAAGCAGATTCAGAGACGTAACGTGATGCTAAGACTTGCGGGCTGATTTTAACTCCCGGCTGGGAGATGTGTGGGCAGAGGCCGAGGTGGGTGGCAAACCGTCCAGCCCACGACAGTGTGAGGCCAAGGAGCTTTTAACACCTGGGCCTCGACTGCAGTCTCCCACCCGAACCTAGTGGAAAGTGCTAGCTGGCTGGTGGGTGGGAGTGGGAGTGGGATTTTGACAATGTAAAGGCCGTCACTAAGGACCTGAAGGAATAGTCTCCAGCACTTTGGAAAATGGCTGGGAGATAGGGTTGGGAATTGGCATAGGACAGAAATGACCGGAACCCAAGGGAAGGCCTAGGGTTTCTTGTGGAGCTCAGAGGAGCAGGAATGATCCCGTGGCCCAGAAGAAAGCAACATTTTTTTTTTACCTATCTTTCAGGCCCCGGGCTCCTCTTGAGACCAAGTTGGTCTGACAGGGTAGCTGCAATAGTTTTGCCACATAGGCCTTGTAATATAGAGCTCCCTCTAGTGGACTACTGTTCTATCTAGTGGACGGCTGTGATAATGCAACTGCTGATCTAAAAAGATCATGTGACAAGGTCACATGACAAGTTCCTGTAGAGCCATCTTATGTATGTGTGTGTTTGTAATGTCGTAAAGAATATATCACAGGTCTCAGTTAAAATTGCAGTCAGACTTGAGTCAGCAGATCCCAATCCGCATAGTGAAAGAAGGACCATATTGGCTATTGGTGGGTGACCTCCTCTGCTTGAAAGAGTAGAGTAAGATTACAATCTGCAGGAAAGCATAGCGTGTAATTCCCTGCAACCATTTTAACTGACCGTTAAATACATCCCTCTAATGTTTACTTTCAAAAAGATCTTGGGTTCTGTAGCCAGTTTTAAAGGAAATAAATGTTTCTTTTATGCTTACGGGGAGAAATTCAGTCACACCTCTGTTGCGGCATTGTTCCCGGTGGAGCAGTAAATTTTGTGCAGGCAAATGGTTTGCATCTGCCGCCATAAACGTCATCAGCTGGACCCTGAGTGTGACAGAGCTCCAAGGGAGGCATTGCACACCTCTTTGAGGGCACTGGGCTGGCTGAGCAAGTGAAAATCCTGAGCTAAACAGCCAGCCTTGGAGCATCCTAATAGACGCTTCGGGGGGGGGCGGGGAAATCAGAAAAAAACCCACCAAAAACATTCCCAATAAATAACTCATACCACCACAACATAAATCGCAAAAAAACACCAATCACACTTACCTCAAGTCGGAATTATTTACCTCACTGCGGCCGCTACAGCTTGGAACACCAGCTTCCCACCAGGGCGCTCTATGGAACATTACTACAGGTCAGGCATGATCCAAATATCGAGCCGATGTCGCAATCAGCTGCGTTGCACACTACCTCGGCACTTCCGGGTGGCAATGATCTGCGCCCCCTCGAAACCGGCACCAAATGTCCCGGCGAGGTGCTGGAAGCTGACTGCCCGCCCAGAATTGTTTCCCGCCACCATTGCCGCCCCTCCGAGGTGCTACCAGGGTTGGCAGAAGACCGAAAATACAGCCCTTAGTGTTTGGTGTGAATTTGATGGGTTATAGTTGAGGTGACTTAAAAGTCTAAACCAAGGTTAATCCTGATTGAGTGTAATTATTTCTCAGATTCTCAGAATGAAAAATAGTCACAAGCTCACTTGCTCACATCTTGTCACGGCTGTAAAATCACTTCACCTTCATATTTATCGCAGCAATCATTGATGCAGGTTTTTTGTCTGCTTTCATTTACCCGTCTTTTCATTCTTATAATTTATGAAGCTGAGTAGCTGGTAGTAAGTTAATTTTTAGTGTGCGGCTGAAGTCATTTTTGAATAATTCTCTAAGATCAGAAAGAAAATGAAATGCTGCCAGACCTCATTTTAATTTCCACATATTATGATCCCTCAGCACAACGCTCATATGTTGGGAACAGAGGAACATAGGAATAGGAGTAGGTCGTTCCGGCCCTCGGGCCTGTTCCACCAGGGAATGTTATCTCATGAGTTTGGTGGCAGATTTGTCACCAAGCTTATAGTCTACAGGGGTGTAGTGATACCTGCCCTCTTGTATGGCTCAGAGACGTGGACTATATACAGTAGACACCTCAAACTGCTGGAGAAATTCCACCAACGATGTCTCCGCAAAATCCTGCAAATCCCCTGGGAGGACAGATGCACCAACCAGGTCAACATGCCCAGCATCGAAGCACTGACCACTCTCGACCAGCTCCGTTGGCAGGCCACATTGTTCACATACCTGACACAAGACTCTCAAGGCAAGCACTCTACTCGGAACTCCTACACGGCAAGCGAGCCCCAGATGGGCAGAGGAAACATTTCAAGGACACCTCAAAGCCTCCTTGATAAAATGCAACATCCCCACCAACACCTGGGAGTCCCTGGCCAGAGAATGCCCTAAGTGGAGGAGGAGCATCTGGGAGGGCGCTGAGCACCTCGAGTCGCATCACCGAGAGCACACAGAAATCAAGCGCAGGCAGTGAAAGGAGCATACGGCAAACCAGTCCCTCCCACCCTTTCCTTCAACGACTGTCTGCCCCACCTGTGACAGAGACTGTGGTTCCTATATTGGACTGTTCAGTGATCTAAGAACTCACTTTTAGAATGGAAGTAAGTCTTCCTCAATTTCAAGGGACTGCCTATGATGATGATGATTGTCTCATGGATAGCAGAGAATGGATCAGTGAGGGGTATTCTTTGCAACTTAGAACTGCTGGCAACTGCCAGATATCTAACTAGGTAATGTGATATGTAAGGTTTACACACTTTTGCAGAAGGCACGGAAAGAGGCTACAAACTAAAAATGATTTAATATAAACTTTTGGGATTGACTGGATAAAAGGAGAAAAAGGTGCCAGCCTGGGGCAGGTGATAACTTATCACCAATCTTTGTGGTCGAAAGCCAGACCTGTTTATGCACAGAAACAAAGGGATTGATATAATTCATAAAATCCCACAGAAGAGCCCCTGGATTGATTGGCCGGAGGGGGAAACAATTCGGACTAGATATTACAAGTCTGCAAGAAACAAGGACATCAAAAGGACCCCACAAGGTGCACACTTTTGGAGAACAGGGTACTTAAGATAAGGAGTTATCTTTTGTCCTGTAGACTTCGTGTGAGACTTGGGGACATCCAGGTTCATCATCGCAGTCAGTCAAATGGATCACCACAAACAACGAATCGATCCAGACACATTAACGGAAACCTCAGCTCAGTGGGTGTTTTATTCATAAAATGGATATATATACACAAGCTAGAAGCAACTCGGGGTGAACAAAAAGGAACGGAATGAACACATAAGAACATAAGAAATAGGAGCAGGAGTAAGCCATATGGCCCCTCGAGCCTGCTCTGCCACTCAATAAGATCATGGCTGATCTGATCATGGACTCAGCTCCACTTCCCTGCCCGCTCCCCATTTACCCTCTTATCCCCTTATTGTTTAAGAAACTGTCTATTTTTGTCTTAAATGTATTCAATGTCCCAGTTTCCACAGCTCTGAGGCAGCAAATTCCACAGATTTATAACTCTTTGAGATAGAAATTTCTTCTCATCCCTGTTTTAAATGGGCGGCCCCTTATTCTAAGATTATGCCCTCTAGTTCTAGTCTCCCCCATCAGTGGAAACATCCTCTCGGCATCCACCTTTTCAAGCCCCCTCATAATCTTATATGCTTCGATAAAATCACCTCTCATGCTTCTGAATTCCAATCACTAGAGGCCAACCTACTCAATCTTTCCTCATAAGTCAACCCCCTCATCCCCAAAATCAAGCTACCTGAACCTTCTCTGAACTGCCTCCAAAGCAAGTATATCCTTTCGTAAATATGGAAACCAAAACTGCACGCAATATTCCAGGTGTGGCCTCACCAATACCTTAAATAGCTGTAGTAAGACTTCCCTGCTTTTATACTCCATCCCCTTTGCAATAATGGCCAAGATACCATTGGCCTTCCTGATCACTTGGCTGTACCTGCATACTATCCTTTTGTGTTTCATGCACAAGTACCCCCAGATCCTGCTGTATTGCGGCACTTTGCAATCTTTCTCCATTTAAATAATAACTTGCTCTTTGATTTATTCTGCCAAAGTGCATGACCTCACACTTTCAAACATTATACTCCAGCTGCCAAACTTAGCCTGTCTGTGTCCTTTTGCAGATTTTTTGTGTCCTCCGCACTCATTGCTTTTCCTCCCATCTTTGTATCATCAGCAAACTTGGCAATGTTGCACTCAGTCCCTTCTTCCAAGTCGTTAATATAGATTGTAAATAGTTGGGGTCCCAGCACTGGTCCCTGCGGCACCCCACTAGCACCCCAACCAGAGAATGAACCATTTATCCCGATTCTCTGTTCTCAGTTAGTTAGCCAATCCTCATTCCATGCTAATATATTAACCCCAACCCCACGAACTTTTATCTTGTTCAGTAACCTTTTATGTGGCACCTTGTCAAATGCCTTCTGGAACTCCAAATACACCACATCCACTGGTTCCCTTTGATCCACCTCGTTCGTCACATCCTCAAAGAACTCCAGCAAATTTGTCAAACATGACTTCCTCTTCATAAAGCCATGCTGACTCTGCCTGACCAAATTTTGCTTTTCCAAATGTCCTGCTAGTGCTTCTTTAATAATGGACTCCAACATTTTCCCAACTACAGATGTTAGACTAACTGGTCTATTGTTTCCCACTTTTTGTCTGCCTCCTTTTTTAAATAGGGGCGTTACATTTGCAGTTTGCCAATCTGCTGGGACCTCCCCAGAATCCAGGGAATTTTGGTAAATTACAACCAATGCATCCACAATCTTTGCCGCTACTTCTCTTAAGACCCTAGGATGCAACCCATCAGGCCCAGGGGATTTATATGCCTTTAGTCCCATTATCTTACTGAGTACCACCTCCTTTGTGATTGTGATTGTGTTAAGTTCCTCCCCCGCTATAGCCCCTAGACTATCCACTGTCAGAATATTGTTAATGTCCTCTACTGTAAAGACTGATACAAAATATTTGTTCAGAGTTTTTGCCATCTCCATGTTCCCCATTACTAATTCCCCGGTCTCGTCCTCTAAGGGACCAACATTTACTTTAGCCACCCTTTTCCTTTTCATATACCTATCGAAACTCTTGCTATCTGTTTTTATATTTTATGCTAGTTTACTTTCATAGTCTATCTTACCTTTCTTAATCATTTTTTTAGTCATTCTTTACTGGCTTTTAAAAGCTTCCCAGTCTTCTGTCCTCCCACTAGTTTTGACCACTTTGTATGCCCTTGTTTTTAATTGGATACCGTCCTTTATTTCTTTAGTTAGCCACGGATGGCTATCTTTTCTCTTATACCCTTTCCTCCTCACTGGAATATATTTTTCTTGAGAGTTGTTAAATATCTCCTTAAATGTACACCACTGTTCATCAACCGTCCTACACTTTAATCTCTTTTCTCAGTCCACTTTAGCCAACTCTGCCCTCATACCTTTGTATTCGCCTTTATTTAAGCTGAGTACGCCGGTTAGAGATCCAACTTTCTCACCCTCCATTTGAATTTGAAATTCAATCATGCTATGATCACTCATTCCAAGGGGATCCTTTACTAGGAGATTGTTTATTAATCCTGTCTCATGACACAGGACCAGATCTAAGATAGCCTGCCTCCTGGTTGTTGTCTTAGACTGGGTGTTGTGTAATGAGAGAGGATTAATTAGCAATCTCGTTGTGCGAGGCCCCTTGGGGAAGAGTGACCATAATATGGTGGATTTCTGCATTAGGATGGAGAATGAAACAGTAAATTCAGAGACCATGGTCCAGAACTTAAAGAAGGGTAACTTTGAAGGTATGAGGCGTGAATTGGCTAGGATAGATTGGCGAATGATACTTAGGGGGTTGACTGTGGATGGGCAATGGCAGACATTTAGAGACCGCATGGATGAATTACAACAATTGTACATTCCTGTCTGGCGTAAAAATAAAAAAGGGAAGGTGGCTCAACCGTGGCTAACTAGGGAAATCAGGGATAGTATTAAAGCCAAGGAAGTGGCATACAAATTGGCCAGAAATAGCAGCGAACCTGGGGACTGGGAGAAATTTAGAACTCAGCAGAGGAGGACAAAGGGTTTGATTAGGGCAGGGAAAATGGAGTACGAGAAGAAGCTTGCAGGGAACATTAAGGTGGATTGCAAAAGTTTCTATAGGTATGTAAAGAGAAAAAGGTTAGTAAAGACAAACGTAGGTCCCCTGCAGTCAGAATCAGGGGAAATCATAACGGGGAACAAAAAAATGGCAGACCAATTGAACAAGTACTTTGGTTCGGTATTCACTAAGGAGGATACAAACAACCTTCCGGATATAAAAGGGGTCAGAGGGTCTAGTAAGGAGGGGGAACTGAGGGAAATCTTTATTAGTCGGGAAATTGTGTTGGGGAAATTGATGGGATTGAAGGCCGATAAATCCCCAGGGCCTGATGGACTGCATCCCAGAGTACTTAAGGAGGTGGCCTTGGAAATAGCGGATGCATTGACAGTCATTTTCCAACATTCCATTGACTCTGGATCAGTTCCTATGGAGTGGAGGGTAGCCAATGTAACCCCACTTTTTAAAAAAGGAGGGAGAGAGAAAACAGGGAATTATAGACCGGTCAGTCTGACCTCAGTAGTGGGTAAAATGATGGAATCAATTATTAAGGATGTCATAGCAGTGCATCTGGAAAATGGTGACATGATAGGTCCAAGTCAGCATGGATTTGTGAAAGGGAAATCATGCTTGACAAATATTCTGGAATTTTTTGAGGATGTTTCCAATAAAGTGGACAAAGGAGAACCAGTTGATGTGGTATATTTGGACTTTCAGAAGGCTTTCGACAAGGTCCGACACAAGAGATTAATGTGCAAAGTTAAAGCACATGGGATTGGGGGTAGTGTGCTGACGTGGATTGAGAACTGGTTGTCAGACAGGAAGCAAAGAGTAGGAGTAAACGGTTACTTTTCAGAATGGCAGGCAGTGACTAGTGGGGTGCCGCAAGGTTCTGTGCTGGGGCCCCAGCTGTTTACATTGTACATTAATGATTTAGACGAGGGGATTAAATGCAGTATCTCCAAATTTGCGGATGACACTAAGTTGGGTGGCAGTGTGAGCTGCGAGGAGGATGCTATTAGGCTGCAGAGTGACTTGGATAGGTTAGGTGAGTGGGCAAATGCATGGCAGATGAAGTATAATGTGGATAAATGTGAGATTATCCACTTTGGTGGTAAAAACAAAGAGACAGACTATTATCTGAATGGTGACAGATTAGGAAAAGGGGAGGTGCAACGAGACCCCCTGGGTGTCATGGTACATCAGTCATTGAAGGTTAGCATGCAGGTACAGCAGGCGGTTAAGAAAGCAAATGGCATGTTGGCCTTCATAGCGAGGGGATTTGAATACAGGGGCAGGGAGGTGTTGCTACAGTTGTACAGGGCCTTGGTGAGGCCACACCTGGAGTATTGTGTACAGTTTTGGTCTCCTAACTTGAGGAAGGACATTCTTGCTATTGAGGGAGTGCACCGAAGATTCACTAGACTGATTCCCGGGATGGCGGTACTGACCTATCAAGAAAGACTGGATCAACTGGGCTTGTATTCACTGGAGTTCAGAAGAATGAGGGGACCTCATAGAAACGTTTAAAATTCTGACGGGTTTAGACAGGTTGGATGCAGGAAGAATGTTCCCAATGTTGGGGAAGTCCAGAACCAGGGGTCACAGTCTGAGGATAAGGGGTAAGCCATTTAGGACCGAGATGAGGAGAAACTTCTTCACCCAGAGAGTGGTGAACCTCTGGAATTCTCTACCACAGAAAGTAGTTGAGGCCAATTCACTAAATATATTCAAAAGGGAGTTAGATGAAGTCCTTACTACTCGGGGGATCAAGGGGTATGGCGAGAAAGCAGGAAGGGGGTACTGAAGTTTCATGTTCAGCCATGAACTTATTGAATGGCGGTGCAGGCTAGAAGGGCTGAATGGCCTGCTCCTGCACCTATTTTCTATGTTTCTATGTTTCTATGTTCCGTTACATGCTGCTCAAGAAATCCGTCCCTTACGCCCTCTATGAATTCCTCCTCAAGGCCACCCTGACCAATTTTATTTGTCCAATCAATATGGAGGTTAAAATCTCCCATGATTATTGCTGTTCCCTTTTTACAAGCCGCCACTATTTCCTGATTTATGCTCCGACCAACAGAGTTGCTACTGTTAGGGGACCTATAGACTACACCCACCAGTGACCTTTTCCCCTTATTGTTCCTTATTTCCACCCAAACTGTTTCAATTTGAGCCAATATAATTTCTTACTATTGCAGTGATTCCATCCTTTATCAATAGAGCTACCCCACCTCCTTTTCCTTTCTGTCTGTCCTTACGGATTGTCAAGTACCCCTGAATATTTAATTCCCAGTCTGAGTCACCTTGTAACTACGTCTCTGTAATGGCTATCAGATCATAGCTGTTGTGTATGGAGAAAGAGTCAGACTGAACACTGTGAGCTCAAAGTAAAGTGCGACCTTAGTCTTTTATTGCAGGTCTCCAGAGTGCCTCTCCAACCTGTGAAGCCTCCTTAAATACCTGTGCTTCTAAGGGATTATGGGATCCCTTGGGACTCCAGGGGATGAACCCTCTGGTGGCTATACAGAGTAAATACAAGTCCACAAATATAACAACACTCCCCGCCAAAGTCAACAGTGTAACTATTTACAATGTGAGTCGATCTGGGGCCCTTCTTGCCCTGGTTGATTGTCTCGGTGTGAAAGCTGGTGTTGAATCATTTGTTGGGCCCTCGCTGGGCTACTGTGCAGCTGGCCTTGCTGGGCTGTCTGGTGTATTGGGCCCTGCAGGGCTGCTGTGGATGGTGGGTTCTGCTTACTGGTCAACCATGGTGCCGGTTGCCACTGATGTGAATGTTGGGGGATCAAAGAAGATAGGGTCCAAGGTGGGTAGCTCAGGGTAGTCCGTGAATCTGAGTTTGATTTGATCCAAGTGTTTCCGGTGAATGTGTCCATTTGAAAGTTTGACCTGAAACACCCTGCTCCCATCTTTGGCCACGACAGTGCCGGGAAGCCACTTGGGACCTTGTCCTTAATTTAATACAAATACAGGATCATTGATTTCAATCTCGCGTGACACATTTGCGCTATCATGGCATGCACTTTGTTGAAGCCACCTGCTCTCTACCTGTTCATGTAGATCAGAGTGAATGAACGAGAGCCAAGGCTGAAGTGCTCTTTTCATGAGCAGTTCAGCAGGTGGGATCCCAATAAGTGAGTGGGGTCTTGTGCGGTAGCTAAGCAGGACTCGGGATAGGCGAGTCTGCAGTGAGCCTTCAGTTACCCTCTTCAAGCCTTGCTTGATGGTTTGCACTACTCTCTCTGCGTGACCATTGGACGCTGGTTTTGACAGGGCAGATGTGACATGTTTGATCCCATTACGGGTCATGAATTCTTTGAACTCAGCACTGGTAAAACATGGCCCGTTGTCGCTCACCAGGACATCGGGTAAGCCGTGTGTGGCAAACATGGCCCGCAGGCTTTCAGTAGTGGCAGCGGACGTGCTAGCTGACATTATCTCACATTCAATCCACTTGGATTATGCGTCTACAACAAGGAACATTTTACCCAAGAAGGGCCTGCATAGTCGACGTGTACCCTAGACCACGGTTTGGAGGGCCAAGACCATAAACTTAGCGGCGCCTCTCTGGGTACATTGTTTAACTGCGAGCATGTATTACATCTGTGAACGCAGGACTCTAAGTCCGCATCGATACCGGACCACCACACGTGGGATCTGACTATCGCTTTCATCATTACGATGCCTGGGTGGGTACTGTGAAGGTCACTGATGAAGGAATCTCTGTCCTTCTTGGGAACCAATACGCAATTGCTCCACAGAAGGCAGTCTGCATGTATAGACATTTCATCTTTGCGCCGCTAGAACAGCTTTATCTCCTCCTGCATTTCCACTGAAACACTGGATCAGCTCCCATGAAGCACACAGCTTTTGACTAGAGATAATTAGGGGTCCTGACTTGTCCAGGTTTAGATCTGCTGGGCAGTGACTGGTGATTGCACACACTCAAATGCTTCCATAACCATGGCTAGATCTGCGGGCTGCACCATTTCCACCTCCGTGGTGGGCAGTGGCAGCCGACTGAGAGCATCGTCGCAGTTTTCTGCCTGTGGCAGATGGCGTATTTGTATGTGGACAACGTGAGCGCCCATCTCTGGATGCGGGCCAATGCGTTGGTATTGATCCCTTTACTCTCGGAAAATAGGGATATAAGTGGCTTATGGTCAATTGCCAATTCGTATTTTAGCCCAAACAGGTATTGATGCATTTTCTTTACCCCATAGACACACGCTAACGCTTCTTTTTCAATCATGCTGTAGGCTTTCTCAGCCTTAGACAGACTCCTGGATGCATAAGCATCCAGTTGCAGTTTCCCAAAATCATTAGCTTGTTGCAATACGCACCCGACGCCATATGACGACGCATCACATGCTTGTACCAAACACTTGCATGGATCATACAACACAAGCAATTTTTTTGAGCATAACAATTTTCTCGCTTTTACAAAGGCATTTTCTTGGCTTTAACCCTAACCCTAACCTTAACCCTAACCCTAAGCCTAACCCTAAATGCCAAACCCATACATCCCCTTTTCGTAGTAAGACATGCAGTGATTCTAACAGTGTGCTGAGACCCGGTAAGAAGTTACCAAAGTAGTCAGGAATCACAGAAACGACCACAGCTCCGTCACGTTCTATGGCCTCGATTGCCTCCGTCTTCGCGTTAGTGGGCCTGATGCCGTCCAGCGCAATCCTCCTTCCCAGGAACTCCACTTCAGGCGCAAGGAAAACGCACTTTGAACATTTTAACCTGAGCCCCATGAAGTTGAGTTAACTAAGATCCTCCTCCAGGTTCTGCAGATGCTCGACTGTGTCCGACCTGTGACCAAGATGTCGTCCTGGAAGACCACGGTGTGCAGGACCGACTTCAGTAAACTTTCCATGTTTCTCTGGAATATCGCCGACGCTGATCGGATTCCAAACGGGTATCTGTTATGAACAAAAAGACCTTTGTGCATGTTGATGCAGGTGAGGGCCTTCAATGATTCCTCCAATTCCTGCGTCATGTAGGCTCAAGTCAGATCCAGCTTCGTGAAGGTCTTTCCCCCCACAAGTGTTGCAAAGAGGTATCGGCCTTTGATAGTGGGTATTGGTCCTGCAGGGAGAAACAATTGATAGTTACTTTGTAATCGCCACAGATTCTAACAGTGCCATCTCCCTTGAGGACTGAGACAATAGGACTGGCCCACTTGCTGAATTCGATCGGTGAAATGATGCCGTCTCGTTGCAGCCGGTCTAGCTCGATCTCTACCCTTTCTCTCATCATGTACGGTACTGCTTTCGACTTGTGATGGATGGGTCGCGCCGCCGATTTAGATGTATCTGCACTTTTGCTCCTTGGAATTTCGCAATACATGGTTCGAACAGCGAAGGAAATTTCTTTAAGTCCTGGGCACACAAAGTCGTCAATGGGCGATAGCGCTCGGATGTCGTCCCAGTTCCAGCAGATCTTTCTCAGCCAGATCCTGACGAGCATCGTGGGACCATCGCCAGGTGCCACCCAGAGTGGTGGCTTGTGCACTGCGCCATCGTAGGAGACCTTTACGGTAGCACTGCCGATTACAGGAATCAGTTCTTTCATGTAAGTTCTTAGTTTCGTGCAAACTGGAGTTAAGACTGGCCTTGAGGCCTTGTTGCACCACAACCTTTCGAAAGTCTTTTTGCCCATGATGGACTGACTCGTGCCCGTGTCCAGCTCCATTGACACTGGGAGTCCATTTCGTTCAACATTCAGCATTATCGGGGGACAATTCGTGCTGAATGTGTGCGCCCCATGTACCTCTGCCTCCTCTATCTGAGGCTCTGGTTTGTCGTGATGCTCCGTGGACCTTTCCTCCTCTGCAACATGGTGGTTCGCAGATTTAACAGGCTTAGCAGCTCTCCTGCACACTCGTTGGAGGTGTCCCATTGTTCTATAGCCCTTGCAAACGTACTCTTTGAATCGGCATGAATGGAAACGATGATCACTCCCGCAGCACCAACAAGGTGTTAATGGCCTTGCATTCATCACCCTTGATGATGGACTCTGAGTCATCTGCGGACGTGCAGCTGCAAGTATGTGTGACCTGCCCTGTACGTTACAATTCAAAAACAACATCACTTTGTTCACAGTACTTGTAGCAGCACTCGTGTGCTGAGAGATTTGCTTCATATTGTCACTGGTGGCAATGAACGCCTGGGCTATCGCTATGGCCTTACTCAAGGTTGGGGTGTTTTCAGTCAAAAGTTTTAAAAGTATGGTTTCGTGGCCAATGCCAAGTATGAAAAAGTCTCTGAGCATGGGCTCCAAATGTCCTTCAAATTTGCAATGTCCTGCAAGGCATCTTAGCTCGGCAACATATCTCGCCACTTCCTGGCCTTCAGATCTTTTGTAGATATAAAACCGGTACCTCGTCATCAGAACGCTTTTGGGTTCAAATACTCTCGGACCAGTGTGCACCAATCGTCATACGATTTCTCCGTGGGTTTCGCTGGAGTGAGCAGATTTTTCATGAGGCCATATGTTTGTGCCCCACAGATTGTGAGGAGGATCGCTCTTCATTTGGCCATGCTCTCTTTCCCATCTAGCTCGTTGGCCACAAAGTATTGGTCGAGTCGCTCCACAATCACCTCCCTCCGAAAATTTCTCCAGGATGCCCACTGTTCTCTGCATCTTTGGGTTCACTATCTGTATCTCGTTGCCAGTTGTTGTGTATGGAGAGAGAGTCAGACTGAACACCGTGAGCTCAAAGTAAAGTGTGACCTTAGTCTTTTATTGCAGGTCTCCAGAGTGCCTCTCCAACCTGTGAAGCTTCCTTAAATACCTGTGCTCCCAACGGATTATGAGATCCCTTCGGACTCCACAGGATGAGCCCTCTGGTGGCTGTATAGAGTAAATACAAGTCCACATATATGACAATACCCATTTGTGTCAATTTGTGCTGTCAACTCATCTATTTTGTTACAATTGCTACGTGCATTCAGACAAAGTGCCTTTAAATTTGTTTTTTTACCCTTTTTTCTTGCTTATTTCCTCTCTCCTTCAAACTTACTTTCTTTATTTTTGCTTTCTAATTCCCTCTATACTCCCTTCCCTACTGAATCTAGCTTCAAGTTCCCATCCTCCTGCCAAGCTAGTTTAAATCCTCCCCAACAGCACTAGCAAACCCCCCAGCGAGGATATTGGTCCCGGCTCTGTTGAGGTGCAACCGGCTGGCTTGTACAGGTCCCATCTCCCCCAGAAACGGTCCCAATGCCTCAGGAAACTAAAGCCCTCCTGCCTGCACCATCTCTCCAACCACATATTCATCTGCTCTATCCTCCTATTTCTGTACTCGCTAGCTTGTGGCACTGGGAATAATCTGGAGATTGCTACCTTTGATGTCCTGCTTTTTAATCTCTCTCCTAGTTCCCTAAACTCTGCCTGCAGGATCTCAACCCTCTTCCTACCTATGTCATTGGTACCAATGTGGACCACGACCTCTGCTGTTCACCTTCTCCCTCCAGAATGCTCTACAGCTGCTCAGCGACATCCTTGACCCTGGCACCATGGAGGCAACATATCATCCTGGAGTCACGTCTGCGGCTGCAGAAACGCCTGTCCGCTCCCCTGACTATTGAATCCCCTACCACTATAGCTCTTCCATTCTTCTTCCTCCCACCATGTGCAGCTGAGCCACCCGTGGTGCCGTGGACTTGGCTCTGGCTTCACTCCCCAGAACCACCATCGCCCCCACCGGTACTCAGAACAGAGTACCGGTTGGAGAGCGTGATGGACTCAGAGGACTCCTGCACTACCAGCCTAGCACTCTTCTGTCTGTCGGTCATCCACTCCCTCTCTGCCTGCACACTCTTAAACTGCGGGGTGACCGCCTCGAGAAACGTGCTATCCATGTTGCTCTCAATCTCGCAGATGAACCGCAGTGACTCTAGCTGCCGCTCAAGCTCCAAAACACGGAGCTCGAGTTGGTGCAGCCGGAGACACCTCCTGCGTGAAGCATCCAGAACTTCCCACATGCCACAGGATGTGCAATCCATGGGTCTGAGCTGCCCTGCCATCCCTCTAGTTACACTCGCAACTATCGAGTAGAACTAAATTCTAAACCTTAGCACAACACACTCCAGCTGCTACTCAGCAAATAGCTGATTTAATTAACTGGTTCTCCTTAGAAATAAAGAACACATATATTTACTGGCAGATGCTACTTACAACAATGCCAAAGGTTTCCTATGAAGGAGAAAAAAAATACTCACCAATCCACTAGCCAATCATTTACCCGCTTGGCTGTGACATCACACTTCGATTTTGATTTTTTTTGTTAAACTTTTTGTCCCTGCGCCAGCTGGCTCCTCCCAGCTGCAGCTCCTCCAAGTGCTGCTGGCCTTTTTAAGGGCCTCGACCTCCCGCTCCTGCTGGCTCCTCCCAACTGCTGCCACTCCGACTGCTGCTGGCCTTTTTAAGGGCCTCGACCTCCCACTGACTCTTCCCGACATGGAAGAAACGGACGAGAAGAGAATGACCAGAAGAGGAAACATCGAAGAGGAACAACCGGTCACGGAACCAACGACCATTAATCTACAATCTACGGTTGCAGCTATTAACTGGATGGGTGATTGTATGTCTTCAGTCAATTCTCTCAGAAGTCTTGTTCTGTAGTTTTTTCGTTAGTTTTTGCATAACAAAACTGACAATTGGATTAAACCTAAACTTTGCATCATGTGTAGTCCTTTCCTGTAATTCCCGAGGTCTATGAATCAAGGTAGAGTGTAAAACGAACACCCTACAGATATTTTCATACCTCCGCAGAATCGCCAATGTAGTCTGGAGATTGTTCTGTGGTGGGTCGGGTGAAGGGAGAAATAAACGGGCTGTATGCAGAGAGCTTACTTTAGATGGCAGAGATGATTACTATCTTGTTTACATCTTTATCAAGGAACAAAAACAGTTTCAGAAACTCCAATAAAAACAACAAACATTTTATGCCTATTCTTTGATTTGACTTTTTCTGGCCCTGGTAGATTTATCTTCATCTTTTGTCTCTTTCTTTTTGTTTGTTAATCCTATTATTTTGTTTTGTTTCTTAAGCATAAAAATTCAGCCTGGCACCAGGACTCCTGCCTGATTTGTTGCACGCAATGTTCTCACCGCGACCTCCAGGTTTGGGGTGAATTCATCTCCTGGAAGAGTCGGCTGCAGTGTAAAGTGGGCTGCTGATTCACTAGGTGTCCATTTAGCATTAATGGCGTAGACCTGTTGCACCTCCAACATGTCGACTCATCTTCTGTGCAGTGCGACAAATATAGCCAGCCAACCACAGATTATAATAAAGGCTTGGCAAAGATAAAAACTGAATGCAATTTTTAACCCAGAATTAAAAACCAATTGCCATTTATGAGTAGATAGAACTAAGATATCCTGCATTTCTACGAACATAGAATCATACAGTCAGAGAAAAATTACGACACAGAAGGAGGCCATTCAGCTCATCGTGTCTGTGTCGATCCGAAAAGAGCTACTCAGCCGAATCCCACCTTGCAGCACGATGTCCGTAGCCCTGTAGGTTACGACACTTTAAGTGCACATCCAAGTACTTTTTAAATGTGATGAGGGTTTCTGCCTCTACCACCCGTTCAGGCAGAGAGTTCCAGACCCCCCACCCTCTGGGTGAAGAAATCTTTCCTCATCTCTCCTTTAATCCTTCTACCAAATAATTTAAAACTAGGCTCCCTGGTTATTGTCCCCTCTGCTAATGGAAATAGGTCCTTCCTATCAACTCTATCTAGGGCCCTCATAATTTTATACACCTCAATTAAATCCCCCCTCAGTATCCTCTGTTCCAAGGAAAACAACACCAGCTGGGATTCAGCGTCTTTTGTTTGATTGAACGCACTTGTTTACATTTTACACATAAAAGCAGAATTGTTACTGCTGTGACATTTTTAAGATGGTGAGATTTCATAAAAAAACAACTTGGGTAGATTGCAAAGGCAGTGGTTAGCAACCTGGATAAAAAATATCATGTATGGTTTTACCTCAAGCAAACATTGATTTGAAGAAAAAAGGAAATATAGAAATTCAAGCAACAAACTACTTTGAATGAAACTCTGACTCCTACAAAACAAAAAGAAGCATTTAAAGACGCACAGCATTTCTCAACAGTGGTGGATCACTGAAAACAGAGACACATTCACAGATTGTGTTCTTGAGATGCTGTTGCCTGTGGTGAAGCAAAAGAAGGCTCGGCAATCAAGTAAAGCCTCTCTGGAATAGAGTCGTCCGAAATGCCTGGCAAGAGTTAACTGATAGAGTGACAGAGCCATTGTCAGCTGTGTCTCAGTGGGTAGCACCTTTGCTTGGATTCAAGTCCCACTCCAGAGACTTGAGCCCATAAATCTAAGCTGTCGGCTCCAGTGCAGTGCTGAGGGAGGGCTGCACTGTTGGTGGTGCCATCTTTCAGATGAGACATTAAACTGAGGCCCTGTCTGCCCTCTCAGGTTGATGTAAAAGATCCCATGGCACTATTTTGAAAAAGAGCAGAGGAATTATCCCCGGTGTCCTGGCCAATATTTATCCCTCAATCAACAGGACAAAAACAGATCGTCTGGTCATTATCACATTGCTGTTTGTGGGAGATTGCTGTGTGCAAATGACTGCCATGCGTTTTCCACATTACAACAGTGACTACAGTTCAAATGTTACTACATTTGGCTGTAAAGCGCTTTGTGATGTCTAGTGGTCGTGAAAGGCGCAACATAAATGCTAGTCTTTCGTTTAGAAATTCGTGTCACTTGCGCTTCCCGTTAGCACCCTCGGGGGGCCGGGGGGTGGCAAACGACATTTTGCCTGGGCATGGCACCGCTAACAACTCCCGCTAAATTCCACGGGAGCTTAACGGCGGCGGTAACCCATAGCGCCCGCTACGCTGTGCCGGCAAAGAGAAATTCATCGCTGTTATCGCCCCAGACCCCAAATTGTGTATCGCCCTCTGAGTCCGCACCGGGCGATGCCAGCGACAGCTTCAGACGACGTGAACTGGACAGCCGGCTGCTTGCTGGGCGATGCTTAAAGTGGAGGTGATGGCCATTGAAAAAAAATCTCCCGACTTTCTTCTGCGCCCGGTTCGTGCTTCAATCTTCAAGTGTGTCATTGAAGTGTGCACCGCCGATATTCCGCACCTGCAGCCAAATTCAGCTTCAAAAATCCACGATCCGCTGAGCGGTGCCCCCGACAGCTTTTTCTGTCGGTGCACCTTGTTGTCTGTGTGTGAGCCATGGCAGTGTGGCAGCCCTTCAAGGGGAAGGCGCACTGTCGCGGCCGCCATTTTTTTTTTTGGCTGACTGCCATTTTGGGCCGACGATTATGCACCCGGGTTCAGCCGGGATGCCAACAGGCAGCCTGTCACCTCCTCTTGGGTGCATGGCCGCTGGCCTGGCCGAAACCCTCCCTAGTGGCCCAGTGGACTGAAGTTTTAAAATGGCAAAAGCTCTCCCCTTTAAGTTAAGGGGAAAGCGTGGTGACGCACACATGTCATGACGTCATCACCGCGCCGCTGATGATTGACAGCGGCAGTGTCTCCGTCCCGCCTCCACTTCTGCCCCTCTTGTTGGTGATCTGCTGCTCACTGCCTAACTTCTGCTCCCATTATGACCAACTTCCAGACCGCCTGAAAAAACAAGATAAAGTGCTGAATTTACTGAAAGAGATGATGTCATTCAATGTGGCAGAAAAAATACTTCAGGAGTGGAAGGTGTGACCCATTTCGGGTGGAGGTGAATTTTAGCCCCCTGGTATAACTAGGCGGAGTTGAATTTTGCATCAGGGTCCTATAACAAAAGTTAGAAACCCAATTTGCACAGTAAAACAGCCTTACGCTTATTTGTGGCTGGTGAATTGCTCACCCATTTACAGGCCCAGCTGAAAAAGGCAATGGCCCTGAAATTGCGGTCGGTGGTTTACCTCTGGAGTACACCTGTGACCCGCAAAACATTTCCAAACTTACCACCAGGCTCCCAGGCTGTAGAGAGGTTGAGTCTTGGGACTGCAGGTGTACGCCTGCGTAAAGGCCCACCGATCCCAGGGACGTACGCGGTTGGGATCATGTGGGCCAGATCTTTCAATCACAAAGGAGGATTCCATTGCAGTCATTTCCGAACGGAATCCTGTAATGACGAGCAATTGAATCCCCAAATAATTAGGCTCTAATAAATATAAATGTTCTGATTCTCAAATTTATTTAAAATTTCCTTAATTACACCAAATACAATCAAATGTAATCTTTTGAAAATTAATTTTAATATGGGCTAATATTTGCATAAACTAATCTTAAGTGTTTATGCATCATTTTAAAATGTTTTAATTTTTAATGTAAGATTTCTATTAACTCTTACGGTGGTGAAAGCAAGCCCCAAGCCTGTTTGTTTACCAGCAGTAAGAGCTGTCTGGGCAATTTCTGGGCATTTGTTGGGCAAATAGCACAACTCTGCACCAGCAAACTGATTATACTTTCGGTTCGGAAGGCATACCTTGACAGATCGCAGGTTCCAGGATTTCGCTTATGCGCACATGCATGAGGAAACATGGAAGTTGCTGGGCCTTCCAGAAGACACCGTAATTTCAGGCCCATTAGTATCGCTGATCTTCCGCAGCCAACTTTAAATGGGAAGATTTAGCGCCCTGCGGCTTTTAAATCTGGAGCCTCCAAATCGAAAGCCAAAATTCAAACAAGAAGGTACCCTGTAACTCAATATCGTCACTATCAAAACAAACTTCCTGAATTGAAACATATAATGGATTATATATAGAATACAGATTGCTAGAAGTGAGATACAAGGGCAAGTGCGAAGTTTGACTTTGGGTCTTGTTAGAATTCATAGATTAAATTACTGCCTTATTTATTTAATATATGTATACTATGGTAATAGTTGGTTTTCTAGCTGGTTAGAGCCATTGGCTTAGCTTGGATTTCTCATATAGCACTGGTATAGAAGTGTTGCAAACATAACTTATACACTGACTATCCGAATAATAAAATATCAACTACACAGGTGTAAAAGTCACTTCCCCAGGTCAAAAGGTTATAAAACTGTATGAAGCCATGATTTCTTTATTGGCTTTCATTATTCTTACAGCGCACTGTAGAAAAGAATTATTCAGTATGATGTAGATGAATGAGCAACAAAGATAAGAGTAACATCAAAGCTGAAGTTATTGAGCATTAGATTACATTTTTTAATGTATTTTGATAGCTAAATAAAGAAAAACCTAACAGTGAATACATCTTATGATAAAAAAGAGCCCAAAATATAAGTATTATGAATTTGCTTTCACAAATATACTACTTGTTCTCCTGCAGTGTTATTCGTGGGTAGTCTGAATTGTGAATAATCGCACAGCAAACTAAATGTAACGAAAGGTCATCGGTCTGAAACGTTAACTCTGTCTCTCGCTCCACAGTTGCTGCCTGACCCGCTGAGTATTTCCAGCATTTTCTGTTTTTATGTCAGATATTCAGCAGCCGCAGTTTTTGTTTTTGTATAACTAGCAGCAATGTGCGGCACTCATTTAACTGATTTGAATGGTTGATTTTGCAGCGCTTGCTGGTTTGTGAACCCGGCTTTGAAAAAAATATTAGGTAATTTGACTTCTCAGTATTCTGCTGGTGACCCATCCCTTGTTAGTAGGAAAGCAAAATACTGTGGATGCTGGAATCTGAAATAAAAACAGATTATGCTGGAAGTACTCAGCGGGTCAGGCAGCATCTGGAGAGGAAAACAGAATTAACATTTCAGGTTGATGCTCTTTCATAGAACTGAAAAAAGTTAGAAATGTAACAGGTTTTAAGCAAGTGCAGGGGTAGGTAAAGGGGGGTGGGGAGGAAAGAGCAACAGGGGCTGTCTCTGATAGGGTGGAAGGCAGGGATGATTAAATGAGAAAAGGTACAATAGGACAAATTAAAAGGAGATGATAATGGGTCAGTAAAGAAATAAAAGATGGGTCTCGATAGGGTGTAAATGGGAATGACAGAATCATCACCAACTGCAATGTGAAAAAATAGGGGCAAAGGTTATTTTCTGAAATTGTTGAACTAGATGTTGAGTCCAGAAGGTTGTAAAGTGCCTAATCGAAAGACAAGGTGCTGCTCCTCGAGCTTGCGTTGAGCTTTATTGGAACAGTGTAGGAGGCTGAGGACAGAGAGGTCAGAGTGAGAGTAGAGGGCAGAATTAAAGTGACAGGTGACCGGAAGTTCGGGGTCACGCTTACGGATTGAATGGAAATGTTCCGCAAAGCGGTTACCCAATCGGCGTTTAGTCTCCCCAATGTAGAGGCGACCACATTGTGAGCAGCGAATACAATATACTAAATTGCAAGAAGTACAAGTAAATCACTCTTTGACCTGGAAGGAGAGTTTGGGGCCCTGGGTGGTGGGAAGGGAGGAGATAAAAGGGCAGGTGTTGCATCTCCTGCACTTGCACGGGAAGGTGCTGTCGGAAGGGGAGGGATGTGTTGGGGGTGATTGAGGAGTGGACCAGGTGTCACGGAGGGAGCAGTCCCTTTGGAATGCTGAGAGGGGAGGGGAGGAGAAGATGTGATTGGTGGTGGGATCACACTGGAGATGGCGGAAATGGCGGAGGATGATCCGTTGATTGTGAAGGCTGGTGAGGTGAAAGATGAGAAGAAGGGGATCCCTATCTGATCATGGGTTCAGCACCACTTCCCTGCCAGCTCAGCATAACTTTTTATTCCTTTATTGGTCAAAAAATCTGTCAACCTCCGCCTTAAATAAATTCAGTGACCCAGCCTCCACAGCTCTCTGTGGCAGAGAGATCCATAGATTTACAACGCTCTGAGAGAAGAAATTTCTCCTCATCTCAATTTTAAATGGGTGGCCCCTTATTCTGAGACTATGTCCCCTAGTTTTAGTTTCCCCTATGAGTGTAAATATCCTCTCTGCATCCAACTTGTCGAGGCCTCTCATTATCTTATATGTTTCGATAAGTTCACCTCTCATTCTTCTGAACTCCAATGAGTATAGGCCCAACCTACTCAACCTATCTTCATAAATCAACTCCGTCCTCGCCAGAATCAACCTAGTGAACCTTCTCTGAACAGCCTCCAATGCAAGTATATCCTTCCTTAAATACGGAGACCAAAACTGCATGCAGTACTCTAGGCGTGACCTCACCAGTACCCTGTACATTTGTAGCAAGAATTCGCTGCTTTTACACTCTATCCCCCTTGCAATTAAAGCCAAAATTCCATTTGCCTTCCTGATTATTGCTGTACCTCCATACTAACTTTTTGTGTTTCATGCACAAGGACCCCCAGGTCCTTCTGTACTGAAGCACTTCGCAATTTTTTTCCATTCAAATTATAATTTGCTTTTCAATTTTTTCTGCCAAAGTGGATAACCTTACATTTCCCTACATTATGCTCCATCTGCCAAATTTTTGCCCACTCACTTAACCTGTCTGTATCCCTTTGCAGATTTTTTGTGTCCTCCTCACAATTTGCTTTCCCACCCATCTTTGTATCATCAGCAAACTTGGCTACATTACACTCAGTCCCTTCATCTAAGTCATTAATATAGATTGTAAATAGTTGAGGACCCAGCACCGATCCCTGCGGCACACCATTAATTACTGTTTGCCAACCGCAAAATGACCCATTTATCCTGAGTTTCTGTTTTCTGTTAGTTAGCCAATCCTCTATCCATGCTAATATATTACTCCCAACCCCATGAACTTTTTTCTTGTGCAATAACCTTTTATGTGTCACCTTATCGAATGCCTTCTGGAAATCCAAAAACCCCACATCCATAGGTTCCCCTTTATCCACCCTACTCATTACATCCTCAAAGAACTCCAGCAAATTTGTCAAACATGATTTCCCTTTCATAAATCCATGTTGACTCTGCTTGATTGAATTATGCTTTTTTAAATGTCCTGCTACTGCTTCCTTAATAATGGACTCCAGTATTTTCCCAATGACAGATGTTAGGCTAACCGGTCTATAGTTTCCTGCTTTCTGTCTGCCTCCTTTTTTAAATAGGGGTGTTACATTTGGGGGTTTCCAATTTGCTGGGACTTCCCTAGAATCCAGGGAATTTTGGTAGATTACAAACAATCATCCACTATCTCTGCAACCACTTCTTTAGGATCCTAGGATGCAAGCCATCAAATCCAGGGCACTTGTTCACCTTTACTCCCAATAGTTTACTGAGTACTACATCTTTAGTGATGGTGATTGTATTTGGTTCCTCCCTCCCTCTAGACCCTTGATTATCCACTGTTGGGATATTGTTAGTGTCCTCTACCGTAAAGACGGATACAAAATATTTGTTCAGAGTTTCTGCCATCTCCAAGTTCCCCATTACTAATTCCCCGGTTTCGTCCTCTAAGGGACCAACATTTACCTTAGCCTCTCTTTACCTTTTTATATATCGACTAAATATTTTCCCAAAGATGACACCTTTAAATAGCGCTCCTCCAGCCGACACCCAACTGAAATATGAGAGCTGAAGCTGTCGTTGTCAGTGTCAGGTGCGAGCACAGGGGTTGCGAGCAAATTTCGCTTCCAGGGTGGTAACGGGCGCTGTGCACGTCAATGATGTCATCACGTCGGGCGCAGCTGAGCGGGGTGCTACATGTTAGCGCCGCTGCAAAGTCCCCACCCATTTTAGTGGGATGTGCTGTTCTGGCCGCACCTTGGTGAAAACTCATTTTCCTCCCCCCCGCACCCCCCGGGGGTGCTGACGGGAGTCGCAATCCACCCCAATTTCACCCCCAAAATTTATTCAAAATAAAATTAAAATAGAATGCTATAAAATTTCACTGGATTAATTTTTATTTGCTTGCATTACTAAGTACTTCCCTTTTATTGTATTTTCTTTAGGTATAAAGTGCAGCTGATATCTCATGAGATCAGGTCGGTCATTAGGGAGTCAACTCTTGTTAAAATTAATCACATATCTAAATAATTAATAGCAATCTTTATAAATTCTTTATAGAACAATTATTAAACTGAAAAGTTCAAAAATGTAAATTTTAGCAGACATCTTCAACTGCATTGTCACATTTATGTCGCTCCTCTGAATTCCATGGGTTTGTTTCACAAATTATGACATAAACTGAATGTTAGTTCTGATAATGATAATTTAACTAAATTTATGTCTTCATCAGTGATTAATTTAACTGGAGGTGAATAAAATAATTGTGGAATAGAACTAAAGGACTAGTTTCAAGAGTTGTATTTGTCTAGTATGGGACTTAAATTAAAATGTAATTAAACTGTAATTATTAGGGCCTTATTTTGTGGCCTCTATGGGCAGGTACGGAGTGCACACACACCTGAGGGGCCGTGCAAGTTCCGGATTTACTTATACGAAGCGTATGCGCCTAAACCCGGAACTTGCAGTTTGTCAAGAAGAATTGTAGTTCTAACCTTTTTTCGCTGGTCGAAGCTAGAAGTTCAAGTCCACCAAGCTTGTGTGTGTTGTACTTTTTTGTAATATTAGTATCACCTTGCTAACATGATGCTAACATGTCATCATGTTCTTGTTATTTTGTATTAATATGTAACACTTTAACCCATTAAATCGTCTTGTAAATTATATAATCCTCTTTCGTACGTCTGTTCGACACTGTCATTGGTTTTCTCAGGGTTTGTACCTAACTTTTTTATCTTTTCTCATACTTTTCTCTATTAGTCTATTGTATTTGGTCAGTCTTCTGATCATCTCCTGACTGCTTGGCTTGATGCCCAGAACATACCATGGCCAAGGGTTTCCGCATTGGGCGCAATCAGTGATCTGAGTGAAAATTGCACTTACAACTGCTCGTTTTAAGAAGTGTTTTTTTCACAAACGCACTTGCCTATTGCCAAATTTAAAATTAGACAGCACTTTGGAATGTAATTTTTTTTTATTAAAGAAAATTTTATGTTAAAAAATATTGCGTGATATAGTTAAGAGTGGTAACCTGGTTCTATGCCCCTTTCTCTCATGTACTTGTCTAGTTTCTTTTTGAAAACATTTAAGATCTTTGCCTCAATCACTCTCTGTGATAGCAAGTTCCACATTCTAACCACTCTCTGAGTAAAGAAATTTCTCCTTATTTACCTGTTGGATTTATTAGTAACTATCTTGTCCTATGAGGAGAGATTGAGTAGACTCGGCCTATATTCTCTAAAGTTTGGAAGATTGAGAGGTGATCTCATTAATTGAAACGTACACAATTCTTACAGGGCTCGACAGGATAGATAGAGGAAGGATGTTTCCTCTGGCTGGAGAGTCGAGAACCAGGGGTCACAGCTTCAGAATAAGGGGTCGGCCATTTAGGACTGAAATGAGGAGACACTTCTTCACTCAGAGGGTGGTGAATCTTTGGAATTCTCTACCCCAGAGGGCTGTGGAGGCTCAATCATTGAGTATATTCGAGACAGAGATCAATAGATTTGGGGATATTAAGGGAATCAAGGGATATGGGGATAGTGTAGGAAAGTGGAGCTGAGGTAGAATCAGCTGAGGTAGAATCAGCCATGAACTTATTGAATGGTGGAGCAGGCTTGAGGGGCCGAATGGTCTACTCCTGCTTCTAATTCTTATGTTCTTACGTTGTTATGTAAGTGGAAACATTCTCTCCACTCTACCCTGTATCATCCATTTATAATTTTAAAGACCTTCCCTCCATCTTAATTAAAATGATGCACAAGACAGTCCAACTCTTTAAACATTTATGGTTCTAACATTTAATTAAAATTATAATTAATTAAGAATCAAGTCCTACTAATCTGTGCATAACCAAACTTGCAGAATGTTTTACTACCCTGTTGATGAGGACAGATGGCCAGTGTCACTCGGTTTTTATGTTTTATTATTAAGTGACAGGAGAAAATATTCCCATGTTAGTAAAGACATTTATGTGGCTACAACATTAAATTGGAACTCTAAAAGACAGTCAGCTTCTCTGCTGACCCTCGTATTCTTGTGTTTTCCTTTATGGTGCAAAGCCGTTATGCATAGATTTGTAGACACACTCTCCAATTATTTTGGCATCAGAAACACTAATGATCGGAAAAATGGATGCTGATGCGAGGTACCGGCCCGGCCCCGCACCCCACCAAATACGGCATTCAGAAAAAAAATCCTGACTGAAGAGTTTAAACAACAGTTGCAGTCATACAAATGTTGCAAAGATTGAAATGGTTTTCTCCAAAGTTACAGAAAGTTTAAGGGAGGAGCCGAGCCCCATTCAAAGAAAAGCATATTATATGATTTGTTCAGTTATATATAAGATTGGCAGTTCCTTTTGAATTGAGATAACAGTTATTTATATCAAAAAGGCTGTAGCGAATATACAAGGGTAGGATTGCCAAATTCATGGGAAAACCCCCTCAGTGTTTGGACTCGTTTGAAAGGGAATTTAATTTGGAATTGTCAACCAGAAAGATTGGGATCCTAAAGTGCACATGGAAGAAACTACAAGTTTTTATCGAATTTGGGATTTTACAAGGCAGATTGGGTCCGTGTGGAAAGGGCTGAAAACTAAAGGATAACTATCCTTCAAAAAAACCAAAGAGAGACCAGTGCAACAATTTTATGAGCTCTTCTGAGCACCAACATCTCCAACCTCAATGACACTCCTGGGCCACACTGTCCTGCTATTGAAGAAGAAGGAAGAACAACATCACGGCAGAGAAAGCAGTTCTCAGTAACTTCGGACATCGCTATCGTGGCAGCAACTGACCACAGCCAACATGGTAACATCAAAAGCACCGCGATCGACCAATTCCAAAACCAAAACTCCTCAAGAAGAAACAGAAGATTCGAAAGTTTCCACTCTACAATCTAGGCCTAGCTACCAACAGGTGAAACATTACCGAACAAGTCTTTAAAACCTACTGCTGACAGAAGAAAGTGAGTACTCACCCCATAAGCCCAATACGCGCCCTACCATATCAGTGTTCACCACCCAACTAAAGGCTACGCAGTAAGAAGTCTTCTACAACGTTCGGGGTACGGCAAGCAAAACCTACATAGTCCCGCGAACCCCGAAATCGCGAACCACCACCAACTGATAATAAAGGATTTGGGAGCACAATCCCTGTTTGCCTTGGGGTTTAACCTAGCCAGAGTTAGGCATTGGGATGTGGGGGGTGTACCATTTTCTGTAACCCCTTTTGAATGTGTGATGAAGTGTTCCTTATTCTAGTCATTACAAGCTTGACTTTGTACTTTTCTTGTCCATAATAAAATCGAAGTTCTTTGCACCAAAACCAGTTGTCTCTTGCAATTTGTCACATCCCCAAATAAATCCCTCTACAGAATGGCGACCGCCACAGGATTTTGGTATAAAGGATGTGATGCACAGAGTGCTATTTTGGAGGAAAGAACTAAGATGGAAGAGAAGATTTCCTCCTATCTGTACAAGAAAGTGAATGTCATTAAGGAATGGGTGCTTGGTCTGTTGCACGCTGAGCATCCGGGAGACACTGCGGCCCAGTGGATAGCAAGCAAGGACCATAAAGAATCGGTAGAAAAGGCAATTTGGTTGGCCTGTCCACAGCGACAGGTCCAATCCTAGATAAGAACATCGAGTCACTACAGGCAGAATTATGGGAATGTGCAGAAACATCACATGAAAGGGCTATGGCAGGAGAAAGGTTATGGGGAGAACTCCGTAAGCTGAAGCATGTGAAGGCACAGCTAATGGAGAGGTTCAAGGACAGCCAGGACTATTTTCAGTGTCAGGTTACGGAGGCTAAGAATAATGAAAAGTTATTAAGCGAGGAAAACACTCGCCTTACCCTTCAAGTAAAAGAGCTGGAGGAGAAGTTAAGAGACGTACAGGCAGCTTATAAAGTAACCAGCATAAATAGGTTTGAGTCAGGAGACCACGGTCCCTGCCAGCAACAAATCAAGAGTTTAACCCTTGCTTTGTCCAAGACAGAAGGCACGGTATGCCTAATAAACCCGGGTACGGCCCGGGTAAACCTGGAAGAGAAGGAGGAAACTGTTCAACCACCACCTGTAGCGCCGGTGATGGTAGCGGTTCGGCAGCAGGAGGGGCGAACGGGTCGCGGGACGGATAGGGATAGCGGACCACCACCATCTGTGGCACCGAGGTTCAGCTCAGTTTGGCAGCAGGGAGACGTGGGCGAGCCAGAGTAGGAAGAGCCAGAGCCGGGACCGATGTGCCCGGTCAGCAACAGAAGTTTGGCCCGCCATTCCCTCTTATCCTGACTGGGTCTGATTTTGTGGACCTGTCCCTTGGGTGGGTGCTCTTCCGTCCCCCTGCTGTTCCGGTAGGCTAGGGTCAGTTGCCTGACAACTCGCTGTTCGGTGGCCTGGGGATCTCTCAGGTCAAACCAGGCCTCAGCCTTTGCTTTGATTCATGGTGAACTGTTTGCCACCAGGCTTCGGAGCCAGCGGGCTCTCTTGTCCCGTCTTAGGCAATCCCGTTCGAGGTCCCCACCACAGGCGCTTTGGTACACAGGCCACAGTCTGTCTGTAATGGGGGTCACGGGCCCCTGGAAAGTCAATTTATGGTTCCCCACACTACCCAACAGCTTAGGGCTATAAGAAGTCACCTGTTAAAGCTCACTCCAAAGGGAGACCCCTTGGTCCACTTTGTGGAAGTAAAACAGGCAGGGGATATCAACGGGTGCAATGATGCCAAGATAGCAAAAATGCTCCTCCTCTCACTGGATGGCAAGCAGTACCAGTCCTTCTCTGCCGAGAGCAAAAGGGGGCAGAGGTCATGTGCTGCCATCCAGGAAGCCATGGGCTGTACTGACGGGAGTTGCTGCTCCTGTTTGGAGAAGACAATGCAGTTCACAGGGGAAACCCCACAGGCTTTCGCAGACAGACTGTGGCCTGTGTACCAAAGCACCTGTGGTGGGGACCTCGAATGGGATTGCCTAAGCCGGGACGAGAGAGCCTGCTGGCTCCGAAGCATGGTGGCAAAGAGTTCACCACGAATCAATGCAAAGGCCGAGGCCTGGTTTGACCCGAGAGATCCCCAGGCCACCGAACAGGGAATGTTCAGGCAACTGACCCTAGCCTACCAGAACGGCAGGGGGGGCGGAAGAGCACTCACCCAAGAGAAGGGTCCACAAAATCAGACCTCGTCAGGATAAGAGGGAATGGCGCCAGGAGGGGGGGCAACCCTGCGATACAAAACGTACCTGTTTCTGGTGTGGAAAGAGTGGGCACTGGAGAAAGGATTGCAGGAATCCATGGAAGAGTAGCGCAAGGAAGAATTCTCCAGCCCCTGCCCAAAAGACTGAGACTGGGAAACCAGTCGCTCCCCACACGTTTGTTACATTCATGACTGCGCTCCGAACAATACTAGATGGCCCTGGGAGGGTAGCCGCCGCCACCGGTACCGAAATACTATCTGCCCCATCCCAGCCAAACCGTGACTAGGACAGGCACAGCCTGTTCACCTGTGTTCCCTCGAGTACGGTGCGTGGGGGAGACCGACCGTTCAGATGGAAATGGAAAAGGTGAAGGCGAATTATCTGCTGGATACCAATGCATCAAGCACCCTCGTCTATGCAGCTAATCCCGCCGCCTCACCTATGTCTAGTGGGGTCCCCTACAGCTTGGTGGGTTTCACAGGCGCCGAGCAGGCTGGCTCATTCTCCGTTCTGCTCTCTATTCGTTTGGGAACACTCCACACCAAGTGGACTTGTGCCCTGATGAAGTGGGAACAGGAAGGGAGGGGGATCTTGGGGGCTGACTTCATTCTAGGCCACGTGATCCTAGTGGATTTAAGAAACCACTGTCTTTGGGGGGCAGCATGCACGGAACAGGAGAGTGAGGTGGTGGTTATCCCAGAAAAACGGGGAAAGGGTCGGTGTGCAACATGAAACCAAAGGAGGGTTATGACCTTGAATCACTGGTCAGTAACAGTCCGATGGAGTACCAAGAGTATGTGAGGGCAAACCTTGCAGCTTTTGACACTCACAAACACGACTGTGGTAGGATAAATGGGGTCGCGGTTAGCGTAGATGGGGACCACATAACCCGACCGCAGGAACAGTATAACTTTCCCAGGGAGGCGGAGGCAGACATGGAAACAGCCTTGGGTTCTTTGGTTAAACAGGGGGTATTGAGACCAATAGCTACTCATGTGAACTCTCCATTGTGGCTGGTTAAGAAACCGGACAACTCCTAGAGAGCCACGATGGATTATCGGGTACTCAACCGTAACATCCCCGCCTGTGCACCCACGGTTGCTGCTGTCGCCGATCTCATTGGAAGTATTCCAGCCTCCGCGACCACCTTCACAGTGCTGGATATTTCCAACGGGTTCTGGTCGTTCCCTGTACGAAGAGAAGACCAGTACAAGTTTGCTTTGACCTTTAAAGGCCAGCAATACACTTGGAACTGTCTCCCTCAGGGCTTCCGCAACAGCCCCAGTATTTTCCATCAATGTATGGCCAACTGCTTAAAGAACTTCAGCAGACCCCAGCAGTTGGTGCAGTATGTGGACGACCTGCTACTATTCACCGATGAGGGGCAGGAGCACGGCCCACTGCTGGCTGAACTGCTGGAGCTACTGAAGGAAGAGGGGTTTAAAGTGAATCCCAAGAAGGCACAGATCGGCCACAAGGAAATAAAATTCCTGGGACCGGCTGTGCACGCTGGGGAAAGAGCCATTGACAAAGCTAGAAGGGAAGCACTGCTGAAGTTACCAGCCCCCAACATAGTAACAGCAGTGAGATCTTTTCTAGGGCTAACCGGATACTGCTATACAATGGAATGGAGTGGGATTGGGACGGAGGTTGCGAGGCAGCATTTATCCAACTCAAGAAAGACCTGCAGACCGTGCCAGCTCTAGGGGCTATTGATGGGGGTAAAGAGTTCTTCCTGGAGGTAGCAGCCAGTGGGGACAGCCTGAGTGCAGTACTGCTCCAGGAGCAGCACGGCCGGCTGAAACCAGTGGTCTACTCCTCCAGGATATTCACGGACGTGGAGAAGTGATACTCCAACTGTGAGAGGCACCTCCTAGCTGCTCACTGGGCTGTGAAAAGATCACTGATCTTCACAGGGGGGTCCCCTATCACACTCCTTACCCACCATACGCCCACCCAAATGCTCCTGGACGGGAGAATCAAGGACGAGACAGTGAGCAGTGCCCGCAGTGCTCACTGGACCCTACTCCTCTCTTAGATGGACCTAAGTGTAAAGGGTCTGTGTGAACCGAGGCTCGCTGCCAACATGATCTATCCAGGGATAGCCCACCGGTGTTCCATAGAAAGGGTGTGGGAAGTTAACATAGGCTTTCGGGCTGGGTTACACCCCACAGGCCGAGAAATCTATGCAGACGGTTCAAGCACGGTATCTGCGGGCGAACAACTCACAGGCTCCGGAGTGTATGAGCCAGAGGTATGCCTTGCCCTGGCGATTAAACTCCCCAGTACTATGAGTGCCCAGCATGCTGAACTGTCAACGATGGTGTAGGTGGTCACACACCCCGAAGAATTCCCGACCCCATAACCCATTTGTTCGGACAGTATGTTCATATGCAATTCATGTACGGAATACCTGGCTGTCTGGTACCGTCGCAGATACACATCTGCTGACGGGAGACCCCTGGCAACCAAACTACTGGAAAAGATCATAGCAGCAGTGGGGGAGGAAGGAAAGGTCTATATACATAAAGTGAGGGCACACTCAACCACTGAACCCCATAGCGAGGGAAACCATCAGGCTGACATGTTGACCAAGCAAGGTGCCTGCACGGGCAATCTCTGGGATCCGTACAACCCAGGCCGCATCACAGCAGTCAGGGGCAGGATTGGGATGGCAGGGAGAGCAGGGGTAGCATTGCCCCCGGACCTGAAAACGGTTCAGACCCAAGACCCCGTCCTCAAAATTGTACTGAACATGCTAGCAAAAGGGGAAAAGATAGACGGCCTGTACGGCACCGCAGCGATTGTCATTAAAGAAGGCATGCTGTTCAGGGAGGAGCAATGGGTGGTACTGCAACAACACCGGAGAGAATTCCTCCAGCCGGCCCACGAGGGTCCAGGAGCAGGTCACCCCGGACCTGAGACCACTTGGCAATCGGTGGAACAGGTAGGTTGGTGGCCGGGACTCAAAGAAGATGTCCGCGAGTTCTGCGCCATCTGTCTGGTGTGTGCTGCCAATAACCCTGACCCCCAGAAAAGGAAGGTGTCTATGGGACACATCAGGAGGGTAGAGGGACCCTGGCAGTCGATCCAGGTTGATTACATCAGGACCCTACCCCACTGCTCAGGGAGGCTACAAGTACTGCCTAGTGTTGGTGGATGTATTCACCAAACGGGTGGAAGCCTTCACATGCCGGACAGCCATTGCTATGGGAACAGCTAGGATCCTGGTCAGGGAGGTGTTCTCCTGATGGGGAGTACCCCAGTTGGTGGAGTCCGACCAAGGGAGTCTCTTCACCGAGCAGGTGATGCAGGAGACCCTTAAGGTGCTTGGCATCAAGGGAAATGGCATGTCGCCCACAGCCTGCAGTCATCCCGTCCTGTGGAGTGTTTAAACCACACTATCAAAGAAAGGTTACATACGGAGATGGAGGACACACCCAAGAAGTGGGTAGAGTCCTACCACTGGTCCTTATGGGAATGCGGGCCAGCCAGTCAAAGAGCACAGGGTACTCCCCGTACGAGCTCATGACCGGCAGAGCCATGCAATCCCCTACCCATGTACTAGCCCCGGTACTCACGGAAGGTCAGCTCAGGGAAGCGAGCTGGGACAGCTTTGTCAGGAATCTGTTTGAACACCTTAAACAGATTCAGTGGCAGGCTGCTAACAACATGGGAAAACAGCATCGGAGCAACCGACTGCTGCTAGAACCCCGCAAACACCACGAATGGAAGGTAGGGGACCAGGTCATGGTAAGGAACTATGCTCGAGTCGGGGCTTTTGAGACACTGTACATGGGGCCGTACCATATTGTCGACAAGGCAAGCCCCATGGTCTATGCCGTAAAAATGCCTCGCCATACAAAGTGATTCCACATAAACCAGTGCAAACTTTTCAACCCCGGAATAGCAGCTAAGCGTAAGGGACAGCCAGGAACAGTGAACCATGCTCAAGGCAGGGACCCTCAGCCAGCAACCCCCAATTGTGGAAATCCCACAGGGGACATGGCAGACTCACAGACTGCACCATAGGGGCGGTGGACTGTGTTACTGTAGTGGCTATTCCCCTAATCATTTGGGACTCGGATGCACCCCCACTAGTCAGAACCCTGAGAAGGACTCTACGCATGCCACGGCTTAAGACACCCAATTTATGTGGTTCAGCACCGGGAGAGGGACCAGCCGCAAAAGGGTACCTAAGATCAGGGACCAGCCTGCAAGCAGGGACCCCCAACCGGCAGCCTTGGATGACGAGGAATCCCCGGAAGAGATAATGGTGGACCAGCCACCAATTCGGAGTCCCCAACCCGCAGCCCTCGACTATGTCGAACCCTCGGGTACTAAATGAACCTCACTGCCACCCGCAATGGGGCAGTGTGTTGTAGTACTGAAGGGGATGTTCTCCCAATAGTGTGGGACTAAGACCCACCTCCAGTCAGGACACTCCGGGTCCTGTGGTACCGGCCGACCTACTACTGGCCCCGCTGGAAACCCAGAGGCCAGAGAAGAAAGGAGAAGAATAAGAGTTAACCTGGCCATGTGGAGACGGGTGGCAGATGTACATAAATAGGACAATGAAAATCTAGCATAGCGTAGGATTAGAGTGTAAGAATTTTTTGGGGGGTCACCACGACCTAATGAAGAGTGATTTCAGGTCACCATGACCGAAAAGAACCCACGCGAATTGAAGTAGCGAAACGAGTAAAAATGGGATAAGAATGGTTTAAAACAAATATGAAATGGAAGAGTTTTGAACGACAGTCAGTGTCCGACTAGTGACATGTACCTGGTAATATTTGGGGAAGTCATGTAAAAGCCCATTTGGGGTTAAGAAAAGAATCCACCTGTGTAGATATTAGAAGAGGCACTGACTGGGTAACATCCGGGAGTATGAAGAATCTACCAGTACAGCTATTAAGGGAAGCACCGGTAATAGTTTCTTGGGGAAAGGAAAAGACCCCACCTTGTAGGCAGTAAAAGAGGCACTACAAGAACGATAAGAGTAAAATGATACAAAAGTTAAAAACAGACATCAGTTCCAACAGAAACTGGAAAAGACAGCCAGTTGATTAAAGACTTTATTGTGTTTCCGAGAAGAAATGAGCCCAAATTGGAACTCGATCACCTTTTGTCAAGCCAGAGAACTTTTCTCAGGGCTGGACAATCTGTTTTATGTGCCCTTACAGGAAGGAGAATGACATGAACAGAGTCCTATTCCTGCTCGCCTTGATAAGGATGAGCAGCGGCGGCCGAGAAGACGTGGAAAAATCTCTCATTTAAAGGTGCTCGGGAGAGAGAGCATCGATCGTGACTGCAGGGGGTGGCACACTGGGTGTGGAAGAGCTCGCCGTTTCTGCCCACGAGGGGAGGTGGCCAGGGTGGCTGGGGTCTAATTCCACTCGCTACTCCTGCCAGGAAATGTTTACCTATGGGGAGGCTTCCATTCCATTCCCCAGGATACGGGTCATTGCTGCGCAGGTCAGTGTTACGGAGGGAAAACGTGTGTGTTTGACTTGTACAGGACAGATTCCCCTGGGTAGATGGTGGTTACTCAGGAAACTGAACAAGGATGCAGTGGACCAGGAATCTGAATGAGAAAGACTCGATAATGATACGTACCGTACCATCACAGGGAGGAGTGTTGGAACAATTGGTGGGAGTCGGAACAGGAAATTTATGTCTGCATGTGGGTATCTGAGGAGATCTGCCCCTCAGGCATATCAGTTGCCTTCGCCAGGCAATGGCAAGATGACAGGGAAGGGATGGGGTGGGATTCCAGCCTACACGAGTGTGCGGTCCCACACTCCCCACTCCCAATAAACACCACCGAACTCATAGCATGCATTAAGAAACCCCTGCCCACGACCCCGCCAATGCGAACAATAATAGAGAGGTGTCCTACCACCACCAAGGGACCAGGGAATGGATTAGTATTGGTACTGACCGAAAAGGTGTTATACCAGGGGGTACACTATGCAGTAGCTTCAGTTATTTTAAACCTTGCAGAAGTGCACTTACCTATATGGTACCCAAAGGAAACAGAACAGCTATACCAGGCCCTACTCAGAGAAATGTTCAAGAAATTTTATGAGTTAGACTTTGACAAAGCAGATTTATACACCCTATACGCTAGGGACACCATGGGCACGGGAAGACCGAGAAGGGGAACCTTGAACGACATTTTTACTGCATATAATACAGGATCCTCTGTGATAAATAGCTTGGACAATATAGAATTGCAAACGCAGATAAATGGTCTAAAGAACCAACTGAGAAAGATCTTGAAAGAGGAAAACTCAGTAGTAGGCCTAGAGCTACACGAGGACCAGGCTATGATGGTCCATTTTAAAGAGATCGTGGTTGAGCCGGAAAAACATGCACAAACAGTGAATGCACTCATACGGGAGGATAGGAATGCTTCTGACCAGGTTGCACAGAATGAGGTGTGTGTGCAGTATGGGGCGTGGTTGTTGGGCGAGGGCCGCAACAACCTGGAGGATTTAAAACAAGGTTTAGTGCCCTCCTGGATTAGTAACAAGCACCTCACAGCCCTCCACCCATACAGAAATTCACTCAGCCCATGTCAGCTCTGTCCAGCTTCTGAGGCCTACCCGGTCCCAGTGGATTGCGGACGTTCTAATCACACCATCATGGGGATAGTACTAAGGATGCCGATCATGGGTGGGACAGCCCGACCCGCACCAGAATACAGGATGGAGAACATTGGAGTCATTCAAGGAGGTGCACATGTTCGTTTCACAGCAGTCCCATCGTATGTCATAAAGTGAGAGCACGCTATGACAGATAAGTGGCAAGGAAGAGGCATTTAAATTGGCCAGAAAAAGCAGCAAAGCTGAGGACTGGGAGAATTTTGTAATCCAGCAAAGGAGGACAAAGGGTTTAATTAGGAGGGGGAAAATAGAGTATGAGAGGAAGCTTGCTGGGAACATAAAAACTGACTGCAAAAGCTTCTATAGATACGTGAAGAGAACAAGATTAGTGAAAGCATACGTAGGTCCCTTAGAGTCAGATTCAGGTGAATTTATAATGGGGAACAAAGAAATGGCGGACCAGTTAAACAAATACTTTGGTTCTGTTTTCATGACGGAAGACACAAATAACCTTCCGGAAATACTAGGGGACCAAGGGTCTAGTGAGAAGGAGGGACTGAAGGATACCCTTATAAAGTGGTAAATTGTGTTTGGGAAATTGATCGGATTGAAGGCTCAAAATCCCCGGGGCCTGATAGTCTGCATCCCACTTAAGGAAGTGGCCACAGAAATAGTGGATGCATTGGTGATCATTTTCCCACAGTCTATCGACTCTGGATCAGTTCCTATGGACTAGAGGGTAGCTAATGAAACACCACTTTTTAAAAAAGGAGGGAGAGAGAAAACGGGTATTTATAGATCGGTTAGCCTGACATCAGTAGTAGGGAAAATGTTAGCATCAATTATTAAAGATGAAATAGCAGCGCATTTGGAAAGCAGTGACAGAATCGGTCCAAGTCAGCATGGAGTTATGAAAAGGAAATCATGCTTGACAAATCTTCTGGAATTTTTTGAGGATGTAACTAGTAGAGTGAATAAGGGAGAACCAGTGGATGTGATATATTTGGACTTTCAAAAGGCTGTTGACAAGGTCCCACACAAGAGATTGGTGTGCAAAATCAAAGCACATGATATTGGGGATAATGTACTGACGTGGATGGAGAACTGGTTTGACAGACAGGAAGCAGAGAGTCGGGATAAATGGGTCCTTTTCAGAATGGCAGGCAGTGACTAGTGGAGTGCTGCAGGGCTCAGTGCTGGGATCCCAGTTCTTTACAATATACATTAACGATTTAGATAAAGGAATTGAGTGTAATATCTCCAAGTTTGCAGATGACACTAAACTGGGTGGTGGTGTGAGCTGTGAGGAGGATGCTAAGAGGCTGCAGGGTGACTTGGACAAGTTAGGTGAGTGGGCAAATGCATGGCAGATGCAGTATAATGTGGATAAATGTGAGGTTCTGACGGGACGGGACAGGTTAGATGCAGGAAGAATGTTCCCGATGATGGGGAAGTCCAGAATCAGCCGACATAGTCTTAGGATAAGGGGCAGGCCATTTAGGACTGAGATGAGGAGAAACTTCTTCACTCAGAAAGTTGTTAACCTGTGGAATTCCGTGCAGCAGATAGTTGTTGATGCCAGTTCATTGGATATATTCACGAGGGAGTTAGATATGGCCCTTACGGCTAAAGGGATCAAGGGGTATGGAGAGAAATCAGGAAAGGGGTACTGAGGGAATGATCAGCCATGATCTTATTGAATAGTGGTATAGGCTCAAAGGGTGGAATGGCCTACTCCTGCACCTATTTTCTATGTTTCTATGTACTGACCTCTCCAGGTTCCGGAGCCGGGGTGCACACATAATACTGTGTCCCCAGCACTTGAACGCCTATTCTAAACCACAGTGCGGTTTAAAGCTGCTGGCGCACAGCCTATCAACTGTACCATGGAGTAATGGCACAAGACCATGTTCCCCCACAGGTAGCATACATAGGGGGTGGGACATATTGTGTCACCACCAGTGCACCCCACTACCAGCATGTGCAAAACTTTTGGGCTCCGGTGAGTGAAAGCAGTTTCTGCTTTAAACCCAAGGCAGAAGTTCAAATGGCCCAGGAACGGATTGTCCCCATTCTCGAACCCTCCACTGTTCACCTCACTGTAAGTGAAAACATCACAAACCTGCAGGATTATGTTGCACATTTTGGCTATGAAATTCCCCCTCTCCCCGAACATCTTACCGCTCTACTGAAAGCTGTAGTAATCTAGCAAAAACATTTCTACACTCTGGAACAGAAAACAATTGAGATCGGGAGAAAAATTCTAGAGCTCACAATTCCACCTTGGTGGGACATTTTCAGAAGTGTAGAAGTTTCTGCCTAGATCAGAATAGCTTCCCACATTTTGGTTGTCTGGCAACTCGCGATTATTCTTTACTTATGGTGTCTCATTTGCCGAGTGAAATGCAGAGGCCGTCAGGTCAGGCACCAAAGGGTTCTGTGCACTCCCTGGTCAAACATGGGGATCGCACAGGGAAGGGTAACCCCATATTATCATGTTTAGTTTGCTTTGATTTTCACCTGGTGTAAAAAAGCAGAGGTCAAGTGTTGTAAGAATTTTACTTAAAAATGTGTTTGACTATGTATCTTTATTTTCTGTGAAACCGGTGTAATGGAGGGGTGTCGGACCCCCCTATGCTGTAACATAATTGGAATGATTGTATTTGCCTGTAAACTGCATTACATTTCAAAGGGGGTGTTTATGTTTAAGTTTAGTTAGATAAATACAGGGGAAGGTTGACTCTCGGGAATCAGGAATTTTGCTCACCGAGCATGACACTCTAGCATGTAGAGTATCACAGGGGGACTGTAAGATTGCAAAATTCGCGGGGAAACCCCTCCAGTGTTTGGACTCATTGGAAAGGGAATTTAATTTGGAACTGTCAACCAGAAGGTTTGGGATCCTAAAGTTCACATGGAAGAAACTACGATTTTTATCGAATTTGAGATTTTTACAAGGCAGATTAGGTCCGAGTGGAAAGGGCTGAAAACTAAAGAATAACTACGCTTCAGTTTTGGGTAATAAAGCTGTCTGGGATATTGAAGCTCAACAAATTGTCTGGGGAATTGTGTAAACTCGAAAACCCTTCTCCCCAGAAGACATTAACAGAGCAACAATCAACCCAGAGATAGCCAGTCATCACTCTGAGCAGGAAACCCATCCAGCGCATACATAATGATAATAGCCCATCCAGCCCGCATGGAAAACCCAGGCCTAGGTGGACATTGCAAATACCAAAGCTAATTTTCTCTGATCAAGAAACAAATTCAAAAGATCAACACATCTGAGACACGAAATATGACAAAGAGCTTTCGAGCCTGCCAAAATGAAAACATAGATTTGGCGTGCAGATTAGAACGGCTCCCAAAGTATAACTGGGGCCCGGTTTTTAACGAAAACGGAGCAGGCATTCATTTATTCAAAGAGGGGAAGGACGGATAGAGACCATAGCAACAGTTTATGCAGCTCTTCTGAGCACCAACATCTCCAACCTCGATGACACTACTAGGCCACACTGCCCTGCTATCGAAGAAGAAGGAAGAACATCATCGCAGCAGAGAAAAAAGTTCCCAGTAACTTCGGACATCGCCATCACAGCAACAACTGACCACAGCCAACATGGCAATATCGAAAGCACTGCAATTCCAAAACCAAAACTCTTCAAGAAGAAACCGAAGATTCTTAAGTTTCCACCCTACAACCTAGTCTTAGCTACCAATAGGTGAAACATTACCTAGCGAGACTTTAAAACCTACTGCTGATGGAAGTCCAATACACACCCGACTGCATCAGCGTTCACCACCCAACTAAAGGCTACGCAGTAAGAGGTCTTCTACAACGTTCGGGGTACGGCAAGCAAAACCTACAGAGTCCCGCGAACCCCGAAATCGCGAACCACCACTAACTGATAATAAAGGATTGGTAAGCATAATCCCTGTTTGCCTTGGAGTTTAACTAGCCAGAGTTAGGCATTGGGAGGTGGAAGTGTACCATTTTTTGTAACCCCTTTTGAATGTGTGATGAAGTGTTCCTTATTTTAGTCATTACAAGCTTGACATTGTACTTTTCTTGTCCGTAATAAAATTGAAGTTCTTTGCACCAAAACCAGTTGTCTTTTGCACTTTGTCACATCCCCAAATAAATCCAAAGTATAGAACCCAGGGAGTTGGAATGATTTGAACAGCTCAGAAGGTCAGAGGTGAACCTGACCCCACACACCACCCCCGACACAAGGGACAGTTAAACATGTTCAGCTGCTCAAATTATTGAATCGGTTGGAGTCTTCACAGAGGTAAACATAGAAACATAGAAACATAGAAAATAGGTGCAGGAGTAGGCCATTCGGCTCTTCGAGCCTGCACCACCATTCAATAAGATCATGGCTGATCATTCCCTCAGTATCTCTTTCCTACTTTCTCTCCATACCCCTTGATCCCCTTAGCCGTAAGGGCCATATCTAACTCCCTCTTGAATATATCAAACAAACTGGCATCAATAACTCTGCGGCAGAGAATTCCACAGGTTAACAACTCTCTGAGTGAAGAGGTTTCTCCTCATCTCGTTCCTAAATGGCTTACCCCTTATCCTTAGACTGCGTCCCCTGGTTCTGGACTTCCCCAACATCGCGAACGTTCTTCCTGCATCTAACCTGTCCAGTCCAATCAGAATTTTACATGTTTCTATGAGATTCCCTCACATTCTTCTAAACTCCAGTGACTACAGGCTCAGTCAATCCAGTTTCTCCTCATATGTCAGTCCTGCCATCCCTGGAATCAGTCTTCACTGCACTCCCTCAATAGCAAGAACATCCTTCCTCAGATTAGGAGACCAAAACTGAACACAATATTCCAGGTGAGGCCTCACCAAGGCCCTGTACCACTGCAGTAAGACCTCCCCGAGCTATGAAGGCCAACGTGCCATTTGCCTTCTTCACTGCCTGCTGTACCTGCATGCCAACTTTCAACGACTGATGAACCATGACACCCAGATCTCATTGCACTTCCCCTTTTCCTAATCTGCCGCCATTCAGATAATATTCTGCCTTTGTGTGTGTGCCACCAAAGTGGACAACCTCACATTTATCCACATTATACTGCATCTGCCATGCATTTGCCCACTCACCTAACCTGTCCAAGTCAGGCTCTTAGTATCCTCCTCACAGCTCACACCGCCACCGAGCTTGGTGTCATCTGCAAACTTGGAGATATTACACTCAATTCCTTCATCTAAATCATTGATGTATATTGTAAAAAGCTGGGGTCCCAGCACTGAGCCCTGCGGCACCTCACTAATCCCTGCCTGCCATTCTGAAAAAGACCCGTTTATCCCGACTCTCTGCTTCCTGTCTGCCAACCAGTTCTCTATCCACATCAGTATATTACCCCCAATACCATGTGCTTTAATTTTGCACACCAATCTCTTGTGTGGGACCTTGTCAAAAGCCTTTTGAAAGTCCAAATACACCACATCCACTGGTTCTCTGCTGTCCACTCTACTAGTTACATCCTCAAAAAATTCTAGCAGATTTGTCAAGCATGATTTCTCTTTCATAAATCCATGCTAACTTGGACTGATCCTATCACTGCTTTCCAAATGTGCTGTTGTTTCATCTTTAATAATTAATTCCAACATTTTCCCCACCACTGATGTCACGCTAACCAGTCTATGATTCCCCGTTTTCTCTCTCCCTCCTTTTTAAAAGTGGTGTTACATTAGCTACCCTCCAGTCCATAGGAACTGATCCAGAGTCAATAGATTGCTGGAAAATGATAACCAATGTATCCACTATTTCTAGGGACACTTCCTTAATACTCTGGGATGCAGACTATCAGCCCCTTGGCACTTATCGGCCTTCAATCCCATCAAATTCTCTAACACAATTTCCTGACTAATAAGGATTTCTTTCAGTTCCTCCTTCTCCCTAGACTCTCTGTCCCCTAGTATTTCCGGAAGGTTATTTGTGTCTTTATTCGTGAAGACAGAACCAAAGTATTTGTTCAATTGGTCTGCCATTTCTTTGTTCCCCATTATAAATTCACCTGATTCTGACTGCAAGGGACCTACGTTTGTCTTCACTAGATAGGATAGACCATTTAGTTCCCACAGTTAAAAGAAAGACTTGCATTTATATAGCGCCTTTCACGACCACCGCACATCTCAAAGCATTTTACAGCCAATGAAGTACTTTCGGAGTGCAGTCACTGTTGTAATGTGGGAAATGCGGCAGCCAAGTTGCACACAGCCAGCTCCCGCAAACAGCAATGTGACAATGTGACAATGACCATATAATCTGATTTTTGTTATGTTGATTGAGAAATAAATATCGGCCAAGACATTGGTGATAACTCCCCTGCTCTTCTTTGAAATAGTGTCATGGGATCTTTTACGTCCACCTGAGAGGACAACAGGACCTCGGCTTAACACCTCATCCAAAAGATGGCAGCTCCAATAGTGCTGTGCTCCTTCAGCACTGCACTGCAGTGTCAGCCTAGATATTGGTGCTCAAGTCTCTAGAGTGGGAGTTGACCCCACAACCTTCTGACTCTGAAGCAAGTGTGCGACCCATTGAGCCACAGCTGACACCTGCAACCGACATGGTTGGAAAGCTTACCAGGAAATAATACTTTGTACATCTTGGCTATCTATAAAATTGCAACTTTAATTAATGTGACCATTTATTGTTTTCATTTGAGGAGATATCAGCATAATATGCATTGTAAACATAAATTACAATACTTGGAAATTTGGCTGCTCAGCACCAGTTTTTCAGACACCAGGAGGCCTGCTAACATCCCAAAATGGCTTGCAGGAAACATGCACATAATTCCAGACAGATATATGTTACCACCATATTGGTGAAGGTGGCTGCATTGGCAGCAAGCGTGCATGTCAGCAGTACATCATTGGCAGATTATTTTATTTCAATATTGGAATGAGCAATTGCTTTAACCATCACATGGTGAACCCGCCCAGCACACATGGTGCTAACTGGTGGGAAAGACCCTTCACCAGCAACATTTAAAGGGATCATGCTGTCCTTACAGGTTGGTTACTGGTTTGTCATTTCAGGCTGCTGGTTAACTTCTGGATGTTGTTTTGGTATGTTTTATCACTCTACAAAGTTCATTTTGTCTAAATAGAGAAAGATTTTGCTGGTGTTGCATTGTTATTGACTGCCTCTGAGTTAGTTTGGTCAGTCAAAGGTGGTCTCATAGGGCTGCCTTTGGGGCTGGTGACAAGGCGGGGGAGTAGCAAGGAAGTCGCAAAAGAGCAGGACCAGCTACCAGAAGAGGGAGGAGGAGGAGGGCACTTTCCCAGTAGGTATTCAGGGAGCACTTCTCCTTCCCCAATTTTATTCAGGAGCAATGTCTTAGGTGCTTTTGCCTCACGAAGGAGGCTGTCACCAAGCTATTTCACCTGCTACAGCCACAACTCGAGTCTTGTACCAGCGCATGGACAGCGGTGCATATGGCTGTCACGGTCACCGTGGCCCACAACTTTTAAGTCACAAGCTGCTTCCAGTCTGCAGCAGGTGACATCAGCAACAGCGACAGTGTGACCTGCTGTAGTAGCTGTCTGAGCTTCCATGGAGGAGGGTGCTTCCTTCTGTCCCCACCAATGTAAGTGAGGCGGCGGCTCTAGTACGGTCGTGGTCGCGGGGGGAGGGTGGACATGCTCAGGTCTGAGCAGGCCAAAGCTTTGCTTGTGTGGCCCGGAGGCAGCGAGTGTGATGCGGACCCGCATGACGCGATCCCAACTGGAGTGTTTAAAGGGCCAATCCAAAGATGGAATCTGGAGGAGTTAGGAGATTGCATGAAAAGAGGGAGAGGTTTTATTATGGATTCAGGACGGTCCAAGGGCTGTGCACTGATTTAACGACCCCTCGATTGATGCACTGCTGGTGGCAGAGAGTTCATCAAATGAGTTCATGCAGGCCTGGATAATGGCTGTGCAGACTCTGGATGCCAACATGTCTGGTGCCTTAACTAGGATGACAGATACCTTAGCCTTGGCCTTAAAGTGCCACACTGATAGGCACCAAAGTGCTCTCCACCAGATTAGTAGCAGTGAAATGTGGCTGACGCATGAGAGGGATGTTGGCGAAAGGGGACATGGATGTGGGAACTTCACTCAAAGCGCTGACTTCTCACCCGTTGCCAGCCCTCAGCTAGTCCCCAACATGATGCATCCTCTCTCAATGGCTGAGTATGCCCCTGCACCGGTGCAGGTAGAGCAGTCTTTGGCAGGGCCATCGCAGGCTCCAAAACAGAGAGGTCATTGGTTAAGAGCAATACAGCAGTAAGAGCAGGATCTGAGCAGCCTGCCTCTACCACTACTTAAGCCACAGGGGTCGCACCATGTAGGAGCAGTAGGAAAAGGAAGAGTGAAGATTTGTAGTTGCACAAGGATATTCACATGGGTGTTTGAGAAAATGTAATGTTGTTAAGTTTCTGTTGATTAGTACAATCAGATAAAATGTATTACTTTGCACCACTTTCCCGTGTTGCCCATTTTTGGTTGCTGGTTGACAACTGGCTTTTCAGTTGCTTGTTGATGAATGGGAAGACATGAATTGATGGAGAGCAATGGGGGAATCTGGCTGTTTGGTTACAGGACTGCTTTGTATGAGTGGGCTTCGGGGGCTGGAGGGGAATATGGTTGTTGGATGTGATTGTTCGTCGGTCCAGTGGTAATGCCAAGCTGAACCTTGCAGCTATAAAGGAATCCCTGGCATTCTAGGCAGCAATATGAGCGGCTGGTGCTGCATTGGGATTACCATCTTCCTCCTCCTCCTCCTCTTCCTCAGCTACATCTGCAGACGATATGCTCAGTGCTTTGTTCCTCCTGCAGCTCCAATCCTCGCTACTGCACAATGTTGTGCAGAGCGCCACACATCACAACCATTCTGGAAACTCTGACTGGTGCATACTGAAGGGCACCTCCAGATCTGTCCAGGCACCTGAAGCATATCTTCAGCATGCCGATCGCTTGCTCAATGATGCACCTGGTTGTCATATAGCTTTCGTGGTATCCCTCTTGGTATACCTATCAGGAAAGGATGGAGAGTGACCTAATAGAGGTCTTTAAAATTATGAAAGGTTTTGACAGTGTGAATAGAGAGAATGTTTCCACTTGTGGGGAAGAGCATAACTAGAGGCCATCAATATAAGATAGTCACCAAGAAATCCAATGAGGAATTCAGAAGAAACATTTTTACCCAAAAAGTGGTGAGAATGTGGAATTCGCTACAACAGGGAGTGGTGAAGCGAATACTATAGATGCATTTAAAGGGAGGCTAGACAAACATGTGAGGGAAAAAGGAATAGAGAGTTACGCTGATATATTTAGATGAGGAAAGATAGGAGGAAGCTCGAGTGGAGCATAAACGTCGGCATGGTCTGGTTGGGCCGAATGTCCTGTTTCTGTGCCGCATATCCTATGTAAGCCTACTGGTGGGGTTCTTGATGAGTATGATCAGTCACGTTTGAAATGGGTAGCCTTGCAGCCACCCCTTAAGTCTGCTTACAAGTGCAAAGAAGTTAAGAAGCTTGCACTGTCGCAGGATGAAGGCAATATTGTAGCTCACGGAGAATCTAGTGCATGACTACATGAACCTTTTCTTGTGGTTGCATACCAGCTGGACATTGTGGAAAGCCAGCCAGAGATGTAAACCCTATGCTCATTCATTCTGATTAATGTCATGACAGGTGAAGTTGATATAATTGCTGCTCCTGGCAAACGATTCATCAGTGCATTTATATGCCGTCGACTGGGAGATCCCGGATACGTCTCTGGCAGAGCCCAGGAAGGATCCGGAGGCATAAAGTTGAGGGTAGTGATCATTTTGACAGCCAGTGATAATGCGTGTCCACCAGGTCCAGCAGGGAGCAGGTCTTCTTCTAGGAGGCTGCAAGTTCGCCTCCAAGTTACAAGCCATCCTGACTTGGAAATACATCACCGTTCCTTCATCGTCGCTGGGTCAAAATCCTGGCACTCCCTCCCTAACAGCACTGTGGGAGTACCTTCACCACACGGACAGCAGCGATTCAAGAATGCAGCTCACCACCACCTTCTCAAGATCAATTAGGGCTGGGCAATAGATTCTGGCCTTTCCAGCGACACCCATAGCCCATGAACAAATAATAAAAAGATGACTGCCACCACCTGACACTACAACCTCAGCCTGTGGAAGCACTGCTCTTCTGAGAGCTCAAGAAATCTGAGCCACTGCCTGTACACCCTGTTACATGGGTAGTGCATCCTGCAAGCTCAACCCCTCTGCTGCTCCCCTCTCTGCTGCTCCCATCTCTCCTGCTCCCCCTCTTTCCTTTAAGCCCTCTCTGCTGCTCCCCCTCTCTGCCGCTCCCCTCCCTCCTGCTCCCCCTCTCCGCCGTTCCCCTCTCTGCCGCTACCCCTCTCTCCTGCTCCCCTCTCTGTCGCTCCCCTCTCTGCCGCTCCCCTCTCTCCTGCTCCCCTCTCTGCTGCTCCCATCTCTGCCGCTCCCCCTCTCTCCTGCTCCCCTCTCTGCCGCTCCCCTCTCTCCTGCTCCCCTCTCTGCCGCTCCCATCTCTGCCGCTCCCCCTCTCTCCTGCTCCTCTCTCTGCCGCTCCCCTCTCTCCTGCTCCCCTCTCTGCCGCTCCCATCTCTGCCACTCCCCCTCTCTCCTGCTCCCCTCTCTCCTGCTCCCCTCTCTGCCGCTCCCCCTCTCTCCTGCTCCCCTCTCTCCCTCTCTGCCGCTCCCCTCTCTGCCGCTCCCCTCTCTCCTGCTCCCCTCTCCGCCGTTCCCCTCTCTCCTGCTCTCCTCTCTGCCATTCTCCTCTCTCCTGCTCCCCTCTCTCCTGTTCCCCTCTCTCCTGCTCTCCTCTCTCCTGCTCCCCTCTCTCCTGTTCCCCTCTCTCCTGTTCCCCTCTCTGCCACTCCCCTCTCTCCTGCTCCCCTCTCTCCTGCTCTCCTCTCTCCTGCTCCCCTCTCTCCTGTTCCCCTCTCTCCTGTTCCCCTATCTGCCACTCCCCTCTCTCCTGCTCCCCTCTCTCCTGCTCCTCTCTCTCCTGCTCCCCTGTCTGCTGACCAGCTGCAGGTCTCTCCACAGCAGGCCATTGCTGCTGCTGTCCTGCTTCTGGTCCAAGGTCCAATCTAAGATCTGTGGCACTAACCCTGGCTGTGACTCTCATTATCTCCTAAGTACAGAAGTTACCCTCTCACCACAAATACTCTCAACAAACCCTTTCCCAGTGGGAGATAAGAAAGCAGCTGTGAGCATTGAGTATTAATTAGTGTATCTGCCTGACTTTTGATCAGCCCCATGAATTGACGTTCGCTTCTCACCTTGGTTTCACTGGCGAGTTTCAGGAAGCCTGGGAAACCCATGGATGTGCCGTTAACTTTAAATACTGGCTGAAATATTAAAATTTCTAACCAACCTCTCCGGAGGGGGTTACACACATGTACCTGAATGCTCCCAAGTTAAACCCAGAAGTTTGCGCATTGGAGTTGTCTTCCAGACGTGCTGACATTTTCAACAAATTTAACTGCCCACCCACACACAAAACCCACATTGTTTAAATTCCCCCCTCTGTATCTACCATATCGAATCCCTTTATCATCTTAAACACTCCACCATTCCAAACTGAAGGGTATCATTCTGGTGAATTTGCGCTGTAACCTCTCCGTAGGCACTATATTATTTTCCTAAGATTCGGTGCCCAAAGCTGAACGCAATGCTCCAGATGAGGTCTGACCACGGTTCTGTCCAAATAAAGCAGAACTTCCTCACTTTTATATTCCAACCTCCTTGAGATAAAGGGCAAAATTTCATTCGTATTTTTGATTAATTTTTGTACTGTGCACTAACTTTTCGTGCTCTGTGCACAGGGGCACCTAAATCCTGTTGATCCTCCGTAGCTCCTAATCTCTCACCATTAAGAGAATATTTTGATTTGTTCTTTTTGGCACCCAAAGCCGACAGACAAAGTGAAAGGGCAAAAATATTACAGGTGAAATTCAATGTAGGTAATATTGAATTCCATCTGCGTTGGTTTTGTCCATTCGCTTCATCTGCCCAAATCCCTTTGTAATTTCTTGCTCCCATCCATACAACTTGCTGTACCTCCTAATTTAGTGTTATCTGAAAATTGGATATCTCTGTTCCTTCATCCAAGTCATCATGTATGTGGTCCAAGACCACAGTACTGAGCCCTTGGGGACATTACGTTACAGATGTCTAAAAAAAACTTTAGCAAATCAGTGAAGCTGGTATACCGCCTGATACTATCTGCTGGTGCGTTCTGCATCATGGGATTGTTAATTTGTGCCTGTGGCTTAATGTTGTCGCTTGGCTAGCTCATTGAGGTGTTTCTGTGGGAAGTGGTAGAAGAAAAACATCATGTGAGGCACCCCAGAGACCATTTTATATATACATGACATACTGCGAAGATGTCAGATCTGTGCTAAATGTATCTCTCTTGTTCAGCTATGGTATCTCCAGGGTATCTTAGAAGTTGACATGCCTGGAGCTGAATTGCAATAAGTTGGACAGGCGGGTTGGGAAAGTTCTTTGTCATATTTGGAGGTAGTTTTGCACAGCAGCCTAAACACAGGTCTTATAAAAAGTCATAAGGAATGAGTTTAGTAGGTATCTATATAGACTGAAAAAGAACAATCGTGTGAAACCCCTTACAAATACTGGAGAATATGTGGAGAATGTCAATAAAGATGACATAGTATTGGAAATTTTTAATCTCATCAAGTCCCTGACCAAGGAAAAGTTTTGGAATAGTTGCTAAATCATTTGTCCTTTATATATAGTCGGTATTTTGGGCATGCTAACACTGTATCCAATAAGTTGCTTCTTAGCTCAAATATTATGGGCTGAATTTTCGCCACCATTCTGCCCCGTTTTTTTGGCCTACGCTGTTTTTTTTTTGAGCAGACTAAAATCTGCAAGTTTCGCCAAACTTTCTGAACCATCCTAAATACTTACGTCCGATTTTTTTAGTTCCCAATTTTTTGATAGCACTGGGGGGCGGAGTCTGCCAGGTGCACCATTTCTGGCCATTTAAGCGAGTTTGGCCAAGTACGATTTTTTCAAAAATGGTGCACTGCACTCTTCTGGAAAACCTTACCTACACTTAAGAAAATTGGCGTAGAGAAGATGCCATTGTTTTAGCGGAGCTGAAGACATGGCACTGGGGTCGGGGGTCCTTTTGGCGCGGGATTGCAATGGCACCGGCGGGGGCGAAGGAGGGGGCGGTGGGATGGTGTGGGGGGGCTGCATTTGGTCCGGGATTGCAGCGGCATCTGCATTGTAGAGGTGAAAAATATTTATAAATGCTAAAAAGGAATAAAGGAATTTCATGTTCTTTCATATATTCAGATTTCAGTCTGTTGTCCCAAGTCTCACTTACTGATCTATTTTACAAAGGGGAAATGCTTTATTTGTGCCTCAGCCCTTTAGTGTGTCCCTCGTTATCCTGGCAACCTCAGTTTTTCGGCGCAGAACCTTAAGCTCCATCCACTGAGCTTAAAGACAATTTGCGCCGCTCCAAAAGTAAAGGTTATGCCGGCAAAACTTGGATCTTTTTTTTTGGCGCAGTCAGGCCTCTAAAAAATTGGACGTACCTCTACAACTGCGCCAAAAAAAGTTCATGTGGAATTTTGAGCCCTAAGGCCGAGAAATTCAATTGTGATGCAGCCCTTTTGCAGGCATGAAACAGGTGGCTAAGGGTCCAATATGGTGAGTGACATACTCACCCTTCCTATGCTGGAAGTCCGCCACCAGCCATATTGGATTGGGCATCCAGGGTCCACGCCGGAACCATGCAAAAACGTTGTTATAGTATATAAATAAGGGTTATTCGCTGGTTGCAGAACCCTTTTGTGAAATTGGTTTGCATCCAGGAGGTGACTGAGGAGGAACAGCTACATCTCCTTCCCCATGGACCAAACAAAGCAGGTTCTGCCTGCATTGCATTCTTCCTGAGGCTGCAAATGACCATAGACTGCACTCACATTGCCTTGCGTGCCACCCATCATGATGAACAGAAAGTGATTCCATTCCCTCAATGTGTAGTTTGTTTGTGCCTGGTTTCCTGGCATTGGCCATGATTCATTCATCCTGTGCCAGTCGTCCATCCCACTCTATTCCAACAGGCCATCAGGATAGATGCTGGCTACTCTGTGACAAAGGATAGCCACTTCAGTCATGGTTCATGACTCCTGCCAGGAACCCAGGCACAGATGCCAAGGTGGCATACAATGAGAGCCAATGATGCCACCAGAAATCTCAGTGAGTCAACCATCGACAAGCTCAAACATCGGTTCCACTGCCTGGACCGTTCTGGAGATATTCTGCCGCACACCACTTAGGATATTTTATTGTGCTGCATCCTGCATAATTTTTCTCTACAGAGGAATCAGTCCTTGGCAGGAGGAAGTGGAGGAGGAAGAGGAGCATCAGGAAGAGGAGGAAGAGGAGGAGCAGCAACCCACCAATCCTGTTAGCTGCTAGAGCTCTGAGAGACCAGTACATAGAAGAGTATTTCAACGGAACCATTCCTCCCCGCCACAGTACAACTGTTTATATAACCACACCACACTCTTCACAAGGTCACAGGTTGAAGGCTGCTGAGCTTCTATTGAGGCACTTCAGATGACCATGGTGGGTGACCTCGAGCACCTGTGGGCCTTAAGGGACTGGATGCAGACTGAATCTGGTCCCTTAAGGCCCAGAGATGCTCGAGGTCACCCACCATGGTCATCTGAAGTGTCTCAATATTTGGGAATCTACAACATGTTCAAAGACATTGGAGAGGAAAGGGAGGTTGGAGATAGACAGGTTTTTGAACAATAAGGGAGTTAAGGGTTATGGGAAGCGGACAAGGAAGTGGAGTTGAGGCCAAGATCAGATCAGCCATGATCTTATTGAATGGCAGAGCTGGCTCAAGGGGCCAAAAGATCTACTCCTGCTCCTATTTCTTATGTTCTTATGAGATGGAGTCAAGGCTGATTTTTTTTTCGGAGAGGGTGATGACGGCTGATTTGAAAGGGAGGGGGACAGTATGAGAGGAAAGGGAACTGTTTACAATATAAGCTATGATGGGGGCCAGGATGGGAAGTTTGGTGGTCAGCAGTTTAGTGGAAATAGGGTCAAGAGAGCAAGAGGTTTTCTCTAACCTGTCCAGTTGCCCCACCCATGACCAGCCCCTGCCCGTCCTCTCCAGGACAAGCTCCTCTAGTGGTGACAGGATGTGCAAGCACTCCCCCCCCTCCCCCGCACCTCCTCTGGTCGCTGCCTGCTCTCTCATCTTGTGTGCCATCTTCTCCTGCAAGAAAGAAGAAAGAGTGTTAGAGGCAGCCTTGTGAGCTGTTTGAAGACTGGGCCTGGCCAATATTTATTCCTCAAGCAACATCAACCAACACCAAGCAGATTATATGGTCATCTATTTCATTGCTGTTTTGGGGACCTTGCTGTGTGCAAATTGGATTCTGCATTACAACAGTGACTAAAAGCTTCAGTGGCTGTAATCTATTTCATTGCTGTTTTGAGACAGCCTGAGGTTGTGAAAGATGCTATTTAAATGCAAATCCTTTCTTTCTTTCTTGAACCCAAGAATGAAGTCGATCAGATTGAATTCTGACAATTGGTAACATGGCAGATGCAGTATAATGTGGATAAATGTGAGGTTTTCCACTTTGGGAGCAAAAACATGAAGGCAGAATATTATCTGAATGGTGGCAGATTAGGAAAAGGGGAGATGCAACGAGACCTGGGTGTCATGTTACATCAGTTATTGAAAGTTGGCATACAGGTGCAGCAGGCGGTGAAGAAGGCAACTGATATGGTGGCCTTCATAGCTAGGGGATTTGAGTATAGGAGCAGGGAGGTGTTACTGCAGTTGTACAGGGCCTTGGTGAGGCCTCACCTGGAATATTGTGTTCAGTTTTGGTCTCCTAATCTGAGGAAGGACATTCTTGCTATTGAGGGAATGCAGCGAAGGTTCACCAGACTGATTCCCGGGATGGCAGGACTGACATATGAGGAGAGATTGGATCGACTGAGCCTGTATTCACTGGAGTTTAGAAGGATGAGAGGTGATCTCATAGAAACATTTAAAATTCTGATGGGACTGGACAAGTTAGATGCAGGAAGAATGTTCCCGATGTTGGGGAAGTTCAGAACCAGGGGACACAGTCTAAGGATAAGGGGTAGGCCATTTAGGATTGAGATGAGGAGAAACTTCTTCACTCAGAAAGTTGTTAACCTGTGGAATTCCCTACCACAGAGAGTTGTTGATGCCAGTTCATTGGATATATTCAAGAGGGAGTTAGATATGGCCCTTACGGCTAAAGGGATCAAGGGGTATGGAGAGAAAGCAGGAAAGGGGTAGTGAGGTGGATGATCAGCCATGATCTTATTGAATGGCAGTGCAGGTTCGAAGGGCCAGAAGGCCTACTCCTGCACCTATTTTCTATGTTTCTATGTTTCAGTAACTGATTCCCTCAAGTGGTGGTTTCATGTTGTTTTGGCAACTGTCACCAATGTGAAATGAAACTTAAAATGTTCCTACGCAGCCAGATGAAACAACTCGGGGATTCTTTCCACCTTAAATTTGAAAATGTTTTCTGTTGCGGATGATCAGGTCAGCTCTTTACAGACATTTAACTAAAAGGACATTTGGATACTGGTAAGTGTATGTGGAGCTCTCTGCTTTCCCTGACCAGAGATTGATGTGGTGCCAGTCACACAACTTAAGGCTGCCAGCTCTGCATCACTCTAAATAGATACCAGAGGCTGAAATTCGGTAGCACCGTGTATGGGGCGATAACTTTTAAAAATTGAGATTTAGCGCCCGGCAAAATGGCCTGCAAAATTGTAGGAAATTGGGAACTTTTCCCTCAGAAATGAACCGAGGCGGTATCGAAGGCCATTGCACTGCCTGTCACCCAGCCAGCACAGACTGCCGCCACCCAGCCTGAGGTGGTGCAGTCTGCAACCGGGCCTTTCAGTACCAGAGCTCGTCGAGGGTGTCCTGCAAGGCCATCTGTAGTCTCTGGCCTTGACACACAGCAATCTTCCACCAGCCATACTGCAGCCACAGGGGAGACACTACGGAGAGGTAATAGAATAGGTGGATGAAAAGAGGCTATAACGAAATGCACAAGGGTAATGATTAAATACACTGTTATACATGTTATACTTGTTTGGTAAATGTTGATTGGAGTATTTAATGTTTGCTGTTGTCTCCCATTTCAGTGTTGGGGAGTTGGTATGGAAGGGAAAATTGATGTGCTAATGGGGACGTCCACAGGAACCAGGAAGTGGGATGGAAATCATTGGAAACAAGCTCTGATCAGACGGTTGCGGGCCTCCCTTGTAGGATCGCGATGGAATCGCTGCCTCCTCCGTCGCAACTTTTGCTGCTCCTGCTCCTCATCCTCCTGTTCTTGCTCCTCCTCCTGGTCCTCCTCCTCCTCCTGAGGTGGTATGGCTAAATCTGGTGTCAATGGCTGTGCCCTCAGGATGGGCAGGTTGTGCAGCATGCAGCAGATGACAGTGAATAGGGACACCCACTCAGGCGAGTACTGCAGGACTCCTTCCAAATGGTCAAGGCAGCAGAACCATTGCTTTAGCACTCCGATGGTCCTGGTGGTGGCATGGCTCACATTGTAAGAGTGTTGGGCAGGAGTTTTAGATTTGCGGAGGGGAGTCATGAGCCAGGTGGCGAGCGGATAGCCCTTGTCTCTGAGCAAGCAGCTGCGGGCTTCATTTGGGGGCCGGAAGAGAGCTGGCACACCAGTCTGGCGCAGGATGAAGACATCGTGGCTGCTGCCAGGATAGCTGGCATTAACGATCATTATTCTGTATGTGTGGTTGCACAACCACTGTACAGTCAGTGAGTGATAGCCTTTGCGATTACGGAAGATCTCTGAATTGTGCTGCGGTGCCCTCAAAGTGACGTAGGTGCAGTCAATGGCGCCTTGCACCATGGGGAAACCTATGCCTCTCTCTGTGGCGTGCTCCATGGGCCTCTCCCTGTGCCTCTCCATGGGCCTCTCTCTGTGCCTCTCCCTATGGCGTGATCCATGGGCTTCTCTCTGTGGTGCTCCCTCTCTTAGTCGTAGCCTTTCTCTCTCTCTCTCTCGATACCTTTCCTTCTGTAATTGGCAGCGCCATTCAGTGAAGCATCCTCTGATGGTGAAGTCGGGGCAGGCGGTCGATTGCCAGCACAGACCGTATGAAGTAACAGAAATGGTACAACCTTGAAAGTGCCGTGAGTGATACAGGGGAAAAGGTAGGAGGCAGAACAATGGCAGAGCAATAAATCGCTGCTATCAGTCCACCAGCTACACTGACAACTGTTGCAAACCAGAAATAGGTAATGGCCGACAAAAAAACTTGGCAAGGTGGTGCTTTTAAATAGCGCTGGCGCATCCAGTTCCCGACTGTAACTCGAAGCTGTCATTGTCTTCGCCAAGCTCTAAGAAGGGTCGAGTGGAGCAATTTCACTTTTGTGGCGGTAAGGGGGTGATGCGAACAGTGATGACATCATCATCGCTGCACGCCGCCAAGAAGGGCGCTTGCTCCACGAATGGGGCGCAACCTCTGCAAAACCACTGGCCAGTTCCGCGTCCAGGTGAAATCTATTTTGCGCCCCATTTGGAGGAGCTAATGGGGCAATTTTGGCCCCTTACACTATAATGCCACCATTATAGCTCAGTGGAGTGGAGTAAGAGTGAAAGTGCAGGCAATTTTGGGTAATGATGTTACGTGGAACTGGTTTAAGCAACTTTAATTCATTTATAGGTTTTCCTGGGGTGAACCTTTCTTTCTTTCCAGAGTCTGGAATTGAAAATAATGGTTGAGTCTGCAGTTTTTGCGGTTCCATCCTGTTGACACCAATCTTTGAGCTAATTGCTGACTCCTAAAGATACTCACATCATTGTTTTCTATGGTTTGACGTCTATTCCAATCTGGGTACCTTCACTTTTACCATATGAAGACAAATGAGCTGCATCACATGAAGTCTGATTTATCTTGTTTATTTCAGCCTTTGGTCTCTAAAACTCTGACATGATGTCACCCGATGCTCAAGACACAGCAAACTGTACAGTAGGCATTTTAGGTCACTTCAATGATGTGTCACTTGATATATGTTAGAACTGTTATGTATGTATGTAAACCTCACCAATATGTAAGACTTGCCACCAGGGGGCACACCTGTGGGAGACCTTTTTACCCTGGGCAAGCAGGTAAAAATGTAATCTACCATGCTGCCTCCTCACTCTGGAGTCAAAATAAAGAGACCAAAGTCACAACAGATTGAGCTTACAATACAGTCTTGTGGAGTTATTCAGAACATAACAATTGGCGACGAGTAACAGATCCCGAAATTTCATGCTGTAATGGCTGCCATTTATATTCTTGAGTGATTTGTTGAGGGTGATGATTGGGAAGCCTTCATTGAGCATCTTGACCAGTACTTCATGGCCAATGAACTGGACAAGGCTGAGATGGCAGTCAAGTGCAGGGCGATTCTCCTCACCATATGTGGGTCTTCGATATAGGGCCTCCTCAAAAATCTGCTGGCACCGGACAAACGAACAAACAATACTTACACAGAGTTGTGTATGCTGGTTCGGGAACACTCAAGCCGAAGGAGAGCATCTTAATATCCAGGTATCGGTTTTACACGCACCATCGCTCCGAGGGCCAGAACGTGGCGAGATTTGTCGCCGACCTAAGACGCCTTGCGGGACAGTGCAAATTTGCCGGACCTTTGGGGGAAATGTTGCGGGAATTTTTCATGCTTGGAATCGGCCACGAGGTCATTCTTCGCAAACGGCTATCTGCCGAATCTCTAGATCTGAGCAAAGGCCATCACTATATCCCAAGCTTTCATATCCACGAACGACAACACGAAACAAATATCTTCACAGAATCGAAGCTCACCGGCAGGTACTGTGCATAAAATAATGCTTTCAGCAGGCAGAACTGTACATGGCAGGGCCTACACAACTGCAGAGGCCAGACCTAGGCCTAGGGTGACTCAGAGTCTGCCGTGGGGTGTGAATGCGTATCCATTAATACTATGTTGGCGCTGCAGGGGCAGTCAAAGAGCCCATCAATGTCGTTCAAGCACTATGTGTGCAAGGGCTGTGGAACAATGGAGCACCTTCAGCGAATGTGCAAACGACGTGTGACTCACCATGTGGCAGAGTCAGGAGAGGATGACTGATCCAGCGAGGATCACGCTGAACGAGCAGGAGAGGCAACTCAACCTGAGGATGAAGAGGAAGTACATGGGATACGCACCTTCACCACCAAAAGCCATCCGATAATGTTAAAAGTTAAACTCAATGTCTCTCCAGTCTCCATGGAATTGGACATGGGGCGAGTCAATCAATAATGAGCCAGAAGGCATTCGAGAGGCTGTGGGGCGACAGAGGACAACGACCCAAGTTGATCCCGATTCAGGCAAAGCTGCGCACCTACACCAAGGAACTGATACCAGTTATTAGTAGTGCGAACATAAGAATATCCCATGAGACAGCAGTGCACGATTTACCACGGTGGATTGTTTCAGGTGATGGGCCAACGCTGCTTGGTAGAAGGTGGATAGGGAAGATTCGATGGAACTGGGAAGACCTCTGTGTACCTTCTCTGGTGAACGATGTCTCTCTTGCTCAAAGGCTGAGCAAGCCCCCACCTTCAGCTGAATACAGATCCATTTGCAGATCCCCGAGGCACAGGCCACTCATCACGACCACGAGGAGGTAAAGATCAACCAAGCAGCAGTACAGGCATAGTACCCACCATCTAAAGCCGACAACCTCTTTGCAACGATGGAAGAGGCTCCAGGTCGATCAAGCAGAGTGGGACTCTGGCCGAAACGATCCGAATGCGTCTTCCCGATACCAGAGGCAAAATCCCTGGAGAGGAAGATCGCAGCAGTCGGCATCATGGACATAGACGAGATTGCGTCCAGACCACTGAACAAAAGTGTGTCCAGACCACGGGATGAGAAGGAATTTCTTCTCCCAGAGGATTGTGAATCTGTGGAATTCTCTGCCCAAGAAAGCAGTTGAGGCTAGCTCATTGAATGTATTCAAGTCACAGATAGATAGATTTTTAACCATTAAGGGAATTAAGGGTTACGGGGAGCGGGCGGGTAAGGGGAGCTGAGTCCATGGCCAGATCAGCCATGATCTTGTTGAATGGCGGAGCAGGCTCGAGGGGCTAGATGGCCTACTCCTGTTCCTAATTCTTATGTTCTTATGTTCTTATGAGAGCATCCAGACCACGGGACAAAAGTGCGTCCAGGCCACGGGACGAGAGAGCGTCCAGGCCACGGGATGTCGCCGCAACGAAACAGAGGCATGTGTTGCCCAGCAAGGAAGACGACTGGGCTTGGGGCAAAAGTAAAGGGGTGGCCGCTGAGAAGGCCAGGAACCCACTACGTTCCAATAAGTTGTTTGCACTGTGTAACCCATGTGAGCGCTCTTTTGCAGCTAATGATGCATTATCATATGGGGTCGGGGGTACCTTACAAGAAGCCAAAGTAGCGGGCGAGCACCAACCGATCGTATATGTATCTGACAAAGTACTTGTAGCAAGTGATGTGTTATCACACGGGGTCGGGCAGCAAGCCAAAGTAGCGGGCGAACCCCAACCAGTTGTCTATGTATCTAACAAAGTATTTGTAGCAAGTGTTGTGTTATCACACGTGGTCAGGCATGTTGTACAGCAAGCCAAAGTAGCGGGTGAGCCCCAACCAGTTGTACATGTATCCAATAAGTTAACCAAGGCAGTAGCCTGTGTTCACAGGACAAAAGAGCTATACCAAAGAGTGTCCCACTATTTGCACGAGTTAGACAAGCTGCCAATCTCACAGTTTTTGGAGAGCAGAGGCACTATTATCAATGCCTTGTTTCCATTATGTTTGACATTGTCTGTGCACTGTAACATGATCCGCCACAGGCCAGGCACTGACAACGACGCTGATGCTCTCAGTTGCCCACCACCGGGGTGGAAACGGCACAACCCGCAGACCAGTTCGTTGTTATGGAAGTGCTACAGAGTGAGGGGTCACAGTAACGGCTCCCCAGTTTAGGACCTGGGGGCGATCAGGAGGAAGATGAGGAGGAGAATGAGGAGGAGCAGGAGGCCGACAATATTTTTCATAGAGGGGGTGGGGAGGAGGATGATCGGATGGTGGTACTGCAATTGGAGGAGGTGTAGACCACGGATATACCAAGCATTTTCTACAGCTCTACGCGTGTGGGGACATTTCTGGGTTGTCCACCCTACGAGGTTGTGGGTCCCAATGGATTGCAGGAAAGCATACACAGGGCAGCAGCAGGCCCGCCTGTGTGGAGGAAGAGGAGACCTGAATAGCGTTCTCCTGAAATGCAGGCTCCACAGGAGGTGGTAGAGCTCATGGGACTGAGGGAGGAGAGCGTTCAGCTTACAAAATCGCTCCTTGAAGCCATGGGTGAAATCAAGGGAGGAATAGTAGCAGTATCTACAGGCATGTTGGAGATAGTCGCTGCAACGTGGGAACATAGCCAGGCTGTCATTGCCTAGCGGCAATTGATCGTATCGAGTGATGCCACTCCCACTCCAATCCCCAGACCAACCTCAATAGGTAGTGTGCAGGTTAATCCACAGGCCGAAGAGGCCAATGCCTGGCCTTGTGGATTGCCACCTCCTGGGTCTGTCCCCCAACAAGGAGAGCGCCGTACCCGAGACATGAACAAAAACCTTGGGCTCACCGGGAAAAGGCCTAAGGCGAAGGAAACGGCCAAGGCTAGTGGCAAGCGGCGCGGCGGTTTTTAAATAAGGGCGGGGGGGAGATGGCTGTAGCTGAGGTTTGTTTGCTGCTGTTGTTATTGTTGTTTTGCTGTTCTTTTGTTCTTCATTTATTGTTATTTAAGTGATGTTAATTTAAACGATTAATATAAAATGGTTTATTAAAATTAAGTACAAATATGCAAATAAACTGCAAATTATGTTTTCAACTAAACTAAACTTATGTAGTGTCCCATGATAATGCTGTCGAACAAGCCTTCTTCTATGATAATCCAGGATAACATAAGCACTCACCACATATAGCAAAGATAGAATAGCCCCATTATTTCAATATCCTTAATTTGCCCTTAATTCTCCTTAAATGTTCTTTAAATGTCCCTAAAAACGCATTATAAACTCCCTCCAAAAAGGCTTTGTTTCCCAAGATGGCGCCATTAGCGCTGATTTCGATGAGACTCGACCAGGTAAGGCAAGCTTTTTCAAATCAGTATTTATCACTGTCCTTAAAAATATCCTTATTGGGGAAAATCTGAAAAACGGCATTATCATTGGTTTTTGACGGCAAGTGACGTCACAAAAACGGTTCTAAAAAAAATCTGCCCTTATTTTTTAATGATGGTGTTACACCACTGGCGAAACTAACAATATGTCCTTACATTTATTTAGAACCAAAAAAACATTTTTAACGCCAAAAAGTGGAGCTAAATCGATCGTTACGGTGGCAAATTTCTACTCTCATCCTCTCTTTCTGCATAACAAGACTGCACATAATGTGAAGGACAGGAATAAGATGGGGGGAGGGGATGCTGGAAGGAGACTTTGACATAATCACCCCCATCCAAGCAGAGCAGGATACCTAAGCCAGTTAATATCTTTCCCAGTTAATATTAGGGTAATTGAAATCCCCCACTATTACAGCTCTACAGTTTTTGCACTTTGCAGCAATTTGCCGACGTATTTGTTCTTCTATCACCCTCTGACTGTTTGGGGGTTTATAGTACACTCCCAGTAGTGTAATCGCCCCTTTTTTTTCTTAAATTCAACCCATATGGCCTCCTTTGATGACTTCTCTAACATATCATCCCTCCTTACAGCAGTAATTGTTTCTTTAATTAATACTGCAACCCCCCCCCGCTCCTTTTTTATCCATCTTTCTATCCCATCTGAAAACCCTGTAACCAGGAATGTTGAGCTGATATACCAGTCCTTCTTTCAGCCATGTCTCAGTAATGGCTATAATATCGTACTGCCAAGTGTCCATCTGTGCTCTCAGCTCATCTGCCTTATTCACTATAATCTTTGCATTGAAGGACCATTTAGCAGGGCCAAACTCCCTTGTTGTCTATTTACTCGCCCTTCTACTTTTCTGCTTTCGATTTACAGCTTTGCATTTCTCCCTTCTGAATCTATTCTCCAGTTTCTATCCCTCTGCAAAGCTAGTTAAAACCCTCCCCAATAGCACTAGCAAACCCTCGCGCGAGGATATTGGTCCCAGCTCTGTTGAGCTGCAACCTGCCCGGCTTGTATAGGTCCCACCTCCCCCAGAAACGGTCCCCATGCCTTAGGAATCTAAAGCCCTCTGGCCTGCACCATGTCTCCAGCCACACATTCATCTTCTCTATCCCCCTATTTCTGTACTCACTAGCTCATGGCACTGTAAGTAAACCGGAGATTACTACCTATGAGGTCCTGCTTTTTAATCTCTCTCCCAGCTCCCTAAACTCTGCCTGCAGTGCCTCATCCCTCTTTCTACCTATGTAATTGATACGGATATGTACCTTGACCTCTGGATGTTCACCCTCCCCCCTCAGAATGTTCTGTAGCCGCTCAGTGACATCCTTGACCCTGGCACCAGGGAGGCAACATACCGTCCTAGGGGACCACGAGGAGAGCACCTCATAGAAGTAGTAGAGTTAAGAAATGTTCTTTGAAGGAAAGCGCTGTGGGATGATCACTTGCGCGAGAAATTAATGGAAGGCAGTTACTATGTATGTTATTAAATGAATCACCCATATCATATTGGGGGGAAAATTACTGTCAGAAGCTTCCTGCGGGCAAACGCTTATGACAGGAATTGTATTTATGGAAATACCTGGTGGTCCCAGAGGAACGTAGGATTGCACTCCGAGGCCTAGTTGTGCAGACCAACATACAGGAACATGTCTTCCAGGAGTGTATGCGTATCCTGGGATCACATTGGCCTGGACCACCAATCATAATATAGTATTCTCATTGACAGTAATGGAAGCTCTGAGGTCCCATTGCTCTCAATCAGAATATCCCTAAAATCAACTAAAACACAAACATAAATTAAAAAAAACACTTCACTCAAAAAAATTTAAAGAAATTGCAATAACTTAAATGTTTTAGAGAATTTAAAAAAATGTTTTATTGGTGTTAAAAATAGACTTACCTTCAAAGATAGACTTTTTTATATAAAAATAAGTAATAACATTTAATGGGATCAACTTTCCCAAAGTTTCTGCATAAGCGTAACTTAGTTAGGTACGATTTTTTTTAGATACCGATTTTTTTGCGTCATAGGCGTAACCTGATGTCTGCACCAGTTTTTCACATTTAAGCAAGTTTGGCCAGCTTACATTTTTTCAAGGACAGCGTATGTGATCACACACAAAAAACCTTCTGGGCACTTAAGAAAAACCAGCGCAAATTAAAAAATCGGTGCAGGCAGCAAGATGCCATTGTTTTTAGGCGAAGTTTTGGAGGGAGTCAAGAAGGTAAAGAATATGCATCATAAATCTCAATTATTTCAAAGTCAAAAGGGAGAAAATGGAAGTCTAATGCAATTCTTTGATTTTTGATATTTTTCAAAGTACCACGCCACCATCGAACCTCTCCTCACCGGGCTCGAGGGTCGGAGCATCGGCCAGCAGAATCGCTACCTTGCCTGGACACAGTGGCTCAGGGCTTGGCTTCAAAAGCAGCCTGGAGGGGGTTGGGGGGTGTGGAAGCCGAACTGCACTGCCAGCCACTTATATAAGGGATGAGAACTCTTACGCTATACAGCAGCTTCATAAGAAACCCGGGAAGCCGAGCCCCTGTGTCCGGGCGAGGGATTGATTCTGCCGGCCAAGCCCAGTGACGAAAAGTTCGGTGGTGGGGTGGTACTTTGAAAACCATCAAAAATTAAACAATTGCATTCGACTTTCATTGAATGCCTAGCTTCCCATTCTAAGCATGCCTATTACGCATGCATAGACCAGGGGAGAGAGAGAGAGGAAAGAAGATGTGAGTGCTTTGTCCTGCTGTTTTGAGCTTCTTGCAAAGCTACAATTAAATCCTGGGAGCAATATTGACAATGCCGTACCTCATGCAAGCCTTTTGCATAATTGTGCTGAGGAGGAGAAGATTGATTAGGCATCATCACCTGAGGAACCTCAGAGCACGTAGGATGATGGGGAAGAGGCTGTACCCACATCGGTTATATCGAGGCAGGCGTTCATACCTGCACCTGATTAATGCAGACTGTGTGAGAAGGCTGCGTTTTCACAAAGAAGTTATAACCGAGATCTGTGAGTTAATAAAAGCAGGCCTACACACTAAAAGCAACAGGAGGATTGCTTTGTCAGTTGAAGTAAAGATTACAACTGTACTTTCATTTTATGCATCAGGATCATTCCAGGCCACAACTGGGGATTTGTGTGACATTTCTCAACATGCAACACATATCTGCATTCGGCAGGTGACTGCAACAGAAGAACATAAGAATTAGGAACAGGAGTAGGCCGTCTAGCCCCTCGAGCCTGCTCCGCCATTCAACAAGATCATGGCTGATCTGGTCGTGGACTCAGCTCCACTTACCCGCCCGCTCCCCGTAACCCTTAATTCCCTTATTGGTTAAAAATCTATCGATCTGTGATTTGAATACATTCAATGAGCTAGCCTCAACTGCTTCCTTGGGCAGAGAATTCCACAGATTCACAACCCTCTGGGAGAAGAAATTCCTTCTCAACTCGGTTTTAAATTGGCTCCCCTGTATTTTGAGGCTGTGCCCCCTGGTTCTAGTCTCCCCGATCAGTAGAAACAACCTCTCTGCCTCTATCTTGTCAATCCCTTTCATTATTTTAAATGTTTCTATAAGATCACCCCTCATTCTTCTGAACTCCAACGAGTAAAGACCCAGTCTACTCATTCTATCATCATAAGGTAACCCCCTCATCTCCGGAATCAGCCTAGTGAATCGTCTCTATACCCCCTCCAAAGCTAGTATATCCTTCCTTAAGTAAGGTGACCAAAACTGCACGCAGTACTCCAGATGCAGCCTCACCAATACCCTATACAGTTGCAGCAGGACCTCCCTACTTTTGTATACCATCCCTCTCGCAATGAAGGCCAACATTCCATTCGCCTTCCTGATTACCTGCTGCACCTGCAAACTTTTTGGGATTCATGCACAAGGACCCCCAGGTTCCTCTGCACCGCAGCATGTTGTAATTTCTCCCCATTCAAATAATATTCCCTTTTGCAGTTTTTTTTTCCAAGGTGGATGACCTCACATTTTCCGACATTGTATTCCATCTGCCAAACCTTAGTCCATTCGCTTAACCTATCTAAATCTCTTTGCAGCCTCTCTGTGTCCTCTACACAACACGCTTTCCCACTAATCTTTGTGTTATCTGCAAATTTTGTTACACTACACTCTGTCCCCTTTTCCAGGTCATCGATGTATATTACAAACAGTTGTGGTCCCATCACCGATCCCTGTGGTACACAACTAACCACCAATTTCCAACCCAAAAAGGACTCATTTATCCCGCCTCTCTGCTTTCTGTTAGCCAGCCAATTCTCTATCAAGCTAATACATTTCCTCTGACTCCGCGTACCTTTATTTTCTGCAGTAACCTTTTGTGTGGCACCTTATCGAATGCCTTTCGGAAATCTAAATACGCCACATCCATCGGTACACCTCTATCCACCATGCTCGTTATATCCTCAAAGAATTCCAGTAAATTAGTTAAACATGATTTCCCCTTCATGAATCCATGTTGCGTCTGCTTGATTGCACTATTCCTATCTAGATGTCCCGTTATTTCTTCCTTAATGATAGCTTCAAGCATTTTCCTCACTACAGATGTTAAACTAACCGGCCTATAGTTACCTGCTTTTGTCTGCCCCCCTTTTTTAAACAGAGGCGTTACATTAGCTGCTTTCCAATCCACTGATACCTCCCCAGAGTCCAGAGAATTTTGGTAGATTATAACGAATTCATCTGCTATAACTTCCGTCATCTCTTTTAATACCCTGGGATGCATTTCATCAGGACCAGGGGACTTGTCTACCTTGAGTTCCATTAGCCTGTCCAGCACTACCCCCCGAGTGATAGTGATTGTCTCAAGGTCCACCCTCACAGATTCCCGTGACTAGCAATTTTTGGCATGGTTTTTGCGTCTTCCACTGTGAAGACCGAAGCAAAATAATTGTTTAAGGTCTCAGCCATTTCCACATTTCCCATTATTAAATCCCCCTTCTCATTTTCTAAGGGACCAACATTTACTTTAGTCACTCTTTTCCGTTTTATATGTCTGTAAAAGCTTTTACTATCTGTTTTTATGTTTTGCGCAATCTATCTTTCCTTTCTTTATTGCTTTCTTAATCATTCTTTGCTGTCGTTTAAAATTTTCCCAATCTTCTAGTTTCCCACTAACCTTGGCCACCTTATACGCATTGGTTTTTAATTTGATACTCTCCTTTATTTCTTTGGTTATCCACGGCTGGTTATCCCTTCTCTTACCGCCCTTCTTTTTCACTGGAATATATTTTTGTTGAGCACTATGAAAGAGCTCCTTACGTGTCCTCCACTGCTCCTCAATTGTGCCACCGTTTAGTCTGTGTTTCCAGTCTACTTTAGCCAACTCTGCCCTCATCCCACTGTAATCCCCTTTGTTTAAGCATAGTACACTCGTTTGAGACACTACTTCCTCACCCTCAATCTGTATTACAAATTCAACCATACTGTGATCACTCATTCTGAGAGGATCTTTTACTGCTGCATTATGTGCCCAGAGGAATGATTGAATAAAGAGCCCCATGACCACCCAGGCAATCACTTACAAACTTTTAAACTTGTAAATTGACTTCACTGACAAAAAACTTTTAATTTGAGAACAGTTACAACAGTAATAACAACAATAACAACATCATCCTCTCATCATCATCATAATCAGTCCCTCGGAAGCAAGAAAGACTTGCTTCCACTCATGAAGTGAGTTCTTAGGTGGCTGAGCAGTCTAATACGAGAGCCACAGATTCTGCCACAGGTGGGACAGATAGTCGTTGAGGGAAAGGGTGGGTGGCCAACAATTAGCTGATCCCTCACATTTCTTGCTGCAGTTGTTGAGGTGGCCATGTTTCTTCTGCTCTTCCTCCCGGTCTCCTGGTCTTCCTCATATGTTGCTGCTGTTCAGCCTCCTCCAAATGCAGGCCTCTCTGTAATGCAAGGTGAGGCAGCATGCAGCACACCACAATGATGCAAGACATTCAATCCAAGGCATATTATAGGAAGCCATCCCCCCCCCCCCCCTCCCCCCCATTGGTCCAGACACTTGAGCCATTGGTACAATATCCCTGTGGTGTGTTCATCTGGCTTCTGTTACATCAGTGTTGTTCAGGTGCGGTGGGGCATCATTAGGCACTTCTACAGAAGTCCCCCTTTTGTCCTCCAGTAGGCATGCTCACAGTGGTGAATATTGAGTGATAATAGACTCTCTCAGGGTAAATGCACCGTGGCAAAACCTTGGGCACCTGGCACAGACCTACAGGATGTTCCTATGATCAGCCACTAGTTGGACATTGATGGAGTGGAGCGAGAAACAGAGTTAACATTTCAGGTCGATCAGATGCTGCCTGACCTGCTAAGAATTTCCAGAATTTTCTGTTTTTATTTCAGATTCCAACATCTGCAGTATTTCGCTTTTGTAATGATGGAATGGTATCCATTTCTATTGATGAACGGGCTAGCTTGTGCTCCATAGAAACATAGAAACATGGAAAATAGGTGCAGGAACAGGCCATTCGGCCCTTCGAGCCTGCACCACCATTCAATATGATCATGGCTGATCATTCACCTCAGTACTCCATTCCTGCTTTCTCTCCATACCCCTTGATCCCTTTAGCCGTAAGGGCCACATCTAACTCCCTTTTGAGTATATCTAACGAACTGGTCTCAACAACTTTCTGTGGTACAAAATTCCACAGGTTCACAATTCTCTAAGTGAAGAAGTTTCTCCTCATCTCGGTCCTAAATGGCTTACCCCTTATCCTTAGACTGTGACCCCTGGTTCGGGATTCCACAACATCAGGAACGTTCTTCCTGCATCTAACCTGTCCAATCCCGTCAGAATTTTACATGCTTTTATCAGATCCCCTCTCATTCTTCTAAATTCCAGTGAATATAAGCCTAGCCGATCCAGTCTTTCTTCACATATCATTCCTGCCATCCCGGGAATCAGTCTGGTGAACCTTCGCTGCACTCCTTCAATAGCAGGAATGTTTTTCCTCAGATTAGGGGACCAAAAGTATACACAATACTCAAGGTGTGGTCTCACGAAGGCCCTGTACAACTGCAGTAAAACCTCCCTGCTCCTGTACTCAAATCCTCTCACTATGAAGGCCAACATGCCATTTACTTTCTTTACTGCCTGCTGTACCTGCATGCCAACTTTCAATGACTGATGTACCATGACACCCAGGTCTCGCCGCACCTCCCCTTTTCCGAATCTGTCACCATTCAGATAATATTCTGTCTTCCTGATTTTGCCACCAAAGTGGATAACCTCACATTTATCCACATTATACTGCATCTGCCATGCATTTGCCCACTCACCTAACCTATCCAAGTCATCCTGCAGCCTCTTAGCATCCTCCTCACTGCTCACACCACCACCCAGCTTAGTGTTATCTGCAAACTTGGAGATATTACATTCAATTCCTTCGTCTAAATCATTAACGTATGTTGTAAATAGCTGGGGTCCCAGCACTGAACCTTGCGGTACACCACTAGTCACTGCCTGCCATTCTGAAAAGGATCCCATTATTCCTACTCTTTGCTTCCTGTCTGCCAACCAGTTCTCTATCCACGTCAATACATTACCCCCAATCCCATGTGCCTTAATTTTGCACACTAATCTCTTGTGTGGGACCTTGTCAAAAGCCTTTTGAAAGTCCAAATACACCACATCCACAGGTTCTCCCTTGCACTCTATTAGTTACATCCTCAAAAAATTCTAGCAGATTTGTCAAGCATGATTTCCCTTTCATAAATCCATGCTGACTTGAACTGATCCTGTCACTGCTTTCCAAATGCGCTGCTATTACATCTTTAATAATTGATTCCAACATTTTTCCCACTACCAATGTCAGGCTAACCGGTCTATAATTACATGTTTTCTCTCTCCCTCCTTTTTTAGCAAGTGGGGGTTACATTAGCTACCCTCCAATCCATAGGAACTAAACCAGTATCCATGCAATATTGGAAAATGACCACCAATGCATCTACTATTTCTAGGGCCACTTCCTTAAGTACTCTGGCATGCAGACTCTCAGTCCCTGGAGATTTATCAGCCTTCAATCCCTTCAATTTCCCTAACACAATTTCCTGACTAATAAGGATTTCCTTCAGTTCCCCCTTCTCGCTAGACCCTCAGTCCCCTAGTATTTTCGGAAGGTTTCTCGTGTCTACCTTAGTGAAGACATAACCAAAGTATTTGTTCAATTGGTCTGCCATTTCTTTGTTCCCCATTATGAATTCACCTGATTCTGACTGCAAGGGACCTACATTAGTCATCACTTATCTTTTTCTCTTCACACATCTATAGAAGCTTTTGCAGTCAGTTTTTATGCTCCCTACAAGCTTACTCTCATACTCTATTTTCCCATTCCTAATTAAACCTTTTGTCCTCCTCTGCTGAATTCTAAATTTCTCACAGTCCTCAGGTTTCCTGCTTTTTCTGGCCAATTTATATGCCTCTTCCTTGGATTTAACACTATCCCAAATTTCCCTTGTTAGCCATGGTTGAGCCAGCTTCCCCATTTTATTTTTATGCCAGACAGAGATGTAGAATTGTTGAAGTTCATCCATGTGATCTTTAACTGTCTGCCATTGCTTATCTACTGTCAACCCTTTAAGTATCATTCGCCTGTCTATCCTAGCCAATTCACATCTCATACCATCAGTTACCTTTTGTTTAAGTTCACGACCCTAGTCTCTGAATTAACTGTATCACTCTCCATCTTAATGAAGAATTCTATCATATCATGGTCACTCTTCCCCAAGGGGTCTCACACAACAAGATTGCTAATTAATCCTGTCTCATTACACAACACTCAGTCTAGGATGGCCAGCTCTCTAGTTGGTTCTTCGACATATTGGTCTAGAAAACCATCCTTTATTCAAGCAAGGAACTCCTCCTCCACCGTATTGCTACCAGTTTGGTTAGCCCAATCTTTATGTAGATTAAAGTCACCCATGATAACTGCTGTACCTTTATTGCATGCATCCCTAATTTCCTGTTTGATGCTATCCCCAATCTCACTACTACTGTTTGGTGGTCTGTACACAACTCCCACTGGCGTTTTCTACCCTTTGGTTTGCCGCAGCTCTACCTATACAGATTCTGCATCATCCAAGTTAATGTTCTTCCTTACTATTGCGTTAATCTCCTCTTTAACTAGCAATGCTACCCCACCTCCTTTTCTTTTCTTTCTTCCTTCCTGAATATTGAATACCTCTGGATGTTGAGTTCCCAGCCTTGTTCACCCTGGAGCCATGTTTCCAGTGCCGTGATAGCAACACGTGTGCAGTCAGTCATGCCCTGCATGCGATGGAAGCCACTGTTGCAAATGCCTGTGCTCGCTCATCTTAACATCCATTGGGAAATATACTCTCGTTAAGAGGGTGCTGGTGACCTGCTTAATGCAGCTGTGCACTGCAGACTGGGAGATGCGCGTGATGTCTCATGTATGAGCCTGTGGGCAGTACCGAGTCAGAAAAAGCTCAGGACGGATGTGGCTTTCACAGCTACCGGCAAAGCATGGCTTCCTGGTCCAGCAGGGAGCAAGTCCTGCTGCAGGAAGCTTCCCGCTCAGATCTGTAAAAGCCTGGCTTGGGAAATGCAGTTTCCTGACGCACTTCACATCTGAAATAGCCAGGAAAGTGACTGTAGACCTATAGATATTGTGCGCTTCACAGTCCCAGCTGCTGCTTGTCCAATTTTCTGAAGCTGCTGCTACTCTCAGTCTAACTGCTCCTCCATCCAGAATAAATTCGGAAAAATTCCATAGAATTGCAGAGAATTCACAAGCACAGAAACAGGCCATTCAGTCCCACCAGTCTATGCCAGTGTTTATACACCTCCCACCTTAACTCATTTCACCCTATCAACATATCCCTCTATTCCTTTCTTCTTCATGTACTTATTTAGCTTCCCCTTAAATGCCACCCATAAAAGATGAAAATACTTTGTCAGTAAGGCAAACAAATCAAAAGTCAGCAATCCCCAGGCTCTGAAAAGGTCAGAATGATCCAAGTGCTTGCAGATGAGTAACCCCTTTAAATTGTTCTTCCAATCTTGTCAGTCAGTTTCTGCGGCCAATCCAGCGAGGTTTTACGAGCAGGTTGGCCACTGAGGGGGACTTCGGTCCCACCCCAATTAAGATAACATCGGGATCCCAATTACCTAATTCAATATATTCAGCAGGTGCCCGCCTGTTTCCAGTGAGCGCGTGGTGCACCTCAGTCAGTGGCGTAGTTAACTTCATGATCGGGAGTTCCTGGAAGATGATTTCTATGACTTTAACTACGCATCCATTCCCATCTGACAAGTAGGGCTAGATATTGGGGTCCACGTCTTAATACCAGGAATGAGCATTGGAGTACCAATGGGCACAAAGATATCTAGGCCGCTACTCCAGTGCAGTGCTGAGGGAGTGCTGCATTGTTGGAGGTGCCGTCTTTCAGATAAGATGTTAAACCAAGGCCCCATCTGCTCTTTTAGGTGGATGTAAACGATTCCGTGGCACTATTTCGAAGAAGAGCAGGAAAGTTATCCCCGGTGTCCAGGCCAATATTTATCCCTCAATCAACATAATAAAGAAACAGATTTTCTGGTCATTATCACAATACTGTTTGTGGGAGCTTGCTGTGCGCAAATTGGCTGCCACATTTCCCACATTACAACAGTGACGACACTTCAAAAGTACTTCATTGTCTGTAAAGCACCTTGAGACATCAGGTGGTCATGAAAGGCGCTATAAAAACGCAAGTCTTTCTTTCTTTTACCGTCACACATCAGGAAACATCAGTCTTAAACCGTGCTTTTGACAAACTCGTCCTGTTACAAAAATGACACCTTTGGGGAACATTCCTTTCCATTGACTTGAATAGAAAGAAAAATCAGGAGAGATGTTAAGCGAGCGCCTGATCCGATATCACCTGTTTCATACTATCACCAGAAGTTAAAATTACCCACTCTGTGTACATACTCACTGGTTAAACCTCATTTTTCACAGGGTGGCATTGCTGGCTGGAAAAAATGCATGTCAGGCAGTCTGAAGGCATCGGGCTAGCAATTTGATGCATTTGAGCATCCCTAGGGGGGGCGCTAATGGGGGGCAAATGCCGTACCGCCAGGGCGTGACGTTGCAACTACTCCCGCCATATTGGGCGAGAGTTTCGCTGCGGTTTTGCGCCCCTATCCTCTGCACCAAGAGAACGTGAGGTCATCGGCATGCGCATCGCCCCATTTGCAGCCCGGCCCCGAATTTCACTTTCGCCTCTTGCAGCAGCGCTGGGCGAAAACATCGCTAGCTGCAGGTGGCGCGGATCGAAAAGGTGGCCAATAGAAATTAGAAAAAAAATGTACCTTGGTTTACCCGCTGCTGGTCTGGTTTCTTCGTGGGGTCCTGGCTGCGATCGCTCAGCCCAGCACTCTGCTTGAGTACTGGACTGATCGCGCAGCACCCCCTCTCCATGGTGATCCAGGTAGGTCCCTTTTTCATTTGAAGAGTCGGCAACGTGAGCCCCTCCCTTTGAGTTAGGGAAGGCCCCTCCGACGCGGCAGTGCTGCGCGGCCCAGTGTGCTGTGCTGCTGAGGCGTCAGCTCCGTTAGTGCCCTAGGAAGGAAGTGTTAGCCATTGATTTAGTGTTCCACTTCCTTCCGGGGTCGGTAACCTGAATTTTTGGAGAGGGGTGGGGCAGTCCGAGAGGCGGGAGTTCCTGGCGTTGGTGAGGCCGATAAAGGCTCAGCGGCAGCAAGAGGCGGCAGCAGTCCGAGAGGCGGGAGTTCCTGGCGTTGGTGAGGCCTATAAAGGCCCAGCGGCAGCGAGAGACGGCGGCAGTCCGAGAGGCGGGAGTTTCTGGCATTGGTGAGGCCTATAAAGGCAGAGACGTACCTGTGCAGCTGCAGCGGGGAGAGAAAGCAAAAAAGAAGTAGAAAGAAATCAAAAGGTGACGTCACAGCCAAGGGGGTGAGTGATTGGCTGGTGATTGGTGAGTAGTTTTTCTTTTTTCTCTTCTATAACAGTGAGTAAACGTTAACATTGTTGTTGCCAATTTAAGTGTATCTAAGGGTTAAGTCATGGCAGGAGAGCTCGGTTGGGTGTTATGCTCCTCCTGTACCATGTGGGAACTCATGGACGACACCAGTGTTCCTGACGACTACGTGTGCAGGAAGTGTATCCGCCTCCAGCTCCTGACGGTCCACGCTGCGGAGTTGCAGCTGAGGGTGGATTCACTCTGGAGCATCCACGATGCTGAGAATGACGTGAGTATCACGTGTAGCGAGTTGGTCGTACCGCAGGGAAAGGGTCCACAGCCAGATAGGGAATGGAAGACCAACAGGAAGAGCAGTGCAAGGAAGGTAGTGCAGGGGTCCCCTGTGGTCATCCCCCTGCAAAACAGATACACTGCTTTGAGTACGGTTGAGGGGGATGACTCATCAGGGGAGGGCAGCAGCAGCCAAGTTCATGGCACCGTGGCTGGCTCTGCTGCACAGGAGGGCAGGAAAAAGAGTGGGAGAGCGATAGTGATAGGGGATTCAATTGCAAGGGGAATAGATTGGCGTTTCTGCGGCCGCAACCGAGAAGCCAGGATGGTATGTTGCCTCCCTGGTGCAAGGGTCAAGGATGTCTCGGAGCGGGTGTAGGACATTCTAAAAAGGGAGGGAGATCAGTCAGTTGTCGTGGTGCACATTGGTACCAACGACATTGGTAAAAAAAGGGATGAGGTCCTACGAAACGAATTTAAGGAGCTAGGAGCTAAATTAAAAAGTAGGAACTCAAAAGTAGTAATCTCGGGATTGCTACCAGTGCCACATGCTAGTCAGAGTAGGAATCGCAGGATAGCGCAGATGAATACGTGGCTTGAGCAGTGGTGCAGCAGAGAGGGATTCAAATTCCTGGGGCACCGGTTCTGGGGGAGGTGGGACCAGTACAAACCGGACGGTCTGCACCTGGGCAGGACCGGAACCAATGTCCTAGGGGGAGTGTTTGCTAGTGCTGTTGGGGAGGAGTTAAACTAATATGGCAGGGGGATGGGAACCAATGCAGGGAGACAGAGGGAAACAAAAAGGAGGCAAAAGCAAAAGACAGAAAGGAGATGAGGAAAAGTGGAGGGCAGAGAAACCCAAGGCAAAGAACAAAAAGGGCCATTGTACAGCAAAATTCTAAAAGGACAAAGGATGTTAAAAAAACAAGCCTGAAGGCTTTGTGTCTTAATGCAAGGAGTATCCGCAATAAGGTGGATGAATTAACTGTGCAAATAGATGTTAACAAATATGATGTGATTGGGATTACGGAGACGTGGCTCCAGGATGATCAGGGCTGGGAACTCAACATCCAAGGGTATTCAACATTCAGGAAAGATAGAATAAAAGGAAAAGGAGGTGGGGTAGCATTGCTGGTTAAGGAGGAAATTAAGGCAATAGTTCAGAAGGACATTAGCTTGGATGATATGGAATCTATATGGGTAGAGCTGCAGAATACCAAAGGGCAAACAACGTTAGTGGGGGTTGTGTACAGACCTCCAAACAGTAGTAGTGATGTTGGGGAGGGCATCAAACATGAAATTAGGAGTGCATGCAATAAAGGTGCAGCAGTTATAATGGGTGACTTTAATATGCACATAGATTGGGTTAACCAAGCTGGAAGCAATACGGTGGAGGAGGATTTCCTGGAGTGCATAAGGAATGGTTTTTTAGACCAATATGTCGAGGAACCAACTGCGGGGGAGGCCATCTTAGACTGGGTGTTGTGTAGTGAGGGAGGATTAATTAGCAATCTCGTTGTGCGAGGCCCCTTGGGGAAGAGTGACCATAATATGGTGGAATTCTGCATTAGGATGGAGAATGAAACAGTTAATTTAGAGACCATGGTCCAGAACTTAAAGAAGGGTAACTTTGAAGGTATGAGGCGTGAATTGGCTTGGATAGATTGGCGAATGATACTTAAGGGGTTGACTGTGGATGGGCAATGGCAGACATTTAGAGACACATGGATGAACTACAACAATTGTACATTCCTGTCTGGCGTAAAAATAAAAAAGGGAAGGTGGCTCAACCGTGGCTATCAAGGGAAATCAGGGATAGTATTAAAGCCAAGGAAGTGGCATACAAATTGGCCAGAAATAGCAGCGAACCTGGGGACTGGGAGAAATTTAGAACTCAGCAGAGGAGGACAAAGGGTTTGATTAGAGCAGGGAAAATGGAGTTCGAGAAGAAGCTTGCAGGGAACATTAAGACGGATTGCAAAAGTTTCTATAGATATGTAAAGAGAAAAAGGTTAGTAAAGACAAATGTAGGTCCCCTGCAGTCAGAATCAGGGGAAGTCATAACGGGGAACAAAGAAATGGCGGACCAATTGAACAAGTACTTTGGTTCGGTATTCACTAAGGAGGACACAAACAACCTTCCGGATATAAAAGGGGTCGGAGGGTCTAGTAAGGAGGAGGAATTGAGGGAAATCCTTATTAATCAGGAAATTGTGTTGGGGAAATTGATGGGATTGAAGGCCGATAAATCCCCAGGGCCTGATGGACTGCATCACAGAGTACTGAAGGAGGTGGCCTTGGAAATAGTGGATGCATTGACAGTCATTTTCCAACATTCCATTGACTCTGGATTAGTTCCTATGGAGTGGAGGGTAGCCAATGTAACCCCATTTTTTAAAGAAGGAGGGAGAGAGGTAACAGGGAATTATAGACCGGTCAGCCTGACATCGGTAGTTGGTAAAATGATGGAATCAATTGTTAAGGATGTCATAGCAGTGCATTTGGAAAGAGGTGACATGATAGGTCCAAGTCAGCATGGATTTGTGAAAGGGAAATCATGCTTGACAAATCTTCGGAATTTTTTGAGGATGTTTCCAGTAGAGTGGACAAGGGAGAACCAGTTGATGTGGTATATTTGGACTTTCAGAAGGCTTTCGACAAGGTCCCACACAAGAGATTAATGTGCAAAGTTATAGCACATGGGATTGGGGGTAGTGTGCTTGACATGGATTGAGAACTGGTTGTCTGACAGGAAGCAAAGAGTAGGAGTAAATGGGGACTTTTCAGAATAGCAGGCAGTGACTAGTGGGGTACCGCAAGGTTCTGTGCTGGGCCCCAGCTGTTTACACTGTACATTAATGATTTAAATGAGGGGATTAAATGTAGTATCTCCAAATTTGCGGATGACACTAAGTTGGGTGGCAGTGTGAGCTGCGAGGAGGATGCTATGAGGCTGCAGAGCGACTTGGATAGGTTCGGTGAGTGAGCAAATGCATGGCAGATGAAGTATAATGTGGATAAATGTGAGGTTATCCACTTTGGTGGTAAAAACAGAGAGACAGACTATTATCTGAATGGTGACAGATTAGGAAAAGGGGAGGTACAAAGAGACCTGGGTGTCATGGTACATCAGTCATTGAAGGTTGGCATGCAGGTACAGCAGGTGGTTAAGAAAGCACATGGCATGTTGGCCTTCATAGCGAGGGGATTTGAGTACAGGGCAAGGAGATGTTGCTACAGTTGTACAGGGTCTTGGTGAGGCCACACCTGGAGTATTGTGTACAGTTTTGGTCTCCTAACCTGAGGAAGGACATTCTTACTATTGAGGGAGTGCAGCGAAGGTTCACCAGACTGATTCCCGGGATGGCGGGACTGACCTATCAAGAAAGACTGGATCAACTGGGCTTGTATTCACTGAAGTTCAGAAGAATGAGAGGGGACCTCATAGAAACGTTTAAAATTCTGACGGGGTTAAACAGGATAGATGCAGGAAGAATCTTCCCAATGTTGGGGAAGTCCAGAACCAGGGGACACAGTCTAAGGATAAGGGGTAAGCCATTTAGGACCGAGATGAGGAGGAATTTCTTCACCCAGAGAGTGGTGAACCTGTGGAATTCTCTACCACAGAAAGTTGTTGAGGCCAATTCACTAAATATATTCAAAAAGGAGTTCGATGAAGTCCTTACTACTAGGGGGATCAAGGGGTATGGCGAGAAAGCAGGAATGGGGTACTGAAGTTGGATGTTCAGCCATGAACTCATTGAATGGCGGTGCAGGCTAGAAGGGCCGAATGGCCTACTCCTGCACCTATTTTCTATGTTTCTATGTTTCAGCGACTGGCGCTAAATCGCACGCCTCTCAACTGTTACCGCCCTCAAACATGCCAATACTGAATTTCACCCCCATGGTCTTTTGCAATTTAGTAATCATAACCAGACTACTCACATTTTATACAACAAAGTCCCACTCCAGGGACTTGAACACATAATCTAGGTTGAAGTTGAGTGCCCTACTGAAGGGAAGCTGCATTGTTGGAGCTTTTGGATGAGACATTAAACCGAGCCCCATCTGGCCTCTCCAGTGTACGTAAAAAATCTTATGATACTATTTCAAAGAAGAGCAGGGGACTTATCCCTGGTAATCTCAGCAGGTCAGGCAGCATCTGTGGAGAGAAAAACAGAGTTAACCTTTCAGGTCTATGACCCACTGAGATTTCCAGCATTTTCTGTTTTTATTTCAGATTCCAGCATCTGCAGTATTTTGCTTTTATTTGAGTTATCCCCGGTGTCCTGGCCAATATTTATCCCTCAACCAACATCATTAAAACAGATTATCTGGTCATTATCACATTGCTGTTTTGGAACTTTGCTGTGTACAAATTGGCTGTTCTGTTTCTTAAATTATCACAGTGACTGCACTTCAAAAATACTTCATTGGCTGTAAAGCACTTTGGGACACCCTGAGGTCATGATCGGTGTGATATCCAACTTCTTTCTTTAAGTAAAACGAACAGCATTCTCCATCCAGTTTGCAGTGTAAATGTCAGAAAGCTGCTTAAATTGGAACTAATGCAACAATATCAATCTCGGAAAGATGGAGAGAAGAGGCCAATGAAGTAAATATCTATTTTTTCTGAGCAGCGCTATCCGTCAGATTTTTAAAAGCACTAACACACATCTGCATATTCGAAAGAATATTGAAAGGGAACAAAAGCAAAAGAACAGAAGACACAATGCAGGAAGTAATATCAAAGACAGATAATATGTAAAGAGATACCATACAGATAATGTCAAATTGTCAGCATATGCATATGCAGTAAATGTCAACTAAATGAAAGCTAAAAATTTTTATTTTTTTCTCTATCTCGACTCAAATCTCTGAAATCTGAAATGGTTGAATCTCCATCAACGTTGGTCTTGTAATTCTAATCTTAGTCCACTGAATAATGATGTTAAGGGTATGTTCTGCTCAGCTGTAAGTTGTCAAAAGAAGACTGTTCACCATCCTTCATGCTCTTCACAACTCTTACTCCAAGTGAGAAATTATTGAGCTCAGTATCAATATGTCAATCTGTACCATTCTGAGCAATGAAATATTTCTTTGTATTCCGTACTTGTATTTTAAAATTGTATTAATACTTATACTTTTTTGTGCTGATTCATTTATGAACTAATGCAGCACCCTGCCATTAAATTGCGACTGGTTACTGAGACACCCTTGAGTAAGCATTTGTGCAGTTCAGACAATGCAGGATGCTTGAAGCGAGCAAATAAAACAATTACACTGAATCATTTATCAGCTTTTAAAGTCTTGTTTGTTGCTTATATCAAATAAACTGGCAGTATAAATTCTGCCCTGTTGGTGTGGAGAGGAGAAACAGACGCCGATGCTCCTTTGCTTAATGCGGTGACAGGCTATTTGCAATAGACTTTATGATTTTATAGTGGACTAATCATTATATAAGTAATGCACCATTCGGGCTGAAATTGCACCTCCCGCTAAGGCCACTGACTGCCGCAAAGCGGCGGTCATGGATCGGCGTGGAATGGTCGCCATTTTAGAAATTGCCCCTCCTCAGGAGCAGAGCAGTGTCCAGGAGCGCTCCGCCCATTTTCCCGCCGCGCTGTGCACGCACCGACCCCTTATCATCTGGCACACCCCTCGCAGAAAATTGCCCTACTGAAATTGCCCCTTACTCAATTGCCCCGTGAGAGCTTGTGCTGTCGGTGCACTCTGTATGAAATGACAGCACAGCCATCCTTAAAGGGCGACGGCCGCCATGTTATTTTTTCTTGTTAGCTGACTGCCTGGTCGGCCCGACAATTATTCCCCCTACGTTCGGCCGGGCCACCAACAAGCAGCCTGCCACCCCCTCTTGGGTACCAAGCCGCTGGCCCAGCCAACACCCTCCCTGGTGGCCCAATGAACCTATCTGAAATGAATGCAGAGCTCGCAACGACTCTCCCCTTTAACTGAAGGGGGGAGCCGTTGTGATGCGCCAGCGCGATGATGACATCAGCGCAGTGCTAATGACTGACAGTGGTGGATTCTCCATCCCGCCCCCACTTCCGCCCTGCTAGTGATGGTCATTCAACTCCGCCCCCACTGGAAAAAAAAAACAGAGGACCTGTAATTCACCGGATAGGCCGCCACATTCAATGCAACGGCCAGAAAACTTCAAAAATGGTAGCTGTGACCTGTTTCCAGCCGAGGGCAATTTCTATCCAATTTCACTTATCGCTCAAAGATGCCCATATGTGAAGGCAGAGTGTTTCATCTGCAGGAAAACTGGGCATCTTGCGAAGGCATGCCGACTGAAGGGTAAACCAGCTTTCAAAGCTATGAGTAGAAATCCCCAGAGATTACATAGCATGGAAGAAAAACAACAGGACAAGGAGGTTTTAGAGCTACACATCGTCAGGAACATGAGATTAACTAACAGTGATTTGAAAAGTATCATAATCCACATCGATGTTGCAGGAACCAAGATACCCATGGAAATCGGCACTGGTGCATCCTTGAGTATAGTAAAGGAGTCGCTATACCTCGACAAATTGCCTGATTTCCCATTGGAGAAATCCAAGATCGAGCTGCGAGGGTACTCAGGAGAGAACGTTCCTGTGGTAGGTCGTATAACCGTACCGGTGAAATAAAAGGATCAATTTCAGAGCTTGCTTCTATTAGTAGTGGCAGGAGGCAAGCCTGCCTTATTAGGAAGAAATTGATTGGGATCACTGAAGCTGGATTGGAGTGAGATTTTTCGTGTTGAAACGAGATTTGCATCCAACGATGATGTCATCAAGAATTATCTGAAGGTGTTCTGTGAAATAGGCAGTCCAATCCAAGGCTTCAAGGTGAGTGTCAGGGTACAGAAGGACGCCAGACCAGTTTAATGCAAGCCACGTTCTATACCATATACACTTAAGGAGAAAGTTGAGCAAGAACTCAAAAGGCTAGAGACTGAGAACATTATTTGTAAGATAGATCGATGTATTGGGCTACACCCATTGTGGTTGTACCTAAGTCTGCTGGTAAGGTAAGATTGTGTGGTGATTATAAAGTAACCATAAATCAGGTTCTAGAGGGTAATGTCCCCAATACATTGCCGAATATAGAAGATTTGTTCACAACACTGACAGGTGGTCAGATCTTCTCAAAGTTGGATCTTACGAATGTCTACTTACAGCTTGAACTAGATGAGGAGTCCAAGTCATGCTTGACTATAAATACTCATCTCGGCCTATATCAATTTAATAGGTTACCATTTGGAGTGTCTTCCGCCCCTGACATATTCCAAGGGGTGATGAACCAGATTTTGCAAGGTATTGAAGGGGTGGGTATGTTATTTAGATTATATACTCATTTCAGCACCAAATAGGCAAATTCATAATAATATATTGAATGAAGTCCTCAAATGGCTAGAGAAGCACAGTGCACGAGTGTCTGCTTGCAATTGTGAGTTATTTCAAAACTCAGTGGAGTACCTCGGGTACAGATTCGACAAAGATGGTTTACATTCAACCAAGGGAATGCTGGATGCAATCAGAAACACAGCCACTCCCAAGAATATCACTGAACTTTGATCATTTTTGGGTCTTTTAACTATTATGGAAAGTTGCGACCAAATTTGGCTACAGTATTACATCCACTGAATGAATTTTTGAAAAAACAGGTCCATTGGAAGTGGTCAGAAGAATGCGATACAGCATTCAAGGAGTGTAAGAGCAAATTGGTGGAGAGCACCATGTTAGTTCACTATGACGTATCTAAGGAGATCAAGCTAGCATGTGATGCCTCTCCCTATGGAGTTTGGGCAGTGATCTTTCATGTATCACGTAATGGGGAGGAGAGGCCAATTACTTTTGCTTCACGCACTCTCAGTGCCAGTGAGCGTAATTATGTGTAAATTGAAAGGAAAGCTTTGGCATTAATTTTTGGGTTCAAGAAGTTCCACAAATACTTGTATGGTCGTAAGTTTACCATCATTACAGATCATAAGCCCCTGACAGCAATCCTCCATCCAGAGTGCCCAGTTCCAACATTAGCTGCAGCCCGAATGTAGAGATGGGCTTTGATTTTGTCAGCATATGCATATGATATTGAATACAGATGATCAGCTGATCACAGTAATGCTGATGCTATGTCTAGATTGCCTTCTCCATCACAAGTTACAGCTGATAGGGAAGAAGTGTTCTATTTTTCATACATTGATGAACTGGCAGTCACAGCTGAAGAGATTGGTAGAGCAACCAAACATGACCCAGTGATGTCAAAAGTGTATGATTGTATTGCAAATGGCCCAAACCTGGTAACAGACAAAGATATTCATCCATTCTTCATTTGTAGGAATGAATTTTCAGTCGATAAAGATTGTATCATGTGGGATGCAAGAGTGATTATACCAAATGAATTCAGGTCCAAATTATTAGGAGACCTCCATGATCAGCACCTGGGAATGTGCTTGACCAAGAGTTTTGCATGCAGTTGCTTATGTTGACCAGGTCTTGATAAAGATATAGAGTACATCATCAGCCAGTGTACAACATGTCAATTGGTAAGCAAGAAACCACCGTCAGTACCATTACGGCTATGGAAATGGCCTCCCAGGGTGTGGCAAAGGCTACATATCGATTTTACTGAGCTAGAAGGACAAATTCTTCATTGTGATTGATAGCCATTCAAAGTGGGTCGAGGTGTTTCCAATGTGGAAAATAACAAGTAAAACATTAGACATTTTACGAAGATTATTTTCTTCATTTGGCCTCCCAGAAGAAATTGTTTCAGATAATGGACCACAATTTAGTTCAGAAAAATTTGCACAGTTCACGAGCAAAAATGGTGTGAAACATACCGAGGTTCCACCATACCACCCTGCTTCAAATGGTGCAGCAGAGCGCACTGTACAAATTGTAAAACGTGTTCTCATCAAACAGATATCAGATCTAAATCCAAAGAAACTATAGTTGTCAGTGGACAACAAATTTGTTAATTGTCTAATTATGTATCGTAATACTCCTCACACAACGACTGGTAGAACACCAGCAGAGTTGTTTCTCAAACAACAGCCACAAACCAGATTCTCATTGTTAAAACCAAACTTGGCACAGTCTGTAGAAGAGACACAATTAAGACAGAAAGAGAATCATGATGGAGGTAGAGTAAAAGAGAGAAATGTGAAATTAAATCTGAAGGTGAGAGTGAAGAACCATCACCATAAATGGTTAAAGTGGTTACCAGGAAGAGTGGTGAAGATATGTGGTCCTCGCACATATTTGGTCAAGATGTTTGATAATGGAAGGTTGATTCACATTGATCATATTTTACCTACAGACATGGAAGTAGTTGAAGGTGGGAATGATTAAATTATTTCTGACTCATCAGATAGTTTTGATACACCAGTAGCATATCCTACATCCAATGTACTGGAAACAAATCCAGGAGAAAGTCAGAGTTTAAGTTTGAGTCCGAGTCAGCCAGACAAACCGTCTGGAGTTAGAGAGAGTTCAAATGGAAATCAAGGCCATCCCTTGGAGGAAAACTTTTCTCAGGATCAGCCTCAAATGACTTCAAATTCAACACCATGTTTGGAAGATTCTGTTTGAGAGCGAAGGGATCCTCTTCAAAACAGAAAACAAGTGGTTAAGCTTGATTTGTAAATATGGCAAAATAAGTCAATTTCTTTTATGTATGGCCATGCAAGTTATGTATGAGGATTATTTTGTTATAATTACTTCTTCATTAAGGAGGGAGAAGTGTAATATATATAGCTCCAATTGTGGACTCCTGTGGCACTGCAGCCAATGCTGTTTATAATAAAGGGAACAGGTCACCTGACTGGTGAGTTCTGGAATGTTCTGCCATCTTAAGGCTGTGTGTGTGTCTGTGAGTTACTGAAAATATAACAAACACACAAAAACATTCCTAAAACATTGCCCACGCCACCGCAACACAAATCGCATGAAAAATTAAAAGAAAAAACACTCGCACTTACTTTTGTAGTACTTTGCCTTCCTCACCGCCACCAGCATGCCTGGCCCACTCTAATTTCCCAGGCGGTCATTGCGGGAGAATTTCCGTGCGGATGGTCGGGCAGGAGCTCAAACTCGCGCCGGTTTCGCAACCAGAGGCGTTGCACACCTGGTGCATCTCTTCCACGTGGTGCTGCTCAACACCGCCACAAAATCCGACCGGAGGATCGTGGCGGGACACTGGAAACCTCAACGCCGCCTTTCACATCGCTTCAAGGCAAAACCCGCAACGCAAAGGACCGGAAAAACCAGCCCCATTTGTTTTGTCAAAACTAGACCTAAAATCTGGATATCACCAACTAGAATAGGACAAGGTGAACTGCTATATCGCAAAGGTGGTTGCACATGTCAGTCTGAAGCAATGCAAAAGTTTAATTTGAATCTGCAGCAGCTGAACGATTTAAATGTACAATCCAACATGTTATTGGAGAAATTTAACTGGTGATATCTGATAATTGTACTCTACTACGCAGAACACAGTATGCATCTTTGCAGCATTCTTCACAGAATTGTGGGATTCCCCATGGTCCAGGGAGCGATTGACATGTGGCCATGTGAGCCCCTCAATTAAACTCAGAGCTATTGAAGAACAGGAAGGAATTCCATTCCCTCAATGTGCATCTATATACGACCACCGGCAGCACATAATGCAGGTGAATGCCTGCTGTACAGAGAGCTGTTAGATGCATTTACAATGAGATATTCATCCATCCCACAGATCTTTGAGCCCCAACGCAATGTACATGTCTGGCTACTGGGTGACAAGGGATAGGCTCTGATGCCATGACTTATCACTACCCTGAGAAATCCCCAGACAGCAGTTGAGCACTCATACAATGAGAGATACTCAGCCCCCAGAAATATAATTGAGCAGACCATTGGGGTCCTGGAACAGAGGTTTAAGTGCCGTAACTGTTCAGAAAGTGACCTGCAGTACTTGGCCAAGAAGGTCTCCATATTTATTATGATTTGCCTTCTTCACCACCTGCTGTAACTGCATGCCAACTTTCAAGGACTGATGTACCATGACACCCAGGTCTCGTTACACTTCCCTTTTTCCTAATCTGTCACCATTCAGATAATATTCTGCCTTCCTGTTTTTGCCACCAAAGTGGATAACCTCACATTTATCTATATTATACTGCATCTGCCATGCATTTGCCCACTCACCTAACCTGTCCAAATCACCCTGCAGCCTCTCAGCATCCTCCTCACAGCTCACACTGCCACTCAGCTTAGTGACATCTGCAAACGTGGAGATATTACATTCAATTCCTTCATCTAAATCTTTAATGTATATTGTAAATAGCTGGGGTCCCAACACTGAAACTTGCGATACCCCACTAGTCACTGCCTGCCATTCTGAAAAGGACACCTTTATTCCGACTCTTTGCTTCCTGTCTGCCAACCAGTTCTCTATCCATGTCAATATATTACCCCCAATACCATGCGCTTTAATTTTGCACACTAATCTCTTGTGGGGACCTTGTCAAAGCCTTTTGAAAATCCAAATACACCACATCCACTGGTTCTCCCTTGTCCATTCTACTAGTTACATCCTTAAAACATTCTACAAGATTTGTCAAGCATGATTTCCCTTTCATAAATCCATGCTGACTTGGACCGATCCTGTCAGTGCTTTCCAAATGCGCTGCTATTACATCATTAATAATTGATTCCAACATTTTCCCCAATACTGATGTCAGGCTAACCGGTCTATAAATCCCTGTTTTCTCTCTCCCTCCTTTTTTAAAAAGTGGGCTTATATTAGCTAACCTCCAATCCATAGGAACTGATCCAGAGTCTATAGAATGTTGGAAAATGACCACCAATGCACCCACTATTTCTAGGGCCACTTTGTTAATACTCTGGGATGCAGACTATCAAGCCCTGGGGATTTATCGGCCTTCAATCCCATCAATTTCCCTAACACAATTTCATGACTAATAAGGATATCCTTCAGTTCCTCCTTCTCACTAGACCGTCAGTCCCCTAGTATTTCCGGAAGGTTAATTGTGTCTTCTTTTGTGAAGACAGGACCAATGTATTTGTTCAATTGGTCTGCCATTTCTTTGTTTCCCATTATAAATTCACCTGATTCTGACTGCAAGGGACCTACATTAGTCTTCCCTAATCTTTTTCTATTCATATATCTATCGAAGTGTTTGCAATCAGTTTTTATGTTCCCTGCAAGCTTACTCTCATACTCTATGTTCCCCCTCCTAATTAAATCCTTTGTTCTCCTCTGTTGAATTCTAAATTTCTCCCAGTCCTCAGGTTTGCTGCTTTTTCTGGCCAATTTATATGCCTCTTCCTTGGATTTAACACTATCCCTAATTTTCCTTGTTAGTTATGGTTGAGCCACATTCCCTGTTTATTTTTACGTCAGACAGAGATGTACAATTGTTGAAGTTCATCCATGTGATCTTTAAATGTTTGCCATTGCATATCTACCTTTAAGTACATTCGCCAGTCTATCCTAGCCAATTCACATCTCATACCATCGAAGTTACCTTTCTTTAAGTTCAGGACCCTTGTCTCTGAATTAACTGTGTCACTCTCTATCTTAATGAAGAATTCTACTCTATCTTGGTCACTCTTCCCCAAGGGGCCTCGCACAACAAGATTGCTAATGAATCCACTCTCATTATACAGCATCCAGTCTAGGATGGCCAGCTCTCTAGTTGGTTCCTCGATATATTGGTCTAGAAAACCATCCCTTATACACTCCAGGTAATCCTCCTCAACCGCATTGCTATCGTTAGATTCGCCCAATCTATTTGTAGATTAAAGTCACCCACGATAACTGTTGTACCTTTATTGCACGCATCCCTAATTTCCTTTTTGATGCCATCCCCAACCTCACTACTACTGTTTGGTGGTCTATACACACCCACTAGCGTTTTATGCCCTTTGGTTTTCCGCAGTTCTACCCATACAGATTCCACATCATCCAAGCAAATGTCCTTCCTTATTATAGAAGTAGGAGGAAGAAGAAGAGGAGGAGGAGAAAGAGGAGGAGCAAGCGGAGGGACAAGGGGGAGCACCAGGGGGTTCCAGGTAGATGGCCCGCACCTGGGAGTGCTGCTCGCCACCATCTAATTGAAGAGCACTTTTGAGAGATGTGCTCCACCATCAGACTTCAGAGCACTGTTGCCACATGATGTACCGTCCATGATTTACCATCCATCAAGCAGTCCGTCATCTGCACTCAATCCTTTCAAACCCTTCCCATGGAGATCACAATAAAAAATACCACCAATTGCACCACTACCCAATTACCATCATCACTTTTTTTTATCTACATCAAAAACAAACAATGGAATAATTACACAAGCAACAGCAATTATAAATATTAAAATATTCTTCCTGGTGCTTACCATTAGTGGCTACCTATAAGTGCTCTTGCTTAATCTGGTGCTTCTATGAATTGCATCCCCAGTAGCAGTAGCAGGTAATGTGGATGGCTGCTGAAAATTTGAAGAGGGCAGATCAGATGCCCTCCTCGGATGCGATCGGGAGGGTGTGGTCCGTGATGGCCCCACCTCAGACTGCACCATCTCAGCATGGGTTTCAGCAGTCTGGGCTGCCTGGCTGACAGCTAACTTTAATGTTGGAGTGCTGGGGGAGGGAACAGCATTGCTGGCATCCGGAGACAGGCCAGTGGGCTCTAACTCCATATTCCCACAATACGACCTCGGGGCATCTGTTCAGCCCGCCCAGTGATCTGGTAGAGGATAGATCTCTGCCCTTCAGAGATACTCTGCCAGGCCCTTTCAACCAAGGAGCCAGAGCCTCCATGGCAGCTGCCTAAGCTTCCAGTGCAGCAGTTTGCCGCTCCTTGCAAGCTGCAGTCATCAGACACTGCAAGATGTCAGGCTCCATCCACAAACCGCTGGTGGAATTCACAGAGCATGCAAGAACTTGTTGTTTGTAAGTCCATTCTCCACCCCCCCATGCCCTGCCCCGTCACCCTCATCCCCTCCACTCTCGCCCCCGCCTCAGCAATGGAAAAGGGTTTTCAATAAAATAGTAACTTTTGAACTAAATCTGGGGTCACCTTTTGTGTAAAAACAATAAAAAGAGAGAAAGCGCGTGAACTTTTGCACGACATCTGATAATTTCCGGCCTTATCCTCAGGAACTCATCCACTTGCAGCTTCACCCCCATACACAACTCCATGCCTGGCCTCAGCCCCAAGAACAATCCTATTCCTGGTCTCAATCCTATGAACTTTCTTCCACCATTCATGGCCCTGTCCTCCATTCCAGGAATCCCTCCATTCCTGGCCTCATTCCTAAGAATGCCTCCATTAACCTCAGGCCCTATGCTTCCATGCTCCAAGTTACCTCAATCCCACTTCATTTTGGATCTTTGAAATTCTCTACCCCAGAGAGCTGTGGAGGCTGGGTCATTTCATATATTTAAGGCGGAGATAGACAGATTTTTGAATGATAAGGGAGTCAAGGGTTATGGGGAGCTGGCAGGAAAGTAGAGTTGAGGCCAAGATCAGATCAGCCATGACCTTATTGAATGGTGGTGTAGGCTCGAAGAGCCAAATTGCCTACTCCTGCTCCTATTTCTTATGCTTTATATTTTCATGCCCCACTCCATCTTTGCTCATCTGCTCCACTCCCCGGCCTGTGTGAGAATCCCCGGTGACTCATATGTTCCCTTCCCTGTGCTCTAGTGCTCACTGAACTGCTCTCCTCATAATACATGTCTCAGGCTACCTATAAGTGATGTCTCCGGAGAGCTACTAATAATATAAAATTACCCAGTATTAAGATTGAGCTGAGACAAAGCTGAAGAGGATTATTTAAATATATTATTTTATTAGATTATTCTTTTAATGGAATCATTCCTTTGTTTAATTATTCAATTTATACAGAATTCATAAGGAATGGTATTTGTTCGAAACTTCACAAAAGGGCTGTTCTTATTCAGAGATATATATAAAAGGAAAGTCTGTGAATATTAGAAATCTGAAGCAGAAAAGCAGGATGATCAGTATTTGAAAGAGAGAAAAAAAAGCTGAAGTTTTGCGTGTGATTCTACATCAATTACTCCCCAAAATATTAACCTTTCTCTCTCTTTCACATGCTGATTGACTTGCGAGGGCTGGAATTCCAACTCCTTTTGGGATATTGCGACTGGAAAATATGTGGGTCCACAGCCCCCTAACTGAATGGATGGAACAAAAGCAAAATACTGTGGATGCTGGAAGCTGAAATAAGAACAGAAAATGCTGGAAATCTCAACAGGTCAGGCAGCATCGGTGGAGATAGAAATAAAGTTAACGTTTCAGGTCGATGACCATTCTTCAGTACTGCCAATAGTTTGAAATGTAACAGATTCTTAAGGAAGTGTTGGGGCCCTGAAAGGGGGAGGGGGAGGGGGGTGGAAATAACAAAAGGGAAGGTCTGTGATAAGTGGAAGGCAGAAGAGAGAAGAAGAGGATGATGGGCCAAATTGAGATGGTAATTGTAAAGTCCTTACTCTACAGCATGAAACCAGCGAAGCACATTCTGGGGACAAGATCACTCTGTGACCTCAACTCTTTATTCACAGCACTCCATAAGTGATAACTCTGTGTGGGACCTCTCTTTATATACCTGGGTGATCAGGTAAGGAGCGTCTCCCACAAGTTCACACCTTATGGTCAAGATGTGCATCTAGGTTGAGTGTATACAGTAATACAGTGGTGTTACATTGTGGTTACATACATGACATCACCTTTCCCCCCCCCGCCCCCCACAAAGTCTTGTTAGGATCATAGGTTTAGTCTTTCAGGTGGTCTACACTCCCTCGTGGAGCGCCGCAGTTGGGGCTCTGGTTGTTGGGCACTGACGTGAGTGTCTTTCATCTGTGGTGATTCCGGCCTGTCCGGGCTGACCGTAGGGACTGTGCATTCTTCCGATTGCTCTTGTTGCTCATTCACTGGCGGTGGTGTTAGCTCCATCTCTTGGTCTTCTTCAGGTTCCTCCTTGTCCATGCTGAACCTTTTTTTTACTTGGTCCAGATGCCTCCGGCATATCTGACCATTGTTGAGTTTTACCACGATGATCCTATTCCCCTCTTTTTCAATTACAGTGCCCTCAAGCCACTTGGGCCCCATGGTGTGATTGAGGACGAATAGAGGATAATTTATTTCTATACATCTCCCCCTTGAATTACGGTCATGGTACTCGTTTTGTGACTTGCACTTGCCCTCAACTATGTCGGTCAGGACTGGGTGAATGAGGGACAACCGGGTTTTGAGTGTCCGTTTCATTAGTAGCTCTGCGGGCGGGACCCCCGTGAGTGAGTGCGGTCGGGACCTATAGGCCAGCAGGAGGCGCGACAGGCGACATTGTAGGGAGGGTCCTTGAATCCTGAGCATACCTTGCTTAATGATTTGGACCACATGTTCCGCCTGGCCATTGGAAACCGGCTTGAATGGCGCAGTCCTGTTATGGTTGATGCCATTGCCTGACATAAACTCCCGGAATTCGTAGCTTGTGAAGCATGGGCCATTATCACTAACCAGGATGTCCGGCAAGCCATGGGTTGCAAAGATCGCACGGAGGCTTTCCACCATATTGGATGACGTGCATGAATTCAGAATGATGCACTCGATCCATTTCGAGTACGCATCTACCACAATAAGGAACATCTTTCCCATGAACGGGCCCGCGTAGTCAACATGAATGCGTGGCCATGGTCTGGTGGGCCAGGGCCACGGGCTGAGCTGGGCACATGTCATGCACCTGCGAACACAGTGTTCCAGGTCTGAATCAATTCCAGGCCACCAAACGTGTGACCGGGCAATGGCCTTCATCAGCACAATGCCTGGATGCTCGCTGTGGAGTTCCCTGATGAATGCCTTCATGCCCTTCGGAGGCATAACTACCCAGCGGCCCCATAGTAGGCAGTCGGCTTGGAAGGAGAGCTCATCCATCTGTCTGTGGTACGGTCTGACCTCCTCAGGGCATGCTCCGTGTTCGGGCGCCCAATCCCCAGTCAGGACACATTTCTTAATCAGGGATAGGATGGGATCTCTGTTTGTCCAGATTTTGATCTGGCGGGCTGTGATGGGGGAGCCTGCGCTGTCAAAGGCATCGACAGCCATGACCATATCAGCACTTTGATCCGCTGCCCCCTCTGTGGTGGCCAGTGGAAGCCTGCTGAGCGCGTCAGCGCAATTTTCAGTGCCGGGCCGATGCCGGATGGAGTAGTTATAAGCAGCCAGCGTGAGAGCCCATCGCTGTATTGGCAGCCTTGCTGTCTGACAACAGGGATGTTAATGGCTTGTGGTCCGTCTCTAATTCAAACTTCCTACCAAAGAGGTACTGATGCATTTTTTTTACACCATAGACACATGCAAGCGCTTCTTTCTCGACCATCCCATATCCCAGTTCTGCTTGAGAGAGCAACCTGGAGGCATAAGCCAAAGGTTGTAGTTGGCCCTCAGCATTGCCCTGCTGCAACGCGCACCCAACCCCATAGGACGATGCTTCACATGTCAGAATCAATTTTTTACAGGGGTCGTACAGGGTCAACAACTTGTTTGAACAAAGTAGGTTTCACGCCCGATCAAAAGCCCATTCCTGACAGTCCCCCCAAAACCAATCGCAACCCTTACGCAGGAGCACGTGTAGCAGCTCCAACAATGTGCTCACGTTCAGCAGAAAGTTCCCAAAATAGTGCAACAGTCCCAGAAATAAACACAACTCCGATGTGTTGCAGGGCATGGGTGCTCATCCAATCGCCTCTATTTCAGATTCGGTTGAATCCCATCTGCAGCAACCCTCCTGCCCAGAAACTCAACCTCAGGAGCTAAAAACACACATTTAGAGTTCTTGAGTCGCAGGCCTACCCGGTCCAGTCAGCGTAGCACCTCCTTCAGGTTGTGGAGGTGTTCCTCGGTGTCTCAACCCGTGATGAGGATGTCGTCCTGGAATACGATCGTTCCAGGAATGGATTTAAGCAGGCTTTCCATATTTCGTTGAAAATCGAGCCTGCTGATCGAATGCCAAACGGGCACCTGTTATGTACGTGGTGATGGTGGTCAGTAGTTTAGATTCGTCGGCCAGTTCCTGTCACATATAGGCTGAGGTGAGGTCCAACTTGGTGAACAGCTTGCCGCCTGCCTGTGTGGCGAAAAAGTCCTCCGCTCTCGGGAGCAGGTACTGACCTTGTAGGGATACCCAATTGATGGTGGCCTTGTAGTCGCCGCAGATCCTGACAGAGCCATCCGCTTTTAGGACGGGACCAATGGGGCTCGCCCCGTCGCTGAATTCAACAGGCGAGATGATGCCCTCTCTCAACAGCCGGTCCAATTCGCTCTCGATTTTTTCCCGCATCACATACGGCACCGCTCTGGCTTTGTGGTGCACTGGCCTGGCGTCCGGGGTGATGTGTATTACTACTTTGGTGCCTTTGAAAGTCCCGACACCAGGTTGGAATAGTGAATCGAATTGTTGTAGGACTTGTGAGCACAAACTTCGCTCCACAGATGACATTGCGTGAACATCCCCCTTTTTCCAGTTCATCTCGGCTAACTAGCTCCTCCCCAACTGTGCGGGACCATTTCCCGGGACAATCCAGAGCGGCAGCCGATTCACTAACCTGTTGTGTGTGACAGCCAACATTACACTGCCTAGCACCGGAATGATTTATTTAGTGTAAGTCCGTAATTGTGTCTCAATATGGGTCTACTGGCTTTAAGTGGCCATAGCTTCTCAAATTGCTGAACGCCCATGAGTGACTGGCTGGCCCCATTGTCCAGCTCAATGTGTACTGGGATACAGTTTAATAAAACCCTCATCATCATTGGTGGCGTTTTGGTGTATGAACTGTTTGCCGCATGGACTCGCTGAACCTCCACATCCATCGATTTGCCGCAAAAGTCATCCTGCCTCAAAGGACCCTCTTCTGGTCTATCCGCCTCATATACTAGTCTAGTTACAGGCGTCCTGCACATTCGAGCTAAGTGGCCACTGAGATTGCAGTTCCTGCAGACAAACTGTTGAAAGCTGCAAGATCTGGCTGAGTGTTTTCCCCCACAACTCCAGCATGAGTTAAAGTTTCCATTATTGGGAACAAAGGGACTATGGCCAGGCATTCCACGCTGACTGTCCCTTTGACTGCTCTTAAGTATGTTATTAGTGGGTGTCAATGGCCACATCCTGGGCCGCATTGTCCGCTGTGATGGCATGAATGTCCGTTCATCCTGCCATTGTCTCTGTTGGAGTCTTACTCTGGGGTCTATTGCTGCCTGGGGAATATCGGACTGCCCCTGCCAGCCTGCGGGGTTCTAAATCGCCTTGATTGACTCCTTGATCCATTGCCGCGTTAGAGGCAGAATTGCGTGCGTATATTATTTTCATCTCTTCCTCCCCCGCAATGAAAGTTTGAGCTAACAACGCCGCCGCTTCCAAGGTCAAATCCTTGATCTCAATTAATTTGCGGAAAATTCCCACATGACCGATGCCCTCGATAAAGAAGTCCCTTAGCATTTCCCCCCTGCAGGCGTCTGTGAACTTACAGAGGCTGGCCAAACGCCGGAGGTCCGCTACGAAGTCCGGTATGCTCTGTCCTTCACGACATCGGTGGGTGTAGAATATGTGTCGGGCCATATGTATGCTACTCGCTGGTTTGAGGTGCTCCCCGATCAATTTGCTATGTTCTTCAAAGGTTTTGTCCGACAGCTTTTCGGATGATAGTAAGTCCTTCATGAGCGCGTAAGTCTTTGGTCCACAGCTGGTCAAAAGATGAGCCCTTTGCTTGTCGGCCGCTGCATCCCCCAGCCATTCTTTCATAATGAAGCTTTGCTGAAGCCTCTCGACAAAATCGTCCCAGTCTTCCCCAACACAGTACCATTCCTCTGCACTACCGGTGGCCATTCTCGTGGGTCGTAAATTCCCGTTTCTCGTCACCAATGTAAGTCCTTACTCTACAGCATGAAACCACACGAGGCACATTCTAGGGACAAGGTCACTCTGTGACCTCAACTCTTTATCCACAGCACTCCACAAGTGATGACCACGCGTGGGACCACCCTTTATATACCTGGGTGATCAGGTAAGGAGTGTCTCCCACAGGTTCACCCCTTGTGGTCAAGGTGTGCATCTAGGTTGTGTGTATACAGTGATACAGTGGTGTTACATTGTGGTTACATGCATGACAGTAATGGCATAAGTTAGGAAACAAGAGATGAGTCTAGAATGGATGGGATGTCAGGGCCTGAGATCTCACGATATCTATGGCCAGTGTTCCCTTGCAGGCATAACCTCTCACTGTGAGCCGACAATCGGGGAGGCATTTTGAGTACTTTCCGGGGTTTTTTGTTGTTGCACGCATTAAGCAAATGCCTGCGAGCGACTTTGCAGTGTATTGTCATTTGAGATATCAGTAAACTGATTGTAATAGACACCGCTCAGTGTCTTCTTTATGAAATCTGCTGGATTTTTTTTCCACAGTGCTGCAATTTTTACTCACGTACTCATCAATCATACTAAAAACTGGATGATATTCGAGGCACTTCGCACTAAGTGAATTACCCTGCTCGGAAAACGAACTTCAAATTCACAGCGTGATAAAAGTAATGCAATTTAGCGACTCATATTCAAATAGGAGGTGAATATATAATACTAATTACTACCTCTGATTATGCTACAAATATCGTTTGCTGCATCTTTATTTATGAAATAGTACCACACATCCAACTGAGGATTTGTAAGCATCTATAATATTGGCATATTTGTGCCTCAATACTGTTTTTATCAGTATTTGTATGCATGATAAGCAGCTTAAACAGGCTAACTATATTGCCTTAGCTTGTGCACCTCATTACTCTGAGATTTTATTGCTTCCTATATTTATTTTGTCTCTGCCTTGATTAAAATCACATTCTCATAAATGAGCTCATTGTCTGTAGCCTATCCATTCACACGCAAGTTAAATATGAGTCATAATGAGTCTGCCTTCCTTTTTACCTTTCTCTAACTGCTTATCATACAAACGAGTTGATACCTACAGGAGACCTTTCCAAGAAAAATTACAGTGCATTTTCCAATGCTCATGCTGCCATGACTAACACATTAACATGCGATTGAATGGCTACTTTATGCTGCAATGTTATAAAACTCAATGCCGACAGACGCAGTGCCCATTCCCACCAGAATCGTCAGTGTGAACCCAACCAAAGTGTTATGAAGCGATCTACATGTTAAAAGAGTAAATGTCATTATCAACGTATCTTTAAAGATCAGTCAGTTACTTAGAAGAATTTTCAATATGATTCAGTTTATTTTTGTTTTTCTGTTGTGCTTTCAGAATCCTTCTTCTTAGGCAATCCCCTGGAGTCGAGGATGATCTGTCAGATCAGCCATGATCTTATTAATTGGTGGAGCAGGCTCGAGGGGCCAAATGGCCTACTCCTGCTCCTATTTCTTATGTTCTTATGCTTTCAAACTAAAATGAATTCTAAGGTGACTGATGAGACCAATGCAGGATCTACAGTCTCTATCACAGGTGGGCAGATGGTCATTGGTGGGACGGGTGGGTGGTGTGCTTGATTTGTCGTGCGCTCCTTCCATTGTTTGTACTTGGCTTCCGCGTGCTCCCGGCAAAGAGACTTGAAGTATTCAACACCTTCTCGGATGCTTCTCCTTCACTTTGAGCGGTCTTGGGCCAGGGATTTCCAAGAGTCAGTGGGGATGTTACATTTTTTCATGGAGGCTTTGAGGGTATCCTTGAAGCATTGTCTCTGCCCTCCAGGGGCTTGCCTGCCGTGACATAGCTCGGAGTAGAGTGCTGTCGGTGCTTATAGTATAACTTTCTGTTAAATGGTAAGTGTTGATATTATCAGAGACACCAACAATGGAGCCCTGTGAAATCTGAAATGAAATGTTATTTTTAAATAGATGAATGTTCAATTGCTTACTGGTGCCTTCACCACACCTAGATTTACCCACAGGTATTAACATATCCCTTTCACCCTGTTGTGTTCAGTAACTTTCCTCAACTAGTTGAGGGAAACCAACACAGGCACAAAGAAAAAAAAATAAAGGATATTAAAATTGACCACAATTCTTTTCAATCATTTTGCTTTTAAAATACGGTAATGATCCATCTCCCAGGCCATAGTCTGAGGCTGAACATTGGTGTCCTACTCTTCTTCCTAAGTTACTGAACACAACAGGGTGAAAACACTTCAAGGATACCGACCCCATATCCTTTCCATCACCAAGACCACCTACTGGCACCTCTGTAACATCGTCCATCTCCCCCTCTGCCTCAGCTCATCTGCCTTTAATAATGGAACAGGCGAGTTATCCCCTGTGTCCTGGCCAATATTTATTCCTCAATGAACATAACAAAAAAAAACACAGATTATCTGGTCATTATCACATTGCTGTTTGTGGGAGCTTGCTGTCTGTAAATTGGCTATCGCATTTCTCACATTACAGCAGTGACGACACTTCAAAAAATTCTTCATTGACAGTACAGCACTTTGAGACGTCCGGTGGTCATGAAAGATGCTATATAAATGTAAGTATTTCTTTCTTTCTTTTTGTTATCTCTAGACCATTCCAATGCTCTCCTGGCCAGCCTCCCATGTTGTGCCATCCATAAACTTGAGCTCATCCAAAACTTTGTTGCCCACATCCTAATTCACACCACAGTTTTTGTTAAAAGTTGTATAGAGTGACAGGGAAGGACAATTATTTGATTTTACTTCTGACTCTATCCTCATTGACCCAGATTGGCAACATTGTGACAGGTGACTATAATAGATTTTCTGCTGGGTGAATTATTGGCACTAATAGAAACATGGAAACAGAGAAAATGGGTGCAGGAGTAGGCCATTCGGCCCTTCTAGCCTGCACCACCATTCAATGAGTTCATGGCTGAACATGCAACTTCAGTACCCCATTCCTGCTTTCTCACCATACCCCTTGATTCCCCCTAGTAGTAAGTACTCCATCTAACTCCTTTTTGAATATATTTAGTGAATTGGCTTCAACAACTTTCTGTGGTAGAGAATTCCACAGGTTCACCACTCTCTGGGTGAAGAAATTCCTCCTCATTTCGGTCCTAAATGGCTTACCCCTTATCCTTAGACTGTGTCCCCTGGTTCTGGACTTCCTCAACATTGGGAACATTCTTCCTGCATCTAACCTGTCTAACCCCGTCAGAATTTTAAACGTTTCTATGAGGTCCCCTCTCATTCTTCTGAACTCCAGTGAATACAAGCCCAGTTGATCCAGTTTTCTTGATAGGTCAGTCCCACCATCCCGGGAATCAGTCTGGTGAACCTTCGCTGCACTCCCTCAATAGCAAGAATGTCCTTCCTCAGGTTAGGAGATCAAAACTGTACACAATACTCCAGGTGTGGCCTCACCAAGGCCCTGTACAACTGCAGCAACACCTCCCTGCCCCTGTACTCAAATCCCCTCGCTATGAAGGCCAACATGCCATTTGCTTTCTTAACCGCCTGCTGTACCTGCATGCCAACCTTCAATGACTGATGTACCATGACACCCAGGGGGTCTCGTTGCACCTCCCCTTTTCCTAATCTGTCACCATTCAGATAATAGTCTGTCTCTCTGTTTTTACCACCAAAGTGGATAACCTCACATTTATCCACATTATACTTCATCTGCCATGCATTTGCCCACTCACCTAACCTATCCAAGTCGCTCTGCAGCCTCATAGCATCCTCCTCGCAGCTCACACTGTCACCCAACTTAGTGTCATCCGCAAATTTGGAGATACTATATTTAATCCCCTCGTTTAAATCATTAATATACAGTGTAAACAGCTGGAGCCCCAGCACAGAACCTTGCGGTACCCCACTAGTCACTGCCTGCCATTCTGAAAAGTCCCCATTTACTCCTACTCTTTGCTTCCTGTCTGACAACCAGTTCTCAATCCATGTCAGCACACTACCCCCAATCCCATGTGCTTTAACTTTGCACATTAATCTCTTGTGTGGGACCTTGTCAAAAGCCTTCTGAAAGTCCAAATATACCATATCAACTGGTTCTCCCTTGTCCACTCTACTGGAAACATCCTCAAAAAATTCCAGAAGATTTGTCAAGCATGATTTCCCTTTCACAAATCCATGCTGACTTGGACCTATCATATCACCTTTTTCCAAATGCACTGCTGTGACATCCTTAATAATTGATTCCATCATTTTACCCACTTCCGATGTCAGGCTGACCGGTCTATAATTCCCTGTTATCTCTCTCCCTCCTTTTTTAAAAAGTGGGGTTACATTGGCTACCCTCCACTCCATAGGAACTGATCCAGAGTCAATGGAATGTTGGAAAATGACTGTCAATGCATCCACTATTTCCAAGGCCACCTCCTTCAGTACTCTGGGATGCAGTCCATCAGGCCCTGGGGATTTATCGGCCTTCAATCTCATCAATTTCCCCAACACAATTTCCCAACTAATAAGGATTTCCCTCAGTTCCTCCTCCTTACTAGACTCTCTGATCCCTTTTATATCCGGAAGGTTGTTTGTGTCCTCCTCAGTGAATACCGAACCAAAGTACTTGTTCAATTGGTCCGCCATTTCGTTGTTCCCCGTTATGACTTCCCATGATTCTGACTGCAGGGGACCTACGTTTGTCTTTACTAACCTTTTTCTCTTTACATATCTATGGAAACTTTTGCAATCCGTCTTAATGTTCCCTGCAAGCTTCTTCTCGTACTCCATTTTCCCTGCTCTAATCAAACCCTTTGTCCTCCTCTGCTGAGTTCTAAATTTCTCCCAGTCCCCAGGTTCGCTGCTATTTCTGGCCAATTTGTATGCCACTTCCTTGGCTTTAATACTATCCCTGATTTCCCTTGATAGCCACGGTTGAGCCACCTTCCCTTTTTTATTTTTACGCCAGACAGGAATGTACAATTGTTGTAGTTCATCCATGCGGTCTCTAAATGTCTGCCATTACCCATCCACAGTCAACCCCTTAAGTATCATTCGCCAATCTATCCTAGCCAATTCATGCCTCATACCTTCAAAGTTACCCTTCTTTAAGTTCTGGGCCATGGTCTCTGAATTAACTGTTTCATTCTCCATCCTAATGCAGAATTCCACCATATTATGGTCACTCTTCCCCAAGGGGTCTCGCACAACGAGATTGCTAATTAATCCTCTCTCATTACACAACACCCAGTCTAAGATGGCCTCCCCCCTAGTTGGTTCCTCGACATATTGGTCTAAAAAACCATCCCTTATGCACTCCAGGAAATCTTCCCCCACCGTATTGCTTCCAGTTTGGTTAACCAAATCTATGTGCATATTAAAGTCACCCATTATAACTGCTGCACCTTTATTGCACGCACCCCTAATTTCATGTTTGATGCCCTCCCCAACATCACTACTATTGTTTGGAGGTCTGTACACAACTCCCACTAACATTTTTTGCCCTTTGGTATTCTGCAGCTCTACCCATATAGATTCCACATCATCCAAGCTAATGTCCTTCCGAACTATTGCCTTAATTTGCTCCTTAACCAGCAATGCTACCCCACCTCCTTTTCCTTTTCTTCTATCTTTCCTGAATGTTGAATATCCCTGGATGTTGATTTCCCAGGCCTGATCATCCTGAAGCCACGTCTCCGTAATCCCAATCACATCATATTTGTTAACATATATTTGCACAGTTAATTCATCCACCTTATTGCGGATACTCCTTGCATTAAGACACAAAGCCTTTAGGCTTGTTTTTTTAACACCCTCTGTCCTTTTAGAATTTTGCTGTACAGTGGCCCTTTTTGTTCTTTGCCTTGGGTTTCTCTGTCCTCCACTTTTCCTCATCTCCTTTCTGTCTTTTGCTTTTGCCTCCTTTTTGTTTCCCTCTGTCTCCCTGCATTGGTTCCCATCCCCCTGCCATATTAGTTTAAATCCTCCCCAACAGCACTAGCAAACACTCCCCCTAGGACATTGGTTCCGGTCCTGCCCAGGTGCAGACCGTCCGGTTTGTACTGGTCCCACCTCCCCCAGAACCGGTTCCAATGCCCCAGGAATTTGAATCCCTCCCTGCTGCACCACTGCTCAAGCCAAGTATTCATTTGCGCTATCCTGCGATTCCTACTCTGACTAGCATGTGGCACTGGTAGCACTCCCGAGATTACTACTTTTGAGGTCCTACTTTTTAATTTAGCTCCTAGCTCCTTAAATTTGTTTTGTAGGACCTCATCCCTTTTTTTACCTATGTCGTTGGTACCAATGTGCACCACGACAACTGGCTGATCTCCCTCCCTTTTTAGAATGTCCTGCACCCAGCCTAATCCGGCCATTACTTTGCTTACCCACTTAGATGGGGTGATGTGTAAAGGACTGCTGCCAACAGGTAATGGATATATTTGAAAGGTTGTAGCTGCTTAAAGATCATGGCCACAAAGTGCGATATGTGCGGTCCGAATTGGGCCATTCTCCCATCAGTGCATTCGCAGCAACTGAGACTCATTCCTTGACTCCATCTTAGCCACATATGGCATCAAAATGTTGATAACCTTTAAAAAGCTGCTAATATTTTAAAGATATATATTTATATATATATCTGCCTTTGCAAAGACTGCTTGACACCAAAAATGCCTGACAGAACATAATGACTGGAACAGCAAATGTGGAGGCAGGAATCTAGATCTGTGGGCATGCGATAGAGCAGCACAATATTCTAGCTCCCCGTTTGATGGCTGCCAAAGTCGAAGAGGTGCAGAAAGATGTAGTAGTGAGGAGGGTGTTCTATCTTCACTCTGGAAGTAGTGGTTTTAAGTCAATCTTCAGTCGGCGGTATGCATCTTTACCTGTATAACTTTTTTTATCTGTCACCACCCAGTCTCTGCCCCTCCCCCTCCCCCACAGCGATCTCCCCCCTAATAACGATCTGCCCCCCACAGTGATCTCCCCACAAGAAACAATCTCCCTTCACAGGTATCTCCCCCCACAGCAGCGATTCCCCCCCCGCCACTCCCACTTACCTGTACAGGGCTCTCATGCCGGCAGTCTCTGTCGATTCTGGTCTGTGCCTCTCGGGGGCAAAGCTTCACAGCAGCATTCGCGCGCGTACAACTCGGGACCCGAAGATTCCCGAGTGAAAAGGACTCACCGCCCGCACACCGCCGGCTGCACTCCGCTTGGCATACCGTTGAGAAAAAAGTGACCAAAATCGCACACACTCCCCCCTCCCCCCAACCCCCACCAGCGTTACCCGGCGGTATGAAACGACATACCACCGCATAGCACCGAGAAATGGGCGGACAACCAATTTCTACCCCCGAGAGTGCAGATGACTGGAGTTTGCATGTATCATTCCATTCAGCAACTTGATAATACAGAGCGACACACCACAGTGACTAATTTGCATGCAGAATGCATCCCTTCCTTTTGTAGCCTTAGGCAGCACACTCCTGAACAGGGCTGGCAGACAGCTCTCTGTTGCAACGAAGGTTGTGATAAAATTTATTAGCTGACTTTACGCAGACAAGATGTCTTCTGCTCCAATTCATTTTGAAATGTTTAAAAAAAGAAGGAAGAGTTGAACAATTTATATGTGATACCTGCTTTCAACCATTATAATCTGCTCAGTTTAGATTTCGAACAGCAAATGGTTAACAGGAGTAGAGACTCTAGACAGAGACATGAGTGTGAGCCATGTGGTAAGATGTGGGATGACATTTTAGAAGCTTCAGTGTGTGATTCTGAGTAATTCTCATAAAAATTGAAAAGAACAGCTGACATACCTGCAGGCAAATTTTCAGATTACTGAATTATTAATTTACTACAGTAAAATATCTAAAAATTGTTCTGCGTTTGCCAATCATTAACAAGCAACAAACGATATGTTGATAGCTGAGACCATGTTCCTGTAGATTCCATTAGACAGCCATTGTGAGAGTGCTAAAAAGGAGAAATGTGAAATGGAAGGCTTGTTTCATATAGTTTCTCCATTCGGAAGTTCAATACATCCTTTACATGTCGTAGGTTGCCATGGTAAAGTGGAGACGGGTCAGTAAAAGGAAACGTTTATTTGATCTTGAGTTTAATATAATTCTTTTTGTTTTGTATTCGCCCTCTCTTTCAAAAGTCATTTATTTATTATACTTATTGTAAAGTGATATTGTATCATTAGCAAAAAAAAATCTGAATTCAACCCCAAATCCTACCCCAAACCTTGCTCCTGGTCCCTCTTTCATTCTTAGCATGGAATAAAACATGCAACCCAAACTGAGCAGTTGGAGTAGTGGGTGGGACATTGCAGCCTCAGGATATCTCCATGAATGTGATTACTACGTCTCCTCAGTTGTCCTGCTTGTTGGTTTATTTGAGCAGTCCATTTTCACCACCTAAATAACAATCACCAGCAGGACCATCAGCATCACCATCACCATCCCCACCATCACCAAATGAATTGTGACACGAGAACAGTTTCAACCCAGACTCAGTTGTCCTTAGTGTCCAGCATTGTTGCCAGTGGGCCAGCTTGAGAGTGATCAAGATTGCAAAATAAATTGAACATACTAAAAACTGTGTTCTAAAGATAATGATGGCATCACACCTGTAGCTGGCACTGTAAACACAGCGTCACACGAACAATTGATAACAATGGAGTTGAGCTTGATGTTACGTGCTGGCCACCTATTGAAAATACAGCTTGCACAGTGGCCAGTCTGTTTGGTTAACTCCCCCTCCCACTGAGAAAAACTTATTCCTCCTCCTCCACATTACCCGCTGAGCAACTTTTTGACCCTCCCTCCCCCATTTAACACGGTTTTGGTTCTCAACCTATTCTCCCAATGAACAAAATGTCAGCTGTTAATCCCCACCACCCCCACCCGCTACTGAGACAAGATTGTGGCCTCAACATGCCTACCCAGATGAGAACAGTATTGGCCCTGAACTCACTCCCCCTTCATTAGGCTTGCAAGCTCCACCCCCAGCCACTCAGCAAGATTTCAGCCCGAAACGACCCTGCCCACACTGAGCAGGTTATTGACTCCCAGCACCCACCCGCCCCCCCATATATTGAGCAAGGTGCTGATAACTGAGTGAACAATACTTCAGTCTCCCTTGAACAAAATATCAATGTTTCCGCCCTTTTGTTGGCTGCATTTCTATTCTAACCCATCCACCACCTGCCAATCTCTTTCCCACACAACTTCCTATTGGCTGCAACAGTTTACCCCATTCCACTTCAATTTTCCTTTTTCAGTAACCCTCTGCATTTCCAATCCACAATACCTTCCCCACCCCCCACATCGACTGTACTTTTCCTCCTCCAATGAATGGCTGTCTGAAGTCTCAAACCCCCAACCCCTACTGATATGAAATCACCTTCCTCAGCATTCCATTCCTCTTGCGTTCCCCTGTCCCTTCCCCTTCCCTTCCACTCTCCCTTCCCCTATCCCCTCCCACTGTCTTTTCCCTTTTTTTTTCTGTTTCCCTTGCCATTTCTCCTTTACCTCCTCCCTCCCTCCCTCCCACTCTCCCTCTCTCCCGCCTCTCCTCCTTTTCCACTCACACAGCTCTTCTCCCTCACTCCCCACTCCGCCTACTCCTCCTCGTCTCCTCCCCACTCTCCACATTGGTTCCACTACCCCCCACCCTTAATTCCGGCTTGAGCTAAACAATGCATATCGGTTTTGCGTACCCATGTGCCAGTAAGATAATCATTTGTATGTATCAATGTTCAAGCTGTACAAACGTGAGTCTGTTAAAATTCCACTCACATTTTGCTGTTCCAGGCATCTGTTTTTCATTCTGGGATAGACTGATATCTAAACAGTCTTTGACCCAAGGGATACCACTACAGCGCAGGCTATTATTGTATGGATGGAAAATCTAAATACTGTGCGGCAAAGGAAATATTCATCAAAATATTATCACTCAGTCCCTATGATGTGTGATAAAAACCTCGGGGACCAATTAAGGTTTTACACAGACTCATGATTTGCAGGCCAGGGTTTGCTCTGCTAGGCCAGTAGTTGTCTGGCACTACACTGCTCTCTTCATTTCAGCATGGTTGTGTACTCAGCGTATTACTAACTGGATCATTTCCAGCACCCAGAAAAACTGCAACAGGACAAAACCTGTTGTGCGCCAGCATACATAAGAATATAAGAAATAGGAGCAGGAGTAGGCCATTTGGCCCCTCGCGCCTGCTCCGCCATTCAATAAGATCATGGCTGATTTGATCATGGACTCAGCTCCACTTCCCTGCCCGCTCCCCATAATCCTTGACTCCCTTATCATTCAAAAATCTGTCTATCTCTGCCTTGAATGTATTCAATGACCCAGACTCTACACCTCTCTGGGGTAGAGAATTCCAAAGATTCACGACCCTCTGAGAGAAGAAATTCCTACTTGTTATGTATGTGAACGTGTAAATACCATGTCTAACCACCGGAGGGCTTATTCCCTGGAGTCCCAAAGGATACCACAATCCCTTGGGAGCTCCTGTATATAAGGAGGCCTCACAGGCTGGAGAGGCACTCTTAGATCTGTAATAAACGACTACGGTCACACCTTACTTTGAGCTTGCAGTATCTAGTCTGACTCTTTATTCAAGAAAACTGGCAATGAGATGCAGATGACAAACCCCACCGCAACAATGCAGAGAACCTTGGGCATCCTGGAGAAATTTTTGGAGGGAGATGATTGGGAAATCTTCGTGGAGTGACTTGAACAATACTTCGTGGCCAACGAGCTGGAAGGACAAGTGAACACTGCCAAACGAAGGGCGATCATCCTCACCGTTTGCGGGGTACCAATGAATGGCCTCATGAAAAACCTGCTTGCTTGAGCAAAACCCACAGGCAAGTTGTACGATGAGTTGTGCACACTGGTCTAGGAGCGTCTAAACCTGAAGGAAAACGTTCGGATGGCAAGGTATCGGTTCTGCACGTACAAAAGGTCTGAAGGCCAGGAAGTGGTGAGCTACGTCGCCGAGCTAAGGCGCCTTGCAGGACATTGCAAATTTGAAGGACACTTGGAGCACATGCTCAGGGACTTCTTTGTACTTGGCATTGGCCATGAAGTAATACTTCACAAGCTTTTGACTGTAGAGACCCCAACTTTGAGTAAAGCCATAGTGATAGCCCAGGCGTTTATCGCCATCAGTGAAAATACCAAACAAATTTCTCAGCACACTAGTGCTGCTGCAAGTACTGTGAACAAAGTAAGGTTGTTTTCGAATCAAAATGTACAGGGCAGGACTTACAAGCCTGCAGCTGCCTGTCCGCAGATGACTCAGAGTCCACCATCAAGGGTGGAGAATACAAGGCAATTAACACCTTGTTGGCGCTGCGGGGGTGATCATCGTTTCCTTTCATGCTGCTTCAAAGGATACGTTTGCAAGGGCTGTGGAACAATGGGACATCTCCAACTTATGTGCAGACGAGCTGCAAACCCTGCTAATCCTGCAAACCACCATGTTGCTAGGAGGACAGATCCACGTTGGATCATGACGATCCAGAGCCTCAGACCAAGGAGGCAGAGGTATATGGGGTGCACAAATTTACCACAAAGTGACCCCCGATAATGCTGAAGGTTGAATTAAATGGACTCCCGGTTTCAATGGAGCTGGACACGGGCGCAAGCCAGTTCATAATGAGCAAAAAGACTTTCGATAAATTGTGATACAACAAGGTTTCAAGGCCTGTCCTGACTCCCATTCATACTAAACTGAGAACGTACACAAAGGAACTGATTCCCGTAATTGGCAGTGCTACCATAAAGGTCTCCTATGATGGAGCAATGCACAAGTTACCACTCAGGGTGGTATCGATTGATGGCCCCACGCTGTTCGGCAGGAGCTGGCTGGGAAAGATATGCTGAAACTGGGACAACATCCGAGCACTTTCGTCCGTCGATGACACCTCATGTGCCCAGATCCTAAGCAAGTTCCCCTCGCTGTTCGAACCAGGCATCGGGAAGTTCCAAGGAGCAAAAGTGCAGATCCATTTGATTCCGGGGGCGTGACCCATCCATTACAAGGCGAGAGCGGTACCTTACATGATCAGAGAGAGGGTGGAGATCGAGCTGGACAGGCTGCAATGCGAGGGCATTATTTTGCCGATTGAATTCAATGAGTGGGCCAGTTCGATTGTCCCAGTCCTCAAGGGAGACAGCACTGTCAGAATCTGTGGTGATTACAAAATAATTATCAATCGTTTCTCACTGCAGGATCAATACCCGCGAACAAAGGCAGACGACCTATTTGCGATGATGGCGGGGAGGAAAAACGTTTACGAAGCTGGACTTGACATCGACCTACGTGAGGCAAGAGCTGGAGGAATCATCGAAAAGCCTCACCTGCATCAACACGCACAAAGGTCTCTTCATCTACAACAGATGCCCATTTGGGATTCGATCGGCCACAGCGATATTCCAGATGAATATGGAAAGCTTACTGAAGTCGGTCGCGCGCACCGTAGTCTTCCAGGATGACATCTTGATTACAGGTCGGGACACCGTCGAGAACCTGCAGAACCTGGAGGAGGTTCTTAGTCGGCTTAATCTTGTGGTGCTCAGGCTAAAACGCTCAAAGTGCGCTTTCCTGGCACCTGAAGTGGAGTTCCTGGGGAGAAGAATCGCGGCGGATGGCATCAGGCCCACCGATTCAAAGATGGAGGCAATCAAGAACGCGCCGAGGCCACAGAACGTGATGGAGCTGCAGTCGTTTCTAGGACTCCTGAACTACTTTGGTAACTTAGCACACTGTTAGAACCCCTGCACTCTTTACTGCGTAAAGGCGATGAATGGGTATGAGATAAAAGCCAAGAAAATGCTTTTGATAAAGCTAGGAAGCTGTTATGTTCAAACAAATTGCTTGTGTTGCACGATCCATGTAAGCGTTTGGTACTAGCATGTGATGCGTCGTCATATGGGGTCGAGTGTGTATTGCAACAAGCTAATGAATCTGGGAAATTGGAACCGGTTGCTTATGCATCCAGAAGTCTGTCTAAGGCTGAGACGGCCTACATCATGATCGAAAAAGAAGTGTTAGCGTGTGTTTACGGGGCAAAGAAAATGCATCAATATCTGTTCGGGCTCAAATTTGAATTGGAAACTGACCATAAGCCGCATATATCCCTTTTTTCTGAAAGTAAGGGGATAAATACGAATGCATCGGCCTGCATCCAGAGATGGACGCTCACGTTGTCCGCATACAACTACGCCATCCGCCACAGGCCAGGCACAGAAAACTGTGCCGATGCTCTCGGTCGGCTGCCATTGCCCACCACATGGTTGGAGATGGCACAGCTCGCAGATTTAGTGATGGTAATGGTAGCATTCGAGAGTGAGCAATCACCCGTTACTGCCCGACAGATCAGAACCTGGACAAGCCAGAATCCTTTACTATCCTTAGTAAAAAAAACTGAGTGCTCCACGGAAGTTGGTCTAGTGTCCCGTTAGAGATACAGGAAGAAATAAAGTCGGACCAGCAGTGCAAAGATGAAATGTCCATACAGGCAGACTGCCTCCTATGGGATAATTGGGTAGTGGTGCCAAAAAAGGGCAGGAACACCTTCATCCGTGATCTCCACGTCACCCACCCAGGCATTGTAATGATGAAAGCGATAGCCAGATCCCACGTGTGGTGGCCCGGGATCGATGCAGACTTAGAGTCCTGCGTGCTCAAATGTAATACATGTTCCCAGTTAAGCAATGCACGCAGGGAGGCGCCACTAAGTTTATGATTCTGGCCCTCCAAACCGTGGTCTAGGGTCCATGTCGACTATGCAGGCCCATTCTTCAGAAAAATGTTCTTCGTGGTTGTAGATGCGGACTCCAAATGGATTGAATGTGTAATAATGTCGGCAAGCACGTCCGCTGCCACCATTGAAAGCCTACGGGCCATGTTTGCCACGCACGGCCTGCTGGATGCCCTTGTAAGTGACAACGGGCCGTGCTTTACCAGTGCCGGGTTCAAGGAGTTCATGTCACGTCTGCCCCGTTTAAACCAGTGTCCAATGGTCAGGCAGAACGAGCAGTTCAAACAATCAAGCGGAGCTTGAAACGGGTCAATGAAGGCTCACTGCAGACTCGCTTATCCAGAGTCTTGCTTCGTTACCGCACGAGACCCGACTCGCTCACTGGTGTTCCTCCCGCTGAACTGCTCATGAAAAGGGCACTTAAGACATGGCTCTCGTTATAGTCATGTATTCAACCAGCAATGTAAACCATGTATAATCTGACCTAAGTGGTACACCGTGAGAACACTGACCACTGCGTGGTGAACTTGTGGGAGACACTCCTAACTGGGACCTTCAGATATAAAAGGGGAAGCTCCACTCAATTCCTGCACTTGAGGTCTAAGGAATAAAGGACAGGTCACAGACTGACCTTCTCTCAAGCCTGGGCCTCGTGTGCATTTATACTGTATAGTAAGGACATATCAATGGCAATGAGAAACTGGGATTTAAACCACGCGAGCATGGCCACTAGCAGAACAGACGAGAGGTACTGTGTTAAGGAATGGTTGGGACAGAGATTCAACATTGTTAAAGCAGCACACAGTTCTCCAGGCAGACAAGGGCAATCGGGCATGCCCCAACATGTAGTCGAACCCAGAGGGGGAGTTCGACAGAGACAATGGCAAGCTGAACAGCGATTCACGCCATTGCAAGGGACAATGCGGCCAGTAATGTCGCCATCTACACCTGTTAATGGCGCACTCAAGGACAATAACAGGGGCAGTCAAGGACGATCGACTGGCAAAGGAACTTTTGTTTCCAACAACAGCTCATGTTGGAGGCATGGAGGCACACACTCAGCCGGAGTTTGCAGAAATGAGCAAAATACCTGCAGAAATTGCAGAAATGAACGCTGGGGGAAATCGCTGGAAGCTGAAGTTCAGCGAGTTCATGTGGAGCACTTTACAGTTCATACATCAGGACGCCACCAATATTGATGAAAGTGCTCCTCAATAGCATCCCAGTATCAATGGAGCTAGACATGGGGGCCAGCCAGTCCCTGATGGGTATCAAACAGTTCAAAAAGTTGTGGGCGTCCAAGGCCAGGAGGCCAAAATTATCGCCGATTGACGCACAGCTACGGACATACACAAAGGAGATCATTCCGGTGCTAGACAGCGCCACGGTAGTCGTGACCCACAAAGATTCGGAGAACAGACTGCCACTCTGGATTGTTCTGGGGGATGGTCCCGCACTACTGGGGAGGAGTTGGCTTGCTGTCATGAACTGGAAATGGGGCGATGTCAATGCAATTTCCTCTGTGGAGCGAGTATCATGCTCACAGATCCTAGACAAATTTGACTCATTATTTCAACCCGGCATTGGCACTTTCATGGGGGCCAAGGTAGTGATTCACATAAACCCGGACGCCAGGCCAGTACACCACAAGGCCAGAGCGGTGCCGTACGTGATGCGGGAAAAGATAGAAGACGAATTGGAACGCCTGCTGAGGGAAGGCATCATCTCGCCAGTCGAATTCAGTGACCGGGCGAGCCCGATTGTGCCGGTGCTCAAGGCGGATGGGTCGGTCAGGAAATGTAGTGATTACAAGGCCACCATCAATCGGGTGTCACTCCAAGACCAGTATCCGCTACCGACAGCGGAGGACCTCTTTGCGACGCTATCCGGTGGCAAACTTTTTTCAAAATTGGACAAGACCTCAGCTTACATGACCCAAGAGCTGGCGAGTGAGTCGAAGAAGCTAACCACCATCACGACACACAAGGGGTTGTTTGAGTACAACAGATGTCCGTTCGGGATTTGCTAGGCCGCCGCGATCTTCCAACGAGATATGGAAAGCCTCCTCAAGTCCATTCCAGGGGCGGTGGTTTTTCAGGACGACATCCTCATCACGGGTTACGATATTGAAGAACACCTCCACAACCTGGAGGAGGTGCTACGCAGACTGGACCGGGTAGGGCTGCGACTGAAAAAGGCGAAGTGTGTCTTCCTAGCTCCAGAGGTAGAATTCCTGGGCATGATGGAAGCAGCAGACGGGATCAGTCCTACTGCGTCCAAGGTGGAAGCGATCCAGAGAGCACCCAGAATCCATAACACGATGGAGCTGCGTTTGTTCCTGGGGCTCCTGAACTATTTTGGTAACTTTCTTCCCAAGTTGAGCACGCTGCTAGAGCCGCTACACGTGCTCCTACGCAAAGGTCGCGAATGGGTCTGGGGGGACAGCCAGGAAAGGGCTTTTAATAGAGCACGCAATTTGTTATGTTCCAACAGTCTGTTAACGCTATATGACCCATGTAAGAAACTTGTGTTAACGTGCAATGCATCGTCCTATGGTGTCGGGTGTGTGTTGCAGCATGTCAATGCCAAGGGTCAGTTACAGCTGGTAGCTTATGCCTCCAGAAGTCTGTCCCAGGCAAAAAGGGGCTACGGGATGGTAGAAAAGGAGACGCTTGCATGTGTATATGTGGTGAAGAAAATGCACCAGTAACTGTTTGGCAGGAAATTTGAGCTGGAGACAGTTCACAAACCCCTAACGTCCCTTTTGGTGGAAAACAAGGCCATAAATGCAAACGCATCGGCCCGCATACAGAGGTGGGTACTCACGTTAGCCGCCTATGACTACACAATCCGGCACAGACCGGGCACCGAAAACTGCGCCAATGCACTCAACAGGCTCCCACTAGACACCACTGAGGGGGCTACTGAGCATGCTGCTGAGATGGTCATGGCTGTTGAAGCTTTCGAAAGCGAAGGCTCACCCGTGACAGCCCGTCAGATTAAAGTCTGGACAAATAGAGACCCGCTATTGTCTCTAGTGAAGAATGGGGACTGGGCAGCCACGTACAGGGCATGCCCTGAGGAACTTAAACCATTTCACAGGCGCAGGGATGAACTCTCGATTCAGGCCGATTGCCTACTGTGGGGAAACCGCGTAGTCATGCCCCAGAGAGGTGTTCATCAGAGAACTCCACAATGAGCACCCGGGCATTGTCATAATGAAGGCAATTGCCAGGTCACACGTTTGGTGGCCAGGGATAGACGCAGATCTGGAACTTTGTGTTCACAGGTGCAACACGTGTGCCCAGCTGGGCAATGCGCCCAGGGAAGCCCCCCTTAGCCCCTGGCCATGGCCCGCCAAGCCTTAGTCATGCATCCATGTGGGCTACGCAGGTCCTTTCATGGGAAAAATGTTTTTGGTTGTAGTAGACACCTACTCCAAATGGATCGAGTATGACATTTTAAATTCAAGCACATCCTCTGCCACGGTAGAAAGTCTACGGAAAATGTTCGCCGCCCACGGTCTACCGGACATCTTGGTAAGCGACAATGGCCCGTGCTTTACCAGCACTGAATTCCAGGACTTCATGGCAGGCAATGGAATTAACCATGTTAGAACAGCACCGTTCAAGCCGGCCTCAAATGGCCAGGCAGAACGAGCAGTGCAGATAATCAAACAGGGGATGCTCAAAATCCAAGGGGGTTCCCTACAAAGCAGCTTATCACGCTTCCTGTTGGCCTACAGATGCCGACCGCATTCGCTCACAGGGGTTCCACCCGCAGAGCTGCTCATGAAAAGGACGCTCAAAACCCGGTTATCCCTTATACACCCCACCATGAAAGAAATTGCCGAGAGCAGGCGGCAGTCACAATGTGACTACCATGACGGGAATGCGAGGGCGAGATTATTGATGTAAATTACCCTGTTTTTGTCCTCAACTACGCTGCAGGGCCCAAATGGCTCGCAGGCACTGTGATTGCCAAAGAGAGAAATAGGATTCTGGTAGTTAAAATTACCAATGGACAAATCACCCGCAAACATGTGGATCAAACAAAAAGGAGGTTCAGCAACCCCATAGAAGAAGCAAAGGAAGAACACGATATAGAGTTCACTCCACCACAGGTGACCGAACACAGGGACCGAAGGGAGGAGAGCCCAGTCACTGTCGGCAGTCTGGACAGGCCTGAGGCACTGCAAACAGCAGACACTCAGGCCAGCGCCCAACAACCGGAGCCCCAAATCAGGCGCTCTGCAAGAGAGCGTTAGTCACCAGAGAGACTCAACCTGTGATCCCAATAAGACTATGGGAGGGAGGTGATGTCATGTATTCAACCAGCAATGTAACCCATATATAATCTGACCTAAGTTGTACACCGTGAGAACACTGACCACTAGGTGGTGACCTTGTGGGAGACACTCCGAACTGGGACCTTCAGATATAAAAGGGGAAGCTCCACCCACTTCCTGCACTTGAGTGCTAAGGAATAAAGGACAGGTCTCTCAAGCATGGGCCTCGTGTGCATTTATACTGTATAGTAAGGACGTATCAGTTAGTCCACCCTGATCTACATGAGAGAGCAGGCGGATTCAACAGTATACATATCATGATCGCGCAAATGTGTCACGCGAAATTGAGATAAATGATCCTGTATTTGTGTTGAACTATGGACAAGGTCCCAAGTGGCTACCTGGCACTGTTTTGGCCAAAGAGGGGAGTAGGGAGCTTGTGGTCAAAGTCTCAAATGGACTCACCTGCAGGAAACACTTGGACCAAACCAAACTCAGATTTATGGACTATCCAGAACAACCCACAATAGACTATAACTTTTTCGACCCTCCAACACACAAACATGTGGCAACCGACCCAGCGGTTAACCACGAAGCAGACCCCATCACCCACAGCAGTCCAGCAGGACTCACCACCCCCAGCAGCCCAGCAAGGTCAGCTGCACAGCAGCCCAGCGAGGGCCCAACAAACGACTCACCAAAACCAGCATTTGCACCAAGACGATCAACCAGGGAAAGGAAGGCCCCAGATCGACTCACATTGTAAATAGTGACACTATTGGCTTTGGGGTGGAGTGTTGTTATGTATGTAAACCTGTAAATACCATGTCTTACCACCAGAGGGCATATAGAAGGAGGCCTCACAGGCTGGAGAGGCACTCTGAGATCTGTAATAAAGGACTACGGTCACACCTTACTTTGAGCTTGCAGTATCTACTCTGATTCTTTATTCAAGACATAACACTCCTCATTTCCATTTTGAAAATTTTCTGAAACTCTGCCCCTTAGTTCCCGCAAGGGGAAACATCCTCTCTTTATCTACCCTGTCAAGCCTTCTCAGAATCTTGTACATTTCAATAAGATCATCTCTCATTCTTCTAAACTCCAATGAATCTGCTCAACCTTTCTTCATAGAATGAAAACTATTGGAGCTGTGGGTTGGTTCAAGGAGCTGACAAGGTAAGACTCATGTCCCAGGATCTGTTGCTTCAATTATTGGGAGGGCCGCTGTATACTGAAGTGCTACTGGATTCAAGAATGTTCCTGCTTCTCTCACCTTTAGCCCACAATCTTTCCTTCGCTGCTTCAACCTTTCTTGTCATTCTCTCTCTTGTTTTTTATTGATGCTACTCTGGTTATTGCTTCTCTGAATTTGCTTCCTGAATTCGGAATATGCAATTCTACCCATTTTTCTTTCAACCTTCATCCTCACTATATCGAGTCAAGATTCATTGCACCATCTGCTGCTCTGACTCACTCCTTCCCATCCCCTTACGACTGTGCAGTTCTTTACCTCCCTTGGGTCTTCCCTGTTGTGTATGCAATAACTCAATAGACTGAATACTGTAAACTCCGAACAGGTACAAACCTGGCTCTACTTTATTAGGGCCCAAAGTGATTACATTTCAAGATGGCTGGCCTTTTATACCTGGGCCACGTATACGTGCGTACAGGCCAATGACCTCCAACAGTGGCGCCACCTGGTGGCTACTAAATACAAGCATACATACATGACAATATTCCCCTTTAAGATATTAGTAACGATCTTTTTACAAATTGAGACGGTCTGGGGCTTTCTGCTCCGGAGTTGACCGTCTTAGTTCAACTTCAGCTTTAGGCGAGCGTTCTGAGTCTATTATGACTGGGGTCTGGGTAGCCGATCTGATGGGAGTGGCAATGACCACTTCAGGGATTGAAAGTCCAGATTCATTGACCAGGTCAGTGATTGAAAGTCCATATTGATTGATGACAGTGGAGTCCTCTGATGACTGAGGGTAGGTTGGTTGGTTCCTGATTGTGTCTTCCTCAGACTGTTCCGGTTCATCCGTGTGCCGCAGCTTTATCTGATCGACATGTTTCCTGCATGTCTGCCCATTTTTGAGCTTAACGATAAACACTCTGTTACCCTCTCTGAACCGGCGATCCATTTGGGACCTTGACCATAATTCAGTAGATACACAGGATCATTGATAGAAATGTTGCATGACACAGTAGCATGATCATGATACCCTTGCTGACTTCGACGTCTGTATTCGACACGATTATTCAAGTCAGGGTGGACAACAGCAAGCCTGGTCTTGAGACCTCTCTTTATCAATAGTTCAGCAGGGGAGATCCCGGTAAGCATATGGGGTCTTGTCCTGTAACTAAGCAATATGTGTGACAAGCGAGTTTGCAGTGAACCTTGAGTTACCCGTTTCATACTCTGTTTGATGGTTTGGACCGCATGCTCTGCTTGTCCATTAGATGTGGGTTTGAATGGTGCTGACCTCACATATTTGATACTATTGAGTTTCATGAACTCTTGAAACTCCATACTAGTGAAACAAGATACGTTGTCGCTTACAATGTCAGGCAGACCATGCATAACAAAAATGACACAAAGGCTTTCAATGGTAGCTGTGGATGTGTTGGATGACATGATTGTACACTCTATCCACTTGGAATAAGCATCGACCACAACTAAGAACATCTTTCCCAGGAAGGGGCTTGCAAAGTCGATGTGGATCCTGGACCATGATTTAGATGGCCACTACTACAGATTCAGCAGCGATTCCACTGATGCTTTACTAAGCTGCATGCAAGTGTTGCACTGATGTACACATGATTCCAGATCAGAGTCAATTCCAGGCCACCATACATGAGATCTGGCAATCATGACAATATCGGGATGCGTGCTATGTAGATCATGCATAAATTTCTCTCTGCCTTTCTTGGGCATAATAACACGATTACCCCACAGTATACAATCTGATTCAACGGATAGTTCGTCTTCGCAACGGATGTGAGGTTTGGTCTCCTCACACATTTGCTTGGATATGGCAGACCAATCACCACTAAGGATGCAACGTTTCACAACGGATAATATCATGTCCTGGCTGATCCAGGTCTTAACTTGTTGGACCATGACAAGGTTTTCTTCACTTTCAAAAGCATCCATGACTAACAGTACGTCTGCTGGTTGTGGTGTTTCCACCTCCGGTGTGGGCAACGGCAGACGGTTCAATGCATCGGCACAATTCTCAGTGCCAGGTCTATGGCGAATGACATAATCATAGACAGATAATGTCCGGATCTGCGCTAGACTGGTCATCATCCTCCATGTGGTGTATCGCAGCACGCTTGCTCAGTTGGGGACACATGCGCTGGAGATGCCCCACTCTCGAACAGCCTTTACAAATATACTGTTTAAACCAACACTAATGATGCCGATGATTTCCCCCACAATGCCAACACGGTGATATCAGACTCATTCCCGGTGGCGAACTTTGAGCAGCCACAGGTTTCGCGTACGCAGTCGGGTAGGTCCTGCCATATGCAGCTCTGCCAAATGACGATATTATCTTGTTTACAGTACTTGCCGATTTCCGATTTTTCAATGATATCTGTTTTAAGCTTTTGTCCGTCGTCATACATGATTGGGCAATTGTGATGGCCTTGCTCAAATCCAGCATCTCCGCCGGCAGTAACTTACACAGGATCACCTTGTGGTTAATGCCGATTACAAAGAAGTCCCGCAGCATGTCTACCAATGCAGTTTTGAACTTACACGGTTCTGCTAGACGTCTTAGGTCGGCAACGAATTCTGATACATCCTGTCCCTCAGAACGAACATGTGTATAGAATCGTTATCTTGAGATGATGATGCCTTCATCTGGTTTGAGATGGTCACGTAACAAAGCACACAATGTTTCATAGTCCTTGTCCGTTGGACTTGCAGGCGAGAGGAGATTCTTTATGAGTCCATTGATTTTCGGATCACAAAGCGTGAGTAGGACCGCCCGGCGCCGAACTCGTCTGCCGCTTCCTCCATTTTGTTGACCGTGAAGTACCGGTTCAAGCGGGCTACAAAGTCTGCCCAATCTTCTCCCTTCACGAATCGCTCCAGAACTCCATTGTGCTCATTTTTGCATGCAAAGGTTCTTGTTACCTCGTTGCCAAATGTTGTGTATGCAATATCGCAATGGACTAAATACTGTAAACTCCAAACAGATCCAAACCTGGCTCTACTTTATTAGGGCCCAAAGTGATTACATTTAATGATGGCTGGCCTTTTATACCTGGGCCACACACACGTGCGCACAGCCCAATAACCTCCGACAGTGGCGCCACCTGGTGGCTAGTAAACCCAAGTATACATACATGACATCCTCATCCCTCGAAAATCTGCAGAGTCCTGAAATCATACGAGGCTTTCTAGCATGTAAGTGCTTACTGGGCTTGCTGCAGTTCGTCTCTCTTTAGCAGATGCAGGAGCCTATTTAAAATAAATGGATTGACAACTCCACTATCATAGCAGAAAGAGGATTTTCAATTGAATGTGTTAAGAATTCACACATTAGTCTAGCAGGTTGTCATTGCAGAATCCAGGTTCTTCAAATCTGAGCTTGATGTTATCTCATCATTAGCTCTTGATTGATCCCACCTTCTCTATTATTCTTTTCAACATGCAGTATAAGCCTAAGCCCTTTCCTTAGCTATGTACATTACAACAACAACTTATATTTATACATCACCTTTAACGTAGTGAAAGGTCTCAAGGGCCTTCACAGGAGTATTATGAGACAAAAAAAAATTGACAACGAGCCACAAAAGGAGAAATTAAGCCAGTTGACCAAAAGCTTGTTCAAAGAGGAGCATCTTGAAGGAGGAAAGAAAGGTAGAGAGGTGGAGAGGTTTAGACAGGGAATTCCAGAGCTTAGGGCCTACGCAACAGAAGGCATGGCCACCAATGGTTAAGCGATTATAATCAGGGATGGAATTGCACCACTGCTGCAGACTGCAATGAAACTGTTGCACATACCATAATGTTGCAGTCATCATCATGGACAGTCCTTCTGAATCGAGGAAGACTTGCTTCCACTCTTAAAATGAGTTCTTAGGTGGCTGAACAGTCCAATTCGAGAACCACAGATTCTGTCACAGGTGGGACAGATAGTCGTTGAGGGAAGGGGTGGGTGGGACTGGTTTGCCGCACGCTCTTTCCACGAGCTTTGTACCGGTTTTAAGATTCTGGTCTTCAAACACTCTCTTCCTTAGGTGACCAAAGGGTGTGCTAACACACTGAAGGTGGTGTTGGACCTCATCACCGACATCTGCCCTTGTTGACAGTAGGCTCCCGAGGTATGGAAAATGGTCCACGTTGTGTAAGGCCTCATCGTGGATTTTGATAATCGGGGGGCAGTACTATGTGGCGGGGTCAGGTTGGTAAAGGACCTTTGTTTTATGGATGTCTAGTGTAAGGCCTATGCTCTTGTACGCTAAGGTGAATGTATTGACGATGGTTTGGAGTTCGACCTCCAAGTGTGCGCAGACACAAGCGACATCTGCATATTGTAGTTCAATGACAGATTGGCACTTCTACTGGACCAGCCACAACAGGCTAGCTCTGACCACAGCTGAGCTGCTGCTATTGTTCTCAGAAGGGAATACATCGCACATATCAGTCGGCCAAAATTACATGGCTAGCAACCAATCCTACCAGGTGACAGTAAGGTCAGCAGCACATCCAAAGATTTTAAAGTTTCCAGTATCAGTCGATCCAGAAAATATTCCAGTAAAAAACGCACAATAAGAATCTAAATTTTTTTTGTGTTGCTAGGTGAATATTCGTGCTCCTAGAAATTATGTCCTGGTAAATGGGTCTCTGTGCAGGCATACAAATCATGCGTGGAACAGAGCTCCTTTGTGGCTGTTCTCACTGCAATCTGACGAAGGACTTAGACAGCTCGCAATATAACATTGGTTTGTACAACACATTGCACAGATAGCTGGTCGAATCCTGGCAGTGTTAAATGGACCAGCCGAGCATTTTGAAAACGACACTCAAACTGATGTGAAATGGCCACCGGGTGGCTGTCTCATATCACTTGCTTCACTGCATTGAGATGTGAGATGGGGATGTGCCCACCAGATTAGACTGCCATTTTTGTGCAGACGTGTACCAGAAATCGCATTGTATCGATGTGAAGGTGACAGTCAATTTAAAAACTAATTTTTGCAATTCATGAAAAAGCACTTTTCCCAAGATATGTTATAAATGGATTAAGAATTTTACAGCCATTTAAAAAGCAGCATTGCAAACTGGCGGGGTCGGTGAAATTCAACCAGATGAACCCAAGAACAACAACAACAACAATGTTTATTTATATAGTGCCTTTAACGTAGTAAAACGTCCCAAGGCGCTTCACAGCAGTGTTACAAGACAAAACAGATAAATTTGACACCGAGCCACATAAGAAGAAATTACGGCAGATCACCAAAAGCTTGGTTAAAGAGGAAGGTTTTAAGGAGCGTCGTAAAGCAGGAAAGAGAGGTAGAGAGGCGGTTAATTGATAATTAATCAATAGAGTAATAATTGTAAGCCTCGATTGAAAGCTTTTGCATGCCGGATAACCGTAGCTCCTGGTGCGGCATCTCCCTCAGTGGGTCGCTGATTGGAGAATCGGGCAAGAATTTACGCACATCTGCTTCTTGGCATTCCCAATTTTCCGGTGACTAGGAAAATCGAAATTACCGTAATTCAGGCAAGCTGATCTCCATACCCAATTCGCTAATGTACACCCACATTGAGCTAGATTTCACAACAACTCCCACCACATAGCTTGACTTAAAGTGTGCAATCAATCAATGAAAATGTCTGCATAGACTTGAAAACCCTGGCATTACAGGGACAACTTTCCTCTTCTGGAAAGTTCTGGCCAAGTTGCTCCTCCAGGAACCTGAGCACATAAATCTAGACTGACACTTCAGTGCAGTGCTGAGGGAGTGCTGCACTGTCGGAGGTGCCGTCTTTCTGATGAAACGTTAAACCGAAGCTTCGTCTGCTCTCTCAGGTGGATGTAAAAGATCCCATGACACTATTTTGAGGAAGAGCAGAGGAATTATCCTTGGTGTTGTGGCCAATACTTATTGGGATTTGGGCGTTGCTGCAATTCCAGCTTTTATTGTCCATCCCGAATTGCCTTTAACTGAGTGGCTTGCTAGGCCATTTCAGAGGGCAGTTAAGAGTCAACAACATTGCTGTGCATCTGGAGTCACGTATAGGCCAGACGAGGTTAGAGCAGCATAATTCCTTCCCTAACAGACATTAGTGAACCAAATGAATTTAAATTCCAAAGCTACCATGGTGGGATTTGAACTCATGTATCCAGATCATTAGTCCAGGGCCCTGCCAAGTAACAAAGTCACTACGCCACCATTCCCAGATATTGTAATATAAATAAATTTACTTGAAACAGTATGGCTCTGAAAGTACATGTTCCGTCCAGTGCACTCCCACTGTAATGCTGATGAGAGTGCAACAAAAGCCCGGCAGGACCTGGCTATGTACCAAGACCAGGTCTCTGCTTTCATTGGTAGTGTCCCGGGTGGGGGAACCTGTCATATGCAAAATCTCTGTCCACCCCAAAACTCGTGAGAGGGAGTGAAACTGGGGATTAGGGGACTCTCTACACTGGGGGCCCCTCCACTTGCCCAGCGTCAGAGGTGCTCCCATAGGGTGGAAGTGCATCCCAACAAGGGGATGGGCAGGAGGTCCAGGCCAGGGAAGCACACTGGAAACCAAAAGTAAATGTAATTTTCTTTATTGGTCCCTGAAACACTAGCATTTTCTGCCTGTGTGGACGGTGGGCCCCTGAGAGGCACCCATAGCTCCACAACTGGATGGAAGCCCCCTGTTAATTATGTGCCCTTCTTCTGACACTGTGGTAGCACTTTTGCCTCTGAGTCAGAAGGTTGTGAGTTCAAATTCCACTTTCAGGACTTCAGCATGTAATCTCGGCTGAAACTTGAGTGCCCTGTCAGAAGTGCCATCTTTCAGGGCAGACGTTAAACCTTCTCTCCCAGGTGGACATAAAGGGCCCAAGTTTCCACATGATTTGTGCCTGATTTTTAGGAGCAACTGGTGGAGAACGGACTATCTTAGAAAATGCAATTCTCCACATTTTTTTTTCTGCAGTTCTAGTCAGGTAGAACAGTTCTACTTTGGAACAGAATTGTTTCTTCAAAAGGGGGCGTGTCTGGCCACTGCGCCTGATTTCAAAGTTTCCACAGAGAAACGTACTCCAAACTAAAGTAGAATGGAGCAAGTGAAGATTTTTGTAGAACTGAAAAAACCTGTTCTACACATTAAAAAATCAGGCGTAGGTTACAAATTAGGCGTCCAGAACGAGGTGGGGGGGGGGAAGGGAACTCATTAAATTCTACAATAAATCCTTATTTATACTTCTACAAATATTATACAAATAAATCCAACCTGAATAAACATTTATAAGCAAAGAAAAGATTAAATAAACCATCTTCCTACCTGTGTGAAAGTGCTTCAGGCACGGAGAATTCTGCAGTCAGCCTGAGGCGCCCGTTCTTCCCGCGGGGGGGGAGGGGAGGCACCCGTTCTGCCCGTGGGGGTGGGGGGAGGGGAGAGGAGGCACCCGTTCTTTCCCGCAGGGGGGGGGGGGAGGCGCCCGTTCTGCCCGCGGGGGTGGGGGAGGGGAGAGGAGGCGCCCATTCTTTCCCGCGGAGGGGAGGGAGGGGAAGGAGACAGCGGTTTGCTGCCGCGGAGGGGAGGAAGGGGAAGGAGACAGTGGTTTGTTGCCGCGGAGGGGAGGGAGGGGAAGGAGACAGCGGTTTGCCACCGCAGAGGGGAGGGAGGGAAGGAGACAGCGGTTTGTTGCCGCAGAGGGGAGGAAGGGGAAGGAGACAGCAGTTTGCCGCCGCAGAGGGGAGGGAGGGGAAGGAAACAGCGGTTTGTTGCCGTGGAGGGTGGGGAGGGGAAGGAGACAGTGAGAAGGCTGCAAGTGCTGATGTGCTGATGGTAATGTGCTTTTATTAAAAAAAAATTCAAAAATTAAACAGCTACAAAGAACTACAAAAATAGCCGAGTGCTAATGTTTTTTTCACACTGAGCATGCGCGAACGCTCCAACGCGCACGCGTAGCGTTGCCGGCAGGAAAAAAAACTAATTTAAATAGTACCCGCCCCCTCCCACTTACAAAATCGGCGCGAGTGTAGGCTCCACCCCCCTGGGTGCCACACCAAACAGACAAGGAGCTGCAAAGCGCTCGAGAATAGCGCGTTTTTTTTCTGGCGCCGTTCTAGGCGCGAGAAACAGGCGCCCAGCTCGGGGGGGCGCCAGTTTTTTATCCTGTGGAAACTTGGGCCCATTAGGTGCCATGGCACGATTTCGAAGAAGAGCAAGGGAATTATTTCCAGTGCCCTGATCAATATTTGTCTCTCAATCAACATCACTAAAACTGAATACCTGGTCATTATCACATTGCTGTTTGTGGGAGCTTGCTGTGTGCAAATTAGCTAGTGTTTCCTACATTACAACAGTGAATACACTCCAAAAGTACTTCATTGGCTGTAAAACGCTTTGGGCCAACCTGAGATCATGAAGACCGCACTATAAATGCAAGTTCTTCTTCTTTATGATTCCGGAGTGATTTCAGGGCCACTGAAAGAGGAATATCAAACAAAAGCATTGAGCATTCTTACATTACTATCACAAACACTAATACCTGGGCTTATGTTACAGCTGTAAAGTGCTCATGTCCACCACCTCCATGTTTCCCTCCAAGTCACACACCATCCTGACTTAAAAGCATATCGTCGTTCCTTCATCATCACTGGGTCAAAATCCTGGAACTCCCTTCCTACAGCACTGTGGGAGCACCTTCACCACTGAGACTGCAGACATTTAAGAAGCCAGCTCACCACCACCTTCTCAAATGCAAATAGGGATAGGCAATAAATGCTGGCCTTGCCAGTGACGCCCACATCCCATGAATGAATTTTTTAAAAGTATTTTTTTATGTAATTATATGTAGCCATGCTTGCTTTGCTTTTTACTGGCTTTTGGCGATTTGAGGTTAGTGATCAGAGTTCCAGTGAGACTGGATTTGTGACTGCACTTCGAGCAACAGGAAGTTGGAATAAATGAATAGCCTCTTCATTTGATGAGTAGAATACAGCTTACAGCCAATGTCTTACTTTAAATAACTTCCCTATGGATTATAAATCTTTAATAAGACCTTTTTTTTTTCTCAGCCCAACTTAATGTTCATTATCTGCTTAATAAGCAGCCTGGCTAAGTCTACAAGCCTGGAGGAGTTGACATTGGTCTTACAGCACCCAGTGCAAACACAGTGCTACCTCCATATGACATAGGCATGAAAATTATCAAGCGCTATATAACAAAAACAGAAATCACAACAGATTTAAATGTATTGGGTACTGAACTCTGTGACTCAATGGCTTTTTGCTGTATTATCTCTCTACATAATTGAAAGGTTTGCAGCTGCAGAGTGTTCATAGAGTGTTGGATCCTTGGGATGTGGAAAAGTGTACGAAACGATAGTCTGTATAATGCCAACTCACACGGATTTCACATTTAATAAAAAGCAAGCCAAAAAAAGGCAAACGCACACAGTGCCTGTCATTATCTCTAAAAAAAAATCCTAATTCACTGAAAAGCAACCAATTAAAAAAACGCAGCATGAACCAATGGCATGCACCTTTAAGGTGTTGCCCACACAGGTTACTCAGATTAGGTAACCTCCCCCTGACCCGGAGGTGATTTATTACATTTTTTAAAGAATGGAATGAGATTCCCTTATTCAGGATTTTACTACAGTGTGATAATGCGATGTGTGCTGTTGACTGTGGGCTTGTTTGTGGATGAGTTATATCATCCATTTATGTTCTATAACTCAGAAAGCTGTTTTCAGTTTGTTTATACACTGATAGTGGTGATGCTATTACTACTGCACAATTACTGGGGAGAGAGCCCACACCATCCATATTAGAGTGGTCACCATCCATGGGGAAATGTGAAAGCATGAAAGAAAGTACTTGGATTTATATCATGTCTTTCACAACCTCAGGATGTTCCAAAGCATTTTACAGTCAATGAAGTACTTTTGATGTGTAGACACTGTTGTAATGTCAGATAACATTATAAAGAATAACATTAATAGCTGTTGTAGATTTCATCTTTCAGATGAGATGTTAAATCGAGGCCCCGTCTATATTCTCAAGTGGCCGTAAAAGATCCTATGGCAGTATTCGAAGAAGCACAGGGGAGTTATCCCCAGTGTCCTGGACAATATTTATCTGCAACAGAAATCTCTGTGTCAGCTCAGTGGGTAGCACTCTCCCCTCTGCGTCAGAAGGTTGTGGGTTCAAGTCCCACTCAAGGAACTTGTAGCACAAAACATGTAAGCTGACACTCCAGTGCAGTCCTGAGCGAGCACTCTGCTGTCGGAGGTGCCATCTTTTGGATGAGATGTTAAACCAAGGCCCTGTGTGTCCTCTCAAGTGGATGTAAAAGATTGCATGGAACTATTTCGAAGAAGAGCAGGGGAGTTATCCCCAATGTCCTGGCCAATATTTGTCCCTCAATCAACATAACAATAAAACAGATTATATGGTCATTGTGGGACCTTATTTGTGTGCAAATTGGCTGTGCGTTTCCTACATTACAACAGTGACTAAACTCCAAAGGTACTTCAATGGCTGTAAAGCACTTTGAGACGTCCGGTGGTCTTGAAAGGCGCTATATAAATGTAAGTCTTTCTTTCTTTCTGTAATATGGATTATCTGGTCATTATCACATTGAGTTTTGTGAGGCCTCGTGCACAAATTGGCTGCCGTGTTTCCTATATTACAAGAGTGACCACGCATCAGAGGTATTTCATTGGCTGTAAAGCGCTTTGGTATGTCTCACGATTGTGAAAGACATTATATAAATGCAAGATCTTTATTTTTTCTTATTAATTGTCAATTAGCAATTCAAAAATCCCAAAATAGAGGCAGTCAGGTCCACTTGAAAACGTGGGTTAGACCTTCCAATATGATCACTATCGCTTTCTGGCCTTAGCGTTTTTTATTTTTCAAGATCATTGGAATATCGGCCATTTTAAAAAGCACTAGTTTTGCCTTTTTATTTTGGTGATAGCCTTAGTGATGTTAAATGGGCCTTCACGATGTATTCAGTCGTGCAAGGCTGGCATCCATAGCAATGGGAGTTCTGCGCATGCATGTTTTTTTCTTAGCAAAGAAGTTTTCCCGCAATTCGGGAGCTCAGGGGTCATCGCCGCATGCTCAGAAGAGTGAAAGAGAGGGAGAGAGAGAAGAGAGAGAAAGCAAGCAGTCTGACACCTTTAACATTCCATCTGAATTGATCATTTACATTGTAAAGCACTTTTAAGGATTTTGTTGCAATTTTGAGTAGTGCAGAGGTCCCCTGCGGCCATCCCGCTCCAAAACAGATACACCATTTTCGGTACTGCTGGGGGAGGGGATGACTCATCAGGGAAGGGCAGCAGCAGCCAAGTCCATGGCACCGTGGGTGGCTCTGTTGCATAGGAGGGCAGGAAAAAGAGTGGGAGAGCTATAGTGGTAGGGGATTCTATTGTAAGGGGAATAGATAGACGTTTCTGCAGCCGCAATCGAAACTCCAGGATGGTATGTTGCCTCCCTGGTGCAAGGATCAAGGATGTTTCAGAGCGGTTGCAGGACATTTTGGACGGGGAGGGTGAACAGCCAGTTGTCGTGGAGTATATAGGTACCAACGATTATAGGTAAAAAAACGGGATGAGGTCTGACAAGCTGAATTTAGGGAGCTAGGAGTTAAATTAAAAAGTAGGACCTCAAAGTTAGTAATCTCAGGATTGCTACCAGTGCCACATGCTAGTCAGAGTAGGAATCCCAGGATAGCTCAGATGAATACGTGACTTGAGGAGTGGTGGAGAAGGGAGGGATTCAAATTCCTGGGATATTGGAACTGGTTCTGGGGGAGGTGGGACCAATACAAACCGGACCGTCTGCACTGAGGCAGGACCGGAACCAATGTCCTAGGTGGAGTGTTTGCTAGTGCTGTTGGGGAGGGGTTAAACTAATATGGCAGGGGGATGGGAACCTATGCAGGGAGACTTAGAAACATAGAAATTAGGTGCAGGAGCAGGCTATTCGGCCCTTCGAGCCTGCACCGCCATTCAATAAGATCATGGCTGATCATTCAAACTCAGTACCCCTCTCCTGCTTTCTCTCCATACCCCTTGATCCCTTTAGCTGTAAGGGCCATATCTAACTCACTTTTGAATACATCTAACAAACTGGCCTCAACATCTTTCTGCAGTAGCGAATGCCACAGGTTAACCACTCTCTGAGTGAAGAAGTTTCTCCTCATCTCTGTCCTAAATGGCTTACCTATTATTCTTAGACTGTGACCCCTGGTTCTGGAACTCCCCAGCAATGGGAACATTCTTCCTGTCTCTAACCTGCCAATCCCGTCAGAATTTTATATGTTTCTATGAGATCCCCTCTCATTCTTCTGAACTTCAATGGATACAAGCCCAGATGATCCAGTCTCTTCTCATATGTCAGTCCTGCCATCCCGGGAATGAATCTGGTGAACCTTCGCTGTACTCCCTCAATAGCAAGAACATCCTTCCTCAGATTAGGAGACCAAAACTGAACACAATATTCCAGATGAGGCCTCACCAAGGCTCTGTACAACTGCAGTAAGACCTCCCTGCTCCGATACTCAAATCCTCTAGCTATGAAGGCCAACATGCCATTTGCCTTCTTCACCGCCTGCTGTACCTGTATGCCAAACTTCAATGACTGATGTACCATGACACCAAGGTCTCATTGCACCTCCCTTTTTCCAAATCTGTCACCATTCAGGTAATATTCTGTCTTCCTGTTTTTGCCACCAAAGTGGATAACCTCACATTTATCCACATTATACTGCATCTGCCATGCATTTGCCCACTCAGCTAACCTGTCCAAGTCAGCCTGCAATCTCTTAGCATCCTCCTCACAGCTCACACCGCCACCCAGTTTCGTGTCATCTGCAAACTTGGAGATATTACATTCAATTCCTTCATCTAAATCATTGATGTACATTGTAAATAGCTGGGGTCCCAGCACTGAACCCTGCGTCACCCCACTGGTCACTGCCTCCAATTCTGAAAAGGACCCGTTTATTCTGACTCTCTGCTTTCTGTCTGCCAACCAGTACTCTATCCACGTCAGTACATTACCCCCAATACCATGTGCTTTAATTTTGCATACTAATCTCTTGTGTGGAACCTTGTTAAAAGCCTTTTGAAAGTCCAAATACACGACATCCACTAGTTCACCCTTGTCCACTCTACTAGTTACATCCTCAAAAGATTCTAAGAGATTTGTCAAGCATGATTTTCCTTTCATGAATCCATGCTGACTAGGACCGATTCTGTCACTGCTTTCCAAATGCGCTGCTATTTCATCTTTAATAATTGATTCCAACATTTTCCCCACCACTGATGTCAGGCTAACCAGTCTATAATTCCCTGTTTTCTCTCTCCCTCCTTTTTTAAAAAGTGGTGTAACATTAGCTACCCTCCAGTACATAGGAACTGATCCAGAGTCAATAGAATGTTGGAAAATGATCACCAATGCATCCGCTATTTCGACGGTCACTTACTTAAGTACTCTGGGATGCAGCCTATCAGACCCTGTGAAATTATCGCCCTTCAATCCCATCAATTTCCCGAACACAATTTCTTGACTAATAAGGATTTCCTTCAGTTCCTACTTTTCCCTGGACCCTCGAACCCCTAGTATTTCCAGAAAGTTATTTGTGTCTTCCTTCGTGAAGACAGATCCAAATTATTTGTTCAATTGTTCTGCCATTTCTTTGTTCACCATTATAAATTCACCTGATTCTGACTGTAAAGGACCTATGTTGGCCTTCACTAATCTTTTTCTCTTCACATATCTATAGAAGATTTTGCAGTCAGTTTTTATGTTCCCGAAAGCTTCCTCTCCTACTCTATTTTCCCCCTCCTAATTAAAACCTTTGTCCTCCTCTGCTGAATTCTAAATTTCTCCCAGTCCTCAGGTTTGCTGCTTTTTCTGGCCAATTTATATGCCACTTCCTTGGATTTAACACCATCCCTAATTTCCCCTATTAGCCACGGTTAAGTTACCTTCCCTGTTTTATATTTACTCCATTTTAGGAATATACAATTGTTGAAGTTCATCCATGTAATCTATAAATATCTGCCATTGCCTATCCACTGTCAACCCTTTAAGTATCATTTGCCTGTCTATTCTAGCCAATTCACGTCTCATACCATCAAAGTTATCTTTCCTTAAGTTCAGGACCCTAGTCTCTAAATTAACACTGTCGCTCCCTATCTTAATAAAAAATTCTACCATGTTATTGTCACTCTTCCGCAGTGGGCCTCACACAACATGATTGCTAATTAGTCCTCTCTCATTACACAACACCCAGTCTAGGATGGCCAGCTCTCTAGTTGGTTCCTTGACATATTGGTCTAGAAAGCCACCCCTAATACACTCCAGGAAATCCTCCTCCACCTCCAGCTTGGTTAGCCCAATCTATATGTAGATTAAAGTCTCCCATGATAACTGCTGTACCTTTATTGCATGCATCCCTAATTTCCTGTTTGATGCCATCCCTAACCTCACTACTACTGTTTTTTGGTCTGTACACAACTCCCACTGGCGTTTTCTGCCCTTTGGCATTCCGTAGCTCTACCCATACAGATTCCAAATCATCCAAGCTAATGTGGAGAGACTTCTTCACCCAGAGAGTGGTAAACCTGTGGAATTCTCTACCACAGAAAGTTGTTGAGGTCAATTCACTAAATATATTCAAAAAGGAGTTGGATGCAGTGCTTACGACTACAGGGATCAAGGGGTATGGCAAGAAAGCAGGAATGGGGTACTGAAGTTGCGTGTTCAGCCATGAACTCATTGAATGGTGGTGCAGGCTCGAAGGGCCGAATGGCCGACTCCTGCACCTATTTTCTATGTTTCTATGTTTCTATGTCCTTTCGTACTATTACGTTAATTTCCTCTTTAACCAGCAATGCTACCCCACCTCCTTTTCCTTTCTGTCTATCTTTCGTCAATGTTGAATATCCCTGGATGTTGAGTTCCCAGCCTTGGTCACCCTGGAACCATGTCTTTGTAATTCCAATTATATCATAATCGTTAATAGCTGCCTGCGCAGTTAATTCATCCTCCTTATTACGAATACTCCTCGCATTGAGGCACAGAGCCTCAGGCTTGTCTTGTTAGCACTCTTTGTCGCTTTAGAATTTTGTTGTAATGTAGCCCTCCAGAACAGAGGGATAGAATGGGGGCAGAAGCAAAAGATAGAAAGAAGAAAATTAAAAGTGGAGGGCAGAGAAACCCAAAGCTAAAATCAAAAAGGGCCACATTGCAGCAAAATTCTAAAGGGGCAAAGTGTGTTAAAAAGACAAGCCTTACGGCTCTGTGTCTCAGTATGAGGAGTATTTGTAATAAGGTGGACGAATTAACTGCACAGGCAGCAATTAATGAATATGATATAATTGGCATCACGGAGACATGGCTCCAGGTTGACCAAGCCTGGGAACTCAACATCCAGGGTATTCAACATTCAGAAAGGATAGACAGAAAGGAAAAGGAAGTGGTATAGCGTTGCTGGTTAAAGAGGAAATTAACGCAATAGTAAGGAAGGGCATTAGCTTGGATGATGTGGAATCTGTATGGGTGGATCTGCGCAATACACAGGGTAGAAAGCGCTAGCGGAAGTTGTGCACAGACCACCAAACAGTAGTAGTGAGGTTGGGGACAGCATCAAACAAGAAATTAGTGATGCGTGCAATAAAGGAACAGCAGTTATCATGGGCAACTTTAATCCACATATAGATTGACTAACCAAACTGGTAGCAATATGGTGGAGGAGGATTGACTGGAGTGTATTAGCGATGGTTTTCCAGACCAATATTTCGATGAACCAACTAGAGGGCTAGCCATCCTAGACTGGGTGATGTGTAATGAGAAAGGACTAATTAGCAATCTTGTTGTGCGAGGCCCCTTGGGGAAGAGTGACCATAATATGGTAGAGTTCTTTATTAAGATGGAGAGTGACACAGTTAATTCAGAGGCTAAGATCCTGAACTTAAGGAAAGGTAACTTTGATGGTATGAGACGTGAATTGGCGAGAATAGACTGGCGAATGTTACTTAAAGGGTTGACGGTGGATAGGCAATGGCAAACAGTTAAAGATCACATGGATGAACTTCAACAATTGTACATCTCTGTCTGGAATAAAAATAAAACGGGGAACCGTGCAGTTAAAGGAAATTAAGGCTAGTGTGAAATCCAAGGAAGAGGCATATAAATTGGCCAGAAAAAGCAGCAAACCTGAAGACTGGGAGAAGTTTAGAATACAGCAGAGGAGGACAAAGTTTTGATTAGCAGGGGGAAAATAGATTTTGAGAGGAAGCTTGCTGGGAACATAAAAACTGACTGCAAATGCTTTGATAGATATGTGAAGAGAAAAAGATTAGTGAAGATAAACGTAGGTCCCTTGCAGTCAGATTCAGTTGAATTGATAATGGGGAGCAAAGAAATGGCAGCCCAGTTGAACAAATATTTTGGTTCTGTCTTCATGAAGGAAGACACAAATAACCTTCCGGAAATACTAGGAGACCGAGGGTCGAGTGAGAAGGAAGAACTGAAGGAAATCCTTATTAGGTGGGAAATTGTGATAGGGAAATTGATGGGATTGAAAGCTGATAAATCCCCAGGGCCGAATAGTCAGCATCCCAGAGTACTTAAGGAAGTGGCCCAAGAAATAGTGGATGCATTGGTGATCATTTTCCAACAGCCTATCGACACCGGATCAGTTCCGATGGACTAGAGGGTAGCTAATGTAACACCACTTTTTAAAAAGGAGGGAGAAAGAAAATGGGCAATTATAGGCCAGTTAGCCTGACATCAGTAGAGGGGAAAATGTTGGAATCAATTATTAAAGATGAAATGGCAGCTCATTTGGAAAACAGTGATAGGATCGGTCCAAGTCAGCATGGATTTATGAAGGGGAAATCATGCTTGACAAATCTTTTTGAATTTTTTGAGAATGTAAATAGTAGAGTGGACAAGGGAGAACCAGTGGATGTGGTGTATTTGGACTTTCAAAAGGATTTTGACAAGGTCGCACACAAGAGATTGGTGTGCAAAATCAAAGCACATGGTCTTGGGGGTAATGTATTGAAGTGGATAGAGAACTGGTTGGCAGACAGGAAGCAGAGAGTCAGGAAAAACGGGTCATTTTCAGAATGGCAGGCAGTGACTAGTGGGGTCCGCAGGGCTCAGTGCTGGGACCCCAGCTATTTACAATATACAGTAATGATTTAGATCAAGGAATTGAGTGTAATATCTCCAAGTTGCAGATGACCTTAAGCTGGGCGGCAGTGTGAGCTTTGAGGAGGACACTAAGAGGCTGCAGGGTGACTTGGACAGGTTAGATGAATGGGCACATGCATGGCAGATGCAGTATAATGTGGATAAATGTGAGGTTATCCACTTTGGGCTAAAAACACGAAGACAGAATATTATCTGAATGGCGGCAGTTTAGGAAAAGGGGAGGTGCAATGAGACCTGGTGTCATGGTACATCAGTCATTGAAAGTTGGCATGCAGGTACAGCAGGCGGTGAAGAAGGCAAATGATACGTTGGCCTTCATAGCTAGGGGATTTGAGTATAGGAGCAGGGAGGTCTTACTGCAGTTGTACAGGGCCTTGGTGAGGCCTCACCTGGAATATTGTGTTCAGTTTTGGCCTCATAATCTGAGGAAGGGCGTTCTTGGTATTGAGGGAGTGCAGCGAAGGTTCACCAGACTTTTTCCCGGGATTGCAAGACTGACATATGAGGAGAGACTGGATTGGCTGGGCCTGTATTCCCTGGAGTTTAGAAAGTTGAGAGGGGATCTCATAGAAACAAATACAATTCTGACGGGACTGGACAGGTTGGATGCGGGAAGAATGTTCCCGGTGTTGGGGGAGTCCAGAACCAGGGTCACAGTCTAAGGACAGGGGGTAGGCCATTTTAGACCAAGATGAGGAGAAACTTCTTCACTCAGAAAGTTGGTAACCTGTGGAATTCTCTTCCGCAGAGAGTTGTTGATGCCAGTTCGTTTGATATATTCAAGAGGGAGTTGGATATGGCTCTTACGGCTAAAGGGATCAAGGGGTATGGAGAGAAAGCAGGAAAGGGGTACTGAGGTGAATGATCAGCCATGATCTTATTGAATGGTGGTGCAGGCTCGAAGGGCCGAATGGCCTATTCCTGCACCTGTTTTCTATTTTCTATGTTTCTGTGTCTCCGTTTTTCATAAACTTTATATTGTCTTCTTAATCTTCGATGTCACTATATTAGTGGTACTGAAATATGTTTAGTGATACAAGTATGCAGCAGGAGGAGCTGTCAGGGAGAAAGAGGGCGAAAGCCTTCTCGGATGAGGCAAATGAGGTTCTCGTAAATGAGTTGGAAAATAGATGGGTACAAGGTGGGCATGGGAAACCAGACCCTCGGACCTATCGAAAAATAAGGGGCGATATCACCACCATTGTTTCTTCAATGACCCACGACAGGCATGTGGCAGACCAGTGCCGCAAGTGGTGGAACAGCCTGGTTGCTTCGGCAAGAGTAAGTATAAAATTATTACATTTTACATTGTAATGATCCTCTGAATTGATTAGAATTTAAATCTGCCGGATTGTAATAATGCTGCGTAATCTTGGGTAGCTTCCCTGCTAAGATTTGGACTGGGGTCAGAACCTGTGCCCTTTAAGTATAATTTTGCTGAGATGCCTTACATTTAATCAACAGTATTAATTATTATTATTTAAAAGAATGACTGGAAACAGATAGACCACAAAGATTCGGCATTTCTACCTCATTGGTTTAGAAGGAGAATTTTGTGTGCTCTGAGCGAGTCGTTAACTTGGTCACCGTCTCCTTTTTGGTTACTTTGGTGGATGGGGCACAACTGATCACTGGTGGGTCCAGTTACCTTTACCCAGACTGTGTGAGTCTCTCCGGCTGCTGTCACTCACACAGTGACCCAGCCTGGACTCGGGGGAGAGCTGCCCTGGCTCACCGTCTGCCATGGAACACTTTGGAACATTATCTCTGGCCGCACGGAAGTCTCCGAACACAGCCCATGGACACGGTGCCCCCTGCTATTATACTCCTGTCATTGCTGAGCTCACCAGCGATCCTGATTCCCCCCGGGGGGACCTCCACAGATTCAATTAAACTGCCTACCTCCCCCCAGCGCCGAATGGCACGGCCAGTAGATGGGGCCTTTCCTGGAGATTATACGCGAGAAGTTTGCTGTCAAGTTTTAGTTCCTAAACACGATCTTATTGAATATTTTCTCTCAACATAGAAGTTATAACCATGCATCCATTGGGAATACAAACCGTGTTAACATATAACGTTAAAGTTATGGATGAATGGAATGTGGAGTGACTAATTGTGGATTACAATATCTGTTGTGTTTCCATAATAGTGCTTGTCAATTAGCTATGCCATGCTCTTGTCACGTTTGCAGTGGAAGATATCTAAGAATCATGCAGAGCAGAGGTGCACTGGAGGAGGCCCTTCTGAGCTCCACCCACTCACGGACTTGAAGAAATGTGCCGCAGCACTACTGGGCCCCCACAATTGTTCTGCCACCCGTGGTGGTGCAGAGCCCGTTGTTGCGCCACGTGAGTATTTGTAAAGCAGTGGTAAACCAGTGGTAAATTAAAGTAATTTAACAGCATTTCATTATAACATATGAATGATGTAATGTTATGCATGCAGCTTCTGTACTCTCAGGTTAATCATATGTAACGTCTCTTGTTCACAGTTATTGCAGTAGTGTTGCTCCTCGTACATATGCCAGCGCAGCGCAAGCATTCTCATGTCTACCCTTCTCTTCTAAGGACCTCAATTATGTTTTGTAGCTACCCAGACTCACGAGATGCACACAGAGGCTCCTGCAGCAACTTCCTCACTGCTGCAGGTGGTCATCACCACAGATGAGGAACAAGATTCTGAGGAGGAGGAAGATGACCAGTTTTCATCTATGGTACCTGCGACCACGTCATCATCGACAGAGGAAGTAGCGGGGCCAAGCGGCTTGCAGCAGGCCACTTCAAGGCGTCCAGTGCCCATGCCGACCCCACGGATGTTGAGTCGGCGAGGTAGGCACGTGCTTCGACGGGCAGATCCAAATGAGGACATGGTCCCACTGTAAAGGGTAAGTGTTGACAAAGGTCGAGAGCTCCTCCAGGCACTTGGTGGGTTGACCGGCAACATTGCCACACTGCATGCATAACGGAGGGCATGGAGCAGATAGTTGCGGCAATGGGGCGAACGACCGACTCTGTGATGCCTTGTGGCTTGCGATAGTTTCAGGAGATGGCACTGCACCCCAAGGTACCGCACCACCAAGCACCATGACAGATGCGAGACAGGAGGAAGAACTTCCTTCTGACTTGAAAGAAGTTTCTTCTCCTCCAGCCACTGTGGTCATTCTGCTAATGTCACCCCGCCTCCCCTCCCACAGCAACAGGCCTTGAGGTGCTCTGCTGCAAGATGTCTTGGTCCCATTACTCGGGAGTTAGTGGGAAACGCGGGGGTTACTATAAGAGGGGGGTCAAGGTGCAGGAGGGAAGCATGGCCGCAGGTAGGGAGGTTGTGCTGTATATTGTTGTTGTTCAAAAAAAAATTGTTGAATGTTCACTGTTGGGTATGGTGGGAGAGTGTTGTTATATTGTTGTGTTACAAATGTTGTTGATTGTTGGGGGTTGGTGGGGGGGTGTTATATATGTTTGTTAAAAAAATTGTAAATTTAAGTCTTCAATTATTAAACATTTTTATTTAACTTTACAATTGTCATGAAGTGTCTTCTAATAACATAAGGTAAAACATCAATACAATGGTTGGAAACAATGGCCATGGCCAGGCCAGGTCAGGCAAGCATGAAACGTAATGCAACTGTAACTGTCACCAATGTCAGTTCACGCAAAGCGTTCATTTATGAGCTGCTGACGCAAGAGTTTTGCAGCTGTATAACTACCACGGGGCTTTTCCAGTGTTGTGGCAGGGCGGGCCGGGGGGGGGGCGGGGGCGGGAGCTGGTGTGGGTCGGCACGGGGGCATGGATTCATTGCCAGGCTGAGGTCCTCCCTGAGGTCCTCGGCCTCCTCTTCCATGTCTCCTCTCTCCTGAGGTGGACCGACAGTCCCATCTGGCAATTATTGTCCTCTCCTGATAGCTAGCTTATGCAACATGCAGCACACCACAATGAACTCAGCGACCTGCTCAGGGTGGTATTGTAGGTTGCCTCCTGGTGGTCCTGGCATCTGAAGTGCTACTTAAGCACTCCAATTGTCTTTTTGATAATATTGCATGTAGCTCTATGGCTTTCATTGTAGCACTTCTCAGCTTCCATCGGGGCTTACGCAGGGGGATCATGAGCCAGCTGGCAAGGCCATATCCTTTATCCCCCAGCATCCATCTGTGACCTTGTGGCTGACTCTTAAACAGATCATAAACAGTGCTCTCACGCAAGATGTGTGCATCATGGATGCTCCCTGGAAAATTTGCAATTACTGCCATGATTATTTACTTGTGATCAACAATGAGCTGCACATTGAGGGAGTGGAATCCCTTTCGGTTCCAAAACACCTCAGCATCCTGTAAAGGGGCTCGCAGGGCAATGTGCGTACAGTCTATTGCTCCCTGCACCTTGGGGAAGTTTGCTATTCAGAGAAACCCAAAGCCCTCTCAGTCTGTGCCTCCCTGGTCATAGGGAAGTTTATAAAGTCCATCCTGTGAGCGTAAAGGGCATCAGTCACCTGTCGAATGGAGCAATGTGTGGCACGCTGAGAGATGCAGCAAATGTCGCCAGCTGAGGCCTGAAAAGAGCCCGATGCGTAGAAGGAAAGTACAACAGTGACCTTAACCTCAACGGCAGTGCAGTCCTGATGGTGCTGGTAAGCTACAAATCTCCCTTAATTAGCTGGCATATCTCACTGATGACGTCCTTACGGAAGCGCAGCCTTCTACCACACGTGTTATCGGACAAGTCCAGGTATGATCACTTATCCCTGTAAATGCATTGGGTGTAACGTCTCCTCCTTCACAACAGTCTGCCACCTCTTTGATTGGGCACATAATCCTCTTCAATGAACCTTCTCCCATCTCTTTTCTGCAGCATGTGATTAGTGATCAATACTGGTTGAGAAATTACAGGCCCCATCACTATAAATCGCTATAAATGCCCTTAATTTGTACTCCACAAATACAAATGTGATTAATGATTGGCAAGAGTCAAAAAGGCCCTTAAAATCACTCACAAATTAATTCTCCTGACAAGCACTTGAAGCAGCCTTTTATTACAGTTCCTCCGAATTAAAAAATGGCGTCCGTACTGCCGAGTTAAGGTCAGGTGATTGCAGCTTTTCTTCAGCGTCTTTTGGGCCAGCGATCATTTGGGTGAATTGTTGGCGAAATGCTAGTTTCCATTATAAACATTATTCTCGGCCTTGCACGAGGATGACGTCATTTTTTTAAAAAATAGGCCAGGCGATGCAGCTCATTCATGTATGCCAAAAGTTGCGCCGGTGATAAATGGGCGATAATCAGGCGCTAGTTTCACTTTTCATCAAATATGGGCGATAGTCTGCATCTCAGCGCTATATGGGCACTAAATGGGCACTAAATGTGCGATGATGTGCCAAAAGTCTAGCCTAAGTTTAGTTTCTCATGCTTGTTCCTGCAAACCACGGAGAAGAAATTGGCTAACCTCCGGAAACAGGCGTGGAGATCGATTAGCCCGCACCCGTTCATTGCGTTGAAGGCAGCACGGTGTATCTGTGCTGCCGGTTGCTTTACATGATGGCTGCTTTCAATCAGCGGGCCCCACACTGTCCGACTCATGAAAATGGTAGCATGCACGCAAGGCAATGAGCATGGAGTCAATGGCTCCCTGCACCATGGAGAAGCCTGTAATCCATGCAAACTCTTGTGCTCACTTCTTCTGCTTGTCTCCAGCAAGAAATGAGATGAAGCTGTCTCTCTGTGTATAGGAGAGCCTCAGTGACCTCCCTTACGCAGCAATGAAAACTGTGAGATGCTGCTAATATCTTCAGCAGCAGTCTGCCTTGCAACCCACAGGCAATGCGGTCCTTGCCCTGCTTTGAGATTGCAGTTCTGGCCGAAGCAGTTAGAAGATTTCAGTCATGACCTCTTTAGTGAAGTGAAGATGTCTCAATCATTGGTCCTCGCTGAAGTTGAGATTAGAGAATTGCTCCCTAAAGACCCTCTCACAAATATGGCCTCCTGCTGGGAGCCCTTCTTCCCCTCCTCCTCCTTCTCTTTCTTCTAGCAGCTTGTCCTGCTCTGCGTAGCCTCTCTTAATTCTCCCAGTCATGCTCAATTCCAAGAGGAAGGCTCACCAGGCCACCTATGGTTGGAAGCAACTTGATTGAGCACAAGCCTTTAAATGAAAAAAACATAGAAAAAACATAGAAAATTGGTGCAGGAGTAGGCCATTCGGCCCTTCGAGCCTGCAGCGCCATTCAATGAGTTCTCGGCTGAACATGCAACTTCAGTACCCCCTTCCTGCTTTCTCGCCATACCCCTTGATCCCCCTAGTAGTAAGGACTACATCTAACAAAAAGGTACTTCAGCACCAGCCAGACCACTCCTGGTACACTATCAAAACTTCAGGCGAGTATAAAGTTCCAAAAATGCGCACTATTGCAACAGCAGCTGGAAGAAATAATCCAGCAACTAACATTTAAATAGTTCATGATCTCCTTGAGGTAGCACTGGTGGGGGTTCCTTCATGCCATTCAACGTCATGTTCAGCTGTGCAAGGTTAAGCCAAGGCATAGGTTGGAGTGTGGCATTTGAAAATGGCAGCACTGGCATCAAGTCAGTGTTGCATGCTGATGACTTCATAATTTGCCTGCTCTGTACGCTGCCGGTGGTAATTAGGTGTGCACACGCAAACCCCTTCAACAAAATGACATGCAGCACTTCCCGTCGCAATGTGCACACACATCTCAGACACGATTTTTGAGTTTTAAGAGGCCTCGTAGTTCCCAAAAACGGGTGTTGCAGAGCCCAATTTCTCCATATTTTTATGCGGTTCAAGTATTTTACGATTGCAATGTGACGATTTTTATTTGTCGTTCAATTTTGTCCATCAGTTCTAGAAAGACAGCATTACAACAAGCTCGAACATGCTAAAAAAACAAGCACAGATAAAAGGGTTGAATTTCTGTGGAGGATCTCTCAGGAGATTCACAGAAAACCTGAGGAAATGGAGCAAATGGTGTCTCCTTTGATTTCTCCAGGGTTTCCATCCATCTTCTACTGAAGTTACAGCATGCAAATGGGAGAACCCACACGGCAATTCGACCCCAAAATGTCAACAATGAACCTTTCCTGGGATTGGGGAATGTCTCGGACCTCACCACAACATGAATCTCAGCACTCACAGCTGCCTTTAACCATCTTTAAAGTTGCCACTGTTGCCAACTAGAGTATTGTGTATTTAGTTTTGTTTTTCCCTTTGTAATAAAAACTATCAAATGTTGGGTATACCACAGTTTGAGTAAGACCATGCCCATTACAGCTGAACTCTCAGCCTAACCGTTTGTTTTCATGTGCCATGAGGTTTATATTCAGAGATTTTTGGACTTGTCAGCATTTTGAGTCTGTGTCAGCTATTTTAAAGCTGTTCGTCAGCTTTTCCTTGTTTCTAAGGTTGTCATATATAGTTACGTTGATAAATAACCTCTTTATGTTGCTGTGTAAATAATAACACCTGGATTATTCTGTAAATTTGGTTGGACTCAGAATAGATGCACTATCACATACAGTACCCTAGACCCAAAATAAAGGCGCTGAGGAATGGATAGTCATTGAATATAATATTGCTGTTTTAAGCATTATAATTATAAAGACCATTGGCTATTTCAATGCAAACATTAACATCTTTATTTTAAGTTCCTGGTGTGCGCAGACAAAATCCATCTTTTCCATTCTTGAAAAAAATATTCGTACGTTGACACCTCATGATCTCCCAGAATCAAATCCTTGGGGGTTAATTTGGACTTTGTACGACAGTGTAAAACGGGCAATAGCGAATCAGGAGCCCGTTTTACATCTTTCCCACTTGACCTCAGTGTAAATCAAAATGGAGAGATGTAAAAACGGGCTGCCGGTTTACTATCGCCCGTTTTATACTCTCGCTCAAAGTCAAGATCGACCCCCTGATGTCCGCTGATTATCTAACTCAAAGCTAACTAACTGAGCCACACGGACAACACATTTTACTGGTGTTGGATATCCAGCTGACTACATATCTTGCTAGATCTAGAACCAGAGTCTGAAAAATCAATTAAAACTCACTCAATTGCATTTCAGCTGGTTAATGTAAAAATTCCCTTGACAATGCTTGCAGATAATCAAGTGTGCAGAAATGTCGATTGTTGATATTACTGACTGAGATGGAAGAGGAAGTGTATGGTTTGCATCACAGGGGAGCTGTGAAGGACACCACAGAGTTGGTCTTCTTTATTACTCCCCTGTGAATTCAACCAATATCCTTCGTCTTCAATCTCAGTCAGTAACCTTACGCTATAATTTTAATTGATACCTTTAACTTGACATCTGGTCTTATACTGAGTCTCTATTGTTCTACTTCCTGTGGAAATATTTGCCTATTACTGAGGTTTCCTGTTCATAAGTAAACTGATGTATTAACAATCAACGCCTATGACACTTCTGTGACAATGACTGCCACCATTATATTTTTAAAAATAGAGAAAGACTTGCATTTATAGTAGACAAATTCATGGTATCTTTTGAAACCATCTTTTCTGGGTCCCCTCTGCCTGGGTGCTAAAGAGGACCAGCATACCAAAACTGTGCTGCACCCGTCCGGCCCTGCGAGCTCCTAGATTTCCTGCTGTGGGCCATAACTGGGCAGCTGTGTTGCAGGCCATTCTCCTAGCAGAGATAGCACTTGTAATAGGGACTGGAAAATAAGAATAAAAGAACATAAAGAATAGGAGCAGGAGTAGGCCATTTGGCCCCTCGAGCCTGCTCCGCCATTTAATAAGATCATGGTTGATGTGATCTTGGGCTCAGCTCCACTTCCCTGCCTGCTCCCCATAACCCTTTATTCGCTTATCACTCAAAAATCTGTCTATCTCCATCTTAAATATATTCAATGACCCAGCCTCCACAGCTCTTTGGTGCAGAGAATTCCACAGGTTTACGACCCCTGGAGAGAAGAAATTCCTTCACATCTCAGTTCTAAATGGGCGACCCCTTATTCTAAAACTATGCCCCCTCGTTCTAGATTCCCCTAGAGATCTAGAAATCTTAGGCCCGCCACTGCCTTTGTAGCCCTGGAGATTAGGACCTTCTGGTTGCCGAGGTAGAAGGTCGTGAATGTACCTTAAAATTCTCGGAGGGATGGAAAACTATAATGCTGCACTCACCTGTAATATTTTTGGCCTGCTCCCAGGGCCCTCACAGCCTCTCTAGTCAAGCATCAGCCTTTTGTCAGTGCCCAGCAGATGTTCCCACTGGGAAATGAGGCAGGAGACCAGGGATGCACCTCCTGTCTCTCATGTAATGGTGTTCTTTGGCTTGCATTTCCAACCCTCCCTCAGGAAAGCCAAATTAATTTCATTTTTGTGTGTAAGGGGCAGAGACTTGATGATCTGAGTCTTCACCCCTTTTTCCTAGCCCTTGCATCTGGAGAACGCTTAGTTTCTGGGTGCACGTGCCAGGAAAACGGTCCTTTTATGCTTTTGTTCAGTCGGTCATAACAATATATTAGTTTCCAGAGACTGGGCTTTGTTTTTCTCTTGAAGCACAAATAAAACTATCAATCGGAAAGAAGCTACTGAATAAGTTATGAATGTGGGCCGGAGTTTTATGCTGGGCGGGTAGGGGGCGGGGAGTAACCGTGGTGAGTCATGAGCCCGTTCCTGATTCCATGCCTCTCCTCAGATCGACTTTGCTTTGATGGTGCCTATTAAGGCCACTCTGCTCATTTCCTGGCCCGGGATATTTAAAGGATCCTTGGCGACATTGCATTTGAAGGTTCATCTAAGAGTGTATAGGCAACACACTGCACAATTGGAGTGCTGGAAGGAGTGCCAAATATAACTGCATTGAACCAGAGGGCTGCACCCAGGTTCTCCGATGTCTCCCTCCATATGCTTGTGGAGGGACTGAGAGCACGCAGGGAGGTCCTCTTCCCTTCCAATGGCACAAGAGACCTCCCCAGCAGATCAAAGGTGCCTGGCTCCAAATAGCAGAGGAAGTGAACAGCAGGGATGTGGTCAGGAGGACCTGGGTGCAGTGCCACAAACGTTTCAATGATCTCATAAGAACATAAGAACATAAGAAGTAGGAGCAGGAGTAGGTCATTTGGCCCCTCAAGCCTGCTCCATCGTTCCATAAGATCATGGTTGATTGGATCTTGGGCTCCACTCAACTTCCCTGCCCACTCCCCAAAACTCTTCACTCTCCTATCGTTCAAATATCTGTCTTTCCCCACCTTAAATATATTCAATGACCCAGCCTCCACAGCTCTCTGTGGTAGAGAATTCCACAGATTTACAACCCTCAGAGAGTATAGGCCCAACCTGCTCAACCTT